>NC_140586.1:555506426-556706426 GCF_964204655.1 Triturus cristatus
GGGAACACCCTCTACGCCGGAACCACAGCCAAACTTCAGAAAAGACTCCAACGCATCCAGAACGCCTCCGCACGACTCGTCCTGGGCCTCCCCCGACACAGCCACATCTCCGGCCACCTGAGAGACCTGCACTGGCTCCCCATCAGCAAGAGGATCACGTTCAGGCTCCTCACCCACGCACACAAGGCTCTTCACGACTAGTCCCCAAGTACCTCAACAACCGCCTGACCTTCTACACGCCCACCCTCCAGCTACGATCGTCCAGCCTCGCCCTCGCCGCCGTACCACGCATCCGCAGAGCCACCGCCGGAGGAAGATCCTTCTCCTACCTGGCAGCCAACACTTGGAACTCCCTCCCCATCCACCTTCGGCTGACCCAAGGCCATCTCTCCTTCAGGAAGCAACTCAAGACCTGGCTCTTCGAGCAGTAACGGACCCCTCTCCCCCAGCGCCTTGAGACCCTCCGGGTGAATAGCGCTATACAAATGCTATGATTGATTGATTGATTGATTGATAAACTGAATTCAAAGAAAAATCCCAAAAGGGTGAGTTTGCAACAGGCAACAGTCCAAACAAGAAATAGAAGCAACATTCTACTAATGTCTAGGGGGGACTACAGCAGACTGCAATCTACGAGGTGCTAAATAAAGGGAGTCTGTCTCCGGCAGCTCCCCAAACTCTAGCCGAGCTCGTACTTGTCAGGGCCGCAGCTCCAATAACAGTCATGATGTTCCCGTTGTGTGGAGGAGAAGGAGCCCCCACCCGTTGATACCTGAATCTGCCTACAACCAGAGCTTCCGCCTCCCGCTGACCGTTAGTGCCCCAGCATAAGTACACATTATTGACACTGATAACATACAAACGTGACATGCGGTCGGAGCGCAGATCTGTGATACTTGCGTTTATGATGCTATAGTCCTCACTGTGTATGACAGGAGATGTAAAGAGTGGGAGTCTAGGCGATGTCATTAGAGGTCTGTGGAGTGACCTGAGGCAGTTCCCATGAATCTTGTGAGGACAGAAAGCTGTCCGAGAGATCGTCGTCGCTTTCCGGATCCTGTTGGTCAGAGGCCGAGTTAGCGTCGTCATCCTGTGTCCCGCTAATGGCCCCAACTGCCTCGAGGGCCTGGAGCTGGCCGCTGAGTATCTGCTCCGGGAATGGTCCAAGGGTCCGAGAACTCGAGGGCTGTGTTTTCGTCCTTTTCAATCCACGTCGACGGCGCGGGGAGGCATTGGGGTCTGTCTCCCCATATTATCAAGGCAATTATGATGGGAAAGAGCTACAAGAGTGTGATGTTCGCTCTGATCCCTTTGGTGTGCCAGCTGTCTCGCCACTTAACCGCTGCCCATGTGCTTCCCAGTGTTGCGCCAAAACCATGGCCCTTGCCGAATCTGTGAAGATCTCCAATTGTTTGGAGGATACCCGTGGCTCCCTCCACATGACTGTGCCATTGAACTCGGCAATGTGTGAGCCGCACCCTGTGATGCCTCGTTGTCATTCCCTTGGCGAAAGGTCGCCCAGCAGGGATTACCCTGTTGGCGAAGTTCAACTTCCCTACTAGCTGCTGAAGGTCCCCCCAACGTCGCCTTCTTTCTCAGTAGCAATTGCTTTATGATTTGTCTTAGTTCTACTGCCTTGTCGCTGGGCAGCCTGCATATACCTTCCACTGAGTCTAGTTCAATCCCAAGGAAAGATAGCGTGGTGACAGTTTTTCTCGTGCTAGCGGGACTCCCATCTCCTTTGCCACTTCCCCAAATCGGCTTAGCAGGTCTGCGCATTCCCCTGTTTCTGGTTTACTAATGAACTGGAAGCCATCCAAATTATGTATGTGCCCCCCAGCCATATGGTGTGTCCCCAGTTCCCATCCAAGAAGCTGCTGAAGGCATCAAAGTAGGTACACTAAATTGCACACCCCATTGGTAGGCGATTGTCATAATAATAGGCCCCTTCTAGTTGAAATCCCAGCAAGTGATAGCTCTACTGGTGCACTGGTAACAGGTGGAAGGCGGATTCTATGTCCGTTTTGGCCAGCAGGACTCCTCTACCTGCCCGCTTAATCAAATTCACTGCCTCATCTAGCATGGCGTATGACACTGACAGCTATCTTGTTCCAGCCAGGCATTTACTGAATCTCCTTGGGGGTATGACAGATGGTGTATGAGGCGGTACTCCCCTGTCTCCTTCTGTGGTACTACCCCCAATGGGGACCCTTGAGGTCGTCCAATTAGTGCCTGCTGTATGGGCCTGCTACTGTCCCAGTTGGACCTCCTTTCCCAGCCTCTGCCTGGCAATTTCTGATTTGTGTCCTATGGATTTTAGATTTCTGCTCAGCTGCGAGGCTAGGGGGCCCTTATAGGGTATTGAGAAGTTTTCCATGAAACCGCACACCAGTAGTTATCTCTTTTTGATCTTGGGGTATCTGTTCTGTAGCTGGATCAATCTTCTGACTCTGATCGGGTTGCTCATTATCCCTTTTGTCTGATGTCTGCCGCCCCTACCCGAGGGTGCCCCAGCGTGCTCCCTGCTATTTCCTGCTGCCGTTCTCTCTGTTCTCCCCTGCTCTTTTTGCCTGCTTGCAGTGTACCGCTGGGTGTGCACCACGGCAGTGGCTACAGCTGTGTTTTAATCTTGCAGCTTGCGCCCACTTACACTCATCTTTGTCATACTTCCAGCAGGTTGCGGTGCATCCTTTCCCCACCTTGCCCCCTGGGGTGCTTATGGTTTTGGTGCCCTGCGTGAAACCTTTGTGTTTACCCTTAAAAAAATGAGGGCCGAAAATGTATTTGTGTGAACCTACCTTTCCCTGGAAGCCACCATTTGATTCGTGAAGCCCTCTATGTCCTGTTGATATTCTATGACTGGCCATGTCTGCATCTTCTCACTGAAACCCTCATCATAGCGGAGCAATGCTTCACCTTCGTATTTCTGCTGCGCCTCGTGCACTTTCTGTTCATGTAAGAACAGGGCCGCTGCACTCTGATGGAATTTCTCGACAAACACGCATGCCAGCATTTTGAAGGCCCGTAGCCAGTTCTCTATAGACCTCTCCATCCTAGGTTTACTCCTATCTCTCCTGTCCTCCTCTTTCTTATCCTATGTGGTCACATTAAACCCCGCTTGGAGCACTTTTAGCAAGGAAAACATGTCTATGTACACCTTTCGCCAAATCCTTTCTTTCACCGCTAGTGGTATCAGGCTGGCTGGCCCCGTTATGCAGATTGTGATGGGGGGATCCCCTGGGGACGGGCTAATGTATTCGCCGGCAGGATTGCCTGTGGCCCCTTGGGCCCCCCTCCCCTGTTCCTGCTTTGGTCTGCTTCACCTCTGCGCCCACTGCCGTCTGTGGCACCCTGGTCAGTCCCTTTGCCCCCTTCTTTTCCCTTGGTGACCTCCAGTCCATTGCTCCCTGTCTTCCCGGGTGTTGACTGGCATGGCCCTTTTTTCCCAGGCTCCTTGCCTCCCCCACCAAGCTTATTATTGCTGGAGGGTATCCTGCGCTGACCTGTGTGCTCAGTCCTGCCCATGTACACCAAGGCCTAAATGCCGCCGGGTGAGGGGGTTGTTGGTGAAAGGGTACGTGGCCCATAGCCCCCCCTCGAGACTCTTTCTCCTTGTCTGCCCCTTTGGTACACTTGCCAGGGCTATGGAGGTCCCAAGTCCCTTATGCTGTGGAGTTTGTGACCCCCATCTGAGTCCCATAGTTGGCTAAGCTTCCTGATGCCCCTGGGGGCCCCTGTGATCGTTCCCGCACCCCTGCGCATGACCTCGCTCCTTTGCTCCGTGCTTGTTGCTCACCAGAATCCATGACTGCGCTCCAGTCCTCTCTGACCATATGGGGGCCAATGTTTTGGCCCCAGGCTCCCCGTCCGAGTCCTCTCTGCAGCACCCCTCCTGATCGCTACTGTCCTCCTCCGCCATTGGAGGCAACGATGTTCTACTCCTGTTGTGTCCAGCCTGCCCTGTGCCTTGCCCATTCTGTCTTTTGCTGGAGGTTGTGGCCCATTCGCCCCAGCCCCCTTGGCACCCACCATGGAAGAGGCTGCTGTGTTGGCTGCATGCCCCTTCCTTGGAGGGTCTTTATTTGCACGTTTTGCTTGCCTGGTCTGTCTTCCAGGCCTACAGTGATTTGGTTGTCCACCCAGGCTTTTCCTTTCTTGGCATCCAAAGCCATTGCCTACTCCAGAAGGCCTTCCAAATCACTACCCAGCTTGGGGTCGAACTCTCCCTGAGCATGTTCTGCCTCCATCTGGCTGGCCCTGCTTCTTCCTTGCACACAGCTTCCTCCTGGAAGCGCGCTGGCCTCTTACTCTGTCTGCCCCTCTAGCTGCTTCGTCCTGCCATGTTCGTTGCCTTGCCAGCCGCGCTCTGGCCCACCTCGCTCCATTGAGCCTTGGCGCTTCCTGCTGCTGGGATGCTGGGCCCTAGAGCCTTGGCGCCTCCTACAGCTGATATGCTGGTCCTTTAGCAAAGCCTCTCACGCTGCCGCCGACCGGGTTACTACCCCACTTGTCTCGCTGCGCCGCAGTCCTGAGGTGCGTGCCCCATTGCCCTGGTTTCTCCACACCAGCTGACTTCTGCGTTCCGACAGAGTGTCGGTATGTAGCTGGCCCGCACTGCTTCATCTCCCAGTAAAAAGGGCACGGCGTCCTCTCGAGTGTTCTCGTTGCCCAATGGTCCTTCCAGTGATGTTCCTCCCCAGCGAAGATCAGCGATGTTCCAAGGTGACGAGGCGAGGTCTGGTTGTGGTCAAGGTCCGCCCCTACCACCTTATGACCCTCTGGGTCGCCCTGCCCTCGTTCATGTATTGGGCAGTTTGTAACTTTTTTTAAAGGACGCGGATAATCATTGCATGTCTTTTTCAATTGCTTTTGTCCCTGGTGCTTCTAGTGGTCCCTGCCGCCGGTGGGGGTTCCTTGAGGGTTCATATCTGGTCCGGCTTTGCTTCCCTGGCCCGAGTCAGTACAAATACTCATGACTTTCTTTAACCTCTTTAGGTGACAACAGTTACCCTCTGAAGGCCTGCCTTATGATCCCTTCCCATTGTCTTGTTGTAGTAGGGATCACAGGAATTGCAGCAAAGCACATACCTTGACATAGTCCATAATTGATCGGGCTGTCCGGAGCTCAAAGATTCTGTTGGACTTGGCCCTTCTGGCAGGTTCACCCCTGAATTTTTTGCTTTTATTGGTGACTTGGTGTGGTGATTTTTGGTTTCTGCGCACTTTCCCTGTGTCCCAGGGTAAAGTGCGTGCGCACTCTGAGTGCATGTGGTGAGATAGGCCTGCCCTCCCATAGGAATGCATGGGGAATGTATGTGTCCCTAGTAGTTCCTGATGCGTGGGGTGTGCAGGCCCGAGTTTGGTATGTGCGGACTCGTGTGATTGAATGCTGCGCGATGATGTTTGTGGCGTGCATGTACCTAGTATGGAAATGCCACTTCTAGAAGTTGGCACTTCTGTGTGCAGTGTGTCTGGCGTGTGATTGGCTGGAGCTGGCTGGTGAGCCTGGCTCCAGGAGTCTGGTTGGGTCTGCCCCAGTGGTGAGTGTGAGATTAGCATGCTGATGGCTGGGGAGGAGTGCACCTTGGACTTGAATAGGGCAGAGCTTTCCCCACACAATGCTGGCTCTGCCCCCTGTGGTGCGACTGACGACCCTAGCCCTGCCAGTGAATAGAGTGAGGGGCTGAGCACATCAAGGGTGCTCCCCAACCAGCTGCGACTGGTTTTCCCCCTCACCCTGAACCAAGAACAAAGGGTTTTAGTGTATAAAAATGGGGCTGTGTCCCCACAGAAACTGTTCTCTGCCAGGATCTTACCTGAGGGGGGCTGCTGCTGCTGCTGGACCAGAGGACCGCCACTTGGACTACCTCCCTGCCTGGAGGCCCAGTGAGCTGGCTCTGGGTCCAGCCTTGCCCCCCACCCCTGCCCTGCTGCATACAGGGAAGAACTTTGCTGGACTTTGTGGTTCTTTTGTCCCTAAAGCGCTGGGAGCGCTTTATTTGTGTCCCCAGAGCGCCTGGAAGCGCTTTTATTCGCCCTTAGCGCTCAGGAGCGCTTTATTACTGCCAGCCGGAGCCCACCCGGCATTTGCTCCGTCTTTACCGACCGAGCAGGAGCCACCCCGCTCATTTAATTATTTAATTGGCGGGTGCCCACCCCGCATTGTGGTGTGCTTGCGGGTGCCCACCCCGCTTATTTGATTATACTTACGGCGGGTGCCCACCCCGCCGTATATCACATCTAACGAGGGAGTCTACCCCTCTGTGGACCGAGTTTGGAGATCACCGCCGCTGCCGGGCTTGCAGGAAGTCAGGCAGGCCGAGGGCGGGACTCCGGGACAACCGGAGACGGATCTAGGAGGGCGGGAGCCTACCCCGCCTCCTTCCAAAGCATCGCGGCTGCCCTGAGCCCCGGAGCCGGCAGGAGCCTACCCTGCGCCCCGGGGCACTCTGCCTAGAAGAGGAAGCAGCACCGTGACTGCCCCAGCCCCGCCGCGAGAGAAGTGACGGTGAGTGCTGCCGGCCCCGGAGCGGAGACAGCAGAGGCGACGCGGGAGTCCCCAGAGCGACAGCCCGGTGAGTGCGGAAGGGCTGGGGGGGGGACTCCGTGTGCGCACTGGCTGGGAGCGCTAGTGCGCTCCAAAGACGAGGCCCGCATCCCAAAGAGTCCCCCGTGTGGGACTCCGACGTCTAGGGGGCCTGTCATTTGTTTCTCGAGCCCCAGGAGGTCTCCACCAACGAACGGCAGATATTTGTTCAGAGCCGTGAAGGCTCCAACGAACGGCAGATATTTGTTCAGAGCCTAGAGGGCTCCAACGTTACCGGGGCATTTCTTACGTGTTTGAGTGGCCCCAGATGGCAGCGGGCCACTCCCACCTTGCCCCACATTAGTTACAGAGCCACAGAGGCTTAGGGGGCTTGTGTTGTTGTTTAGAGCCCCGAGGCTCCAAAAAGGCGCACTGTTTGGATTAGAGAGTCCCGAGAGGCCCCACGTGACTGTGATTTGTGTTCAAAGGGCACAGTGGTGCCCACGCTCCTTTTCCCAGCTGCCCAGCACTTAGTGGGCAGCTGCAACGTTTAGGTTGTGCGCCCTGGTTTGCGCAGCCTGCGCAGGCGCGCCCTGACTCTGCTGGACACAGGGCGTCCTTGCCCCTTCACGGCCAGTTGGCCTAGGGACTGCCACCGTGGTGGCTAATGTGAGTTTGGCGCTATTCTTGTCCTGCACCTCTGAATGTATTTTATGCATCATGTGTTTTCCTTTCCTACACCTCTGAATGTGATGCATCATGTGTAATGTGCGTTTACCCCTACAGGTATTGTGATACTTAGGTGGTGGTTTTCTCCCTAGTACAGGTGGTGCTAGTGAGGTCCTGATTCCCTGCACAATATTTTCCTAAGGTGGTTAGAGTTGCGTAGGTGGTACTTACCTGATACCAGTAGTTACTGGTTGTGTGCTACATGTTATTTGGTGCTACAGTAGTTTTCTATGCTAAGTTCTAAGAGTGCTAATTCCTGACAGCGGTCCCTGTGGCCCTGTCCCCTGTACATATAATCCCTTGTAAATTCTGCCCGTGCCTGTTGGCACATTGTAGAGTGTGTGTTTTTTATCTAATGTATTGTGGTATAATACAAAGGTTATTTTTATTTAATACCTTGTGTGGAGTTTCCTTTGTGGTGGGCCTTGGGTGTTGTTGCTGGGTGCGCGCGCAAACGATTTACACATCGCCTCCGGGATAAGCCTGACTGCTCGTGCCAAGCTACCAAGGGGGTGAGCAGGGGTTATCTTTGGCGTGTAACTTCCTTGCCCTCACTAGAGTGGTGGTTTCTGCCTGGCTTTGGCGCAAGCCCTAGCCAACCAGAAATCGCCATTTCTAACAGATTCATTCTCCGGTATCAAATACATGCAGTAAACAGGTAGAGCTATTAATGGCACAGGATCTGTTGCAGGTCTTCTTCTTGCACAGGTTCCTGTGGTATTACACATTGTCAACTTACTTGCAAATCATTTCCGTAGCAGTGGTGTATTCGTAAAGATTATTGATATTTTCTACATCATGCTATGTACTTCTTTTCAAATTTCAGGTCGCCTGCTTAATTTGATATGGAAGTACTGTAGCGTCTGCTGGGTAGGGTTTCACAATTCAAGTGAAATATAGTTTTTTCTGGATTTGCCTATGCCTGGGACAACTGTATGTGCCTTCTTTGTCAGTCTTGCTTTTCAATGTCTTAAAATCGGAATTTGGTTCATAAGTGGCTTTTAACCACGTTACTGCCCATGGAAGCACATTTATCCTAGCTTGGTAGCCTCTCCTGCAGTGGGACACTCATCAGTACATTTTGCCTTGATAACGCCCTGGGCTGTGTCGGTAGCCATGCTGCTTGTGTGTATCCCTGACTATCCTGTTGTCCTTCTGTGATTGTTTTGGAGTAGTTTAGAGGAATGCTGCTTTAGCAGGTCATGTCGTGAGCTAACGGGTAGGTAAGTGAAACTTGTAACCAGTATGTATTGGAAATATAGGAGTACAGTGAGTTTTATTGTTATTTATAATATGTCCTCCTCAGTGTAGGTCTGTAGTGCATGGTGGATTATGTGTTGCTCACTGTATAGTGCTACTTTGTGGTCTACTATCTTTCGGTACCACTACATCAATGGCCCTGCCGCAATAGCAATTGCATTGTTAAGGTAAGTTTAAATTGTGCTTTACAACTACTTCCACCACAAGAACCTGATCCTATTCTATGCAGCCTACTAGATGAGTTATCTTTCAGTACTGTCACATATGTAGATTACAGCCCACTCCAGTACCTTTGTGTAAAGACATTAACATGTTATTATTATTGATGTGGTTATAGGGCCTAATTTTGAACATTGTATTTGGGTGGGCACTATGTTCCAGTGTTTGCATATGTGTGACTGGGTTTTTTAGGTTTGCAGGTCTTTGTATGCTGTAGTTTGCAGAAATAGCAGCTAATGTGCTGAGATTCATATGTGGTGCGAGGTATGCGGGTGTTGGGTAATATGTTCTGATAAATGTGTTTGTTTGTGATGTCATGCTATTTTCATTTCTATTTTGTTGTGCTATTCTGATCTTTGCTTATACATGGCTTGAAATTTGCTGTTCACATTCCGACATCGGTGAAGAGATGGGGTAGACTGCATTTCACATATTCCCTGGCAGCTAGCAGGAGAGCTGGGTAAGGTGTATTGGAAGCTTTGAAACATCAGGTTGGAGAAACTGAAATCAAGAACTAGACTGTCACCAGGCAGACCTGCCCACTCTCACCAATTCTTTTCGCCTTAATGCTTGAACCACTGGCAGCCTGGGGTAGAATGGACCCCTGATCCGAGGCCTGTGATGAATGGCACAGTGGGACAATAGGATATCTCTCTACGCCGATGATGTCCTACTGTACATTGCGGACCCACAATTTTCCATTCCAAGACTGTTAAACATCTTAAGCATCTTTGGCAGATATTCGGGTACACGATTTAATGGTCCAAATACTTTATATATGTTCTGTAAGGTTGGTCACCCATTCTACCGGTTGAGTGCGAGGCCCGAAGAGCGACAGAAGGTTTTAGGTATCTTGGTATATACAGCACCACCGACCCTGACCTATTCTGTGCCAGAAACCTCAAGGCCCCTTTGATGAGACCCGAGTGATGTACAGCACTGGCGATCATTACTACTTTTGTTGTTCAGGAGAGCGGCATTGTTCAAAATGAGGGCCTTGCTATGTTTTCTCTGTGTTGCAAAACACGCCTTTCCTAGTCTCTACAATTCACTTAAAGGCCATTGAGGGTGAGGTCAGAATATGGCTATGGGAGAAAGGGCCTGCACGAATAGCTCTAACCAAACTCAACACGGGGTTGGTATGATGGCCTTTCCAAACATTCTGAAATACTACTGGACGGCACAACTGGCGGTCATTAACCATCAACGTTATTATAATTTAATTTTTTGGTCGTGGCTCAGCTGGTTAGGGGCAGTGCGTGCTGGCTGTCACAGGAACAGGGGGAAGAGTGGTGGGCACTCTCAAGTGTACATGACTGTTAGGCTTGCCATCTTGGGCCGGCTAAACAGTCATGTGCACTTTGTGTGTTCTCCACCAGCTGTATTGCACAGCCCAGGTGGAGAACACGCAGTCTCCAAGTCTCTCTCTGATCGCCGACAAGAACGCTCAGACCAATCCCAACGCTGCTGTAGCACAGGGTTGTGATTTGCTAGGGAAGTCTGGGAGCCTTTGTGGTTCCTGCTCCTGGAGTCGACTGAAAAACTGAAGAGGACCGAGAGTCGGTGGCTGGCCTGCAGGCAAGTGTTTTTTTTTTTTTCCCCTTCATTTACCCCCTGCCCCGCCACCCCTGTTAAGTAGATGCCGCTACCGGATTTGACTTCTCATGCAACACAATGGCCAAGATAGGCAAGGTTCATGATTCTGGCTGTTGTAGGAAATGTGGCCCTGAAAGGACCTTTTTACACATAATCTGGGGTTGTCCTGCGGTTCAGACCTTCTGGAACGTAGTTGTAGCATGTATGAATGGTGTATGTGGTTGTGACATGACGATCTCCGCCAAGTGGTGCCTTCTCAATGTATGGGATACAACAGACCTAAACTGAATGGAACAGGTCTGGATGACCTTGGGCATGGCAATTGCCAAACGTAACATAGCATGCTTATGGGGAGCTACGTCCTCACCACTGGAAGACTGGAAAAGAGACAAGGATTGGTGTATGGTGGCCTAGAAATCGGTTTACCAAAGCCATGGCTGCGCCAGAAAATTGAAGAGGGTGTGGGGAACATGGAATATCTACAGAAGCAGTCCTTGTGTCGCCCCCACTGCTGAAGCCATTTCTCCCTGATGCGGCCTCACCAGTGCCTGAGAGGCGTATGCTGAACTGGGCATTGGAGAGTGTGACCATTAAACACATGATTATTTATTGTTACTTCTAATTGTACGCATGATCACCTATGGTATATTTGTCTTCTCACTGCTTGCTGTAAGCTTAATAAAAAGATGTTGTAAAAAAATGAATTAAAAAAAATAACTAGATTGTCAGTCAACCTGCATACACACTTAAGGGTTAGGAAGTCCATACCAATGATAGCTTCTTTCTGTTTGCTGTATGGCTTTCCGTTTCAGCTAGTTAACCATATTTCCATTTGCTTTACCTTTTTTATTTTCTCCCTTTCGCAGTTAATTTGGGTTAGTGGGATTAGGCAGGAGGTATTCTCCTTGCATTTTGTTTGTGCAACACCTCCTCCTACAGTCTGAACTCTCCTTGGCAACCAGAGGCTTCATGCCTGTATCCAGATCAGTGTGGGGCTCATAACCGCACGGCTCACCAAGAAGGCTGGTAAGGAATAAAAATTGTCTGTTTGGATACTTCAAGTATTTCACTTTCCATACTGGTGTGTGTTCTTTTCTTAATTTGTAAAAAAAAATAAAAAATGCCATGTCTCTAGTGAGCAGGCCACGTCCGCGTACACTGCCCATTGCTGCTGTCAATTACAGTAACAGCATGACTAATAAGTCACACTCCTGCAAGTGTTAATTCTGACAATTTCAGGACCCTAAAGTTAAAAGAATGGCTTTTACAGCAGGAATTAGTCATTCGTACTGTATATTAAATTAATAAACAGTAGTTTTGCTCATCTCTGAATTAATAAAACACTGCCACCATGTGGCAGACTGTCATAGGTACCAGTGCTGCCAATTAAGTGCCAGTGCAGCGCACCGGAAACCACTGGCTCAAATTAAGCACTGGTTCTTTTACCATCAAAACTGTTTAACTTGCTGAGCCGGTCTATACTTGATGATCTGAAGAAGCAAATGAGTGACCACTGTCTTTCTCTTACTCTCACTCTCTCCCCATTTTCCCCTCATTATATCTGATTTTTGTACGTGTCTCTTTCCATCAACACAGAGTGAGTGGAGGTTTGTTTTCTGGATGGCATTGTAGCCCTCCCATCCAAGCTTCACAGTTTGCCAGGCTATTTTTCCCAGATGTTGGTCCTGAGAGAATCTGTTGCAGCTAATCACACAAGTCATAATAAGGATTCAAGACCTTGAGGCGGATAGACAGGAAAGGGCTTGTTTACTGTATTAACTACTGCATCTTAACCAATTAATGCCCAGAGTGACCAAAGGCTTTTCCTCATCTACTGTGTGTACCTCAAGTACAGGAATTCCCTTGTTAGTTCCTTAGCATCCATGGGGGTAGCTCTCCATATGTTTACGCGGTATTTCCTATGCCCGCCGGAAAAGTGTGACGGCAATACATTAATGTTTCCGACTTTTTTGCACAATATCATACCTTATTAGGGTGCCTTAATTTGGGCCATACAGCTTATTATGAATCTTTGGTTATGGACTTATCACTCAGTTCAATGCATTTTTGGCGGTTGTATGTCATAACAACACATGTGTTTACCACACATTGCTTTTACCACGTGAGCCTTTACCACTGATATGCCTTTACCATGCAAGTCAAGTGAATTCTACATATATGTGTATGTTACTTTTTTTTCATTGGGAAACCCCCCAAACACCTCCCTTTTATTTAATTACTTTTACCACCCTATACCCTTACCCACTCCTAAACCCTAAAACACTTACCACACAATACCCCTACCCACCTCTAAACCCTACAAACACCCAATACCCCTACCTTCCCCTGAACCCTAAAATCACCCATATCACCCTATGCCCTTACTCAGCCCTAAAGCCTAAAAACACCATTACCACCGAATACCTTTACCCACCCATAACACTAAAACCACCCTTGCCACCCAATACACCTACCCACCCCTAAATCCTAAAAACACCCTTACCATCATTACCCATCCCATCCCTAAGCATTTAAACACCCTTAGGACCCAGTACCCTTAACCACCCTAAGCCTTAAAAATACCCTTACCATCCAATACTTTACCCACCCCTTAACCCTAAAAACACTGTTACCACCCAATACCCATACCCAACCCTAAACCACCCTATACCCATCCCTGAACTGTAAAAATACTCTTACCACCCAGTGCCCTCCCCCACCCCTAAACCCTAACAACACCCTTACCACCAAATACCCTTCCCCACCCCTAAACCCTAAAAAAAAAACACCCTATACTCTTACCCACTCCTAAACCCTAAAAACACCCTTAACACCCAATACCTCTACCCACCCCAGAACCCTAAAAAACCCTTAACATCCAATACCCCTACCCACCCCTAAACACTGAAAACACCCTTACCAACTAATACCCCACCGATCCTGACGTATATATAGGTTCACAGTGGGCTATGAGCATTTGCAGTTTTCTGTTCTCCCCTTTAGCCTCACCAGTGCATCTTCGGTGTTCACAAAAGTGATGGCTGCAACTCTTCTTAGGAGATCAGGAGTTCAGTCTATGTCTACCTCGAAGTCTGGTTGCTGAAGACGGGCTCCCCCAGGCAGCTGTCACCCACCACCAGACTTCAACAAACCTTTTGCACTTTCTGGGATTCACGATCAACATGCCTAAGTCACACCTGACTCCTTCTCAGGCGCTCCCTTTCATCTATGCCATTCTGGATACAGTGTCATTTCACGCCTATCGTCGGGACCAAAGAGTGTAGAATATTTGGGCTCTGCAGTGGGATCTAAAGTCCAAGTGGGTGCAGCACCAGGTGAATCTCTCCAACCTAGAAGGATAAACGGTAGGCAACTATGGTACTACCGTTGCACGTCCCAACACATCCAGTACAATTCTTTTTGATCAAGTATTGGTGCTCATACAATATTGGACATCTGTTGCCACAATATCAATAAACAGGTAACATACACATTGTTGGACGATACATGTGTCAACTGAACGACCTGTATTTTATATGACAGCATGAAAACAATAGAAAGAACTACAATCACCAATTCTTTTGTGTCCGGATTACCTGTTTAAGAGGTGGAAATAAGTACTATTGCATTTGACTGTTGGCAAAGATATTATATTTACCACAATACTAAATGCTAAAATACACCAACGAGTGCTCCAATACTATTGTGTCAAATTTTGAAAGAGACTGCAAAAGATCTGCAGTTGTGGCTGACAGACCGGGATTGGGTCCATGGCAAACCCCTCTCTCTTCCCCACCCAGAGCTGAGTGGTGACAAATGCTTCACGTCTGGGTTGGGGTGGTTACCTGTTCTCTGGCGGAATCTCCACTCCAACCTTCTGGAGCTGGGAGAGATCCTCTTGGCATTGAAACCTTTCCTCCTGTCCATCAAGGTGAGGCTAATCCAGATGTTCATGGACAACACCACTGGCATGTGTTATTGCAACAAACAGGGTGGGGTGGGGTCGTCGACCCTGTGCCAGGAGGCTCTGCACCTCTGGACTTGTCTGCAGGGTCAGGACATCTTCCTGGTTGTGTATCATCTGGCAGCCTCATTGAACGCCAGGATGGTCAAATTCATCTCTTGATGCCGTGCGGATCACAAATGATGGCTACATCCAGACGCAGCACAAGATTTCTTCCAAGAATGGGGAGTACCGTGGCTCGATCTGTTAGCCACCGCTAACAACATGCAATGTCAGCACTTCTGCTTACTGGATTTTCCAAAGTGGCTCTTACTCAGAGACACATTCCGCCTGGTGGAATTCAGGACTCCTGTATGCCTTTCTGCCAAAACCACTCCTTCCCTGAGTCCTTGAGAAGATCAGGACCGACCGGGCCCAAGTCATCTTAGTGGCTCCGGATTGGGCACAGAGAGTATGGTATCCCGAAGTCCTGAGCATAGGCATCAGTCATTAGATCAGGCTGCCCCTCGGGGAGAATCTGCTGTCCCAGCAGCAGGGCACCCAACCCTGCATACTCCATCTTCCTGCATGGGGATTAAGCAGCGACAATTGGGGGTTTTCAACCTTCCTCCCTTGGTCTATGAAGTCCTCTTGGTGGCCAGGGGTCCCTCCACTAAAACTGTATATGCCTGCTGTTGGGATAGGTTTGTGGCCTGGAGTTCCTCACGTCTTGTGGACCCTCTTTCTGCACTGCTGTCAGCGGTCAGATGTGTTGCTGTTTGTTCCCCTTAGCCCGGCTAGGGCTTGATCAGGGCACTGTTAAAGGTCACTTGTTGACTAGTTTGGCTTTTCTGCAGTTGCCAGATCAGCCCGCCCTGTTCAAGTCACCAGCTGTGACTCGTTTTCTGAAAGCTTTGCAACACTTGTTCCTTCATAACCCTTTCATGATGCCCCAGTGTGACCTCAATTTAGTCCTCACATTTCTCATGTGTTCCATCTTTGAGCACCCACACCACTGTTCTCTGAGGGTCCTGACTATCAAAACAGTCTTTCTAGTAGCCATTACATCTGCCAGGAAGGTCAGTGAGCTTCAAGCTCTGTCGGTTCACCCTCCGCATACCAGCTTTTTTCCTGACTAAAACGGTCCTATGGGTGCGTACCTCTTTGTTGCTGAAGGTTGTCATCTTAGTTCATGATGGTCAGAAAATCACTCTACATTTTTTTTTCACCTCATCCTTCCAAGGAGGAGAGACTCCCTCACCTGGATCCAAAGAGAGCTCTCTCGTTCTACATTGATCTCACCAAAGGCCATCGGATGAACGATCAGCTCTTCATCTGGTGCACTGGAGCGAAAAAGGTCAAGGCTGTGCAGACGCTGACCATCTCTTGAGCGATTGTACTCTGCTACTCATTAGCTGAGAAGCAGCTTCCTGACGGCTTGAGGCCCCCTTCCACCAGGGCCAAAGCTGCTACTACTGTGTTGGCACGCAGGGTACCTGTCATGGACATCTGCCAAGCTGCTACATGGGCTTCACTTCATATGTTTATACAGTACTACTGCTTGGACAGTCCGTCTTTCAATAATGGCATTTTGCTTGTTCGTTCTACCAAGATTTTCTGGTTTTAGCCAGTTCCCAGACCCACCTCTGGGGCAGTATTGCTTGGGTATCTATTCAAAGATGAGGAATCTGCGGTTAGAAGTTTCTGTCAGAAGAAAAAGTTAGTTACGTTTGGTAACACTTTTTCTGGTAGAGATTTTACCTAGCCGCATATTCCTCACTGACCATCCACCCTCTGCGAACAGGTCTCTTCACCCAAAGATCCCATTAGACATTGACAGTGCACACTGGTCCAACATTGTTTTTATGTGGCTCTGTGTTTTTGGGGTCGAAATAGTCAAGAGAGAAACTGATAAGGGCGACCAGGGTGGTGCTTATATGGGCACTGCGACATCACTTCCTATGCAGATGATGCCAACGCACAGCGATCAACGCAGAGGTACTGCTTAAGGTTTTCCGGATCCAGTCTGATGCCTTGGGAATATTCTTAGGGGTGGAATCTGCAGTCAGATAGAGTCCTCACCAGAACGAGCGTTACCAAAGTTAAGTAACTTACACTTTAATGCACTTTCCTTACTGTTGTCTGTTCTTTTAACCTGAAGACCCCATGAACTGTAGAGTCCGTCTCTCCTCGACGATCCCTAAGAAGCAGACAAGTGGCACCAGTGTGCCTTGCTCTTCCTCTCATGTTTCCGCACATTTCAAATTTTTATGCGTGTAGCTCTCTCCATCAACAGTGAGTGGAATCCTTGGGATTTTTTAGGGCCTCGTAGCCCTCTGTTCCAGCTTGACATTGTTTAGCAAAGTTCACAGTCACAAGTGTTGCACAGTCTCGAATGTTGTTTCAAGAGTTTCTCGATCGGGTCAAAAGTACTTTTTTTTGTCAAAGTTCCTTTTTATTTAGCATTTTAACCAAATTCATGGTGACAGCATTCACAATGATAAGAAAAGCATACCACACCCCCTGCTTAGATGACCATCTAATGAAGTTACAGTTTTTAACAATGGGGGAATCAGCGCGTCTCTTTTTAGGTCTCACCTGACCCAGCGCATGCGCTGGTCTGGCGAGACTTATTGAGAGGGCTCCAAAAAGCGCTACCAGGCCAGCCTAGAGCTACAGTGCATGTGCGTGGGCGCGCTTTACCGCGATTACTTTCACTTTGGCGGCCACACAGCCGCTTTGATGTTTGATCGCGATCACTTTCACGGCCGCTTTGCATAGCCAATAGATCTCGCTTTTGAGACCTTATAAGTATTTTGTTATGCAACTGTTGCATAGCTAAACACTTATAAGGTCCCAAAGGTGAGACCTATTGGCTATGCCAATGCTTGTTTTATATATGCCCGCTCATCCTGTTTTCAAGAGAAATCTATTTAACTTTCCCAAACAATAAAACCCCCACCCAACGCTCCCTGCCCTCCCCCAACTGAAAAACAAATAGAGGATGAATGCTAGAGTCTGCACGTGTTGATCTCTAGGTCAAATGTATATGGCTGTCAGCTTATGCGTTTACCGAGGATTAGCTGGGCCAGCCAGGTGACCCCTCCTATCCCCACTAAAACTGAAACAGGTGCATATTACATTGTGTAGGTGGGCAGACTGCCAAGGGAAGGCCCTTTGTCAGGTAGGTGACCAGCAGGCCCCATTTATATTCAAAGTTTTTATATTCGTCCCTAAACACATCTTCCATCCTTTCTATGGTTAGGATCCTCCAGAGGCGGAAATGCCACTGCGAAAGAGCCGTACAAAAGGGGGTGGTGATGGACGGAGCATCAGAACCAATCAAACACTCACACCCAGTCCACAGATCTGGGTTTGATCCATCACCGTTCTTTAGCCCACTCTGCCACCCCAGTTTAGACATGGCCATGTGCAAATCAGTCTGACCCTGTGCCTCATGGGAACAGTCCAGCCCGAACTGCCAAGCCATGCCTTCCCTGGACCGGAAACAAGCTTCCTAGGACCGGTTTCTGGCATTTCAGCCGTCTTCAGCCAGGCTTGCTTGAATCCAGTGGCAAAGTGAGCAAGGGACTCACGTCTGAGCATACCCTGCCAACTTATGGCGAACAAAGCGGTACAAAAGGGGGTGGTGATGGACGGAGCATCAGAACCAATCAAACACTCACACCCAGTCCACAGATCTGGGTTTGATCCATCACCGTTCTTTAGCCCACTCTGCCACCCCAGTTTAGACATGGCCATGTGCAAATCAGTCTGACCCTGTGCCTCATGGGAACAGTCCAGCCCGAACTGCCAAGCCATGCCTTCCCTGGACCGGAAACAAGCTTCCTAGGACCGGTTTCTGGCATTTCAGCCGTCTTCAGCCAGGCTTGCTTGAATCCAGTGGCAAAGTGAGCAAGGGACTCACGTCTGAGCATACCCTGCCAACTTATGGCGAACAAAGCGGTACAAAAGGGGGTGGTGATGGACGGAGCATCAGAACCAATCAAACACTCACACCCAGTCCACAGATCTGGGTTTGATCCATCACCGTTCTTTAGCCCACTCTGCCACCCCAGTTTAGACATGGCCCTGTGCAAATCAGTCTGACCCTGTGCCTCATGGGAACAGTCCAGCCCGAACTGCCAAGCCATGCCTTCCCTGGACCGGAAACAAGCTTCCTAGGACCGGTTTCTGGCATTTCAGCCGTCTTCAGCCAGGCTTGCTTGAATCCAGTGGCAAAGTGAGCAAGGGACTCACGTCTGAGCATACCCTGCCAACTTATGGCGAACAAAGCGGTACAAAAGGGGGTGGTGATGGACGGAGCATCAGAACCAATCAAACACTCACACCCAGTCCACAGATCTGGGTTTGATCCATCACCGTTCTTTAGCCCACTCTGCCACCCCAGTTTAGACATGGCCATGTGCAAATCAGTCTGACCCTGTGCCTCATGGGAACAGTCCAGCCCGAACTGCCAAGCCATGCCTTCCCTGGACCGGAAACAAGCTTCCTAGGACCGGTTTCTGGCATTTCAGCCGTCTTCAGCCAGGCTTGCTTGAATCCAGTGGCAAAGTGAGCAAGGGACTCACGTCTGAGCATACCCTGCCAACTTATGGCGAACAAAGCGGTACAAAAGGGGGTGGTGATGGACGGAGCATCAGAACCAATCAAACACTCACACCCAGTCCACAGATCTGGGTTTGATCCATCACCGTTCTTTAGCCCACTCTGCCACCCCAGTTTAGACATGGCCATGTGCAAATCAGTCTGACCCTGTGCCTCATGGGAACAGTCCAGCCCGAACTGCCAAGCCATGCCTTCCCTGGACCGGAAACAAGCTTCCTAGGACCGGTTTCTGGCATTTCAGCCGTCTTCAGCCAGGCTTGCTTGAATCCAGTGGCAAAGTGAGCAAGGGACTCACGTCTGAGCATACCCTGCCAACTTATGGCGAACAAAGCGGTACAAAAGGGGGTGGTGATGGACGGAGCATCAGAACCAATCAAACACTCACACCCAGTCCACAGATCTGGGTTTGATCCATCACCGTTCTTTAGCCCACTCTGCCACCCCAGTTTAGACATGGCCATGTGCAAATCAGTCTGACCCTGTGCCTCATGGGAACAGTCCAGCCCGAACTGCCAAGCCATGCCTTCCCTGGACCGGAAACAAGCTTCCTAGGACCGGTTTCTGGCATTTCAGCCGTCTTCAGCCAGGCTTGCTTGAATCCAGTGGCAAAGTGAGCAAGGGACTCACGTCTGAGCATACCCTGCCAACTTATGGCGAACAAAGCGGTACAAAAGGGGGTGGTGATGGACGGAGCACCAGAACCAATCAAACACTCACACCCAGTCCACAGATCTGGGTTTGATCCATCACCGTTCTTTAGCCCACTCTGCCACCCCAGTTTAGACATGGCCATGTGCAAATCAGTCTGACCCTGTGCCTCATGGGAACAGTCCAGCCCGAACTGCCAAGCCATGCCTTCCCTGGACCGGAAACAAGCTTCCTAGGACCGGTTTCTGGCATTTCAGCCGTCTTCAGCCAGGCTTGCTTGAATCCAGTGGCAAAGTGAGCAAGGGACTCACGTCTGAGCATACCCTGCCAACTTATGGCGAACAAAGCGGTACAAAAGGGGGTGGTGATGGACGGAGCATCAGAACCAATCAAACACTCACACCCAGTCCACAGATCTGGGTTTGATCCATCACCGTTCTTTAGCCCACTCTGCCACCCCAGTTTAGACATGGCCATGTGCAAATCAGTCTGACCCTGTGCCTCATGGGAACAGTCCAGCCCGAACTGCCAAGCCATGCCTTCCCTGGACCGGAAACAAGCTTCCTAGGACCGGTTTCTGGCATTTCAGCCGTCTTCAGCCAGGCTTGCTTGAATCCAGTGGCAAAGTGAGCAAGGGACTCACGTCTGAGCATACCCTGCCAACTTATGGCGAACAAAGCGGTACAAAAGGGGGTGGTGATCGACGGAGCATCAGAACCAATCAAACACTCACACCCAGTCCACAGATCTGGGTTTGATCCATCACCGTTCTTTAGCCCACTCTGCCACCCCAGTTTAGACATGGCCATGTGCAAATCAGTCTGACCCTGTGCCTCATGGGAACAGTCCAGCCCGAACTGCCAAGCCATGCCTTCCCTGGACCGGAAACAAGCTTCCTAGGACCGGTTTCTGGCATTTCAGCCGTCTTCAGCCAGGCTTGCTTGAATCCAGTGGCAAAGTGAGCAAGGGACTCACGTCTGAGCATACCCTGCCAACTTATGGCGAACAAAGCGGTACAAAAGGGGGTGGTGATGGACGGAGCATCAGAACCAATCAAACACTCACACCCAGTCCACAGATCTGGGTTTGATCCATCACCGTTCTTTAGCCCACTCTGCCACCCCAGTTTAGACATGGCCATGTGCAAATCAGTCTGACCCTGTGCCTCATGGGAACAGTCCAGCCCGAACTGCCAAGCCATGCCTTCCCTGGACCGGAAACAAGCTTCCTAGGACCGGTTTCTGGCATTTCAGCCGTCTTCAGCCAGGCTTGCTTGAATCCAGTGGCAAAGTGAGCAAGGGACTCACGTCTGAGCATACCCTGCCAACTTATGGCGAACAAAGCGGTACAAAAGGGGGTGGTGATGGACGGAGCATCAGAACCAATCAAACACTCACACCCAGTCCACAGATCTGGGTTTGATCCATCACCGTTCTTTAGCCCACTCTGCCACCCCAGTTTAGACATGGCCATGTGCAAATCAGTCTGACCCTGTGCCTCATGGGAACAGTCCAGCCCGAACTGCCAAGCCATGCCTTCCCTGGACCGGAAACAAGCTTCCTAGGACCGGTTTCTGGCATTTCAGCCGTCTTCAGCCAGGCTTGCTTGAATCCAGTGGCAAAGTGAGCAAGGGACTCACGTCTGAGCATACCCTGCCAACTTATGGCGAACAAAGCGGTACAAAAGGGGGTGGTGATGGACGGAGCATCAGAACCAATCAAACACTCACACCCAGTCCACAGATCTGGGTTTGATCCATCACCGTTCTTTAGCCCACTCTGCCACCCCAGTTTAGACATGGCCATGTGCAAATCAGTCTGACCCTGTGCCTCATGGGAACAGTCCAGCCCGAACTGCCAAGCCATGCCTTCCCTGGACCGGAAACAAGCTTCCTAGGACCGGTTTCTGGCATTTCAGCCGTCTTCAGCCAGGCTTGCTTGAATCCAGTGGCAAAGTGAGCAAGGGACTCACGTCTGAGCATACCCTGCCAACTTATGGCGAACAAAGCGGTACAAAAGGGGGTGGTGATGGACGGAGCATCAGAACCAATCAAACACTCACACCCAGTCCACAGATCTGGGTTTGATCCATCACCGTTCTTTAGCCCACTCTGCCACCCCAGTTTAGACATGGCCATGTGCAAATCAGTCTGACCCTGTGCCTCATGGGAACAGTCCAGCCCGAACTGCCAAGCCATGCCTTCCCTGGACCGGAAACAAGCTTCCTAGGACCGGTTTCTGGCATTTCAGCCGTCTTCAGCCAGGCTTGCTTGAATCCAGTGGCAAAGTGAGCAAGGGACTCACGTCTGAGCATACCCTGCCAACTTATGGCGAACAAAGCGGTACAAAAGGGGGTGGTGATGGACGGAGCATCAGAACCAATCAAACACTCACACCCAGTCCACAGATCTGGGTTTGATCCATCACCGTTCTTTAGCCCACTCTGCCACCCCAGTTTAGACATGGCCATGTGCAAATCAGTCTGACCCTGTGCCTCATGGGAACAGTCCAGCCCGAACTGCCAAGCCATGCCTTCCCTGGACCGGAAACAAGCTTCCTAGGACCGGTTTCTGGCATTTCAGCCGTCTTCAGCCAGGCTTGCTTGAATCCAGTGGCAAAGTGAGCAAGGGACTCACGTCTGAGCATACCCTGCCAACTTAAGGCGAACAAAGCGGTACAAAAGGGGGTGGTGATGGACGGAGCATCAGAACCAATCAAACACTCACACCCAGTCCACAGATCTGGGTTTGATCCATCACCGTTCTTTAGCCCACTCTGCCACCCCAGTTTAGACATGGCCATGTGCAAATCAGTCTGACCCTGTGCCTCATGGGAACAGTCCAGCCCGAACTGCCAAGCCATGCCTTCCCTGGACCGGAAACAAGCTTCCTAGGACCGGTTTCTGGCATTTCAGCCGTCTTCAGCCAGGCTTGCTTGAATCCAGTGGCAAAGTGAGCAAGGGACTCACGTCTGAGCATACCCTGCCAACTTATGGCGAACAAAGCGGTACAAAAGGGGGTGGTGATGGACGGAGCATCAGAACCAATCAAACACTCACACCCAGTCCACAGATCTGGGTTTGATCCATCACCGTTCTTTAGCCCACTCTGCCACCCCAGTTTAGACATGGCCATGTGCAAATCAGTCTGACCCTGTGCCTCATGGGAACAGTCCAGCCCGAACTGCCAAGCCATGCCTTCCCTGGACCGGAAACAAGCTTCCTAGGACCGGTTTCTGGCATTTCAGCCGTCTTCAGCCAGGCTTGCTTGAATCCAGTGGCAAAGTGAGCAAGGGACTCACGTCTGAGCATACCCTGCCAACTTATGGCGAACAAAGCGGTACAAAAGGGGGTGGTGATGGACGGAGCATCAGAACCAATCAAACACTCACACCCAGTCCACAGATCTGGGTTTGATCCATCACCGTTCTTTAGCCCACTCTGCCACCCCAGTTTAGACATGGCCATGTGCAAATCAGTCTGACCCTGTGCCTCATGGGAACAGTCCAGCCCGAACTGCCAAGCCATGCCTTCCCTGGACCGGAAACAAGCTTCCTAGGACCGGTTTCTGGCATTTCAGCCGTCTTCAGCCAGGCTTGCTTGAATCCAGTGGCAAAGTGAGCAAGGGACTCACGTCTGAGCATACCCTGCCAACTTATGGCGAACAAAGCGGTACAAAAGGGGGTGGTGATGGACGGAGCATCAGAACCAATCAAACACTCACACCCAGTCCACAGATCTGGGTTTGATCCATCACCGTTCTTTAGCCCACTCTGCCACCCCAGTTTAGACATGGCCATGTGCAAATCAGTCTGACCCTGTGCCTCATGGGAACAGTCCAGCCCGAACTGCCAAGCCATGCCTTCCCTGGACCGGAAACAAGCTTCCTAGGACCGGTTTCTGGCATTTCAGCCGTCTTCAGCCAGGCTTGCTTGAATCCAGTGGCAAAGTGAGCAAGGGACTCACGTCTGAGCATACCCTGCCAACTTATGGCGAACAAAGCGGTACAAAAGGGGGTGGTGATGGACGGAGCATCAGAACCAATCAAACACTCACACCCAGTCCACAGATCTGGGTTTGATCCATCACCGTTCTTTAGCCCACTCTGCCACCCCAGTTTAGACATGGCCATGTGCAAATCAGTCTGACCCTGTGCCTCATGGGAACAGTCCAGCCCGAACTGCCAAGCCATGCCTTCCCTGGACCGGAAACAAGCTTCCTAGGACCGGTTTCTGGCATTTCAGCCGTCTTCAGCCAGGCTTGCTTGAATCCAGTGGCAAAGTGAGCAAGGGACTCACGTCTGAGCATACCCTGCCAACTTATGGCGAACAAAGCGGTACAAAAGGGGGTGGTGATGGACGGAGCATCAGAACCAATCAAACACTCACACCCAGTCCACAGATCTGGGTTTGATCCATCACCGTTCTTTAGCCCACTCTGCCACCCCAGTTTAGACATGGCCATGTGCAAATCAGTCTGACCCTGTGCCTCATGGGAACAGTCCAGCCCGAACTGCCAAGCCATGCCTTCCCTGGACCGGAAACAAGCTTCCTAGGACCGGTTTCTGGCATTTCAGCCGTCTTCAGCCAGGCTTGCTTGAATCCAGTGGCAAAGTGAGCAAGGGACTCACGTCTGAGCATACCCTGCCAACTTATGGCGAACAAAGCGGTACAAAAGGGGGTGGTGATGGACGGAGCATCAGAACCAATCAAACACTCACACCCAGTCCACAGATCTGGGTTTGATCCATCACCGTTCTTTAGCCCACTCTGCCACCCCAGTTTAGACATGGCCATGTGCAAATCAGTCTGACCCTGTGCCTCATGGGAACAGTCCAGCCCGAACTGCCAAGCCATGCCTTCCCTGGACCGGAAACAAGCTTCCTAGGACCGGTTTCTGGCATTTCAGCCGTCTTCAGCCAGGCTTGCTTGAATCCAGTGGCAAAGTGAGCAAGGGACTCACGTCTGAGCATACCCTGCCAACTTATGGCGAACAAAGCGGTACAAAAGGGGGTGGTGATGGACGGAGCATCAGAACCAATCAAACACTCACACCCAGTCCACAGATCTGGGTTTGATCCATCACCGTTCTTTAGCCCACTCTGCCACCCCAGTTTAGACATGGCCATGTGCAAATCAGTCTGACCCTGTGCCTCATGGGAACAGTCCAGCCCGAACTGCCAAGCCATGCCTTCCCTGGACCGGAAACAAGCTTCCTAGGACCGGTTTCTGGCATTTCAGCCGTCTTCAGCCAGGCTTGCTTGAATCCAGTGGCAAAGTGAGCAAGGGACTCACGTCTGAGCATACCCTGCCAACTTATGGCGAACAAAGCGGTACAAAAGGGGGTGGTGATGGACGGAGCATCAGAACCAATCAAACACTCACACCCAGTCCACAGATCTGGGTTTGATCCATCACCGTTCTTTAGCCCACTCTGCCACCCCAGTTTAGACATGGCCATGTGCAAATCAGTCTGACCCTGTGCCTCATGGGAACAGTCCAGCCCGAACTGCCAAGCCATGCCTTCCCTGGACCGGAAACAAGCTTCCTAGGACCGGTTTCTGGCATTTCAGCCGTCTTCAGCCAGGCTTGCTTGAATCCAGTGGCAAAGTGAGCAAGGGACTCACGTCTGAGCATACCCTGCCAACTTATGGCGAACAAAGCGGTACAAAAGGGGGTGGTGATGGACGGAGCATCAGAACCAATCAAACACTCACACCCAGTCCACAGATCTGGGTTTGATCCATCACCGTTCTTTAGCCCACTCTGCCACCCCAGTTTAGACATGGCCATGTGCAAATCAGTCTGACCCTGTGCCTCATGGGAACAGTCCAGCCCGAACTGCCAAGCCATGCCTTCCCTGGACCGGAAACAAGCTTCCTAGGACCGGTTTCTGGCATTTCAGCCGTCTTCAGCCAGGCTTGCTTGAATCCAGTGGCAAAGTGAGCAAGGGACTCACGTCTGAGCATACCCTGCCAACTTATGGCGAACAAAGCGGTACAAAAGGGGGTGGTGATGGACGGAGCATCAGAACCAATCAAACACTCACACCCAGTCCACAGATCTTTTGTACTGCTTTGTTCGCCATAGGTTGGCAGGGTATGCTCAGACGTGAGTCCCTTGCTCACTTTGCCACTGGATTCAAGCAAGCCTGGCTGAAGACGGCTGAAATGCCAGAAACCGGTCCTAGGAAGCTTGTTTCCGGTCCAGGGAAGGCATGGCCTGGCAGTTCGGGCTGGACTGTTCCCATGAGGCACAGGGTCAGACTGATTTGCATATGGCCATGTCTGAACTGGGGTGGCAGAGTGGGCCAAAGAACGGTGATGGATCAAACCCAGATCTGTTGACTGGGTGTGAGTGTTTGATTGGTTCTGATGCTCTGTCCATCACCACCCTCTTTTGTACTGCTTTGTTCGCCATAGGTTGGCAGGGTATGCTCAGACGTGAGTCCCTTGCTCACTTTGCCACTGGATTCAAGCAAGCCTGGCTGAAGACGGCTGAAATGCCAGAAACCGGTCCTAGGAAGCTTGTTTCCGGTCCAGGGAAGGCATGGCCTGGCAGTTCGGGCTGGACTGTTCCCATGAGGCACAGGGTCAGACTGATTTGCATATGGCCATGTCTGAACTGGGGTGGCAGAGTGGGCTAAAGAACGGTGATGGATCAAACCCAGATCTGTTGACTGGGTGTGAGTGTTTGATTGGTTCTGATGCTCTGTCCATCACCACCCTCTTTTGTACTGCTTTGTTCGCCATAGGTTGGCAGGGTATGCTCAGACGTGAGTCCCTTGCTCACTTTGCCACTGGATTCAAGCAAGCCTGGCTGAAGACGGCTGAAATGCCAGAAACCGGTCCTAGGAAGCTTGTTTCCGGTCCAGGGAAGGCATGGCCTGGCAGTTCGGGCTGGACTGTTCCCATGAGGCACAGGGTCAGACTGATTTGCATATGGCCATGTCTGAACTGGGGTGGCAGAGTGGGCTAAAGAACGGTGATGGATCAAACCCAGATCTGTTGACTGGGTGTGAGTGTTTGATTGGTTCTGATGCTCTGTCCATCACCACCCTCTTTTGTACTGCTTTGTTCGCCATAGGTTGGCAGGGTATGCTCAGACGTGAGTCCCTTGCTCACTTTGCCACTGGATTCAAGCAAGCCTGGCTGAAGACGGCTGAAATGCCAGAAACCGGTCCTAGGAAGCTTGTTTCCGGTCCAGGGAAGGCATGGCCTGGCAGTTCGGGCTGGACTGTTCCCATGAGGCACAGGGTCAGACTGATTTGCATATGGCCATGTCTGAACTGGGGTGGCAGAGTGGGCTAAAGAACGGTGATGGATCAAACCCAGATCTGTTGACTGGGTGTGAGTGTTTGATTGGTTCTGATGCTCTGTCCATCACCACCCTCTTTTGTACTACTGCGAAAGAGCCAGCGCTGCCTTCTTTTTCCAGGCTGCTGCAATCGCTATCTTGGCTGCTCCTAAGCATGCCCCATAATTGCTCTATCCGCTTTGGTCTGATGCTCTAGCTCGGACCTTCTCAAGTCCAGCAGGGCCACCTCCATAGTTGTTGGAATAGGATACCCCAGCATCTCCTTCATGTGTGATAGGATTTCCTCCCAGAAGGGACGTATCGTAGGGCAATCCCACCATATATGACTAAAGTCCCCTAGGAGGCCGCACCCCCTCCAGCATAGATCCGATGTCCCTGGGAAAATCTTTTTGAGTTTGGATGGATATAGGTACCAATCTAAGAGGATCGTATAATGTGCCTCCCTTAGATCTAATGAATGGTTACCTTTGGCCATGTCCCTCCATAGCTGCTTCCACTCGGCCTCTGAGATCTCTCTCCCTACCCATTGGTCCCAGGAATGCATATAGCAGGGTATTGGTGCATGTGTAGTAGTGAGAAGAAGATTGTAGAGAAAGGAAATCACTCCCCTCATGGAGCCCACCCTCTGAACGAATTTCTCTATCGGTGTCTTCTGTCACGTGGCAGCCTCCCAAACCTGTGGTTGCAGTGCCCAATGTTTAAGTTGAAGGTAGTGAAAGTGACCACTTGTTGGCACATTGAAATCCCTTTGGCAGCTCTCAAACGTTAGGATGTTATAGTTATGAAATCGATCAGAGCGCATCAGGCACCCGCCTTCCTTCCATGCGGCAAATGGGCCCTCGTGGAGCACCGGGGGGAATTCTGGGTTGAAATGTATTGGTGTGTATGGCGAAGGGAAAGAGGACCGCTCCTGACCCCTAGAAACCGCATCCCAACCTTGAGTGTAGTGCGCATGGAGGTGCTAAGATATGCTTTCGGCGGTCTGTCTTTCTTAGGCTGCCATATCATATCCCAGATCCTCCTACCCGCTATTGCCCTGTCCATGTGTAACCAATGTTTTTCAGAATCTCTTTTAGACCATTCTGTTAGCATTCTTAACTGAGTGGCTTTAAAATATAGCCCAAAGTCGCAGCGCTAGGGGGCGCCGGACCAGCATGACCGCTCGGCGGTAAGGCTCCGGGTGCCCGACCCCGCTAATCCTTTCCGGATCCATCCCGAGCTGCTCTGGCCGATTCCTTTTGGGCGCATCGGGGCACGGCCCGGACCCGCGACCCAGGTTTCAAATTTGGTGAGATCCTGCCCTCCCCGGGCGCCGCTTGACGACTTGGAGGCGGGCCCGGGGTGAAGTTCCAGCAACTCCGGAGCGGAGACCCGGGCGGGCAGCCACTCGAGTCCGCGGCGCCCATGAGGTGTCCTGGCCCGGGGACGCCTGCGGCCTGGAAGAGGCATTTCCGGCTACAGTCGCAGGAGCCCACCCCCCCCCCCTATGAGGCGACAGATACTCCCATCTGAGGTGACCGGCGGAGTTTGTGGGGGCACCGAGCTGGCCCCGGGGGGCTGTTTGGTGCCGGAAGGCGGCTGGTGAGTGCGGCGCTGGGGAGGCGACTAGTGGGACCATCGGAGTTGTACAAGGGGGCCTGGACGTGGCTTAGGGGGTGCCCCCCCTTCGGGCCGGGTGTCGACGGCCGGGGGCTTGTTCCCCTTTCCCCCCCCCCCCCCCCCCCCGCCGGCGATGCTTTCTCCGGAGCTGCTCTTCTCGGCCAGCAGGGGGCCTTTGGTGATCGGGCCGGCGGTCAGGGTGTGCGGCTCCCTCTCTCTTCCCCCCGCCTACGTCCCGGGGGGCACCCTGCAGCGCGTGGACACCGGTCTGGGGGTGATTGGGCCCTGATGCTTCATTGAGGGCAGCGACAGTTTGGCGTTGGCTGCGGTCTATGGCAGGTGGAGGCATGCCGCCCTGGGTCCGACAGCTCGCGGATCGGTGGCGGTCCCTGAGGGCTAATCGGCTGCCATATCGGGCATCGCGCAGGGAGGTGATCTACGGGGCTTGCGACGACTGGCCACCCAGGCGGGTGGGTGCCCGACCGTGCGCTCTCCCTCCTGTCGTCTGCCTCCCCGGCCCTGGTGAGGTCACCGGAGATCCCCTGCGTTACTCACTGGCTGGCTCTGCCGTCCCCCGTTGACTGAAGCGGGGCCATCATGGGTAAGGACAGGGCTTCCAAGCCGACACCCGCGGCCACCCAAACCAGGATGGATCAATTTACGACCTCCGAAAGAGGGACGGGCCCGACCGAGGATATGGCTGCCATTTTGCAGGCCATCAATGCGTCCCGCTCCTCCCTGGAGGGTATGGTAGGGAAGGTCAAGGTCGATGTTGCCCTCCTCCGGCAGGATTTGCGTAACGCCACCACCCGCATCTCTGAGGCCGAATCGAGAATATCGGCAGGCGAGGACGATATCCGTCAGCTACAGGACCAAGTACGAGAGCTGACCACCCACTCTAAGGAACTGCACCGCCGGGCTGAGGATGCAGAAAACCGAGCCCGGTGCAACAACCTCTGCCTGGTGGGATTTCCGGAGGGGGCTGAGTCGGGCCGGGCGGATGATTTTCTGGAGCGCTGGTTTAAATCCTGGATGCCTGCAGACAGCCTGTCAGCTTGGTTTGTTGTGGAGAGGGCCCACTGCTCCCTGGCTCCCAGGCCTCCGGGTGCGCCCCCCCGCCCTTTTATCCTAAAGATCCTTAACTTCAGAGACAGGGACGCAATTCTCCGTGAGGCCAGGCGCACTGAAACTCTCACATATCAAAACCATACTATCATGATCTTCCCGGACTACACCCGAGAGGTCCAAGAGCTGAGGCGGTCCTACACGGAGGTGAAGCAGAAGATGCGGGCTCTGGGCCTCCAATACCAACTTCAGTTCCCGGCTCGCCTCCGGGTCATTTTTCAGCACAAAACAATATTTTTTGACACGCCACGAGCAGCCTGGACTTGGCTAACGGAGGAACATCCACTGCGTCGATCAGGACATGGCTCCCCGACGGCGGAACGCAAGGAACAGGTAGTGTCCCGGCCGTCAAGAACCCGTCGACGGCGACGCACAGTGCCCCGGAGGTGCGCAGAGGGAGAGGTGGTTGTCACGCGCTCCATGGGACGGCCGCGTCGGGCATCTGGAGCTTCGCCTGCCTCTTCGGTTGCATCTGCCAGTCCCGCTGCTACTGAGCGCCGGGCTGAGTCCCCCCTGCAGGTGGGCTCTGGGGCCCTGCCTGCCGCACAAATGGACACCTCGGACCTTTCCCGCAGTCCAGTTATTTGACTTTTTGTTACTATATGTGGTTCTGTCGGGGGGTGGGGGTGGGAATGGCCTACCAGGCTGACAAGGCTCGAGACTGGGCTTCCGTGTTCCACTTAATTCGCAGCTCTCGGCCAGGGCAGGGGACTTAGTCTTGATCCGATCTACTGAGGGGTCCACTATACGCTCAAGCCCTAGCGTTTTAGCTTGGTTGTTGTTCCACATCGTTAGGGCGACAGATGCTTCTGTTCCTGAAGTATAGGGTGGGAGGTGGGGGGTTGGGGTTATTTTGGGGCTGTTTCTTCCTCCTAGGGGGGATTATGTTGGTGGGGGGTATATTCCTCACGGTTGTTGTTCTAAGGCATCATGACATTTTTGACCTGATCTCCTGTCCGCTTTTCCGAGGTTTCTCCCCTTGGGGAGACCCCGCGCCTGCATCCCCCTTAGCTTTAGTGTTGGAGTCGTGCCCTACGGACGGCCCCTCTCTGCGTGCCCCGCGCGCCCCTGCTGGGGCTATGGCTGACACACCCATTCCTAGGGCCGCCATACACATTTTGTCTTGGAATGTCAATGGCCTTCTGGATCGTTTCAAACGCATGGCGGTCCTCAAATATGCACAGCGTATGGGGGTCGACGTGCTTCTCCTGCAGGAGACACACCTTCTTGGCAATAAATGTCCCTTTCTCGCCCGTTACGGGTACGATAGGGTGTGGCACTCTGGCTTTGCTAGGGGCTCCCGGGGGGTGGCTATCCTGCTCAGGCGGACTTTTCCCTTTGCTTTAACCCAGGTGCATTTCGACTCCCAAGGTATGGCCATTGCTGTTTGTGGTACTCTCGAAGGACGGCCACTCACCCTGCTGTCCCTGTACGCGGCGCCGTCCCTGTTGCAAGCTGCCCTTTCATACACCGCAGACTTACTTCCAACACTTCCAGCGGGCTCACTCGTCTTAGGGGGGGACTTTAATGCTGTCTACACGCCCAGTCTGGACTCGACGGGCCCGATCTCCCTCGCCAGAGCCGCTCGCGCGAAGCAGCTGTCGAGTTGGGCCGAGGCCCAGGGCCTGTGCGGCGTATGGAGTGTTTGGCACCCACATGCTCGTCAGTATACCCACACGTCGGCGGCGCACCATTCACACGCCCGGATTGACTTAATCTTCGTCCCGTCTACCGAATGCGTGGGTGTTCAGGACGCCCGTATTCTTCCTAGGGGCCTCTCGGACCACTCGCCACTGCTTCTAGCTCTTGGCCCGCCTCCCTTTTCAGCCCGCCCGGTGTGGCGCCTGAACGCCTGGTTCCTTCAGGACAAGGACTTTCGGAAATCGGTGGGAGAGGAGATTTCTAGCTACTACCACCATAACGTGGGTTCTGTTTCTTCCTCGGCCGTCCTTTGGGAAGCCGGCAAGGCGACTATTAAAGGGGCTGCCAGGGGGCTCGTGCAGCAACAGCGCCGGAGACACCTCCAGTAACTCGCGGCATGTGAAGCACAGGCCTTGGAGCTTGAGCGGGACCAGGAGGCGTTGGGTGACGCCACGCGGGCGCGGCGGTTGGCCTTTCTGCGGGACGAGATACGCATGCACTCCATGGAGGCGGCGAAATCTCTTTGGCGCTCCTCAGTGGCTCGGGTATACGGTTGGGGGGATAAGAACAGTACGCTTCTCCACCGGCTAGCCACTTACCCACGGGCAAACCGGATTATTCCGGCCATTGTGGGCCCTACCGGCGAGACTCACACAGTCTCCGTAGCAGTGGCACAGTCCTTTGCCGATTATTACTCCCAACTGTACCGGGCACCGGGGATCTCCCTTGCTGAGCTGTTGGGGGTGAGTGGAGTGGACCTGGAGCACTTGGGACGGGAGTCTGGTGAGACCCTTGATTCGCCTTTCACGCTGCAAGAAATCGATGAAGCGATCAGCCATCTGGCATCCGGGAAGACCCCGGGGCCGGACGGCTTCCCACAGGAATATTTCGCCCACTACCCTGAAACCCTTGCTCCGATGCTTCTGGACCTCTATACTGAGATGGTGGAGAAAGGTTCGTTCCCACCGGAGACGGACACGGCTACGATAGTCGTTATCCCCAAGACACAGCCCCCCTCACAGTCCTGTTCGGACTTACGGCCGATATCTCATCAATACCGAGATTAAGATATACGCTACCATCCTTGCGCAAAGGCTGCGCCCGCATCTTATTTCACTGGTCCACCCGGACCAATGTGGATTTATACCGAACCAAGGGACTCGGCACTGTCTGCGGCGTCTGCATCTCGCCATGGCTCACCGGGGGCGCCTCTCTCCTTACCTAGCCCTGCTGCTGGTCGACTTTGAAAAGGCCTTTGACTCGGTCGGGTGGGTTTATCTCGGAGAGGTCCTAGAGAGGATGGGGTTCGGTCCCCAGTTTCGCGCCATGGTCCGGGTCTTGTATGCGGCTCCACGAGCCCGAGTGTTGGTGAATGGGGCTCTATCCCGCCCGTTTCCCATTGGGTGGGGGACGCAACAGGGTTGCCCGCTCTCGCCCCTCCTCTTTGCCCTGGCAATGGAGCCCCTGGCCGCTCTGGTCCGGTCGGACCCTGCTCTCCGTGGGTGGGACTGGCCGGGGATGGCTCCTGATAAGATAGCACTGTACGATGATGATGTCCTTCTTTATCTCTCAGACCCGGCTGTCTCCGGTCCCCTTGTTCGCCGGATTCTTCGCCGGTTGGGTCAGGCGTCCGGTCTCCTAAACCCCAGGAAATCGGTCCTGGTTCCGTTGCACCCGTCTAGGGATTGCTTCGACTGGCAGTCTGATATTCCCCTCCGGAGACTCTCCTTTAAATATTTGGGGATCTGGGTCACCCTTCTTCCGGAGCTCTGCTGGGCTCTCAATGTGGCCCCCGTGGTCAATAAGGCCAGATCAGACCTGATGAGGTGGCAGTCGCTCCCATTGAATCCACTGGGGAGGATTGCACTCTATAAGATGATGATCCTCCCCAAGTTCCTCTACATGCTGCAGAACACGCCCTGCTCCTTCTCCCGCCCCTGGTTCCGGGATTTGGACAAGATGGCGACTAAGTTTCTCTGGGGGGGCGGCAGACCCCGTCTGGCCCTGGACCGTTGTCGGATTCCTTCCTATGACGGAGGTCTGAGCATGACTAACCTTTACTTGTATTATCTTGCAACTCGGCTTCTGGTGGTCCATGATTGGTTCTCGGGCGGGTGGGATGACCCGGGCTACAGGCTGGAGGTGCAGCTCATGGGGTTCCCCTCCATTCAAAACATGCTCTACGGGGCGGTGGTTCCTCTGTCGCTCCCGGACGTTATACGGGCCCCCTTCTTGGCATGGCGTGCCGCCTTACGGCATACCCGTTGGTCGGGGAAACTGACCCTAGTTACACCGCTCTGGCACAGCACTTGGTTGCGAGAGGTAGCGGGGTTAGAAGGGTTTCGAGCATGGGATCTTCTAGGGATCTCTCGTTTGGGTGACGTGTGGTGGGGGAGCCACATGTGCTCCTTCCAGGAGCTTCAGAACCGGTTTTCGCTGCACCCCTCACAATTCTATAAATATCTCCAGCTGCGCCATGCGATCCAGTCTCACGTCCCTCTAGACTCAAGGATCCCTGACCATAACCCGCCCGAAGCTCAGGTGATGTTGGGGTATCTTGGGAAGGGAGGAATCTCCCGTATTTATCGGACCCTGGTCAATAACACCCCGGTGGATTGGGACGGAATGAGGCAGCGATGGGAGACTTGGGTGGGTCCATTGGACGAAGCTGATTGGAGGGACGCCCTTATGGCACCCAGGACGATTACCTCATCAGCCAGGCTGCGGCTCATCCAGCTTTATTACCTGCATACCGCCTACCTGACCCCGGAACGCCTCTACCGTGCGGGCCTTTCACCGGACGCTTCATGTGCACGTTGTAGGGTAGACCCGGCGGACTTCTTCCATATGGTCTGGACCTGCCCGCACCTGGGGAACTACTGGGGTGAGATTGAGCTTGAGTTAACTGAGACCCTGGGGTGGGAGGTCCCCCATGACCCCAAATTGGCTTTGCTGGGGATAACGGATGGATTGGACGGATCCCGCAATGAAAAGTTTTTTCTCACTACTGCTCTGGTTGTGGCTAAAAGAGATATCGCAGCTGCCTGGAAGCAGATCGACCCACCCAAATGCGCTACATGGATAAGGGGGGTGGACTGGTGCGCGACGCAGGAGCGAATGGTGTATACGGCTCGGGGTTGCCCCAAAAAGTTTAGCAGAATATGGGGGAAGTGGCTAGGGGGTCTAGTCTAGGGGAGACGGTGGGGGGAGCGGGGGGTCGGGGGAAGGGGCGGGGGGTTTTGCTATTGATTGTCACTGATTCCGTGATATGTCACTTTGATGCCAGTTCAATTGGACTGTTGTATGTGTTTTTAAGTTTGTTCTTTCACAAAATAAAAATTTGCTTATCAAAAAAACTATAGCCCAAAGTCTGGGAGAGCAACACCTCCCTCGTTTCGTTTCTAACTTAGCCAAGAAGCCCCTCTCTAAATCTATTGTCAAGGCTTGGAATAGGTGTAGCAATTTAGGAAGAACATTCATTTTTATAGTATGGATACGTCCCAACCATGAAATAAAGAGAGGCTTCCACCGTTTGAGAACTTGTTGGATTTGTAGCAGCAGTGGGGGATAGTTAGCTTTAAACAAGCCTCCGAGTCTCGGAGTCAGATGGACGCCCAGGTAATTCAGCGAGTGCTTGGCCCATTGTAGCGAGGAAAGTTTCCCAAGCCTGGTAGCTTCGGTCTCCGAGAGTGTGAGGTTCAGACTAAGACTTCGACGGGTTTATTCTAAAACCCGATACCACCTAAAATTCCCGCATTTCCCTTTGCAATGCTTGTACGTCATCAGCGAAGAGTGATATTTGGTGCTCCTCGCCTCCAAAGGGAATACCCCGGATATCTGTTGCCACCCTGACTCGGAGCGCCAGAGGTTCTATGCTCAAAGCAAAAAGTAGAGGCGAGACCGGGCAGCCCTGTCTTGTCCCCCTTTCAAGAGAGAAGAGAGCTGAACTGATCCCATTTACCTGCACTCTGGAGCGGGGAAGTGCGTAATTAGCCCTGTCCATATTTATGGATGGCTTGTTGAACCCATAGTATTCCAATGTGAGGAAAAGAAACGCCCAGTCCACCCTGTCGAATGCCTTCTCCGCATTCAGACCCACCACAACCGCCGGTATTCTAAACTTTGAAGCTTTGTCAATCAAATGGAGGGTTCTACGGATATTGTCGTGAGTCTGTCTGCCCTTTATAAAGCCCGATTGATCAGGGTGAACTAATCCTGGTAGTAGGTCCTCCAACCTTGCCGCCAAAACTGACAAGTACAACTTAGTGTCCAGGTTAAGAAGTGCTATGGGCCTATATGATGCGCAGGCTTGCGGGTTTTTCCCTGGGTTTATGGATGACCGAGATAACCGCTTCCGCCATCGATTGTGAGGCAACTGCACCCTCCACCATTGCATTGAATACTTTTGTAAGCTGTGAGGTGATGTCTGGTGCAAACGTTTTATAAAAATTGTCCGTCTGGCCCCGGGGATTTATTAGGTTTAAGTGCTGCAATCACCTTACCCACCTCCTCCTCTGTAATGAGGGCATTAAGATATTCATTACAAGCCTGGGGGACCTGTGGAAGCCTAAGCAGTGCAGTCGTAAGTAGCGTCGCTATGCGGCTTCATCTAGATATTCCCTAGTGTATAATTCTTTAGAGAAGTCCCAAAAAATGTTTGCCTTGTCCGCGTCTGCATTCTTTAGGGTTCCCCCTGAGTCCAATATTCCCCCTATATACTCCTTTTCCCTTTTTTCCTGTAATTGGCGTGAGATGGGAGCCTATCTTATTACCCTGTGCGTAAGAGACATGGCGCATTCGTAAAAGGGTGAACTCCGCTCTGCTGGCATAGATGTTTTTTACCTTCCCCCTTAAGGCGTGAAAGGTTTTGCTTATGCCCCTTCTCAGCGGCCTTTAATTGCACCTCCAGAGCCTTTCTCTCCTTAGCTCTCTGTTTATTCAAGGCTGAGTTAAGCTCCATACGTTTCTCCCTTATAACCGCCTTAAAAGGCATCCCAATTAGTCAGGTGATAGTATCCTGAGGATGGTTTATGAGAGAGAATTCAGAAATCTCCCCCTGCAATTCCTCTTGCATTAGCTTGTCTCTCGTCGGGTAAACTGGAAAATACTATCTTGGCGGCTCCCTTATCCCAGTTTAAACTAATCGCCACTAAGCTGTAATCAGAGATGGAGATCAGCAGTATTTATGCATCCTGAAGGGATCCCAATAACCCTTGGCTTATAAAGATATAATATAATATTGAATATGTTTGATGGACATGGGAAAAGAAGGAGTAATCTTTAGTGTCGGGGTGTACTTGCCGCCATGCATCTAATAGTCCCATAGCGTGTTTGGAGTGTTTTATTGATTTGGGGAAACTGCGTGTGGGCGCTCTGTGAGGGTGGGTGCTATCTAAATCTGCATGCCACGTGAGGTTGAAGTCCCTCAGCAGTATTGTTGGACCCTCAGCCAACCCTCCCAACATGTTGAGCAAGGAGGACAAGAACGCCTGATGGCCTGTGTTAGGTGCATTTGCCGAAACAAACGTACACAGCCTTCCCCTGAGAAACCTCTTAACCATAACAATCCTCCCCACATTATCTGATTTTATGGCTTCAGGAAAGAATACAAGGAAGTAGATAAGCTAGCCTATAGAAAGGGCCTGGCTAACTACAAGCAACTTTTGTTTGCCACTAAGCAAAAATTATTTGTTAATAAAATTGAGCTGGCAAAAGATTCAGCTAAAGTATTATTCAAAACTGTCCTAGATCTTTCCTCCCCACGTCCGGTCTCACTACAGCCCAGTCAGGAACTCTGCGAACAGATTGCCAAATGTTTCCTGGATAAAGTAGAAGTGATCTATTCGGCACTCAACGGATTACCAGCAATAGGAAGCGACTGGGATAAGGACGATTTGGAGCGCATCAACGCCCCTATCATAGTCCTCAAAAAATTCGAGAACTTGCCCTTAGACCAAATACGTTGTCTTCTTGAAACTGCCAGATCAGGGTCACCATATGACCCCTGTCCAGTGGCCATTACCAATCTAGCAGTTGAACCCTTTTGCATGGCACTTCCACCAGTTTGTAATGCCATGATTGATACCAGGTTCTTTCCTAGGCTCTGGAAGAGGGCTTCAATTTTACCCCTTTTAAAAAAGCCCAATTTAGACCCGGCCGACCCCACTAATTTTTGCCCGATATCTAGGCTCCCCCTTCCAGCGAAAATGATAGAAAAGGCATTGAATATACAGTTGGGGGCTTTCCTCCATAGAACCCAGGCCCTGGATCCAACCCAATATGGCTTCAGACTACTGAGATCAGGGACGTTGTTGATCAAGGTGGAAAGGCCGCCCTGATCCTATTAGATCTGTCCGCAGCCTTAGACACGGTCCACCATGAGCTTTTGGTGGACCGGCTAAAATCTTGCGGACTTCGGGGCAAGGCCCTGAATCTTATAAAATCTTTCATCACTGAGAGATCCCAAGTGGTCTCCATGGGTGAATACCATTCAAGGTCATTTGTGCTAACCTGCGGGGTTCCACAGGGGTCTTCATTGAGCCTGACTTTGTTCAATGTCTGTCTCTCAATCCTGGCCCCTATTATTAAGACCTTGGGTTTTGATCCCACATCCTATGCCGATGACACCCAAATTGTGGCATCCCTTCGGCCAGGACTGGCGGGGGGCATGGACAACCGTTTTCATAAATGCATGGTGGCAGTGAGTGGCTGGATGGCAAAAAAACTGCCTGAAGCTTAACTCTAATAAAACAGAGGCGATAATTTTCGGGAATGCTCCTAATTTCTGGAATCCAAATTGGTGGCCCGCCACTATGGGAACACTCCCTGCCCCGGTAAAGAAACAAGGCGACCAAATCAACTCAGTTTCTTCATCTACAGCCTTTGTTTTAAAAACTGTGAAAAAGATTATGCCTTTCCTGCCAGCAGGGAGCCAGAAAACAGTGGTCACTGCCCTTTTGTTGTCAAGGCTTTACTACTGTAATGGCCTCTATTTAAACATTCAGGAACGCTTCTTGAATAAACTGCAAAGGCTTCAAAACGCAGCCGCCAGATTACTCACTGGGGTGCCTAAATTTGCAGGCATTTCCAATGAAATTAAAAAGCTACATAGGCTCCCGGTTAAAAAGCGGGTGCTCTTCAAATCTCTGAGCACCGTTTTTAAAGCACTTCATGGTGCAGGTCCAGAATATCTGCAGAAACAATTTAACTGGTACACACCCATAAGATATTTACGTTCATCAGGCGCTAAAATGGTGACGGTTCCGAAAATAAAAAAGGTCTCCTGGGGAGGACGAAGATTTGTCTTCGGAGCTGCCAAGGCGTGGAATGATCTTCCAGCCCAGCTCAAACGCACCTGATCTGTTGTCCTTCAGAAGGGCTCTGAAAACGTGGCTGTTTAATATATAGAACTCCTTATTGGCTATTTAATAATTAGATTTCTTTTGGCTTTGTGAGCTTTAGCGCAATCAGCATTAAACCACTTGACCTCCTTTGTACCTGCCAAGATCTTTTTACCTGTTAACTTTTTACCAATTAGCTTTGTTAACTTGTCATAAGCCTCTAGTACTTCTGTAGGCTCGCTATGTTCATTAAGGCATTGCTCAATATCCTCTTTGCCCTCAGTGTATAACTCTACTAAAAAGAGCTCGGGACAATTTACTCCCATCTTATTTTCCGATCCTGGTCCGTGGGCCGAAAATCCCCATTTGCGAAGGGTTTTAACTCCACACCACGAAAGACCATTAGACCTTTGGATTCAGCAATGATGGGATTATGGTCACTAAAACCAGTTTGAGACGCCCTGACTTCCCACATATGTTGGTATAAGGGGGCTGATATTACAACATAATCTATAGTTGAACCGCTTCCTCTCCCAAAGAAGGACGGTATCATCTCTGCTTCCTCCCCAGGATCTAGACAGTATGAATTATTACTTGCTAATAAACTTTCTAGCCAGGTGCCTTGAGAGGTATGTTCGAAATGGGCCACAGGTGGTAAGTCTTCATAGATTTCCCATCTAACAAACATTTTAGGTGTATATTAAAATCCCCCATTATAATTGTTTCGTAGGGAGCCTGTCTCTCCTGTGCAAGGTCCTCTATAAAACTTTCGAGATCATTTAGATGTTAACTATCATGATCCCTACAAAATGAATTGTAAAAATGTACAATTACCAGAGTCACACTGCTTGGAAAGGTTAATTCTACTGCTTATAGATGAGCTAGACAAAACCTTGCTGGTGCATGACAGTTTAAGCGAGATTAGGGTAAGCAAGCCACCCTTTGCTCTTCCTGCAGTTGATTGAGATGCAGATTTAAAATAAGGGGCAAAACCAACCCATTACAAAGGAGTCAGACTTGTCTCATGTTTCTTGGAGTGCGATAATGTGACCCACCTTTATTACCGCTAACTGTTCATCGTCTCTTTTTGCTTTCAGACCTGCAATGTTCCATGTCATGAAGGTACACACCAAAGGATCTAACACTTTGTCAGAGGGTAGTTAGATGCACTAGTCGATTGTGCTCTTAAAGGAGGGTTTATACTAGTCACTGTCTCAAAAGGGGTTGGCTGTCAATCCACACTATCCAGATCCCTTATTAGTGCAAATCTGTTTAGTGAGAGGGATTAATAGATTCATAGTGGTGCCCTCTTCTTGTGATTGCAATAACCTTCCTTGGGGCCGAGTGTATCTATTTCCCTCAAGCCTAGGGTGTAGTGGCCCTTCTGGATAGAAAAAGGAAAGTGGAAGGGCCTGTATTCCCGTTGACGACGCTGCTCTCATCTGGCCGTGTACCATGGCTCTTACGTGTGCAGGATGGGTTACATTAACCACAATACAGTCCCCACTCCTATCTTTCTTTGTGGCTTTCCCCACCCATCCAACTCTTCTGGCCATGATAATATGGGGGGCAAAAGATCGACCATGTGATTGTGATTTGTCCAGCCAATGTATTACCTTGTGTATTAAATCCATTGTTGTCTCTTTGGAGTTCTCCTGTAAGGGAGGAACTCATACTAGGACGGTCACAAGTGGGGCTGACTCAGGAGGCAGGTGTAAAACTTCTGTTCTCGGTCTCACCAAGCTATTTGGTTTGAGAGATTTCGGGCCAGTTGGCTCATTTCCATGAGTCAGTCTAGTTTCCTTAGGCATAGCCCCTACTAATTCATGCTGGGCTGTCTCTGGGGCAGTTACTTGGGCCCAACCATTTTCGGGATGACCGGTCATTCCTTGTCGGCCTATCCCACCTAAGTTCTGTATACTATCACTAGGTGACTGATGTGACTCCCTGTGTGCTCTTGGAATACTTTTATTAATTAACAACCCCCTATTGTGGGATTGACTATTACTATCATTTCCCTCAGCTACTGAGGGATGAATCTGTCCCCTTGGTTCTGACCCCATAATATCTGAGGTACTAACCGTGAGCCGTTCATTAGCCTGAAGTAGTAGTAGTTCTAGTTTGTCCAGCCTAGCAATAATAGGGCTTAGATGCAATTTTACAATTTATTCTACTTTTGAAGAGAGGCTACTTACAATTTGTCCCAATCCCACATTAATTTGATCTACAATAGGTGGTGCAGTTTGCTTTTTTGGTTGCTGAGTCATTTTCCTGCCTCCACCCCTTTTCTTTTTTTACTGGTGGCTCAAATAAGGCGGGGCCCTCGTCTTGGTTGCCATCAACCTCATCCATTAAATGGATGGCAACCAATGGTGACGGCATAAGCTCACCCTGCACTGTTTGTGATGGGGTATTCGATGATGCCAGGCTCGAGGGCAAACTATTCAGTTACAACGAGAGTCTCCACTTGGTTAAAGCAATTTTATTGGACAAAACATTGGCAGCCCTGGTCAGAAATGAGTCAAGGGTTGTCACCGCCTTCCCCCCACTGGACTCTTTCATGGGCTGCTTCCTCTTAGCCATGTCCTCCCTTACAGTCGACGGGCTAATTGTTTTACAGACTGTTCAAGATAAATGCAACAGGATGCAACAGATTGTAGCTAGGGAACACAAAAATGCTGGACACTTATGCACAGGTTAGGATTTTCCCCATAAATGAAATCTGTCCGTTAAAGAGTTCAGTCTCAGTGTTCATCAAGTCAGGGCTACCAATAAAAAGAAATACACAATTAGTACTCACCTAACTACTCAGGGATCAAGGAATACAGTTCAATTGGTTTTCTGGACACTCCGTGCAATACCCTGCACCTCTCAAGTTTGTTGGACCTCACAAATGAAGACTCACTTAATTGTGGTCCTGGCAGGTTTCCATGGAAAGTATTCAATAATCAGCAATGTAAGGTTTAGGGGATAAAGGTTTATATATTTTAGAGACGGTGTGTCCTGACTTTAGTAGCTGTAGCATCTTTGGGAGTATTGACGGATCGGAAGGTTTAATACAGTGCATCGTGAGGAGAGATTTTAGTTTTAGGAATTTAAAAAAATCTATCGGTTTTAGCCCGTGTCGGGACTAAAGCACAGAAAAAGGCAAGATCTATGACTAGATTTATGCCGCTTTTAGACCAGTGTTCCCAGTGGACCATTTTTCCATCTACCTTCAGATTTTGCTTGCACCAGAGAGAGGACAAGTTGGATTTGTTTATTTTTAGTGTGAAGTGTTCCAATCGTAATATGGCTCTTTTAGTGTTAAGCAAAATATATTTAGAGTGGGGTAAAAGAGGATATATCCATGGTGAGGAGAGCAGGCAGAGGCACATCGTTAAAGAGTGATCTTTCTATGTCCATGAGGGAATAGCCAGTTTGATCCTTGTTTCCAAAGATATGCAGTTTGATAGTTTCTAAAGTTCGGGAGGCCCAGACCACCTTTTTCTTTGGGTAATTGGAGTTTTTTCATAGATATTCTGGGTCTCTTACTTTTCCAAAGGAACGTGTTAAAACGTTTATAGATCTTACTCAGGAAATAATTTGAAAACGTCAGTGGTAGCATGCTGGCTAGATATTTAACAAGGGGAGTAATCATCATGTTTAATGTCTCGGCTCTTCCCCACCAGGATAAAAATATAGGTGACCAACCATCTAACAATGAAGAGATTTTCTTGATGAGAGCATTTTCATTGGTCTGAAGGGTGGTGATCAGATCTCTCATGAAATCTAAGCCTAGGTACTTGAAGCACTTAGGTTGCCATAAGAGACCCGAGTTACCAATAATTTCTTTCCCCCCAAGGTTGTTCAGGAGCTTGACCCCAGTCTTGTCTTTGTTTAACTTATACCCAGATACGGCAGCAAAGTCATCTATTGAAGACATGAGTGCAGGGATAGCAGTATATTTCATTAGATTGGGAGAGAATACATATCACCCCCTTCTCGATAAAATGTCTCTAATATTATCGCAAACCAAACTTATGCTAACAAATAGGACATACTGGACCCCTGAGAGAATTTTTTAACTTAACCTCATTGAGAGCCCTACATGCTGGAACTGCAAATCTCACATCGGTAACCTTGCCCACATGCTCTTCCATTGCCCTATCTTACAATAAATTTTCAATATAACCCCTCCAAGGGAATTTTCCTATATCCTATTAGGTGCTTTGGACCCTAAGATCATGGATATTAATGATCAGTACTGGTTAGATCTTATGCTAACTTTAGCCTGCAAAATTGTACTGAATAAGTGGAAAAACGCAAAAGAGGCCTCATTTAGGATGTGGCAAGAATGGCTATCCTTCCTCAGAGGGGCAGATAACGTCGCACTTCACACCTCTCCTTGGCGTAAATCACACAGGAAACTATGGAAGTCCCTTGACGCCTCCTCCTTTTCATATGATCCTCCATGAGACGAGACTCAACCCCCTTTAATGTAATGCCTACAGAATGTTTATTCACAGTGATATCCATGTACTGTATTGTATTTCCTGCTATTACATCTGTATAAACTGTAGCTGCTTGTCACACCTATACTGCACTGTAGGGAATTTTTATTATCATTCGGAGAGGAACTGTGTTTGTCTGCCCACCTGTATATCACAGCGGTATCGCTCCGTCCACCATGGTAAGGCACTTGAGTAACTTATTGAGTAACTTATTGTTTTAATTTTAATTCTCTTTCATTTTTACTTTTGTGTTCATTTTATTATTATTACTGTGTTCACCATTATTATTTGTTCTTTTCTTGAAATTCAATAAAAATGATTTCAAATAAATGACGGGCAAGGCCTACCCTTGGCCCAGGCTTCGCCCGTGCGCAACCCGCGTGTGTCCCGCGCAGCGGGAGTGCAGAACGCCTTAAAAGGCGTGGATTGGTCGCAGGGATTTCTGGGACTTGCAGTCCCCAACTATGCGAGTGATGGCGGTGTCACCCGCGGTGGCTTCCTCCTTGCTGGAGCAATCCCGCGGCTGATGGTGGTGGCGCATTGGGGCGAGCAGACAGCGCTTCGCCCTTGAAGAGCAGGCTCCCCAGGTGGCAGCAGAGTGTTTTCGTGTCCCGCGCAGTGGGAGTGCAGAACGCCTTAAGAGGCGTGGATTGGCCGCAGGGATTTCTGGGACTTTCAGTCCCCAACGATGCGAGTGTTGGCGGTGTCACCCGCGGTGGTTCCCTCCTCGCTGGAGCAATCCCACGGCTGATGGTGGTGGTGAGTTGGGGCGAGCAGACAGTGCTTCGCCCTTGAAGAGCAGGCTCCCCAGGTGGCAGCAGAGTGTTTTTGTGTCCAAAAATTCTATAAGGTATTGGCGTCTCGCTTGATGCTGAATGGAGCACCGATGGGAAGGCAACAACCTGGACATCTTCGGGAAACAGGATATCGAAGAGAAGCCAGAGACCAGCCCCTCCAGTTCAGCCCGAACCGAGCTCCCACTCCGAGTCGGAGGCAGAGGAGCTGCTAGATCTGGAGGCACGCCAAAGTGTCAAGACTTTGGCCGTTAGTACAACCTCCCTTCAACTGGTTGCACACCAACAACGTGCCTAGGCCAAACGGGGTGTGAGTGTCGAGCCCCAAAGCCCAACAACAGGCTTCTGGTCCAACACTGCTTGCAGGCCATGGTTGGCACCAACAGGAGGCCCTCAGAGCTGATACCAAGCCATCTTCCAACGCCAAAACCACTGTACCAGCCACAGGCTCCTTCTGCGCCCACAGCTCTGTTGACATCAATACCAAAATCAGCTTTGAAAACCCCTTCAGCTCAAACATCACTTGGCGCTGACAAGCTAGAAGACTCCTTCAACGTCAAGTCGACTAGCACACAAAGCCTCGTCATCAGCAGGATCTGAGGATCTGGATCCTTCCATCCTCCAGCATCTCCAGGAAGAGCATGACAAAAGAGACTACTCTTCATCCACCCACAGACTGGAAAAATTTCTACCAAACCGCCTCTGAAGGTACAGGACCCTCTTTCCAGGAAGTGGAAATTTACTTTCAATGAGCAGCTTGCATTGGAGTCCTCACCTCCTCATAAGCAGAGGAGACACCAGCAAAGGGGCACTAGTCCATTACCACTTTGTCATCCTCCTCCTCACCCTCCCACCTTGTCCACTGCCCCGTCACCACACAGGCCACCTCAGCTTCCTTAAGGGTTCTCCACACTCTTCTTATGGGGAACCAGGCCCTCGTTCACTGCAGATCCATGAACTACCCCATTTGATCCCCAACCTAGAGATAACTCGTGGGGCGAATACACTGTCGATCCCACGGGGGGGACACAAATCCAGATCTCTACCCAGCCAAGCCCTCCCCTTCAGGTGGCACAACCTCTTAGCATGAGGTCATCCACAGAGCTGTCACATTCCACACCTGTAGGATAGTAGGATCTGCACCTTATGTTGCCCCCACTTTTTTCTGATGTTTACACTGGTTTCTGGCTATAGTCTGGCTGGGACCCTGATTATCAGGGCCCCAGCCTCTCTGTTCTCTCTAAACAACTTGGAGTGCATATTAGATGCACTAGTGATTGGCTACTGTGTTACCTTATGAGCCCCTAGTATATGGTACCTTAGGTACCAAGGGCATAGGTACTTCACAGGCCTACCAGGGGCTGAAGCATGTATGATGCCACCCCTGGGAAGCAGACTAAATCTGACACCACAGGTCTGCTACTGCAGCCTGGGTGAGGTAGTGTTAGCACTTGAGGTATAGGTTCACTATATCTCTCCCTGCACACACATTTAAACCCATCAGTCACCCCTAAGGCAGGCCCTATCAATCCTGAGGGCAGGGTGCTTGGTTTCCATGCGAGGGGGTGCCTCTGCCTGAGCAGGGCCCCTCTGCAGCTCTCAGAGTCCATTCTCTGGGGCTGTTTGTGGATGCGGTCAAGCCATATACTCTTAAGTGCATTATAACCTCGCAGTAAATGCTAACTCTGGGATGACTGCATCAAAACATGTCGTGTTTGGTGTCAAACGCTTTGGAATCATACCCCCACACCAGTAACTGGTGTGAGAGTATGATCCCACCCTTCTAGAGGGATAGACATGTACCTACTGTGGAAACACGGTAGAATCCTGAAGAGCCCTGGCATCACAAAATGGATGCCACCAGTCACAGACACTGGGCTGCCCTCCTGCTGATGACCGAAACAAGCAGTGGAGGAGGCCCAACAATAGGCATCCTGTCACAGGGAGGTGTGGTCACCTCCCAGACAGGGTTTAGTGTATTGGGGCTGGGTGGGTGCACTCCTAGAGTGCTTTGAAGTCCTGCACTGGGGGAGCAGTAGGCTCCTCTGTGCATATGCCAGCACAAACAAGGTTCAGGGGCTACCTGCCTCTGCTCTGGCGCGAAACTGGACAAAGGGAAGTGGGTTTAGCCACCCACTCCCCTGACCCTCCCATAGGTGGGGCCATAGAGCTAGTCCCTCCCTTCCTTCTAGTATAAGTTAGGGAACCCTTGCCATTGCAAACTACATATCCCTGGACAACGCTCTGAAGAAGAATCCTGGACCTTCGACGTTCCACTACCTCTGGAAGACTGAAGAATCTCCCTTGGAGTCAAAGAGTGACTCCCCTGCTTAGCAGGCACCCAATCTTGCAATCAACGGTCGCAAACTTTCCTGCTCCTGCCGGAGTTCGAAGTCCCTGCATCCTAGGAAGAGGATTTCCTGACTTCTCCAAGGCCATCGCGAGTCCCCAGCGACGCTGAGGCAAGTGGACCCCACGAGTGACGAGGAACCGCAATCCCTGGGTACCGTGAACTATTTTTGAGTGCAACCCCTTCACGACGTTCTACGAACTTGTGCATTGGACCACGTATGGTCCAAGCCTCCAGCAGGATTTCCACCGAAGATCAGAGGCTTACCCCGTCCCGAGTGACCGTGGGCCCCTGTTGAGTGAATCCTCCTGAGGCGTCTTCGCGATCCCTTGCCGGTTGGCTTGTGGGTCCCCAGAAGACTTTTCTACAATTCCAAAGGGCTCCCCTGGTTGCTCCAGGCCTGCCCTGACTTACCCTCGCTGGGTGAGTCCCTCAGACCTTGCTGGTCTGCACCGCTGACTTTTTACACTTTCCACGAGACTTGCTGTTGCCAAGTCTTGTTGGCTCCAATCTGTTCGCCGACACCGCAGTAAGCTGCAGACTTCGTGGGACACGCCGAATCCAGCTCCTGGTCATCGTCGACGCCTCATGGACCTCGTGGCTGAACAGTCAAGACACCCGTGATCACCTGAAATCACCCGACGACTGTGTGCATCCATCTTCCTTGCCCCGGGTCACTGCCAAGTGACTTTGAACACTGTCCCCTCTGCTTTCAGGTCTTCCTTCTTCTGAATCCAGGCTTGGATTCCACCGGACACTTCTCCTGTCTTCACAAGCAGCAAGTCTTCTTTGGCTTCCATTGAAAACGACGCCGCAACCCGACACCAAAAGACACCTATGCACCGGCTTCCCTGGGTGAGGTAACTCCAGCCCTACGGTGCTCCTCTGGGTGTTGGCTGTAGAACTACTTACCCTGTAAGTGACTGGCTTGTAGACTCTCCCGAAGTATCCTAAAACTCTAAATTTCCAATCGCGACTTGCTCCATTGAAGTCAATTGGGTTCCGCGGCTGTGTTCTCACACTGCATGCGTCTCCCGTGGATCCTTTACTTACCTGCCTTGGGTGAATTAGTGAGGCCCCAGCACATCTGAAGGCATTAGGCCTTGTCCCCTTGCAAGTCGTTATCTCTAAGTCTCTTTTTTAGTATATGGTCTGGTACGCCCCTAAGGCCCCAGCCATATTTGTGCTTAACTTGTTGTGAAATGTTGATTTGTGCATATGTCCTTGACTTTTAATCTCATAAAGAGATTAGTAGAGTGTGTCTAGTAATAAATACATATATATTTTATATATATACCTGTGTGGTGTCCTTTCATTTAGTAATTCAAGAGGTTATAAGGTAAAACAAGCTGCTTTACATTCTTCTAAAGGTTTAGCCTGAAGGCTGCTCTCCACAGCTACCACTAGGATAGCTTTCTTTAAAAGGTTGTCTCAAACCTGCTACCATAAGAGTCGAATTGTACTGGTGCAAGGTGTCCACTTTAACTAGTGAACAGCATATACCAGGCCAACTTCTCACAACACCCTTTCAGGAAGGCAAAGATTTCCTGTCCAGGTGCTGTACCCCACTGAACGTACTGTGCAGTGTCTGCCTATGCTCAAATGAGCGTCTGACACTTTGGAGAGCCTGTGAAGAACAGAGTGGTCACACCGACTGTAGATTTAAAAAAAATACAAACCCTCACCCTCTGACCCGCCCTACATCCAGTAACAACTGGACTTCCTGATGGTCCACACTGCGCGCAAGCGCACACATGCCCAAGGGACTGGTGATGCCCCTCTGCCAGATAAAGACAGAAAAATGACATAGCCAGCAAGAGGGTCGCATCACAATTTGCCACTCACCAGAGAATTGCTAACTCAATTGGCTTACTCTCTTATGATAGGGCCCCCCGGGGCAAGATGTACAAACTTCTCCAGCAGCTCCCAGACCAATAAAGATGCTCTGGCCTCGAGCTTGTCTCAGAGGGCAAAATCATTTCAAAGACCAGGTGTGTCCTTGACGAAGCTGACACTGCAGCCAGTGGCATCAACTCCTGTGTCCTCATTAGACATCATGATTGGACATGTGTCTCTGGCGTTCAAACCGGTGGGTCAACAGCATCTGCTAAGCCTATCATTTGATGGAGAACACCTCTGCGGATGGCAGGTGGATCAGATGGTTGAAAAGACCAAGAAGGACAATGATACAGCCAAGGCTATGGGAGTTCTCTAGATGGTTTCTCCATGGGGTTCCTTTTAGAAAGACTCAAATCAGAAGAGGTGCCAAGGCCTCCTTTCCCAATACTCTAGTCACTTACCAGAGACAGCAGCAAGCTATACTGGGCTATTCCCAGGAGGTGGGGGGGGGGGGAGGTTACAGAGGGAACAGTTCTAAGGGAAGAGGTAGAGGGGTACTGCTAAGGAAGCCACCCTTGCTAAACAGTGACTCCCTCACTCTTCGCTTGACCGCTTTACACCTGTTGTGGCAAAGAGTGCAGGGATTTTGCCTGCTGTGGGAAGAAACCACTTCTGACCAATGTATCCTCTACGTCATAAAGTAGAGTTACTGCTTAGAGTAAACTGCGTCCCACCAAATACCCCTCCAGAAGCACACCTTTCAGATCCTCCAACACAGTGATTCTGACTACTTTAGAGACTTCCGGTGCAGCGGTACGCTCAGCCGAGTAGCCGAGTGAGCCGCGGAGTGGTTGCTGCCGGGGTGTGCAGTCAAACAGATGGCCCAAAAAGTCCCTTAAAGAGGCGGGCAGCACTTCAGAAGCCGCGGCACAGTGGACAGTAGGCGAACCATGAAAATTCCCAGTTGAACCCCAAAGGAAAGTGAAATCAGCAACAGCAGCGGCAACAGCAGTGGCGGGTAAGCAAGTGAGCAGTGAGCGCGGCCGCCATTAGCAGCGGCTGCTGAGTGTGCCCCAAGGGAGTCCGCGGAAGCGGCCCAACAAGGTTGGGTGCGACTTGCGGCTCACCAGTGTGCCCTGCTCCCTATACATCTGCCCTCCTGCCCCACCGGCCCTACTCAGCCTCACCCAGGCAATTATCAGAGGCAACTATTAGAGTTCCCGTCCAGGATTGAAGTACAACAGCAGAATTCACCTTGCACTAACAGCCCACGCCGCCTGAGTCCTGCTTAACCTGAAGCAGCATAGTACAAACAAACAGATAGGAGCAGCAAGACCACAGAAGCTGACGCAGAGAGCATCGGAGGCAAAAACTAAGGGGTCCCAGTGTTGTACTGCTCTAACGATCTTTCCTTTTTCTGGCCTCTGGCCCCTGGTCTGCCCCTCTAAGCCCCTTGAGCATCCCTTCACATTACATCCCTCCACACAGGACCACAATCACTCCTCCTCCCTTCCTCTCCCTGAGGTCGATCAGAGGTGCCATAATGTCCAAAAAAAAGCGCCCGCTTGCCAACATCAAAACAGAACTCTAAGCTTTTAGCTGCTGATATGCTTATAAAGAAGGCTGCCATGGGAGGGGCAACCGATCACCCCAAGGACCAGCTCATGGCCGGGAAATCGTATGATCTGCTTAGTTGGGTACGGGCCCAGAATCGCTCCTCTATAGAAAGCAGTCCAGTGTGGACAAACCTGGACGCCGAAAACTTGGATAATGAGATGTCCAAGTGTCTTGAACCTCTCACAGTCATCACGACCCACAACCATAAAAGAGGAACGCCCAAAGGCTACCATCGAGATAGGCGAGGATGAGCCAGGACCAGTCCTCCTATCAACAGGAATGGTGCCGCTCCACTGGTCCATCACATCTATACTGCCTAGGGGGAGGAAGAAAAGGACCCAGTCTTGCCACAATCTGGGAGCTTCCCCAGCCCTATTTGACATTCATACATCAAACTACACAGCAAATTTGGAAGGAGGCCTGGTCGCTGCTATACCCAGGGGGTTACTGAATGACACTGGAAGTCTGTATAAAAGTCAACTTCGGCTGACAACTTCCATACCCCAAAAAAAGACATGGTCACCGCTGCATTGTTGCAGGTCGCGACCACTCTCAAGAGTAAGGATGGATCATGTATCACCATAGGCTCCTCCTTTGAGCCCAAGCCAAGTGACTCTCTACACAGATCACCATCGCTTTTGCTGTTTGAACTCTCATGCGCGCAGGACAATCTGCTAAGGTCAGTCAATACTTCCCTCTCCGCTGCCATTAACGCTCTAACATGGCAATCAGAGAAGCTTGAATTACAAATGGATACCCTCCAAGCCATGGCATCAAAAATGGCCAAGATGGCCAAGAAAATTGATAAACTGGCTGCAACCTGTAGCAATCTAACTCTTTCAACTGCCTCACCCGAATTCCTGTGCCCAGATCTAATTGACAAATTGGTATCGCTCCCGACGGTACTTTCCTCGCTGGTAGAGGAATTAAAACTCAGCATTAGAATACGCTCAGACCCCGCGAGCCTGGTGAAGGGCGCAAAGGATCTCACTGCAGTGGCCAGGGACGTAGACCCAGAATCAATTCTACTCCACCAATCGCCAATAAGTATAGTAACCCAGCCGTCACTCCCTTCATACCTAGAGGGTACGATGGGAGGGAGCAACTACACAGCGGACATTGCCCCCAACACAATAGGGGCCTTATGCTCCCTGGAAGCATCTCAGCCAGCCCCGCCAACAACAAGGAGTGAGAAGAAACGTCTTAAAAAAAAAAAATCACACCAAGAGACTACTATCAAGAAACCCCCTGCGAAACTTAATAGCCTGAACAAACAAAAAGAATCAGCAATGCGGGCAATTGAATCTGAAAACAATCAACCTCTTTTCCCCATATTCTGCAAGAATCCCCATATTAAACTTCAACCAGTACCAGTCCCATCGGCCACGCAAACAATCACTTTAACGTCAAATGCGCAGGCCGTTATAGGGGACTTCTCCAGGCCAGACAGGGAGCAACACGCCCAGGGACATAGCAACACAGGCTGTGCTCACAAAGTCTGAAACTTCTATCGTTCACAAGGGTCAATCATGGTCCAAAATCGCTCCAGCCAAAGTACAGTGATTCAGGGAAGGGCAACAAAAGTTATTACCCAGCAGGGCTTGATTCAACACTGCCCCAGCACTCTCCACTTGCGCTCTCCAGCCCAACTCCAAACAACGATAGGGAGAACAGAGTGGCGGGGGTTGACCTAGGGAGAGGCCCTTCGATTGGGAATATCGTTACTACCTGGCCCTCAATCCGGCCCCAAGCTCCATCAGAGCTCAGTGTGTTACCTGGCATCGAAAAAACTAAACAAAAGGCAACATCAATGGAAAATCAACATCACAGCCTTTTCAGGCTAATGACGCCCCCTTGAGAACGGAACATGCAAGATCATTCCAAGTAACTGAAGTGGGCCTCGCAGGCCTCCCGCAAGTTTCTCATTTTACGTTAGACCACGTTGACAAACTTTAACAACTCAAAGGCCTCTCCACAATGTCTGCATCTTCAGGTCAAATACACTAGTGCCAGGGGTAGGGTACTCAGCACAAATGAGCATGACTGTTGTACATCTCAAAGAGCAACATTGATACTCATAATAGTACAAATATTCTGACACTCCTTCAACACACACAGTCATTGTCCAATATTCCAAGCAGGGACAGCGGCAGGGTGCAATTTGTCCCTTTGCCCTCACAATCAGGGAAGGAACAACCATTGTAACTTGGGCCAACCCGGATACAGCTGCAAGCATTTATATGGAAGAAGAACAATTTGCAGAATGGGGAATTGACATTCGGAGGCTGGAGCACGAGAAGTATCCTTTAATTTTGCAGGCACCCACAAAGAATACGCCCATGGTTAGCATACTGAGGGGGATTCGCTGAGGAGAAGGCACCCTCGAACAAGCAAACATGAACATCCAGTGCAGGGTTGATGGTTCGTGTTGAGGGAGACAGGGGACTTCCATCCTCAAAACCTTCTCCCCCTTTCGCGCTCCACCCTCCCCAAATTCGGCCTATTGGGGCTGGGTCACCTCCAACTTGGCCGATAAAAATCAGGCCCCCAAAAAGTAAGGCGCCTTTGCCATCAAAATCCAGACCCTCTCTAAGTAATGGGTCTGTTCAGTATAGATGCACATCAGTTAGCGCCAAACCATTAAGCATCATGACATGGAACGTTGCAGGGATGATCAAGGTTCTGCAAAGCCCATCGGCGACTACATTCCTTGAAGGGGCCCATTTAATTTGTGCCCAAGAAACATGGGCAACCGCATCCATCCCATGAGCAGGCTATGCAGAATACTTCAAACTTGCAACCAAAGGGAACTTATTCGGGAGACTCTCCAGGGGCTTCTCCATATACATCAAGCATGCCCATAAACTACATTTCACAGAGATAAAGAACCCCTCTGACATGTTCCTAGCTGGCACTCTGAAAGGCCTCAACACGGTAGATGGCCCATTACCAATACTTTTAATTAATGTATATTATAATCCCCATGGTCAGAGCTCTAAGGATAAGCTCACCCAGCTGATTACACAGATGGAAACCCTGCTCACAGAATTTGCATCCATGGAATCCATCATTATATGGGACTTCAATCCGTATAATATAGGAGAGCAGTCATCTGATGGCAACCCGTCTGGGAGTACTGGGAGATTTAATGACCTAATTCGGACATATAATTTGGCAACTACTCATCCTTTATCTACAGTGTCTAAGCCAGGGGTAATCTACGCTCCTACTTACAACCATCAGACTACTATAGATTATATATTACCAAGTGAGAGGCTATGAAAACACATGCTAAATTATGCAATACTCTCAAGGAGCGAAAGGGATCATGCCGCCTTACTGCTGCATTTAACTACCACAGCGGAACCGCATCATATCCTCTGCCCCAGTCTTAGGGTGAAGAACAGTACAGGCTCCTTAGAAGAATTAAATGGGGGCAGATGGCAACTACCAAAAATCGGCTCATGGAAATCGATAGGGACTGGCTGGCAGACCGGCACAAACAAGTGGGGTCTCACAGGTGAGTGATAAACTTGCATACGAGCTAGCTTCGTTGCTCTGAGGGAGCACTACCATCTGAATTATAAACAATCCAACACACACCCTGGGTGAGGTCCCAGCGATCAAGCAATGTGCTAAACAACTAAGCACCAAACTAAGGGAATACCAAAAAACTGGATCGGAGTCCGCCAAAAAGCAACTGAAATTAGCAGCAAAGATCCACTCCCAACAGATTTGGAAGGCAAAACGTGAATCCACAGAGGCAAAATGGCTGAGGATCTTTGCGCTGTTGGCTCCGTGCAAGTCCCAGGAATTCTGGCAATATCTAAATAATCTAATCCACGGGTCTTCCAGCAGAGACAACCCACTCGATGCGAACACTTGGGTAGCTCATGTGAAATCCCTGTACACTGTTGACTTGAAATCATCTTTTGCAAATAGTGCCAGAGTACCATGGAGGGGAGTGGACAGCATCTCAGCAGAGCCCACCGGATCCCCGGCTGACTTAACTTTTCCAGGCAAGGCAGTAGTTCGAACCGCCCTAAAAAAGATTCTGCATAATGGAACGCCCAGTCCCAACGGATTGCTTGGCTCCCTCTTTTGGAGGGACATGGACTTTTGGTCTCACAATCTTGCACAGCTATATGCAGAATGTAGGCTTTTGGAGGATGTTCCAGACTCCTGAAGGGGTTCAGTGTTGCAAACCAATATACAAAAATGGACCAAACACTGACCCCAGGAATTACCGGATGATTGCCCTGCTGGACATTGAGGGTAAGGCCTATGCAAGTACACTATTGCAGGAACTAGTTGACTGGATCTGAACCGAAGGTCTTTTGCCCTTTTACAAGACCAGGTTCAGACCAGGGGGCTCTACTGTAGATAACATCACTGCCCTGTCATATTTAGTCCAACAAGTGGTGGCCCACCGCTCCCCGCTGATCTTCACCTGCTTCACTGATTACACAGCAGACTTCGATGGGGTAGACCGTATCATCCTCTGGCAGAAATTGGCACGCTGGAATATCAACTTATCACTACTAAAAGCCATTAGATTGCTGTACACAATGTGTTGAGCATTGCACCGAGCTACTTTTTCTACTCCTAAGATCGGCCACATAAAGATCCAGTTGTTGCAATATGCCTACGACCTTGTTCTTTTGGATCACACTAAAATAGGACTTCAAAAAGCACTCACTGCCCTCTCTGAATTGGACGCCGAAAACAAGCTGGTTGCTTACTCAAGCAAGTCAAAAATAGTGATTTTGGGCCACTACCCAAAGAAAAAACTCACGAAATGGAGACTGGTTCCCCTGATTTTGGACTGTGTACAAATCTACAACTATCTTGGGGCTTGGTTCTGCGAAACGGGCCACCCAGGGGTCCACCTCCATAAACTGCGGAAGAAAGAAAAGATGGTCACCCATGCCCTCTGTGAATGATATGCCATATTAGATAGTACAACAACTACAGCCATTCGAGGAGTATTGAGGGCTAAATTACTACCGGCTCTTAATTACGCTCAACAGGCATTTCCAGGCAGGCTCGCGCAGGACTTGGAAAAAAATACACTGCACAGCATATAAAAAGATATTTTGTTTACCAGCCTGTACTAGAAACATCTTGATTTGCCTTGAATTCGATCGTAACCAACAACAATCAGAAGAGCTGGCTGCCCTGACAAAATACTTTTTCTTAACAGCGGCTCCGGAGAACACCATGAAGGCGGTCATAAAATCATTTTTTCTACAACCGAGTAATCTTTGGTTTGCCTGCTTTGCTACAGCCAAAGATCTTCTGCAACTCGCGAGAGAGAACTGGGATCCTAGTATAATCAACTACACTACCATCAAAACAACAATAAAAAGGCAACTATGCCTACGCTCTTGCAGTCTGGACATGGAATCCTTGGCAGCCAGAGACTTTCATGAATCCCAAATTCTCCCCCACATTCTGCTCAGTCACAAACCCCACCTCACGCAGCCTGTGGGGAGACAAGCTCTACATCCGATCCTAGCAGCCAGCCTACATCCGCTCCCCTTGAAAGAATTATACCCAACAGGGAAAGCATGGCTGGGCATTACGGAGTGTCGCCTCTGCAGCTACAAAAGAGAGTCCCTCGCACACATTTTACTTTGCTGCCATCTCAGCCCTATTTTTCTTCAATTGGGCACCCATACAGCAAAGGAGGCTGTCCAACAGCTCTATACTTTAGAGATTGTGAAGCACATGGCCAAATTCGCGAAATTTGTTTACCACACTTGGCCTCTAAACATCCGGGTCACCGCCCTGGAGGTCTGGCCATCACTAAACAAGTGACTCATCTTGGTTTTTTTAAATCCTGTACCTATGCCTTATGTGTTTTACAAAAGAATAACTGATTTTAATATTGCCCTGCGCATATATTTATTTTCTGACCTCTAAAGTTTTTAATGTTGTATTTTGTAATCGTTTTAAGTAACCACACAAATAAATAAAATTAATTAATTCATTCACACCCTTCAGGAGGTACAGGTGCTCATTCTTAAAAGGGTGATAGAGCCCGTGCTACAAGGCCAGCCCAACAAAGAGGTGTATTCTCTGTACTTCCTTATCTTTAAGAAAGACGGGACCCTCAGGCCACTCAACTATTATATCCTGTCAGAGCACTTTCATATGATTATGCTACAAGACATCATCCCTCTGCTACAAAAAGGTGACTTCATCGCTGTCCTCTTTCTGAAGGGCCCATTTCTAAATCCCTATCCAACCTCCTCACTGCTGCTACCTGCGGTTTGTGGTAAGCATTTTCAAATCAAGGTCCTTCCCTTCAAAGCTCACGACGGTGTGGGCCAGCACCCATTGCTCTCTGCAGTGGTAGAACAAAAATAATTTGTTGCATGGCTGGCTCTTTCTAGACCCAGCCCGCACGTGACCCTCACAATGGATGCATCCCTCAAGCGATAAGGCGTGCATCTGCAATATATGACCTTTCAGGGCATGTGGACACACCACCAACAGGGCTTCCACGTCAGTTACTTGGAGTTGCTGGCCATTCAGCTCACTCTCAAAGCTGCCTTCTGTCAGGTTCAAAGCAATGTAGTCCTCTCCATAACAGACAAGATGACAGCCATATATTACCTTCAGAAACAACGAGGCGCGCACTCAGCAGCTGCTAGCACAGAACATTTGGTGTGGAACACTCCATCACAATGTACACCTTCTAGCGGAGTACTTTCAGGGAGTGGACAACAACTTTGCAGACCTGCTCAGCAAGATGGGGCAACAAGTCCATGAGTGGGAACTCCATCTGCAAGTCCTACTCCCGTACTTCTGTCATTGGGGGTTCCCAGACATAGACCTCTTACAATCGGCAAGTGCCAAAGCTTCGCCTCAAGGCTCTTACAACCATAATCCATGGGCAATGCACTATTGATTAACTTGTCAGGGATATTTTTCTATGCTTTTCCATCACTCCCACTTCTTCCATACGTGGCTCTGAAGCTTTGGCAAACGTTCCTCACCCCAGTGGTTCTCACCTGGACTAGACAACCTGGTTCATAACACTTCTCACCTTATCTGTAGTTCCTCACAAGCAACTGCCCAACCGACTGCACTTTCTAACACAGGACCAAAGTACAGTCAGGCATCCAAACCCTCAATCTTGCAATTTGGCTCCTGTGGTTTTAGAGTTTGCTTACCTCACACTGCCTCCAGAATGCATGTCTATCCTTAAAGAGGCCCATAGATCTACCACACCGGCCTGTTAGACTGCTAAGTGGAAACGATTTGTCAATTAGTACTTTCCCAAATACATTGATTTGCTAAAAGCAGGAATACAAGACAGTCTGTCATCTGCTTCATCTTCAAACATTAGGACTTGCTTATACTGATCTGTCGCCACTTCACTGCAGTTGCAGCTTACCTACAAAACAGGAACAATCTTCCTTATTCAACGTCCCCGTCATCAAAGCCTTTATGGAAGGACTCAAATGAGTTATTCTGCCCATAGTGCTTCCAGTCCCTGTTTGGAATCTCAACATAGTCCTAACTCGACTCATGGGCTCTCCTTTTCTGGCCTTCTACTCTTGCCCCTTCCAATTTCTCTCTTGAAATGTCTCCTTCCTATTTGCCATTACAAATTTAAGGAGTGTGAGTGAACCTACAGCTCTTACCCAGCCTAGAAGAACCTTTCTTTCAAGTTCACAATGGCAGAGTCATCCTTAGAACTAACCCCAAATTTCTTCCTAGGGTGGCATCCAGCTTCCACCTTAAGCAGAACCAGTGAGTTTGCGGTGTTCCTCCCACAGTCAGACTACATAGCACAAAGGGTCCTCATATACTACAATGATAGGACCGAGCCCTTTCCCGAAACTCAACAACTCTTTGTCCCCTTCACTACACCACACAAAGGCCACACTCTTCATAAAGCAGGCATAGCCAGATGTCTCTTCAAGTGCTTTCAAACTTCTTAAGCTGAAGCCAAAGTACAATTGCCGACCCCACCCAGGCACCATTCTACCTGCAAAAAGGGGGACTTGATGGCCTTGCTTGGCAACATCCCCATAGCTGACATATGTAGAGCAGCTTCTTGGTCTACTCCACACACAGTCACCAAGCACTATTCTGTGGATGTCTTAGAACGCCAACAAACCAAGGTTGGCCAGGCTGTCTTATGTATGCTTATCAGTCCTCTTTAACATCCTCTGACTAGCCAACCTTTAGGGGTTAACAGCTTTACAGTCTATGCAGAGCATCTGTATCTACAGCTACACATGCCACAAACGCAATAGGTTATTTACCCTGTAAGCATCAGTTTGTGGCTAATAGTGCTGTGGATTCACATGCACCCACCCTCCTTCCCAGAACCTCTGGTTGTTGCAGATGTCTTTTTCTCTTTTTGCATGGTGATCTCTTTCTATGCTCCATCTTTATCCTCACCTGCAGTGCGGAAAACAGTCTAACAATGGAACCGAGGACCATGTGCATTATCAGAAAGGAGTCACTATAACTCTTGGCTTGAAAGACTTCTTCAAAGAAAAGGAAGTTGCACATCTCCGTGCCCAACACTGGATGCAGGAGTATGCAGAGCATGTGAACCTACAGCACTACATGCCATGAATAGAGGCTTAGAGGTGACCTATTCCTTACTTACAGCCCAAAGACAAAGATGTAATTAAAAGTTCCATGTAATAACATTACATACAAAATCCACATAACAGTGAATATTTAGAAAATCACATGCTGATGTTTGGATACAATTGTCTTATTTACTAAACACGAAAAGTTGTTATTGATTATAAAATAAGTGTGTTTACATAAGCTGGTGTTTTTGATACTAAAATGTATCACCAAAATGATTTGTGGATCTCTGGCAACAAATAGGGTGTATTTACCTCAAATACATTGTTTTGACAGATGTGTAGGGGAATGAAAACCTTCTCAAGATACTCTGATGGTGTTGCATTTTAACAAGTCCTTGGAAAATTGACCTAGTCAGACCTGATGCCTATTTGAAAGGGACCTGCGAGAATGGGCTTCTGATTTCTACTACTCAAACATCATGGGATTTGACTACTTTTGTGATTGTTTGCTCAATGAATTTGATACTTGTGGCCTTGGATAAACCTGCAGATTTACATGAGTATTATTGGAGCTGTCTAATACTGTTGTCCACTTTGTGCTATGAAAGGGGAAAATAATCTACAAAATGCTTCTAACAGCTAATACGTAGAAACTGGAGCAGGGATGAGTGGATAAAATAGGCAAATGTTAATAGGAGACCAAATACTTCAAGCTTGCATTTGAGTGATACATCATGCAGATTTGGAGAGTACTATTTTGAATTGGTGCATTTGATGCCAGAGGGGATTTTCTTGCTGTGATGTGATTATTTCCTGACTCTAAAGTATTGGAAAATTTCGTCAGTGTCACTCGCAACTGCCTGTAAAGTATGTTTTTTCAGCAACTTTCTGGGGACATGTACTTTAAACCTCGTTATACAGGCCAATTTTCTCAAAATGTTCCTGAGAGAAGACCTCTACCCAACACGCAGGGAAGGGTTGTTACATCCTATTGTTTCTGTTGGTTGCATGCCATCTTAATGTGTGATGGTATAAATGTTGGAACCCCCATAATGTTAGCTGAACTCTGTGTATCACAATAAGAAAAATAGTTTCTCATGTCACTTGACGATCTATTGCATGCTATTAAGGTGTCATTCTAGAGGCAACTATGCTTTTTAGGTCGAGCCTGGGTAGCGTGTGCGCTGCTCTGCGAGGCATGCTGTATTCAGGTATGGACTTGAAGCTCTGACCACTCTCCGCTAATATTTTTAATTGGCTTGTGTCATTGTCCTTTGTAAATTGTGGCTTTTCATTGGTGAACAGGCTTAGTAGTCCCTTCTTAGTACCACCTTGTCTCATTTTGTAACCTCTCATGAGTACACCCCCTGTTACATGTGTTGTTACTACTCAGTAGGCTTTAATAACAGCCTCTGAGCACTATTTTGTTAAATTGTTTTCACCTGCAGCAGAACACGCTCTCCTGCAACGCTTTATTTTTATCTCATAGCACTGCACCCCACGCTGATACAGTGGGGGACACGCATCTGGTTTATTTGTGACGTTTAACACAGCCACATGTTCTTTTCCATTTCTTTTTGTTAACAAATGCCCCATGCCACGCTTTCACATTAATGGCGGCCACGCCCCTTTCTGTAGACGAGCCCTGTCTAAACAAAGGCATGGGGCGCTTCACCCCCCCCCCCCCCCCCCAAAAAAAAGCATTTGCAATGGAATAGGTCTCGCATTTGAGAGAGTTTAAGCCATTGGCATTGTAACTGACAATTGCTTTTATTTTGCTGGTTTAAAAACAACACATAAATAAAAGGCATTGTCATTTACAATGCCAATAGTTCAAACGCTTGAAAATGTGAGACATATAGCATTGTAAATGCTTGTTTTTTATTACTATCTCCAAAGATGATACATTTTGCAAAGCATGTACGAGTACAATCCTTTAATAAAGTGCCACCTTTATCATTTTACTTCCATCAATATACAAGATAAAGCGCTGCGCTCCATAAAAAACCTGTGACAACAGGTGCTAAATTTGATTTCCTGAGAGCATTCATTCAAGTCCATTTGGGAATCGCGAAGATCTTGGCCCGATAGAAACCAAAATAGAAACGTGAATGTGCGCCAATCTTGCAAAGGAGCTGTATGGCCGAGTCTGTGGAGTATACATACAAATCCCAAAACGTTCCAGTGATGACGGGCCCTCACGAACACCCAGCCCTCAATCATATACATTGGCTCCCTAACACAACCGCAATCCGCATGCTGTCAGGAAGGACTCTAAACACGCAGTGACGCACAGGAACATTGTGCCCCGAAACCAAGGACCTCAAAATGAATTACCACCAGCACTGCTGTGCTGCCATAAACTGAACTGTCACGCATGTTAATCCCACCTCTCGGTGAGGCGGCCATGCGTGAAATGTTGTTTGAACTGTGGGCGGTATTTTACACATATCCGAGCAGTCACAGGGAAGGGGCGATAACACTTAGTCCACAAGAGAAAATGATACTCAATATTGAAAGAAAAGCTTGAAAAATAGATGTAGCCCCACTCAGAACTTGTGCTTTAATATCTAGGGCGCAGAAAAGCAGATTGTACGGGGTGCTCACTGGCAAAACTGGATGGAACGAGCAACTAGTTGGAGGTAAAGCGAGAGGTGGCACAAGAGAGACAACTCAACTACCACCCGCACACGTCATGGTGTAAATGAAACCACTTCCGGTGTCTCGTTGAAAACAGCGTTTCATGCCATGTGGGCCAACATCGATCGGCGTAGTGTGGCACTAGTTACGGAAAATAACCTGCATTAACGAAGGTCACGGCATTGGGAGCTTGGGGGGCAGCTGAGCACAGCAAGGTCTGCCCCCCGGCCAGATTGGGAGGGGGGAGAGGGGGAGTGGCCGGAGCGGGCATTTTGTAAGTTTTGGGCTACATTTGGGGATAGACCAAATGTAGCCCAATTTCGTAAAAAGTAGCCCAAGGGTTATATATTGGAATTTCGCGCCTCCCCAGCCACCATTTTAGGTTTGGTGACCTGGTGGCTGGGAGCGCTTGTAGTAGTCAGAAACTTTTTTATAGTTTTGTTGGCGATTGTAGCAGGCTGGTAGGCGTTATAATGGCGAGCGGGGATTATCGTGTGCTGGAAGCGATTCGCCTGTTGAGCGAGGTGGGGAGGATGGATCTCCTCATACTGGAGGCACCGAGGGCTGCGCGCCCAGTGAGGCGCGCGTCCGCGGGGGTGGCGGCCGCCGTCGCGGCATGTTCGCCCCCCGGGAGAGCAGGTAGCGGCACGTTGAGTGGCAGAGGCTGCGCGTATGCGAGGAGCGCAGCCCCTGGGAGTGTGAAGGCAGCGGGTGATGGCGCGGGGGGGCGATGTCTGGCCGGGGGCGGGGGCGGGGACGAGCGCCTCGGCGGGGGAGAGCGTCGGGTGCCCCCCCGCCGCGGGCTAAATCTTGTGAGGGCCGCTCCGAGGCTATGGGAGCGGCCATGGTGCGGGAGGGCGAGGGAGTGCGGGGTCACTCGTGGCAGGGCCGCTCGTATGCCAGGGGAGCGGCCCTGGACGCGCCGAGTATGTTGGAGCGGTCGGGGAAGGGCGGGGACGCTGGGGGCGAGGCGAAGCAGGCAAATCCTCCAGCGGCATTGTCACGGGGCAGCGCGGGGCGGAGGAGCGCTGCCCTGACGTATGGAGAGCAGGGGGAGTGCGCGGAGGGAAGGAGTAAGACGGCACAGGCCGCAGAGGCGGGTCCAACAGGGAGGGGCACGCTTCAGGGCTCACAGGTGTGGCGCGCTGCCGACAGGGGCCACCCTTATGGCAGAGGCACACGCCCCAGTGCGGAATTGGGCCAGCGCGGTCAGAAGGGACGCACGGGGGGTGGGGAGGGCGGGGTGGTATGCAGCGCGGTGGGGTTTGAGCAGGAGCTTTCGGGAGAGGGTTTACCGGCCCACGTCGGGGTGGGGGTCGGGGGTCAGGCGGACGGCATGGATGAGGGGAGGGCAGCAGGGGGGGGGACTCCCCAGTGCTGTTCGAATCGGAGGGAAGCGAGCGGGACTGGGACGGCCTGGACATCTTTGAGTCCTGGGCGGAGGGGTTGGGGGGGCGACCGGGGCACGGGGCGGTGGGGAAGGGCCTGGGGGCGCGGGGACAGGGGGGGCCCGGGGGTGGGTCGGCACGGGGAGCGGGGCGGCGGCGGAGGGACGGAGGTACGGGGGATGGGCGGCGGAGGAGGAGGGTGCTGGGCCGAGTGGGCAGGGGGTGGGGGGGTCGGGTAAGTGGGAGTGGAGCGACGGGGAGGAAGGGGACGGTGAGGAGGGAGAGGTCGTGGATCTGAGCACGGTGGGGCGGGCGTGGGTGGCGAATACGTTGGGGGCGGGTAAGCGGGGATGGGATGGTAGGCAGAAAGGAGGTAGGCCCAGCACACCAGACCATTCATTTTCTTTTCAGGCGGTGGACCGACAATCTGACCGTCGCGGGGTGCCGGACTTGGTAGGGCTGGGAGCGGCTCAACGGCACCAAGGAGAAGGGAGGGTGGAGCCTCGGGCAGCGTATCCTGTACCGGCGAGGGATCTCGGCGCGGCTGGCATAAGTAGGCCCGGTACGGGCTCGCCAGCCCCAACACCCACGGGGTCGCAGCGCCCCGGGGGGCAAAGGCAAAGGAGCAACGCAGCGGAGGATGTTTGTTTAACACGCAGGCAGTTGGCGCCACCAGCGGGGAGCGCTGGAGGTGTGGGGCAGGAGGACTTGGATTATGAGGAGGAGAGCATGGAAGAAGGGGAGTTGCGTGATGTGGTGGACGACCGGGAGGGGGGGCCAAGTAATGCTGTGACTAGTGTTTTGCAGGTGTCACGATGCCAGGCGAGGCCCACGGGTCGGACATCGAGGTGGGGGACCGGCTCGGCCCCCAGGACAGGACGCCGTGAGGAGCGTCGGACGGAGACATTGGCGCCAGGTAATACGCATTTGCTCGGGCCCCCAGTGATGGTATCCATAGGAGTGGGGGGGGGTCTGTTGGCGAAGGGGGGGTCGGGGGGAGGTTGTGCAAGGGAGCGTATGTGGTGGATGTGGCCGTGGGCACGGAGGGCACAAGTAAGGGGGACAAAAGCAAGGACAGCGAGAGTCTGACGGACACGAAGGGGACAGTTGACACAAAGACGGGGGACGGGGAGACTAAGTTAGAAAGTAAGGAGCTGAAGATCAAGCGATTACCGTATATGGGGGTAACAAAGCCCTTGGGGGCGCATTTGATGTTGGCAACGAAAGAGCGGATCTGGAAAGGGAAATATGTGGAGATGCTCAAACTCCTGCACAGGGAAGTGCAGGCAAAGGAGGGCTCTAAGGAGGAGGAATTTGAGTTGGCTAAGCGGCCTAAGGTGCCGTTGACGATAGAAAATTGGACGGCGGCTTTTCTCAATTATGCTAGTGTGTACTGTGAGAAATTCCTGGAGAGGTCAGTGGCCATGTTTAAATACATGGACGTCATATGAAAAGCTCAAATTACAGGGGGTGGATATGCCTGGGCCCAGTACGACGAGGAGTTCCGGACGCGCATGGCTTGGGATACGGAGGCGAAGTGGGGAGAGCTGGACACGGATTTGTGGCAGCATACGATGGGTCTCGTGGGGTCGGGGAAGACCATTTTTACGGCCAGCGGGCTACCGCTCGTGAATCAGCCCTTTCGAGGAGGGGTGGGGGGGACAGGTAGGGGTACGACAGATGAGAAAGGTGCGTGCTGGGACTATAATAAAGGATTGTACACGCGGGAGTATTGCCGTTTTCGGCATGAATGCTCCGGATGCGGCAAGCGCCATGCTTTGGTCAAGTGTTGGGGGGCCCAGGGTCAGTCACAAGGAGGTCAGCAGTGGCAGTCAGGAGCCTTTAAGGCAGGGGGACAGCAGCAGACACAGCAGTCGGGAGGGGGTCTAAGGGGCCTGGGCCAAAGGGCTCATACTCCGGTTAAGGTGGAGAATTTGTGGGGGGCTCTGCGGGGGTTTCCAGACAGGGAGGCGGCAGAGCGACTACGGTGGGTGTTTCTGGATGGGTTCAGGCTGGGGTATGAGGGCCCACGGGTACGGAGATGGGCAGACAATTTGAGATCGGCACGGGAGCACCCACAGGTGGTACAAGCGAAACTGGATAAGGAGGTACAGGAGGGCCGCATGGCGGGCCCCTTTCAGGATTGGCCGTTGCCTAATTTGATTGTGTCACCCATTGGAGTGGTGCCCAAAAAAGAGCAGGGACAGTTTCGCCTTATACAGCATTTGTCATGGCCGGAAGGTGGGTCGGTCAATGACTTTATTGAGGAAAGTGCGGCCACTGTATCCTACTCCTCTGGTGACGTGGCTATGTCACTGGTGGTGACCGCGGGCGCAACAGCGCAGATGGCAAAGTGCGACATAAAGTCAGCTTTCCGGCTGCTGCCAGTTCATCCAGATGACTGGGATCTGTTGGGCACACAATTCGGCGGTCACTGGTATGTGGACAAAGCATTGCCGATGGGCTGCTCCATGTCTTGCGCACTTTTTGAATGTTTCAGCACGTTCCTACAATGGTTGCTTACGGAACAGACGGGTCACCAAGGAGTGACGCACTACTTGGATGACTTCTTTTTAGTTGGCACCTCAGACTCCACGGAATGCCAGAGGGCTCTGGACAGTTTCAATGAGATCATGAGGGAAATGGGCGTGCCACTGGCCCCAGAGAAAACACAAGGGCCAAGTACGGCACTGGCCTTTTTAGGCATTGAATTGGATTCAGGTCTGATGGAGGCACGCCTTCCGGCGGATAAAAAAGCAAAACATGTTAGAGCTGCTGGCAAGTGTGTTGGCACGACAGAAAGTGACGGTCAGGGACATCCAAGTGTTGCTGGGACATCTCAATTTTGCCTGTAGGGTGGTCAGAGTAGGGAGGACGTTCTGTAGGTGACTGGGGAGAGCTTTGGAGGGGCAGAGGCCCCCACACCATCATGTTCGGCTGTCCGCCGGGGTGAGGGAAGACTTGAGGATGTGGCAGTTTTTCCTGCGTCAGTTCAACAGGGTGCCTTTGATGAGGGACGTGGACATGGTGTGGGATGTGCAAATTTTCTCGGCTGCAGCGGGGAGCAAGGGGTTTGGGCTGTACTGGCAAGGGAGGTGGTGCGCAGAACCCTGGCCCGCAGACTGGTTGGAGGGAGGCAGGAGTATTGCCTTCTTGGAATTCTTTCCCTTAGTAGTGGCTGTCACGCTGTGGGGGGCTTTGTTAGCCCACAAGAAGGTCACGTTCAGGATTGACAACATGGCAGTGGTGCAGGTGGTCAATCGGCAGTCGGCACAGGACGAGCAGGTGCTCAAGTTGTTGAGGGTTTTTGTGCTGGGGTGTCTGAGGCGTGATATGGCGTTTCGCGCGGTGCATGTGCCAGGTGTGGACAATGACATTGCGGATGCCTTGTCTCGTTCACAGTGGGGGAGATTCCGTGGGCTCGCCAAGGATGCGGACGTGAACCCGACCAGAATGCCGAACCAGCTATGGGAAGTAGGCAACACCGGATGCTACAATTGGTTCTTGGCTCATTAGCGCAGTATACGAGGTTGGCATACCGGGCGGCTTGGGAGGAGTTTGTCCGTTCATGGGCGCGGTGGCGGGCTTCCTGGGTGGCACGACAGGAGGATGTCGTTCAGTTCATATTGGACCTGGTTGCAAAAGGTCTTACGAAGGTGACGATTGTGGACAAGTTGGCGGGGATTGCTTTTGTCGGGAAATTGTTGTGGGGCTACGCCCCCTCCGCAGGGGAACTGGGGGCTTGGATTTTGGAAGGTTGGGCGCGGGAATGTGGGAGCATCGCTCGGGTAAGGAAACCACTGTCTTGGGAACTGCTGGAAGGGGTGCTGAGGGTTTTGCCCTGGGTGTGTTTTGATGAAGGGGAGGCCATCCTTTTTTCTACACTCATGTCCTGGATGTTTTTCGGGGCCTTTTGGGTGTCAGAATTGTTGGGGTCAAAAGGGGATCGGGGCTTGTCCTGGGGTGAGGTCTCTTTCGGGGCAGAGGTGGTTAGTATTTGGCTCAGAAAGGCGAAAACCGACCAAAAGAGTCGGGGGAAATGGGTTTCTTTGAAGAGGGGGCGCTCGCCGCCGGTTTGTCCTTTTCGGTGGGGTTTGCGTTGAAAATCATGCTCGGGGGGGTTGGGGGACTTGGTCTTTTCACATCGGCAGGGGCGGGGCGTTAAGGCTTCGCAATTGCTGGCAGTGCTGCGTAAAGCACTGAGGAGACTGGGTGTCGACGAGAAGGGTTTTGGCGAATTGGGGCGGCGTCAGAGGCACATGCGAGGGGTTGGGAGAGTGGGGACATCATGAAGTTGGGTAGGTGGTCATCATATTGCTATCAGCGTTATGTGCGCAGCGAGGCAGGGGGTGGGGTGCTGTAAAAAAAAAAAAAGGTTTTTAGTTGGCGTTTTCTTGGACTTCATTCTTGTTTTTCTTTTCAGGTTCAGTTATGGGACCCCTCGCCTGGGAGATGTCCATTTGGATTGTGGGGCATTCTTTTGTGAGACGGGCGCAGATCCAGGCCTGCGAGAGTTACTTTGGGGACAGCTTGGGGTTCAATAAAGATCTGTTCTCTGTGGCATGGAGGGGTAAGGGCGGCATGCGCTGGAAGGAATTGGTGTCAGTGTTGAACGGGATTTTAAGGGCTGGTAGGTGCCCGGATATGTTGGTGTTACACTTGGGGGAGAATGACATGGTCCGGGAGACAGGTTTGGCGCTGATGCGGGCTATGAAAAAGGACCTGGTGTTGATTAAGGAGAGGTGGTCTGGGTGTTCCATTGTCTGGACGGAATTTGTCCCCCGGAGGAGTTGGAGGGGAGCAGTAAACCCTGGGGCAGTGGATAAAGCGAGGAGGAAGCTGAATACGGAGATGGTGAGGTTTTGTCGCCATTTGGGGATAGGCAGGTTGGCTCATAGGGACATCCGTTACGATGCGCAGGAACTGTTCAGGGATGATGGGGTACACTTGTCTCGGATGGGGATGGATCTGTATCTTTTGCAGTTGTGGGAGGTCCTAGCACGGTTGCTCGGGGTTTACAGGCGTTAAGTTCTCCACGAGGTCCAGCGGGCATTGGGGGGGGGGCAGAAAAAAGGGAGGAAGAGGCGTATCCGCCTACTCTTCCCCCTTTCTTCTGGGTGGCGGGGTGGTTGACAGTTGGCCGGGATTGGCTAGAGTTTGTTGTTATAGGTTTGGTAGTTTGGGTCCAGGAACAGGGAAAGGGTAACCAGGTTGGATAAGTTTAGATTAGAGGTTGGATAGTTACAGTTGCACAGAAGGCAGGTAGGGGTTACGGTCAGGGGGGTTTGGGAGTTGGAAAGGCTACATGGTGTAGGATTGGGTTATATGTTGGTTATGGAATGTTATGTTGTATTTTGGGGGATGGGGGAACTGATGTGGGGATCGTAGGGGTGGGGGAAGGAACAAGGGGTCAGGAAATTATTGTATAGCGAGGTGTTAGTTTTGTAAGGCAGTGGCCAAGGAGTTAAAATTGTGATATGCACCTGTTTCAATAAAGCCGCCTTTTTCACACACAATAAAGTGGTCTGGTGTCGGCTTGCCCCCCCCCCCCCTCCCCCCTTAATCTCCCAATGGGAGCTTGGGGGGCAGCCGAGCACAGCGAGGTCTGCCCCCCGGGCAGATTGGGAGGAGGGAGTGGCCGGAGCGGCCATTTTGTAAGTTTTGGGCTACATTTGGGGATAGCCCAAATGTAGCCCAATTTAGTAAAAAGTAGCCCAAGGGTTACATATTGGATTTTCGCGCCTCCCCAGCCACCATTTTAGGTTTGGTGATCTGGTGGTTGGGAGCGCTAGTAGTAGTCAGAAACATTTTCCCCTCCCGCCCACCCTAACTTTTAGGGTTGAAGGGGCGCAATTTATATGGGTGTTGGATTGCGAATTGGGAATTTTGGTGGGCAGCATTTGTTGGAACAGGTACATAGGGACAGTTTGATGTATTGTCGCTTGGAACAGGTGCAAGCGGGGTGGTTGACAGTTGGCCGGGATTGGCTAGAGTTTGTTGTTATAGGTTTGGTAGTTTGGGTCCAGGAACAGGGAAAGGGTAACCAGGTTGGATAAGTTTAGATTAGAGGTTGGATAGTTACAGTTGCACAGAAGGCAGGTAGGGGTTACGGTCAGGGGAGTTTGGGAGTTGGAAAGGCTACATGGTGTAGGATTGGGTTATATGTTGGTTATGGAATGTTATGTTGTATTTTGGGGGATGGGGGAACTGATGTGGGGATCGTAGGGGTGGGGGAAGGAACAAGGGGTCAGGAAATTATTGTATAGCGAGGTGTTAGTTTTGTAAGGCAGTGGCCAAGGAGTTAAAATTGTGATATGCCCAGCGTCTAGCTACTATCGTGGTTATCCATAAGGAGGGGAGGCCACGGGACCGGGTCACATCCTATCGGCCTATTTCGTTATTGAATGCAGAGCCCAAAATCCTCGCCAAGGTGTTGGCCAATCGATTTTGCACGTTTCGATAGTAGTCCCTGGCACTGAAGGGAACTACTTTTTGCGTGGATGTGTTTGTGAAAGGGTAGCATGTCCTACCTCACAGTGAAGTCAAGAAATGACCGAAGTGGGCTGACCTATTGCCCATTATGCATGCTGAAGTGGGTGGAAGAAAAATGTGGATGACACAACAACAGACCAATAGATGAAGTCTGGCTGAAAACCCCCTATATTTAATTGTGTTACACATGTAACTTCAGTAAAATCAAAAGGTCTTGGCTTACACCAGATCTAAAAAAGTACATTGGTCTGGTGTTGGCTGTCAGCCTCTTGCTTTTTCAAATGCTTTTTTTTAGGTTTTGTTCATCTTCATTCCCAACAGTTAGGTTGAAAAGATAGATAGAGAGGTGTGCAAACAAAGGAGAGGGTTGTGTAGATGGCTAGTGATGCACTGATTGATTTGCAAAGATAGAAATAGTTGCAAATATAGACAAATGGAGTTGCAAAGATAGGTAGGTAGATAGACTGATAGGGTTTCACAGATAGATAGGCCAGCACATTGGAATAAACAGCAAAGCTTCAATTAGTAATGTAGTGGTTAAATGTCTATATAAGCATGGCATACAAGAGCACTGAAAGCAAAACAGTAGGTCATACAAGCAGGACATACAGTCTAAATTGGTTTACAGGGATAACTGTACTCCTCAATTAAAATACATACGAGCATGACATACAGGAGTGCAGTTATAAATGCACTTCATTGCATGCATACTAAAAAGAGGATGACTTTATAAAGAACAGTTTCAAATGGACACAATCTGGTATGATGTGAAATAGTAGCAGTCAGATAAATAAAGGGCACTCCAAATGGAATTAACAACAGTGTTAGCAGGAGGACAGAACTGTTCAAGGTGATACGTGCACTGTGCTCACATCAAAAACATGGAAAGCTGGTAGAAAACTTCTTATTATCACATCAGGCTCTAAACCTAAAGGCAACACTTAACTAATAATAAAGTTAAAACAAAAAACACTTGCACTGAAGGGAACTACCTTGTATACTGATGTAGTCTTCGTGAAAGAGTAAAATGCAGTGACTCAAAGTGAAATTAGCCAGTGGCTGAAGTAAGCTGACCCTTTTCCCCATTGTGTGGGCAGAAGCAAATGGCACAACAACAGATGGATGGATGAAGAAAGTTGGCTGAAATCCCCTAGCAGAAGTATATTATACATATAACTTTATTAAGATCAAAAGGTCTTAGGTAACGCCAGACCTAAAAAGCCTTGCCCTTGCTATTCCTTTCCTGCTGTAGCAAATAAAAATACAGCTGTGCTGTTTCTTGACGGAATCCTTCTATGCTGCTTAGAAAGAATGTGACTAGCAATACGTGTGTCTGAAAGCAGGTCATACACATTATCTACTAAATGAAAGGATTTTGTTGTGAATGAAAAAGACGAGCACCTATTATTCCAAAAGCAGCAAATGGGGCGAACCCAAACACATTAAAGAGGTGAACGGAGATGAAGCTCATGTTATGACTATTTTGACAGCTCACCCGACAAAGTGAATTGCTTTATAATGCAAGGTTAACAGTTGGTACTTCTACTACTACCTATTAACATTTGATTTATAAATGGTATAATATTAGTTATGTTGTGTCTACGTGCTGTGACTAATAGGTATAACTATTAACGAATGAACAGCTGAGTTAGCCGTACAGGAATTTGAGTGCATGACCTGCAGGTCACATATACATTTCTGAAGGCAGCTCTTAAATTACCAAACAACCGTGCCATTTTAATTGAACGGACTGATACTTGTTATACCTGCATTGGAAGGATGAACGTGTGTCTCATATTAGTTCTATGAACCTTTATCTTTAAACTGCACATTAGCCTTTAATGCCTGCCTCATTGAGCCACCCCAGTAATGTTTCCGACATTATAACTGTACTTGAGGCATTGCCTCCTTAATATCAATTTCCCTTAATTTGAAATTGCAGGGGATAGATATTGATCGATTTAAAATCCTACTTTCGTTTGTGTGTTAAAAAAAGTGCACAAACCACACAACATTTGCTGAACAGAGTACACAAAATGCAAGAAATCATCTCAACTGGGAAGGCAGTGAGAGTAAATTTCCCTTCATTTGAAATTGCAGGGGATCGATATTGATCGATTTCAAATCCTACTTTCGTTTGTGTGTTAAAAAAAGTGCACAAACCACACAACATTTGCTGAACAGAGTACACAAAATGCAAGAAATCATCTCAACTGGGAAGGCAGTGAGAGTAAGTTAAAAAGGAATACAGACAACTATTTATCAATGGACCATAAAACCAGAGGATAGTAGGTTTTGCATAAGCCCTCTGCTTTATCTTAAGATACATATGACTAAAAGCGCCAGTTTGATCTAATGATTTGCAGATTTTGCTAACATTTCTGAAGTGAGCCTTCATTTCACAAAATCTTTTTATGATTTCAAAAGATTTTCTTTTCCATATAGAGCAATGATACAATAGTTGTAGCAATACAATTGCACCAAACCACATAATACAGTAATGTCTTAAGAAATACATGATTCATATATGCATTCTCCAGATGGTAATTGGATGTGACTGCTTACACATTGCTCATATGATCTGATAGTGTGAATACTAACAAGATAGGCTGAAAATAGGCAAGGAAAATCATAGATCAAGTAAGGAAGCTAGATACAGGAGATAAGAACCCAGAAGTAAGAGTGAGAATAGGATAAGAATGGCATGGGATAGAGAGACAGAATGTGTGACACGTGGCGACTTCCAGTGTGTTCTATTCAAGTAGCATTGGCGGCATTTAAAAAATAATTCACTGATGGCTTGGTTAAGACTCCTGGACAGAGTTTAGTTTGGGGCATTCCCTCTGCTGCAACGAGTCCAGGACATTCAGGCTATGATCTCATTGTTTTTTTAAAAACAATTTTATTTAGCATTTTCAAACAAACATGACACATCGTACAATTCCACGATGAAGAAAAAGTCTCACTCTAAAATTACTGGATTGCCAATTATATACACCCATACCTAATGGGGAAATCACAGCAACATATCATCCTCTCCCGGTAAAGCACTGCACAACTCCGGACCCACCTACCTCAACAACTGACTCAGCTTCCACTCCCCCACCCGAAGCCTCCGCTCAGCCAACCTCGCCCTCGCCACAGTCCCTCGCATCCGAAAAATCACCGCCGCCGGCAGATCCTTCTCCTACCTTGCCGCCAAGACCTGGAACACTCTCCCCACCATCCTACGATAGACCCAGGACCTGCTGGCCTTCAGAAGACTCCTCAAGACCTGGCTCTTCGACCAGTAGCACCCCCCCCCCCTCCCCAGCGCCTTGAGACCCTCTCGGGTATGTAGCGCGCTTTACAAATGCAGTGATTGATTGATTGATTGATTGATTGATCACATGATAATTAGATTTCAACTGAGCCTTCCTCAGAAGCGGATGAAGACATAATGTGAATGTCAGATGCACGCAATGTTTTAGCCATCATCATATGAAGTCCTCCTGCCCTCTGTAGGCACTTGATGTGAGTAGTGAAGAAACACCATATAACATCAAGTTGGGCCACCCGGTCTCGGAGAATGTCCGTCAATTTTGGCATAGCATTTATGGACGAAACCTTCCACCACCACAGGTTTAAAGAAGGCGGTAGTGGTTGCTTGTACATCTGCGGCAAGCGCAAATAAACTGCGAAGAGCAGATGGGAAATGAGACGGGCCTTCAGGATTGATGTGGGAACTATTAGATCGGCCCTTGGGTTACCCAAAATAATTGTGAGTGGTGCCAGTGGGAGATGGATGTTGGTGATGGTCTGTAGTGTACTCTATATCTCAACCCAGAATGTTTGAATCACCAGACAGGGCCGCCAGGTATGGAGAAAGGTACCCCTTCCAGCTCAGGCTTGATCCACCAAACATCTTAGATAGTTGAACAGGTGTAAGATACCAGAGAGTCAGTAGTTTATATGCATTCTCCTTGTAGCAGATGCAAATCTAAGACTTAGCCGCTCTTTGTCAGATACCCCCCCAGGTATAATCGGAGATCTCCAAAGCTAATTCCCTTTTCATTGTGATACATAAGTATGGTTTTTGGAGAGAGTCAACTGTAAAAGAAATTGGTAAAGCCATGATATGCCTTTGCGGTGCACATTGTTGAGATATACGGACTCGATGGGTGTGTCAATGCACTGGAGAGCCTGGTGGGCAGGAAGTAAAATATGATCTTTGGGATTTGCACAGGGGTGCACACTGCTGTGCATATATGTTATGGCTTTGTTTTTCTAAATCTAAAAATAAAAAATAAAAAACATCGATGATTAGATGATAAAGCCCACATAATACACACCGATACACAACACTTCCAATGTTCCCAACACCGATAGTGAAATATCTGATTTCTGTTTAAACAACTAAGAAATCAGCATTTTACCAACAATTCCACCATTTAATAATGGCGACGGCGTTAGCAGGGCGTGCATACTGAACCCCGTAGTGAAGGCGGGGCCTACCAGGCGCGGTGACGTGCCGAGCAGCAGTGCGTTAATAATTGGGGCACCATTGGTACAGCATTATCAAAATCTAAAACACTCTGAAACTCAAATAAAGTGGTCAGTTCTATGTGTGATCGGAAACGTGAAAAGAGAAGAATTGCAAATCAAATTGAACAGGTTGGAAGCTAGATTAATTGAGAAATATCATACTGCTGCAAGAGGTCTCAATGATAAAGATGAGATTTGGGCATTATTACAATAAAATATTTGTCAATAAATGGATGTAATGAGACAGAAATATGGATTGGATAGAGACTTTTTCATACTGTATCTACCAATCTACAGGAAAGACTATGGATGAGAAGATTGTAAGGAGTGGTGTTTTAATTAAGGGCGTTAAGGTATCTATTTCCACATTTTATTTTATATTTTTTCTTCAATTATTTTATTTTTTCGTTCCTTTGTAGTATGGGTGGTTGCAAATAAACTTAGAGTTTGATTTGTGATTAGAAAGATAATATTATTGTACACGATGGTACATATAGCCTGTAGAATATTTGGCAGAAATTCCTTTCCCTTCTCCTTTGTTGTATTGGGACATTTACTGCTGTATTGTTTACAAACCTCTACAGTACGTAAGTTTGCAGGAGTGAAGTACGGGATATCGGGACATTTACTGCCGTATTGTTTATAAACCTCCGCAGTACGCAAGGTTGTAGGAGTCAAGTACGGGACATAGGGACAAATAGGATTATTTAGACATAAGTATGTTAAAACGAGGGTACAATGGTATATATGGTCTGTTGATCAAATAATTGGCCATAAAAAATACACTGAAGATACCGTTTTCTTTATCTTGCATTTGTCCTTAATAATAGTCTGTTTTCTGTGTTCATCAGACTAAGTGGGTCCTTTTTTAGTGTCGAGGGCATTTGCCTTTCTCTATATATAGACTTACTTCCGCATTTCGCGCGGTTATTCGAGTGGAGTGCGCGGTGGAAGGATAGAGGAAGAGCCCCGGATATAACGACAAAAAGGTATATTATACAAAAATAGACTTTAGAAAACAGTATATGAACACAAGAGAAACCCAGTGGGATTTGTTTTGTTTATTTGTGTCTCTTTTTTATTTAGTGATTTTGCCAGTAGGAATTGTGGAGGGAAGTAAATCGCTTTGAGATCGCATTGCAAGGCATAAGGTATGAATGATTATGTCACAGTGGTAAAAATAGTATAAAGATTGAATATCAAAGAAGCGTAGATTGAGTTTGGTATATTTTCGCATTAGAAACAAAGTGGAGGCTGAATAGAAAGAAAAGAGAACGAGGAGAAGCTTCATAGATGTTGGGTTGGAAGTGAACATATCGCTCTTCACTAAGTAAGTAATGAAACTGACCAATAGGGATAGGGTCAGTATGAAAGATAGGAATAGTGCGAGGAATAGATATACACGTTTTTGGTATTTTATAAGGATTCGGTGTTGGTTGAGGCTTGTCTAATTGCACCACACGTTCCTGTGGTTCCGGGCACGATTTGAAGGATTGTTTTTATAATAATGCACATTTTGGGTGTGTCGTATTAATTACTTTGTGGGTTGTACGCCACTCCAGATAAATATATGAACCTTGTATTGTGTTTAGAATAATGGAGTCTGTGGTTCCCTTGTGTGTATATATGTAAATAATGGTAGACATGCTGTACATATGGATTAAAAGGTGTATTTAATTTATAGGTTGAATTATGAATTTGCACATTCAACTGCCCTAGTCCTGAAGAGGCCTGAAATGATTAAGGCTGAAACACGTCGACAGATAATTTGAAGACACTCATATGAATTTAAATATGACGAAATAGATAAAAGAATACTCAAAAAGTATATGGTGGAATAAATAGACCTTTGAGTTTCTAGAGAAGAGTGATCTTCGTTTTAAAGGAATGCGGGTATGAAAAAGTGTTGAAAGCATCCTTATTGATTAGTAGGGCAAGGAGAAAAGTGTAAAATGTAAATTTGAAGTATAAATATGTATATATATGTATAATTTGTCTATATACAAAGAAGAAATATGTTATGTAAAATGTGTAATAGATAGCAAAAAAGTTTTTGTGACACATATTAGTCAGTATACATTTATTGCTGGATTTTCTTTTGACTTTGGATTTAAACACAAGTATAGATTTTTCTACGAAAATAATACGTTTAGGAAGAGATAACTAAACTACCTCTTCATTTAATTGTATTTTGTATTGATCCCAAGGCATTATTTATTTTATAATCTTAATAATTACTCGAGGCAACAGCCGGGCCGACATGGTGCTGAGTTGATACCGGACACTGTCACGGTAAGTTTACTTTGGGCATGGCCGCTTTGTAAATAGGCTAGACGGGGGCAATGCTTTAAGATAAATAATGATAAATACTGGAGAATTTGTCTCGCTAAGTAACAACATAGCAAGGGATAGATTCCATTTTCCCCATTCTTAAATGCTATAGTGAGAGTGTGCGCTTGAGACAGGGGGATATACTCAATAAATGCCTGCACGCGCGCTGCCATTCAAGACTAAGGGAATTATAGAAGAATATAGGTGTTGGAAATTGTGCAGTGTGAATCACCTATGGTCTCATGACACTCTGCTATGCTTTACAGATTCACGATAGGAAGTGACTGGGAGAGCCTGTGAAGGAGTGATTGAACGCACACACACAAGTGCTCGAGGGTAAAGGTATGCCCATGATGGGCTCAATCCCGGTAAATCTTATGATAAAACCAGTGAGGGAACTGCATTACGTTTTTTATTGTGACCAGATGCCAACTAATTATGTTATGTGTTGTCTGTCTATCTTTTGTTTCCCTGTGTCTCCAATAGAAAAATTGTTTTTAAAATAGATAAGTGTTGGTGCAGGGTGGAGTGACTGACCCACGCCCTGAAGAAATTGCCGTGAGTTTATCCTATGGCAATGAAACATGTCGGCTTTTTAAATGAGCAGACACACAGCACAGAATAAAGATTGACAGCAAGTGTGATCTAGCTCAGTTTTTAGATAGGGACAAGGGGAGCGATATTGTGATCCCCAGGTCCTAACTGTGGGGTTGTATCTGGTGCACGAACTGATGCACAGTTAATCTTTATCTCACACCCTAGCACCTTGTCTTTTTGGGTTTCTCCTACTTCTTCTCACTTTCTTCTACACCTTCTGTTTTGGAGTGGTGGTAGCTGATGATGAGACCTTGAGGTAGCAGGCGAGTACCCTCCTGCTTTACCCTCCCTGGTGTTGCTACCGTGAGGCACCACCATTCCTTTTCCACATCTTTTCACCACATTTAGGGTATTTGGAGACACAGGTCACTTTTTTCACAGACAGACTTTAATTCTTATAACTCTTCCTTCTTTTTTGGTGATCCGTTCCTCCAGGAGTACAGATGGTGTAACCATTGGCTCAACAGACTGTCTAAATATATGAGAACTGCCTTAGGATTAAGAGTTGTGATATCACTGTGTGAACAGGTTCTTTGTTGTGTATAATTCTCAGAGTGGGGGAAGACCTGTTCTCTGCCCCTATAGCTCCTTATTGTGTTTGGGCAGGAAGTCTACCTGCCCTGTGAAGAGCCTGGTTCAATCTAAAATCGTCATGTTAGGGGCACATTTGGTGATCAAATCATCTCGGGACCACAAGTTGCCATCATCATAGAAGTCACCCAGAGTAGGGGAACCGCCCTGGGCCCATCCATAGGAGGTAGAGTTGGTCATGCCTGGGGGAAAATTATAATTACATGCCGGGGTGAGTTGGAAAGGGTAGGCCAGGAATGCCCGATGCTGACTTACCTCCCTCTAGTATTTTAGTAGCAAGGAGATCAGTGACAACAGTAGGAGGGATTTCGTAACTAAGGATGCTGGAAGCCACAGCAACCCCTGCAGAGGAGAGAGAGAAAAGGCATGTTCCACTCGAACCCAGGGCTTCTTGTCAGGGTCATGGTTCCAGTCCAGGGAAGAGTGGAGTTGTGCTGCCAGTATGTAAGAGGAATTGTCAGGGAAACCCAAGCCGCCCTCCGAAGCAGTTTACTCAATGTTGTGCTGGCCACTCGCGGAGATTTGACTCCCCATACAAAATCCAGCCTTCTCGCACAAATCTGTCTACGAAGTGAGGTAGGATAGACCTGTGGAAGAGTCTGGAGAACATATAACAGGTGAAGCATAAAGTTAATTTTCCATCTATTAAGTCCGCCCAACCACGAAATCTCCAGTTTCCCCATCAATATAATTCCTTGAAGAGGGTTGTGAGAAGAAGGGATGTTAAAAGAATATAAATCTTTTGACAGAAGAGGCTAATGAATCCCAAAATATGTAATGGCCGTCCTCTCCCATTGGAAGCCGCTCCCTCTAATAGGACCCTCCAGACTGTTTTGAGGATCAGCAACCCCCATACCGTAAGACTTATTAAAATTGATTTTGAAGCCTGACACCTGAGAGAAAGCATCTAGCTCTTCCATCAGCGCCGGATGAGTGGTGTTGAGGTTTATCAGGAAGCAAAGAATGTCGTCGGCAAATAGAGCAAGCTTATGTTCCACAACATCCACCATCATGCCAGTAATGCGAGGGCTACAAATGGTTCCATCATGAGAGCAAATATAGAAGGCGATAAGGGGCATCCCTGGGGGGTGCCTGGCATAAGTCGGTGTCACGGGGACGGCGGGGAATACAACGTCATAGGGGGTGACTGGTGGAAACCACACGAACTGACGGGCCCTGTGCTTTGTGTCCCTCAGGACGATCCATGGACAACATCATTTACGGAACTATCTGAAGGTGAAGCATGTCCCTTTAACTGGGAATCCCTTCCCGATAACCCCGCCCCCTATACTGACGTTGGCAGCCGACCGCCAATAAGACTCACGGAGGCGAGAAGCAGGATGTGTGGTGACACCGGAGAGAGGAGAGAGGAGAAGAGCGACGGTGAGACAGAGTTCCAGCGGGAAAACGAGCGGAGCGAACAGCATACGAGGAGCGGAAGCCCCACGGAGGACGGGAAGTCAGAGACAGGAGGACTCCGCAACCACGCTTCGCCGAGCCACGCCCACGGAGGAGCGTGGCTATCCCAGGTACGGGATCGTTTCTCGGGCTGGGTCGGGAGGCGGGAGAAGGGAGGGCGCTACTAGACGCCGCCGCTCGCCGCCTTGCCATGTATATAGTCGAAACCCCCCCCCCCTGCACTACACTCCCGTTCACGAACGGTCGCCTTGCTCACCTGTGCACTAGTGTGGTCTCCTCACTCCCGAACCCTCAGAAAAGTCTGAAGCGGATGTGAATACTAACACTCGCTTTTCTCTTTGTTTGGTACGGCCCCGGAGAACCCTCGCCGAGCTACGACCCCTGAGAGGCAAAGAAGAACATCAGACCGCGGCGATAAAAAGATCCCGGCACCTGAGGACCAGACGGTTATTGGCTTGTAAAGACTAAACCAGCCCTTCCCCTAAACGATAGAGTTGGAGTACGAATAAACCCCCTCTTACCCAAGCGCCTTCTGTTGCGTCCTCCTTTCAACCTGCTTACAGTGGTGGAGAATGCAGGCATAGAGGACCCCATCTGTACCTCAAAGATGGATGCGCTAATACAACACATGATTAAGGGGCAGGAGAAACTGGAATGGGCCGTAGAACGGCAGATGGCCTCTGCGAGCGCAGACCGCGAAATCTTCAAGGACACTATAGCCGCGCAACTGGAAGGGCTACAAAAAGCGGTAACAGACCCACAGGTTGTCACAGGGCGAGAAGTACGCAGCCCCAGTCACCCCACCCCGCCGGGATATCGCTGCAGAAGTATGTGCCTGGCGAAGACCCGGACGCTTTCCTCACGAATTTCGAGAGGGTCGCCAGAGCGTGTAGTTGGCCCCTGGAGAAGTGGCCGTTCTTTCTGGCCCCTCTGCTGACGGGAGAGGCACAAGCGGCCTATCAAGTGGCTAACGCCACCGGGGATGCCCCGTATGGTTCAATTAAGACTCTTATTTTGGATCACTTGGGTCTCGATGCGGAGGCCTATCGGGTCCGGTTTAGAAAGGAGAAAGGAGCGCCCGGAGAAAATCCAAAGACCCTGTACTTCCGACTTAAAATGGCAGCAGACAAATGGCTAAGTCCCGGTACAAGCACAAAGGAGGAAATAATGGAGAAAATCTATTTGGAGCAGTATTTGGAAGCCTTACCATACCACACTCAGAGGTGGCTGAGGCAACACACTCACCTAACAGCAGAACAGGCCATAGAGATGGCCACCACCTTCTCCAGAGCCCAACCAAAGGGATATGTCGGGGAGATAGAGAAACTGCGCAACATACCCTACCGGACTGACAAAAGACCTAAGATCCCCGAAAAGCCAAAAACCCGTCCCCCGAGATATGAAGTGCCTGTCCTGAAGGGTCCACAATGTTTTGACTGTGGGGAGTGGGGCCATATCGCCCGAGCATGCCCTAAGAAACGACCAATCGAGGAACCCATGGAAGTAGGATATATACCCAAATCCATCTTATACACCGCGGAGATGGGGTCCGCGTTTCATGTAAGTGTGCAGGTAAACGGCAAACCCTTACACGCACTGTTAGATTCAGGATGTAAACAATCCGTCATTCAGGGTTTGTGGGTAACTCCCGACCAGTTAATACCTGACTCATTTGTACACATTCGGTGTGTCCACGGGGATGTCAAGCCATATCCTATAGCCGATATCCCTATTATACACTCCACGGGGGCCAGTAGCCAGATAAGAATAGGCGTCCTGGATAGCCTCCCAGAAGACCTTATAATCGGGACCGATGATCCTGAGTTCCAAGAAATGTTTCGCCTGGTACTGAATAACACAGAGGGAGGGATCAAATCCCCGGGTAATAAGGAGAATATCACTGCCCCGGCCTTGATAACCCCGGAACCCTGGCTGTTAGACCGTAGTTTCAAATTCGCCCAGGCCAACGATGCCACCCTCTTTAACGCAAGGGAACAAGCCCATAGCTCCGTAGACACTGACTCTTGTAGCTATCCCCGCTTTCTCATTAAAGACGTTCTGCTATACCGACAAGGAGCCCTCTCTGATCCCCACCAGCTATTGGTTCCCAGATCCTTTAGAGAACAAATCCTCTTCTTTGCGCACTCTCACCTCACGGCTGGACATTCAGGGTCTGAGAAGACAACGCAGAACATACTCAGACATTTTTACTGGCCAGGCATTTACAAGGACACCAAAGCTCACTGTCAGACCTGTACGGTCTGCCAGAGACGGAACACCCATAGACCCCCTGCAGTTCCCCTACAGCCACTTCCAATGATAGGAACCCCTTTCGAAAGAGTAGGGATGGACCTTATAGGACCTCTGCCCCGTACAAAAAAAGGCCATATGTACGTACTGGTGGTGGTAGATTACGCCACTAGATTTCCAGAGGCTTTTCCCTTAGGAGCCCCCACTACCCGCAACATAGCAGACCGGTTTGTGGAGCTGTTTTCAAGAGTTGGTTTCCCCAAAGAAATATTAACAGACCAGGGCACATTGTTTGTCTCTCGACTGATGAAGGAAGTATGCCGGATCCTGGACTTACGTCAGATCAAAACTTCGGTGTACCACCCGCAAACAGACGGCTTGGTGGTACGCTACAATGGTACCTTAAAAGCAACGCTCAAGAAGATGCTAAATGTGGAGGGAAAAGAGTGGGACCAGCTTTTACCGTTGGCCTTATACGTCATAAGGAGCCAGGTTCAGAGCAGCCTCGGCTGCTCGTCCTTTGAACTGTTATACGGACGCCAGCCAAGAAGTCTAATGGAAATGACGAAGAAGGCGTGGGAAAAGGAAGACATATTGGAGTCCCGAGAGATGCTGGAGTATACACAGGGTCTACAGTCAAAACTAGGGAAACTCCGCGACTTGGCGTACTCCAACCTCGAGAAAAAGCAAGAAAAACAGGCATTTTACTACAATCGAGGGAAAAGGTGGAGGTCCCTAAAAGTAAACGACTGGGCGTTAGTGATGCTGCCTACGTCCACCCACAAATTCCAGAGTGAGTGGATGGGTCCTTATAGAGTTGTAGAAACCATAGGGAAGACCACATACAAGTTAAAGATCACCCCAAGCCGGACCCAAGTATGCCATATCAACATGCTAAAAAAATGGATGGGACCCCCGCCCAAGACAACCAGCCTCACGTTACCCACGCGACGGAAGGATACGACAACCCTACACCAGTTGGTCGTCAACCCAGAACTAAGTCAGGAAAAAGCCGGGGAATTAACGGAAGTACTGCAGTCCCACGTCCCGCTGTTTTCGGACGTCCCTGGGAAGACACACCTCGCAGAACACCGAATAGAGACAACTCCAGGGAAGATCATCAAGCAACGACCGTATAGAATACCGGCGGCCCGAAGAGAAGCAATACAGCAAGAAGTATGGGACATGCTACAACTGGGTGTGATACGACCATCCCGAAGTGAATGGTCTTCACCTATAGTGATGGTGCCGAAGCCTGATGGAAGCACCCATTTCTGCATGGACTTTCGTGCTCTCAATGAAATCTCTTCCTTCGACGCATACCACATTCTCCGTATTGATGAGCTTATCGAGAAGCTAGGAGAAGCCAGATACATTACCACGCTGGATTTAACCAAGGGCTACTGGCAGGTGCCATTGAGGGAAGAGGACCGAAAGAAGACAGCCTTTTCAACACCCGACGGCCTTTTTGAATTCACAGTATTGCCCTTCGGCCTTCATTGTGCCCCGGCCACCTTTCAGCGTCTGATGAACACTGTCTTGAGGGAACACCAGGGCTTTTCGTCAGCTTATCTTGACGATATTGTGGTTTTCAGCCCAGACTGGAAAACACACCTCCAACATCTACACACGCTCTTTCAGGCCCTACGAAAAGCTGGCCTACATGTGAATGCAAAGAAATCAAGGGTGGCCTTCCACAAAGTGAACTATTTGGGTTATGTCCTAGGTCATGGTCTCATCGCCCCACAGAAAGAGAAGGTGAAAGCCATTACCGACACCCCTTTCCCATCCACTAAAAGGGACATGAGAGCTTTCTTGGGCCTGATCGGCTACTATAGGAGATTCATACCAAACTTTTCCGAGCTGGCCTCTCCCCTGACACACACCCTTCTGAAAAACGTAAAACCACAGAAATTCAGGGTTCCCACCTTAGAAATGAGACAGGCCTTTAGTGACTTGAAAGACATTATCACTTCCAGCCCCGTTTTATCCTCCCCGGACTTTTCTAGGCCATTTATCCTGCACACGGATGCGTCCAATCACGGCCTGGGAGCAGTCCTGTCCCAGGTATTAGCTGACGGTATGGAGCATCCGATATTATACATCAGCAGAAAGCTCTTCCCAAGAGAGGTGAGATATCCCACGATTGAACGTGAATGCCTTGCTATTAGGTGGGCCGTTGATAAGTTAAGGTATTATCTAGAGGGTCGCCACTTCACATTATACACCGACCACGCCCCACTCCAGTGGATGAGTCACAACATCTCAAACAATCCAAGGGTCCTCCGTTGGTTCCTCGCACTCCAGCCCTTTTCCTTTTCCCTTAAACATTGCAAAGGGTCGGAAAACGGCAGCGCAGACTACTTATCTAGGACATCCCCTCTCCCCGAGCGGGAGAATCCTGTGGTGGAGGAGTGTCACGGGGACGGCGGGGAATACAACGTCGTAGGGGGTGACTGGTGGAAACCACACGAACTGACGGGCCCTGTGCTTTGTGTCCCTCAGGACGATCCATGGACAACATCATTTACGGAACTATCTGAAGTAGAAGCATGTCCCTTTAACTGGGAATCCCTTCCCGATAACCCCGCCCCCTATACTGACGTTGGCAGCCGACCGCCAATAAGACTCACGGAGGCGAGAAGCAGGATGTGTGGTGACACCGGAGAGAGGAGAGAGGAGAAGAGCGACGGTGAGACAGAGTTCCAGCGGGAAAACGAGCAGAGCGAACAGCATACGAGGAGCGGAAGCCCCACGGAGGACGGGTAGTCGGAGACAGGAGGACTCCGCAACCACGCTTCGCTGAGCCACGCCCACGGAGGAGCGTGGCTATCCCAGGTACGGGATCGTTTCTCGGGCTGGGTCGGGAGGCGGGAGAAGGGAGGGCGCTACTAGACGCCGCCGCTCTCCGCCTTGCCTTGTATATACTCGAAACCCCCCCCCCCCTGCACTACACTCCCGTTCACGAACAGTCGCCTTGCTCACCTGTGCACTAGTGTGGTCTCCTCACTCCCGAACCCTCAGAAAAGTCTAAAGCGGATGTGAATACTAACACTCGCTTTTCTCTTTGTTTGGTACGGCCCCGGAGAACCCTCGCCGAGCTACGACCCCTGAGAGGCAAAGAAGAACATTAGACCGCGGCGATAAAAAGATCCCGGCACCTGAGGACCAGACAGTTATTGGCTTGTAAAGACTAAACCAGCCCTTCCCCTAAACGATAGAGTTGGATTACGAATAAACCCCCTCTTAACCAAGCGCCTTCTGTTGCGTCCTCCTTTCAACCCGCTTACAGTCGGATAGACTGGGAGAAGGAACCGTTGACTTTGAGTTTGGCAGTAGGTCTCCGAAAATTGGCTAAGAGAAAGGCTTTCATTTTGAGCCCCATAGGGATCTTTTCAAGCACCTTAGTGAGATAGCTCCAGCTTTCCCTATTAAACGCATTCTCAGCGTCAAGAGAGAGAAGTGCCATGGATTGACGCCATCGTTCAGCGACTTCCTCGAGGGCCGCTGCCAACCATGTATTGTCATTAGCTTGTCTAATACAGATAAAGCCCTATTGTGTTGGGCATTTAGGGTGGACCATATTTGGTGTAAGTGAGCTACCAAGATGGAAGCAAATAGTTTTGCATTGCAGTTAAGGAGGGCAATAGGCAGATAGGTAGGACATAGTGAGGCGGGTTTGCCTGGCTTGAGGAGGAGACTAATGTGTGACTCTAACATAGTCTCCATGACCACCCCTGTTGTGAAAAAAGAATTAAAAACCCTTGCCAAAGGCTCTGTCAAAAGAGGGGCATAGGCTTTATAAAAGTTGGCAGTATAACCATCAGGGCCTGGCACCTTGCGTGAAGGAAGGTTACCAATTGTTCTTCAAACTTCCTCCGGAGTAATGTCATTCTCTAGTAGACGCAGCTCCTCCAATCTATCAAGGGGCATAGGAGGACAGGTAGTCAGCCTGGCACTGGGCACCGAGCTGTTGAGCTTATTAAAGGGTGGTGTAATAGTTACTAAAGACCTCCAGAATTTCCTCCGTCTCTCGGAGAGAGCAACCCTTGTCATCCACTAACTCTCGAATGTGGTTACGAGTGGAGTGAATGTGCAATGTATGTGCGAGGAGTCTATCTGCCTTATGACTCTTTTCATAATATGTTTGGTTGACGTAAAGCAGCTTTTTAGCAGTAGATTTTGTTTAAAGATATTCAAGCTCAACCCTAACAGCAGGTCTCTCAAGGTCCTATGGGAGGCCCCTTCTCTACAACACACCTCAGCCTGTCGTATATGTGTCTCGAGCTCCTGTTGGAAAAGTTTGTTCGCCCTTTCAAAGGCTGCTGTGTGGGAAATTAGCTCTCCTCAGAAAACTGCTTTTGCAGCATCCCATAGAGTTGCCGGTGAAAGATCACCCATGTAATTTTCAGTAAAGTAGTGTTCGATAGTGTCTTTGATACGGTCACGGAGAACTAGATTTTAAAGGGCAATTTCATCTAAGCTCCAGGGGCGAGGAAATGGGCGCTGTGGAGTCGCTAAGCTAAGCGTCAACCACACAAGAACATGGTCAGAGATAGCTTTAACGTCAATTTCAGTGTCAAAAAGACTAGGCAGTGAAAACTGAGTGGTAAAAAAAATTGTCAATGCGTGAGTACGTCCTAAGAACATTAGAGTAAAACATAAAGTCCTGTAAGTGCTATCCAAAGTGAAGGAGAAACTTTAAACAATTAACCAAATGAGCAATGATGAAAATAAAAGTCTCAGCAGTGACAGGACTGCCAGGCCACTGGTCATTGAACAAACATTCAAAAAAACAAAAGGCATTGATAAACGAAGAAAAGAAAACCGAAAGCCCAAAAAGACTAGAATAAGCAGCAATAGAGAAGGAGCGAGCTCGAGCCCACGTGGTCACCCCTTACAGTTGTTGGACAAAAAAGTAAAAAAACATTATAGGCTGAAAAAGAAGGTTATCCCCCCCTCCCAAATCTGTTCTAGGTCCACAAAAGGTTCCAGCCACATCTCTGTAAAGGGCAATAAGGCTTTCAAGGCGGTATGTCATCATCTGACGAATGAGAATGATGACTTTTATCTGCTTGCTGGTTTTGCTTCGTACCTTCTGCTTGGCCTGGTGCGAGAATTGGAAGCTCCATCTGCCCCCCGTCCACCAGGGCAAGGTCGCAGGACCCAGAAGGTTGGTCCACGTCAGGTGGGTGGGAAAGCCCGAGGATCTCGCACGCCTCCTGAGGTGTCCGGATGACCAGTCTCTTGTCCTGGTGTGTGAAATTAAGGCAAAGCGGGAAGCCCCATCGATACAGAATCTTGTTGCTTTGTAGTAGTGAGTAACATCCTTAAAGCCTTTACATCGAGCCAATATATGGGCGGACACATCCTTATATAGAGTTAGTTACCACAGAAGACGATTGGTTTCTGCTGTCAGGCTGCCCGCATGATCTGTTCTTTTTGGTGTAAATAATTGACACGTCAGGCGCTAGATTCTTTTGTTGTTGGAAGGCCGAATACACCCTATGAGTGCGGTCGAGGTGAATTGGAGACTTATCAGAAAGCTGCAAGAGATGGGCAAAAAGAGCATGGACATAGAACTCAAGATCAGCTAGGGAGATGGAGGCAGTGAGGCCCCAAATGCGAATGTTATTGCGTCTAGAACGGTTTTCTACATCATCGAGCTTGTCCTGCAATATCAAGTGTCCCTTTTCCAATTTTTCGATGCAGGACGGCCTGTCGATATTATCAAGAGTGTACTGCACCACCTTCTCCTCTCCAGTGGTCAAGCATGCATCTGGCTGTCGTAGTGAGTGGTCAAGATCAGTTATGGCTCTGGTACAGTCCTGGTGAAGGGACAAAAGGCCTTTGCGTAATTCAGCAAGCAGGAGCTTGATGTCCTCCCTAGTTGCTGGAACGCGATGGTCAGAGCCTTCATTCTGTGCTGAGGCCTGAGATGAGAGGTCACCTTTCGCTCGTCTTGAGGAATCTGACTTCTGAAGCATATCACAAACTGAGGAAGAGCCCTGAAACTTAGCCTTAGACACTGCCATGGTGCTACTGACATAAAAAAGAGGCCCTCAACTTGTGACGCTCAACAAGAATTGTCTAGTGCCCCCGTCGGCAATGTTGTGATCCACAAAGTGGCCAGCAAAGGTCATGGTCCCAAACGATGAAAAATAGTGAAAGGTCAATATGGAGCAAAATAATTCTACTGCCTGAAGGGAGCTTTATCAGCTCGTTAAGGGGTTTTCCGGACAAAAGGGAGACCAGCACAATACCACTCGCTAGCATCAATGCAGAGTTCTCACCACACCCCGCACAGACACCCCAGCAGGGGAGGGAGGATTGTTAGGCCCAGTTGCAAGGAGATTGGGCTCAATTATGCTGGGTTTCACCAGTCCCCTGGGCAGCTATCTTCCTCCTTCAGCCTCACCTCCGAGGCTACTGCTCATCATCTCTCCGCCAGGCCCACTGCAGTGCTAACCCAAAGCTGCGCTCCTGTACAACCCCTCAGGACCTGTGGGCCACAATCTGGGAAGGCCGACCCAATCAAAGGCACCAGCCCAGTAGAAAAATCAGGAGGGCGGACACTGTGCTGTCCAAGCTGCCACAGGGAAGGGTGCCAATCCAATCAAGGGGGGGCCAGTGTGTCAACCAGGCGTCCCACTGTAGATATTCTGCACACAGTTCGCACAGCCTAGCACCCAAACTGTTGCGTGCCTCAGGACGCTCTGATATCCAGGTGAGAGTGGTGGGGGGAAAAGGGTGCCAGTCCAACCAAGGAGGAGGGGTGTGTCCTCTTTCTTGCCCTCCGTAAATTTTTCTCTGCTCTCAGTGTGACCAGCCTAGGTCTGATTCGGCCCCACTGCCTTTGTGCGCTCCACAGTGCCCCAGGTCGTGGTCGGAGGATGACCAGTTTTCTCATGACAGAGGTGACAGGTGCCGGGGTGGGTTTGCTACTCCTGCAGGTCTTGAATCAGAACACAGGATGCCGTTACTGTTGTCCACCAACACCGACCTCCAAGAAGGACGTGCCTGACGGCTTACTGTAGCGGGCGCAGCCCCAATATGGCCACGTTGACTCCGCTACGACAGACCGATCATCGCCACTGTTGCAGTTCCTCTGCCCTGGAGAGATGCAGCCGGTCCACACTACCTGCCCTGCATTGTTGGATTGGGGGAAGATCTGTGAAAGGCAATCCGCTGACAATAACAGGCCATTATGGCGGAGGTCAGGGGACCGACGACAGGAGCTCAGGGGAGACGCGTCTTGCCGGATCTCCTCCCTGGCCATGCCCTTTATGATCTCAATGCTTCAGACTCAATCTAGGATCACTGTGATAGTAGCTCTAAGGCTTTTTGGCCTCTCAACTTCTTGCATCTTCCTTCTCAGCTCTGCAAGGCGGCTCATGCACTCTCTACAATGGAATTTAAAATTCCATTGAGCCCGGCTTCCAGTTAATCTCACAGATGCCATCCAGGTTTCGGCGGAGACAGCTTGAGATATGCAGTGGTGGTTGCTCTAATGCAATTGGTCCAGCAGCAGACCCCGCTCTATTCCCCAACCAGAGCTGACGGTGGTGATTTACATGTCCCTGCTGGTCTGGGGAGATCATCTGTGAGAAGTAGAGATGAGGAGCCTCTGGTCTCCAGTGGAGGGCCGACTCCAAATCAATCTGCTGGAGTTGCAGCCCATTCATCTGACTCTGAAGGACTTCCTGCATCCATCAAGGGGAGACTGGTACATGTTCTCACTGACTTTATTGCACAAAGCAAAGCAGAGTGGGATCCTGGGTAGTGTGTCAGGATGTTTTGTGCCTCTGGACCTCGCTGAATACTAGAGTGGATGACCTGAGCAGGCGGTTGTAGTGTCCTGCACACAAAGGACACGGACACAAGGTCAGGATTCTAGTAGCCTCGTTTATTCACAACCTTCCTTTTCTGATTCCTACTCTCTACTGCCGTTTCCCGGGCATGACCCTGCCTCCTCCCTTATCCTGCCCTCACCACGCCTCCTCAGCCGAGGAGGTCCTAACGCCCAGCGTTCCAGCGCAATGCCTCATCTCCCCCTTTCTTAACAAAATGAGTTAAATCACTCTTTTTTTTCTTTAAATAACCAAAAGTAATGTCACATAGTTACAGTTCTTCGATCAGACGACTCGGTCTCTTGATAGTTCGGCGGGGACGACCATTGACGTCTGGACAGTCTGGTTCTTCTCCACCAGGGATCGCTCTCGGTGAATGGTCACTGATTTCGGTTGCATTTAGTCTCGCTTCTCCAGTGGTAGGACCATCGAGTAGTTCTTTGACTTTAGGACTACACTTCTGAAAGTGCGCCACATTCCTGGTGATTCTCTTATCATCCGATTCCGCAGTGATCATAGTTCCTTTTTGTTGGGTGACCACTAGGGGAGTTGCATAATAACGACATTCAGTCTTCTTTTGCTGTTCTTGTTTCACTAATACCCAGTCACCTTCGTGAATCACGGGTGGTGCAGCTCTTCTACGACGATCTGCATATGTCTTCATTCTCTCTTTCCTGAGTCGATCAGTGCTAGCTATGTCATCTGGGTCAGAATCATGGAATACTGCTTCATCGGTCCAGTCAACCATGGGTATTCTGGTGCGCACTGGCCGGCCCAGCATTAGGGTCGCGGGACACATACCAGTAGTGGAGTGAGGCGTGTTTCTATAAGCCCGCAGGACTTCATTTAAGACCTTTTGAATGTCTTGTCGCGACACTTCAGCCTGTTGGATGGCTTTCTTTAAGGTGGACATAAATCTCTCAATCATTCCGTTAGCCTGTGGCCACAGAGGTGTAATTTTGCGATGCTTGAAGTTGAGATGTTTTGCAAAGTCTGTGAAATCTTGACTGTTGAATGGGGGCCCATTATCCGTTTTCACTATTTTGGGAATGCCCCAGGCGGCAAACACTTCATCCAAAACAAGTATTGTGCTAGACGCTTTGGTTGATGCAATGAGTTGTGCAATCGGAAACCGTGAGTACACATCCATGATAGCCAGGATATATTGTCCAGACTTAAATGGGCCAAAGAAGTCTACAGCAATGTGCTGCCACACACCCTCCGGCAATCGGGACATTTGCAGTGGTGCGGGAGGATCAGGTCGACTGACCAGTTGACATTGGGGACAGTCCTTCAATGTGATCTCTACCATTTGATCTAGGACCGGAAACCATACTCGCTACCTCAGTGCTCTCTTGGTGGCCACAATGCCTCTATGACCTTCATGTGCCAGGTTAATGATGCCTTGCCGTAAATGTTTCGGGATGACTATTCGATTGTCTCTTAAGATCAGACCATTTGTGGCTACTGACAGTTCCTCCTTCACGTGCTTGAAGGCTGCAAGTTCATGTCTGTCAGCTGCACTGTTTGGAGTGTCGACATCTAAGTGTCTCCAGTCATTGTTCTGTATACGGCGCTTTACCTCTTGCAGAGTGACATCTTCAAGAGTGGCATCTAAGATGGCCTCCAGCGGGACTGCGGGTGGTCGGGCCTGATCCAGCACAAAGCATATATATTCCTCGGCTACAGACGATCTGCACTTGGTTGTTTCTTTGGGGTGCCTTGACATGTAATCAGCAGGGTTTTCTGCTTTTCCGGGCTTGTGCACAATTGTGTACGTGTATTCTTGGAGGCGAAGGCCCCAGTGTTCTATTCTCGGTGGCATCTTAGATCGAGGATTACCAAAGATGGTAATGAGGGCCTGATGGTCAGTGATTAATGTAAAATGTTTTCCGTATATGAAGATGTGGAAGTGCTCGCAGGCACAGACAACAGCCAAGCTTTCTTTTTCGGGCTTTGAATATGCTTTCTCCGTCTCAGTCAGGCTTCTGCTTGCATAGGCAATTATGTATCTTTGATCACCTTCCGAGTCATATTGAGCTAGAATTGCTCCCAACCCCACAGGACTGGCATCTACCGTAATTTCTGTCTTTTTTTTCGGATCAAAGTAAGCCATGTTGTCGGCTGACTCCACAGCCGCTTTAATTTAGTTGAAGGCTTGTTCACATCCTGCTGACCACTGGAACGGGTGACCTTGTTTTGTGAGCTGTCTCAGGGGATAGCTGATGGTTGCATGATCTTGGATATACCGAGCACAGTAGCTGGCCATCCCTAAAAAGGAGTGAACATCTCCTGCATCCCGGGGGCTGGGGGTGTCATTCAGCGCCGCCACTTTGTCTGGATCTGGTCTCATTCCCGGAGAAGATATGGCCAAAGAACTTCAACGTGGACTTGTGGAACTCACACTTGGCTTTATTTAACGTGAAATTGGCTTCCATTAGTGCATGACAGACTCGTTCTAGGGCAGCGTCGTGTTCTCGTGTTGTGGACCCATACACCAGGATATCATCACTGTAGTTTAGGGCATTGGGGATGTGATGAATCATTTTCCTAATGGCTTCTTGAAAGATTTCAGCAGGGGAAGATACTCCGAAACTGAGTCTCTTGTATCGGAAGAGGCCAAGGTGGGTTGAAAAAGTTGTGATGTAATGCGACTGCTCATGTAATTCCAGTTGGTGGTAACCTTTATTGAGATCCAGTTTGGAGAATATCTTTGCTCCGTTGAGTGACTAAATCATGTCGCTGATATGTGGCCCTGGGTGTCTTTCTCTTTCAATGGCGGTGTTAGGCGCCCTCATGTCAACACACAGCCGGACTTTGTCAGGTTCTCCCTTTTTCGGCACAACGACTACCGGAGAAACCCAGGGTGTGGGTCCATCTGTCCTTTCAATGATGTCAGCTTTGAGCAGATCTTGTAGCTCCTGTTCAACTGCGTGTTGGAGATGAAAGGGGACCCGTCGATGGTGTTGAGCTACTGGAGTTATTTGTTCATTGATGTGTAATCGAATTTGACAATGAGCCATCTTTCCCAGGCCAGCAAATAGCTTTGGAAATTTTTGAGCCACATCAAGTTCGTCATCAACCCTGTACAAAATGTCCTCTAGTCTTAGCCGCTCAGCAGTCGGAAGACTCAGAAGTCAGTCAGCCTCTGGCCCTTTAATGACGTGGATGAACGCAGGAATGGTGCGATCCTGATATGTGAGATGCGTTGAGAACTTCCCCAAACACGGGAGTGGCTTTTTGGACATCCACGTGTAAACTCTCACATGAGCCGGGCTTAGTCGCGGTGGTGGCTTCATCCTCTGATATTCCGCCACTGGTATATAGTTTAAAGAAGCTCCGCTGTCCATCACAAATATGGTCCAGTGTTTGCCGATTTGGATGCTGAGCCAAGGATATTTCTTCAATCGGTCGGGTTCAGCGACCATACACACATATTTATCACTGTCCTGCGAGATGGGAGACAGTGACCTTGATTCTTGAGAAGACGTGTGTCGAGATCGATAACTTCGGCGAGATTGGCAGCTGGAGCGGGAGGATCCTGTTGACGAGTCTCTGTGATCACGTACTGCTTTGGCCTGATGACGCGTGCTCACAGATCGAGATGACCTTTCCTGATCTTTCTGTTTGTTGTTCCTGTAATTTCCGCATACGTTCCCGAAATCGTTCTGCCCTTCCACACTTCCGGCATTTCTGAACCATAGCGGGGCACCCATCCGTGTGGGGAAAATCATAGCCACACCGATAACATTTGAGATGCCGCTCCCGCCGTCTGTTATTTCGACTGGAACTACGACGTCGTTGGTGCACCGGCTGCTGTTGCATCTTGGACCGTGATGACCTCGGCTTCGCTGGAGAATATCTGCGTGTGTTGCGGGATTGAAGCCTGAACGCTTGTTCACGCTTTTCACTTCTCCCTGCTTCCATCTTTTTGGCATGCTCTTCAGCCTGATCATGCACCCGTGTCATCTCTTCAATTTCGTCCAGCGAATAGCTTTTCTTTAACAGTTTCCGTCTTAATGATTCAGACTGACATCCTTCAATAACCCTCAGACGAAGGGCATCTTCGGTCGAGAAAGAGTCAAACTCCCAATAGCGTGCCAGATGTCTAAGGCGAGTGATGAAGGCGCACATGGGCTCTTTTTTTTCTTGAGCCGCCAGGTTAAACGTGTATCTCTCATAATGAATGTTCTTTTTATGCAAGAATTTCCGGTTTAGGGCTATACACACATCAGTGTAGGATGCCACATCGGCTGCAGGTAGTTCTTTTATGATTTGGCCGACATCTTTTCCTATTAAATTACGTAGTGCTATCAGCTGTTGATCGGCGTCCGTCACGTGCGACACTTTCATAAAGTCTTCAAAATCCTCAAGCCACTCCTTCCACCGAAGACCCATACCACCTCCTGTTGCGAGGACCAGCGGTTCAGGTGGGCGCAGAAACGACACTCCAAGCATCCCCATATGTCCAACATTGGCTTGCGCCGGACCTGCTCAACAAGATGGTGAGGTAGACATGGTGATGAAACGGCCTGTCAGTTGACTTTACCAGAGCTTGACGAGTTTTCACAGTTTTCAGTTGAATGTATCAATGCTTGATTGGCGTTCAGGTTATTTAGTTACATTTACCAATGCTTGATGACTCTTAGGCTCTTTCATTTGGATTTTGCCAGTGCTTGATGAATTCCAGATCATTCAGTTGCATATACCAATGCTTGATGACTTTTAGGCTCTTTCATTTGAATTTGCCAGTGCTTGATGAATTCCCAACCATTCAGTTGCATTTACCAATGCTTGATGACTTTTAGGCTTTTTTTCATTTGAATTGGCCAGTGCTTGATGAATTTCAGATCATTCAGTGACGTTTACCAATGCTTGATGACTTTTAGGCACTTTTCAGTTGAATTTACCAGTGCTTGATGCTGGTTTATGAACTTCGCCTGACTTAAAGATGGCCGCCAGAGATTCCTCGCAGGGGATTGGTGCAGGCGCCTGACTCAAAGATTGCCGCCCCAAACTCACGCGCCCCTCGAGATTCAGCCTTGCACACACCGGCAGCAGTGTCTCAGGCAACCAGGCCTCTCCCAGCACTCGGACACGTAGGAAGGCACTCACCCACAGGTACCAGGGCACAAGGAGCATGCGACTGGGGTGGGCACCCAGATCGTCGTTGCATGCAGGGAACGTGGGACCTCCAAGCCACTCCGTCGGGGCGGGGGGCCCGCATGTGTCCCTCACTCTTTGCGCTACTCCAGCGTCAGGGGGCTCTCAGCTACCCCTTAGTCTGTCGGCAATCCAGACACGACCGGGGTGGGCACCCGCGTCGCAGCACGCCGTAATGAACGCGGTCGGGGTAGGCTCCCGAACCGCGCCACGTGAATCCTGAAGAGCGCTCCACACGCTTGCGCAGCTCCGCCCGGCAGCCGCATTCACCAGGGCACGCACCCACACCGCATGGGCCGTGGCCACCCTCGTCACCAGTTGTAGTGTCCTGCACACAAAGGACACGGACACAAGGTCAGGATTCTAGTAGCCTCGTTTATTCACAACCTTCCTTTTCTGATTCCTACTCTCTACTGCCGTTTCCCGGGCATGACCCTGCCTCCTCCCTTATCCCGCCCTCACCACGCCTCCTCAGCCGAGGAGGTCCTAACGCCCAGCGTTCCAGCGCAATGCTACAGCGGTGTCAGCAGATCATGAGTATAGTCCACACCCAGAGATGGCAGGGGACATTTTCAAACAGGGGGTTATTGCCACTGTTGAGAATACACCTTGTCAACATTTTTGCATATTGACATTTCCACAAGAACACTCATGAGGAGATGTGTTCCGACTACAATGTAGCTCTCCTTTAAACCCTCCTGGTGATTAACATCCTTGCATGCTTTCACAAAATCCCTTTATGTTGGGCACTGAGACAAATTTCTGGCCTAGTGTGGCGTTTAAATGACTGACCGCTTACAAGCAAAGCAGTTGGACATCCTTTTCTTTTATCTTTGGCCTAGAATGGACTTGCATTGGTCATTATCAAAGGTTATTTTTTGGCCCTTTATGCCTTTCTTCATTTGCTGACTGTTGGAAATGGCTCTTTCTGCATGGTAACCCCAGATTTTTGCCTTCCTTTCTGAACCTGTTTATTTAGAACTCTGCGCACTTTATCCCTGATAGCCAGCGGTAAAGTGATTGTGCTATGCCTTCCAAACATGGTACTACTGGTATACACCTGATTGGTATCTTTAATTTATGTATAAGACCTTGCATATGGTACTACCTGTGCCCAGGGCCTGTAAATTAAAAGCTACTAGTGGGCTGCACCACTCATTGTGCCACCTACTAAAGTTGCCCAGTAAAACATGTCTCAAGTCCAGTTTAAAATTACTATTTCGACCTGGCAAAATAAATCTTTTGCCATGCATGTGAGAAGTTGGCCTGATGTATGATGTCACTAGTTCTAGTGTACACCTTATATCAGTCCAAACAACCCTTATGGTGATTGTTTGTAAAGTCAACCTTATAGACCAGCTATCCTAGTGGTAGCATGGACAAGAGCAGTCTTAGGCTAAACTCTGAATGGCATGTGAAGCCAGCTGTGATACCATATATAATCCCTTGAATACCAAATGAAAGGACACCACAACAGATATATATATAAAATAAAGTGTATTTATTCTAGTCAAACCCTCAACACTCTTTATGAGATTAGAGGTAAGTACAACACAGTCTTATTTATGCATACATTAATTCACACAGGTAAGTAATACAGTTAGGCCCTAGGGGCCACGCAAACCATATACTAAAGAAGTGGTATAAGGACCACTGTCACGGAAATAGGATAGGCCTAGGCCTAGGGAATCGCTGGGGCTACACTACACTAGCAACAGTTAGGAAGTGGGAGGCCCACGGGATTCAGGTGCAGAGTGGAAACACTCACGCGTAATGCGTAAAAGTCGATAGAATTACTAGCAGTTAGAAATTAACAGTTTAAGGACACTTCTGAAGCAGCTAGAGAGTCGAGACTCGGAAACTAGACCCTAGGATAGTCACTACCCTTGTGAGCACCGAAGTACCCAAGTTACCTAGCCCACGGGCTGCGGGTGCATAGGTGTGAACTTGCGTCTGGTTTCGTCGTGGACTTCTATGGATGCCTGAAGGAAAGTTGCTGACAGGCAGTCAGTGAAGAGTGTCCGGTGGATCCCAAGGCTGGGATCAAGAAGAGAGGATACCTGCAAGCAGAAGGGACAGAGTCAAGGTCACTAGCCAGTGACCACGTGGAACCAGGAAGGAACCAGGTGATGTCGTGAAGATTGCAGGTGAAAGGTGAAGCTTGTTGCTGCAGCCACGGGTACCAGGAGACGTCGAGGACGACCAGGACCAGGAGGCGAGCTGTCCCACGAAGGCTCTTGCTGTCGGCGGCGTCGAAGTCGAACTAGGACTCACCAAGCCTTGGCAAGCGGAACCCACGAAGAACGGAGGACTTTCTTCTGGTGCAGACCAGGAAGGTCTGGGGTGCTTCTCTTTTGCAAGGAAGCGGGAGCCAGTCTGCAGGAGCCAAACCAGCAGTGAAGATTTCAGGGTGCGTCGTCACAAAGGCCACTAGCCAACGGGCAAGCAACCGGACAGACGCGGCAAGCAGGAAAATGCAGAAGGGCCCCACGCAGGACTCGTGGAGTGTGGGGGGCTGATCTTCGGTGCAGATGGTGCTTGGGGTTGGGGCTTCTCAATCCCCGGTGCACAACTTTGAGGGTGCCTCAGAAGCCGCGCTGGAAGATACTCGCCACTTTTCCCAGGTAGCCGGTTCCACGTCTCTCGTCGCCTCCACGGATCTCAGCTCGGCTGTGGATGTGGATCAGGGTCGGAGAAGTCTGGAAGTCAAGGCTCTGGTCGGGCTCTGCAGTCGGTCCCTCGTAGAACTTCAGCAAAGCAAAGGGTAAACTCTTGATGGTGCCTGTTTGCACAGGGTAGCCACTCCTCGGCCACAAGGGAGATTCTTCAGTCTTCTTCTTTCGTCGAATGTCGAAGGTCCAGAGTTTCTGTTCAAGTTGCAGGTTCAGGATAATCTAGTCTCCTGGGGCCCAGCTACCACTGTTATCTTAATCTGGGGGGCTGGGTTGCCTGCTAGGTCACGCCTTATGGGTGGGACCTGGGAGGGGGGTGGTTACACCCCCTTCCCTTTGTCCAGTTTCGCGCCAGGACTGGGGCTGGAGTGCCCCAGCACCGGTTTGAACTGGACTATGCACGGGACACCTTGTGTGCCCCAGGCATGTCTCATTCTTTTCATCCCTCCCTGCCCCAATACACTAAGGCCTGTCTGGGGTGGTGCTCGCACCTCCCAAGGCAGGAAACCTATTGTCCAAGCCTCCCTTGCCGGGATCACTCCCAGCAGCAGGAGGTCAGACTCGTGTCTGTGGCAGCAGCATCCATTTTGTGATGCTGGGGCTCTGGTTAACTTTAACCGGGTAAGTAGGTTACAACATGTCTTCTCCCTCTAGAAGGGAGGGATAATATCCTCATCCCCAGAAATGGGATGGGGGTATTATTCCAAAGTGTTAGACACCTTACACGACATGTTTTGATAAAGCCAAACCATAGTTACCATAACCGTTTAAGATTATAAGGCACTTTAAGAGTATATGGTAGGCTATATCATAGAACAGCTATAAGGACATGGTTCCGAAAGCTGCAGACAGGCTCAGCTCATGCTAGAGCACCATCTCACATGTTACCAAGCACTCTGCCTCCAGGATTGTTAAGGCCTGCCATAGGAGTGGCTGATAGGTACACATGTGTCTATATGTAAGTTAGGTATAGGAATACTACACCTAAGCAAAGAGTGATTACACTACCTTGCCCCAGCTGAGTGATCAGCCAGTTGTGTCATAATGGAAGGCCAGGCCAGGGGTGGCATAATACATGCTGCAGCCCCTGGTAGGCCTAGGGTACACCTATGCCCTGGGTACCTAGGGTACACTGTACAGGGGCCAATAAGGTGATCCTATCCAAATGGGTTATGCACCTAAAGTACATAGTTATCAATTTAGAGAGAGAACAGCAGGGCTGTGGGTCTGATTAGCAGGCCCACAGCCACATCTAAGTCGAAAACCAGTAAAGCAAAAGCAAAAAGTGGGGGTGAACATAGAAAGCAGACCCTACTCTCCTACACAACCCCCCCCAAACTTAGGGACATTAAACTAACCTTGACCAGTTGAGTCTTCATGTTCTAAGTGGAAATATCTGGAGAGTCCATCTGCATTGGCATGGTCAGTCCCAGGTCTATGTTCCACTGTGAAGTCCATCCCCTGTAGGGAAATGGACCACCTAAGAAGTTTGGGATTTTCACCCTTCATCTGATTTAGCCACAAGAGGGGCTTATGGTCTGTCTGAATCTTGAAGTGAGTGCCAAACAAGTATGGCCTCAGCTTCTTCAGGGCCCAAACCACAGCAAAGGCCTCCCTCCCAATAGCTGACCAACGTTTCTCTCTAGGGGTCAGCCTTCTACTTATAAAAGCAATGGGTTGGACCATCTATATTCAGTTGTGAAAGAACAGCTCCCACACCTAACTCAGAAGCATCTGTCTGGACAATGAACTCTTTGGAGTAGTCTGGACTTTTCAGAATAGGTGCACTGCACATGGCCTGCTTCAGGTCATCAAATGCTTTTTGACAGCTTACTGTCCACTGAACTTTCTTTGGCATTTTCTTGGAGGTCAAGTCATTAAGTGGTGTCACAATGGACCCATAGTTCTTAACAAACTTTCTGTAGTACCCAGTCAGTCCCAAGAAAGCTCTGACCTGAGTCTGGGTAGTTGGAGGAGTCCAGTCCTGGTCTGGATCTTGCTCTCCAGTGGTTGAACCTGACCCCCACCAACTAGGTGGCCCAGGTATACAACCTTGCTCTGCCCTATCTGGCACTTAGTGGCCTTGATAGTGAGGCCTGCCTTTTGCAGGGCCTCTAAAAAATTCCTCAGGTGGACCAGGTGATCCTCCCACGTGGAGCTAAAGACAGCAATATCACCAACCCAGTAAGGACTTGATTCACCAACCTTTGGAAAGTGGCAGGTGCATTCTTCAAACCAAAGGGCATTACCACAAATTGATAATGTCCTCCTGGGGTCGAGAAAGCAGTTTTGGACTTTGCATTCTCAGCTAGTCTGATTTGCCAGTAGCCTGCTGTCAGGTCAAATGTGCTCAAAAACTTAGCAGCTGCCAGTCTGTCAATGAGCTCATCTGCCCTAGGTATTGGGTGGGCATCTGTCCTAGTGACAGCATTGAGACCTCTGTAATCCACGCAAAACCTCATCTCTCTCTTACCATCTTGGGTGTGAGGTTTTGGCACAAGGACCACAGGACTAGCCCAAGGGCTCTCTGAAGGTTCAATGACTCCCAGCTCCAACATCTTTTGTACCTCAACTTTTATGCAGTCCCTGACATGGTCAGGTTGCCTGTAGATTTTACTCTTCACAGGCAGACTGTCACCAGTGTCCACCTCATGGGTGCACCAGATTTTCTGACTTGGGGTCAGAGAGAACATATGTCTGTAGGACTGCAGAACCTGTCTGCAGTCCTGTTGCTGATGGACAGTGAGGCTGTCAGAAATGACCACACCATCAACTGAGCCATCATCAGGGTTCTGAGTCAACAGGTCTGGGAGAGGGTCACTCTCTTCCTCCTGCCCCTCATCTGTAGCCATGAGTAAGCCCATGTCTGCCCTGTCAACATATGCCTTCAATCTGTTGACATGAAGCACCCTGTGGGGGCTTCTGGGAGTCCCAAGGTCCACCAAGTAGGTGACTTCTCCCTTTTTCTCAACAATAGTGTGGGGTCCAGACCATTTGTCTTGGAGTGCTGCTGGGGCCACTGGCTCCAACACCCACACTTTCTGCCCTGGCTGGTAAACAGTCAGCACAGCCTTTTGGTCATGCCAAGCTTTTTTGAGTTCTTGGCTTGCTTCAAGGTTTTTAGAAGCCTTCTTCATATACTCTGCCATCCTGGAGCGGAGACCAAGTACATAATCCACTATATCAAGTTTGGGTTGTCTGAGAGGTGTCTCCCATCCTTCCCTTACTAAACATAGGGGTCCTCTTACAGGATGCCCAAACAAAAGCTCAAAAGGGCTGTAGCCAACCCCCTTTTGTGGGACCTCTCTGTAAGCAAACAGAAGGCAGGGCAAAAGGATGTCCCATCTTCGCCTAAGCTTGTCTGGTAAACCTTTTATCATTCCCTTTAGGGTCTTGTTGAATCTCTCAACAAGCCCATTGCACTGTGGGTGATAGGGTGTGGTGAACTTGTAGTTCACACCACACTCCTTCCACATTGCAGTCAAGTATCCTGACATGAAGTTGGCACCTCTGTCAGAAATGACCTCCTTTGGAAAGCCCACTCTGGAGAATACTCCAAGCAGAGCCCTTGCCACAACAGGAGCTGTTGTGGTCCTCAGGGGAATAGCTTCTGGATACCTGGTGGCATGGTCCACTATCACCAGTATGAATCTGTGCCCAGATGCTGTTTGTGGGTCCATTGGTCCTACAATATCTATGCCCACTCTTTCAAAGGGAACCCCCACCACAGGTAGTGGTATGAGGGGGGCCTTTGTGGTGCCACCTGATTTGCCACTGGCTTGGCAGGTGACACAGGAACGACAAAACTCCTTGGTATCTTCTGACATATGGGGCCAGTGAAAGTGAGGGACAGGCCTGTCCCAAGTCTTGTTCTGGCCTAAGTGTCCTGCAAGGGGAATATCATGGGCCAAGGTAAGAAGGAACCTCCTGGATGCACCAGGCCTGGGGTCTCTAGCCTCTGAATACAGTAGCCCTTCATCCCAATACACTCTATGGGTACCTTGAGCATTCCCTGCAGCCTCAGCAGCAGCCAGCTGTCTGAGGGGTTCAAGAGAGGGGCAGTCTAATTGAGCCTGCCTCAGATCTGCCCTTGAAGGTCCCCCTGTCCCAAGAAACTCAACCTGATCAGGTTCAAGTTCTTCTAGGACAGTTCCTTCAGGGCTCTCAGAATCATCCTCCTGGGAGGGCTGATCCACCACCTGAGGCAGGGGGGAAGGCACAGCCTTAACCCTACTGCTCTTTCTCTTGGGTTGTGACTGGTCCATAGTTTCAGGATCCAGCACTTGTTCAGTGGTGCACTTTTTGGCCTGTGACCTGGTCACAGCAAGGACATGTGCATCTATCCCCAGCATTTCTGCATGGGTCCTATACTCCACTTCAGACCAAACTGAAGTTTCAAGATCATTGCCCAGTAAACACTCTACAGGAAGGTCTGAACTAACAACAACTTTCTTGAGGCCAGTTACCCCTCCCCAGGAGAAGTTAACAATAGCCACACTATGGGAGGTAGTGGCATTGCTAGCGTTGGTCACTAGGTAATTCTCACCTAGTATGATCTGTCCAGGGTCCACAAAGGCAGGTGTCACCATTGTGACACTAGCCCCAGTGTCCCTGTAGGCCTGAGCCATTCTTTGGTTGATAAAAGGAGTCTGTCTGTACTTGCCCAGGTTACTGGGGTCTATAGTAGAGGACAAAGCTAAGTCCCCATCACAGATCAGAACAGCCTGAGTAGGTATTCTTACTAGGCCAGAATCCTCCTCAGTTCCCAGGGTTAACCCTACTACACCCTTTTGCTGGGAACCACCACTTACAGCTGGACTAGGGGGTACAGTTGCCTTAGGGGCAATGGTGGCTGGGGGCTTATCCTTTTTGGTGCACTCACTAAACCAATGTGAGTTGGACTTACAATAGTTGCACCATGGTTTCTTTTGGCCATCTTTCTTTTTATCCTTTTTGGGACCACCCTCCCCCTGAGCCTTTTGGGGGCCTGGTGAAGACTTCTGGTCTTTTTGTTTCTGGTCATTACCCTTCTGGTCTGCCTTTTTCTGATCACCGCCCTGGTTCTGGTTTTTAGGTCTCGCGAGCCAAAGGCTCGAAAGAGACATTTTATATGTGGGAATTTCAAAGTGCTACCCACACTTTTGGCTGGCCTAAACCTTGAGTGCACGAGATCACATGCACGTGCACAGCTGCTCCTCTGCTCATTGCATTTCCCCCCTCCCTTCTCACCCAGCCCTTTGATGCTCTGCTGGAGTACTTTCACTTTCGCCGCGTTGACCCTTGCATTCCCCCCTCCCTTCTCACCCAGCCCTTTGATGCTCAGCTCGCATCTCCCTCCTCCCTGGGCGTGAAGGGAGACAGAGCCATCCTGCTTGATTAATGGCATTCTTATGTGTTCCCGTGAGCGCTCGCTTTAGGTCTTTCTCTATAACCTGTAACCCCACCCACTCTTTTCGCCCTCTCCAAGTGTCCTGTTCTCCTCATGGGGTCGCGCTCTTTGCTCCCCATGTACCTCCCTTGCACCCTCCTTTTGCCCCCACTTTGCCCCTTTCTCCCTCTCCTTGCTTCCTTTTCACCTTCCGTACTTTTTCTCTGTTCTCCCACTTCACAAGCTCCTCCCGCTCTCACTCGCACGTACTGCTCCATCAGTGCCAGAAGCTTCCCAAAGGAGTGAGTCACGGCTGCCAGGTGGCCCCGGGCCATGCGTGGCACTTTCAATCCGAGCAGAACTCCCACCCCGCGTGCACACGCCTCGAGGCGCACTACAAACACTGTTCAGTGTTGCGTGTAGTCACAGTTCTACCACAGAAATGTACACATTCTATTGCTTACAGACTTCAAGCCCATTGCACTCTAGCCTGTGGGCCCCGTGAACTGTGGAGAATACAAAGTCGGACTCGCATGTTCAGCACAAACTCCCCCATCCTCCCCCACCCTCCCAAAAAATGGAAAGGCACAAGTTTAAAACTTTAAAGGGCTCCGTTTATTATCGGAATGGCACCAACATCATATTTCTGGCTATGGCTCCTCACACTGTCTCATTAAGCAAGCCCCCCCCTCAGCCGCTGCCAAACCGATACATTCATGTGAGTGTTTTAGTACAACGCGTACACAGCGCACTTTCAGTTCTGTGCCGGTGCGGATTACAGCGCGCCATGGGTATACACAGGCACTGCCCAAGGTGGCTATTAACAAACGCTGTATAGGTTTCACGCTGCCAAACACATCCATTCATGTGAGTGTTTTAGTACAACGCGCACACAGCGCGCTTTCAGATCTGTGCCGGTGCTCATTACAGCGCGCCATGGGTATACACAAGCACTGCCCAAGGTGGCTATTGACAAACGCTGTATAGGTTTCACGCTGCCAAACCGATCCATTCATGTGAGTGTTTTAGTACAACGCGCACACAGCGCACTTTCAGTTCAGTGCCGGTGCTCATTACAGCGCGCCATGGGTATACACAGGCACTGCCCAAGGTGGCTATTAACAAACGCTGTATAGGTTTCACGCTGCCAAACACATCCATTCATGTGAGTGTTTTAGTACAACGCGCACACAGCGCGCTTTCAGATCTGTGCCAGTGCTCATTACAGCGCGCCATGGGTATACACAAGCACTGCCCAAGGTGGCTATTGACAAACGCTGTATAGGTTTCACGCTGCCAAACCGATCCATTCATGTGAGTGTTTTAGTACAACGCGCACACAGCGCAGTTTCAGTTCTGTGCCGGTGCTCATTACAGCGCGCCATGGGTATACACAGGCACTGCCCAAGGTGGCTATTGACAAACGCTGTATAGGTTTCACGCTGCAAAACCGATCCATTCATGTGAGTGTTTCAGTACAACGCGCACACAGCGCACTTTCAGTTCTGTGCCGGTGCTCATTACAGCGCGCCATGGGTATACACAGGCACTGCCCAAGGTGGCTATTGACAAACGCTGTATAGGTTTCACGCTGCCAAACCGATCCATTCATGTGAGTGTTTTAGTACAACGCGCACACAGCGCACTTTCAGTTCTGTGCCGGTGCTCATTACAGCGCGCCGTGGGTATACACAGGCACTGCCCAAGGTGGCTATTAACAAACGCTGTATAGGTTTCACGCTGCCAAACACATCCATTCATGTGAGTGTTTTAGTACAACGCGCACACAGCGCGCTTTCAGATCTGTGCCAGTGCTCATTACAGCGCGCCATGGGTATACACAAGCACTGCCCAAGGTGGCTATTGACAAACGCTGTATAGGCTTCACGCTGCCAAACCGATCCATTCATGTGAGTGTTTTAGTACAACGCGCACACAGCGCAGTTTCAGTTCTGTGCCGGTGCTCATTACAGCGCGCCATGGGTATACACAGGCACTGCCCAAGGTGGCTATTAACAAACGCTGTATAGGTTTCACGCTGCCAAACACCCATTCATGTGAGTGTTTTAGTACAACGCGCACACAGCGCGCTTTCAGATCTGTGCCGGTGCTCATTACAGCGCGCCATGGGTATACACAGGCACTGCCCAAGGTGGCTATTGACAAACGCTGTATAGGTTTCACGCTGCAAAACCGATCCATTCATGTGAGTGTTTCAGTACAACGCGCACACAGCGCACTTTCAGTTCTGTGCCGGTGCTCATTACAGCGCGCCATGGGTATACACAGGCACTGCCCAAGGTGGCTATTGACAAACGCTGTATAGGTTTCACGCTGCCAAACCGATCCATTCATGTGAGTGTTTTAGTACAACGCGCACACAGCGCACTTTCAGTTCTGTGCCGGTGCTCATTACAGCGCGCCATGGGTATACACAGGCACTGCCCAAGGTGGCTATTACCAAACGCTGTATAGGTTTCACGCTGCCAAACACATCCATTCATGTGAGTGTTTTAGTACAACGCGCACACAGCGCACTTTCAGTTCTGTGCCGGCGCAAATTACAGCGCGCCATGGGTATACACAGACGTTGCCCAAGGTGGCTATTGACAAACACTGAATGGGTTTCAAGCCGCTACCCAAAAAACAATACATTGATATACAGAGCACGCGCACAGTTTTGCGTGTAGCCACAGTTCTAACACAGAAATGTACACATTCTATTGCTTACAGACTTACAGCCCATTGCACTCTAGCCTGTGGGCCCCGTGAACTGTGGAGAATACAAAGTCGGACTCGCATGTTCAGCACAAACTCCCCCATCCTCCCCCACCCTCCCAAAAAATGGAAAGGCACAAGTTTAAAACTTTAAAGGGCTCCGTTTATTATCGGAATGGCACCAACATCGTATTTCTGGCTATGGCTCCTCACACTGTCTCATTAAGCAAGCCCCCCCCTCAGCCGCTGCCAAACCGATACATTCATGTGAGTGTTTGAGTACAACGCGTACACAGCGCACTTTCAGTTCTGTGCCGGTGCTGATTACAGCGTGCCATGGGTATACACCGGCACTGCCCAAGGTGGCTATTGACAAACGCTGTATAGGTTTCACGCTGCCAAATCGATCCATTCATGTGAATGTTTTAGTACAACGCGCACACAGCGCACTTTCAGTTCTGTGCCGGTGCTCATTACAGCGCGCCATGGGTATACACAGGCACTGCCCAAGGTGGCTATTAACAAACGCTGTATAGGTTTCACGCTGCCAAACACATCCATTCATGTGAGTGTTTCAGTACAACGCGCGCACAGCGCGCTTTCAGATCTGTGCCGGTGCTCATTACAGCGTGCCATGGGTATACACAGGCACTGCCCAAGGTGGCTATTGACAAACGCTGTATAGGTTTCACACTGCCAAACCGATCCATTCATGTGAGTGTTTTAGTACAACGCGCACACAGCGCACTTTCAGTTCTGTGCCGGTGCTCATTACAGCGCGCCATGGGTATACACAGGCACTGCCCAAGGTGGCTAATAACAAACGCTGTATAGGTTTCACGCTGCCAAACACATCCATTCATGGGAGTGTTTTAGTACAACGCGCACACAGCGCACTTTCAGTTCTGTGCCGGTGCGAATTACAGCGCGCCATGGGTATACACAGACGTTGCCCAAGGTCGCTATTGACAAACACTGAATGGGTTTCAAGCCGCTACCCAAAAAACAATACATTGATATACAGAGCACGTGCACAGTTTTGCGTGTAGCCACAGTTCTAACACAGAAATGTACACATTCTATTGCTTACAGACTTACAGCCCATTGCACTCTAGCCTGTGGGCCCCGTGAACTGTGGAGAATACAAAGTCGGACTCGCATGTTCAGCACAAACTCCCCCATCCTCCCCCACCCTCCCAAAAAATGGAAAGGCACAAGTTTAAAACTTTAAAGGGCTCCGTTTATTATCGGAATGGCACCAACATCGTATTTCTGGCTATGGCTCCTCACACTGTCTCATTAAGCAAGCCCCCCCCTCAGCCGCTGCCAAACCGATACATTCATGTGAGTGTTTGAGTACAACGCGTACACAGCGCACTTTCAGTTCTGTGCCGGTGCTGATTACAGCGTGCCATGGGTATACACCGGCACTGCCCAAGGTGGCTATTGACAAACGCTGTATAGGTTTCACGCTGCCAAATCGATCCATTCATGTGAATGTTTTAGTACAACGCGCACACAGCGCACTTTCAGTTCTGTGCCGGTGCTCATTACAGCGCGCCATGGGTATACACAGGCACTGCCCAAGGTGGCTATTAACAAACGCTGTATAGGTTTCACGCTGCCAAACACATCCATTCATGTGAGTGTTTCAGTACAACGCGCACACAGCGCGCTTTCAGATCTGTGCCGGTGCTCATTACAGCGTGCCATGGGTATACACAGGCACTGCCCAAGGTGGCTATTGACAAACGCTGTATAGGTTTCACACTGCCAAACCGATCCATTCATGTGAGTGTTTTAGTACAACGCGCACACAGCGCACTTTCAGTTCTGTGCCGGTGCTCATTACAGCGCGCCATGGGTATACACAGGCACTGCCCAAGGTGGCTATTAACAAACGCTGTATAGGTTTCACTCTGCCACACACATCCATTCATGTGAGTGTTTTAGTACAACGCGCACACAGCGCGCTTTCAGCTCTGTGCCGGTGCTCATTACAGCGCGCCATGGGTATACACAAGCACTGCCCAAGGTGGCTATTGACAAACGCTGTATAGGTTTCACGCTGCTAAACGGATCCATTCATGTGAGTGTTTTAGTACAACGTGCACACAGCGCACTTTCAGTTCTGTGCCGGTGCTCATTACAGCGTGCCATGGGTATACACAGGCACTGCCCAAGGTGGCTATTAACAAACGCTGTATAGGTTTCATGCTGCCAAACACATCCATTCATGTGAGTGTTATAGTACAACGCGCACACAGCGCGCTTTCAGATCTGTGCCGGTGCTCATTACAGCGCGCCATGGGTATACACAGGCACTGCCCAAGGTGGCTATTAACAAACGCTGTATAGGTTTCACGCTGCCAAACACATCCATTCATGTGAGTGTTTTAGTACAACGCGCACACAGCGCGCTTTCAGATCCGTGCCGGTGCTCATTACAGCGCGCCATGGGTGTACACAAGCACTGCCCAAGGTGGCTATTGACAAACGCTGTATAGGTTTCACGCTGCCAAACCGATCAATTCATGTGAGTGTTTTAGTACAACGCGGACGCAGCGCACTTTCAGTTCTGTGCCGGTGCTCATTACAGCGCACCATGGGTATACACAGGCACTGCCCAAGGTGGCTAATAACAAACGCTGTATAGGTTTCACGCTGCCAAACACATCCATTCATGGGAGTGTTTTAGTACAACGCGCACACAGCGCACTTTCAGTTCTGTGCCGGTGCGAATTACAGCGCGCCATGGGTATACACAGACGTTGCCCAAGGTCGCTATTGACAAACACTGAATGGGTTTCAAGCCGCTACCCAAAAAACAATACATTGATATACAGAGCACGTGCACAGTTTTGCGTGTAGCCACAGTTCTAACACAGAAATGTACACATTCTATTGCTTACAGACTTACAGCCCATTGCACTCTAGCCTGTGGGCCCCGTGAACTGTGGAGAATACAAAGTCGGACTCGCATGTTCAGCACAAACTCCCCCATCCTCCCCCACCCTCCCAAAAAATGGAAAGGCACAAGTTTAAAACTTTAAAGGGCTCCGTTTATTATCGGAATGGCACCAACATCGTATTTCTGGCTATGGCTCCTCACACTGTCTCATTAAGCAAGCCCCCCACTCAGCCGCTGCCAAACTGATAAATTTATGTGAGTGTTTGAGTACAACGCGTACACAGCGCACTTTCAGTTCTGTGCCGGTGCTGATTACAGCGCGCCATGGGTATACACAGGCACTGCCCAAGGTGGCTATTGACAAACGCTGTATAGGTTTCACGCTGCCAAACCGATCCATTCATGTGAGTGTTTTAGTACAACGCGCACACAGCGCACTTTCAGTTCTGTGCCGGTGCTCATTACAGCGCGCCATGGGTATACACAGGCACTGCCCAAGGTGGCTATTAACAAACGCTGTATAGGTTTCACGCTGCCAAACACATCCATTCATGTGAGTGTTTTAGTACAACGCGCACACAGCGCGCTTTCAGATCTGTGCCGGTGCTCATTACAGCGCGCCATGGGTATACACAGGCACTGCCCAAGGTGGCTATTAACAAACGCTGTATAGGTTTCACGCTGCCAAACACATCCATTCATGTGAGTGTTTTAGTACAACGCGCATACAGCGCGCTTTCAGATCCGTGCTGGTGCTCATTACAGCGCGCCATTGGTATACACAAGCACTGCCCAAGGTGGCTATTAACAAACGCTGTATAGGTTTCACGCTGCCACACACATCCATTCATGTGAGTGTTTTAGTACAACGCGCACACAGCGCGCTTTCAGCTCTGTGCCGGTGCTCATTACAGCGCGCCATGGGTATACACAAGCACTGCCCAAGGTGGCTATTGACAAACGCTGTATAGGTTTCACGCTGCTAAACGGATCCATTCATGTGAGTGTTTTAGTACAACGTGCACACAGCGCACTTTCAGTTCTGTACCGGTGCTCATTACAGCGTGCCATGGGTATACACAGGCACTGCCCAAGGTGGCTATTAACAAACGCTGTATAGGTTTCATGCTGCCAAACACATCCATTCATGTGAGTGTTATAGTACAACGCGCACACAGCGCGCTTTCAGATCTGTGCCGGTGCTCATTACAGCGCGCCATGGGTATACACAGGCACTGCCCAAGGTGGCTATTAACAAACGCTGTATAGGTTTCACGCTGCCAAACACATCCATTCATGTGAGTGTTTTAGTACAACGCGCACACAGCGCGCTTTCAGATCCGTGCCGGTGCTCATTACAGCGCGCCATGGGTGTACACAAGCACTGCCCAAGGTGGCTATTGACAAACGCTGTATAGGTTTCACGCTGCCAAACCGATCCATTCATGTGAGTGTTTTAGTACAACGCGGACGCAGCGCACTTTCAGTTCTGTGCCGGTGCTCATTACAGCGCGCCATGGGTATACACAGGCACTGCCCAAGGTGGCTAATAACAAACGCTGTATAGGTTTCACGCTGCCAAACTCATCCATTCATGGGAGTGTTTTAGTACAACGCGCACACAGCGCACTTTCAGTTCTGTGCCGGTGCGAATTACAGCGCGCCATGGGTATACACAGACGTTGCCCAAGGTCGCTATTGACAAACACTGAATGGGTTTCAAGCCGCTACCCAAAAAACAATACATTGATATACAGAGCACGTGCACAGTTTTGCGTGTAGCCACAGTTCTAACACAGAAATGTACACATTCTATTGCTTACAGACTTACAGCCCATTGCACTCTAGCCTGTGGGCCCCGTGAACTGTGGAGAATACAAAGTCGGACTCGCATGTTCAGCACAAACTCCCCCATCCTCCCCCACCCTCCCAAAAAATGGAAAGGCACAAGTTTAAAACTTTAAAGGGCTCCGTTTATTATCGGAATGGCACCAACATCGTATTTCTGGCTATGGCTCCTCACACTGTCTCATTAAGCAAGCCCCCCCCTCAGCCGCTGCCAAACCGATACATTCATGTGAGTGTTTGAGTACAACACGTACACAACGCACTTTCAGTTCTGTGCCGGTGCTGATTACAGCGCGCCATGGGTATACACCGGCACTGCCCAAGGTGGCTATTGACAAACGCTGTATAGGTTTCACGCTGCCAAATCGATCCATTCATGTGAATGTTTTAGTACAACGCGCACACAGCGCACTTTCAGTTCTGTGCCGGTGCTCATTACAGCGCGCCATGGGTATACGCAGGCACTGCCCAAGGTGGCTATTAACAAACGCTCTATAGGTTTCACGCTGCCAAACACATCCATTCATGTGAGTGTTTCAGTACAACGCGCACACAGCGCGCTTTCAGATCTGTGCCGGTGCTCATTACAGCGCGCCATGGGTATACACAAGCACTGCCCAAGGTGGCTATTGACAAACGCTGTATAGGTTTCACGCTGCCAAACCGATCCATTCATGTGAGTGTTTTAGTACAACGCGCACACAGCGCACTTTCAGTTCTGTGCCGGTGCTCATTACAGCGCGCCATGGGTATACACAGGCACTGCCCAAGGTGGCTATTAACAAACGCTGTATAGGTTTCACGCTGCCAAACACATCCATTCATGGGAGTGTTTTAGTACAACGCGCACACAGCGCGCTTTCAGATCTGTGCCGGTGCTCATTACAGCGCGCCATGGGTTTACACAAGCACTGCCCAAGGTGGCTATTGACAAACGCTGTATAGGTTTCACGCTGCAAAAGCGATCCATTCATGTGAGTGTTTCAGTACAAGGCGCACAAAGCGCACTTTCAGTTCTGTGCCGGTGCTCATTACAGCGCGCCATGGATATACACAGGCACTGCCCAAGGTGGCTATTGACAAACGCTGTATAGGTTTCACGCTGCCAAACCGATCCATTCATGTGAGTGTTTTAGTACAACGCGCACACAGCGCACTTTCAGTTCTGTGCCGGTGCTCATTACAGCGCGCCATGGGTATACACAGGCACTGCCCAAGGTGGCTATTAACAAACGCTGTATAGGTTTCACGCTGCCAAACACATCCATTCATGTGAGTGTTTTAGTACAACGCGCACACAGCGCGCTTTCAGATCTGTGCCGGTGCTCATTACAGCGCGCCATGGGTATACACAAGCACTGCCCAAGGTGGCTATTGACAAACGCTGTATAGGTTTCACGCTGCCAAACCGATCCATTCATGTGAGTGTTTTAGTACAACGCGCACACAGCGCACTTTCAGTTCTGTGCCGGTGCTCATTACAGCGCGCCATGGGTATACACAAGCACTGCCCAAGGTGGCTATTGACAAACGCTGTATAGGTTTCATGCTGCCAAACCGATCCATTCATGTGAGGGCTTTAGTACAACGCGCACACAGCGCACTTTCAGTTCTGTGCCGGTGCTCATTACAGCGCGCCATGGGTATACACAGGCACTGCCCAAGGTGGCTATTAACAAACGCTGTATAGGTTTCACGCTGCCAAACACATCCATTCATGGGAGTGTTTTAGTACAACGCGCACACAGCGCGCTTTCAGATCTGTGCCGGTGCTCATTACAGTGCGCCATGGGTTTACACAAGCACTGCCCAAGGTGGCTATTGACAAACTCTGTATAGGTTTCATGCTGCAAAAGCGATCCATTCATGTGAGTGTTTCAGTACAAGGCGCACAAAGCGCACTTTCAGTTCTGTGCCGGTGCTCATTACAGCGCGCCATGGATATACACAGGCACTGCCCAAGGTGGCTATTGACAAACGCTGTATAGGTTTCACGCTGCCAAACCGATCCATTCATGTGAGTGTTTTAGTACAACGCGCACACAGCGCACTTTCAGTTCTGTGCCGGTGCTCATTACAGCGCGCCATGGGTATACACAGGCACTGCCCAAGGTGGCTATTAACAAACGCTGTATAGGTTTCACGCTGCCAAACACATCCATTCATGTGAGTGTTTTAGTACAACGCGCACACAGCGCGCTTTCAGATCTGTGCCGGTGCTCATTACAGCGCGCCATGGGTATACACAAGCACTGCCCAAGGTGGCTATTGACAAACGCTGTATAGGTTTCACGCTGCCAAACCAATCCATTCATGTGAGTGTTTTAGTACAACGTGCACACAGCGCACTTTCAGTTCTGTGCCGGTGCTCATTACAGCGCGCCATGGGTATACACAGGCACTGCCCAAGGTGGCTATTAACAAACGCTGTATAGGTTTCACGCTGCAAAACCGATCCATTCATGTGAGTGTTTCAGTACAACGCGCACACAGCGCACTTTCAGTTCTGTGCCGGTGCTCATTACAGCGCGCCATGGGTATACACAGGCACTGCCCAAGGTGGCTATTGACAAACGCTGTATAGGTTTCACGCTGCCAAACCGATCCATTCATGTGAGTGTTTTAGTACAACGCGCACACAGCGCACTTTCAGTTCTGTGCCGGTGCTCATTACAGCGCGCCATGGGTATACACAGGCACTGCCCAAGGTGGCTATTAACAAACGCTGTATAGGTTTCACGCTGCCAAACACATCCATTCATGTGAGTGTTTTAGTACAATGCGCACACAGCGCGCTTTCAGATCTGTGCCGTGCGCATTACAGCGCGCCATGGGTATACACAAGCACTGCCCAAGGTGGCTATTGACAAACGCTGTATAGGTTTCACGCTGCCAAACCGATCCATTCATGTGAGTGTTTTAGTACAACGCGCACACAGCGCACTTTCAGTTCTGTGCCGGTGCTCATTACAGCGCGCCATGGGTATACACAGGCACTGCCCAAGGTGGCTATTAACAAACGCTGTATAGGTTTCACGCTGCCAAACACATCCATTCATGGGAGTGTTTTAGTACAACGCGCACACAGCGCGCTCTCAGATCTGTGCCGGTGCTCATTACAGCGCGCCATGGGTATACACAAGCACTGCCCAAGGTGGCTATTGACAAACGCTGTATAGGTTTCACGCTGCAAAACCGATCCATTCATGTGAGTGTTTCAGTACAACGCGCACACATTGCACTTTCAGTTCTGTGCCGGTGCTCATTACAGCGTGCCATGGGTATACACAGGCACTGCCCAAGGTGGCTATTGACAAACGCTGTATAGGTTTCATGCTGCCAAACCGATCCATTCATGTGAGTGTTTTAGTACAACGCGCACACAGCGCACTTTCAGTTCTGTGCCGGTGCTCATTACAGCGCGCCATGGGTATAGACAGGCACTGCCCAAGGTGGCTATTAACAAACGCTGTATAGGTTTCACGCTGCCAAACACATCCATTCATGTGAGTGTTTTAGTAGAACGCGCACACAGCGCGCTTTCAGATCTGTGCCGGTGCTCATTACAGCGCGCCATGGGTATACACAAGCACTGCCCAAGGTGGCTATTGACAAACGCTGTATAGGTTTCACGCTGCCAAACCGATCCATTCATGTGAGTGTTTTAGTACAACGCGCACACAGCGCACTTTCAGTTCTGTGCCGGTGCTCATTACAGCGCGCCATGGGTATACACAGGCACTGCCCAAGGTGGCTATTAACAAACGCTGTATAGGTTTCACGCTGCCAAACACATCCATTCATGTGAGTGTTTTAGTACAATGCGCACACAGCGCGCTTTCAGATCTGTGCCGTGCGCATTACAGCGCGCCACGGGTATACACAAGCACTGCCCAAGGTGGCTATTGACAAACGCTGTATAGGTTTCACGCTGCCAAACCGATCCATTCATGTGAGTGTTTTAGTACAACGCGCACACAGCACACTTTCAGTTCTGTGCCGGTGCTCATTACAGCGCGCCATAGGTATACACAGCCACTGCCCAAGGTGGCTATTGACAAACGCTGTATAGGCTTCACGCAGCAAAACCGATCCATTCATGTGAGTGTTTTAGTACAACGCGCACACAGCACGCTTTCAGTTCTGTGCCGGTGCTGATTACAGCGCGCCATAGGTATACAGAGACGCTGCCCAACATGGCTATTAACAAACGCTGTATAGGTTTGACGCTGCCAAACACATCCATTCATGTGAGTGTTTTAGTACAACGCGCACACAGCGCGCTTTCAGATCTGTTCCGGTGCTCATTACAGCGCGCCATGGGTATACACAAGCACTGCCCAAGGTGGCTATTGACAAACGCTGTATAGGTTTCACGCTGCCAAACCGATCCATTCATGTGAGTGTTTTAGTACAACGCGCACACAGCGCGCTTTCAGATCTGTGCCGGTGCTCAGTACAGCGCGCCATGGGTATACACAAGCACTGCCCAAGGTGGCTATTGACAAACGCTGTTTAGGTTTCACGCTGCAAAACCGATCCATTCATGTGAGTGTTTTACTACAACGCGCACACAGCGCACTTTCAGTTCTGTGCCGGTGCGAATTACAGCGCGCCATGGGTATACACAGACGTTGCCCAAGGTGGCTATTGACAAACACTGAATGGGTTTCAAGCCGCTACCCAAAAAACAATACATTGATATACAGAGCACGCTCACAGTTTTGCGTGTAGCCACAGTTCTAACACAGAAATGTACACATTCTATTGCTTACAGACTTACAGCCCATTGCACTCTAGCCTGTGGGCCCCGTGAACTGTGGAGAATACAAAGTCGGACTCGCATGTTCAGAACAAACTCCCCCATCCTCCCCCACCCTCCCAAAAAATGGAAAGGCACAAGTTTAAAACTTTAAAGGGCTCCGTTTATTATCGGAATGGCACCAATATCGTATTTCTGGCTATGGCTCCTCTCACTGTCTCATTAAGCAAGCCCCCCCCTCAGCCGCTGCCAAACCGATACATTCATGTGAGTGTTTTAGTACAACGCGCACACAGCGCACTTTCAGTTCTGTGCCGGTGCTGATTACAGCGCGCCATGGGTAAACACAGGCACTGCCCAAGGTGGCTATTGACAAACGCTGTATAGGTTTCACGCTGCCAAATCGATCCATTCATGTGAGTGTTTTAGTACAACGCGCACACAGCGCACTTTCAGTTCTGTGCCGGTGCTCATTACAGCGCGCCATGGGTATACACAGGCACTGGCCAAGGTGGCTATTAACAAACGCTGTATAGGTTTCACGCTGCCAAACACATCCATTCATGTGAGTGTTTTAGTACAACGCGCACACAGCGCGCATTCAGATCTGTGCCGGTGCTCATTAGAGCGCGCCATGGGTATACACAAGCACTGCCCAAGGTGGCTATTGACAAACGCTGTATAGGTTTCACGCTGCCAAACCGATCCATTTATGTGAGTGTTTTAGTACAACGCGCACACAGCGCACTTTCAGTTCTGTGCCGGTGCTCATTACAGCACGCCATGGGTATACACAGGCACTGCCCAAGGTGGCTATTAACAAACGCTGTATAGGTTTCACGCTGCCAAACACATCCATTCATGGGAGTGTTTCAGTACAACGCGCACACAGCGCGCTTTCAAATCTGTGCCGGTGCTCATTACAGCGCGCCATGGGTATACACAAGCACTGCCCAAGGTGGCTATTGACAAACGCTGTATAGGTTTTACGCTGCAAAACCGATCCATTCATGTGAGTGTTTCAGTACAACGCGCACACAGCGCACTTTCAGTTCTGTGCCGGTGCTCATTACAGCGCGCCATGGGTATACACAGGCACTGCCCAAGGTGGCTATTGACAAACGCTGTATAGGTTTCACGCTGCCAAACCGATCCATTCATGTGAGTGTTTTAGTACAACGAAAACCACACACACTCAACCACACACACACTCAACCACACACACTAACAGAACAAAAAACCACACACAAACAGACACACACACAACCAAACACAAACTCAACCACACACACTCAACCACACACACTCAACCACACACACTCAACCACACACACACACACACACACACACACACAACCGAACACAAAACCACACACACAACCACACATACAACCACACACCTACAAACACACACCTACAAACACACACAAACACACACACACACTCAACCACACACACACTCAACCACACGCACACACACTCAACCACACACACACCCAACAACACACACACAACTACACACACAACCACAAACAATTTTTGGGCTGACAGCATAAATACGCTGTCAACAAACCCGATGAACACTCTGGAAAATTTAGAAAGTCACCCCCAACTTTCAAACCATCTTGCTGTTGCAAAGTGTGTGCTGTACACATGGCAACACCGTGCCACAGCGCACTGTTGCAAGGAATGCTTTGATCCTCGGAGGCTAACAGACCTCACTTTCTGCATTAGTTAACCCCGTCTTGGCACTGCATGAAAACAGGGTACACACTGTCCACCATGAAGTGAGACATTGTCCTCGGGGCTGGAGATCCTATTTAGCAATCTGCTTTAAACATTGTGATTCATTTAGGCCATTAAACATAAAGGAGCACTGGGAACGCTGATAACATGGATTCCATTTTGAGTATTGACTACAACTTTTAAAAAGCACGCAGTACTGAAACAAGCATTTACACTGCAATAGGTCTCGCATTTAAAAACAGGCATTTGCAATGCACTAGATCTCACATTGACACGAGTTTGAGATATTGGCATTGCACATAACAATGCATTTTTTTTGGGATTACTTTTTGAATACTTAAATAGAAAGGATTTGTTATTTACAATACCAATAGCTCCAACTCCAATAAATGCGAGACCTATTGCATTGCAAATGCTTGTTCTGCTTAACTCTAGTCCTGACCCATCTATCTGCCTTCTTTCCCAATTCTTGGGGAGAAGTCAGATCAGAATCAATCAGGTGTTGATGCAGTAGCTGGTTTTGACAGTTGTTAAGGATTTGTTCTCTCATGATCAAATTATACAATCCTGTATAGTCCTTAACCTTACTTCCCACTAGCCAGCCTTCCAGAGCCTTAGTGGCACAATCTACAAAGTCAGTCCAGTCCTGAGTCTGTGTCTTCTGGGTATCCCTGAACAACAACCTGTATTGTTCAGTGGTTAGGCCAAACCCATCAATTAGAGCACTCTTCAGGACAGTGTAATTGTCTGCATCCTCATTACTAACTGTGAGGAGCTTGTCTCTACCTTTCTCAGAGAAGGAGAGCCACAAGATAGCTGCCCACTGACTTTGGGGTACCTGCTGTACTTTGCAAGCTCTCTCCAAAGCAGTTATCCATTTGTGGATGTCATCCCCACACTTGTAGGGAGGGACAATCTTGCTCAGGTTTCTATTATCATAGTGCCTGTCTCTATCCTTAGGGATATTGCTGCCACCAGTGGGTTCTGACCCACTTAACTTTTGCTCTCTAGCCAGAGCAAGCTTCTCCTTGGCAAGGGCAAGTTCTTCCCTCTGAATCCTCAGATTAGCTTCCCTCATACTGGCTTCATGCTCCTTTCTCTCAGGGGAAGTCATTCCCCTGTGAGAGGAAGCATTAGAGATGCTAGAGACATGGGAGTGGATGGATTCCCTTCAAGGGGATCTGTCTCTCCTGCTTCTCTGGGTAAGCCCACTTGGGGGTCTGTATGGGGGGACCCCATGCAAACTCCCATGTAAGCTTAGGTTAGCCTGGCTAAGTCTTCCTACTTGGCCCTGGCTGTCTACCTCTTCATCTGAAGTCCCATCTGACTCATCTGTGGTGGGTAGACCCTCCTTTGTACCTAGGGTACTGGCCTGTGAGGCCCTAAAAGTATCATACTCCTCTAGGGGTTGTACTAGCTGAAGGAGGGTAGGGTTTGCACCCTGTTTTAACTTTCTGGAGGTACACAATTGTCTCATCTCCTGAAAAGTTAGGGTATCATATCTAGAGGGGGTCTTCTTCAGACCTGCCCCTCCTGAGAGATCATCTACTTGATCTCCTCCCAGAGACATGATCTAGTGAGGGTGTGGTGTGTGCACCTACCTACACTAGTTGTTTCTACTAAACCTCTCTGGTAGTTGTAGTCAGGGTGTGTTACTCCCTTCAACCTACAACCACTAAGTCCAGTAGGATTTAAGTATTATAATCTATGTTATATGTACCTAAACAATATCTGTGTGATCTTTCAATTTAGTATCTCAAGATTACAATGGTATTACAACAGCAAGCTCAGATCTCAACCGCTGCTCACCAATGTGAGAAGTTGGCCTGATGTATGATGTCACTAGTTCTAGTGTACACCTTATATCAGTCCAAACAACCCTTATGGTGATTGTTTGTAAAGTCAACCTTATAGACCAGCTATCCTAGTGGTAGCATGGACAAGAGCAGTCTTAGGCTAAACTCTGAATGGCATGTGAAGCCAGCTGTGATACCATATATAATCCCTTGAATACCAAATGAAAGGACACCACAACAGATATATATATAAAATAAAGTGTATTTATTCTAGTCAAACCCTCAGCACTCTTTATGAGATTAGAGGTAAGTACAACACAGTCTTATTTATGCATACATTAAGTCACACAGGTAAGTAATACAGTTAGGCCCTAGGGGCCACGCAAACCATATACTAAAGAAGTGGTATAAGGACCACTGTCACGGAAATAGGATAGGCCTAGGCCTAGGGAATCGCTGGGGCTACACTACACTAGCAACAGTTAGGAAGTGGGATGCCCACAGGATTCAGGTGCAGAGTGGAAACACTCACGCGTAATGCGTAAAAGTCGATAGAATTACTAGCAGTTAGAAATTAACAGTTTAAGGACACTTCTGAAGCAGCTAGAGAGTCGAGACTCGGAAACTAGACCCTAGGATAGTCACTACCCTTGTGAGCACCGAAATACCCAAGTTACCTAGCCCACGGGGTGAGGGTGCATAGGTGTGAACTTGCGTCTGGTTTCGTCGTGGACTTCTATGGATGCCTGAAGGAAAGTTGCTGACAGGCAGTCAGTGAAGAGTGTCCGGTGGATCCCAAGGCTGGGATCAAGAAGAGAGGATACCTGCAAGCAGAAGGGACAAAGTCAAGGTCACTAGCCAGTGACCACGTGGAACCAGGAAGGAACCAGGTGATGTCGTGAAGATTGCAGGTGAAAGGTGAAGCTTGTCGCTGCAGCCATGGGTACCAGGAGACGTCGAGGACAACCAGGACCAGGAGGCGAGCTGTCCCACGAAGGCTCTTGCTGTCGGCGGCGTCGAAGTCGAACTAGGGCTCACCAAGCCTTGGCAAGCGGAACCCACGAAGAACGGAGGACTTGCTTCTGGTGCAGACCAGGAAGGTCTGGGGTGCTTCTCTTTTGCAAGGAAGCGGGAGCCAGTCTGGAGGAGCCAAACCAGCAGTGAAGATTTCAGGGTGCGTCGTCGCAAAGGCCACTAGCCAACGGGCAAGCAACCGGACAGACGCGGCAAGCAGGAAAATGCAGAAGGGCCCACGCAGGACTCGTGGAGTGTGGGGGGCTGATCTTCGGTGCAGATGGTGCTTGGGGTTGGGGCTTCTCAATCCCCGGTGCACAACTTTGAGGGTGCCTCAGAAGCTGCGCTGGAAGATACTCGCCACTTTTCCCAGGTAGCCGGTCCCACGTCTCTCGTCACCTCCACGGATCTCAGCTCGGCTGTGGATGTGGATCAGGGTCAGAGAAGTCTGGAAGTCAAGGCTCTGGTCGGGCTCTGCAGTCGGTCCCTCGTAGAACTTCAGCAAAGCAAAGGGTAGTCTCTTGATGGTGCCTGTTTGCACAGGGTAGCCACTCCTTGGCCACAAGGGAGATTCTTCAGTCTTCTTCTTTCGTCGAATGTCGAAGGTCCAGAGTTTCTGTTCAAGTTGCAGGTTCAGGATAATCTAATCTCCTGGGGCCCAGCTACCACTCTTATACTAATCTGGGGGGCTGGGTTGCCTGCTAGGTCACGCCTTATGAGTAGGACCTGGGAGGGGGGTGGTTACACCCCCTTCCCTTTGTCCAGTTTCGCGCCAGGACTGGGGCTGGAGTGCCCCAGCACCGGTTTGAACTGGACTATGCACGGGACACCTTGTGTGCCCCAGGCATGTCTCATTCTTTTCATCCCTCCCTGCCCCAATACACTAAGGCCTGTCTGGGGTGGTGCTCGCACCTCCCAAGGCAGGAAACCTATTGTCCAAGCCTCCCTTGCCGGGATCACTCCCAGCAGCAGGGGGTCAGACTCGTGTCTGTGGCAACAGCATCCATTTTGTGATGCTGGGGCTCTGGTTATTAACCGGGTAAGTAGGTTACAAGATGTCTTCTCCCTCTAGAAGGGAGGGATAATATCCTCATCCCCAGGAATGGGATAAGGGTATTATTCCAAAGTGTTAGACACCTTACACGACATGTTTTGATAAAGCCAAACCATAGTTACCATAACCGTTTAAGATTATAAGGCACTTTAAGAGTATATGGTAGGCTATATCATAGAACAGCTATAAGGACATGGTTCCGAAAGCAGCAGACAGGCTCAGCTCATGCTAGAGCACCATCTCACATGTTACCAAGCACTCTGCCTCCAGGATTGTTAAGGCCTGCCATAGGAGTGGCTGATAGGTACACATGTGTCTATATGTAAGTTAGGTATAGGAATACTACACCTAAGCAAAGAGTGATTACACTACCTTGCCCCAGCTGAGTGATCAGCCAGTTGTGTCATAATGGAAGGCCAGGCCAGGGGTGGCATAATACATGCTGCAGCCCCTGGTAGGCCTAGGGTACACCTATGCCCTGGGTACCTAGGGTAACTGTACAGGGGCCAATAAGGTGATCCTATCCAAATGGGTTATGCACCTAAAGTACATAGTTATCAATTTAGAGAGAGAACAGCAGGGCTGTGGGTCTGATTAGCAGGCCCACAGCCACATCTAAGTCGAAAACCAGTAAAGCAAAAGCAAAAAGTGGGGGTGAACATAGAAAGCAGACCCTACTCTCCTACAATGCATAAACGTTTCTTTTTAATACTTAGCAGTCACCCCTAAGGGAGGCCCTAAATGCTCATAGGGAAGGGTGCATGGGATTTAAAAAGTATGACATGTATAATTAAAGTTTTACATGTCCTGGCAGTGAAAAACCTCCATAGTCATTTTTCACTGTGGCAAGAGTGGCTCTACATAGATTAGCACTGGGTTATTTAATAAAACCTTATAATGCATACCTACAGTTTGTGACAAGCTGTAAGAATAATTCAAGAACTCACTGTAATAGGGATTTAAAACCCAACCTAATTGTCAAGTCTGATTTTAAATTACTATTTTGAAAATGGCACTTTTAGACATAATGTGGTTTCCTACCTAAGCCCAATGTGTCTTTCTGTCAGTATCTGGGATAACCCAACTGTTAATGGTTCTTCTGTGGTGTGATGTAGTAGTAGATAGTAGACAAACGGCCTGGGTGAGGAGAGGTGAGGGTCTTTCTGATAGAATCGCTGGGGAGGACCTGTGCCACTCACATATTTGCACTTCATAGGGTAGCCTGGGACCGTACCCAGCCCATATAGACTTCAGAAAAAAATCTACGCTGTCACTGGTCGATGCAGCTTACACCTAGGGTTGCCTGCCCATTGTTTGACACGCCTGGCTGGAGCCAAATCCAGGGAAAAGGGACGAACTGACCAGAACCAGTTTTAGAGCTAGACAAAGAGGTGTCCCCACCCACAGGCTAGCACTGAGCATAAAAGTGGCATCCCCAGAACCTGAAATCAGAACACTCCTGAACTGGTGAAGAAATGCCCTGCTGCCTGAAGCTTGAAAGAAGACTGGATCTGCTTGCCTTGAACCCTGGACCCCAAAGCTGAGTCCAAGGATCAGTTGTTTGGCCTCCTGTTTGAGCTACAGGGAAACAACAAGCTTCAGAGGCCCTTCTTGCTTTGCAGCCAACCAGACCCAATCAGACCCGACCTGGTCCCCTCTGCTGGCCTCTGTGGGAGTGAGAACAGACCTCAAGTGTTTGTCCTCAAGAATAAAGACCCTTTGCTGCAGTCCGATTGCACTTCTCCCTGCCTAACTGAAGGTTTCACTGGAAGCGACGCAGAGCGCTGAAGTGCCACGCAACCTTCTCAACAATGGCCTTACAGGATTCGAAGAACAGTCAAGCAGCTCCCGAGTGAAAGCCTCATCTGATCCAATGAGGTGTGATGCCATGCAGCTCTGACACTGAGCAACGCAGAGCTGCGCAGCTCTCGAATGAAACTGTCATTGGGTCCAACGCAAAGCAACACCACGCAATACTGAGCCCCACAGATTGACTCCGCACAGTGCTCGCATCAAAGTCAGAGGCAAAAACTTACAGTGGCACAAACCTTGTCCTGTATCCAGCTCATACTCCATCACGATCGGTCTGAACTTGTGACTTTGTCCCTGTCCAGTCAACTAGACACCTGAAGTTGGCGCTTCACACATCTTGGTGCTGTTTTTACCTAAAATTTTAAGAACTCATAACTTCGATTCTACTGACTGTATTTTTGTCGTTTTGGTGTTAGTTTATTTACTAAAATATTCTCTATTTTTTTAAATTGGTTTGAGGATTTTTCTTGTTTATATGTTTTCACTCTATTATTGTTGGTGTGTTGCATAAATACTTTACACATTGCCTCTAAACTGAGCCTGGCTGCTTTGTGCCAAGCTACCAGAGGGTTCAGCACAGGTTTATTTATTGACATGTGTGGTGCACTCTAACAAGGATTATGATTTTTATTTGAGGTGGGTTCTCACCCCCTCAACTGATATTCCAGTTTTTCAAACCAACCTTGTTTAAATCACATGCTGTGAGGAGATTTATTGAAGGTTTGACACGTTATTTTCTAAACCATTTGTGATACCACAGTGGGAACTTAACTTGGTCTTAATGTTTCTCTTGTGTATGCCCTTCATGCCAATGCATAGCTTCTGGCTGCATCTTCATTTTCTTTCTCAAACAAAGTATTTTTATTAAACAGTTGCTCAGTATATTCCAAACATGTAATTCTGGACAATAATGTGGCTCCTCCAGACAGGAGGGCATTACTTAACAGCAGTTACAAACATTTGTAGACAGTATGCGGATCAATAGGTGTAGATAGAAGCACCTATAAACCCTAGTAGTGTCAATCACTGTTCAAACCACAAGCCCCCGTCCACAACCAGACTCACAGATCAGGCCTTAATGTGTACCTGTATAAACCCTATTTGTCCCAAATGTTCTTGTATTTTTTATGGCAGCCTCGACTTTGGTAAATCTCCTGTTCCGGCTGTTGACATCAATCTAGGTAATTTTCCCAGAGCCGGACAGTCAGGGGTCCACCTGCACCCCATGTCTTAGCGACATTTCGCTCTGGCTGCATCTTCTGACCTTAAGGACCGTCTTCCTCATTGTGATTACGTCAGACCATCGCGAGAGTGAACTCCAGTCACTTTCAATGCAACTTACATACATTAACATTTTCCCGGACCAAGTTGGTGTTGAGGACTCTGGCAACAGTCTTGGCAAAATTCATGACTCCTTCCCATTTTGAGCAACCTATCACTCTCCCAGCATTTTCACCTCTCCAAAGTAGAGGAGAGGCTCCATCGACTGGACCCCAAAAGAGCTTTAGGCTTTTACATTGATTGTACTAAGGATCTATTTGTGGACAATCAACTTTTTGTGTGGTTCTTCAGACCAAAAGAATTGTAAGGTTGTGAAGAAGAGGACGCTTTCGAGGTGGGGTCATCCTCTACATTAGGAGATGCTAGACACTTGCTATGAAGCAGCCTCCAAAAGGTCCAAGAGTCCATTTCACTAGGGAAAAAGCTGCTACTACTGTGTTGGCACATGGAGTGCACATGTTCATAAAAACACTACTGCCTTGACAGCCAGGTCTGTGGGAAAGGGCTTTTTGCCTATTCGGTCCTGAAAGACTGTTTGTTCTGTGTACGCTTCACAGACAATGCACCTGGGAAGTACTGCTTTGGTATCTATTCTAAGGTGAGGTATCTGCAGTTAAAAGCATCAGAAGAACAAATTACCCTTGGTAACACTCTTTCTGGTGGATACTCTATCTAAAAGCAAATTCCTCACCACCCTCCCATCTACCGATCTGTGGAGTGGCCTCTTTTTAACATCTGAAAAAAAGTCAGTATTAATCACATTGGCATCAACAATTGTTCACGCTCCACGTCTGAGGGACAGAAAGGTAAAAAGACAAGAAGCTGACTTGAGTGTGCAGAGGTGGTACTTATTTGCATCTCTACTCTTTGACTTCTGGGGCGATGTAGAGTCAGCGGATAGCTGCATGGTGCCACCTAGTAGCACGTGGAGCACTGCTATGGCGAACATTTTCAGATCGGCACCTGGTAAGTATTCTAAGCTAAGGAATGTGCAGTTAGAAAGGGTATCCTCCAGAAAGAGTGTTACCAAAGGTAAGCAACTTGTAAATCAGTAAGATAACTTCACAAACCCATAGTGTAGCTCAATGCAGAAATTCGAACATTTATTTTGCACAACTATTTAATTTTTATTCTGTTATTTGTCTCTGCTCATTAATTATAGTTTTTTCTGTCTTGCCTCTTTTCTTTCAACATTTTCATTTGTACGGTTTCTTTTCTTTCTGCTCTGGCTGTCCTCTTCCACTCTCTCTTCACTGCCCTACATTTTCCTCTTATGTTTGCCTATATAGAGTAAACTCATTTTGGTTGTGTTTCTTGTCTGTTTGTTAGTGAGGTTCCTTCCCCCTCACTTAAGTTAGTTCCTGATTCCCTTGTTTCCTCTATCTGTATGGATTCTTTATTTAAATGTGCAATTGCTTTTGTTGTTTCCACATTGTATACTCTTTGGCAAGCATATAAATTGTACTTTCCAAATAACCCTGCTCATCTCTTAAAAAAGTTTAGTGTTTTCTTTGTTTTAGTTCATTTTTGTCTAGTCTTTTTTCATTTCTTGTCTTAGTAGTTCAATGTTCTGCTTGTTTTTTCAATATCTTCTTCTAGAGCTTAAATCTATCCTTTGAGTTTCTCATAATCATAGGTTGCTTATATTATTAAATCTCCCTCATTCTTTTAGAATATGCCATATTATTTTCTCCATTCTTACGGCATTTATGCATCTGGATCAACGTGAAGGGACATCACAAAAATGTGTGTATGAGTGTACACATTTATATAATGCTTCCTTTATTACAAATAATTCCAATACCACAAAAAACAATATGACGGTTTCCGATTTAGAAGTCTAGATCACATACACTGCCTGCCATATTCTTCTACTATGTATATTGTCCTTTTACCATTTTTAGTTCTCAAGCTAAGCATTCTGGTATCTGTGGGGCAAGATTGTACATTTAGAATGTACAATAAACACATTTTATAATCAATTTTTAAAGCCCCATTTTCAGAATTCATGGGCAGTTTCTCTGAGATTTAATCCATTATCACATTTTATGTTACTGAACCACATTTTCAATCAAGAAATTAACTAGTCAATTCCAATTCATTTTTGCCCGCTAGTGGGCATACCTCATGCAATGCATTCTGGTACCTATAGTTCATTATCCAAAAATAAGAACATTTAATTTTTTTTTAGAAAACCAGGTCAGCAATATCCCAGACAATTACTGGATACATTTGCAAACCCCCCCAGGCCCTTCCCTTTTTTGTCCAAATTTTGACCGGGTTAAATAAATAAAGAACAAGTAAATCTGTGGGGGTGTATATATACCAACTGGTATTCACCTGTGAGGATTATCTCAGTTTTTGTACTATGAAGAACCTCAAAATGAATTATTCACAATAAGACGCTCACCGGGGAAGTAAATATTCGCGAGAGAGGCCATAGGGAGGTCATTTCAGTGTCTGCCTTCTCCCAGTTTCGGAACTTACCCGACCGGAAGGCGGAAGTGCTGTTGCAGGACTCCAGGAAACACATTTAAGATGGGAATTCCATCAGCTACACGGGGTGACAAGATGCACGAGAAAGTGGCATTGGGCCCTTGATGAAGTTAGTTATGGACGAGTGACGATCGCAATTACTGATTTGCAGTTTTTCACAAGCGCGACCTCTGTTACAAGTTGTCAAGGGTGAGTTAGTGATTGAGCACCAAAGAATAGATATTTTGTCACTTGTGGAATTGAAACAAGCATTGCCATAGCCAATAGGTCTCGCCTTTGGGACCTTTTAAGTGTTTAGCCATGCAACAGTTGCATAACTAAACACTTAAAAGGTCCCAAAAGCGAGACCTATTGGCTATGCAAAGCGGCCGCGAAAGTGAAAGTGATCGCGATCACGATCAAACATCAAAGCGTCCGCGAAACCGAAAGTAATCGCGGTAAAGCGCGCGCGCCCGCGCACATGCACTGTGGCTCTAGGCTGGCCTGGTAGCACTTTTTGGAGCCCTCTCAATAAGTCTCGCCTGACCCAGCGCATTAGCCATGCAACAGTTGCATAACTAAATACTTATAAGGTCCCAAAAGCGAGACCTATTGGCCGCGAAAGTGAAAGTGATCGCGATTGCGATCATGATCAAATATCAAAGCGGCCCTGTGGCCGCGAAACCGAAAGTAGTCGCGGTAAAGAGCGGCGCGCGCGTCTGCGCACATGCACTGTGGCTCTAGGCTGGCCTGGTAGCACTTTTTGGAGCCCTCTCAATAAGTCTCGCCAGACCAGCGCATGCGCTGGGTCAGGTGAGACCTAAAAACGGGACATAGACACGCCCCAATTGACCGTTGTACTTAAATCCCCAGTGGGATGGAGTAGACTTTATAAGCAAGCATCAGGGAATGGAATCACCATTACCGATGTAGTGAGAAACACGTTGTAGGGTTAAATTCACGTTGTGACGGTAAAGGCTTTTATGAGTGAACATGGGGGTTAAGATGTATTAATCCCCAAAACAGCATAAAACACGAGGTTTAAAAACACCCTAGATAGTCTGTTTGAACAACTAAGAGGAAGGCTGTTTATGCGATTTGTGCTTCCATATTATAGAGTGTGATAACAGGTGGATGCTCCCGCTTGCACTCCAGTTTGAGTGCCTTTACTGATGAAACTTGGTAAGAGCCATTTTGATTACATTTTTTCCTTTATGCAAGAATCGCTAGTGTTGTTTCGCTTCTCTTTTAACTGCTTTTATATCACCCTGGACTGGGTTGGCTGATCGATTTACAGCATGCTCTGTAGGTGGCGGTCATGGAATTTCCATGGTACAGCTGACATGCGATTGTGATTAATGAAAGTTGAGAGGGTATTTTCCATTTGAATCAATCAACATATACATGATGAAAATTACAGCTCCATGAGGATCAAAATATATATGTGTGTATTGTAGGGTGACCAGAATTTTATGACAAGACCGGAGCCTCCTATTATGCTTTTTCTTATCTTGCTTTATTTCCCATAGCAGCCAAGATAAGTAAGACTACAGTTCCCAGAGGGCCCAGAGGAAAACAACTGGCCAATGGAAACGCAAACAGAACCAACATTGCACCCAATCATAGAACACCAGTCTGGATAACGTCACCATCTGACTGCGAACATTCCTCTTTTCTTGCTGCTCGCAGTCAGATAAGTGCCTTATCCTTATTGCTCTCCTCAATTTATACTTTGTGGTAACTTTGTTTTGGTTCTATGGTATTTTACTGTGTATTTATCATTTTATTTGCTTAGCGCTTCCTTTGTTAGCGCTTCCTTGCCGCTGCCACTTGTTACGCTCCGCGTATTTCCCCCCCTTCCCCCCCCCCCCGGCGCTGCCTTTCGTTTGGTATCTTCCGATGCGCGTCTCTATTCCTGAAGCTCCCCTCACGGTGTGCGCTTGTTCCTGGGTTATTTTTCTAAGCTTACCGGCACGTTTCCCGGCTGGGGGTCCTCTCCGCTTATGCAGACAGGAGTTTTTCCGCTGGTTTTCTCCCGTTGTTCGCCGCAGTGAGCACAGCCTCTATCTCGGACGCGTTCCGAGGCTCCTGTGAGCTCGGAATTTTTCTGCACGCCCATAAAGGGAGTGGCCTCGCTGGGTACCTCCCTTCTGCCTGCAGATTAACCCCTTCCTGACTCAGTGTGCCTTCATTCTTCTGACTATGGAAATAGATAGTTCTCCCGGGTCTGACCAGCAGAATGAGGAAGGCGAAGCCTTCAGGAATAATTTGAACAAATTCATTAATAATTCTGTAGAGAATGCTGTAGAGTCATCTATGAAGCGTCTGTCTAAAGGCATGGAGAACTCTATGTTGAGTCTTTTGTCCAAAGCATTGGCCCAGTCTGCGGGGGATAGCAGAAAAAGAAAGGTGGTTTCCTCTGCTTCTTTACATGCTTCCAATACTGCGTCACATTTGAACTGCAAGGCTTCCTCGCGCTTGCTTGAGGACTATGTGCCTCGCATGCCTCCATCCAAGGAGGGGTTGTCGGTTTCAGAGGGAAAACGTAAGCATAAAGTGAAGCATTCAGAGGTTCCCAAGAAATTGGTTATTTCCACCATTTTGGACACTGATGACGACATGGATGGCGCAGATGACCTTTTTGACCTCTTTGATGTGACTGATCCCTCCTCCCCTCCTTCCAAAAAATCCAAGTCTGATTCTTTTTCTTTTGAACCTGTAATGGACTCAGAAGGGGTGCCTATGTTTGACCCTTCCACTATTCGCCATCCTAACTCTACCGAATGGTTTCCGTCTCCTCATGTTGGCGACTATATCTCAGCCAGACTTCGCCTTCCCTTGGATTCTTCGGTTAGGTCGAGGCTGAAGTCTGAGTGTCCCAAACCCTCTTTAGCTGAGAAGGTTTCCATGGTTCCTTCCATTGATCAGCCCTTTCTCACCTTTTTCTCTAAGTTTGGCAAAGACACGCGTAAGGGAGTGGACAAGGCTTGGTCCACTTGCCAGGATAAATTACTTGACGTTGTGGGTCCTTTGGCACGTATTTTTGACTTGGCTGAAGCTGCCGGTTTGGAGGGCTTTGATCTGTCTGCGGAAGACATCTCTATGTGGGTCCAGCGAGCTTTTTGTCTGCTGGGGAACGCCAATGCCGTCATCACACATGAGCGTCGCAAAGGGCTTCTTATCAAACTCGATCCCAAATTGGCTAATTTGGCCCCTCAGGACCCCGGTATTAAAGCTAATGGTCTCCTTTTTGGAGATTCTCTTGTTAAAGACCTCAGCAGGTTTGTGTCTACCTTCGCCTCCTTAGATAAGGCACAACAGTCCATCAAAAAAGTTTTTTCCCCTCTAGTTTTTGGACTAGCCGGCAGAGGAAGGGGTCGCTCTTCCGGCCGTCCCTATCACAATCAAGGCTCCAGAGGTTCCTTCAATTCCGGTTCCCAGGACTACAAGCCTCAATTCTACCCACAAAGAGGCTGTGGATACAGAGGTCGAGGTCAGAAAAATTACCGCAGCAACAACCAACAAGGTACGTCTTTTACCTCCTCCCCCGGTAGGAGGACGTCTAAAACTTTTCCTTTCAAAGTGGCGCACTATCAGTGCAGATCCTTGGGTTCTAAATACAGTTCAAGGTTATCTTATAGAGCTTTATGTGCTGCCTTCCCAAACTGTGTTCCCTCCTCCTCTCGTCTTCTCGACCGACATGTCTCAGCTAGTCTCTCTCGAGGTTCAATGTCTTCTTCAAAAACAGGCCATCCAAGCTGCTCCTTTCGATCCCACAGGGTTTCTCAATTCAATTTTCCTAGTTCAGAAAAAGAACAAAAAGATGCGTCCTGTTTTAAATCTAAAGTGGTTCAACCAGTTCGTAGTTTATCACCATTTCAAAATGGAGACTATTATTCATCTAAGAGATGTCCTCCGTCCCCACGATTGGATGGTTCGATTGGATTTACAGGACGCATATCTCACTGTTCCTATTCATCCGGCCCATACCAAGTTTCTTCAATTCCAATGGTTGGACGTAACTTACCGTTTCACCTCTCTGCCTTTCGGTCTCTCTTCAGCACCTTGGTGCTTTACAAAAATCATGAAACCTGTGGTGGCTTCCCTGCGATCTTCGGGATCAGACTCATTATATATTTAGACGACATTTTGATCATGAACACGGACAAACAGCTCCTATTGTCCGATCTCAGTAGCACTCAGTCCCTGCTTCTGGATCTGGGCTTCCTGCTCAATCACGAAAAGTCAGATCTTCTTCCTGCACAGAGCATCGAGTTTTATGGCTTCTTGTGGATTCCCCCTCTGCTTCCCACATGCTCCCTCAATCGAAGATCTCGACAATCAAGTCAGAGATTTCTCACGTCCTTCGGACCTCCCTCTTTTCCCTAAGATCTCTTGCAAGAATCGTCGGTCTTCTCTCCGCTTCCATTCAGGCCTTCTTTCCCGGTCCGCTCCACTATCGGGCTCTTCAACGTTTAAAAATCAGACATTCACGTCTTGCGACAAACTTCAGTGGTGGATCGACCATTTAGATGCTTGGAACGGGCAAACTATCTTCGCTTCGGCCCCAGATCTTGTGTTAGAATCCGATGCAAGCCTGTCGGGTTGGGGTGCCCGTTGTGGACCAATCTCAACTGGCGGTTCATGGTCTCGCGAGGAGTCAAAATTGCACATCAATTGTTTAGAGATGCTTGCAGGTTCCTTGGCGATCCAAAGCCTCTCAAAGAACATAGTTCGCTGCTCCATTCTTCTTCGGATGGACAATATTTCTGCGGTTCGCTGCATCAACCATCTCGGTGGCACCAAATCCAAATCTCTTGCAGAGTTGGCAAAAAGCCTTTGGGAGTATTGTCTGTCAAACCAATTATCCCTGACAGCGGAGTATCTTCCTGGAGATCTCAACTTGGTCGCAGATTGGCATTATCGCCATCTTCGAGATTCCAGCGACTGGAGGCTTCTTCAATCCGTCTTCCAATCCCTATCTCAAAAATGGGGTCCCGTTTATATCGATCTCTTTGCTTCTCGCCTCAACACTCAGTGCCTCGTTTCTTCAGTTTGCAACCGGACCCTTCAGCCCTGGCAACGGATGCTTTCCTTCAGGATTGGTCTCTTCACCTCAACTATGCTTTCCCTCCTTTTCTAATGATCAACAGGGTTCTTTCCCAGGTTCGTCGTCAGTCGACGTCCTTGGTCATCGTGGACCCTTTTGGCAATCTCAGATTTGGTCCCGTCCCTTCTGGAGATGGCGGTAGACTTCCCGGTGCTTCTCCCAACACGCGAGGATTTACTGCTGAACCCCTTAGGTCTTCCACACAGTCTCATTCTGGACAATTCCCTAGTCCTGTCGGATTGGAAAGTTTCCAGCCTGTCCCGCCTGACCTCCTCCTTTCTCAAGCGGCTTCTCTCTTTATCAGCAAAGCGTGGGCCCCTGGGACCTCAAAAGCTTACAAATCCACTTGGTCTTTATGGGCAAGCTGGTGTATAGAAAGACGTATCGATCCCATTTCAGCCCCTCTGAATTTCGTGGTCAATTTCTTGGCCTCTGAAGCCAGTGCAGGTAAGTCTTACAGGACAGTCAATTTGTTCAGATCTGCCATTTCTCTCAACCATTCCCCTACAGACGGCAAGCCAGTGGGCGCTCATCCTTTAGTCTGCCGTCTTCTGAGAGGAATTCGGTTTTCTAAACCTCAGTTGGCTAAGTATTCCAATTTATGGGATGTTAATGTTGTTCTCAAGTTGTTTTCTGATTGGCCAGATAATTCTGCTCTTTCTCTAAAAATGTTGTCAGCTAAACTTGCCATGTTACTCTGTCTAGTCTCTATAAAACGTGTTTTAGATGTTAAGGCCTTGGATATTTCCTCCCGACAGTTTTCCCTTACAGGTGTCATGTTCCACATTTTTCGGAGAACTAAGACAAATTTAAATTCTGGTTTTTATCCTTACTTGCCTTCCCATCCTAAGTTGTGTGTAGGTCAATGCCTCAAGGCATACGTGCAAAGAACTTCTGACCTCAGAACGTCCTCTCATTCCCAACTTCTCATTTCCTTCCGTAAACCTCATCTCCCTGTTTCCTCTGCCACTCTGGCCCGCTGGGTTCACTGGGTTATGTCTCTTGCGGGTATTGACATCTCCGTTTTCGGAGCCCATTCCACCAGGGGAGCCATGGCATCCAAAGCCTTTTGGGCGGGTTCCCATTTGGAGGACATTCTGAGGTCAACAAACTGGTCTAATGACAATGTTTTTCGTATGTTTTACTGCAAACCTGTTGTTACCGCTGCTTCTTTGGTGATTGATATGCTTTAAACAAGCATAATAGGAGCCTCCGGTCTTGTCATAAAATGTAGATTTTCCTAATAACTTATGACGGAAAGTCTTAATTTTATTAAAGACACAGAGGCGAGTATTATCCCACCGCATCACTATTAACTTGTGTTTCTCCCTCCCTTTAGCGGCTCCAGCATTGCCTGCTGCATCGTCATGATGGTTCGGATCCTCTGCAAGGGCGTCTTCCGCTTCTCCTGGACACCTCTCCTCCTGGTTTCTTTTCTGCTACAGGGATCCGACAGTTCGCCGAGCTTGGTTGCATCTTGGTCAAGATTTTTGTTCATCGATTTTAGCCCTTTCTATTGTTTTTTCGATAGTTCCACTGTTCATTGACTCTATCTGAGCTGCTCGCCAGCGAAAAGAGGAATGTTCGCAGTCAGTTGGTGACGTTATCCAGACTGGTGTTCTATGATTGGGTGCAATGTTGGTTCTGTTTGCGTTCCCATTGGCCAGTTGTTTTCCTCTGGGCCCTCTGGGAACTGTAGTCTTACTTATCTTGGCTGCTATGGGAAATAAAGCAAGATAAGAAAAAGCATAATACTTGCCTCCGTGTCCTTAATAAAATTAAGACTTTCCATCTTAAGTTATTAAGAAAATCTACATTTTAAAGCAAAAAAAGGGACATTTCACAAAAATAGAAGAGGGACTATAATTTTACGTCAAGCTAACGCACAGAATGACAGCGCTCCTCAGCATACAATTACAAAACAGGCAGTAAGACCCACAACGTCAAGTAATTTATCCTGGCAAGTGGACCAAGCATTGTCTTCTCACTTACGCGTGTCTTTGCAAAACTTAGAGAAAAAGGTGAGCAAGGGCTGATCAATGGAAGGAACCATGGAAACCTTCTCAGCTAAAGAGGGTTTGGGACACTCAGACTTCAGCCTCGACCTAACGGAAGAATCCAAGGGAAGGCGAAGTCTGGCTGAGATATAGTCGCCAACATGAGGAGCCGGAAACCATTCGGTAGAGTTAGGATGGCGAATGGTGGAAGGGTCAAACAAAGGCACCCCTTCTGAGTCCATTACAGGTTCAAAAGAAAAAGAATCAGACTTGGATTTTTTGGAAGGAGGGGAGGAGGGATCAGTCACATCAAAGAGGTCAAAAAGATCATCTGCGCCATCCATGTCGTCATCAGTGTCCAAAATGGTGGAAATAACCAATTTCTTGGGAACCTCTGAATGCTTCACTTTATGCTTACGTTTGCCCTCTGAACTCGACAACCCCTCCTTGGATGGAGGCCTGGGAGGCACATAGTCCTCAAGCAAGCGCGAGGAAGCCTCGCAATTCAAATGTGACGCAGTATTGGAAGCATGTAAAGAAGCAGAGGAAACCACCTTTCTTTTTCTGCTATCCCCCGCCGACTGGGCCAATGCTTTGGACAAAAGACTCAACATAGAGTTCTCCATGCCTTTAGACAGACGCTTCATAGATGACTCTACTGCATTCTCTACAGAATTATTAATGAATTTGTTCAAATCATTCCCGAAGGCTTCGCCTTCCTCATTCTGCCGGTCAGACCCGGGAGAACTATCTATTTCCATAGTCAGAAGAATGAAGGCACACTGAGTCAGGAAGGGGTTAGCCTGCAGGCAGAAGGGAGGTACCCAGCGAGGCCACTCCCTTTATGGGCGTGCAGAAAAATACCCAGCTCACAGGAGCCTCGGGACGCGTCCGAGATAGAGGCTGTCCTCACTGCGATGAAAAACGGGAGAAAACCAGCGGAAAAACTCCCGTCCGCATAAGCGGAGAGGACCACCAGCCGGGAAACGTGCCAGTAAGCTTAGAAAAATAACCCGGGAACAAGCGCACACCATGAGGGGAGCTCCGGGAATAGAGACGCGCATCAGAAGATACCAAACCAAAGGCAGCACCGGGGGGGAAGGGGGGGAAATACGCGGAGCGGAACAAGTGGCAGCGGCAAGGAAGAGCTAACAAAGGAAGCGCTAAGCAAATAAAATGATAAACACACAGTAAAATACCATAGAACCAAAACAAAGTTACCAAAAAGTATAAATTGAGGAGAGCAATAAGGATAAGGCAATTATCTGAGCTGCTCGCCAGCGAAAAGAGGAATGTTCGCAGTCAGTTGGTGACGTTATCCAGACTGGTGTTCTATGATTGGGTGCAATGTTGGTTCTGTTTGTGTTCCCATTGGCCAGTTGTTTTCCTCTGGGCCCTCTGGGAACTGTAGTCTTACTTATCTTGGTTGCTATGGGAAATAAAGCAAGATAAGAAAAAGCATAATACTCGCCTCCGTGGCTTTAATAAAATTAAGACTTTCCATCATAAGTTATTAGGAAAATCTACATTTTAAAGCAAAAAAAGGGACATTTCACAAAAATAGAAGAGGGACTATAATTTTACGTCAAGCTAACGCACAGAATGACAGCGCTCCTCAGCATACAATTACAAAACAGGCAGTAAGACCATACATAAGATGCAATTTTTAAACCCAGTAGCTTGTCTGTGAATTAAATTGCTTTCTTGGAACAACTGCTAACCATCCCCGCTTTGTAAAACATAAAAAAAAACCTCCCCCCCCCCCCCCCTTTTTTAGTCGACCCTCTTCAAAAACTGGGAGATGAGCTAAATTTCTCAAAATCTTCCCGGAAGCTGGTGAAAAACGGGGACCGTCCTGGCAAATCCGGGACGCCAGGTCAACCTAGTGTATTGGAAAACGTTTGGTGATGTATTTATGTTCAGTGTTTGCCTTTTCAGAAACACCCAGGAGTGTCTACATAGAAAGTGACAAGCAAGGGTATATATCCCTTTGAATACCAGGATATTACTCTGAAAAGGGATGAGTAAGAACAGGACTGCTAGTCCTGAGGAAGGCCAGACAAGTCTTAGTGGACAGTAAAAGTGGCTGAAACATGTTGACATAGAATGCAGTAAGGCGAGACAATGGGGTGCTTATTATCCCCTAGACCATCTCCATTTTCATAGAATTTTTAACCCTATCCAAGGAACCCATTATTAAAGATTAATTTTTTAGGGTATTCTTGAGGTAGTTTTATACTTATCCTATCATTGTCTTGTCTATATGTAGTTTACTGCGTGGATCCCAACACATATATATTTGCATTGTCTTCCTCCTCCCTTTGCTCCATCCCAGGCGTTGGTCTGCGCAGGTATGTTGTAGCAGCCCTATGATGAAGCATGCCACTACTTCAATCAATCAGTCAGGGATTTGTGAAGCCCACTACTCACTTGTGAGGGTCTCAAGGTGCTGAGGGGGTTGGGGGATTCGAGCAGCTCTGTCGTGTCCGAAGAGCCAGGTATTGAGGCTTTTCCTGAATGCTTGCATTGTGGAGGTTCATCTGATTTTGAGGGGGAGTTTGTTCCAGGTCTTGGCCGCGATGTAGGAGAAGGCTCTTCCTCCAGTTCTGGCTCTGCGAATGTATGGGATTTCGACCAGGGCAAGGTCGGCGGAGCGGAGGTTTCTCTTGGGTGCGTAGAAGAGATTATTTCATTGAGGTATTGCGGTCTGGTGTAGTGGAAGGATTTGAAGCGTGATTGAGCAGCTTGAAGGTCACTCCCTTTTTGATGTGGAGACAGTGGAGGTCTCATAGGTGCTGGGTGATGTGGTCTTGTCATGGGATGCCGAGGACAAGTTTGGCTGCGGCGTTCTGGATGGTCTGGAGTTTGAGAAGTAGAGATTTGTTGATTTCGGCATAGAGGGCATTCCAATAGTCCAGTCTGCTGGTTATGAGTGCGTGGGTAACGGTCTTTCTGGATTCTGCAGGGAACCATTTGAAGGTCTTGTGAAGGATGCAGAGGTTATTGAAGCACATGGAAGAGTACAGTGTTGACCTGTCGGTTCATGCTGAGGGAGGAGTCGAGTTTGATGCCGAGGTTGCGGGCGTGGTCCGTGGGTGTGGAAGAGTTGCCAAGGGCGGTGAGCCACCAGGTGTTGTCCCATTCGGAGGGGTGGATCCGAACACGAGGGCTTGCGTTTTCTCCGAGTTGCGCTTCAGGCAGCTGCTGCTCATCCAGGATGCAATGTCTTTCATTCCTTCCTGGAAACTCTCTGGTGATATCAGGTTCCTTGATGAGGGAGAGGATGAGCTGGGTGCCCTCGGCATAGATTACTATGCTGAGTCCGTGTTTTCTAATGATGGTAGTAAGGGAGGCCATGTAGATGTTGAGTGGGTGTACTTAGTGGGTGAGGGCAGTTTTAAAGAACCGTACTTTTTTCCAGAAAGAAGTGTGTTTCTATATACTCCTACCTCTTCCTCCTTTTGTGGATATTGGATACAGTTGCTGTCATGGAGATGTGTTTCTATACAATTAACCCAGTATCTGTGTTTTCACAGATTGTTCCACACTATGACCAGGGCTATAGCTTAATAAGTAAGATTAGGGGGGGGGTGAGCTTCAGATTTTCCAACTATCGCGCTGGCATATAATGTTAAACTACTTTATATGACAAGCAGAGCAGTGGCAAGGGAGATGAATGCAAGGTAGGGGTACTAAGTGAGAGAAAACACAATCTTTAGTTAAATAACCAACGTTTTCAAGACTTTCAAAGAAGAGAGGGAGAAAGTGTGGGTTTGTTTTTGTCTGTTATTATATAAAAATTCCTTCTGAAATTTGAGAGAAACGTCACCATACCCGACTGAAAGCACCCATATCCAACTGTTGTCCAGAAAATACAATTGTTAGGGGGTGCAACACCCCAACACCCCCCTGAACCTAGGCCCCTGCCTTGGACACCCTGTTGTGGGTTTCTATTATCATTTTGCCCGTATTAAGTTTCATACAGAGCTTTCTGGTGTCACCTTCTAGCCCACTAGTGGGCATGACTTATGCATTGTTTTTTTAATACATACAGTTTTTTATACAGAAAATAATTTTAATGACAATTCATAATCATCCAAATCACAAACTATTACTGGATGGATTCAATGGACCCCCTCTAGTTGGTTTGCCCAAACATATTATCTCATTCCTCCATATTTCACTATTGTTTTCCAACCACACAATACCTTCTAACACCAACCCATCCCATCCTCCAACAGTTCACGTTGTGCAAACTAATGCTGAAAATGATTTCCAAAACATAATTCATAAGTGTACATAAAGTTCCTCATCTTGATTATGGCCGTATGGGATTTTGTTCTGTGGTTGATGATGTAGACGTAGTTAGCCAGTTTTATCTCTTCCCCGACACTGAGTCCAGTGCAGCTTCACGGCGACGGGAGAGACTACGGGTTGAGGCAACAGCTTACCTTGACGAAGTAAGTGGGGGGACCTTGGGGGGCATATCAGCCATTCCTTGAGGAAGGGGCCCGGGTGCCCAGGCCGCACTATACGAAGCGGTGGTTTAGACACGCCACGCTCATTCCAGACACTCCGCTACATTTTTCCGATCAGATGCGTATCTGGTCCTCTATACCTTCCAGCGGCAGAATTCTTAAGCACGCCAATTTCAAATGCCAGTGATTGATAAGTGAGATACATATATATATATATATATATATATATATGTATATATATATATATATATATATATATATTCACTTAAAAAACCATAGGTTTCAGGCACGTTATAGTTAGGAATTAGCATTTAAAAAACCTTTGAAATTCACAGAAAAAACCATAGGTTTCAGGGGTGTTATAGTTAGCTGGACATTTCACTCGTACAAAACCATAGAAATTCCCACGTTATAGTTAGTTCAGCTAACTATAACTTGCGTGCCCGCAATGCACTTGTGATGACGTCACATATTACATCACTCATGACATGGTCAGTGACATCACTGATGCCATCTCAAATGACATCACTGATGACATCATCCAGTGAATGTGTGTTTTACTGAAATTTAAATATGTTTTTTATATGTATATCTCAAGGTTGATGGAAGAATAAATGGGGATATATGTGTTTTTAAAGTTTTTTTGTTGTAAAATGGTTAGTACAACGGACTGATTAAGTGCATCAATCTCTCACTTTTTGTATAAGTGACTGCATGGGTTGGTAAGTAGCTACATGAGTGTCTACATGGGTTATTAGTTGGTTTTTGAGTATCAGTATGAGTGTGTGAGTGTCTGTATGGTTCAGTGGGGGGTATTACTGCGTAGATGGATGAATGAGTGACACAGTGTTTGTATGTGTTGAACATAGCTTGTGTGCAGGACTGTATAGGTGAATGAGTGTGTGTATGGGTGTGTTAGTGAGTGAATGAGTGTCTCTATAGTGTATTTTAAGTAACTACATTTATTTAAATTAGTATATGTGAGTATTGGTGTATATAAGTGAGTATATGTGAGAGTGAGAAATTGGAAGAGTTCCTGTATAAATAAGTATGTGTTTCTATAAGTGATTATTTAAGAGAGTAAGTATGTGAACGTTTCTGTAGAAGTATGTGTAGTGGTGTGAGTATAACGTTATATGAAATTAAATGGATGTTTGATTCTTTATTAGCATGAGTGACTATGTGTGTGAGTAACTCTATGAATCAGTGGTGATGTGTAACAGGATGTATAGGTGTATGAGTACATATGATTGAGTATACATGTATGGGTGACTATATATGACTGTTGGTGAAGCAGTGGATGTGTATGTAGATCTTGAATTTACTGAATAGCTTGTTGTAACTGGTATTGGTATCTCCTTTTAAAAAAAAAATGTTAGTCTCTATTTAAGAATGTGTGTATCAAAGGTTATATTAGGGTGAGAGGAGGTCTGCCACTGTATCACAAGGATGATATCATCAGTCATGTCACTGACCATGTCATGAGTGCTGTAATATGTGACGTCATCAGAAGTGCATTGCGGGCGCGCAAGTTCTAGTTAGCTGAACTAACTATAACGGGGGAATTTCTATGGTTTTGTACGAGTGAAATGTCCAGCTAACTATAACACCCCTGAAACCTATGGTTTTTTTCTGTGAATTTCAAAGGTTTTTTAAATGCCAATTTCTAACTATGCCTACAGAAATAGGACATGTGAAGAAAGAAGAAAAAACACACATAAAGAAGAAAAAGAAATGCAGAAAGAAGCTACAGAAGTCCTCAAAAACAAAGAAAAGTGCCGGAACAAAGAAGACTTGCAGAAAGAACAAACAGAGGAGGAGAAAGAGTCTTTGATGCAAAATTATCCTGTACCCTCAACTTTTTCAGATGGGTACTGGTGGTAACTGACTCTGACTAACCAGCCCTAGAGCCAGCGCTATGTTAAAAGACACTTAGAATACAGTTAAAACACCTACATACACTAGGGAACACTATGCGTTGGGGTACCCCTGTTATTAGCATGACCTCCTCTGTAAGCCCCTAGTATATAATAGGGCAGTGGGATTAAAACTACCTCTTAAAACGCTCCACAGGGCGCGTTTGCACACTGGTGAAGGGGGGGGGGGGGCTGAGCTGACGTGTGCAAACGCGCCCCATGGCTGTTTTAATTTGGGGGATAAAGTCCCCTTAAATCCTAAGTTTCCCTTGCGTACAACTAGCCCATCAGGTATCTCTAGTTAGCACCACAGAGCTGCCTTGCAGAGAAAATGGGCTCGGTCTGGAACACCTCTCTGCAACGCAGCACAGTGCTGCTTACTGGAAGCACCTGGTGGACTAGTTGGCCCCCATGGGCCCTCCGGATAGAAGGGGAATTATTTCCACAACTTAAAACGCGCCACAGGGCGTGTTTGCACACGTCACCTCAGGCCCCGTCCCCTCCCTTCACCACTGTGTAAACCCGCCCTGTGGCCGTTCTAAGTTGAGAGATTAAGTCCCCTTGAATCCTAAGGGTCCCTAGGGTCAAACTACCCCACTAGGTACCTCCAGTAAGCGCCACAGAGCTGCGTTCCAGAGAGGTGTAAAAAGGGGCGTGGCCTCTGAACACCTGTCTGCAACGCAGCTCCCTGGCACACACTGGAGATACCTGTTGAGGTAGTTGGCCCTTAGGGAACCTCAGTATTAAAAGAGAGTTAATTCCCGAACTTAAAATGCGCCACGGGGCGCGTTTGCACAGTGGTGAAGGAAGGAGGCGTGGCCTGAAGTGACATGTCTGCAAACACACCCTGTGGCGTGGTTTAAGTTGGGGAATTAATTCCTCCTCATTCCTGAGGGTCCCTGGGGGCCAACTAGCCCACCAGGTACCTCCAGTATGCGCCAGAGAGCTGCCTTGCAGAGAGGTGTTCAGAGGCCACGCCCCTTTTTACAACACTCTGCAACGCAGCTGCGTGGCGCTTACTGGAGGTACCTGATGGGCTAGTTGGCCCCCAGGGACCCTCCGGATTGAAGAGGAATTAATTCCTGAACTTAAAACGCGCCACAGGGCGTGTTTGCACACATATCACCTCAGGCCCCACCCCCTCCCTTCACCACTGTGCAAACGCGCCCCGTGGCGCGTTTTAAGTTGGGGGATTACCCCCGCTTGAATCCTGAGGGTCCCTGGGGTGCAACTACCCCACCAGCTACCTCCATTAAGCGCCACAGAGCTGCGTTGCAGAGAGGTGTAAAAATGGGCGTGGCCTCAGAACACCTACATACTGGAGGTTCCTGTTGGGCTATTTGGACACCAGGGACCCCCAGTATTCAAGGGGAATTTGTTCCTCATCCGCAAACGCGCCAGGGGACGCGTTTGCAGACTGCTGAAAGGAGGGGGCGTGGCCTCCGGCGCGATGCCGGTGTTTCTATTATTTTTTTTTAAGGGGGGGTGCATAGCCCCCCTTCTTTTTCTTATTTTTTGGCCTTGGGGACCCCATCCCCAGGGCCTGCCCCCTAATTTATTTTTTTTTAAATTTAATTTTGGGAAGGGGGCCGCGTGGCCCCCCTCCAGAGGCCTTAATCAGCCCCGGGGACCCCATCCCCCGGGGCATGGCCTTTGATTTTTATTTTATTTTTTTGGGAGGGGGGCTGCGTGGCCCCCCTTCCGGGCCACTAATAGCCCCAGGGACCCCATCCCCCGGGGCTGGCCCTCTCTGTTGGGGGCCGTGGGTGGACCCCAATCCCCACATGGCCCCGCCGACTCCCCGCATCCTGCGGAGGCCGGCATTGCTTTTCCACATGGGGAGCTGCTAACATGTAGCTCCCCGTGTGGAAAAGCAATTTGGTTTGAATTTTGAAAGAGAGAGCAGGTTTCCCTGCTCTCCCTTTCCAAATCCAAACCAAGTTTGCTATGGCAGGGCGGGAGCCGCGAGGCTCCCCCCCTGCCATAGCAAACTACAGTGTCCCGGGGGTGGGCACCCCGGGACACTGCAGGAGCCAGCCCTGGGGGGGTGGCGGTCCTCAGGGCCATCATTGGCTCCAGGGGAGGGGGGCCGCGCGGCCCCCCTGCCACTAATTTTGAAAGCCCCGGGGGGTGGTGGTCCTCAGGGCTGGGGGGTCCGTCACGGTCCCCCCAATTTACATATTTAGAGGTGGCGGTCCCCGGGGCGTGTGGTGGACTTGAGCCCCCCACACAGGGTATTTATTTTATTTTTATTTTTTTAAATACACAAACCCCGGGGGTGGTGGTCCCCGGGGCTGCGGGGGGCCGTGAGCCCCCTGCAAATATTTTCACAAAGACCTGGGGCTTGGGGGGCCTTTGAGCCCCCCCAACCATTAGTTTTTGAAGACCCGGGGGGGTGGCGGTCCCCGGGGCTGGGGGGGGCAGAGAGCTCCCTACATATTTACATAAAGCCCGGGGGTGGCGGTCCCCGGGGCTAGGGGGTCAACCCAATATATACATAGCCCCTGGGATTTGGCCCCCCCAGGGGCAAATTAGCAACGAAGCGCGCTTCGTTTTTTCTTTTTATCGGCAGGATCCGCGCTCCCAGTGTGGATTTTGGCGATTTAAAAAAAAAAAAAAAAACATTTTTTGGGCCCTGCGGGTACTTGCGGAACCCCCTGAGCAGGCCTAGGGGGTCAGGGTGTTTCTACCCTGCCCCCTTTTTGCGTTCTGCACATTTTTTTCTTAGGTTTCTTGTGCCTCGGTTCTACCGAGGCACAAGATGGCTGCCAACACTTCCTGGTTTGAAGTGTTGACAGCCAATTAGCATACAGCTCGTGCTCGGCAGGGTGCGCGGATCCTCCGAGGCCATAGATATATCTATGATATTACTTTTGATTTTCTCAGCAACTACTGAATGGATTTACACCATTTAAGCAAAAGGCACGAGTGTGGTCCAAGGTCTACCTTTCTGCCAAATTTGGTGTAATTCCGTTCAGCAGTTCGGGCTGTAGCTGCGACTAACGGTCCCTATGGAAAATTGCATGGGGAAAACACGTTTTGGGACCCCCCTTTTTTCTCGGCCCCCGCTTGACGAATCACCCCGAGACTTTCATGATAGGAGCGGACCAGAGCGGGCCACGACTTTTGAAAATTTCCCGAAGATTCGTCAACCGGCTCCAAAGTTATTCCAAATAGAATGTTGCGGATTTCCTATGGATAAAAGGTCCTAACTATAACTACCTACTGGCGACCGCCAGTAGGTAAGATATAAATATATATACAACTATATATTTATATATTTATATATATACTTCTCTCTTTCTTAATTTCCATGTAAACAGTGTGTGACTATAGGGAGCTGTCCTTGCTGCCCCGCCAGTTCAAGCATTGTGATAAGTAAACTCAGTAAGATACGCAGAGAATTTGTGTGTATCACTGCACCGAGTAACGATGATCCAGCAATTTTAGCATGATTTTGTGCTACGAGAGCTATACTCACGCTCTCATGGGATAAAGGACCCTACACTTTGCTGTGGGGTGTCCTAGTCTTAAATTTAAGTACCTATATAGAGTCACATTCACAAACTAGAGGGGTACAACCATTTCTCTTCACTTATGTCTGTATGTTTTTATACTCTACACCATGTGCACTTTATACAGTTGTGTTCATGTATGTACATTTCTCATTGTTTACAGGTTACTCACTGGGAGTAAGTTACTCTACCACTAGACCTGAGCATTTACTCAGAGTCTGACTACGTTCTACTCTACAAGTAAGGAGGTAGGGATAGTTTGGAAGGGATCTATTCTTAGTTCTGTGAAAGCCGGGGATTTCACGTTAGCCGGCTGAAACATGTCGACATCTAGCAGAGTGGAGGGGTAGGTGGTTCATTAATTTCCACCACACCACCATCGGTCCGGGAATGACCTTTTAACTAGACCAGGGAATCCATCATTAAAGGGATTGCTTAGGAGATCCCGTGGTCTATTTTTAACATTATTCTGCACTTCTTTCTTGATCCCGTACATTGTCTTTTTCTGTATTGCGTTGCGTCATCCCCCTCCCTATTGCTACATATTCTCCCTATGTCACAGACTCGTCATCACACTAACTCATCCATACATTCATTCATTGGTGGGGCCCATAACACCAACACACATTCGTCTCACTCGAATCTGTACACAGGAGAATAGGCGCTGGACATGTGGGTACCTTATTACCTATCAGGATTGAATTTCTTTACATTATATACATCTGCACCTATGGAATCCTGACTTTAACATCAAGGCACTCCACTACTTGGTCGACAGACCAATTAGTTGGACTGGTTGATGGTGCTTTAGAACCAGCTAAAACACAATTAAAGCCTAGGAAACATTTGTTTAAATTCCAGTACTCAGTTAAAAGAGTCACAAACTCATTTCTTATTAGTCCAAATTTTGTTTATATAATATTAGTTTGCTCTGCATTAGCATTTAGGCGCTACAGAATATAACATAATTCGAGTTATTTCAAGAAGACATTAAATCTTTAGAACATAAGCATAGATTTCACATTGCATTATATTTACCAAAATCCCGAAATTGGCGACCCTCCGATCACACGGAGGATTATTCAAGTCTCTGCAACAATCTCCAGGATAAACTGTTCAACCCACGGCAATAATCAAACCATCAGATGGATTTGCTCTCTCGAATTTAAAGAAACCCAAGGTAAACCATGGAAATCTTCATCAGCTCAACGTAGACACAACGCCATAGACGATCATCCCAGTGAACCTCCCCCCTTGGGCGGACGAGGGTCTTTATACCCTTTTCCTGCTTACTTCAGATCAATATGCAATAATTTTAGGGGTAGAAACTGTTCGGATTGGTCAGTCCAATTCAATATGCAATTTCTTAAATTTTTCATAATCCCCACGTTTTTTCATGAGACTTGGCATAGCAAAGTATAAAATGTGTCCTGTATCCTTCGGTTCACAGGCGAAATTTCCGAAGTAAAACAAGCCATTGTCCCCTTGGTAGTTCACACCATTCATCACTTGGCAACCCTCCATGCTTTTATCCTTGACAAGGGACATGCCGGTAGAGGAGCTAAGGTCACTTTGAGATCTCCAGAGCCATCCGATTCTGCGCAGTAGTCATCGCGCTCACATGACGGCGGCACCACAGGAGCTCCATCTTAAGTACTGCGGCCTACTAGGCCCGAATGCCAACTTAAGCAAAAACAGACATAACAGTAATTAAAATATAGAAATGGAGATTCTAATGTTTAAACCCACACTAATCCCAATGTATGTTAGTATTTTCCTAGCTTATAGCAATATTTAAAGCAATAATACTCACCATTCTGCATTTCTGAAAGCACAAACCATCACAAAAGCAACATGAATCATGCATATTTCTATTTTACCACAATCTACAGTTAGTTTGTGTACCACAGTTAATTAATTTAGTTGTTCTGCCATGCAATTAGCATTTTAGACCCACGTGTATCTTGTGTTTATTAAGGTGTAAGGGTTGATTAGTTGTCTCACTTCAAACTAATTAGTACGAGTTAATGCTTAGAATGATTACGTAATTAATTTCATACAAATAGAGGAGGTATACAAAATTTTGTTTCACCTGCTCCATCAATCCCCCCTTTGGTGATTTTTAACATCACCACTAATCAAAAAAAAAACAAATTCTATGGAAATGGTTACTCAGTTCCCTTGCATTGGTTAGGTTACATCATAGTTTTTCCCATATCATTCTCTCTAGTTTTCTTGTATATGTTTTCTTTCAATTCTTCTAGTTCTATATCTTCGACCTCTCTTTCTCCTATTTCCTTCTCTTTTTTTTCTTAATTTCTCTTTTTATCTTAGTTTGTAATTTTCTTCTTTTTATACACACATATCGTAGTCTTAATAATAACACTAATATAATCACAAAGGTCACAGGTATCAGTATTTTACCCACAAAAGAACTACCTAATTCTGTTAATAAACTCTTAATAGTAGAAAAACTTTTACCAAGTTTCTCCCAAACACTTTCAACCTCCAGTGGAACAATTTCTTCATGCAAATCAGTTATATTCTTAATGTATTTCTTTAAGTTCTGACTTTCATCAGGAATGTAAGTACAATAATGTTGCACTTTCAGCATTCCACAGACTCCTCCCTTTTTGGCCAATATAATATCAAGGGCAAGTCGATTTTGCATAATCATAGCTCTCATAGCAACCATTTCAGTATTTACCATCAGGAACCCTCCAGCTGTGCTGGTTGATAAACGATCCACAACTGTAGACAATTTTCTAATTTTATGGGCATTCAGAGATATTCCAACTGCTTGTATCAGTGCTCCAAAAATATCCCCTATAAATTCTGACCAACTCTCCCTCTTTATACGTGTTAGTTGTCTACCTATTTAGCGCAAACCATCCTCTCCCCTTTCCACATGAAATATTTTTGGGAAGACCAGGCCTAGGTAGCAGGTTCCATACCAGTGGTCCGGTAACCTATAATAAGCTCTGTTCCCACAGATATAATATATTCCAGGGAATACCGGTTCATTTCCTCCTTTAAATCCCCATCCTCCCATGATTTTTTTTTTGATAATCAATTTTATTAATTTCAAGAACAATTCATAAAAGGAAAACCTTTGGCAGTTAATCAAGCACAGTGATTGAGAAGAAACATTGGAAGAGAACAAGGCAAAGACTTGTAAAACATTTGCAAGGATACTGAGAGCACATGCGCTTACATTCATTCTTATACAGCACATATTGGCACCCCCTAGGGTCGCAGGTTGAACCACTTGCCCCATACCTTATCAAAAAGCTCAGGACATCCCCAGGCCTCGAAGAGGGCCTCTTCTTGGGTACCACACCAGTCCACTCCCCTTCTCCAGTTCCGCCTCTTTGGTGGTTTGGCCTGGGACCAAAGTGCAGCTATATCCCTTTTTGCCACTGCCAATGCTGTGCCCAGGAAGCGCCTATCTGCCTGGGAGCCATCGAAACCATCAAATACACCCAAGAGCAAGCACATTGGGTCGTGAGGGACCTCCCAACCCAGGGTCTGTGTGAGTTCCAGCTCCACCCCTGTCCAAAACGGCGCCAAGATGGGGCACTGCCAGGTCATGTGATAGAAGTCCACAGGTGCATAACCCCAACGCGTGCAGGACGGAGAAGGCCTCAGACGAGCCCTATAAAGGCGCACCGGGGTAAGGTAGGCCGCATGGAGATAATAGAGCTGGACCAGACGCAGCTTGGAGGAGGTCATCAGGGTCTTGGGGGCCATAAGGGCATCCCTCCAATCTGCCTCTTCTAGGGGACCCAACCACCCCTCCCAGCGAGCGCGCAGCAAATCTAGGTATGCGGGGCCTTTATTAACAAGAGAGCGGTAAATCCGCGATACTCTCCCTCTGCCCAGATTCCCCATCATCACCTGGGCCTCGAGAGGGCTGAATTCCGGGAAGGAGGTGGGGGACGGAATGTGGGTTCTAAGGGCATGCCTTAATTGTAAATATTTATAAAATTGGGATGTGTGTAGTTAATAGCGTTGCTGGAGATCCGCAAAAGACCTGATGTGGTCCCCTACCCAGACGTCTCCCAGGAGTGAGATCCCGATGTGGTCTTAGCGACCAAAGTCACGTAGGGCTGAAGTTTCCTTCAGCCAGGTACCACTCCACAAGGGCGTCTGCTTAGGGAGTTTGTCACCCCAGTGGGTGTGGCGTAAGGCCGCACACTAGGCCAAGAGCACCGTTTAAGGGACGGGGGTGAGGGCTCGTGGTACGGGGGACCCGTACAGGTAGGCCTGAAGCTGCGGGAAGTCCATGGACCGGAGTTCCACCCGGTATGCTGGGTCGGACCAGCCGCCCGCAAACCAGTCGTGGATCACAAGGAGCTTTGTGGCCAGGTAATATAGGTGGAGATTAGTGACCCCCATCGTAGGGAGGTATACGACAGTGCGCCAGGGATGATCGTGTCCGTCTACCCCCCCCCCACAAAAACTGGTAGAGGGTACTGTGTAGTTCCCGAAACCAGCTTCCTGGGAGACAAATGGTGATGTTCTGTAAAATATACAAAAAACAGGACAGAACCATCATTTTGTAGAGGTCATTTTTGCCCAGGGGGTTAAGGGGGAGGGACTGCCATTTCCGGAGGTCCGCTTTGACTTTGGATACCAGGGGTGCAACTGCAACGTTCAGGGCCCATTCGAGTTCCAGAAGGAGGGCGACCCACACCCCCAGGTACTTGAATGACTGCCTGTGTAAGGGAATGGACGCCTGCCAGTCGAAGCAGTCCTGAGATGGGTGCAGGGGGACCAGCGTGGATTTCTCAAAGTTAAGCCGGAGTCCGGAGACTCGCTCAAAGGCCGACAGGGCGCCCAGGTCACGGGGGCCCGAGCGTTCGGGGTCTGCCAGAAAGAGGAGAACATCATCAGCGTATAAGGCGATTTTATCAACCTGGCACGGGTCCTAAGCCCAGCCCGGGTGTGGGGATCCTGGTGGATGAGGGAGGCCAGCGGCTCCATTGCTAATGCAGATAAGAGCGGCTAGAGCAGGCAGCCCTGGCGGGTGCCCCTGTGAATGGAGAAGGTCTCCTACAGCACACCATTGATCAGGACCCTCGCCTTGGGACTGAAATACAGTACCTGGATAAGGCGCCGAAACGGGAGTCCAAAACCCATTACCTCCAGCACATCCCCCGGATAGCTCCAGTCGACCGGATCGAAAGCTTTTTCGAAATCGATAAGGAGCAGGGCCAGGTACGGGGTGAAGTGGTGGCGGTGTGCTAGGGCGAGCTGTAGGCGACGTATACAGTCCCTAGTGCCGAGGGCTGGCATAAAGCCACACTGATCTGGGTGAACCAAATCGCGCAGATGGGGACGGAGTCACTGGGCCACAGCGGTGGCGAATATTTTCACCTCTGTGTTGATGAGGGAGATGGGAAGATAGTCCGCGCACGCCAGTGAGGGTTGCTGCGTCTTTGGGAGGCCCACAATGGTGGCCACATCCGTTTCAGGGGGAAACGACCCCACATCCACCACATGGTTGAATAGGTCCATTATGGGGGAAATCAATGTGTCCCGATAGGTGGCATAGTACTCTTGGGGGTAGCCGTCCGGCCCCGGTGTCTTGCCCGAATGTACCTCCCATGATTTTATATAAGTCATGGCATTCACTTGCACCTACAAAGTAATTATCATAGACAGTATTATCTCTACTGATGTACAACGTCCCTTTCTGGGGCCAATCTAAAGCCATTGCTGGATTTATTTCTCCCTTTAAACGATTTTCCTTCTCAACATCCCAAAATGTGGTTTCTATCTTTTCCCCAGACACTTTCCTTTGCATCTTAACTCTCCTTTCCTCAACCATGTTCAAGAACATTTCTCTTCTTTTCTCAGACTACAAGTAAGATTATTCTTAAACACTTCTTCTAAAGTTAATTCCTTCATTTCCAAGAAAAATTCACCTAAGATTCTACCAGGAATCACCTTGTTTAGTTCGGGAACTACAGGTTTTTGTGAGAAAACATTATCACCATCAGTGTAATAGTATTCTAATTTCCCAGTTCTATAAAACAAACTAGCTAAAACACTACAAGTTATCCCATATGTCAAAGGAAGATAATGATAAGTGAGACCTGCGGATACAGATGCAGGTAACTGCATGCAAACGTAGCAGTCCCTAACCTCCATGGTTTTTACATACTCGAACAGTAACTTTGAAAAAACATTATTAGAAAAATCACTTATGGACTTATCTTTATGAAATTCTGTTCTATCTACCAGTTTCGTAACATGACTGTCATCAATCTTTCCCTTGTTAGTCCTATTCTCGGTGTGTTTTTCTATATCTTCAAATGTTATTCTAAATGAAATTATTATTGCCAATATGATCCAGACAAGCATTAGTAATCCTGTACAACAAAAACACATTTTACACCATTTTCGGAGAAACCCACATGTAAGTTTTCTACCTTCTCTGTTTGCCATTTCGGTAATGATCAGTGTCTTTTGACTTAGCCTCTTTTCATCAACAATTTTCCTTCGTCTAAACCTAAGCCTCTGACTGCCTACTTGGTTCTTTTCTGGTTGTGTGTCTCATCCGGAGTTTTAATTCCTTGCGATTTTCTTTGTCATTTCAATCCATGCATCAATCTTCTTTGTCTTTAGGTTCACAATCTTTGTTCGGAACTTCCTGATCATCCGTTTCTTCTCTGAGGTCAGACAAGAACACTCTCAGGATTTCCGAATCTTCTTCCTCTTCAACCACTCCCTGCACAGTCACTCCTAGACTTTCTTGGCTATCTGCTTCCTCTTGTATATCAGGAAGTGCCACATATGTCCATTCCGGTGACTTGTACTTCTGGGGCGGTTTCTTTATCCTCTTTGCTCCTTGCAAGCATCTCTGATCAGTGTCTTCTGATTTTTCCTGACTAGATACTTCATTCACTTGTTCAGCATTAGAAGATTTTACTCCCGTTAATCGGTATCTCAAACTTTTAAGTTTGTTGGGCCAAATTTCTTCTTTTGACGGCCTCTTTAATTTTGTTCCTTTCCCTTCTCACTCCGTTTTCCAAGCTCTTTTCCTTAAAGTTCTTCCTCCTTTATCTTCTTCTTCACTCTCTTCAGATTCTGTATCGGTCTGGCTTTTACTGTTTTTGGATTTTATTCTCAGGACTTCAGGTTCACTACCTACATCTATCCCTCCTCGTGTTTCTTCCACGCAATCTTCCTGCTGACTAACTGTCCCTTCTTCTACCTGAGGGTGTCTTGTCCCTACACCTCCTCGGGGGTCTTCCGCAATAATCTTACCCTCACTCTCTGTATCTAATTCCTCACCTTCTATTTCTATGATTTCGGGTGCAATTTCTCTTATACTTTTACTTGGGACTTCTTTACCAAAGATTTCTTGTCCAGTTTCTCCAATATTCTTATTTATTCTTTCTTGTATTCCCACTTGTTCTGTCTGTGATTCAGAGCTGGTATCAGAAATGTCAAGTTGTCTCCTTAGCGGTATATTCTCCTGCCCCACAATTTGGCTCAAATCCGCTTCTCCTGCTCTTGGTGTTTGTCTTGTTCTTGTTTCTTCTGATTCTGATTCAGAGCTGGTATCTGACACTTCCAGATGCTCTTCTTCAGACCGATTTTCAGGACCAGGGACTTGAAGAGTGTGACTGGCATGAATCCAATTCTTTACCTTTGCACACTTCACAGCAGTTGTTGTGGTAAGAATCACTTGACGTGGTTTCCCCCAGCGTGGAACCAGTCAATTTCTCCTTCTGTGTACTTTGATGCGTACCCAATCTCCAGGACTCAAGTCATGAGCTGGCTTCTTTTTGAGAGTGGTCGCATCTGGTCCAACCTGATGAAACACAGAATGAACTGTATCAGCCAACCCCTTGCAATAATCCAAGATGAAGTCATCACATATAGGCAGTAGTTTGTTGACAGGAATGAAAACATGTCTCATTGCTCTACCCATGATAATTTCATGGGGGCTCAGACCAGTGCTCCTATCAAGAATTGACCTAATAGTCATAAGCACAAGAGGCAGGACATCTGGCCATTTTAGACCTGTGGCCAAACACATTTTCCTCACTCTGTTCTTTATGGTGCCATTCATTTGTTCCACCACTCCAGAAACCTCTGGTCGATAGGCACAATGCAGTTTCTGTTGTACATTCAATGCTTCACAAATCAATTTTATAATCTCATTTTGGAAATGCTTTCCTCTATCTGATTCAATCGTTACTGGGAAACCAAACCTAGGAATGAACTCTCTCAGAAGTTTCGCTACAGTAACTCCATCACTCCTTCCGGTCGGAGAAGCCTCCACCCAACGTGAAAACAGGCAGACAATCTCTAGTACATACCTTAGCCGGTTACATGGGGGCATCTCAATGAAATCAATCTGCATTCTAGTAAAAGGACCTCCCTTCCGTCCTATGGTTCTCAAACTCACCACTGTTTTTCTTCCTGGAATATATTGCTGGCATATAAGGCATCTCTGACAAAGGCTTTCAGCTATAAGCCGAAACTTTGCATTATACCAGGTGTGTTTGAAAAGTCTAATCATGGCATCCCTACCTATGTGAGCCTGCCCATGGTACATCCGTGCCATGGTAGAGGTCATGCTATCAGGCATTACTGGTCTTCCATCACGATAAACCCAAACTCGGTCTACTTCTCGTGGTGCACATCCTGATTTTATCCACTGTTTCTTTTCCTCTTCTCCTACCTCTTCCTGTAACTGCCTCACCTCATCCCATGTACTCAGTGTTAGTAAAAAGCAAGGGACATGACTCCATTTCACTCTCCCGATTTCTATTTAGAGAATTTTGATTGGGCACACAGTATTGCGCTATGTCATTTGTAAACTCATTGCCAGCTGACACGTAGTCCGTTCCCTTTGTATGCGCTGCGCATTTTATAACTGCAATTTGTTTAGGCAGCTGTATCGCTTCAAGTAATTTGCCAACCATTTCTGCATTTCTGATTGGAATTCCACTCGACATCAAGAAACCTCTTTGGGACCAAATCTGACCAAAATCATGCACCACTCCAAACCCATACTGACTGTCAGTAACCACAGTGACTCGCAGATTCTTTCCTAACTTGCATGCTCTAATCAGTGCAAACAACTCAGCAACTTGAGCAGATCGTACTTCTTTCAAACAGGATGCTTCCAACACAGCCGCTACAGTACACACAGCATATGCAGCACTCAAAATCCCTTCTCCAGTTCTCAGACATGACCCATCCACAAACATCACATAGTCACTCTCTTTCAGGGGCACATCTTTTATGTCCGGACGTGGTTTGGTGCAGAAATCAAGCACTTCCAAACAGTCATGATCAACATCGTCCTTCACTTCCACATTCACAGCATCAGGTAGTAATGTCGATGGGTTCACATTAAGGCACCTTATGAGGCTCACATTTATGGCACCCAAAATGACCTTTTCATATTTCGTTAGACAACTATGCGTCATAAATTGTGTTTGGCTCCTTGTCAAAAGGATTGCAACATCATGGGGCACAAACCACTCACAGGATATCCCATCACGATTCCTTCACTCTGTTCCAAACTCTTACACGTGGCAGCCACAGCTTTCAAACAACCAGGCAAAGTTACGGCTACGGGATCTAGTACAGCCGAAAAATATGCAATCAGTCGTCTTAGTCTCCCATGCCTTTGTACCAACACAGAAAGCGCACATCCATCTCTCTCACTGCAATAGAGCTCAAATTCCTTTTCGTAATCAGGGATTCCAAGAAACCGGCGCTTCACACAAGCTGTCTCTCAATTGTCTAAAAGCCTTCATCTCTTCTTTATTCAGCTCAAGGGGATCTTTCACATCACTTTTTGTCAAGCGTACCAATGGTTTCACAATCGGCGAAAGTTGCTGATCCACTGGCGACAATATCCTACCATCCCAAGAAACATTGTAACTTCTCTTTGTGTCATTGGTGCTCTCATTCCTTTTATTATTCTGATCCTGCCCACAGTCACTTTTCTCAGACCCTTTTCGATCTTACGACCTAAGTATTGTACTTCTTTCTGACAAAACTGTAACTTATATGGGGATACTTTGAGTCCTCCATCTGCCAAATGATTTAACAGTGCAACTGTGTCCACCACACATGCCTCTCGTGTCTTCGACGCCACCAATAGATCATCGATGTATTACACGAGCACTGAACTTTCGGGCATTTTTAAATCTTCCAGGGACTTCTTTAGAATCTTATTAAATATCGATGGACTTTCTGTATACCCCTGAGGGATATGGAACCACGCCAAAATACACTTGCCGAACCGGAACGCAAACATTTGTTGGCTATCAGGGTGCAATGGGATAGAAAAGAAAGCATGACACAAGTCAATGACTGTGTACCATTCCGCATCATGGGGAATCTGATATAGGATTACCGAGGGGTTCGGTACAATGGGACAGCATGGAACAACGATTTTATTCACTTTTCTCAAATCCTGTACTATCCTAAAAGTCCCATTCGGTTTCTTCAAACCCATGATTGGAGAATTACATGAACTACTCATTATTTGTCTCAGAATTCCTTGTTCAATCATTCTGTCAATTACAGGCGTTACTCCTGCAATTATTTCTGGTGTCAGTTTATACTGAGGAATATTCCGGTAATTTACTCCTTCCTTTACAATCATTTTCATAGGATCTACTCTTTTCATCAATCCAATATCTTCTCCTGTGAAATCCCATACTTCGGGTTTTACGGTTTTCTTCAACTCTTGAGGCAATCCCTCCGGATCAAATACAACGAATGCCTCATTGATTTCAGGTTCTAAGTTTGCCATTGTAATTCTATACAGTACATCTTCATCAGGAGTTTCAGAAGCTATGCCATCAGGGGTACAGAAAATAGTGCAATTCATTTTGCACAACAAATCTCTCCCCAACAGATTTAAGGGACTAGTATCACACACGACAAATCTATGCATGTCGGTGAATTTCCCTATTTTAACCTTTACAGGATCCGTAAGATAAGTTTTTATCTGTTTATTTGAGACTCCAACTACTTGGATTGTTTCACCAGAGAGAGGAAGATTTTTAACGTCAGCTGATCTAATAGTTGAACGAGTAGCACCAGTATCCACTAGGAAAGTAATGTTTTCGTCATTTACCTTTCCATCCACAAAGGGTCCTGTCTGGTCTACCTCTAGAGTTGCACCAAGTACGCACTCCTCTTCCTCTCCTAGGCACCGTCAATAACTCTCTTCTGACTCACTCTCATCGCGTTGCAGCCAATACTGCGAAACAGCACTAGCGCACGTTAGCTTTGTTACCTGTTCCTCGGTGTAGAATCCTGTCTCATTACTGTATCTCTGAGGATTTACGTGCTGTGGAAAAGGTGGCTTGGCACCTGACACTGTTGGGTAACAACCTGCTGCTGTCGCGGCGGTTGGCAACTCACCTCATTCTGCACCTGTGGATTCAATGATGAATTATCACCATTAGCCCTCGGTGGCAATTTACACTCGGATTTCCAATGCCCTAATTTTCCGCAGTTATGACATGGCCACTTCTTCTTAGCTTCCTGTAGGCTGACCTGTCCTTTTCCCTTTCCAATATTAGGCTTTTGTTTAGCTTGGCCCATGCAATTAGCTCTTGCTGGGCTTCTTGTCGCTCCACTAGCTTAACCTGTGCCCACATTGCCTTTTCTTTCAGTTTACGTTGTTTAGCTTCAATTTCATCATTAAAACATTTTGCAAGTCGTAACACCTCATCTATCTTTTTATTCTGCCAATCTACTGTATCTTGTTTGATCATTTCACTAACCTCAGGCTTTAAACCATAAACAAATCTGTACACAAAATGACTCAGATCCTTTTCGCTTAATTTCTCATCTCCACTGTATTGCTTAAAAGCTAACAACAACCTTTCACAGTATGCATGAACAGATTCTTTAGCCTCTTGGTGAGTTCTATCAATTTTTCCCCTGTCATTTTCCTTTGGAGGTACTTTATTTTTCAAAAAGGTCATTACCTGATCATATTTTTTCATTACCTCTGGATCAGGGGCTCCTGTCTTAGGACCCCTAGGATACTCTTGCGTTGGCCAATCTATTGTAATTTTACATTCTGCCCATAAATCTACATGTACAATTATATCAAAAAGACCATTCAGATCTATCCACAACACCTTTGAAAGTTTGACAAACCTTTCTACCTGTCGGTACCATTCAACTGGTTTTTCTCTTAACCTTGGGAAATCATTGGTAAACGACAAAATATCCTGTCTAGTCCAAAGGACATGCACATACCCTCCTCCTGGTATTTCCCTCATGGGACATTCGGTTACCACTGGCTCCTTTTCTCTCACCGGGAATGCTGAAAAAGCCTTATCTGTAGTTCCCTCTCTCTTTCAGAACTATCTACTTTTCCACCGATCCACATCTCCCCATCTCCTCAGAAAAGTAATCAGTTCTTTAATTTGGGTCAACCTTCCTGTAGTATTCAAGTTTTCAATATCCTTTTCAGAGAAATCTACTCTATATGGTTTTTGTAATGACCTTATTTTCTCAAAATCAATTCCCATTTCAATCGCTATCTCTTCTACTTTTTCGTGCAAAGTTCTTGCTCTGCAAGTTATACTTTTGGAGAGGAACATTAGCTCCTCATCCTGTCTACCAAACATGTAATTATACCTTCTTCCACTCCGATGCCTTTTCCTTTCATACATCTCTTCTTCCCACTCCGTCAAAGCCTCGAACTGAGTATGTCTGGGTTTTGGTTCTAACCTCATCATTCTTTCTCTCAAATTTCGTATTGCAGCCAAACTAAACAAACCACTTTCTGGAAACGCTAGTACCCCATCTTCTTTGGCATACTTCGCCCAGTTCTCCAACCAGATACATGTATGATACCCATATTTCGCTATCATAAAAGATGCAGGTGATTTTGGTGGAGGAAGTATCTGACCTTCCCTAGTCACAATCGGCTTATCCTTCTTAAATAGGTTTTTAATTTTCCCAAACCATGATTTTTTTCTCTTTCTCAGATGGATTGTAGTACATCATTTTTAAATGTCAAAGTTCTTAATCACTAGGCTTTGTAAATCACTCCCTTCACGTCTTTCCCGTATTCTGTCCAATCCCAGCGCGACTCACACTAACGCACCAATCCTAGACGTCTACGTCACACCGGTAATTCTTCAATCCCAGACCGATTCACACTAACGCACCAATCAGTGAAGGCTTCGTCTCCCTACAGCCGACCAGTCCTAGCGCGGTCTTTCTGACGTCAGCCTTTCTCGCTACTCCTGCTTCTGCTGACCCCTCCTTTACAAAATGTTATCGGCAAACGTTTTCTTTAATTAAAACCTGTTAGTGACAACATAAAACATCTCCATTGCCTGTTTCGCTAAACCAAAGAGATAGTTTGTCCATTTACACAAGAATTCTGTATTTCCAGTAGGCAGCGCTTACCTCTACCCTACCACAGAATTTTTTCGTTTCGCCGATAAAGTAGCACTTCCCTCTACCTTACCCTTCTAACAAGCAAAAGGCTAACCGTTTCTCTGGGGATAAAACACATGTAGAAACTACAATGCTCCTGAGAATTAAGGCCAGAGTTTCACAAGAGAACCTTTGGTATTTCACTCACCCACATTCATACGCTAAATGTCCCTACTGATAACACACAACGATGTTACCACCTTGAAACTAGACAATGCGCTGTGCAACTTCACTTGCCACACATTTCCCCCACCTACATGCAGGGCAACCAAACCAACTTCCTACTTCCCGAAAGTCTTCAAAACTCTTCACAACATAAAACGCAACTGAAACTCAACATAAAGTGTTAAACATAAATCAATAATCACCAAACCAATGCAATAAAACCATAACTCTGCTACCAAGAAAACTGATCCAGCGGAAAAGGGCAAATTAACATATTCTCCCTATGTCACAGGCTCGTCATCACACTAACTCATCCATACATTCATTCATTGGTTGAGCCTATAACACCAACACACATTTGTCTCACTCAAATCTGTACTCAGGAGAATAGGCGCTGGACATGTGGGTACCTTATTACCTATCAGGATTGAATTTCTTTACATTATATACATTATATACATCTGCACCTATGGAGTCCTGACCTTAACATCAAGGCACTCCACTACTTGGTCGACGGACCAATTAGTTGGACTGGTTGATGGTGATTTAGAACCAGCTAAAACACAATTTCGCATTGCATTATATTTACCAAAATCTCGAAATTGGCGACCCTCCGATCACACGGAGGATTATTCAAGTCTCTGCGACAATCTCCAGGATAAACTGTTCAACCTACGGCAATAATCAAATCATCAGATGGAATCGCTCTCTCGAATGTAACGAAACCCAAGGTAAACCATGGAAATCTTCATCAGCTCAACGTAGACCCAATGCCATAGACAATCATCCCAGTGAACCACCCCCCTTGGGCGGATGAGGGTCTTTATACCCTTTTCCCACTTACTTCAGATCAATATGCAACAATTTTACAGGTAGAAATTGTTCGGATTGGTCAGTCCAATTCAATTAGCAATTTCTTACATTTTTCACATGTCCCACGGTTTTCCATGAGATTTGGCATAGCAAAGTATAAAATGTGTCCGGGATCCTTCGGTTCACAGGCGAAAGTTCCAAAGTAAAACAAGCCTTTGTCCCCTTGGTAGTTCACACCGTTCATCACTTGGCAACCCTCCATGCTTTTATCCTTGACAAGGGACATGCCGGTACAGGAGCTAAGGTCACTTGGAGATCTCCAGAGCCATCCGATTCTGCGCAGTAGTCATCACGCTCACATGACGGCGGCACCACAGGAGCTCCAACTTAAGTACTGCGGCCTAGTAGGCCCAAATGCCAACTTAAGCAAAAACAGACATAACAGTAATTAAAATATAGAAATGGAGATTCTAATGTTTAAACCCACACTAATCCCAATGTATATTAGTATTTTCCTAGCTTATAGCAACATTTAAAGCAATGATACTCACCATTCTGCATTTCTGAAAGCACAAACCATCACAAAAGCAACATGAATCATGCAAATCTCTATTTCACCACAATCTACAGTTAGTTTGCGTACCACAGTTAATTAATTTAGGTGTTCTGCCATGCAATTAGCATTTTAGTCCCACGTGTATCATGTGTTTATCAAGGTGTAAGGGTTGGTTAGTTGTCTCACTTCAAACTAATTAGTACGAGTTAATGCTTAGAATGATTACGTAATTAATTTCATGCAAATAGAGGAGGTATACAAAATTTTGTTTCACCTGCTCTATCAATGCGATTTGTGCTTTTCCCATAATATAGAGTGTGACAACAAGTAGATGCTCCCGCTTGCACTCCAGTTTGAGTGCCTTTACTGATGAAACTTGGTAAGAGACATTTTGATTATATTTTTTCCTTTATGCAAGAATCACTAGTGTTGTTTTGCTTCTCTTTTAACTGCTTTATATCACCCTGGAGTGGGTTGGCTGTGTGATCGATTTACAGCATGCTCTGTAGGTGGCGGTCATGGAATTTCCACGGTACAGCTGACATGCGATTGTGATTAATGAGAATTGAGAGGGTATTTTCCCTTTGAATCAATCAAGATATACATGATGGCTGGGAGGAGCCAAGATGGCGACCGAGACGGCAGCGTAGACCCCCGGCTCCGTGAGCCTCCGCATCCCGCACGGATATCCTGCCTGAGATCCTCAACTTGTGCTACGTGGTCGTGTTTCTGAAGGAAAGGGGCTCCCGACTGTGTGACTCCGAGGCTTCTAGCCGTGCTATCGCCGGAGAAAACTGCATTTGAACTTTGCGGCCTGTGCGGCCCTGGAGCCGGGACATCGAGTGGACGCCGTGGCCGGGTGGCAGTGCGACAACAGCGGCCGGTGGTGACTGGGTGGAGTCGGCCCACCGGAGCGGTGCCAAACTCGGCCTACATTTCGGCGTGGTCACTTCTACTGCCCGGTGTGGCTGACCGAGTGCATGACCGGGGGTGCAAATCTTAGATCCTCCGGTGACTGCCCCTGCCTTGCTGGTGAGCTGCCCGGCCGCCGTCCGTATCCTGCCCCGATCATTGCGGGCCGCCCCCGGATTTCTACGGGAGCTGGTCCGTGGTGGGGACGACTGTTGCCCGTGACCACGGATAGTTTTTTGCCTGCCCCCGGAACCCGGTCACCCGCGACGGGGTCATCGCGACGCTTGCCCTGGGGTCCCGGCCCCGGTGAGGGTCGGGCATACTTGGCGGCCATCTTGGGTCGATGAAGCCTACCATCCTGTCCGCTGGGCCGCAGCGGGCCTGTGAGCGTACGATTTTTGGGAGTGTGGCGGCGAGATCACAGAGAGCTGAGCTGGGGTACGGCGACCTCCTCGAGGCTCTTGGTACTCTTCACTCCTCCTTGGTTCATGGTTTCGTGATCTTGGGGAGTAAGCTCGATGGTGTGGCGTCGGAGTTGGGGCAGTGGCGGCCCGCCTGTCCGCACGAACACAGAGTCTACCCACATTGCGCGCAGGAGGACGCTGTGGCGGCCCCCCCTGAGGTTAGTACACGACTGGACGCCCCGGCCAGTATGCTACAGTGTGTTCGACCTTCTGAGGGCCTGATCTGTCCCGGAGGCGTTGGACCTGAGTGGGATGTGGTTGCCTCATCCCGTGCATGCCCTCCTGCGACCCAGAGACAACTCCGGCAACTAATGTCTCTTTTGGCTGCTTCTGCCTTCCTGAACCTTGCGTGCAGTGCAGATCCTAGGGCAGCACTTGGAAGCCTGTTTCCTCACGCGGCGGACTGTGTTGATGCTCAGAGACTTCCACCCCACCTGTGTGCGTCGCTTCTCTGTCGTTGTTGGATATTCCTCTGCCTAGGAACATTGGGTATGGTGCTGGGTCGAGGGGTTGGCATGGGCAGAATTCCACTGAGTGGTCAGGGATGAGGCTGGCCCCTCGGGGGTGGTCGCCTAGTGGACGGGCGGGCTTGGGGTGGTGTGCTCTCCTGACATGGCTACTGGCACAATAGACGCATAATGCTCCCCATCGTGGTTTGAGAAGATTGTTTTTGTGCTGTTCCTTGTTCACTTTAGGGGAACCTTACCGTGCGGGAGGGAGAAGCCGGGGGTCTGTTATGAAGGCCCTCCTCCAGTTTATAAATACTTTCTCTACCCCCCCGTCTGGTGGGGGTTTTTTCCTACTTCTTTTTCCCTATTCTCCTACATTTCGGGTCTGGTTCCAGGGCGACAGGCACACTGCTGGGGGGGGGGGGCCGTACTCATCTGCAGAGGTGCAGGGTGGGGGGTTGGGGGAGGGGACTCTGTATTCCTTTATCTTTTTCCATGGCCTCCTTTTTCTTCTCTGATTCTTTTTGTCTTTCCTTTTCTGGGATCAGCGTGATACACCTCCTTTTGCTATGCCTCGTTGCCGTTCCATGGGTTCACAATTTCCGGGGTGTTCTTGGGGAGTTCTGGCAGGGGACTGTGGGCGCAGCTGTAGACTATGTTTTTCTCCATCCTGATGTTCTTGTGTTTGCGCCATTGATCGAATAGATTGCTGTAAATCGCTAACGTTCATTACTCTGCATATCCGTGATCGTTGTTTTAAAATTGCTTGTCACCTGATCCTTCTGCCTTGTTTCATCATAAAATGAAAACCTTTTTCTCCTGGTGCCCTACTTACGCTGTACACAGTATTAGTTGTACGATTTTGCTCCCTGAAGTGCTGCCTGTGTTTATACTTGTTGTTATTGCTCTGATTGCTTAGCGGCCGGCCCCGGGGGGTTGTAGGCCCATACTTGTTCTTATTGAACTGTTAATAAAGGTTTTCAAAAAAAAAAAAAAAAAAAAAGATATACATGATGAAAATTACAGCTCCTTGAGGAGCAAAATATATATGTGTGTATTGTAGGGTGACCAGAATTTTAAAGCAAAAAAAGGGACATTTCACAAAAATAGAAGAGGGACTATAATTTTACGTCAAGCTAGCGCACAGAATGACAGCGCTACTCAGCAAACAATTACAAAACAGGCAGTAAGACCATACATAAGATGCAATTTTTAAACCCAATAGCTTGTCTGTGAATAAAATTGCTTTCTTGGAACAACTGCTAACTATCCCCGCTTTGTAGAACATAAAAAAAACCTTCTTCCCGTTTTTAGTCGACCCTCTCCAAAAACCGGGACATGAGCTAAATTTCTCGAAATCTTCCCGGACAGCTGGTGAAAAACAGGGACCGTCCTGGCAAATCCGGGACGCCTGGTCAACCTACTGTATTGGAAAACGTTTGGTGATGTATTTATGTTCAGTGTTTGCCTTTTCAGAAACACCCAGGAGTGTCTACATAGAAAGTGACAAGCAAGGTTATATATCCCTTTGAATACCAGGATATTAACCTAAAAAGGGATGAGTAAGAAATGGACTGCTAGTCCTGAGGAAGGCCAGACAAGTCTTAGTGGACAGTAAAAGTGGCTGAAACATGTTGACATAGAATGCACTAAGGAGAGACAAAGGGGTCCTTATTATCTCCTAGACCATCTCCATTTTCATAGAATTTTTAACCCTATCCAAGGAACCCATGATTAAAGATTTATTTTTTGAGGGTATTCTTGAGGTAGTTTTATACTTATCCTATCATTGTCTGTCTACATGTAGTTTACTGCAGGGATCCCAAAACATGTATATTTGTTTTGTCTTCCTCCTCCCTTTGCTCCATCCCAGGCGTTGGTCTGTGCAGGTATGTTGTAGCAGCCCTATGATGAAGCATGCCACTACTTCAATCAATCAATCAGGGATTTGTGAAGCCCACTACTCACTTGTGAGGGTCTCAAGGTGCTGAGGGGGTTGGGGAATTTGAGCAGCTCTGTCGTGTCCGAAGAGGCAGGTCTTGAGGCTCTTCCTGAATGCTTGCAGTGTGGAGGTTCATCTGATTCTGAGGGGGAGTTTGTTCCAGGTCTTGGCCGCGATGTAGGAGAAGGGTCTTCCACCAGTTCTGGCTCTGCGAATGCGTGGGATTTCAGCCAGGGCAAGGTCGGCGGAGCGGAGGTTTCTCTTGGGTGCGTAGGAGAATATTTCATTGAGGTACTGGGGTCTGGTGTAGTGGAAGGATTTGAAGCGTGATTGAGCAGCTTGAAGGTCACTCTCTTTTTGATGTGGAGGTCTCGTAGGTGCTGGGTGATGTGGTCTTGTCATGGGATGCAGAGGACAAGTCTGGCTGCGGCATTCTGGATGGTCTGGAGTTTGAGGAGTAGAGATTTGTTGATTTCGGCATAGAGGGCATTCCAGCAGTCCAGTCTGCTGGTTATGAGTGCATGGGTAACGGTCTTTCTGGATTCTGCGGGGATCCATTTGAAGGTCTTGTGGAGGATGCAGAGGTTATTGAAGCACATGGAAGGGTATGGCGTTGACCTGTTGGTTCATGCTGAGGGAGGAGTCGAGTTTGATGCCGAGGTTGCGGGCGTGGTCCGTGGGTGTGGAAGAGTTGCCAAGGGTAGTGAGCCACCAGGTGTTGTCCCATTCGGAGGGGGTGGATCCGAGGACGAGGGCTTGCGTTTTCTCCGAGTTGAGCAACAGGCAGCTGCTGCTCATCCAGAATGCAATGTCTTTCATTCCTTCCTGGAAACTGTCTGGTGATGTCAGGTTCCTTGGTGAGGGAGAGGATGAGCTGGGTGTCCTCAGCATAGATTACTATGCTGAGTCCGTGTTTTCTAACGATGGTAGCGAGGGGGGCCATATAGATGTTGAGTGGGTGTACTTAGTGGGTGAGGGCAGTTTTAAAGAACCTTACTTTTTTCCAGAGAGAAGTGTGTTTCTATATACTCCTACCCCCTCCTCCTTGTCCTCTTTTTGTGGATATTGGATACATTTGCTGTCATGGAGATGTGTTTCTATACAATTAACCCAGTATCAGTGTTTTTACAGATTGTACCACACTATGACCAGGGGCATAGCTTAATAAGTAAGATTAGGGGGGTGTGAGCTTCAGATTTTCCAACTATCACGCTGGCATATAATGTTAAACTACTTTATATGACAAGCAGAGCAGTGGCAAGGGAGATGAATGCATGGTAGGGGTACTAAGTGAGGGAAAAGACAATCTTTGGTTAAATAACCAACGTTTTCAAGACTTTCAAAGAAGAGAGGGAGAAAGTGTGGGTTCGTTTTTGTCTGTATTTATTTAAAGATTCCTTCTGCAATTTGAGAGACACGTCACCATACCCGACTGAAAGCACCCATACCCAACTGTTGTCCAGAAAATACATTTGTTAGGGGGTGCAACACCCCAAACCCCCCCGAACCTAGGCACCTGCCTAGGACACCCTGTTGTGGGTTTCTATTATCATTTTGCCCTTATTAAGTTTCATACAGAGCTTTCTGGTGTCAGCTTCTGGCCCACTAGTGTGCATGACTTATGCATTGTTTTTTTAATCCATATAGTTTTTTTATAGAGAAAATAATTTCAATGACAATTCATAATCGGCCAAATCACAAAATATTACTGGGTGGAGTCAATGGTCCCCCTCTAGTTGGTTTGCCCAAACATATTACCTCATTCCTCAATATTTCACTATTGTTTTCCAACCACACAATACCTTCTACCACCAACCCATCCCATCCTCCAACAGTTCACGTCGGGCAAACTAATGCTGAAAATGATTTCCAAAACATAATTCATAAGTGTACATAAAGTTCCTCATCTTGATTATGGCCGTATGGGATTTTGTTCTGTGGTTGATGATGTAGACGTAGTTAGCTGGTTTTATCTCTTCCCCGCCACTGAGCCCAGTGCAGCTTCACGGCGACGGCGGAGACTACGGGTTGAGGCAACAGCTCACCTTGACGAAGTAAGTGGGGGGACCTTTGGGGGCATATCAGCCATTCCTTGAGGAAAGGGCCCGGGTTCCCAGGCCGCACTATACGAAGCGGTGGTTTAGACACGCCACGCTCATTCCAGAGACTCCGCTACTTTTTTTCGATCGGATGCGCATCTGGTCCTCTATACCTTCCAGCGGCGGAATTCTTAAGCACAGCAATTTCAAATGCTATATATATATATATATATATATATATATGAAGCCACAAGTACCGGTAAAGGGATCCTTCTGTCGCGGGCGGTCCGAGTCAGGAAACCGGAATTCCTATTATTTGAAAGCCACCACTCTCGTAATCACGAAAATAGACTCGAACTCCAAGGCTGTATGCAAATATTTAATATCCAAGTGCAAGAACGACGCGTTTCACCAATACGGCTTGTTCACGCTCGAAAATGCAAACCAACCACCATGTTTAAATACACAGGTTCATTAAATGACGAGTTTGCAAAAAGGTATCAGGAAAGAGGTAAGTTAGGCGGCCATCTTGTAACGGTGTAAAATACATTGTATGCATATTGTTATTGACACAAATGAATGCCAAATGCGAGTCGATGCAAGTTAACATCAATTGAAATTGTGCAAAGGCAGACAAAGTAAATGTTAATGCGTGAAATCGCAATACAAATACAATACAAAAATTACAGTACACAAAACATATTACGCGAATAAATATCCACAATGATGTTTCTATATCTAAAACATCATATTGCAATGTGGGCGTGCTGTTGTGGTGCACAACTCCTGAACCCGTACATACAATAGTGAAAATGCGATATAACTCGCGTACCAGACGCCCAAGTGGGCGGAACCAGGAACATCAACCAATCAATGAATCCTGAAATCGAAATACCCAATCAGGTCGTATACCAAGCCAACAGCACTCCCAAAATCGTAAGTGGTACTGTTAGGAGCATGTCCAATGGCAATGCGTTAACATTTACAACCAATCGCCCAAGTGGGCCGGACAGAGATCGATCTTGACCAGTAAGAAGGTCAATCCAATTATGTAGTCAAAATATCATAGGTGGTACACATGCCTCAGTATATAAACGCAATATGATAATGGTATCTCAGTTAGGTTTCAGACAAGACATAATAAACAAGAAAATAAAGTAATAAGGTCCCTGATGGTAACTAATGAAGGTACAGATAGCTGAATTCCATCATTACAATATGCATGGCCACCTTCCTCAGTATTCCTGATACACCGTCTGAAAAATAAACACATGTGAATATAAAATATTAAAATGAGTCTACAACAGCTCAGGATAAACTTTCATTGATGCTTAATCATGTAGATGAACAGCTAATTCTTCGCTCATATTTAATCCCTTAGGAGCGAGACTTTCAAAATCCACAATATAACGGGATTCTAATTTCCTTAACAGTAGTTCTCGATTGCCACCTCTTATTCCCATATCCACAGAATCGATGACCACCATGCGTAACTTGGTTTCATCTTGATAATGTTGATCGGAAAAGTGTCTAGCTATGGGGTATGCTCGGTTGTTGTTTCGTATAGCCCGTAAGTGCTCCAACACGCGTTTCTTGGCTGCATGTTTGGTACTGCCTATATACCATTTGGCACATGGGCAGATCAATACATACACGCAATGGTTGGAATTGCATGTAAGTTTCTTTTTTATGACAAATTCTCTCTTGGAATTTGGTATCTGTAACTTGGCACAGTCGGTGCTATTTTTGCATGCTTTGCATTTCTTGCAGCATTTGAAACCCCCTTCCCTGTTCCTAGGGTCATTTTCATTGCTAGTGACGTAACTGCAACTTAATTCATCCGCCAGGCAGCGACTTTTTCTGAAAGTGATCTGTGGATTGCTACTCAGATCTTTTTTTAGATGTTCATCTGTGAGTAGCACATGCCAATGTTTATTGAAAACTCTGCGTATTTCAGCAGCTTGGCCTGAGAAAGTGGTGATAAATCTGATTTTCTCTTCTTTAGTTTCCTTCTGTTTGGGATAGATAAGTTCATCCCGAGTTTTAGTCTCTACTCTAGAGATTGCATCTTTCACAGTTCTGGCACTGTAGCCTCTTTCCCTGAATCTCTGGCACATAATGTCCCTCTCTTTCTCATATGCCTCTTTTGTACTGCAATTCCTTTTGGCCCGCAGCAATTCCCCATAAGGGATGCTCCGTATCAGATTTCCTGGATGGCTGCTTCTAGCATTCAAGATGCTATTGCCCGCTGTGTCCTTGCGGAATAGTTCAGTAGTCAACTGATTGTTAGTGACTTCCAAGCGGACATCCAGAAATTCCATAGAATTTTTACTGATATTTTCAGTGAATTGTAAATTGCAGGTATTGTGATTCAATTTGTCGATAAAGATTCGAACAGAATCTTCATCACCACACCAGATGAAAAAGATGTCATCAATATAACGCAGCCACAGGGCAACGTTGTTAAATTCCAGCATATTGGCGACCACCTGCTCCTCCCACCAGCCCATGAACAAATTCGCATAGCTGGGGGCGAAGCAGGTTCCCATCGCTGTGCCCTGTGACTGCTTATAGATGACATCGTTGAAAATGAAAAAATTATTTTTGAGACAGATCTCAATCATTTCCAATAACATCTGGGAATGATGTAATAAAGAGATGGATCTAGTTTTAAAGTAGTGTTGGATAGCCAGTAAGCCTTGTTCATGTTGGATGCTAGTGTACAAACTGCTAACATCCAAAGACACCAGAATGTACTCTGCCTCCCAATGTATGCCCTCAATGATGGTTAAAAAATGCGTTGTATCCCTGAGATACGAGGGCAGAGCAACCACATATGGCCTCAAGAAGTAATCGATGAACCTAGAGGTATTCTCGTATAGTGACCCAATGGAAGACACTATGGGTCGACCTGGAGGATTTTGCAAATCCTTATGTATCTTCGGTAATAGATACAGGATTGGTATTCTGGGATGTGCGCAATACAGGTAGCTAAATTCTTCTTGTTCCAGCAGACCCCTGTCTTTCCATCCCACCAGGATCTCTCTATATGTGATCTTAGATTTGAGTACCTCAGCCATATCCGTTTTGCAATAACAGTTGACATCCTCCAACTGTCTCAATCCCTCAGATAGATATTTGTGCTTGTCCAAGACAACTACGTTGCCCCCTTTATCTGATTGGCGGATCACAATATTATGATCCGCTTTCAGCTCATCAATAGATGTAATTTGTCTAGCTGATAGATTTTTACGTCTCCCTGATATCTTGTTATATCTCATTTTCTGTAGGTCATACAGCACACCCTTTTCAAAGATGTCAATTGCCTCACATTGTACATTAGGGAGAAATACAGATTTAGGTTTAAATTTGCTCCCTGGATTGTTATCCAAATTCTCGCCCCATGTATCCCATTCAGGTATGGACTGACCACCATCAACGTTTTCTGACATATCATATAATGCATGCATAAGTTCAACATCCAAAGTATTCAAATTACTCTCTCTTTGATTAACACTTACAGTTTCTTGTTGTTGGGGTTTAGTGTTAAACCATTTCTTGAGTTTGAGTTTTCTTGAAAACAGGAATAAATCAATACGGGTCTGAGTATAGTTCATATTTGAAGTAGGACAGAAGGTGAGTCCAAGTGACAAAGTCTCGATTTCCTCATGGGAAAGAGATCGCTGGGATAGATTCACAACTGTCATATTTGTTGTTGTTTCTTGCCCCTTGTTTCCATTCCCATCGGGCTTCTTTCTGCGTTGTTTCCTCCTCTTCTTTGCCAATTGGTTCCTCTTGTTCTTCCTCTGTTTCCTCGTCCTCGGCCTCGTCCCTTCTGTGACCCACTGTCTTGTTGATGTTCCGTCCTGTTTTGATTCAACAACTGGAACTGTAATAAAAAATTGCTGCCTTTTCTCTGTGTGTCATTATTAGCTTCTTGATTCATGCCCGAAGCGGACACATCAGAGACATTGCCATCAGAGACATCACTTTCGACCAATTCCTCCGTTGTATTTGCTGGTCTAGGAGGGACTGTCATTATGCCTGTCTTCTTTTCAAACAGATGGTCGTATTTCCTCTGGAAGGTTAATGTTCTACCAGCCTGATAATCCTTATAGTCTCGAAGGAATTTACGCTGTTTTTTAGCTGTTATTTCTTCTTCTAATTTATCCATCTTCTTGTGTAAGTTCTCCATATGGTCGTCTAGTGCTTCTTTGGTCATGATTTTACTGATTTCAGTGAGTAATTTCTCAATTTCCGAAAGCAATTTGGCACGATCTTTTAGGGCATATTTGACTAATATGCGCATCATAGTCATTGAACATTCTGCTGAGTTGTTGGTCCATTCCTCTAGCATGTCAGTGTCTGGATCCTCATAGGTCGGAACGGTGAAGATCCTCAGTCCTCTAGGGACTCTTTTTACCTCAATGTAACGTTGTAAGGACTCCGCTTCCCACCACTTTGCCAGTTCTTTCCTGTGTAATTTTTCTAGATTACTCAGTAATGTTTGTAGATTAATTTCTTCAAGGATATTGGTGGAAGGGTTCACTCCACTATTTACAGAGCCAGTTTGTGTAAAGAAAAGCCTGTCCGCTGTTTGTTTCCTCCGAGCTTCCAAAGCACTTGCCATGATGTTTCCTTAATTATCAGCATACAGCTCCTGCGTGTATTACAGGCAACGTAATCTATAGCCTGTACACGCTCCCTTGCCCTTCAAAATTTGATTAAGCAGTTGTTGGCACTCCAGTGCTGAACACAGTCCTCTGGAGCAAAACGAGCCCGCACACAGCCGTGCACGAGCGCCGCCTGCACCGAAGATCTACGATCCAAGCACCTGTGCGTCTGAATGCTGGCTGTTTACACCGTTCCGTGTAATGGAAAACTTCTCAGCCGCCGGAATCAGACTGTGGACCCGATGATATCAGGTCCTTGAAGGAGTCAGATCGTTCCCAGTAAAGTAAACAGGAAGCCACAAGTACCGGTAAAGGGATCCTTCTGTCGCGGGCGGTCCGAGTCAGGAAACCGGAATTCCTATTATTTGAAAGCCACCACTCTCGTAATCACGAAAATAGACTCGAACTCCAAGGCTGTATGCAAATATTTAATATCCAAGTGCAAGAACGACGCGTTTCACCAATACGGCTTGTTCACGCTCGAAAATGCAAACCAACCACCATGTTTAAATACACAGGTTCATTAAATGACGAGTTTGCAAAAAGGTATCAGGAAAGAGGTAAGTTAGGCGGCCATCTTGTAACGGTGTAAAATACATTGTATGCATATTGTTATTGACACAAATGAATGCCAAATGCGAGTCGATGCAAGTTAACATCAATTGAAATTGTGCAAAGGCAGACAAAGTAAATGTTAATGCGTGAAATCGCAATACAAATACAATACAAAAATTACAGTACACAAAACATATTACGCGAATAAATATCCACAATGATGTTTCTATATCTAAAACATCATATTGCAATGTGGGCGTGCTGTTGTGGTGCACAACTCCTGAACCCGTACATACAATAGTGAAAATGCGATATAACTCGCGTACCAGACGCCCAAGTGGGCGGAACCAGGAACATCAACCAATCAATGAATCCTGAAATGGCAATGCGTTAACATGGTTGTAAATGTTAACGCATTGCCATTGGACATGCTCCTAACAGTACCACTTACGATTTTGGGAGTGCTGTTGGCTTGGTATACGACCTGATTGGGTATTTCGATTTCAGGATTCATTGATTGGTTGATGTTCCTGGTTCCGCCCACTTGGGCGTCTGGTACGCGAGTTATATCGCATTTTCACTATTGTATGTACGGGTTCAGGAGTTGTGCACCACAACAGCACGCCCACATTGCAATATGATGTTTTAGATATAGAAACATCATTGTGGATATTTATTCGCGTAATATGTTTTGTGTACTGTAATTTTTGTATTGTATTTGTATTGCGATTTCACGCATTAACATTTACTTTGTCTGCCTTTGCACAATTTCAATTGATGTTAACTTGCATCGACTCGCATTTGGCATTCATTTGTGTCAATAACAATATGCATACAATGTATTTTACACCGTTACAAGATGGCCGCCTAACTTACCTCTTTCCTGATACCTTTTTGCAAACTCGTCATTTAATGAACCTGTGTATTTAAACATGGTGGTTGGTTTGCATTTTCGAGCGTGAACAAGCCGTATTGGTGAAACGCGTCGTTCTTGCACTTGGATATTAAATATTTGCATACAGCCTTGGAGTTCGAGTCTATTTTCGTGATTACGAGAGTGGTGGCTTTCAAATAATAGGAATTCCGGTTTCCTGACTCGGACCGCCCGCGACAGAAGGATCCCTTTACCGGTACTTGTGGCTTCCTGTTTACTTTACTGGGAACGATCTGACTCCTTCAAGGACCTGATATCATCGGGTCCACAGTCTGATTCCGGCGGCTGAGAAGTTTTCCATTACACGGAACGGTGTAAACAGCCAGCATTCAGACGCACAGGTGCTTGGATCGTAGATCTTCGGTGCAGGCGGCGCTCGTGCACGGCTGTGTGCGGGCTCGTTTTGCTCCAGAGGACTGTGTTCAGCACTGGAGTGCCAACAACTGCTTAATCAAATTTTGAAGGGCAAGGGAGCGTGTACAGGCTATAGATTACGTTGCCTGTAATACACGCAGGAGCTGTATGCTGATAATTAAGGAAACATCATGGCAAGTGCTTTGGAAGCTCGGAGGAAACAAACAGCGGACAGGCTTTTCTTTACACAAACTGGCTCTGTAAATAGTGGAGTGAACCCTTCCACCAATATCCTTGAAGAAATTAATCTACAAACATTACTGAGTAATCTAGAAAAATTACACAGGAAAGAACTGGCAAAGTGGTGGGAAGCGGAGTCCTTACAACGTTACATTGAGGTAAAAAGAGTCCCTAGAGGACTGAGGATCTTCACCGTTCCGACCTATGAGGATCCAGACACTGACATGCTAGAGGAATGGACCAACAACTCAGCAGAATGTTCAATGACTATGATGCGCATATTAGTCAAATATGCCCTAAAAGATCGTGCCAAATTGCTTTCGGAAATTGAGAAATTACTCACTGAAATCAGTAAAATCATGACCAAAGAAGCACTAGACGACCATATGGAGAACTTACACAAGAAGATGGATAAATTAGAAGAAGAAATAACAGCTAAAAAACAGCGTAAATTCCTTCGAGACTATAAGGATTATCAGGCTGGTAGAACATTAACCTTCCAGAGGAAATACGACCATCTGTTTGAAAAGAAGACAGGCATAATGACAGTCCCTCCTAGACCAGCAAATACAACGGAGGAATTGGTCGAAAGTGATGTCTCTGATGGCAATGTCTCTGATGTGTCCGCTTCGGGCATGAATCAAGAAGCTAATAATGACACACAGAGAAAAGGCAGCAATTTTTTATTACAGTTCCAGTTGTTGAATCAAAACAGGACGGAACATCAACAAGACAGTGGGTCACAGAAGGGACGAGGCCGAGGACGAGGAAACAGAGGAAGAACAAGAGGAACCAATTGGCAAAGAAGAGGAGGAAACAACGCAGAAAGAAGCCCGATGGGAATGGAAACAAGGGGCAAGAAACAACAACAAATATGACAGTTGTGAATCTATCCCAGCGATCTCTTTCCCATGAGGAAATCGAGACTTTGTCACTTGGACTCACCTTCTGTCCTACTTCAAATATGAACTATACTCAGACCCGTATTGATTTATTCCTGTTTTCAAGAAAACTCAAACTCAAGAAATGGTTTAACACTAAACCCCAACAACAAGAAACTGTAAGTGTTAATCAAAGAGAGAGTAATTTGAATACTTTGGATGTTGAACTTATGCATGCATTATATGATATGTCAGAAAACGTTGATGGTGGTCAGTCCATACCTGAATGGGATACATGGGGCGAGAATTTGGATAACAATCCAGGGAGCAAATTTAAACCTAAATCTGTATTTCTCCCTAATGTACAATGTGAGGCAATTGACATCTTTGAAAAGGGTGTGCTGTATGACCTACAGAAAATGAGATATAACAAGATATCAGGGAGACGTAAAAATCTATCAGCTAGACAAATTACATCTATTGATGAGCTGAAAGCGGATCATAATATTGTGATCCGCCAATCAGATAAAGGGGGCAACGTAGTTGTCTTGGACAAGCACAAATATCTATCTGAGGGATTGAGACAGTTGGAGGATGTCAACTGTTATTGCAAAACGGATATGGCTGAGGTACTCAAATCTAAGATCACATATAGAGAGATCCTGGTGGGATGGAAAGACAGGGGTCTGCTGGAACAAGAAGAATTTAGCTACCTGTATTGCGCACATCCCAGAATACCAATCCTGTATCTATTACCGAAGATACATAAGGATTTGCAAAATCCTCCAGGTCGACCCATAGTGTCTTCCATTGGGTCACTATACGAGAATACCTCTAGGTTCATCGATTACTTCTTGAGGCCATATGTGGTTGCTCTGCCCTCGTATCTCAGGGATACAACGCATTTTTTAACCATCATTGAGGGCATACATTGGGAGGCAGAGTACATTCTGGTGTCTTTGGATGTTAGCAGTTTGTACACTAGCATCCAACATGAACAAGGCTTACTGGCTATCCAACACTACTTTAAAACTAGATCCATCTCTTTATTACATCATTCCCAGATGTTATTGGAAATGATTGAGATCTGTCTCAAAAATAATTTTTTCATTTTCAACGATGTCATCTATAAGCAGTCACAGGGCACAGCGATGGGAACCTGCTTCGCCCCCAGCTATGCGAATTTGTTCATGGGCTGGTGGGAGGAGCAGGTGGTCGCCAATATGCTGGAATTTAACAACGTTGCCCTGTGGCTGCGTTATATTGATGACATCTTTTTCATCTGGTGTGGTGATGAAGATTCTGTTCGAATCTTTATCGACAAATTGAATCACAATACCTGCAATTTACAATTCACTGAAAATATCAGTAAAAATTCTATGGAATTTCTGGATGTCCGCTTGGAAGTCACTAACAATCAGTTGACTACTGAACTATTCCGCAAGGACACAGCGGGCAATAGCATCTTGAATGCTAGAAGCAGCCATCCAGGAAATCTGATACGGAGCATCCCTTATGGGGAATTGCTGCGGGCCAAAAGGAATTGCAGTACAAAAGAGGCATATGAGAAAGAGAGGGACATTATGTGCCAGAGATTCAGGGAAAGAGGCTACAGTGCCAGAACTGTGAAAGATGCAATCTCTAGAGTAGAGACTAAAACTCGGGATGAACTTATCTATCCCAAACAGAAGGAAACTAAAGAAGAGAAAATCAGATTTATCACCACTTTCTCAGGCCAAGCTGCTGAAATACGCAGAGTTTTCAATAAACATTGGCATGTGCTACTCACAGATGAACATCTAAAAAAAGATCTGAGTAGCAATCCACAGATCACTTTCAGAAAAAGTCGCTGCCTGGCGGATGAATTAAGTTGCAGTTACGTCACTAGCAATGAAAATGACCCTAGGAACAGGGAAGGGGGTTTCAAATGCTGCAAGAAATGCAAAGCATGCAAAAATAGCACCGACTGTGCCAAGTTACAGATACCAAATTCCAAGAGAGAATTTGTCATAAAAAAGAAACTTACATGCAATTCCAACCATTGCGTGTATGTATTGATCTGCCCATGTGCCAAATGGTATATAGGCAGTACCAAACATGCAGCCAAGAAACGCGTGTTGGAGCACTTACGGGCTATACGAAACAACAACCGAGCATACCCCATAGCTAGACACTTTTCCGATCAACATTATCAAGATGAAACCAAGTTACGCATGGTGGTCATCGATTCTGTGGATATGGGAATAAGAGGTGGCAATCGAGAACTACTGTTAAGGAAATTAGAATCCCGTTATATTGTGGATTTTGAAAGTCTCGCTCCTAAGGGATTAAATATGAGCGAAGAATTAGCTGTTCATCTACATGATTAAGCATCAATGAAAGTTTATCCTGAGCTGTTGTAGACTCATTTTAATATTTTATACTCACATGTGTTTATTTTTCAGACGGTGTATCAGGAATACTGAGGAAGGTGGCCATGCATATTGTAATGATGGAATTCAGCTATCTGTACCTTCATTAGTTACCATCAGGGACCTTATTACTTTATTTTCTTGTTTATTATGTCTTGTCTGAAACCTAACTGAGATACCATTATCATATTGCGTTTATATACTGAGGCATGTGTACCACCTATGATATTTTGACTACATAATTGGATTGACCTTCTTACTGGTCAAGATCGATCTCTGTCCGGCCCACTTGGGCGATTGGTTGTAAATGTTAACGCATTGCCATTGGACATGCTCCTAACAGTACCACTTACGATTTTGGGAGTGCTGTTGGCTTGGTATACGACCTGATTGGGTATTTCGATTTCAGGATTCATTGATTGGTTGATGTTCCTGGTTCCGCCCACTTGGGCGTCTGGTACGCGAGTTATATCGCATTTTCACTATTGTATGTACGGGTTCAGGAGTTGTGCACCACAACAGCACGCCCACATTGCAATATGATGTTTTAGATATAGAAACATCATTGTGGATATTTATTCGCGTAATATGTTTTGTGTACTGTAATTTTTGTATTGTATTTGTATTGCGATTTCACGCATTAACATTTACTTTGTCTGCCTTTGCACAATTTCAATTGATGTTAACTTGCATCGACTCGCATTTGGCATTCATTTGTGTCAATAACAATATGCATACAATGTATTTTACACCGTTACAAGATGGCCGCCTAACTTACCTCTTTCCTGATACCTTTTTGCAAACTCGTCATTTAATGAACCTGTGTATTTAAACATGGTGGTTGGTTTGCATTTTCGAGCGTGAACAAGCCGTATTGGTGAAACGCGTCGTTCTTGCACTTGGATATTAAATATTTGCATACAGCCTTGGAGTTCGAGTCTATTTTCGTGATTACGAGAGTGGTGGCTTTCATATATATATATATATATATATATATATATATATATATACTTCTCTCTTTCTCTTTATTTCCATGTAAACAGTGTGTGACTATAGGGAGCTGTCCTTGCTCCCCCGCCAGTTCAAGCATTGTGATAAGTAAACTCAGTAAGATACGCAGAGAATTTGTGTGTATCACTGCACCGAGTAACGACAATCCGGCAATTTTAGCATGACTTTGCGCTACAAGAGAGCTATACTCACGCTCTCATGGGATAAAGGACCCTACACTTTGCTGTGGGGTGTCCTAGTATTACATTTAAGTACCTATAGAGTCACACTCACAAACTAGAGGGGTACAACCATTTCTCTTCACTTATGTCTGTATGTTTTTATACTCTACACCTTGTGCACTTTATACAGTTGTGTTCATGTATGTACATTTCTCATTGTTTACAGGTTACTCACTGGGAGTAAGTTACTCTACCACTAGACCTGAGCATTTACTCAGAATCTGACTATGTTCTACTCTACAAGTAAGGAGGTAGGGATAGTTTGGAAGGGATCTTTTCTTAGCCGGCTGAAACATGTCGACATCTAGCAGAGTGGAGGGGTAGGTGGTTCATTAATTTCCACCACACCACCATCCATTGGTCCTGGAATTACCTTTTAACTAGACCAGGGAATCCATCATTAAAGGGATTGCTTAGGCGATCCCGTGGTCTATTTTTAACATTATTCTGCACTTCTTTCTTGATCCCGCACATTGCCTTTTTCTGTGTTGTGTTGCGTCTTCTCCCTCCCTATTGCTCCACCTCCAGTGTTGGTCTGCACGGAGGTGTGTTAACAGCCCTATGATGAAGCATGCCACAGATTTCTGTGGGTGAGGGCAGTATCAAAACACATGTTGGTTTGTCTCCTCTTTTTTCTTCTCTCCGACCATACTTATGAAGCCCCATTTCTATGTGTATTTAGAGGTATACCTAGGAGGGTAGAGTGGGGCTCTTCCTCCTACCCCTTAACTTTGTGTGTTGTATCACTTTTCAGTGCTTCAAGCAACATATAAACAAGCATTTGCAATGCAAATAAGTCTTGCATTTGTGAGTTTGAGCTATTGACGTTGTAAATGGCAATGTTTTTTACCTACACGTTTTATTTTTGGAGTGAATGTATGTAGTGTGTAAAATCCCTTGGAAAGGTCCTGCACTTCGTAATAAATATATTGAAAAAAACGCAAAGTGTGGATTGTGTCAACAATTGCTTGGTACGTACCTCATGGGTGAAGTGTTGCCACACATGCACACCGTGGTGCTTTACTAATGCGAAACTCATTAATAAAAGTAGTGCTTACAGACTAACCAACGCGATCGGGATCGGAGCATGGGACCGAATCCCGGTTTCTCTTTCATTTTCTAGACTATTTGACTTACTCTTCAGCATCTTGGTTATCCCCCAAACTCTGGGAGGCAATGAAGTTTGCCAAGGGGGCGGGGGGCAGGGTGGCTTTGGGGGTACATGAAAATGTATTCATTGCCTAGATATCAAAGGTCGCCCGGTGCTATTAGTTAAAAGTGTGCAGATTTCATTAAGATATTAAGAGTACTTTACTCGCAGCTATGAGAAAATCGAAATTAACTAAACAAAATGCCAGAATGTGTGTCCGTTTTCACAGTGTTAAGGACAGTACGGGTTGCTTAGTTTCATTGCATTCATTTTTGTATTTACTCTTTTACACAGCATCCAAAGTAGGTTACCTAACCCCAAAGTCCCAAATTGTTAAATGACCCATAGAAGGGAGTGTTTTATAGTTGAGCAAATGTGTCCAAATGTAATTTTGGCGGTGCCATGGAATGATCAGCCAATGAGGTACTCGATGAGCAGGTATTTAACTACAAGTTCAAAACGTACTGTATTGTGGCTGTTGTTTGTTTGTACACAATCACCTCTCTGAATGTGTTTATTAACACAGAGCCCCATCTACCAGACAGTGCTCACAGAGGGGCGACTAAAGCACAGAACAACATGTATTCATTTATCCCAAGTGTGAAGGCACCCAGAAGGCTTAGGTGCCCGCCCGGAGAGGCTAGGGATCCCAGCGCTTCTACAGACTCTGCCGTGCTCCTCTGCACCAGCAGGGCACAGCTCAGAATCTGCTGCTTCTGCTTAGAATAGGTGAGGGGGATGAGGTTGGGGCATGCGGGAGTTGCCGGCAGATTTCCAGGTTATTGAAAGTGATGATTCTGACGTGAGACAATGGAGACTGACTTCGTCTGTTTGTCTGCACCAGTCTATTTCACTACCATCTACCGGGCTCACTGTCATGTATCCATTCATCTCTCTTTGTTGAGAGAGCCAATATATTAATTAGCAGGTAGAGCCAGCCGGAGACGAGCCAAGCGGATACGAGCCGGAGGCCGAGCCGTGAAAATGATCGGCATGTTAATCATACAGTAAACATGATGTAAATATGCGATAATGTCTCTTCAGAATTCAAAAAAGTGCATTTCTTTAGCGCGTCACCTCAGTACACAAGATTATAGCACTGAATTGAGAGGAAGTTATTAAGAGGGCTCGTTTTAAGCTTGAGTTAAAACACTGCCACTCCTCCCGCCCGACAACAATGCCATTTGTGAACTGAGAGGCGTCAGTTGTCATGCATACCCCAAATGTGTCCTAGAGTCTTATTATATTTAGAGTAACATTAAAATCTAGTTCATTAAACACGAGAAGTTTTTGTACAGCACGCATCTTGAACTTGCATATTTCAAGGTGGCAATAATAAAGATGAAAACGGAAGTGCCGGCAGGCAAGAAAACACGAACTGGAGCGGGGGGGGGGGGGGGGGGCGGGGGAGGGTGAGAAAGGGGGCGGTAGGGTGGGGAGACAGGGAAGAAAATAGTGTTAGGAGTAAAGGGGCCAATAGCCGTGGAAGGATACAAATGATGAATGAGGAGGGACTAACAAGCCTCAAACCAATCGGAAGGCAGCATTTAAGACAAAAGCCAATGGGCAGAGTGGGCGGAGCTTCCACACTACAGTATATACTGCATGCCTCGCAAAGTGATGGCAGCGCATTTGCGCTGCAACGCTAGGCGAGACCTAAAAGAAAATAGTGTTAGGAGTAAAGGGGCCAATAGCCGTGGAAGCATACAAATGATGAATGAGGAGGGACTAACAACCCTCAAACCAATTGGAAGGCAGCATTTAAGACAAAAGCCAATGGACAGAGAGTGGGCGGAGCTTCCACGAAGCTTCCACACTACAGTATATACTGCATGCCTCGCAAAGCTAGGCGAGACCTAAAAAGAAGTACTGGCATAGCCAATAGGTCTTGCCTTTGGGACCTTATAACTGTTTTTGCCAGAGCTATTGGCTTTGCCAATGCCTTTAAGCCTTGTTGTAGAGCAGCGTTGCTGCTGTGCAGTATATTGAAAATTTCGAATAAAAAAGTGGTGTAAGTATTTTTGTTACCTTATATATAAACAAGAAGATATTATGTACAACTGAACGACCCTATGAAACAAGCATTGGCACAGCCAATAGGTCTCGCCTTTGGGGCGTTATAAGTGTTTAGACAGAGCTATTGGCTTTAACGTTTTTAATATGTGTTTTAGAGCATTGTGAATGTTGTGCAGCATGTTGAAGATTTATAAGTTATAACAAACAAAGTGTTATAACTATTTCTGTCAGTGGGAGGGAGAGAGGGGAAGAGTGAAGGGGGCGGGTGAGGAGCCAGTGAAGGGAGATAAATTGCAGCGATAAGAAACAATACACAAACTGTTTACTGTAGAGCCGTCTGTTGGAAGTGTGGGAGGGGTGGTGGGTCTGCCTCCTGTTACAGCGGCGGTACTGGTGTGCTTCCTGTCTGGGCAGCACAGGGGCACAAATGTTGCTGCTGATGATTTAAAAACTAACAAATAGTATAATTAAGGGCAATAATGTTAATGCCAAAGTTGGTAGGAATAATAATAATTAATAATATTATTATACTATCACAGCAGCTTGTGGCGGAGGAGTTTGTCCCTCGGCAGGGGTGGACAGGACGTGCCGTGTAAGGAAAGCTGCAAGGTCCAACGCCTTGATGCTTCTGTCAGGGCGCTTTATAATCCAGCTTATGGCGGTGGGGTCTGTCCCTCGGCCGGGGTGGAGGGGACGCGACTTGTAAGAAAAGCTGCGCGGTCCAGTGAGTTCACAAATGCTAATATCGGAAACCTGAACATCTGTGTGTGAAATTTGTTTAATAAACAGAAAACGAGAAAACCACGTGGGTGTGATGGAGGGGGCACGTGCAGTGGGTGAAGGAAGCACGCACCACAGTTGTGCAGTGGGGTGAAAGGAAGTATGCACTACAGCGGTGCAATGGGGTGAAAGGAGGCACACACCACATATGTGCACTGTGCAGTGTTGTGAAAGGAAGCACGCGCCACTACTGTGCAGTAGGGTGAAAGTAAGCACTCGCCACAGCTGTGTACTGTGTAATGGGGAGAAATGAAGCACACACCACAGCTGTGCACTGTGCAGATGTCAAAGGTAGCATGCACCACAGCTGCGCAGAATTGTAAAAGGAAGCGCGCACCACGGTGCTGAAAAAACGCGAATGTTAAAAGATGCGGTCAATTTTGAAGCTGTGTACTGTGCAATGGGGGAAAGGAAGCACGCACCTCAACTGTGCACTGTAGAGAGATGTCAAAGGTAGCATGCACCACAGCTGCGCAGAGGTGTAAAAGGAAGCACGTACCACGATGATGAAAAAACGCCAATGTTAAAAGGTGTGGTCAATTTTTAAGATAGTACCGAAAAAGAGGCGACTATAGAGGCCAACTACAGAGTACAGCAAATGTCTTGACAATAACGTACTAATACAAAGATAACGATGCAGGAAGAGAGTGCTGACATAGATGAAATGCGAGTGCTGGAAAAAGCAGCACGTACTCTTGTGGCGGTGGGGTCTGTCCCTTGGCTGGGGTGGAGGGGACGCGCCTTGTAAGGAAAGCTGCAAGGTCTTGAAATTAAACATGATCCACAACAGATGGCACGCTGCGCGCCGCTGCTCGCTCCCGACTGCTAAACGCTGTGGGAGTAAACATTTTCAGAAAAGGTGGGATGCACCCGCCTTTGGCCAATAGGGTGCTTTCATTTTTGAAACCCGCACGCAAAGGCCAACACCACACGCACGAGTTTGCAGAAAGTCTGAAGTGATTCCAAGAGGCCTTCTCCTAAAGAATTAACATAAAAAATGTCTTCTAGTTTTTTTTGTCCTTGCAATGCTGGCAACTTCTTCCTGCCTTTTCTAATGCTTGTTTGTTATAGTTTTTTTGGTTGGGGAGAAGGTGGACATAAACAATGGGAGGGTGGAGTTTGGGAAATAGTATCTGAATTACAACACGAGCAGTGGATGGACACTAGGGGAGAATCAACAGATCCCAGATTGTGAGGGCAGACTGAGGGGGTGCTAAGTGATGTTGAGGTGTGGTGTGCTGGTGCCGAGGTGATGCTCAGATGATGCTGAGTGATACTGAGGTGGTGCTAAGTGTTGTCGAGGCGGTGTTAAGGGATGCTGTGGTGGTGCTGAGTCATGCTTAGGTGGTGGTCAGGTGGTGAGTGATGCTGAGTTGGTGCTGTGCTAAGATGGTGTTGCACTGATGCTGAAGTGCTGAGTTACTGCTGAGGTGTGGCTGCTCTGGTACTCCGGTACGACTGCACTGGTTTTGAGGCTAGACTGCGCTGGTGGTGGTGTACTGATGCGGAGGTGGTGCTGTGCTAATGCTGAGATGGTGCTGTGCTGATGTTGAGGTGGTGCTGTGGTGATAATGCAGTGATGCTGTGCTGGTGCTGAGGTGTTGCTGCACTGGTGCTGAGGTGGTGCTGTGTGATACTGAGGTGGTGGTGTGCTTGTGCAGAGGTGGTGCTGAGGTGGTGCTGCGTGATACTGAGGTGGTGCTGAGTGATGCTGAGGTGGTGCTGAGTGATGCTTTGGTGGTTAGTACAGCTGTGTAAAGTCATAGAAAGAGAACAAAAAGAAAGTGCATGCTGAGAGGTGGTCTTTCAGAGAATAACAGGGACTGAAAAGCAAAAGCAGTAGTCTGTTGAAGAGGATGCAGTAAACTGTCAGGATGATGTTGAAGTTAGTACAGGGTAGAGGAGGTGAACAGTAGGAGCATGAAGCTTAAAAATGGGCAAAAGTGGAACAAAGAAGTTGCACCCTCTGCAAGCGGACGCGGAAGCTAGATCAAAATTATGGAAAATGGTGGTTCGTGAGCTGACTGACTTGGGGGCTGTGTAAGCATGTAGTAATAGAGCGTGTAAGGAATCGATTACAAAGGTGGCATAAGAATTCTGATACAACAGTGTGGTTTTGACGTTTGTTTATGAAGGATGTGATGTGTGGTAAGGTGCTTTGGTTGGGTGAATGTGAATTTGTGTATGCATGAGCTGGTTTACCTTTGAACAGTTAATGCCATATCAGAACAAGCAAAATAAACTTGGGCCTGTATGCTACCATTTATAGCATTGCAGATGTTCAACTGTTCACATATGTTAATTGATGAGGCAAGAGGTACCTGCTTCACCAGATATAAAGTCTGCAGCAGTAGCTTTGAAACCACGTCTGTTGTTGCTAATATTTATGTGGTTAAATGGCAAAGAACGTGATGAATACGCAGTTTTTAGGTCTCGCCTGGCGTAGGCTGCGCGCATGCGCAGTCTCGCTGGCGAGATTTAATGAGCTGTGGTATTTTCTGTAAGGGGCATTAAGCCCCGCCCCTCTTTTCCATTGTTGGCGTCACCGTTTATGCTAAACGGTGGCCAGCCATTGGAAAAGAGGTGTTGGTGACGTATTTGCTTGGCTTTCTGAGCCGTCCCATTTGGACGGCCTCGCCTGCTTTGCGTTCGTCGCAAAAGGTTTCTTATCTTTATGAGGCCAAACACATGGCCCCATAAAGACAAGAAACCTTTTAGCAGGCGAGAGCCGTCCAAGTGGGACGCCTCAGAAAGCCAAGCAAATACGTCATGCGAGCGCTTGTTTTGTATACAGCGCTAGCTTCTTGGCTGGGGAGGCATCTGTGCTCTAAAGTGAGGTAAGGCCCTATCTGGGAATGTGGCTGACGGGTGGGTGAGAGTGCGCCTCGAATCACGGATGCACATTAGGGGGGTGAGATGTACAGTGTCCCGGCCAGAGTGTGTGCCCTCACCACTTGTTTTACATGAGAACAATTGTGGGCGATTAGAAACTTCGTCATGTATCTAGGGGTGCTTTATATTTCACAGCAGTGACATGGATGAGGCTGTTGTAAAAGCAGCATCTCCTCACACCAGCTAAGCAGTGGTGCGAGTCTCCGTTTCCTGCCCTCAGACAATACCAGCGCGGGCTTCCACTCTCGGCGGGAATTTTATAGACGCTCTCTGAACGGAGAACGAAAGTCGGAAACGTTTGGGCATGAATCCGCCGAGATAACTCAGTGGGCTAAGCGCCCCCCAAAGAAACATGCAGGTCGCAGAAGTCCGGGAAGAGCCCACTCTGCCCTTCATCATTGCAAAGCCAATGAATGCAACGGAATTACTTAACAAGGGCACCCGTGTTTCAAGAGCCTGGAGGCACCACTTTCAGATGTGCACTACATTTCCTTTATTGCGCCTGTATGGCAAGCAGACTCGTTCTTTGACACCCCCTAATGTTCACCACCGAGCGTGCGTCCGGCAGCTAGAGCCGGGTTAATCCAATGGAAAGTATCTGCGGCAGTGTTGCAAGGCTTAGGTGTGATTCATTCACGAAAGAACAATTTTGTTCCATTTTCTAAACTGAAAATTTATAGGAACGTAGAATCAAAGTGTTAATATGCCCCACCCTTAACTCACGTATTCTACACGGCTTCCAGCTTAGCCCTTGTTTACACAGGCTACTGCCAATATATATTTTACAAAGACCCCCTTAATAACATGTTTTAATCTGTGAACATCACCTTTTTAAAATCAGCGCGACCATGATAGGGACCGAGTACAACATACATACAGGCTACCTACTGCAATACTCAGGAGGAGAAAATGTATCATTCCAAGGCTATTTGCACACCACAAAACCCCTTGAAGTCTCTTTGGAAAGTACTGCAACACAAAGTTCACACAAAAGCTGTAGGTACGGAATTCATTCACTGGAAGACGGGTTTTTTTCTGAATGTCAGCACAGAATAAACTAAATGTATAGTATTGAGTAACAGTTTCTTCAGTATAAATTCAAATTTACAGTAAGTAGCATGACTATTTTGCTGACATTTTTGTATGTGTTCATGTTATGTTACAAAACTCAATACAATATTTAACACTAGAATTAACGACATTTCTTAAATTATATTTGTAGGAGAGTAGGGTCTGCAATCCTATGATCACCCAGATTTTTGCTTTTGCTTCATTGGTTTACGACTTTCCCTGGCTGTGGGCCTGCCAATCAGACCCACAGCCTAGCTGTTCTCTCTCGAAATTAACACACATGTACATTAGGTGCATCCACTAATTGGAACTGGGCCGCCTTGTCAGTCCCTGTCTCAGCATTCCACAGGTATCCAGGGCATCGGTGTACCCAGGGCCTACCAGGGGCTGCAGCATGTATTATGCCACCCCTGGATGGCCGCCCAAATCTGACACAACTGGCTGCACGACAGCTGGGGCAAGGTGGTGTAGTCACCCGTTGCTGTAGGTGTAGTATTCCTATACCTAACCCTAAAATGGACGCATGGATTCCTGTCAGTCACTCCTATGGCAGGCCTTATCAATCCTGAAGGCAGAGTGCTGGGAATCATGTGAGATGGTGCTCTGGCGCGAGCTGAGCCCGTCGACGGCTTGCGGAACCAAATCCTAAATAGCCGTTCCATGGTGACGCGGGCCAACTACCTTGAAGTGCATTATAATCCTCGCGGTTATTTGCTAACTTTGGCCTCGCATCACCCAAACATGTCGAGTAAGGTGTCATACGAATTGGAATACGAACCCCTCGCCAGTTCTGGCGACGGGGTTAGCATTCCACCCTTCTAGAGGGACACGACATGGAAGTAACCTTGAACCCCGGTTAAAGTTGACTCAAGCCTCAGCATCACAAAATGGATGCTGCCACCAGACACAAGTCTGACCTCCTGCTGCTAGGAGACCTTCCAGCGAGGGGAGCTTGGACAAAGGGTTTCCTGTCGAGGGCGGTGTTAGCACCATCCCAGACAGGGTTTGTGTATCCCAGGTAGGCAGGGCTGAAAGGAAGGTGATTGCAAGTGGCACCCCGGTGCTCACTGTGCATAGCCCGGCTCAAACCAGTTTCGGGGGCACACCATCCCCTGAGCTGGGGCGAAGCCGGACAAAGGATAGGGGTGTAACCACCCCCCTCCTGGTCCCACCCATAGGTAGGACCTAGTCACGGGCCAGCCCCTTTTTCTTAGAATAAAGGTGGTAGCGGGTCCCCTTCCCAATTTGGATAATTCTGAATCTTGAACTACTTTCCACGAAAGGAACTCTTGACTTTTCCGAAGACTCTCCCTTGTGGCTAAGGAGTAGCCACCCTGCACCAGCAGGCACCAACTAAGCTCTTGCGGTTTGCTGTACGTCTCTCCCACGGATCAAGACTGCCCAGCTCGACGAGACCCGGGTTCCCTGCCGTCTCTGACCTCTACCTACATCGTCAGCCCAGCTGAGATTCGTAGGTGTGACGAGACCTGCGGGACCGGCCATCTTCAGAACCTGCACGATGCTTATCTAACACGCCCACCGAGGGACCCTCGAGTGAGTGTACCTAGGGTTTGAGAAGCCCTAACCCTGAGCGGCTCCAGCACCGAAGCCCGCCTCCCCAGCTTCCACGAGATCTGCGTGGGGGCCCTTCTGCTCCTTGCTGTTCACCGCGTTGTCCGGCCACTCGCCGACCGGCTTGTGGCCCTCTTCACGACGCACCACGATAGTTTGTTTTCATCACTGGTCTGGTTGCTCCAGACTGGCCCTTGCTCCCCTTCAACAGAGGAGTACCTCGGACCCTCCTGGTCCACTCCAGACGCCATCTTGACTCCACCGCGTGGGTTTGCCACTGCCAAGACCTGCTGCCCCACTCCTGGGCCCAGCATCATCGACAGCAGACACCTTCGTGGACAGCTCGCCCTCCATCCTGGTCGCCGCCGCACCTCCTGGTCCGAGGAACAGCCGAGTCCGACGTCATCCACTCACCTGGTCGAGGTGACTTCAGCCGGTACCTTCCTGGTACCCACACGATCGCTGGCTAGCGGTTGAGAACTGAGTCCCCTCTGCTTTCAGGTTTCCTTCATCACCGATCCAGGCTTGGATCTCGCTGAACATCGACACTGGTCGCCTGCCAGCAACTTCTTCTTTCAGGCTCCTGAGACTACAACGAGGACTCCCGACATCTTGCCGAACCTCACGCAGCCGCAGCCTCTGGGCTAGGTAACTCGAGCATTTCGGTGCTCCATCGCAGGTTCGCTCTACAAGTGTCCAGTTCCTTTTTCGTTTAGTCCCACTGATCGGATCACCCCGGAATCAGTAACTCCAGACTCTAACCACTCGCATTTCACTGTTAGCGTAGATGGTTTCTCGTGCCCCTCGGGCATTTGTGTAAATTGTGCAACTGAAGTATTTTCTAAGAATTTTGTAGTGTGCTTAGCTCCCTGACTCATAAAGAGCCAGGGTAGTCTTGTTATAAATAAATATCCTTTATTTTCATAACAACTTGTGTGGTGTCCTTTCACTTGACGTTCAAGGGGTATATGTGATGGTAAACAGCTGGCTTAACACGCCCTCTAGAGTTTAGCCTAAAGACTGCTCGTATCCACGCTACTAGGATAGCTGGTCTAAAAGGTTGACTTACAACCAATCATCAATAAGGGTCGTTTGGAATGATACACAGTGATCACTAGAATAGTGAGCACTACATATCAGGCCAACTTCTCACAATATTCATAACCCAGACCTCTTGTATGGATCACTTCCATCTACGCAATAATGGGCACTACCAAATGGAGCAAATTGTGTCAGACTCCAGTACATTCTCGAAAGTTCTGCGTTCCGCGGAATTAGTTTCCAGATTTCTGCAGTGTACCGATTTTTTTGTCCAGATTTTGTGAAAGTGAAGTGAGCGCCTGTCAGTAAGAATGTGCTGCTTGTGTCTGGGTCTTGATTTTGGTCCTGTGTACCTGGCAAGGGCCGGTGTACCCGGCAATGGTCTGCGAGGCATGTACGATCATAACTAACATTTCAATCCCACTGCACACATGAGTTGCGGATGTTGTCCTCCTCTTTAATTGATTGAAATATACTTTCTGCAACGTGTTTAGTCCAACATCTGCGGCCCATTACAAGCAGCTGATATATCACTGACACTTGGGGGCGGCGGAGGGGGGCATTTAGCGGTTGTCATATGCAGAGTAGACACAACAAGTGGGTGCCTCATTCCAGCTGGAGGTGGACAAACCGATGGGTTTTTGCTGTGGAGGAGGACGGGGGTGATTTAGCCAGCTCCACCAATGGAAGACCTTGACACAGAAGCTCATTTGCCACTAAACTGCTTTGCTATTGCGATACTAGTGAAAAGGGGCTGTGTATGTTGACAGTCATTGTATTTCCATCCCCGAGACCAAAATGTGAATAATGATGGCTCGGGCATGGAAAAAACAGTTTGATTTTCAGAAACAAGGTGGTCCGGTGTGAATCATGCAGGAAAGAACACTTTCGGTTCACCCACAACTCAAACATATTTAATTCCACTTTCTAACCTGATAATTGATAGAAAGGTAGAATTAAAGTGTTAATATCACTTACCCTTGGCTCATATTCTACCAGGTTTCCACCTAAACCCTCGTTCACACAGGTGATACACAGATGAACTTTGGGAGCTCGTGTCAGAAAATAAATACAGAGGAAAGAAAAACAAGGATAAAAAACTGAAGACGGTCACTGATGTAAGCATCAAGCACTCCATTTACCATGATCCATTGGGGCAAACGGAGCGCTAGGATGTGAGGCAGTGTGCTCCCACCATACTTCGTTTGAAAAGGCTCCATTGAGCTAATGAGCCAGCAAGCTCTGGCAGATGCACCTACATCCAGTGAGTGTTACAGAGACCAGAGAAGAGTTTGGGCAGCATTTCCAGCACCCCAAAAGAATGTGTTGCTCTCTACTGAAGGAATAGTATCCTGAAAGAATTGTCTAGAGATACACAGCATTGGCTCACTAAACAAGCCTTTTTTTTTTGTTAATCTGCTGAATGTGGCAGATGATGGATTATGTGGCAAATGTGGCAAATTTAGAGTTATGCAAAAAACGTTGTGGCCGCACTTCACATAATTCCAGTAGCCCTGGTTAGGCATGGGTGCATCAGTTAACAGGAAAAATAACTGACAAGATTTCCATGACTACTTGCAGTGGCAGTGGGGCTGGCCCGTTTGTTGTCTAACATGGTCACTCAGTTGCAGTTTTGGTTACTGCTTCCAGGCCTCAGTGGACTATATTTCCCCCCGTCCACATGTCCCTAACTGCTGTAAGACACCCTAGAGCTCTTAAGCCTGAAAGCCATTGGCCACATTTCGGTTTGTAGTGCTAAAAACATTATTTAACACATCCATTCCTATATGTGACCTGTAGGGCCACGTTTGAGCGTCCTGTAGCTTTGAAGCCTTTCTGCCTTGTACACTTTGTAGCACTACCTGAAAGTCAGCCAGAAGTCCTGTAGAGCCAGACCCAAACTTCAAGAATGAGCCATCACTTCTAGGGTGCAAGACACGCCTGGAAACTTGGCTGAAGATATTGTGTCATCAGTTTATCACCTCCCAGCCCTAAGATGTCTCTTTCTCATGGACATGAGTGGAAGTTCTGTGTAACCTGTCTCTAAATGCCCACTGCCCTGATAACCCTCTTTTAGCAACTGGTCTGTATAGCAAACATGCAGGCTAGTGCTTAATGCATTACGATTGTGGAGTGGTGTGGCTCACTGGTTAGAGGCAGCAGACCTGGAAGCAGAGGACGGCCCGGGACCAGGGTTCAATTCCCGACGCGGCAGGGTCGTGGACCAGGGCCAGCGAACTCGATAATTCTCGCCTCGGTGCCTACTCTAACTAGGGATCACACTTGGCAACTCTGGGCATTAGCTTGCCTCATCTCCACAACGGCCCCCCACATTTGCCGGGGATGCCTGGTTTCACCTTGGAGATACCCAGGAGGGACCATCTCACAGGGATAGCCAGGACGGGTTCCCCAGCGGTCTACAGTGCCAGGACGCCTCAGGGCAGCAGTGCGCTTTACAAGACACATACATTTATATCCCAAACCCACCAAGTGCAGTTAAAGTATTGATGAAGTCCTGTGTGTGAATGATGCAAAGTTAATCATCCTTCTGGGAGGCTGTTACTTTTGATAGCTTGGAGAAGTTTTGAGTGTACATTTTTTTGGCCATTTTGCTAGCCCAGCACCCATGTCTTTAAAAGATGTTGGACGGTCATTGTCTCTGCCCTATATATATCAATCCCTGGCCAGTAAGAACAAGTATTTGCAATGCGAGAGTTTGAACTATTTGCATTGTAAATGACAATGCCTTTTATTTATGTGTTTTGAAAACTTGCATGAGGTGCGTAAACATGCACTCTGTACTTATAGCAGTTGCTAACTGCGCCTCTTTTACTGCCAGCCTTGCTTCTCGTAAGTAAGGACTATCTGTACAAAGTGCGTGTTTACGCACCGCTTGCAGGTCAAAACACATACATAAAAGGCATAGTCAATTACAATGCCAATAGCTCAAACTCTTGAAATGCGAGACCTATTGCATTGCAAATGCTTGTTACCTTCGTTCTCAAAGAAGCCAAGTAACAACGAACTAAGCGCGCGTCAGAGGGTCGCGGTGTGCAGGCAACCAACCACAGACGCACGAACAACCAACCACAGACGCACGAACAACTTCACGCGAAAGTGCGTCAGAAAGCACACGCCTGTAGTAGATTCGAATGGCGGACCGTGAAGGACAGGCGAAAGAGAAGTGGACGACGACCGTTATTGTCAGTTCGGGGCTGGAGGTACGTGCCATACAATGAGTTCGAAGGGGTCCCTCTCTGGCGCTTTTCTTGCACGGTTCCGCGAGGGCGTGTCTCTGTTTCTGCGCCGCCGCCAAGAAGACGGCACAATACTTAGGAACTTTGTGCAGGCGCTGACGTGTTAAGCGTGACCACCCCCCTCTTGCTTTTTCTCGACCTGAAATGTGCAGCACCCAAAGGACTGACGCGAAGGGGTTCGAACACTTGCTCACTTAAACCAGTGCCCACACTAGGATAATGTTGCATGCGTCCAGTATATGTTTTTGGGAGTCAGTTTAGGAGCTCTACCGGCCAGGAGTTGTCAGCTAAACAAAAACTCATAGGCGCTAAACCACTAGATTCCGATTTAGCCCTTCATTCAGTAATTTTTTCCGCAGAAATCACAATGTGGTTTTATTGACGTCTTAAATCTATACACCCCTTTAAGCTAAGCTTAAAACGGTTATCCGGTAATGTAAAAAAAATAGGGAAGTTTTAAATTGATCAGCAACTTTATTGCGTAACTAATTAAAATCATGTCAATTACATTAAATTGACAATGGGTTGTTAAAATAAGACGAAGGTCTTGAATAGGTTGTAAAGATACAGGATCAGACAATTCGATCATATAAAAGCTTTCTAAATATAATGTCCATTATTTTTTTTCAAAAAGCTACTAGTTAACCGTGGGTGTAAAGTGAGGAATTTGAGGCAGGGAGGTGGCAGGTAAGTAATCTAAAGTACGAGTTTATTGATATAAAGGAGCCTGCGTCCTAATCCCATGAAATCCATATGCATGGTGCGAGACCATGCGTATAACAATATATAACATAAAGATAGGACAAGCAACACCACATAAACTCCTAGCACCTTCACTTTCAATGTACTGGTTATGCCAGAGAGAGGCTTGCCTAGAAAGGTTTAGTTTCATGGACTGTAGCAATCTTTTTCACTGTGATGAGTGAAGTTAGGGTGAGTGAGTGAACCGATTTTAAGTTATAGAGCTGTAGTATTTGTTTTTTCCTCATTAATTGCCTCATTTATGAGTTTTCAACACAGGGCAGCCCAGCAAGTCACTTGGCTGAGCTGCCCTGCATTAAAAGGAAAGGGCTGGAATGCGCTGTATTTATGCTACACTGCATTCCTGCCCTTTCCCACTGCCCTGGAGCCATTTTGGCTGCCTTGCGCCAATGTATGCACCTTTGCACCATGGTGCAAGGGTGTCTGTAGGGGGTGCTTCACTGCTATGGTGGAGGAGTGTCGCCCCACTGCTTTCTCGCAGTGCGAGAAGCCAAAACATAAAATGGTTAGTTTATTACCATTTTATGTTTGCTTTGTGGGCAGGTGGGCTGCGCTGCTCTGCTCTCTGAGCAGGGCAGGGGAGGATTGGTGTGCCCACTACTGAGTGCGTACAGACTAGTTGGCCCTCTCGGGCTGCCCAGACCAGTCATGCACACTTTGCCCTTCAGCCGTGTCACAGCACTCCAGACCAATCACAACGCTGCATGCAACATTGTGATTGGTTTAGGTGAGGGATCCTGGCTGCCTGCTTCCTGTTCTTGCCAGAGGCAGGAGAGCAGGAGCAGTGAAGACGTAGGACCCGGCGCAAAGGTAGGTTCACATTTTTTTTTTTTACATTACATTATGAGTTTGACCCACCCCCCACAAGAGACCTTCCCTCCCTGCGCGCCCCCCCTACACCTGCAAGCCATGCCGGCTGCTCCTGGGTGTCTGCATTGTTGGCAGGATTGTCTTTGTGCAGGAAGGGCCACCTTCCTGCACAAAACAATCCATGGAGAAGTGTTCCTCCTTCTATGTGTGCTGCAGAATGCAGCACACATAGAGAGGAAAAACGAGGAGAAATAAACATATTTCTCCTCTTATGGCTCCCCTGGGGAGGCTTACAGTTTTTACATTTTTTCGGGTTTACAGATCTTGTAAATATGGGAATGCATCAAAACCCATGGGTGTTGCGTGGGAACACCTACCACAATGCCCATGGAATGCCTCCCTGATGCAGTGTAAGGAAACCCAGCGACTTGGGCTGTGTTGCCTTACACCATATCTGCGAGGCCATGAAAAGCCATGCAAAGTGGCTTTGCGTGGCCTCGTAGATATGGGTCTGCACTTTGCTACACCGGAGCGTCAAAAAAAGTGATGCATCCGCAGCGCAAGGGGCTTGTAAATAATTCCCCTTGGTGTATAGCCTGAGACCTTAGCGTATCTCTCTATTGTCTCTAGGATTGCTGGGGTGGCATTCGCAGGGTTTTTGGAAAGGATTAAAATGTCATCTGCGTAAGCCGCTGCTTTTTGTAGACCATATTTGAAGGGGATCCCAGTTGTTTTGTTCTTCACTCGTAGTAAGGGTTCAATTATAAGCAAAAATAGCAAGGAGAAAGGGCAGCATTGTCTTGTTGTATTGAAAAGCTGTTTCATCGGTCCCTGATATAAATTGTTGTGGAGGAATTAATATAGTGCAAGGACCATCTGAATGAATGAATGTGTCTCCCAGGTCGAATCTGTCGAGCACAGCACACAAGAAGATCCAGGAAACCTTGTCGAATGTCTTCTCTGCGACCAACATTACGGCAAATGAAGGCGTCCGAAGACGTTCTGTCTTTTCTATGACATGACTAAAGAATCTCATGTTGTTAGAGGCTAGTCTGCCTTTCATGAATCGTGTCTGAGATGGGCAGATCACTTTTTATGGGAAAAGTTTGAGAACTTTGGGATCGATTTTACAGTCAGCATTGACTAAAGAGATAGGGCGATTGCTTTTTGGACCATGTCTTCTTTTGGGATGATGATGATTATTGTTCTCATAGGATTAGTATCATAAACAGTGCCGGTTTCCACATAGAGGTCAAATAGTTTTTTAAGTGAATATATTAATATATATCCGGAATAAAATCACCAAACACATTCAACAAAGGAACCTCCGCTCCTAGGGGCATCTCGCCTCAAAATCCCAGGATACAAGAAAAACCCATGGGTGGCACATCCTTCTCTGTTCAAGCAGCCAAACTATGGAACTCTTAACCCCCAACATAAGATCCACGACATCCACCTTATCTTCAGAAAATTACTCAAGAATTGTCTCTTCCCCACATAAGCACCATACGCAAACAGTAATTTACAACATATCCCTCTGTATATAAGCATTTATTTTCACTATAGATATGTTTCTATCTTTGTGGATTGCTTTGTATAAACATGTAGAATAATTCTGTTGTTAAAACAAAAATCATCTTTAGTCTACATGTACTTGCTTCCATTGTGCATCTATGTACCTTGCATGTACTTGGATCTGTGTGTCTGTTACTTTGCTCCTGAAAAAGCATATCCAATGCACTACCCTATTTCTCATTCTGTACCTCTATCAATATCTATAATCTACATATACTTACCTCCTTCATGCATCTATATACTTTCAATGTACTTGTGGATCTATATATTTATAACTTTCTTCTAATTTAGCGTTTCCAATGCACTACCCTATTTCTCAGCCTATACTTCTCTCAATATATCTTTTAGCCCAATTTTCTGACTCATCTCAAGCTTCTTTCTACTACTCTTTCTAAAGCACTACCCTATCTCTCACCCTGTACATCTGTTAATATATCCTCTACATCCACTTGCTCTTATATCCCAAACCCCTTACCACTACTATGATCCCCAAAATAACCCTTTCTAGACTCTCTCCTACTCTACCCCTCCTTGCATCATCTGACGCCTCTTTTACTATACCGATCCCCCAAAACAAACCTTTCTGAACTATTTCCTCTGACTCTTCCCCTCCAAAACCCCTTTTTACTCATCCAAAAGCATCCCCCCTACTGCTATGACGTAAAAAAATAAATAAAAAATCCTTCACTCTTCTATCCCTCCATTATCCTTTTCACTCGAAATAACAGACTAACATGTTCACTTCTCAAATTCCATATTCCACTATACTAATTCACCACTAATCCTGTATGGGTTCCAGAGTAGCGTGCTACGCGCCAATAAAGCGTTTCAACACCCCATCAGGGTTTCAAGCGCTATAAAAACAGCCCTGCCAAGTACCACGCATCAGGCGTTAAACTAAGGCATTTCAGTGTGGTGGTCCGCATCACTGCACTGAAATGCATTGTCACGCATATATAGTGCCTCAGCTAAGGTGTCAAGTGGCCTACAGCGCTGGTGATTAGTGGTAAAACATGGTGGCAAAAGCCGGAGAGTGGCAGGCAGCGTGCAGGTGCTGCTCGGCAAGCTTGAGGGCTGGCTGAGCTCAAGTGCAACAATGTAACACTTAAATCACGTGCAGCGAGGTATACTGGTCAGGAATCTGAGTTTGTCGGAGCCTCTCATGCGGGTAGATAGTTTCTTTTTGCTGCTTCCTACAATCTTGAGTAATGCGTATTCAAGAATCCCGCCGTGAGTTGAGGTGTGTTGGCTTATTTTTAATTGTTTGTTACAGAATTTGTAAGGGGCATAGTGTAACCTCTGAAGATGGCTGACACGGCTTGGTACGACCCTGCACCCCAGTGGTGCACTGGGGCTGCATGACCGCTGTTGGGGAGGTGCTGCAACGCATGACGACCTGCCGGGCTGTGGAAGAGTTTCCCTGGTACTCGTGTGGCCGCAGGTGAGAAGGAGATGAGTGCCCGGCCAGCGGCTCGGAGGCAAGTGTCCCCGGCCTGTGCTCTCTGGGCCGTCGGGCCATGGCGGGAGGAGCCGCTGACTTCAGTGCACCTGTCCTTAGTGTGGGGAAGACCCCCACACATTGAGCCTGAATACGTCTCCTGCGCCGGCCGGCTCAGTGCATTGAGGCGAGTCAGTGGTTAGGCCACCCAAGAGTGTTCAGCAGGTGGCAGTGGCCAGTCAGGTGGGCCCCAATGCCCCTCTCAAGGAGTTCCTGTTGATGGACTACACCAGCCCAGCCTACAAAATTAAGTACCTTTGGCTACGCGCTTTACTGTCTCTGCGCTGCAGTTAATGGTTCAAAACTCCCACAGTATTCGGATATGTTCCTTATTCATTGTTTGCACACGGTCCTCTGCAGCTCGTGCCCACACTTGCCAAGCTACTTCAGCACTTAGCAGAGGTGTGAGACCCGGTGATCTTTTTCGCATGCAATGGGCGTTTGATATCCTGTTTGAATTAACAGCTCAGTTTTTCAAGCTACCAGTGGCCCCCAGAAATGCTGAGCAGCTGTCCAATAAAATATACTTACTTCATCAGATGCCTGTTCTGTAGGAGAAACGGTACTCGAGAGACCGCTATATGTTCATTGTCAGGTATGAGTGTTTTACCCAGGCTTGGAATTTTCTTAGCATTCTGATATCTGTCGTTAATCGAACCAAAATGCAAAAAATAAATAAAAAAACAGACCAAGTTGAGACACACTGAATAAGTAGAAAACACTTTGGCCTCCGACCATTACAAGGGCACTAGGTTAGTGCCCTTCCATTTCTGGGGCTTTACAGATATTTTAAGATCTTCTAAGAGTTTCTTGCTGCTCAAATGGCTGTAACTTCTTACATTTATATGTTTCCCTTGCCTAAATTGCTTGCGAAAAAGTGTCACTCATAGTCGTTGAAATGTCACTCATAATTGCACTGAAATTATGCAAATGTCACAGAAAGCAATCTGAAACCTTGGCAGCTATGTAAAAATGCAAACCTTTTTCCCTTTTCTACCCCTCCCCAACCCATCTCAATCCAAATAACTGACCTAACATATTCACCACCCAAATTAATTTCATGTTTCACTATACTAATTCATCGCTAATCCTTTTGGGTTCCAGAGTAGTGTGCTACTCGCCAAAAAAGCACTTCAAAACCCCAACAGGGGTAGCAGGCGCTATATAAATACAACACAAACACAACAGGAGCACAGGGGGATTAGAGAAGTCAGACCCCCCCCCCCCTCCCCCTCAAATCATTTCAAACATTATCAGATCTGACATCTATCAGAGAACCTTTATACTTTTGGAACCACCTCCCCTTCTCTATCCAAATAACTGAATAACATATCCACCACTCAAATTACTTCATTTTTCACTATACTAATTTTCAACACTAATCCTTTATGGGTTCCGGAGTAGCGAGCTACTCGCCAGAAAAGTGCTTCAACACCCATCAGGGGTAACAGGTGCTATATGAATGCAAATCTTTCTTCCCCTTCCATCCCTCCGCGATCCATCTCACTCCAAATTACTGACTAATATCCACCGCTCAAATTACTTTCATATTTCACCATACTAATTCACCACTAAACCTTCATGGGTTTCCGGAGTAGCATGCTTCAACACCCCATCAGGGGTAACAAGCGCTATATAAATACAAACCTTTTTTTCCTCTTCTATCCTTCTGCTATCCTTCCGAATCCAAATAACTGACTAACCTATCCACCGCTTAAAATGTACTTGCATGTTTCACTATACTACTTCAACACTAATCCTCTATGGGTCCCGGAGTAGCGTGCTACTCGCCGAAAAAGCGCTTTGACGCCTTGTCAGGGGTACTAAGCGCTAAATAAATGCAATTACAATACATCAACTTCCCCCCTTAACAAAACAAGTGGCTAGTTTTAAACACACTACAAAACTGAAAAGTAATTAGCTCAGGATTAAGGTGGATTTGCAAATCTAAGTTATCTGAGTAACTTAAATCACCATCCGTTCTGGACTCTGGTATATCTGACTGAACAGGACTTGGCTAACCTTCACCTGCAGCATTACTGTCAGTTTTATTCATTAAACCATCAAACAATTTCACTATCTTCCTTGTTCAAGATACCTCATTATTTTTTTTATTGGCTTGTTCTGATGACAACTTTACTGGAGCCCTTTTGTTCCATCACCCCTTCTTATCAAGCAGAACAGAACCTTTGGCAACCTTGATGACTGGTACAGGTGCAGAAAATACTGATTCCCCTTTCTTAACTTTTGTTGGACATTTAATCGTCCCCCAGTCTGCCACTTGAAAAACCATATTTTTTATGTCATGCGTGTTATCAAAATAGACTTTATGTGCAGAGTGTATTGAAGAGACTCTCTCCTTAACACCTTTTATTAATGTCACATTGACAACCCTTTTCTTTTTAAACTAAAGCTCTGACCCTATCTGGGCGTATTTTACACATGGGTGCTCTTTTCCTAAGAAGGCAAAAGGGTGAAACACCGGTTGTATTATGTGGGGAACACAACTTCTGTCTTAGAAATTCTTCAATAGGTAAACTGCTTGTAAAAGTAGCTTGTACACCTTACTTCAGAAACCTATTCATCCTTTCCACAAGTCCGTTTGAAGTTGGCGAATACAAAGCCATCTTTCAACTGCCTGATATGAAAACGATCAACAAAGTCTCTCATTTGGGAGGAAGTAAAGTGCATACCATTGTCTATTACCAACTCCCTGGGAGGACCTTCAATTAAAAAAATTCTCTGTAACAATGTAATCACAGTTACAGTGTTAGTGGTAGCAACATACTCAAAATAGACCCATTTGGAAAAGTAATCTATTAAAACCAATAGATATTTCTTATCCGATGTTAACACTTCAAATGGGCTTGCAAAATCTAATGGCACCTTGGTCCAGACATTTTCAGGAAGTGGTACAGTATGAAGTGGTGTTTGATGTGTCATCCAGTGCTTATCTGATAATAAACATGTATCACACTTGAAAATCCAATCTGCAACCTGTGAGTCCAAGGATGGCCACCAAATTAATTGTTTGGGGTTTCTGCAAGTGCCACCTATTTCTATGTAGCCTTGATGAGCAGCATTGATAAAATAAACATGAGTGGATGAGGGTGGGTCACATAAATCATTATGCTGTAACACCCCTTCCACAATAGACAATTCACTCCCCACCTGAGCAAAAGGTTTAAGAAGAGCGGACAAAGCTCTTTCTCTGGGCCATCCTTTTGTGACGGAGTTCAATACAGTATGCAACACACTGTCTTCCTTCAAAGCATTTGTTCAATCCTCCAGTGATACCACTCCTGATGAATTCAGGACATCATAGATTATGGCAGCCACACATTCAACATCATTGAGTTCTTTACTCTGATTAGTGTTGGTCAATAGCATCCTGGAAAGGCAATGAGCTCTCAAATTCTTACCTCAAGGAATATCATTGATTGTGAAATTGTATTTCTGTAGGCGAGGTGGTAGTCTGACAAGTCTAGCTGAATCCTTACCCAATCCATTACCATTGAACATATGAAGGAGTTGTTTGTGATTAGTATAAATCTCGAAATGTGTGCCCCAGAGAAAGGTCTTGAACTTTTCAATGGCTCAAGAGTAGGCTAATGCCTCCCTCTCAATCATTCTGTAGTGTAACTCGGCATGCCTTAATGAACAGGAGGCAAAAGCAATAGTTTGTTCACTGTTGCTGAACATTTGTGATAAAACTGCTCCTAAGCCGACTTGACCTGCGTCAACTATTAGAATGTATTTGTATCCAGTCTCAAATGGTGATAAGGCTGGTGCTGTTACAATTAGATTCTTTGTTTTTAAAAATGATTGGTCCACTGCACCATCCCAGCCAAATGTTGCTCCTTTCTGGAGTAAGTTGTGTGGAGGTTGGACAATAAGAGCATACCCCTGGATGAATCTAGAATAATATAATACTCGCTCATCCTCTAGAAAAACCTTAGTGTATCCTAGTCTTTGGGTGTTGTCTCATCTCTTGTAGCTTGTAGTAGAGAAAATATAGGCTTAATGCCATTTGTAGAAGTACTACGACCAAGGTGGTCTAAGTCTTCTACTGAGAAACAAAATTTTTCAGGTTTAGGTGTATTACTCACCTTTTGTGAACACTCCTAATACCTTTCCAAGAATCACATTATGCTCCTGGACTGACTCAGCAAATATTAATATATCATCTTGATAGTCTTGGGTACCAACAATGCCGGATAAAATGGAATCCATCAGTTTTTGGAACACACTCACCGCAGACGCCAGACCAAAAGGTAACCGCAAGCATTTAAAAGCCCCAAACGGGGTGACAAATGTGCTTAGAACCCTTGAGTCTGCAGTGAGTGCGATCTGATGGTAAGTGAGTGTAGATCCAATAATTAGAACAATTTTGCATTGCCATGTTAGCCAGAAGATCATGTATTTTAGGCACTGGATGCCAGTCCACAATTTATTTTGTTCAGGGTGTGTAAATCTTCACACAGTCTGATGTCTCCAGCCTTCTTCCGTACTATTACAGTTGTTCTAACCCACTCAGATGAGTCGGTGACAGTTATGATACCTTCTTCTGTAATTTTGTCAAGTAGTGTTTTGAGCTCTGACCTAACAGCGTTAGCTGTCTTGCCTTGTGAGAAATTGGTATGGCATTCTGCTTAAGTTTTATTTTGTGGTCAAATTTGTGTATGGTACCAATTTTAGCCTTGAATACTTTGGGTATTTTTGTATGATCTCAATCAACGTGTTTTCCATACTGTCTACTGTTGAGGCCACATATGCAAGATTGACAACAATGTTTTTATGTGAAGCCGGAACCAGCATCAGGCCTAACTTGGCTAAATCTTGCCAACCAATGATATGTTTTCCCTTTATTTTCACATATATCTTGGTTCTAGTTTCCATGCTAATACACTTTAACTAGTCTAAGAAAAAGCCCAAAATATCTATGCAGGGGTGTGGAATTTAATACAAATATCTACCTTTCCATGGAGCAGGTTGCTTCATAAATCTACTTGTCCTGTAACAAAATATACTTGTCCCTCTTGTGCCATGTAATGCGGCGACAAATTATGGCAGCAATCTCATTATATAAGAGCTCTGAAATAGCCGCTGTGATTATGCCAGGGCTCCTTCAATAGTAGGGTTTGAATACTAGCAATTCCCTTATATTGCCACGTTTCCGCAGATCTACAGACTGGGGCTGAAGGTAATGGTAAGCAACTGTTCCAGGGTTGGAATGCCTTTTTGTGTCTGTGCAAGCCTACTAACTTGCATGTTTTAAGGGTTTTCACCAACCCTTCTCTAATCTTTTCTCATACTGAGAAAGGCTGGAAATTTACTCTTGACAATAGCAGACATAAAACTTCTTCCAGGGTTGGGAAAAAAGTGGTTGGAGGGAAAGTGAAGTTGCAAAGACTCAGATTTTTGCATGAGCAAATCTACACCTGCAAATTTGCTCATGCTAAAATGCAGTTCACAAATATTTTCTAGGAGTACTATTTCTTGGCCTACTTCTGTAAAGTCTTGTGAATTCATGAAAGCTGTATATCTGCACTTAATGTAAGGACATGGGTGCATTTTCCAGACTTTATTTTATAATTGGGCCCCTAATTAGGTCTGGTGTTAACCATGACCTTGTATTTATCAAAATTCTGTCTCTCTGTCTATCTTCTAGCTTCACTATGAGTGACAGCATTCAGTTCTTTAAGAAGGAGCTTATTGACAGTCATTTTGTTCAGTGCCTGGAACTACTGTGGCAATGTGTGCTTTTGAGACCAAAACAATTTTTGCTTATGCCAATGTTTGTTATATTGGTGAGGGCCTGCCAGCTCCAACACTAATAAGGTTTTACAAAAACAATGCCAAAGCAAATCATGCATTGACAAAACCAAAAGGCTGACCAACAATATCAGACCTACTGGTTGTACCAATGCTTGTTTATTCTTGTTTCCCATAATCTTATTAAAACTGGTTAAACTGATTTTCTATTATGAACGAAATACTATCATACAGCAACACATTTTACTAAATGATGCTACAAAGAGATAGTACCTAAAATCTTTGAGTAGTTTAGTGAACTGTTTTTGCCTTTTGTTTTCCGTGAACATTTTATTTTGAAAGCAAATAATCATCAATCTTGCTTTCAAGCTTCTGCAAATAATTGCATCTAACCAGAGAGCATTCTGGAAGCATTATACATAGCCTCATATTGCTAAACATTGAAAATGTGTGTACACATTTTCATACTGAAACCACTGTCAGTAGTGCAGTCTGAGCTTACAACATTTACTTAGAGCTCTCAACCTAATAATGAAGGCTTTGCATTAATGTACCATGAATACACGTTTGTACAGCTGTAACACATGGACACAAACATTACCTTAACTGCAGGCAATGCCTTTCCCTAATCCATAATGTGGTACTGTAAACAACTGGCAGCCAAAGGGCTTGGGCTGTAGGGGGTTGGGCCTATTTGTCCCAAGGACAAAATACACAAGAAAACATGTTCCGGGCGTCGGGCTGTAGGAATTCCACATCCCTGTGTATGTCTTGGTCTCCATACGCCTTGGGAAAGACATCTGGGGGACTGAGAGTCTTGGTTGCAGTCCAACATTGATTATACAAATTATCTGATACAATGGTAATGGGTGCCCCAGAATCTGTCATCATACTTAACTTCTTCAACCTGCACATCGCACAAGGGTACTTTAACAGGTTTCACACACATACTCTCGACATCGTGTACGGACTAATTTAGAAAATCGTGTACATTTTTTGGTAGTCAAATTAATGTCCACACTGGTTATCTGATCATTGATCTTGTAACTTTTGCAGACTCTTTGGAAATGCCCCTCTTTATGATACTTGTTACACCATTTACTTATGGCTGGGCATGAGGAATGATTACTCAAATGTGTTTTTGAGCCACACCTGAAGCAATGAGGAGCCTTTCTCTTTTGTGAATATATTGCACTTTTTTCCTTATAAGACAACGCGTTGACAGAATCACAGACTTGCACTGCGTGGACAGTATGGGACGTAGATTCACTTGTTATACACCTACTGGATGTGATGGAACGCTCTATATCCTTAGCTATGTCCATGGCCTCAGCCAAGCTGGGATCACAACAGCTAGATAGACGTTTCTGGTTTTTCTTTGAACTACAACAATACACACACTATTCCCTGCTGTAAGTATCCAGTGAGCACCCAAAGTTGCAGTTTTGATGCAAAGTTCTGTAGTGCGAAGATGTATTCCTCAACTGGCTCTTCTTGACTTTGCTTCCTATTTTAAATAGTTGAATCTCTTTTTATGAAGTACGCTTGGTTGATCAGTAAACGTATTCACCGTTCTTGCAATAGATTCGGTGTGATCATTCCAGTCATCAAACTGTGCAGATGATATTACCTCAAGTATGTTATACATTTTCTGGCCTTCTGTTCTTGAACCAGTTGTTGTATGTTACTTGTTCATATAACTATATTATATGAAAACGTTCCAGCATAGAACAAGATCTGAAGATTTAAATTTATGTATTTACAGCTTTAAGTAGTAATAAAGTCAGTGCATGGAAATTTTAAATCTGTGCATACCAAGTTTCGTGCAGAATGAGCATTGCCATTCTGAAAACAGTTGCCAAACACCAGCGCTGGCAAACCGATATTGAATTTCCTCAGTACACCGTTTTGAGATAAAATGAGCACTCCATCAAAGAACTGTGCTGCAATATACATACAAAATAACGGGACTGCCTCCCAATCCAGTATGGCCGAGTGACGCGCTTATGTCCCGAAGTCATGTGGTACCCTTAAAAACAATGAAATCCCTGGTTGAAGCACGTTACAATATCTTGTGCTGGAAACAATCCCCAAAGACGTCACTACCACAGATATTGCGTTATGTGACTCTCTCTGCTGAAGCCGGTGTAGAGTCATGAGGTAGAGCGTGATGGAATGACTCGCACTGCGGGACACTATAAATTTGTCAAAATTGCTACAGATGACCCAAGATGCAGAATAAAGCCAAGTACTTACGGGTGAATTAAAGAGAATATGTCCTGGCGATCCAAGCAGTTGGTAAGTATGATGTCTCCTGGTTTTCTTCAGTGCTCCAAAATGTTGTTAGTCCAAGAAATCCAACTATATCCAATCGCCCTTTTGACGGTGGGCTCCTGGCTTTTAACACATCGCCAAATTTAAAGTGAGGAAATTGAGGTAGGCAGGTCAGTAATCCCAAGTACAAGTTTATTGATATAGAGGCGCCCACGTCCTGCAGGTCCTCCTTCCTTGAATTCCAAACGACAACTTGTTTCAGTTGGAAACAATTGAGGATAAATGCAGAAGAGTGAGCCATTCCAAATGTGAGCATGGTGGGACACCATCAGGGCTCGAAACATCAGAAAAATGTTACAAGACCTGCAGGTCTAGTGACTTAAATAATCTACTCGATCTAATTAAAATGCTCTTGACCCATAAACTGGTTTTAAATTATGTGATCCTCGACAAGTATTTCAATTCACTGAGAAGCCATTTTCTTCTTTATCATATATGAGAGCACCTTCAAATATGCAAGTTCAGCCCGTCTGCTGTACAGAAAACGCTTTTGTTTGATTTAATAGACTAAACAGTAGCTCCATATAGAATGCAAATCTAGCCACATATAAGATGCACTTGACTACAGACTTGCCTATTAGTTCATTAAATGCATTGTCATCAGGGCTTGGCCAAGAATGTCTCTCACATCATGTTTAAAAATTATCACTTTTTATAAATACATACCTAAAGCATAAAGTAGCAGCCCACTGTTATTTGCAATCAGCAGATTTTATATTTAAATGGTGACAAAATGTGCCACTGACATGTGGTTTTAAAACTATATAGTGTACAATGTTTGGAAATAAAGTTTTTGCAAATATTTATCAAGTAAAGTGTTGTGATTTGTTTTCCTCCAATTTAAATCTTTGTATCACACTTATGAATTATAAAAAAAAAGTTATTTCATAATTTCTAATCTACTTGTACTATTCATTTATAAGCTTATCAAATGCTGTTTTAGAGAAAAAACATATATTTTACTGCATTTTGTTTTACAATTATTGTCAAATAGCTCACTTGACAAAATGCATTAACTGTAAAAAGAGAAAGAAAAGTAAACACCAGTTTCCAGGAACACATGAGCAACAATTAGTAAAAAGACAAACTGACATTTGACCTCTGTCCTTGAGCAGTTGGCAAATGTGTCAAGATAAAACAAAATTTAAAGGTGTTTTAATTGCTCATTCACTTTCTGAATGAACAGAACACCTGTTTCTTCCAGCTTAAGTTTACTCACCAGCAGGGTTGACTAAGTGCTAAAAATAGCTTGACCTGCTAAAATGTCACTGTGAGTCGATTTTTGGAGGCCTGACCATGCCCAATATATAACATAAAGGCAGGACAAGCACCACCACATAAGAAACTCATAACACTTTAGTGGGCCAGCACCATAGAAGCAGGATGTTACAGCATTTCTACACCTTCAGCGGGAGAGCAGCGGTATCCAGCAAGCGGCAGCTGAGCCGCGGGGGCTAAGACCTGTGCTCCGCGAGCCGGGAACCGGAGCCGCAACAAGAGCAGCTAGAGCCACAGGAGGCTGCAGAAACACTCCGGTGAGCCCCGGTGGACCCCTATGAGCCGCGGGGGGGGGCTTGTTTTTTTCTAGTGATACTTTCTGGTGAAGCGCTTATACAGGAGTGTGGTAGCGCGGCCGGAATGAATCGCCCGCAGCTGGATTGGACTGGTGGTCCCCGTTCTCGCTAGGCTGCAGTTCGTGTTCCTGTGGTGCCCCCCCTCTGTTTGTTCAATTTGCTATCTGGGCACAAATACGTTCGTACCGTCACCAGAAGGAGTAACTCGACTTGCACTGTCTCCTTGCTCAGAGCATTTCTCAGTGCAGTGCACTGTCCTCGAGTAGTCCCTCACTCCCTGGCTCTCCCTTGCTCTCCAGTTAACAGTCGGCGTACTCCCCCCTCCCCTGGCCGGAGCCGGGGTGGGGGTTGAGAGCCGGAGCCAGGTGCTATCGGGGGGGGTGATTTCACGTTGGACAGTGCTGGTCTGTGCTCGACAGTGCGACGGAGGGCCCACCAGGGCTCATTAGGGCTGCTGGGGGTCTGCAGCTGCCGGTTGTTGGTTCCCTCCTTTTTGACTTTCGCTCGTTCCTGATTCTCTGCCCTCCCACCGCCGCCGTAGCCTCTTCCATCTTCGCATAGGGCCGCAGAGACTGGGTGAGACTTCAAGGTCCAGGCTGCTCCACGTCAGGAGCCGCCACAGCTGAGCCGTGTACCTGGAGGCAATCTAAAGAGACAGGTCAGCTCCTATCTAAAAGTCTGGAGACCGGACCGGGCCATTACTTCTTACGTGGCACTTTGCTTTTGAGTGACTGGGTCCATCTTTATGTACACGCTTGGCAGGTTGCTTCGTATTGTAAAATGTCAGCACGCGAAAGTAGAAGCAAGGTAGCGAACCCAAGTGGGAACTTAACAGGGACATTGGACAACTTCATTATCAGAGCAAATTCAGTTATCGATCAGGGGATTATCTTAATGGAGCGCCGGGTTTCTCAAGACCTTGCACTGGCAAAAAGATCTTCTTTGGGACATTTTGCTAACGCCCGCACCCCAGATTCGCTTTTACGCTCAAACACCTTTGTCGCCCCCGAGTCCGTACATAGCTCGCCTAATCCTCAAGCTCACCGACCCATTGTTCCAACTGATCAGCTTCAATCCTCCATGGTGCCCGTTAGTAGCTCACCCGAGAAAACACCTGAGATAATAAATACCAGGCAGACGCGAGGGAGGCATGAAGGGGCTATACCAAAGAGAAAGCGGGGGCCAAATGCTGCTGCTGCTGGAGGCAGGAAGTCTAAACCTGCCAAACGAGCTAGCAACGGCAACACAACTTTAAAGGGTTTAGGAGCTGAGGCCGTGCATCAAACAGAGAAACGAAGGACATTAACGCCAACTGAAACTATTACAGATACGTCTAAACTTGTTGATGCACCACTGGTACTGGAGGACCCAGTTCTTGCTAATCTGGGATCATTGTTAAGGTCATCATTTAAATCACTCGAAGATAGACTGTCACTGATTGAGCAGTGGCTGTTCAACATCGAGAAAGCCACACTGGAAGTTATGGACAAGATCAAGTTAAATGTGTTGTCTTTGGGTAACGTTCAAATGAACCCCGTACAGGAGGGGATTGTAACACATAAATCTACCCCGCCTCCAGCACCACCCACTTTAAATGTACCCACAGCTGAACTATCTACTTCCGTGTCATTACCCGCTAACAACTCAACAGGGGTTAATGCCATTATGACTAAAGAAACCCCGCGGGATTTACCCGAAGTAGGCCCCGCTGCGGATCTTAGAATTGATCTCCCCCCATATCTGGTAGTTTTAACTGGGGTCCCTAAAATTAGCAACCAGAATGAGGAATCATTTTTGTCTTTAAAAAATAAAACTACTGATTGGCTTAATAGAAATAGACCACTCCCCCGTAATATCTCCAGCAAAATTTTGATGGTGCGCAGGCTGTCCTGGGTGGGGCATGGGCCAAAAACTATACAAGGTGATTGTGTGTTGGTGAACTTTAGTGACCCACGTACTGTGGAATATATCTGTAATTGGAACCAGAACAGTCATGGGTCTTCGATTCAAACCCTCCCATTGTCATTTTTCTACCCCGCACCACATCTCTCTGATTCAGAGAGTGAATGGACTTTAGTAAAGCACCGTGGCGCAGGGAGAGTGGTCGGGTGTCGGTAGGCGAATTCGCATACACCTAGTCAAATACACTCACTAAATTGGTATAGTAGCCTAGAAATGGTCGATTGACTCCATCAATCCAGGGATGTAACTTTTGGGGCACCTGAAAGTGGAAGTACCACAGACCACAAGGTAGCCACCGTGTTATGCAGCAGCCAAACATCCTGTGTCCCCCTATTGCCGTCGAAGGTCACCATTGCAGGCAATAACGCCGACTCAATAGGGAACACGACCACGGCCCGTGTGCTTAACCCAGCTGCAAGTAAGGAAGTAGTCCATAATGTTATCTCTTGGAACATTGCTGGGCTTGCGGGTAAGGCTAAAGATCCTAATTGGGTAGTTTTTATAAGATCATTCCCGGTGATCTGCTTGCAAGAGACATGGCTGGTAGAGAGTAATATATTTTTAGAAGGATATAAATGTTTTTTTGTGCCGACTGAACCGTCGAGCAGTGGCAGAGCTAAAGGGGGTTTGGCATTGTACATTGACCTAGCCTTGTCCTATGTCGTTAAAACTATAACCACATATAACACTGACATTCAAGCCGTGACAATTAAAAGAGGGAATAAAATGGGGACCCTGATTAACTTTTACAATGCTGTAAGTCCAAGAGGGGAATGTAGGATTGTTGATTTGGGTGATTTCATTCGGAATCTCCGTGAAAGTCTGTCCCATCAGATCCTCATCTTGGGGGACTTCAATGTGCACCCTTGTGGGAACCCTTTGAACACTGCAATGGGAACTTTGGGTTGCCACAGGATGAGGGGTCTTTATTTTGAACACTCTGGCCGGGGAGACATGCTGAATCAATTATTAAATGAATTTGATTTAATTTCAGCCATGTCCTTGGTTGATGTTTGCAGTTATCAGCCTGTCCCCACATTTAAATTGCATTCGGGGGGGGTCCTTCATTGATCATATCCTTCTCTCTAATGGCCTACAATCAACTATTTCAGGCTTTAAAATCCAGGAAAACGCATATAGTGATCATAACCCTGTATGTATCTCAATGGTTGGCAACCTTTTAAATCTACGGGAACATATGCCAACTTGTGGTGTTCTGAAATGCACGGCTGGAAGGCGTCGCCTAAAATGGTCTAAGGTGAATTCGGCTCAATTATATGAGAAGATCCACAAATCCTGTGCTCCCGAGATATCATCTTGTGTGTCTTCTGTATCCCTTCCCTTAGATTTCCTCTCAGCATTCAACGGGATCGTTTTAAAAGTAGGTGAAATGCTAACTGTCCCAACGTCGGGCCCTCCTTGTAGGGACCCCAGATGGTTCGACCATTCATGCTCAAAAGCAGGTCGAGAGTTAAAGGCGGCTTTGAAGATTAGCCCCAGGGATCCTACATTGATTAGGTCATTACACTTGTCCTACAAAAAGGCCTTGGCAAAGCGCAAGGCAGATATAAAAAACAAAATTTGGCAAGAACTGTTAGACCCGAATACCCTTTGTAACAGTGTAAGATTTTGGGATATTATTAACAAACCTATGTTTGATATGGTAGGGGACAATTCAGTTGGCACCAATATCACTGAAGATGAGTGGGTATCACACTTTAGTTTCATCTTCAACTGTAATACCCCCCAGATAGAGGTGGACAGACGTGATCAAAGTATATCTCTACCACATTTTACAATCAGCGAGGTTGAGAAACGCATCTTGGGGTTAACAAGTAATAAAGCGCCTGGCCCAGACGGAATGCCCCCGGATTTATTTAAATCCAAAGTATCCCTTTGGGCGCCAGTTCTCACCGCGGTGCTTAACGCAGCTGCAGAACATGGCTGCCCTAGGTCCTGGGGGACATCCACGATAGTACCAGTATTTAAGAAAGGTGACCGTAATAGAACTACCTGTTACAGGCCGATTTCGCTCATTGATTCTGTGGTCAAGGTAGTGGGTGGAGTAATCCTGAACAGGCTAACAGCCTGGGCCAATGAGCGCGGGATCATCTCCAGAATCCAATATGGGTTCCGGCCTAGCCATTCCACAATTGCGCAATGCCTCAACCTGTACATGGTCCTAGGGAAATATACCATGGCTCGGCAAGGCACCATCCACATGGTGTTCATGGACCTTTCCTCCGCGTTTGAAAAGGTCCAGTAGATTATTTAAGTCGCTAGACCTGCAGGTCTAGAATCATTTTTATTATTTTTCGAGGCCTGCTGGGTCTAGATGTGGGCAGGTGGAGGGCCGCATATAGTTCAAGGTAAGCGGGATTGCAGCCATGCTTTCAACCTTGGAGTCTTTTCGACAATAATAAAGATAAGCCAATTAATCGGTTATGTAAGGCGAGAAGGCCAGCCATCCAGCCCAAAATGGTAATCTTAGGGTCCATTGGAATCGACCCCCCCCATCTTCTCCAATGCTGAGATGACCTCTCTCCAGTAGGCCTCTACCAGCAAGTCCATGCCAGGTGTGTGAAATCAGCATCTGGAGTAGTACATCTGGCACAGTCAGACTGCACCCGGAGACCATACCTTTGTAGCCATGACACTGTATAATATGCCCTGTGTAGAAATTTGTAATGAATGATTCGAAGTCTGCACAAATAGATAGCATGCCACTCTGCAGCCGAAGTGCCACACCTCGTCTGTAATCGTCTCCCCCAATTTAGTTTTGGTAATTTAGTTTTCACAGATTTGGTAAAGATGAAGCCAAGTTTTCCCTCACAGATACACCTCCCTTGCAGCTGTGTTGTTATATTTTTGCCACCGTAAGAGCCTCAGTGTACCTACTGAGGCTGATCCAAGTTTGGTACAAATTGAAACCTAAAAGGCTTTGAGCATACAACATTATTTGTGCAAGTTAAATTCAAGTTGCACTTGGGGGCGCTAGGTGGCGCCGGACAGACATGGCCGCACATACGTGAGGCTCTGGCTGCCCGACCTCATCATCTTTCAATTATCTGCTGCTGAACCCCTTGCCCATCGCCAGGATACATGCTGACCTGCACATTAGCCGTCGGCGGAGACTCGATGCCGATTTCATGAGATTCTGAGCCGCTGCTCTCGGGAAATCCGGCGATGAGACATCCCGGGATCTGAATGCCCGTCACCGCTGGAAGTGAGCGCCGGCTGCAGGGACAACGCGAGGGCCGGTGCGGTGAGTGAACCGCGGCATTCCCCCGGGCGGCCGGACTGTGGGCCGAGGGAGGAGCGGACTGCCTGCCACTTGCGGCGCCAAGTGTGCTATCCCGCTCTGAGCCCTCGGAAGCCTGGGCTGGAGCGGACGGCTGGGGCCCCGTTTTGAGGGCTGCGGCGCGCTTCCTGACCGCAGTTGAGGAGCTGGAGTCGGAGCGCCGAGTCATTCTTGCTGGCGCGTGGTGCGAGGTGCACACGCTGCAGATTCGAGCGCTGGGCCCTCTGGCGGACCTTGTGTGACGCCTGACCTGTCCGGCTGTTGGATGGGGGCCTGACTTACCGCCTCAGAAGAGGATATTGGCGGAGACTCTCGCCGCATCGGACAAGCAGCTGCCCGATAACTTGGAGACCTGTGCCACATGTGTGGTCCTGCCTGCGCTTGTCGGTTAATGGGTTGCTGCTGACACAGGCACAGACGACGCGTGACTGCCAGAGGGGAGATCACCTGGCTAGCTGCGAGGCAGACGACTGAGCGGCGGGGGAGAGGAGCATAACGCAGGAGAGGTAGATCCCCGATACACCAGCAGTGGATGTGTTTTTGCCAGGCCGCGACGCAGGTGGGGGTCCCAGTGCCCGGCAGGGCACACTACGACAGGTTGCGCAGTGCAGAAGATCTGGCGCACCTGGTCTGGGGAAAAGGAACATAATGGGGAAGGCGGAGGCGCGACAATCTCGACTACCTTTCGAACAGAAAAAAGCGAATACGCGCACAGCCGCTGCGGACCAGGATGACACCTCTTCGGGGTCGCCGAAGCCCCCTGAAGCATCCCCTGATGGTGAGTTGAAGGCCATGCTCATGACAATGCAGCAGAGTTTGAATGCCCTCTCAGGCAAAATGGACACCATGAATACTCGTCTTGACTTTTTAGTGCTGAAGGTCGATAAACATGAGGAACAACTCAAGGAGGCGGATAAGAGAATCTCCGACATAGAGGACCATGCCACAGATGCGGCTGGACAAATGTCGCAGATGAATAAGCTGCTGAAGGTAATAGCTGCGAAGAATGAGGACTTAGAAGCGCGCAGTCGGCGGAATAACATTCGCCTTATTGGGATTCCGGAGACCACTGCCATGGGTAGAATGGAGGACTATGTTGAACGGCTTCTTACCACTACGCTAGGAGCGGATTCCTTCTCGGCGCACCTAATTGTTGAGCGGGCTGGGGCCCCGCCGCGACCCATAGTGGCTAGGTTGCTGAACTATCGGGATCGGGACACGGCCCTACGGAGGGCATGAGATATCCCGACGCTGCAGTTTGAGGGGAACCAGTTCTCCATATACCCGGACTTCACGCTAGCTGTCCAGGAAGCGAGACGAAAATATGTGCAGGTGAAACAGAAATTGCGCAGGGCCAACGTAGAATATGCCCTGCTCTAACCGGCCAAGCTACGCATCCGGCACCAAGACCGCACGATTATCTGTACCAACCCGCAGCAGCCAGAGGACTTCCTCAAATCTCTGCGATGAGCTTCTCCCTCGCAGGCCGGGGGGGATGGTCTCCTTGGTTCCCAGTCGCCCAGGGCGGATGAATGAGAGTGGAGCGCTGCACTGATACATGTTCAGCTCGGGCCCTGCCCTGGGCGGATTGTGTGTTGCGGAGATGTTCAGGGCAGAGACAGTCTGAAATTCCTCTGTGCTGGGGCGAACTTTACGAGGCTCCGTTGACTGCTGGCTTGCACCCTCTGCCATGTTTCAGCTGCTTGTTGCCGAGAGGCCTCACACCCATGGATCCCGGGACAGCTGAGTACTACGGGCGGCGGCTTAAGTTTGTTATGTAATAATGTTAGCTACATGATTTTCCCACATGTTTAGGCTTATGGTAACCAATAGTGTTAGGGATTGACTGGGACACTATATGGATGGGGCTGATAGGGATTCACTGTCTTAGGTAGGGGCACCCTCAAACCCTGACCTCTTCCACCCCAGACCATACGGGGAGGACATAGGGAGCCCCCGCTGACTTAGAGGGGCATGAGGGTTTAAGAGGCACCACGGCGCCCCCACTATGGGCGGTCCCCGATATCTGTAGACACGTAGCCCTGAAAATGTTTGCACTTAGATGGTGCTTTTATCTCATTCAATGTTATTTGAATCTGTTTTTTTTTTATGTTTTGATGGCGCTGTTGGGCAATGCACCTGAGTTATGGATGGGAATAGGGGGGGGAGGGATGAGAGATACCGGCGCGTTTGGGGTGCTGTTGTGGGAGGAGGAATCGGGAGGGAGGGTTGCGAGAGGTTCTCATGGGAGAGTGGAAGATTGCTATTATAAGCATGTCCGTGTGCGCGCTGGCAGTACTCCGCGAAACTGCGGGTTGACAGCAGGGAATATGATACAGTGCTGGCCGCAACTGGGAATACATTATGTACTGCGTCTACAGGAATGACCGCCTCGGCGGCTAGAACACAAGTATGGCGGACAACCGGCGAAGCTCCTGTCATGGAAAGTGAGAGGGCTGCGGGACCCTAGGAAGAGAAGGCAGATCCTCTCATATTTGGATCGACATGATATTAGTATTGCCGCACTGCAGGAAACACACACTGACCCCAGACGTCCTTCGGCCTTTGGCAGTAGATGGGTGGACAGTAGGGTATTTTCAGCCTACTCCACATATGCACGAGGCACGGCAATCCTGATCAAGCGAGGGACCCCCTTCAGGTGCACAGGAACACGCAGTGACGAGAATGGTAGATTCTGCATGATGTGGGGCACCCTCGGCGCACATTCAGTGGTCATCGTTAGTTATTATGGTCCCAACACGGATAGCCCTGAGGTACTGCACGGGGTATGGGGACAGATACTGGACATTGGGGCTACTCACGTGTTATGGGCAGGGGACTTCAACACGATCTGTGATCCTACGAAGGACCGTTCTACACATTTGCCGCAGCACTACACACGTAGCCAGGGAGCTTTGAAGGGGTTATTGGAGGATGACGGGTTAGTGGATCTGTGGAGACATAGGCACGCAGAGAGGCGAGAGGGAACTTTTCACTCATCCATGCATGCATCCTGGTCGAGACTAGATTATTGGCCTGGGTCCCGGGGAATATGCTCCTGGGTGCGGGAAATTGACCACTTGGCTCGAACCCTGTCCGACCATGCCCCGGTGTGCCTCGCTTTGGATATTCCCGGTGTGGCCTCCGGTGTGAGGAGCTGGAGGCTTGCCCCTGAGGCGCTGTTGGATGAGGTATTTAAGACGGAGCTAGGCGAGGCGATAGCTGATTTCTTTGAGCAGAATAGAGGGTCGGTGGAACGGGTGGGGACAGTGTGGGAGGCGTTCAAAGTGACAATGCGGGGGTCTGCATGGCCAAGAGTTTCGGAGTACTACGGGACATCCGACGGCGGCTGCGTCGCCTGGAGGGGGAACTTAAAGACTTAGAGCCTACTATCTGGCGGGTACAGTCCGGTGAGGGGCGAGCTCAGATGCGAGAACTACTGACGGATTATTCTGACACTGCAGAAAGAGAGGTGAGATTCCGGGGGAAATACGCCTAGGCGCGCCGCCATGGAGAGGGCGGCAGACCTGGAAGAGCCTTGGCTCAGGATATCAGACTGCTCCGACATGCTAACTGCATTCTCGAGGTTGAGGACGGGGAAGGAAATTGTTACTACGACACTGCCCAGATTCTGCAGACCTTTACTGACTTTTACGCTGAGCTTTACCGCTCTAAGGGCGTCAACGCTGCCGACTATCCAAGTTTTTTCGGGGACATTACGCTTCGGTACCTAGAGGATAATCAGAGGGAGTTTCTTTGCGCTCCTTTTTCGAGCGACGAACTGAGGGAGGCGGTTCTTCAGCTACGGTCTGGTAGAGCACCAGGACCGGAAGGTCTACCGAGCGATTTCTATAAGGTTTACCTCGATCAACTCCTCCCTGCCCTGCAGGAGGTGTATGCTGAGGCTCTGGAAGCGCAATCGCTACTGCCCTCAATGGGGGAGGCTCTTATCGTATCGATTCTTAAGCCGGGGAAACCGGCAAACAAGTGTGATTCCTAACGCCCCTTGTCTCTCATCAACGTAGACAGCAAAATCCTCACAAAGCTTTTGGCTAACCGTCTGAACCTGCTGATGGATAAATTGGTCTTACCGGATCAGGCGGGATTTATTCCCGGAAGATCCACCTCCCACAGTCTCCGCACCCTCTTTTCGATCATTCTTCAGGTCGACCCGCAGCTGCCGTTGGCAGCTGTCTTCCTAGACGCCACTAAGGCGTTCGATTCGGTGGAGTGGGAGTATCTACATGTGGTACTTCGATGCATGGGGTTCCCGGTTGGATTTTCCGCGTGGATTAAATTGATTTACGCTAGCCCAGTGGCTCGTGTGCAGATCAATGGCCACACGTCTGGGGCCATACCACTGTTGCGGGGCACCAGGCAGGGGTGCCCACTGTCGCCATTGCTTTTCACCTTGGCGATGGAGCCTTTGGCGGCTCGGGTACGCCAATACCATCAGGAGAAGGCTCTGAGATGCCTGTTGCGCCCCATCCTGATTTCGCTGTGTGCAGACGACGTCACCTTATATGTCAAGGACCCGGTGCGCAATTTGGGGCTGCTCTTGCGGGAATTTGTGCGGTTTGGGGTCTCTCTGGCATACAGATAAACTGGGCGAAATCGCAGATCCTTCCTCTTACACCGGCGGTCATCTCCTTTGTGCCTGACTACCCGTTGGAATGGTGCGATACGTCTGTTCGTTACTTGGGAGTGACTGTCACGCTGGATCGGGAGGAGTTGCTCCGCGAAAATTATGGACGCGCTATCGTCAAGCTACGTGACACCATAACGAGATGGATAGCCATGCCCCTATCCATCGCTGACCGCATTTCCCTGATCAAAATGATAGTACTCCCCAGGTTCCTGTACTACTTTTTATGTATCCCCTTTTTTCCGGGACGCCCCTTCTTTACTACCTTGCGGACGGAGCTCTTGCGGCTGGTGTGGGGTGGTAAGCAGCCGCGGATCAAGTGGGAGACGTTGGCCAGTCCCTATGAGACAGGTGGCTTTGAGGTACCCGACTTCGAACTATACTATATGTGTGTGCAGGCACACTATGCCCATTATTGGGTTAAGGGCCCGAAATATACTGCCCACTTGGCGACGGAGCATTGGCTGGTTGACCCTGTCCCGATAGCGGGAGCGATTTTGCTACAGACCTTGCGGCGTGAGCCGGTCCCCACGACTGTGGACTGCACGGTCCGTGCTTGGCAGTGGATCACGCGCAGGGTGCGCGCCCCAGTGTTGTACTCCCCCCGCTTGCCCCTCGTCTTCCATCCCCGGCTGTCCCTCCTGCAGGAGGGCATCTTCAAGAAATTCAAGCGGCAACGAGGTCTCCACACTTGGGGAGATATGTACCGGGGTGGGAAGTTTGCTACGTTGCAACAAATCTGTGACGATCCCCCGCCTTCTGGCATGGAAACCTTTTTTTATGCTCGCCTAAGGGAGGGGATTCGGGGGTGCACCCCGGGTTACCTGCAGGTGCCGCTGACGCTCTCTCAGCTGCACACACTGTTGGGATCGGAGAGCGCATCTCATTTAGTATCCACCCTTTATAGATCTATCTATGCTGACATGGGCACATCGCAAGGTGAGGCTAGGGCCAAATGGGTTCAAGAGCTGGGACACGACATCTCGGATCAGGAATGGCACTACTGTTGTGTGCAGACAGGGACAGTATCTGCCAGTGCTAGGTTGCGGATCACCAATTTCAAATATCTGCAACGTTACTACTACACCCCCGCTCGTCTGCACCGGTTTGGACTGCGTAAGGACGCCAGATGTGATAGATGTCGAGCTGATGGCGCTGACCTACTGCACCTGGCCTGGAGCTGCCCGGCTCTCCATGATTATTGGGAACAGGTATTCAGTGCGGTCGGAAAAATGCTGGACACGGCACTACCGCCGTCTCCACTGATGGGCATACTGGACTACACGGAGCGGATACCTTTGGCGCACAGGAAATTCGCCTCGCTCTGCTTCCTCCTTGCTAAGTGGAGGGTGGCCTGTAGATGGGGCAGGGGACGGGCTCCTAAGTTTAAGGACTGGCTGGAGACGATGATTTTCTGGCAAGAGCAGCTTGTCTTATACTCTGACCTTTTGCCAACGACTTCCCGACCCCGAGATATCTGGGGCCCATTAAAGAGTTACCTGCTGCTGACTCCGCTGGAGGATGTTGTGGATCCACCTCCCTCCTCACCCGACTAGAGGACTGGACTGCTTGCAACGTTGGGTGGGAGAGCCTAAGTTTTGCCCGGACTGTGAACTGCTACTGTGTGTGTCAGCCCTGACTTTGGGGTGGGGGCGCGTTCTTTGCCCCGAGGAAGGCTAGAGCAGGGTCCCAGATTGCTAGAGGGTGTGCGTGGTTATCTGGAGGGGCGGCTGGAATTGCTACTGTGGTCGAGAGGGCATAGATACTTTGGCAAGGCTTCCCCTGTCAAACTGGTGTGCTTTGGATATGGTTATGGGGCACGGGCTGCCCTTTAGATTGATATGATGCTATACTTACTGTTTCACTCTCATCGAGAGCCTAGTTGGAGCGTGTTGGTGTTGCTGTTTTGAGTTGTTGTTTCCTTTCCAACCAGACCTGGAAGGGACTCATGGTCCAACTAACTGACACAGCTCACATGATTCATGCTTGGTTATTGACGCGGCCGGCCCTCTTGGGTTGTTGGCGACACGCTGTGTACATCCGTGCTTTTATCATACTGCTGCACGCTGCCGGCCTGAGACGGTTGTAGGCACAACTGCTGTGTATCTTCCTTATATGCTTAATAAAGGTTTTGGGGAAAAAAAAAAAATTAAAGTTGCACTTAGGCCCTTGTCTGATGAGGTGAAAAGGAGTCCATATGGTCGATATTGTTCTGTGTTTAATCGCTTTGAGAGTCTCCCATGAAGGGTCACTGGCTCAAAGTTTGAAGTAAACATCAACTTACTTGAAATCATTTTTAGGTCTCGCTGAGCCCCAGCGCTTGCTCGAAGAGACATTTTGTATGTGGGATTTTCAAAGTGCTGCTGGCTGGCCTAACGCTTGCGTTCACGCGATCGTGCACGCTTGCAGCCGGCCGCCAGCAGCACTTTGAAAACTCGTGTGCGTCATCGCGATCACTTTCGCTTTCAGAGCGATCGCGATGACGCACGCGCACACACAACTCCCGCTTCTCCCCCTCCCCCACCACATTTTGCGTCTCCGGCCGCTCGCGCGCGGCCAACGCTTGTTATCAAAGTCAGCTGTTACTCCGCTCACACAGGTAAGGCAGGTCATAAGATCTAGCAAATCGCCTTGTTCCTATCCTTACTCTTCAACTCGCTTCATCGATTCCGGAACATTCAAAATGTTGCTTTAATGCTTTTCATTTGGGTTTTGTCTACCTCTATTCTGCCCTCTTTTTCTTTACTGCTTTGATGTGCTTCTTACGCCCCTTCCCTTCCCCATACGTGCCCACCATATCAGCCTCCAGACCTAGGGCAGTACTCCACCCCGCACCCCCCACACACACCTTCTACCTTTATCGAAGCCTAGAATCTATCCAACGTTTTTGTGTTAGACCTGATTAAACGCAGCTTCTCAAACTATCACAAACGAACTGGAGAATCCCACTCTGTTCCACTTATTCTATGTTCAGACCAGCTCTGTTCGGATTGCAGAAGGGTTTTCCAGATAACTTTGCATTAGTTGTTTGAATGCTCGGTTATCTTAGGCTTACTTTCTATTGACTCCACACTCCACACCCCTCACCCCCCATTATGTCTTATTCGGTTTTCTTTTGCCAACATATAGAAAGAACGTTTGGAAATCTCTTCTGAGAACTTAACCCAGTGAGACTCGTGCAGAAAACTATCATTTTGTGATAACCTCCTCTTGGCGTTTCTTTAATGTGTACCCATGAGGATGCCTTTTTGGGGGTTAAAGCGCTACAGATTAGAAATAATACCAATGATGATGTCAGACGGCTAGCGTCTGTGTCATACGTCTATGATAGAGCGGCCTATCTACAGTAGGTACTCCTGCTGCATACATAGCAATCCCTAGTGTGGTGCTCATGTTTCGGAGGATGCTGATGCCATGGCTAACCGCATAGAATCTCAGTCTCACTGTGCAAGACCTTCCCGCTTAAAACCAGGCAGGTAATAATGATGGACGCCTCAGAACTGCACATTTAGGCTTTGTGCCAGAATCGGGACTTTAAGGATGCTTTCTCCGAATGTGGAAGGTGGACAGGAGGCTGCCATCCAAAGCAATGCAAGAAGTGCTTGTGTGATCTGAGAGTAATCAGAGTAAGCTAAACATAAATTATAATAATCATCAGCCACTAATTTAAGAAGGAAAGTTGATTGCTCCTGATTTGATTGATGCACATTTGAATTGTGGAGAGGAGAGAGAATGGTTGAAATGCCAAGAAGCGCTCTTGGTAATGTACTTGCATGCAGCCTCGCAGAGACTGATTATGCCTACTTGGAGATGGAATTATGAAAAGAGACGTCTAAGCATGAAGTAGGAAGCAGGCCACTTGAACCTTTCTTTCACCAAGCAGTGCATCCATCCATCTTTACTCTCCTGGCAGTACGTAGATTTAATTTGCTCCTTATTTTCAGAGACCGAGTTGACGTTGGCACTCTTGAATGGACATCGGGTCTGTTCTTGTTATTGGCTAACAAGCATTTGCAGTTCAATAGATATCGCATTTTAGAAACTTTGACCTATTGGTATTGTAAGTGATAACGCCTTTTATTATTGCAGGTTTTTTTAAACACATAAATAAAAGGCATTGTCATTTACAATGCCAGTAGCTCAAAATCTCGCAATTGCGAGACCTATTGCATTGCAAATGCTTGTTAGAATTAGGGTTAAGGAGGACCCTTATAACATATTACTTAATTGTATTTCTTAATTGCAAAATGGAGGTGTGGAGGACTAATGCTGCTTGCTGCAATTTGGCACTTCCTCGTTCCTCCAGTGTAGCTATTGATTTAGGGGGTTGGAAGTCCTGTCTCCACAGCACATATTGTTTGAGGTCATGGGCAGCAAGTTTTCAGGTTTACTTGTCCGGTGGACAAGTAGTCCCACCCCTCCAAAGAACAAACCCTTTGTCTGTCAGCTTACGCGATATGTCCTTGCCTTAGTGCAGATTTACAACTTTTAGTCATTGACAAAAACATGCCTGGAAATTGTACTTTAATCAAAATGTTGTGAATTCTATTTTGCATGAGCAAATATACATGGCAAGAGTGTGGAAATGTGCTTTTTAATGAGCACACCGGTGCAGCGGTCACCCTTCTCTGTCCACGGGTCCGTAGACCAACAAAATAGAGATTGGCACTGAAGCTGGAATTCTAATAACAAGTTTATTAATCACTCATGAGTGGGACTACGTCCACACAGCACTCAAGTGCTGCCTGAGGTAGTACATAGAATACACAGACCATGCTGCTTATATACAGTTATTTGCAGAGTAAGCATGTAGTTACAAATAGAAGGTATAGGCCTACACAGGAATAGTTACAGCCAGACATGGGCAGATGGATAATCACTTAGTCAGCAAAGCGGGAGGGGGAACAGAACTGTTTGCATCAACAGAAAACAGTTGACAGTTATATCTTTAGCCAGGTGCATTCTAGCAGCTACAGGCCTTTTCTCAGCATGTAAAATACTTTGGTTCAGTACAGAAGGCGTTAACTAAAGCTGATGACTCAAGCAGAATAGAAGGGCAAGCAACAGTGAAGACAAAAGAATTACATAGCTAACAAAATGGATGCCGCAACCAGGATGGCTTCAGCTTATGCTGACGGAAATTATTTCAGATTTCCACAGACGACCCTTTTAGCATGAGCTGAAGACATTTTCTTATACTTTTGAAGGAATACGGAAAATATCATTAACGTCAATCTGCATCATTTCATTAATTTCTTGATCACTTGCTAGTTGGGCATTTACATTCTTAACATTCTGTGTAGTCGGTATACACGAGGCACAAGTAGAAACACAAAGGGAACAAAGCATTGGGCCGCATTGAATTCATAGGCAACAAGCAAAAAGAATTGCAAAAATTATACATAGGGTTGACAATAATTTCCAGCCCCATACAGTGAACATGTTCCATAGTCATCCAGTCAAAGTCCATGTCCCTGAATCCTGGTAGATTTCAGTGGCTATTTTGTGCATCTTGGAAATTGCATCAAAAACAGAAGGGGCGTGGTCAGGGATATAAATACAGCAGCTACTCCCGATGATGCGACATGCTCCACCACGATCAGCAAGGATGACATCAAGGACCATCCTATTTTGAAGTGTCACATTTCTCCCAATTTGTAGTTCTTCCGTGATGTTTCCAAGTGCCATTGCTGACTGATTGGTTACAGCCTCTACAACACGTGTCAAACGCCTTATCTTTCTGCTGTTTAAGGCCGCTCCAACAAAGAAGAACAGTCCCAAATTAAAGTCAATATAATGCTGTAGTGCAGTATCAGTTTGATCCACCTCATCATTGTTTTATTGTCCTCTTGAATCTATTTTTGGAAATGTCATTATACAGTTTTTAGCCTTTATGGTATGATGCAGGTGCCAAAAACACAGGTGGAAGCAAAAAGGACACATAGCAGATGCCGGACCAACCAATAGGTAGATGATAATAACCTTTACTTCCGCAAATGAAATAAGTATTGTGTGAGGACAAAAAACTGCTATTGTTCATTCCAGTAATATTTAAAACTAAAGTACAGTCACTTTTTCCCACGGGAATATTGCCAATACTGCTCACACAGAGATCCGCTCTAGTAACAGCGATAACAGGAGGCCCATTTTCCTTGGCTGTTCGAGTGTTAGGGAAAACATAGTGCACAGAGGAATTTCCTTGAAGATACTCCTCCATTTCCCATACAGTTCCTTTAGCTTGTGGATCTCCTTCCTCATCAGGGTTACAAACTTTATTCAACTGAGCATTTAGTCCTCCTACATCAGCATAAGTAAAATTAGCAACTTCAGAAGCCCACAACAATGCAAACCAGGCTCTGCAGGAGCCATTATGTGAAAACGGCAAGGAAATAAAAGGCGTTCCTCCCTTTTTCTGATGAGCTGGCATCATTCCACATACCCAGCAGTTGGTAACGTTCGTAGCATTGTGTGTATGGTGCAACATCTGAATGAAGGTGTAATTGAGGTAGGACATTCTGTGCATCTGCTCATAAGGAAGAGTAAATTAGTGGTGTTCAATAGGGACAGGAGTAGTAGCAGTCAGTAGATTTCGGACAGGAGCTACTTCCTCTACAATCCATGTTATTATAGCAACAATAACAGTCAAAGTAAGTCCAGTAACAATCATTGTTCTTTTGCTACAAACTCTTGCAGCAGTTGGTTTCTTCTCCTTAGGCATATTCATTTTGTTGAAAAACAAGAAAACAGATGGTGCCCTAAGGTCCTGGGCAGGCGTTGATTTAGTCACTAACGTTGAGACGAATAGTCACTAAAAGACAACCCCCCTTTGAAGACAGTCTTTAACCACCCGGGACAGTGGCTCAGTCTTTTTCAGCAACAAAGTGTCTTTCTTCCTGGGTCGCAGCTGATATCGGAATGTACCAGGAATCGTGTGGTCCGGGAAGACTTCCTCAAGTCCTTCAGGTGACACAGCTTGTCCTTTCTCGGTGACCAGGCTCACTAGGTCTTGCAACTCTTTTCAACAGTGTGTTGCATGGACCCAGTGTTTCCGGTTCGTCACAAAACCGGAAAAATCACTTTGGCTGCAAAGACAAGGGTCTCCTCATGCAGGATGTCTCCTCTGCAAAATTCCACTCTTCCATCAAGACCACTCCTTTGGATGGCCGCGTCTCCGATGAGGATCCACGTTTGGGCGCCAAACTGTGGAAATGTGCTTTTTAATGAACACACCGGTGCAGGGGTCACCCATCTCTGTCCACGGGTCCGTAGACCAACAAAATAGAGATTGGCACTGAAGCTGGAATTCAAATAACAAGTTTATTAATCACTCATGAGTGGGACTACGTCCACACAGCACTCTCAAGTGTTGCCTGAGGTAGTACATGGAATACGCAGACCATGGTGCTTATATACAGAGTTTGTTGCAGAGTAAGCATGTAGTTACAAATAGAAGGTACAGGCCTACACAGAAATAGTTACAGCCAGACATGGGCAGATGGTAATCACTTAGTCAGCAAAGTGGGAGGGGGAAAGAACTGTTTACATCAACAGAAAACAGTTGACAGTTCTATCTTTAGCCAGGTGCATTCTAGCAGCTACAGACCTTTTCTCAGCATGTACATTGCTTTGGCTCAGTACAGAAGGAGTTAACTAAAACTGATGACTCCGGGCAGAATAGAAGGGCAAGCAACAGTGAAGACGAAAGAATTGCATAGCTAACAAAATGGATGCCACAACCAGGATGACTTCAGTTTATGCTAATGGAAATTATTTCAGATTTCCACAAGAGATCTGATATACTGCATGTCCCCGTAGCCTTTCAATCTTCGAAGGTTGGTACAATGAATATCATCTAGTTAGTTAAAAAAATAATCTGTTATTTCACTACCAAGAGACCTTAAGTTGAATGTGTGCTTTACAAATAAACATGCTGTATTAGGACATATTTGCTCATGTGAAAATCTGCTGACAGATTGCAAATTAACTTTTTCTATGCCCCCTTTGTTTCCTGGCCTGTTAAGAGTTTGCCTCCTGGCCTTGCCATTGAGATACTTCCAACCTTTTCTAGTGTGGGAAGAGATTGGAATGGACTTGGTGAATACCCTTCAACAAGCAGGTTAGTGGGTGTGCACAGACTCATGGGACATTCTAACCACTTTGGAACAACCACTTCCTACCTACTTCTAGCCCCAGTATTTAGGTTTGCAGAGATGTGAGCAAATCTGAGCCTTGCTAGAACCTGAAAGGATTCCAAAATTTACACACTCACTGAATGGCACCAAAAGTAACAAGTGTTTTTGTTATGGACTAGTGGATTTCTGAAGCATCGCATCCTTTTGGCAAGTACATATTTCATGAAATTGCCCACCCCTGTGACCCGTTCGATTTTGATGGTGTTTAAGTATTAATGGCACTTTTATTGCCCTTCCAGACAAATACTGCTACTTTGTTAATCATAACTGTATCAAATGGGTTCAGGCAATTTAATCCCTTTGGATTGTTTTGCTTTTTGACTACCCAGTTTTACACTTTTACTGTGAGTGAGTCTCACCAACGTATGGCCTGATTTAGATCTTTGCAGGTATGGTCCCGTGTCGCTCTTCCCTTGGATTGCCCGTGTGTCTACTAGGCGGTCCCCCCCACTCAAATTAGATGCTGGCGGTTCGACGGGCGAAAGACCGTTGGAGTGCCGTCGACTTCCCCAGGTATGTTTACTCACATCGACGGCGCCATAGGCAAAAGCGACTGTCGGAGGAAGGACTGCTAGTGTGTCCCCCGGGCCAATCCCGATGTGCCTTCCCGCCGACATGACTGTGGCTTTAAAACCTCCACACCCGAGTTGGTGGTATGGAAGGGATATAAGGCAGCAACTCCCCTTTCTTCACTTTCACACTTCTTTTACTTCCATGGACCTGATCTTCCAAGCCCTGCCTCTGCTGCTTGATGACGAACAAAATTCACACAGTCCTGGACGGAATTGACGGTAAGCTCTTCCATTACCTGTTACCTTTTAACTTGTCTGTTAACATTTGCACTGGACTCGTGCATTTTTAAATTTCTCCTACAAGCAATAGCATATCAATATGTAGTGCATATGTGTGTAATGTTGACGCTTAAGAAATGTAAAGAAACACACCTGTATAATTACATTGTATTTCTAAAGTTAGTGCAACCTGCCTTCAAAAAAATGGATTCTTGCACAAAAAAGGATATCAATCAAAAAGCCACCATGCAGGTGTGTTTAAATACATTTAAAAATTGTCAAATTAAAAACATATGTTTTACAAATCATTGGGATAAGTGTAATGTAACATGATGAAGAAATTGCACTAGACAAGGAGTAACCTTTACCTTCTCAATTACCTGTAAAATCGATGTTGGTCCCAAATTTGAATCATTCAACATATTCATCCATGTAACATTTCCCCTTTTCTAACGCAAGTCCTGTATTGTATCCAAATAAATTCAATAGTCACATTATTTTATAAAGTGTAATGTATGCATTTATGCTTATCTGTAATCAAGGTGAAATAAACAGATCTGTAGTAACAGGTCAAAAAATAATTCCAAGCTTCTATTTGTTGGTGCAAGTGACCATTATCCTGATGAATGGCTGCACCTAACAGCAAATGACCACCACGTACTATTTTAACCTGTGAATTCACTTATCAATGTAAACTTTAAAAACAAATGTTTTTTCTGCAATAATGGTAAATAAAAATATGTACTTCACATTTTAGTCAGAATCATCGCCAGAAAGGAAACCATTGCCAAGGAAAATTAATGTCTGGACAAACTTGGTAAAATCAAAATGCTGATTTATTCCACCAAAGAGATATGTCTCTCAAATAAAATGTAGAAATAAATGGAAGTCCAATAGAATGTCCAATGCCCTGTTGTGCTGTAGCACTAAGCTTGCATCCTACATAACTGCCAAGGGAAACCTCCTCAGGAAGGGGCATCTAGTGGGCACAGAGCAGGCATCTCAATGATCTTCCTTGTGAAGGGGTGTTTTGGTTTGGGAGGGGTGGTTTTTGTTTTGGAAGGGGTGGGTTATGGTTTGGGAGGTATAGTTTTGTCTTTGGGAGTGGGATTGTGGGTTTGGGAGGGGTCGTCTTGGGTATGGGAGTGGTGGTTTGGGTCTGGGAAGGGGTGGCTTGGTGTTCGGGACAGATGAGTTTGAGTTCGGAAGGGGTCAAGGCAAAGGCATAACTACATCTTAATGGGCAAAACGGGTAGGATGGTCGACAGGGAGTTGGGTTTGGGAGGAAGTGGCAGTGGGCAATATGCATGTGTCCGATGTTGCAGGTACCTGTGGATTTGATGTATGTGGTGTACGTTTGGGGGAGTGTTTCGAACTAGGTGTATGTTGTACAGGTGAGTGTGGGTGTTTGTGTTTTGTGGGTGTGGCTTCTAATGTTGGTGTGGATGGGTGTGATGGTGAGATCCTGGGTGTGGTTGTGGTGCATGTGGATGTGGTAGTGCATGAATGTGTGGTGGGAGTGTTTGTAGGTGTGCTGAGTATAATTGTGGTGCATGTGGGTGTGGTGGTGTGTATAAGTGTGCTAGTGGTGGTGCATGTGGTAGTAGGTGCGTTTTTGTTTTTCTGGGTGTGCTGGTGCATGTGGGTGGTGGGTGTTGTATCTATGTTAGTATGTGTGCCTGTGTTTTTGATGTGTTTGTGTGCTGTGTGTGTGTTTTGGAGTGGGTGCGTGCGTGCAGAGGTGTGCGCTTTGGACAGGGCTATGAATAGGTTGGTTGGGATGGCTGGGAGGCTGCTGTCAGTGAGGAGGCTATACCTTGAAAACGCCTCTGTAGGCCAGACCTAGCAGTGTGAATGCCTTCTAGGTATGCTACCATTTGTTGCATATGGGAGCTAAGGACCTGGGTGGCATTCAGTTGTGCAGTCTGGCCTACAGAGATATTCCGGAGGAGGTCAATAGCCTCCTCAATTATTGAAGCCAGGGGCTGAGGTGCCTGCAGCGAAGGAGATGCCACCCCTTTTAGGGGGGCAGGTTTGGCCAACTTGGGGGCGTGGGCAAGAGGAAGGGTGGAGATGGTTCTCTGGGTGGCAGATAAGGATGCTGTTGGTAGAGTTCTTGACATGTCTGCCACCACTAGAGACTGCTTGACTGGAGAGGCCTCCGAAGATGATAAGCTGGTGGCCTCTATTGCAGTCCCTTCACCCTCCTTTCCACGGGTTCCCTTGTTGTCGGTGATCTCAGCACCCAAACCACAGTAGCCAGCTGCTTCCTGATGATGCTGAAATTGAACCTGTCTAAACAGAACTGATGATCTTTGATCAAAAAGCAGGTTACAAGTTTTCATATTTCACCTGCTTCAAGGGTCTCAAACTTTAGTTCTACATTAGCATAAGCTCATGCATGTAGGCAAAATTTTCAGAAACCATTTGGTCACAGTTTTGTAATTCCCCATGATGGCTCCTATATCATGTATGATCTTGCTTCCTATCCATTTTTATTTCTCTGCAGGAACTGTTTGACACCTCTGAATGATTAGGCTTTGTTGTTTAGAAAGTGAACTGTTGTTTCCAAAAAGGAAATAAACCAAAAATACCTTTGTACATTGTGCTCACAGATATCTGCATTATTTTATTTCCCAAAAAGTTAAATATGAATCAATGTGTGTCATCAAATACTGCAATGTTTTACCAATATTTGTGTAAACTGTAAGGCAGTTTCCTCTGTTTGGCTATTTCACAATGGTAAACCTTACTTGAAGTAACTAAAGTATATTTAAAATGTATAACATATTATATAGATTCTGTCCTGAAGTAGCTTATTAATGTATTACATACTATGTCGGTATCTATGCTGTTGAAGGAAAATATTTTTGGGGTGGATTGACAAATGACGTCTACAGCATAAGTAAATACATAGGCCTTGATACGTTACTAATCCACTTCAGTACTGAGCAATGTTTTACCATAGTGAAATTGTTTTACAAAATATGCTGGCTTTCCCTTTAGGCAATAATTGATACAACATCACAATAAATATTATATACACTGATTCAGATATAATTTTTTACTTCAAAGATTCAAATGTAAATCACAATATGCAACATATTACACGCTGATACTTCGGAGGTCAACTTCTGCCACGGTCGACTAATTCCAAATGTCCTGACGGCGCCGTCAGGCGGCTGCCATTTTAGATGGTCAAATGGTGTGTTTGTGAATGTTTAGTGTGTCTCCACCACTCAAAATGAGGGATACTTTGTTTACACATACAAAATGCTAGTGTTACTCATTACATTTAAAAATACATTTATATGTAGTGCATTACTGTGGTTCTAATGCGACAGTTGCTTGATGTTTACCCTTCATTTGACAGTATTTTGTTTGAAAAAATTTGTAAATAAAACATTTAAGATGCATTATTTACACATAATTGTTTATAAATCAATAGACATGTGAAAATGATAATTGCTAAATATGTATACCAATTTTACATGTTGTGTTATGTTGAGAAACCAAATATAAATATTTTTACAAAACATTACATTTGTGCCATTTAGCTAAAAACAAATTTGTAGGGGCGTGGCTTAGGCAAGATGGCCGATCGGACGTGATCCGCATCGGCTCCCGCATCACCCCGGGCTTCCCCCGGCTTCGAGGTGGTTCCCGGGTCCCTGGGCGGGACGAACGCTCGCACTATGGGTTGGTGAGCCACGGAGCGTCGGCGGGCCCGGAGGATTCCCGAGCGGCAGCCGGCTGCGGCTCCCGAGACTCGCGGCAGTGACGGCGCAGAGGCGACCAAGATGGCGGCTCCCGCAGCTGTAAAGGCACTGCGTATCGGCCGCGGCTGAGGGTCCGGGGCGCCGGGCCTCAAGAAAAGAGGGGCGGCGGCTTCCTGGGGGCCCCTGTGGGGGCTCGGGCCCGGAAGGGCCGCATGGAGGATCAGGCACGACCCGGAGGGAGATCTCCCTGAGGCGACGGACGACACGGAGGTGGGGCCCCGAGACCGCGTGGGCCCGGCTGTCAAGGCCTCATGCCGAGGGAGAGGAGCTGGCGCGGCGGAAGGACGGTGAGAGGCGAGAGTGAGCATCTCTGGGAACCCACGTGCGGGATTGTCTACTGACCTGGCCTGAGGGGGCGGAGAGCCCGCGGAGGGGTCGGCGCGGGGGTCTCCTTGGTCCTGCAGCGCTGGTGAGCGACCTTGGCGGCGAGGCTGTGGCCCGTGTAGACTGCGGTGGTCTGTGGCGGAGGCGGAGGAGAGAGGTCCGGTGGTACCGGTGAGAGTGCGCAGCCTGGTCCGCGGCGTGTGGCGGGCCCGGAAGGTCCCGACGGAGGCTTGGACGAGAGAGGCGGCGGCTTCGAGGCTTGTGTGGAGGGCCCCTACTTGACCGCGCCATTGGCGGCACCAGTGTGGAGCGGCCTTATGCCAGCGAAGAAGGGCCAGGCCAAGCGCAGCGCCTCCGTCACTGCCTTCTTTGGACCGGCGGACAGGGGGCCATCTGGGGCATCGGCGGCGCAGCCGGGAGCGATGGCGCTCACTAAGGAGGATCTCCTGGCCTCCCTGCGAGATTTCAAGGTGGAGCTGTGGGAGGAGATTGGCCGGGATACTCAACGTTCGGTGGACCAGTTGCGAGCGGACCTGCGCGACCAGCTATCCGGCCTCCGACACGACGTCGACGCGGTGGGCACACGAGTGGTGGAATTGGAGACGAGACATGAGAACCTGGATGGCAGATGTACGGATCACTCACGCCAGATTCAGGCCCTTCAGGATCAGTTGACGCAAACGCAGCTCAAGGCGGAAGATTTGGAGAACCGCGCCCGCCGCGATAACATTCGAGTGCGCCATTTGGAAGAGCGAGCAGAGGGCCCGGATCTAGAGGCCTTCCTGGAAGGTCTCTTCGCGGAAGTAGTGAAACCACAGACTCTAAAGATTAAGCTCGACCGGGCACACAGGGTGGGCTTTCTGGCACCTGGAGATAAACTGAGGCCGAGGGACATTCTGGCCAAATTTCACTCTTACAAAATCAAGGAGGCTGTCCTGGCGGCGGCGCGGAGGTCGGCGGAGGTGTCATTCCAGGGGTTTACGTGTGCACTCTACCAGGATCTATCCCCGGCGACGTTGGCGAGGCGCCAGTCCTTTCGGCCGCTGACTGCTAAACTGAGAGCGGAGCACATCAGGTATCGCTGGACCTTCCCCTTTGGCCTCGCATTTGAATACCGGAATAAGCAACGTACTGTGACTGACTTGGAGGTAGGAAAGGCTATTCTGGGCCTGACTGCACCGGACGATGAACGGGTCGAGGGAAGAGCAGCAGCGACCGGAGGCACCGGGGCGGGGGCCGGGGACTGGGCCACAGTGGGCCATACCCCTCCCAGATGATTTCACGGGTGGCGCCACTTGGAGGAATGTTTTATCCACCGGTGGGAGGTCCTGGACATGGGTACTGAGCGCTTGAGGCCGCGCGCACTGGAGGGCCCGTCAGATCGGAGGGCCAGCGCGGAAGTGGTGTCGATGGGTGCGAGACTTCGAATGAGGGCCTGTCAGAGGGCCCGGGAACTAATGTTGGGGATGTTCTCCCCATTTCTATGCATAAGGGTCAAGATTGTTGCCGGGGGGGGGGGGAGGAGGGGAGGGGCGGGTTGCCATGCCCTTTGAGTGTTTACTGCTTTAATGCTGTGTTGCAATGGGGTGGTTGGGGCTGTTTTACTTCCTTTTCTTTTTCCCTTTCTTTTCTTCTCTTCTTCTCTTTTCTTGACACCGGGGACAGGGGGAGGGGCGCTGGGCTGGGCTGCTGAGGGTTGCACACACTCTAACTCACGATGGCTGTATCCCTAGGCTCATGGAATGTTCAGGGGCTTAATTCCCCCCAGAAGCGCCAGAGGGTGATGAAGTATATATCGGATCGACATCTTGACATAGTTGCGATGCAAGAAACGCACCTGCGTAGGGAAGACGAGCACAGGCTGCGACACAGGTCATACCCACTTATGTACAGTTCGTCGGCCTCCACCAAGCACAGGGGGGTGACGCTGTTGTTTCATAGCGGAGTGAAGTTCCAGCCGATAGAGGTTTGCTCAGACAAGGCGGGGAGGTGGGTGATGGTAAAAGGGGTCCTACGAGGGCAGACTTGCACTTTCATTTCACTCTACGCACCCAACACTGGCCAGGCGGGGTTCCTGTCCACCTTTTGCTCGCGGTTGGAGCAGTTCGCTGAGGGTTCGGTGGTTCTGATGGGGGACTTTAATCTGGTGTGGCGGGTGGAGTTGGATAGCTCGCGCTCGCAGAGGGCTGAGTCGGGTGCCTTCTCTGCGGCTTCTCGACAACGCTTCTCTGATCTGGGCCTCTGTGACACCTGGCGCACTTTGCATCCCTCCACGAAGGATTATACCCATTTCTCCCATGTCCACCAGTCGTATTCCCGGTTGGATTACATTTTCATTAATCGCTTTCTTTCGGGGTCCATACGAGATGCGCAGATCCTTCCGCTCTCTATTTCCGACCACAGTATGGTCACGGTTACGCTTCACTGGCCAGGCCCCCGGGATCGCCAGCAAAAATGGTATTTCCCCGCTTCCCTCACCAGGGATATAGTGTTGCGCGCCTCACTACGGGAGGCTATAGATGACTATTTTGCCCTCAATGGCGCAGAGGAGACCTCGGAGCAAACGCGGTGGGACGCCTTTAAAGCAGTGATAAGGGGGAAGTGCATCGCGCTCAACTCGGAGCTTAATCGGCAGAGGGCGGCAGAACGAGAACGCCTGGAGGCGGAATTGGTGGCCGCGGAACAGGCCCATAAGGCTAAGCCTTCTCGCCTCACCTTGCGGCCCCTTACGGCGCTGCGGGGCAAACTTAAGTCTATCTATGCCAATAGGGCTGAACTAACCCTCTTGCGGTTGCGTCACACCTCCTATGCCCAGGGGAACAAGGTGGGGAGGCATCTGGCTAGACAGCTCCGGGTCAAGCGAGATAAGGAATACATTGAGGGGGTACGGGATGCCGCGGACGTGCTTATCCACTCGGATGAGGGCAAGGCGGCCTGCTTCCGATCTTTTTATAGCACACTCTACGAGTCGGACTCGCTAGAAGGCCCAGCGCAGGAAGCCTATCTGCAGGAGTTACAACTCCCTCAGGTGTCGGACGCGGCCAACGCGGACCTCTGCGCCCCCATCTCATTGGAAGAGGTCACCAAGGCCATAATGGCGCTCAAACTGAATAAGGCTCCCGGACCTGATGGCCTTACAGCCCTGTTTTATCGTACCTTTGCGCCGGACCTGGCCCCGCGCCTGCAATCTTTGTTCAACGCTGTCGTCACTCAGGGGGTGGTCTCCTCCTCCATGGCGGAGGCGGTTATTACGGTTATCCCCATACTGGGGAAACCCAAGGATCACTGTTCCTCCTACCGCCCCATCGCGTTGTTAAATCTAGACGCTAAGTTGTATTCCTCTATTCTGGCGGCCCGGCTCAGCCCTTTGATGGCTGCGTTGATTCATCCCGATCAATCGGGTTTCATTCCGGGGAGGCAAACGCACGACAACACGCGACGCATAGTGCATCTCATAGAAAAGGCTTCGAAACGACGCTTGCCGGCCGTCCTGGTGGGACTGGATGCCGAGAAGGCGTTCGACAGGGTGGATTGGGGGTTTCTCTTCTCCACCATGCGCCGGATGGGCTTTGCAGACGCCTTTATGGCAATGATACGGGCCAATTATCGGCTCCCGGTGTCGCGGGTCCAGGTCAACGGGACCTGTTCGGCGCCGTTCGCCCTCTCCAGGGGTACTAGACAGGGGTGCCCATTGTCCCCCCTCTTGTTTGCCCTGAGTATTGAGCCACTGGCAATAGCCGTTCGACGTAATCCGCAGATAGCGGGCATTCCGTTCGCAGGGGAGGACCATAAGATCTCCCTGTTCGCTGATGATGTGCTTCTCTCACTCACAAGCCCCTCTGAGTCGCTCCCAATTCTCCAGGACGAGCTGCGGAGCTATGAACGAGTGGCGGGATTCAAGATTAACCAGGACAAGTCTTATGTTCTTAATCTTACGCTACAGGGCGAGGAACTGGCGAGCCTTCAGAGGTGCACGGCTTTCCGCTGGGCGACCACGTCGCTTCAATACTTGGGAGTCCAGCTTACCCCCTCCATATTTCCCCCCCCTTCTTGGGCTTATTAAGGCCGACCTGGCGCGCTGGAAGCCTTTGTTTATCTCGTGGCTGGGGCGTATTCACTCTCTCAAAATGACGGTCTTACCGAAGTTACTCCACCTGTTCCAGGCCCTCCCCATTGATGTCCCTCTCTCCTTTTTCGCGACCTTACGCTCCCTCTGCTCTCATTACATCTGGCAGGGGGGCAGAGCCCGGCTGTCATTTTCCATGTTGCGGAGGCCACGTTCTGCGGGCGGAGCGGGCCTCCCCGACTTCCACCTCTACTACAAGGCGGCTCAACTACGAGTTTTGGTAGAGTGGTCGAAGAGAGAATCGGACAAACATTGGCTCCATATGGACAGGTCGGTGGCGGGCAGGACGATTTGGGACTTGGCGTGGCGGCCAAAACACGATAGACCGGCAAACGCTTACGTCAGCATGCCCACTAGAACAACATTGCGGGTATGGGACACTCTGGCGTCGGATGAACGGTGGACAACTTTTCCTTCCCCCCACACGCCTATTCACGGGTTGGCGGCTTTTCCGCCGGCGCTTACTAGGGGGCCTTACGCGGCGTGGGAGAAGGGGGGCTGTTTGATGGTAGGACATCTTTTTAGGGGGTCGAGGTTGATGACCTTCTCCGAATGTAGGACCGACTTTAGTCTTCCGCCCACCGAGCATTATCATTACCTCCAGCTTAACCACTGGCTTCAAACGCAGGCCCTCCAGGCGGCGGTTCGCAGACCCCAAACACCCTTCGAAAAATTTGCGCGCACTACCACATCTATGAAGGGGGTAATCTCCTTTCTTTATGGACACCTTTTGGCTACTAGAGTCTCCCCGGCTCCACGATTCCAATCTAAATGGGAGGAGGTGCTGCGGCGTCCGATCGGACAACGGGAGTGGGAGGCGTTGTGGTCGGATATCTCGAAGCACAACCACTCGATAGAATTGCGAGAGGCGCACATGAAGGTAATGGTGGATTGGTATTTGTATCCGGCTAAGTTGCGGCGTATCTTTCCAGGCACCTCGGACCGCTGCTGGAGGGGCTGCGGGTTTCTAGGAGATTTTGAGCACATCTGGTGGACCTGCCCGACGATCCGCCCCTTCTGGGATGAGATCTTAGCGCAAATCAAATCTATGCTGGGTTATCCGATTCCCACGTCCATGGCGACAGCGTTGTTGGGCCTGCGGGATCCCTACCTGCGCTACCAAACCAGAGCGGACAAGGCGGTGTTGTGGCTGTGCTTGGGGGCGGCGAAGGTTGCGATCGCGGCCAACTGGAAGAAGCGGGCGGCGCCCACGGCCTCGATGTGGCACGCTCGTCTCTGGAGACTTCTGAGCCTAGAGAGAATGACGGATATCTTCAGGGATGACTTTGCCGCGTTTGAGCTCAAGTGGGGTCCGTTGGTGTCTTTCCTCTCCAGGGGGCTACCGGCGGCGGTGTGTCCGCCCCAACTTAGGAGCCTACGGTTGTTTCAATTGTAAGGGGCCGCTATTATGGTCGGTGACGGCCCCTGCCTGTGCTGGTTGAGGTCCCGGGAAATGTGGATGGGCCTTTGCCTGTCCGCAGCCTTGGGTGAGTGTCTCCCCTTCTTTGTCACAGCACCGGGGCCTCGGGGCCCGATCCCGGAGTCTCCTCACTGTCTCTTTTCCTTCTACCTTTCCTTCTCTCTCTCTCTCTCTTTTTCCTTTTATGATTTGGGAGGGGTGGGGGGGTTGGGGGGGAAGGTGGGGAGTTGGGGTTGTTAGTTACATTGGATGTGCAGCCAATGACATAGTGCCGGCAAGGTGGTTAGGCCGAACCTTTTGCGTGCCGGACCGGCACGGGACTGTTAGTACCCGGGTGGCACCTACGGAAGGTTTCCGGGGCATTACTCATGGGCCGACGTCCCCCCCCTTATTTTAGTTCTCTGTATCTCTCCTATAGCGATTGTAGGGATGGGGGAGACTCGCCCTTATTAGGGGAGGCTGAGAGTCGGTCTGGCGTTGTCTAACCATCGCTTATTGGTCCAATTGGCTATGAGGCACGTGTCAGGATGTGATTTGTATGTACTGCTCTTTTTTGTGTGACTAATAAAAACAAGTTTGACAAAAAAAAAAAAAAAAATTTGGAAATGTTTTAAAATGTCATTTTTTTTTTATGCAGACATATGAACCCAGGGACAGTGCGGAGACGACAAACTCAGGCGTTCCAACCATTTCCAGACCTTGCCACAATGGAAGAACGGAACATTATCAAAAAATTCAGATTAAATAGGCAGACTATACTGTATTTATGTCATCAGCTTGAGCCAGATCTTCTGCCTTACAATAGGAATCCCACATCTATTACACCAATTGTCAAACTCATGGCAGTACTTAATTTTGTGGCCACAGGATCATTCCAATACACTATTGCAGTATCTTGTGTAACGTTACAACCTACTGTCAGTGAGGTGCTACAAAAAGTTCTTTTTTTCAATGATGAGACACATCAACAGCTTCATCCAGTTTACACGACATGAGGATTTTGCGAATGTCAAGGGCAATTTATTTTTGTGGTTTGGATAGCCTACCACATGTGGTTAGAGCAATTGATGGCACACATATTGCCTTATTGCAACCATACACTAGAGAACAAGTCTACTGGAATGGTAAGAATGTTTGTTTCAATACAGTGTGCAAGTCGTCTGCCTACCTGATTTGTTCATCACAAGTGTCTGTGCACATTTCCTCAGATCAACCCATGATTCCTTTGTACTACAGAAAAGCAGCATACCCCTGCAAATGTCACAACGTAGACCTGAGAGGGCCTGGCTTGTTAGTAAGTACAATCTGACATAATATTGTTTGGGTAATTTCAAGTTGAATAATCTGAAATTGTGTTCTATATCTTTTGGCTCTTATTTTCTCCCCATTTAAGTGACTCCGCTTATCCTAACTGACCTTGGTTGTTGGCACCACTGAGGAATCTAACAACTCCAGGGGATGTCCACTTCAGTGAGGTCCATTGAAGAACACGAAGGCCAGTGGGGTGGACTTTTGGCCTTTTAAAGGCCAGATTTTGCTGTCTGGACAAGACTGGTGGAACCCTCCACTACTCACCTGATACGGTGTGCCAAATCACCATGGCCTGCTGCATGTTGCACAACATAGCCCTGCGCCTGAACATCCCGTACATTACAGAGGATGGAGACCATGAAGAGTAACAGGGTGATGATGTTGAAATGGCAAATGAAGATGATAGTGGTGAAGAGGAAGGAATTAACTTACGTCAAGATGTTATACTTCTTCACCTGAGTGTAAGTATAAATTTACATCTTATGACGTTAAGGTAAAACCACAACCAGATGAGTGCTGAAACTTTTCAACCTCTCTCCTCCAGTCAAGAGATCTGGGGTTAATCCATCGTTCATTTGCTCACTATGCTAACACAGTTTGGACCCAACCATATGCAGATCATTCTTGACGCTGCTCCTCATTGGAACAGTTCAGCCCAAACTGCGAGGCCAGATCCTCCCTGGGCCAGAAACAAGATTCCTAGGACTGGTTTTGGGGTATCACCCCATATCAGCCAGGCTAGCTTGAATCCAGTGGCAGAGTGTGCAAAGGAGCAACATCTGGGCATACCATGGCCACATAGCAAACACAATAAGATGATGGACAGATCTGTGACTGGGGATGAGTGTCTGAAATGTTTCAGCACTCCGTGCATCACCTTATTGTGTTTGCTATGAAGCTAAAACCAACTTTTAATCTCAGGAGGAGAACAGTCTGTGCTGGACATTTTTCTGAAAGGGCAAGTTGATGAAATCCAGGCCAAAGCTGTTTGTTGAGCAAAGTGTTGACACATTGACTACTGGGTTCCTTTAGAATGTTTTTCTTTGATGATGCTTAGAAAATGTATCCTCAAAAGTACTCATTTGTAATGTGTAATGTAATTAAATGTTTTTGTTTTAGGATCCATCACCATGTCATCTTCAGTTGGACATTTCAACTTTGTGACTTTTGCAGTTATATGCTGCTGTTGTGAAGGGAACATGGGTTGATCCTGTGGAAAACACGCAAAGACTTTGGGTGTGTATATCTTGTACTGAGACAAATTGCACAGTGATTGAATGAAAGGTTTGAAGATTGCATTGGACTTGTTTTTTGGTTAATGTTAGCAGCAAACCAATATGTGCAGCTTGAATTGCTGTAACCACATGTAGTAGTCAACACCAAACATAGTAATCTCTCTTCACATTGCCAAAATGCTCATGTAGCTGTTGATGTGTCTCATCATAGTATGAATGACTCCTTGTAGCACACCACTTAAAGTTGGTTGTGACATCCCCCAAATGCACCAACAGTGTACTGGAAAAATCATGTAGTCACCAAATTGAGTACTTTCACGATATTAGACTCTTGGTGTTATTGTTGTGCAATTCCTCTTGTGAGGCAGAAGATCTGGCTCTAGCTGAAGACATAACTCAATGATATTTTGCCTACAGAATCTGATTGTTTTGATTTTATCCCCTTCTTCCATGGTGTCAAGGTCTGCCACTGGAAGTGTAAAAATGTCACCGAGTATTTGTGTTGTGTATGGTTGTTATGTTTAAGGAAAAATTGACAAGACATTTTTCAAATGTAATAAAATACCAGTTGACTAGTTTTTGTTTTTAGTATTTTGTTGTCATGGCTGAAAATAGAGAGCAACGTCACCTACTTGCAGTTCACTTATAATTTAGCTAACATTTGCTTTTTTACATTTTAATATGTATGATTGAAGGAAAATTCTATATAGAGCAAAGAAATACAACACCAGTCTTTGACTTTGTTACTTTTGCTTTTATTAAACAAAACCAAATAAACTAACACAGGATAAAAACCAAAAAGCGGACCACCCAGGTCAGACCTTGTTATAGGTAGCCCAATATAGGCCAGGGTATCATCCTAACCTTTCACCTATATTCTTCCCTACCCTACATTCATTACTGGCTGCTAGGACTGACCCTTTACCTAGTTACAATACTGCTTACAGAACGTGGGGTTTTACCTGAACAATAGCCTCATACGTTATGCATGAGGACCCTTGGATTCTTGGAAACTTAGCAGGACTACAATCTCCTGCATAATAGTTATGTACAAGGTTAATTCCAGACGTCATCCTAAGTCCGACAGTGGCACAGCAAGGTAGAACCCCTGGGGATACCTTCGGGTATATAAAAATCATATCTTGCTGTGATAGAGGAGATCAGAATTTCCCTGCCGACACACACTGACACGAGACGCTGAGGTTCCTGCATGCAGATACTCCAGCTTGCAGTGGTCTAACATCCCTTGCGGGGTGTCCAGCTTGAGACCAAGACGAGGTCCCACAGTCTCGCACTTCAGGTAATTGGGTTGACTTTATCCTAGAGGGATTCTTGGCCTATCACGTACATACATGCTAGGTACACTTAAGTACATCTAGTTAGGGTAGCATCATAGGAGTACGCATTTTATTGTCATGAATTTTTATATACTTGCTTGTATTTATGATTATAGCAAAATGGTAGGAATCTTCCATCCTTTTACTTTCCTATTGCTTCTAATCATCTATATCTGTTACTGTGTAATGCTTGTTTCAGCACACCTATTTTACACTAGAATGACGACTGTTCAATAAATACTTATTGAAAAACATCCATACTGTTTATTCTGTGTATCTCCCTGAGACTAAATGAGCACGAGTGACTGGGCGAAAAGTAGTACACTGTTTCCACGGTCCTGAAGGATCAGGGTTGTCATGTTAGATACTTGCCAAGTACTATTATCTCTTTTGGTAAGAGGAGTTTCTAGTGGAACTGTGAGCTGGCTGGTATACAGGCCAACATATCCGGTGGGGCTCTGGAATCAGTTTGGACACCAAGCCCGCAGTGTATGTTGTCCAAACGCACAGATCATGTATAGGTTTTATAAGAACTACACAACAACCTATTGGCTTTGCTAAAGCTTGATTAATTTCGTGTTTCCCATAAGCATGTTGAAATTGGTCACACTGATTTTTCATTATGAATATTTTTGGAAATACCAGGATGTGGACGGCATGCAGTAGCCGGAAGCTGTTGGTTGGCAGATTTATTCAAATTTAAATTAGATGTTTTCTTGATTGAGTGGTGATGGTCTGGTAGAATTTTGGTTGAAAACTCAACATATGTGAGTGAAACACCAGCAAGTATCCACAGGAGTTTCCCTATATGCAACGCTGAATCCTGAGGATGTTCTTGCGGACCCAGGTGGCCAGGAAAGACCGAAACGTCGACAACACACCCCTCTTTGCCCTTGATTTTCTTGATTTAAGTTGATTTCAAGTTATGTTGAATATCAAGAATTGTGAAAGATATGGACTGGTATTCGTACTGACCATATTATGTGTTGGTAAAAGGGTGTCTACATTACTGCCAATCCCCTAACAAACAGGTGCATCATATGGGATTGTTCTGGTAGTTGCAGTGTTGCTATTGGTTTTTCAGGCCTCGGCTAGCGAGGCATGCAGTATACACTTTAGTTGGGAAGCTTTGTGGAAGCTCCGCCCATATTTTTTATTGGCTTATTTCCTAAATGCAGCCTTCTGATAGGTTTTAGGCTTGTTAGTCCCACCTCATGACGACCATGTCGTCATTTGTATCCTGCCACGGCTACTGGCCCCTTCACTCCAGCACTATTTTGTTCTCCTACCCCCCCTGCAGTCCCATTTGTGCACTTTCTTCCCGTGCGCCCCTCACCACCCTCCCAGTCCGATACCTTCTGTTTTTCAAATGCTTGTCTTAGGGAAATGATTAGTTCTATGCGCGGTGATATTGGAGACCCACGCCACCGCGAAATTCTCTAAGTGCAGCGGCTCATATGGTCGCCACGATATTCATGGCTGAAGTCCTTTCTTTGTTACCAAGTCCTAGCGATTTCATAACCTACACTTCCAGTTCGGCTGTTTCCTCCTGTGTGTCCGCCATAACGGAGTGCAGGCAAGAAACTGATGGTGTCTGTTAATAATTACCAAATTACAATGCAGTATCATCTTTCCCATGCCCTGCGATCTGAAGCGCCAGGAGCGGCGGTCTGAAATCGTGCCCGTCGAGGCAGTCGAAGGCTGTCAGTAGAGGCTCTGAACCGGACGTCCGGCTTTAGAAAAGGGAGGGCTCCCTGCGGCTCTTTTCGGTTCCCAACGAAGGTATAACTAGGCTGTGAGGAACAATATTTATTTGTTGAAACAAAGCCTGCGGTAGCAGCAGGATTTGGGCCACTGACTCTCAAACTGGCTATCAATTTGAATGGATAATAGAATATTTAGAGCACCGAGAAGGGTTACGCTGTCACTCTTAAGCAATTTGCGAAAATTAATTTCTGAAGAGAGCCTGAAGGCGCCATTAAGAGTCACTTTGTGCTTTCACGGTGTGTAGTTGTGTGCGCACACAGAGCTGATAAATGTGGGTGGTAACGAGGAGGCCAGTCCAGGGATAAGAGGATCTCTAACTTATGCGCCCCATACCTTTGTAGATTTTCATAAAACAGTTTACGATACAGCCGGAGTTGCATTTTAAGAAAGGCAAACAATTAACATGTACAGTAAACGTTTTCAGTGTAGTGTTGAAAACCATGGGTTCTGCTACATCAACAGAATTATCAGTTGTCTGATATTTGACTACCTCTTCAATAATGCACGATATTGTCTCCCATTTTCTTAAGAACTCGAGGGGGTCTGTGTTCCCCAGCTGTATTTACTAAACACGCATCCATTCCAGATCGTGCTTAGATTTGCCAGATGGATGTTGGAGGAAATAAATTACGACCCCACAAAAACGTGTCTTGGGTTTAGTTTAACATCTTGCCACTACGGAAATTTGTTGCTTTGTGCGCAGTCCATACACAAATAGGTTATGAGCCAGACCGCTATTAGTGTATTGAAAAGCAAACCTACCTATGCTGTGACTAGTTGATCAATGTAGGCTGTGCGAGGGACTCGATTACATGTTGTAACAAATACAGCAGCGTAATAACATTTCAGTAGTTAAACATGTACAAAGTTCCTGCCTCAGACATTGTTAGTCACTCACTGTGCTTTTTATGGAGTATAGACCTGCAAAAAGGGGTAATTGCCTGTTTTCACAATACGCCGCGACTGGTGGCTGCCCTGCATGTGTTCCCTCCACCCCTAAAAATGTAATTACATATCTTTGTTTAAGGAAGTGAGGGTTGTACATAATATAAAACTTTTGATAGTGACTTGCACGCACCCCACAATCTTGGATACCACGTGCACAACAAAGTTATGGGCAAACGCCAAAGATAAAATTCAACTGAGGAAAGAGTCCGGATGGTTTGTATTTCTTTTCTAGTCTGGAGCATGCAACAATTTCCTCTACTGATATAAAGTGTCAGTGATCAATGCACTGTTGATCAGCAAGCTGAAAGTACTACAACAGCCTACTCTGCAGCTTGTCTGCCTCTTTTTGAAAATCCACACTATATACTCTGTTTCCAGCCTCCTCACCACTGAAGGACATCCAAAAAATAGCTATACACCCTTCTACATCCCAGCCTGCCGCCTATCATGTTTTAGCCACGTATACCGTGTTTATTATGTTTTGCATTCCTCTACCTCCATATTTTTGTGCTTGCTTCAGTTGAACAGCCTCTCCCTGGCAGAAGAGATGCTACTTAAGTAATCAGTTATGCAGAAGCTGGCCCTACGATAGCTGCCAATTAGCTCCTATCCCCAAATAGTAGATTTCACACTTCAGGCATGCTAATGATTGCTTCACCAAATACTGGCTATACTATCCGACCCCTTGTTTTGTGTAGTGATGAAGGTCCACTCAGGAAGGTAGTGTTTCAAGATGCTTTATTCCATGAAGATAACATGTAGTAAGGTACAAGACATCATGTAGTTACGTAGTAGATCAGAGCCCCACCAGGAGCTGGCTGTCAGCTGCTCAGGCCATGACCAACTATCACTCAGCCTCTCTCAGTCCCAACATTCCGAGGCATCATCAGACTCCAACATTCCAATGAGTCAGAGCACAGGCACTGGCTTAGCAGGGGAGGTAAAACACCTTACAATATAACATGCAGAATACTACACTATGCATCACTGACATTCGCAACACGTGTAAAGCATTCAAATCAATCTAAGAAACTGAATAAATATCCCCCAAGCAGTGCCACTTACTGTTCATGACCCACGTGGTGATTATTTTTATTTTATTTACGAAGCTTTATATAGCGCAAACTTGACCGGGTATCGGAGTGCTTACATAGCACCAGTTGCCTTACATGAGGATCATCTTGAGCAACTCTGAAAAATGGTGGTACACTACCTTTTAAGCATATAACTATTTAAGTTATTGAATAGTTTTAATGCCTGCGGCCTCTGATTCTGGTCTCCAGAACTCCTTTTTCCGTGTCATTAAGATTGTACTTCGAGCTCCAAATAAAAAGCTAGAAACTGCTTCTGTCTGGCTCGAAATCAATTGTACTGCATTTCTCCCCAAGACTCTTGTCTCCCCATATTCCAAAGTTCAGTTTCAGAATGAGTTTTATTCAGTGTCACCGGTGTGCAGAAGTCGAATTGCATATATTTCAAATTGTCCTCGCTGGACAATACCGTTAATTCTATTTTTTGTGCAGCACTGTAATGGGTGGTGTTTGTTGACAGTAACTTTCCCAACTGGTGCCCCTTCAAATAAGAACCCCCCCCCCCACAAATCACCTCTTCGTGATTGGAAACGTTTTCAATGTCCCTGGAATAAATGTCATTGGAGGAATATATTTGGTCCCCGATGAGATGTTTATAGTAACATTTAGGCATAGCTGTTTCTTTTGGTGAGCTGCAGTGTATCATGGGATATATATATATACCTGGGATGCTGGAAGTATAGATGTTCATCGGGTCATGTTGTGTCTGCTGAAGTACAGCCTGTCCCTAAATTAGTGATGAGCTCTTTGTAGGAAATAGTAGCTGACATGTAGTTGCTGGCTTCTTAAATGTTGTTTTTTTTGTTTAAATTTTTTTATTAGGGTTTTGCGTACAAATTAACACAATGTATGTCAACCATATTACATATGAATCAGTTTTGGGCATCAGTGTGACTTAACATTGCTTGTTTCAAGGGTGGTTACACTGGTTGCTTTGTCTCTGGGACTTTCTGTTATTACTAAATCCACATGTCTCCTACCAGTACCTTCCAGTAGATCGTCACTTATGTCATCCCGGTGGTGCTAATGTGTCACGTGATCTCTACCGTCAACTCGGTTTCCCTCTTACTGTCTGTGTAGCTCCTCCCTGGTGACGAATGTATTCAACTGTTTCAGTAACTAGGGCATCGGTGTTTGAACTGCCGATGGGTACAACTGCTAACTGTGGGGAGGAGGGGAAAAAAACGTGAGAAAGGAAGAGGAAACGTATAGGGGGGGGGGGTAGAGGGGAAACTAAGGAAAGGATCATAAGGGGGGGGAGGGTGTAGGGCGGGTTGGGACGGGCTGCCGCGGTGGTCTGTGCGCTGATTGAGAGTAGGTCTGTCGGACTCATTCTAGGGTAAGCCAGGGGGAAAACGGGTCGGTGCGCGGGTGCGCGAGAGGGGACGGGGCCTCCGCTCGCCTCTCCTAACGAAGCTCTCTACTTCCCTATTGTACCTCTGCTATTATCCCTGGGTCTCGAGTGGTAGGGGGAGCGGGAGGAGTGCAGGGATTAGGCTGTGTCGTGTTCTGTGCTTCTCCTTCTGTACATTGTTGTTTGAACTGTATGAGGAGTTGGGCCCACTCCATGGATATTGGGTGTTTGCGGATGCCCCTCGCCTCTTCCTCCCTGATTGTCTCCTCCTCCGCCGTGCCCCATTTTAGTAACGCTCCCGTCCAGGCTGCTTCCGAGGGTCCCGCTGGGGTCCTCCAGTGCATAGCTATGTTCCTTTTCGCTAAGAGGAGAGCCAGAGAAGCAAATCTCCATTGCACTTTTGCGGTTTTCTTTTTCGGGGATATCCCCAGAGCACATGCCTCCCACGTAGAGGCGACCGGGAGATCAGTCGTCGCTTGGAGCGTGTGGTGCACCGTGTCCCAGTATCGTTGTATGGATGGGCAGGCCCAAAATATGTGTTTGAAGTCTGCGTTCAACAATTGGCAGCGGGGACAGCGAAATTGCGTATCGGGGTAGAATCGGTGGAGCTTGTCCGGTGTCATGTACGCACGGTGCAGGATGTTGAACTGTATATTTTTGAACCGAGCGTTCCTGGACACCTTTTTTGGGAATTCCAGTGCTTTGCGCCACTCTGAGTCGTGAAACGCTCGGTCCGCATCCTCCTCCCATGCGCCCCGGAGCCCGTCCAAGGAAACATCCGTCAATTCCCGGATCGCTTTGTAGTGCCACGTGATTAGATGGCTACCGGACCCCATGCGCAACAGTGTGTGCAGCACCGGATGTGTCGGGGGCTCCCCCTCCCGTAGGTTCCAGAGTTGACCACCACTTTCTAACACTTGTCTGTGACGTAGGAATTGTCCAGGAGGGAGATCATACCATTCGATCATTTGAGCAAATGTCTTCAGTTGCCCCTCCTGGAACAACGCCCCCACCTCTGTGATGTCGTGGTCGGCCCACACTCGAAGGGCTCCCGCGGTGTAGTATCCGCCGTTCCGGGGGAGTCCCACCAGGGGAAGCAAGGGGGAGTATAGTGGTTGACCCTTGGACATGCGGTGTATTCGCATCATGCATCTGCGAGCTATGACCACCTGTAGCGGGTACGTGCGCACTGGTGTAGTACCTGGCAGTAGCAGTCGCCGGATTGCCGGGAGGGGTATTCTGCCTCTCTCCGTGATTGTCTCTCCTGTTTGCCTCTCCGCTGTCCAGTGGGACAGCCATTGGAGCTGCGCCGCGAGGAAGTATGATTCGAAGGACGGAGCTCCCAGGCCTCCACCCGTCGTGGGTAGGTATAGTGTGCGCAACGCGACTCTATGACGGCCCCCTCCCCAGACCAGGGTTGTTAATAACGTATCTAACTCCCGGAAGAAGGAGTGTGGCGGGACGATAGGAAGGTTCGCAAAGTAATAGAGCTTCTCTTCCAGGGGATCCTCATCAATAGTCATAAGCATTAGAATATTCCCGCCCATGTGCGGGATCCCGGAAACAGTATATTATATGTGCCCCACATATACATATCCATACATATATACCTATATGTATACACAAGCAAATGCAGCCCCTAACACCCTAGAGCTGAATCATGCTGTAAGGAATTTCCACTACACATTAGAAAAAATAGCATTATAAACATGAGAAACAACATTATAACTTGTTTGGAAACTGTTTTAATGCTTAGAAAACAGCAGAAATTCTTAGAAAACACTGAAAGCATAGGAAGCTCCCAGGCTGCATTGCAAATACCCAGTCTAAAAAGACTGAAAAGCTAACTCATAGCTGTATAGTAAGAACTGACACCGTGCCTTTAAGGCACACCTGACCCCCACCTTCCCATCATGCCTCAGGGGTGACAGTTAGGTCAGTTGTTCTTTCCGGCTCCTTCTAGAAGGATCCTGGCAACAGAGCTCCACTTTTTTCTGAGTTTGTCAGAAAATATTGTCTATTTTTTCAATTCTTTTTCCCTTACTTCGACGTTTCACAGCTAAGTCAGTAAGAGGCTGCCTTTTTTTAGGCTTATTTGGGCATTTTTTCCACTTAAAATGCCTTCTCTTTTCGATCCTTGCCCTGCCTGTGGCAAGAAAAAGGCCGCGACTGACTCTCACAGGGTCTGTATCCTGTGTCTGCCGGAGGACCATGATTCCAGCACATGTCCTCACTGCCAGGGCCTGTCCAAAAGAACTTTGAAGGACAGAGAGCGAAGTCGCGCTTATGGCCTAGCGCAACCATCTAGAGGCCGATCTCCGGTGAGGAAGGGCTCCAAGAGGCATAAAAAATCATCTAGAAGCAAGTCCTCTCGTCCTTCCGCCTCAGCGTCGGGCTCGGCGCTGGGAAAAGATGTTCCGGTAGGTCATATTTCGAAAAAGAAGTTCTCGACAGCGGGCTCGCCGTCGAGAGCAGGTACGACGTCGACGTCGAAGTCCAGACCGCCATCGTCAACTCGGCGACGATCGGCGTCGAGATCCAGAGCGGCGTCGAGATCCAGATCCTCTCCGCCGTCGTCAACCCGGCGACGTTCGGCGTCGAGAGACACCCCCCCTCCGCCGTCGTCAACCCGGCGACGATCGGCGTCGAGAAGCAGGGAACCTCCGCCGTCGTCAACCAGGCGACGATCGGCGTCGAGGAGCAGAGAACCTCCGCCGTCGTCAACCCGGCGACGATCGGCGTCGAGGAGCAGAGAGCCTCCGCCGTCGCCAACCCAGCGGCGTTCGGCGTCGAGGAGCAGGGACCCTCCGCCGTCGACATCTCGACGTCGATCGGCGTCGAGGAGCAGGGACCCTCCGCCGTCGTCAACCAGGCGACGACCGGCGTCGAGGAGTGTCACCCCTCCGTCGTCGAGGGCACCATCCCCACCGTCGTCGAGGCTTCATCGACGTTCGACGTCGAAGCAGCAGGATCCTCCGCCGTCGTCCTCCAAGCGGCGTTCGGCGTCGAGGTTGGCATCGGTATCGACGTCGAGAGTGGCAGCATCTCCGCCGGCGTCCCCGCGGCGTCCGGCGTCGAGGGAGAGAGAGCCTCCGTCGTCGGCTTCACATCGCCGCTCGACGTCGAGGCGGCAGGCTTCGCCCACGGAACATGGCCGCCGGTCCACGTCGAGACGGCGTTCGACGTCGAGAGAGTCCCACCGAGACAGGAGAGGACACCACGGATCGTCGTCAAGACCGCGCTCGACGTCGAGACAGGCCTCAGACAAGTCGGTGGTCCTGGTTACGGAGTCGGCTTCTCGCCACTCCTCCTCCCACTCAGAGGCCTCTCCACGACCAGCAAAGCCACGAGACCATGCAGCTCAACCCCGTAGGTCTTCTCCTCAGACTCAGACCGTTACTCTGTCGCCCAGATGGCTACTACCAGCACATCATTGGCTAGACTCAGGGCCTACAAGGAGGATGCGGGAATACATCAGCCCAGTGCATGATTCTCCGCTGCAACGCCTGGTGGCCGCTGTGGACAGAGCTAGTCCCCCCAGGCCAGCACGTCCGAGATCTCCGGACTACAGGCGACGCAGATCGCGCTCCCCCAGACGGGAGGAGCGTTCACCTGGGTCAAGGGCGCGTGATCATCACCGGAAGCGCAAAAGGACTCCATCATCGTCCTCTTCCTCATCCTCCAAGTCCTCCATCAGAAACTATTCTCCCACGCTCACGGACAGCCCAGTGTCCAGGGTCTCTCCCGTAGACGACATCAACACCTACCAGGAAGTGTTGCAGCGGGGAGCACTGAAGCTGGGGATTGAGATGTCAGTCCCCCAAGTCACAACCTCGGTGATTTTTGAAACACTTCACCAAAAGTCTGCCTCTCGTCCGCTGCTACCTTTGGTCCCAGGAATCATGGAACCAGTCATGGACACTTTTCTCACCCCGGCGACTGTCAAAGCCGTTCCGGCTCGTATCCTAAAAAAATACAAGCCAGCTACCTCTGACCCCGTCTTTGTAAAGACAGACCCACCTGCGGACTCCGTCATAGTGGCAGCTGCCAGGAAGGGTCAGACGGCGTCGTCCTCCTCCTCCTCCGTCCCTCCAGACAAGGAGAGCAGAACCCAGGACTCATGGGGACGCAGGACCTGCTCTTCGGCGGCGGCAGCCCTCAAGATCTCCAGCGCGGCGGCGCTTCTGGGCAGGTACGATAGGGCCCTCTGGGATTCGATGGAACGTTTCAAATCCAAGCTGCCCAAGGAGGACCAAAAGGACTTTGAGGAGATTGTTACTGAAGGGGCACTGGTGGCTAATCAGTCGATTAGCACAGCGGCGGATGGTGCGCTAATCTCAGCCCACTCTTATACACACGGCGTCTGCGCCAGGAGGTCGTCCTGGTTGCGTCTGACAGGGCTCAAGCCGGACGCACAGCAACGGATTTTAAACCTCCCGTTCTCTGGCAACTCCCTCTTCGGCACTCACACGGATGAGGAGATGGGGCGCATGAAAACTGAGCTGGACACTCTCAAAGCCGTGGGCTTGGAGAAGAAAAAGGAGTTCAAGCGCCGTTTTCGACCCACCCAACGCAAGGGGCCTCAACAGAGGGTTCAAACCCCTCAGTGGTCTCAGAGCAAACCCCAAGGGAAAACCCAGTTTCGAGGCGGAAAGTCTGGCAGAGGCAGAGGTGGACACCAACAACAGTCCTCCACTGCCACAAGAGTAGGAAAGTCATGAGCTGTGGCTTCCTCTACGACCGTTGCCCACTCCAGTGGGAGGAAGTGCGTCGCAACATCTAGCAGAGTGGGTCAGCATCACAAAAGATCGCTGGGTGCTGAATATACTGCGTCATGGATATGCGCTACGTTTTCGAGCGCTTCCCAGAGACATCCCGCCAAAGAGGTCCCGTCCTCACCACCTAAACCTACTCAAGCGGGAAGTGAGGTCCCTTCTGCAAAAGCATGCCATAGAAAGGGTTCCTCCTTCACAGGTCGGAAAAGGAGTGTACTCCCGGTACTTCCTGGTGCCCAAGAAAGATCAAGAGCACAAGTTTCGGCCGATTCTGGACCTTCGTCTCCTAAACAAAGTCATCGTCAAGGAGAAGTTCCGTATGTTGGCGCTTCACCAAATATGTCCACATCTACAAGTCGGAGATTGGATGTGTTCGGTGGACCTCCAAGATGCGTATTTTCACATTCCAATAGCAAAGCATCACCGCAGGTACCTGCGGTTTGTGGTAGGAGACAAGCACTACCAGTACAAAGTGCTTCCATTCGGACTCAAGTCGGCCCCGCGAGTCTTCACCAAATGTATGGCAGTGGTGGCGGCCTGCCTACACAAGCAGGGTCTCTTCGTCTACCCGTACCTGGACGACTGGTTACTGAAGGCTCCAACCCAGCAACAGGTGAGGAAAGACTTCCAAATCTGTCTAAGACAGTTGCACGCTCTCGGCCTTCACGTCAACATGGCGAAGTCCGTGCAGCGGCCTACTCAGTCCATCCACTACCTTGGCTCCGTTCTGGACACAAGCGTGGGAAGAGCGTATCCTTCGGAGGAGAGACTGTCTTCAATGAAGAAAAAATGCAGGCTTATGCAGCAGATGCGGAGGCCGTCAGTTCGGCAGGTAGCATCTCTGCTGGGTTCCATGGCGTCCTGCATTTTTCTGATTCCCCACGCCAGGCTGCGGATGAGACCTTTGCAGCAAGCTCTGGAGGATCAATGGGATCAGTCCACAGGTCGTTGGGGAGATCGGATCTCTCTCCCCCAGGTAGCGAAATCTTCCCTAACATGGTGGACTCGTCAGAACAATCTGTTGGTGGGAGTCCCGTTTCACCAGCCACTTCCGGTGCAATCAGTGGTGACAGACGCGTCGCTACAAGGATGGGGAGCCCACATGGGGTGCCTCCAGATACAAGGTCAGTGGTCTGCAAAAGAACAGGGCTACCACATAAATATGCTAGAGCTTCGGGCAGTCCACCTTGCTCTAAAAGCGTTCCTCCCAGCAATCGAGACCAACTCAATCCTGGTGCAGACCGACAACACCACGACCATGTTTTACCTGAACAAACAGGGCGGGACTCGGTCACGGCCCCTCTCCCTGGAGGCGCAGGCGATCTGGCACTGGCTGCTTGCCCGGAACCTCTCGGTGGTGGCAGTACACCTTCCAGGGGAATTGAATATCAAGGCAGACGCACTCAGCAGGCATTTCGAAGATCAGCCCGACTGGGTGCTGCACGACGACGTGGTGGCGGACCTGTTCCGTTGGTGGGGTCGTCCAGACATCGATCTGTTTGCAGACGACGAAAATTCAAAATGCCACGCCTTCGCGTCCAGATTCCACCGTCCAGGGACCAGGGGGAATGCTCTTTTGATGGACTGGTCAGGGACATTTGCCTACGCCTTTCCGCCCCTGCCTCTGATTCCGAAGGTGGTATCCAAGCTGCTCAGATCCGACATGAAGATGATCCTCATAGCTCCGGACTGGCCGCGCCAGTGGTGGTACCCGGACCTTCTTCATCTCTCGGTTCGACCTCACAGGCGGCTGCCTTGCAGGCCGGAATTGCTGTCCAAGATGGGCGGGAGGATTCTGCATCCCAACCTTCCCTCACTGAACTTAACGGCATGGCTCCTGAGGTCCTGCAATACGGACATTTAGGTCTACCTCCTGACTGCATGCATATTCTCAAGGAAGCGAAGCGACCCTCCACAAGAGCGTCTTATGCGTTTAAGTGGAAGAGGTTCTTCATTTGGTGTAGGGAGAATCACCATGATCCTACAAAGGGGCAGGAGGACGTCATCCTTCCGTACCTCCTCCACTTAGCTAGATCAGGCTTGAAGTATGCATCCATCAGGGTCCATTTGTCTGCCATTACAGCTTACAGGAGGTCTCCCAGTCAACCTTCTTTTTTCCAGATGCAGGTGGTCAAGGACTTCTTGCAGGGGTTGAAAAAAGTTTACCCCCCTGTTCGAAACCCTTCACCTCCGTGGGAGTTGAACTTAGTGTTATCCAAGTTGATGGGCCCACCTTTTGAGCCGATCCACAAAGCTTCTTTACAGCATCTGTCGTGGAAGGCGGCTTTTCTGGTAGCCATTACATCGGCACGCAGAGTAAGCGAAATCCAGGCTCTGTGTACTAAAGAGCCGTACACAGTTTTTCACCAGCACAAAGTGGTCTTAAGGGCACATCCATCCTTTCTCCCTAAGGTAGTGTCTGATTTTCATATTAATCAGTCCATTTCTCTGCCATCCTTCTTCCCGAATCCAGCGACCCCGGCTGAGCGGTCGCTCCACTCCTTAGACCTCAAAAGGGTACTTAAATTCTACCTGGCAAGTACCAGAGGCATTAGGAAGACGGACCAGCTGTTTGTCAACTATGGCGCCATGAGAACAGGCTTCCCAGCAGCTAAGCGATCCATTTCCAGATGGATTGTTTCTTGCATTACCCTAGCCTACCAGCTGGCGAAAAGGCCCTTACCTTTGGCCCCTAAGGCCCATTCTACTAGGGGGAAAGCGGCCACAGTAGCTTTCCTGCATGACATTCCTATGGCAGAGATCTGCAAGGCGGCCACTTGGAAATCGGTCCATACTTTTACCAGGCACTACTGCCTCGAATCCGATTCCAGGGCGGATGCCCAAGTAGGCCAAGCCTCCTTGAGGAACCTGTTTGGGTAGCTGAGCTATCTGAGCATACTGTTCCTTCTCTGTTTTTTTCTTTCCTTTGCCCGCAGGGAGATGAGGTGAGGCTCGCTATTCTATTCTAATGCTTATGACTATTGATGAGGATCCCCTGGAAGAGAAGGATTAGTTACTTACCTGTAATCCTAGTTCTCTTCCAGGGGTATCCTCATCAAAGTCATAAGCAACCCTCCCGCCTCCCCGGGCAAAGGTGTGATAGTTTTCAGAGGTTATTATTTTCTTTGGGCCATGACTTTTCAGTCTCCGCAAAGAACAACTGACCTAACTGTCACCCCTGAGGCATGATGGGAAGGTGGGGGTCAGGTGTGCCTTAAAGGCACGGTGTCAGTTCTTACTATACAGCTATGAGTTAGCTTTTCAGTCTTTTTAGACTGGGTATTTGCAATGCAGCCTGGGAGCTTCCTATGCTTTCAGTGTTTTCTAAGAATTTCTGCTGTTTTCTAAGCATTAAAACAGTTTCCAAACAAGTTATAATGTTGTTTCTCATGTTTATAATGCTATTTTTTCTAATGTGTAGTGGAAATTCCTTACAGCATGATTCAGCTCTAGGGTGTTAGGGGCTGCATTTGCTTGTGTATACATATAGGTATATATGTATGGATATGTATATGTGGGGCACATATAATATACTGTTTCCGGGATCCCGCACATGGGCGGGAATATTCTAATGCTTATGACTTTGATGAGGATACCCCTGGAAGAGAACTAGGATTACAGGTAAGTAACTAATCCATCCTCGGTACCATGATCATTTTTGCTATGGCGACACGACCAATGGGTGCCAACGGTAGCGTCTTCCAGAATCCCACCGCCAATCTCAAGCTTGCCAGCGCCCTCCGGTGGTTACCCTCAAAGAGATCTTTGGGGGAGTGGTATAGTCGCACTCCCAAGTATCTGGGGGCCGATTCGTCCCACGACAGCCTATGCGGACCCAGCGTTATCTCCACACGCTCCGTTTGAACACCCAGAGGGAAGATCGACGATTTCCCCCAGTTTACTCTGAGTCCCGAGGTCTCTCCAAATTCCCGCAACACGGTCCATATTGGTGTGAGATCATCCAGGATGTCTCTAACATATATTAAAAGGTCGTCTGCGTATAGTGACACGCAATGGGTCTTGTCCGCAATGGGGATCCCCCATGCCCCCCCCCCCCCGACGCAGTCTCATGGCCAAGGGTTCCATCGCCAGAGCGAAAAGGAGTGGGGACGGGGGGCATCCCTGTCTGGTCCCCCTGGACACCGGGAACGGGGCCGATATGAGTTTACCGAGTCTCATCCTGGAGGTGAGATCTCTGTACAGGAGCTGGGTGTAGGCCAGTAGTGTGGGACCAACGTCTACGCGTTGTAGGACCTCGAACAGGTAGGGTCACGACAGGGTGTCGAATGCCTTTTCCAGGTCCAAAATCAGACATGCCGCTCGGGGAAAACGCTCTTTTGTTTGGTCCTGGATATGGAAGAAACGATGCAAATTATGTGAGGTGTTGCGGCGGGGAACAAACCCACATTGGTCAGGATGCACCAAGGTTGGAAGTATTTGGCTATAACGATCCGCCAGAATTTTCCCCAGGATCTTGCAGTCCGTATTCAGGAGCGTTATCGGTCGGTATGAAGCCGGGAGTGTGGGGTCTCTGTGTGGCTTCAGGAAGGTCACTAGCATCTTCTTAAATGTTGTTTTAACATGGCATTACAAAATAATAGCTATGGACACTTTTCCTGTATTAACTTTAAATGTTAATGTAGTAATGGACTATTTTACTGGACATGCAGGGTGCAAATTAGCCCGTTAGTTCTCTGACCAGGTCCGTTTTTATGTTTCCACTATTCTTGAATGGGTTCTAATACTTTGAGTTCGGGAAGGTTCAAACACAATTGCTCTTCTGCCATGACCAGGTTCACACCAGATTTCCTTCTTTTTGAGATTGCATTCCAGCTTGCAAAAACCATCACAAGCATTTGCAATGCAATAGGTCTCCCAAATGCGAGAGTTTCAGCTATTAGCATTGTAATTGACAATGCCTTTTATTTATGTTTCAAAAACAAAAATAATACCTGGTGTGTCACCCAGTTTGGTGCTTACTTTCCCTCCATGGTAAACAACAGTAGGTGTTTCAGCAACCAGGCTAATGTGCTGCATAGCTAAATACATATAAGGTCCCAAAGGTGAGGCCGATTGCATTGCAAATGCTTGTTTGTATATTGATCACAACGTGTATATATTCTGTCATGAATTTGTGTATGTAATGTTTAATCAATTATTTCAAAATATAAATTAATACAGAGAAAATTGAATACATCCTTGATTACAGTTGTAATTATTTACCTGTCTTGATCACATTTGTGACCAATATAAATGATGTGAAATGCTCATGTGAATAATTCCTCAGGGAATTTTTTGAATATGTACTTGATCTTACCCAACTCCTTGGGGATAATTGGGTTGCCTTATTTTGTCAGTGGAATCAGTCTGGACACCAAGTCTGCAGTGTATGTTGTCCAAACGTGCAGATCATGTATAGGTTTTATAGGAACTACAGGACAGCCTATTGGCTTTGCTAAAGGTTGATTATTTTCATGTTTCCCATAAGCATGTTGAAATTGGTCACACTGATTTTCCATTATGAATATTTTTGGAGATACCAGGTTGTATCAACACATTGTACTAAATGATGCTTCAAATAAATGGTCCCTAAATTTCACAGTAGTTTACCAAAGATTTTTTACCTAGTTGTATTTCTTTGTGAACATTTTATTTTGAAAGCAAACATGCATCAATCTTGCTTTCAAGCTTCTGCAAATATTTGTATCTAATCAGAGGGCATTCTGGGAGCATTATATGTAGCCTCATACTGTTAAACTTTGCAAACATGTGTGGTAAATAAAATATTACGCTCTATGTATTTCAGAATATCAATAGGATCATGCATAAAGCAAGAGGCTGAGTCTGTGGTATCAGGTTCTAAAAGGGCTTTATTCCAATAACTCGAGTCAAAGGGAGAATATTACCATCACCAAAAAAGGATCTGGAAAGGGACTCAAAAGTATTCTCCAAACATTATTCACAGAGTACAGTATATATACATTTCTCAATTGTACGTAAGCAAAAGAGCAAGAGAGAATGAGATAAGAGCATGTGGGCGTGTAAGTAGGCGTGAAGGTGGGCGTCCATGTGGGCGTCCACTTGATGATAATGGGTAATTTGTCATGTGTGGGTGGATACCTGGAGGGGGTTGCGTGATCTGCTGGAATTGTACTGGAACTTTGCCTTACTTGTGCTCAACTCGAGCATGACGTGTAACTGACGTGGGGAGGGTTGCTATGCAACCGGACAAGTCTGGAAGTGAGGCCTTCAGTGAGTGAGGCCTTCAGTGTCAGAACGACCAGCACATCTTGTATTATCTGATATCCGATGTCTGGAGCAGGGACTGATTTGTGACATAGGTTGCTCATCACCAAGAGCCGATGTGGCATCTATTTCTTCATTTACTTCATTTACTGCAGAGGCCTTACATGGGGGCTATGGGCTTTTTACTGACGTGAGCTTTGCAATCTCACAAAGAGAGACAGTAGGGCTGGGCTCCCTCCTTGCAGATGGGTCGCGTTCATTCCTCCTTCACCAGGCAAGAATGTGGTTTCAGTAAGAGTAAGCAGATAACCGTGCTCAATACTGTCTCGACACCTCGGTCGGGGCCCCTTTGGCTGAGGCCCAAGTGTGCAAGGCCAAGGATACGTAGCTGTAGCTTTCAGAGCGTTCTGAGGCATGAAACCTCTTTTCGGCTCTGGCTGAGCCATAAACATGGGCTTCAGGAAAATGCAGGAAAACATGATGAAAAACGTGTAGGCCTCAATACAGATTTGTCGTTTCTCTCATGGGAGACTGGATGATGGCAGGCCACGTTATAGCATAAGCATCATGATAGAAAGGCCATGGAGGGGAAATACATAGGTTACATGTATGTGCACATAAGCGTTCGGGGGGGGCACATGGGGACACATAGGCCTCATAGATTTTTATTTTCCTCATTCCCTCCTTGTACCTTAGTGAACCCCCTATGTAACGTCTATTTTCATGAGACAGTCGATCTGTTCTTGCAGCATTATTTTTCCATTTTCAATGCTTTGTAAATAGGGATGTGGAACACATGCAGTAGCACACAGGCCACAAATGGCCGGGCCACACTGCAGACATAGGCAACAACTGAATATCATTAATAGTATCAACCCACAGACGGTCAACACTTTCCATCCCCAAGCCGATATTAATCCCCAGAGCCAACCGGACCATGTCCACGTGCCTGGGTCTTGATGTATGTTTTGGGCAATCTTGTGGAGCCTTGTTATTGCTTTGTATTCTTTGGCATCACCGTTGATGGATGTCATTAAGGCAAACCATGCTCCGCAAGAACCATTATGGGAGAACGGAAAAGGAAAAAGAGGCAACACTCCCTTTACCTTCTGATACGGGGGAAATCGGCCACAGACCCAGCAGTCTGTAGCATTGCTAGTCTGATGTGAATGGTGCAGCATCTGAATAAAGGTATTGTTGCGTAAGGCAAGTCGATATGATAGCTCATGGGATGGCAGATCACTAAATGTGTGCTTTATGGTATCATTAGTGGAGGAGTATAAAAGTGAGGCAATAGGAGGAAAAATAGCATGTAGTATTAAGCTGATACATATTATCGTGATGCACATCTTGCTCTTTTTATCAATGTTATTGTCCAAGATCTTATGCAAGCCAGAATACATGTTCAACCGCTTCACCACCTAGTGGACTTAATTGATCAAACGGGTTCTGACTTTTTAGATCTAAGTTTAGCTTTGTGGAAACTGCTGGGGAGTCTCCTCTAGAAAATGGTGTTCAAAGTCTTTCCTTTGTAAAAGAGTGGTGAAGGTGCAACCATCCTTTCCGCCCTTTGACTTTAACGGCCGTCCCCGTGGTCCAGAGCACTGACTTTGGCGCCTTCCATCCAGGAGCGATGGAGTATTCTTTGACCTGGGTGTTGTCAGGGAAGGCGGCAGCAACCTGCGAACAACAAGAGAGTAGTGCAGACATCAAGGAAGCCAGGTAATCTGTCAGCATGTTGCTATCAACATCAGTAATCTTGTAGGCATTGGAGTGCCCCACATATTTGGTGGTCTACCAAAGACCACTTCATAGGGAGATAAGCCTGTTCTAGAATGAGCTACCATTCGCATGTAAAAGAGGGCAACCGGCAGGGCTACCATCCAATCTACACCTTTGTCTGCGCAAATTTGTAATGTCCGATTATGTCTTTCTACAAGGCCTGCTGCTTCAGGATGTCGCACACAATGGAATTTCCAGGTATACCCTAACAGAAGGGACACCTGCTTCATTAGTACCAGGACATATTTGTAACCTCTACATCTGTTTATTTGGATATAATCCATTTGGAGCACTTCAAAAGGGTGGTCAGGTGGATGGAATCCACCTTGTTCCATCGGAATGCCTTTACCTGGATTGAATTGGCAACAGATCATACATGTTCTGACCTTTTGTTTCGCTGCTGCACGCAGGTGCTTGTTGAACCATATATTCTGTAAGCTATCTATCATTGCTTTCTCTCCTAAGTGTGCAGGACTATGTGCGGTATTTATAATCACTTGTACCATCGAATCAGGAAGAAACTATGTGGATGATTTGCCCTTATTCATCCAACCCTGATCAGTCAGTACCCCTCCTTGTTCCGACCATTTCTTTAATTCGTCCACAGTAGCATGTGTCTGTATGTCTTGTACATCCTTGGAAGGATCCCTAACTGTCATGGCTTTGGACAGTGATAGTATCTGTGATTTTGTCATGTCTAGTGGGGTCTGAGCAGTCTGTTTAGCTGTTCGGTCTGCCAGATCATTGCCTTGGGAAATGGTATCTGTGGCTCTAGTATGTGCTTTACATTTTAGGATAGCTATGGCTGTTGGTAAATGTATTGCTTCCAGTAGGGCTTGAATAAGGGGGCCATGCTGTATCTTGGCCCCATGAGAGGTCAAGAAACCTCTTTCTCGCCACAGAATCGGTGTAAATGTTTACTCTCAGGTGCTTAGCTCTTATGCACGCTTGTGTCAGGGTGATGAGCTCTGCTGCTTGTGCTGACAATATGTCTATTCTTTTAGTCTCTATTATTACAGTATCAGTAGTCACTGCATATGCTGCCACTAATTCTCCCGCCCCTGTCCTCATGCATGAGCCGTCAACTTATAGTGTTAGGTCGGGGTCTGGGAGTGCAACGTCTGTCAAGTCTTGTCTTGGCTTAGTCACGGTATGTATTACTTCAACACAGTCGTGTGGTGAAACGCTTTCTGTACTGGAGGGCAAAAGGGTAGCAGGATTCAGTATGTTGCATCGTCTGATCTCTATGTGTGGTTGAAATAACGTTGGCTCATAGCCTGACAGTCTAGCTACAGTCAGGTGTTGTGTTTGTGTCCGGTTCAAGAGAACCTCTACTGCGTGTGGTACTTGTACTGTCAGAGGGTGGCCCAGCACTATCGAGTCACTTTGTCTTATGGCTAAGGCCGTTGCTGCAACTGATTTTAGGCACGCAGGCAAAGCCTGTGCTACTGGGTCTAATGTACTAGAAAAATAAGCACAGGGCTCGTGTTTTCCTGCATGATCTTGTGTTAGGACAGATAGTGCTGTTCCATCCCGCTCTGTCACAAAAAGCATAAACGATTTGTTGTAATCAGGGTTTGCTAAAACTGGTGCTTGACATAAAGCTCTCTTTAATTCTTCAAATGCCACAGTGTGTTCTTGTGTCCAAGGGAGGACTTTAGTAGAAGCTGTATTAGGGGCTTGGACTAATTCCCCTGAAAGATCACAATAAAACATGAGAAAAAGGGGAAAGCACCATACCTATTTCCTCGGCTTAATTTCTAAGGGGGCTAATTTCTAAGGGGCTTAATTTCTTAAGGGGCTAGCGGGAAGCGAACCTCCTCAGGGGCCAGCAGAAAGCCAATATTCTCCTCCTTCCCCCCCTTTTTGACAGGAGGAAATCTGAAACAGATTTCACTGCTGTCAAACACTATCAAACCCTGTGTCTTGTCAACACTATTAATCCCTGTGTGTAGCTACTGGGCGTAAGCAAAATTATAGGAGATACACAGCCTAATAGGAATGCTAAATTACCTAAATATTCGGAAAATCAAGTTTAAGAACAGTTGTTAATGTTGATAATTAATAATTCATCTGCTAAAGAAATCAGTAATTCTGCAATAATTTCCACCTATACAATAAACAGCCTAATTTAAAAACAAGTCAACTTTTGGGGCCACCACTTACAAGAATGAGCTTACTAAAGCAAACTTTAAAAAGGAAATCCTGTCAGATATTTTCTCATTACCCTAAATACCGAGCCTCATTTGTCACTCTGGGGCGGCAGTCCTTCTCTAAAACAGGCCTTTCAAGAGGTAAGATGCGAGTGCACAGATCATAATTGTTCCTTAATGTCCAATCTGGAAACATATGACCGAGGCTGCCTGTCTATAAGAGAAAGGCAGTCATGTGAAAAATATTTTAGTCTTGCATAACGTTTTCTTTTATTTCATTCATCTCCAACACCAATTAGACATACACTGATAACGTGTTGTCTGCTATTTTGACAGCATGATAAAGGTAATATCATGTCTGTGAAATTTAGTAATTGTGAACAAGTTCCAGCCAAGCGCTGTGCAAAGATCGCCGTCGTCACGACTATCTCGGTACTGCACAGGAGAACTTTGTATTAAACGCTAAACAGACTGGTCAATACAACACAAAAACAAAACATATATAAAATACATATGCCAAGCCATCAGTATACCAAGCACAGAAAGCATAGACAATTACACTAACATATATAAATGAGCAGCGATGCGCAATTATAGTACCTACAGCTCAGAGGCGAACACTCTGGCCTGCTTAATTTGTCAGGCCTATAATCAATAACTTATTTACCTGCCCTATACACCCCCATCTGAAATCACCGTGTCAAGTCTGACATACAGAATCAGCAAGAATAATCAAAAACGAAGAACACACGAACCTGTTTTTTTTTTTTTTTTCATAAAAATGAGCTATGCATCTTCGTCAACACAATGTACCCTAATGTCCCAGACGAAGACGCACCTCTCATCTCTCCCCACAGACTTTTAACCACTGGATCATTTATCCAATGCAACTGGTGGCAGCTTGTGGCCACAATTCAAAAATGTCTGAATTTGAAAATCGTTTTTATATAGGCACATAGCCCTTAAAATTCCAAGCAAGAGCAACATTTTACTTTCTGGCCAGAAGCAATATAACATTTGCTAAAAAATAAAACAAATCTTCTCCATAGACATTTCCTCGGGGCACTAGTTTTGCACAGAATAGAACAAGGGAATCTTTCTCGACTTACATTTCTCAGCTGCCCTGTCTTATCAGAGAAGCTAAAAATAGCCCCTCAGCGCGGCCTGAGCCTGGGCTGCCAGCCAACTTTTTTTGTTGTTCCTACTCCTGGCCCCCAAGGCTCTCCGGCTGCAGGCATTACACAGATGCGATGTCAGAGAAGCTTTCTAAGCAGTGCCTCTGTTCTGCTCCTCTCACCGGCCCCCACCTACACTGGCTACAAGGTCAGAATCTGTCTCCGATTTCTGTATCACATTCTGCTCTACACAGCCCCCACCTTCTCCTCACTCTGAAGCTGTCAAAGACAAAAAGACTACTCAATTCCATAAAAACTGCAATAATTCGCCCAATTGAAAAATTATTTTTACATACAATTTGCACTCAGGGGGTCATAATCTTACCGACTTGACCCAGCACATTGGCTCACTGGACCACCAAGAACACAAACCTGTATTCTTGAACAATTTGCAAATTCGAAATACCCACAATTCTTTTTTCAAGCTAAACTTTTCACTAATTATTTTTTCGTTAACACTTTGTACATTAGGGGTGTCATCAAATCACAGGTGTTGCTATTACCCTAGCTACACCCCTCTCAAGTCCCTTTTAACAACGTAATCAAATGTTGGACCATGAAAACACCAGCTATGCGCTGTTCGTTTGGTGGGAGGCTCAAGAACCTTTGGGCTACTATATCATTATTATATGTATCGTGGTACTTGCGGTGGCACTCTAACTGGTCTTTCTACTGGGGCCACTCTTGCTAGGTCCTCTGAAAGGACGGGATAAATACCAGCAACGTCAGTATTTCTTTCTCTGTCAGCCTGCGCTCATTTTACCTGCTCCACTTCCTCCTGTAACATCTTTTCCATGGCTTTTCCAGACTCCAGTCTACTTCTCTCTGCTTCGTGAAACACTTACTCTGTCCTCCTATGTGACTCCTTGCGCCAAAACTCAATGGCATCTTTCTGTTACTGTCTGGCTTTCTTTTTCCATAATTCTTCTTCTACTCTCATGATGCAATCTGTATCCCATGTCCCAACTGCGGGCCACCTCTGACTTTCGGCTAGATCCTTGGTGTAGTCCACCCATAAATCAAGAAATAATACGGCATCTAGGCCATGCTTATGGTACATAAAGTACCCTGGAGTGTCCCTAGGTGGAATGGGAACAGCTTCCTCGAGTACCCCTTTTCTAGTTTTGTTCTGTCTTAATTTTGAAAAGAACGGCATCTTTAAACTTTGCTACTTGATTTTGAACACAATAAATTACAATAAACACAATAATGAACACTCATTCATACCACAATTTTTAAAACATATTAAAACATTTAACATTTAACGAATGATGATAACTAATAGGAAACTAGTTACTGACATAATACTAACACTAGAGAATACTGAATTATATGCAAGACATACTAGATATACTGCTAAACAGTACAGATACACTGCTGAAACAGTGCAGACCGGATTTGTGTACCCAAACCCGGCTTGACCGGCACAACCTAATGTGCACGTCTAACTGCCTCCCCAGCAACGGTACTCACCGGGTAGCACGGAACGGAAGGCCTCGGAACTGAACTGGACTAGACCAACTGGACTGGACTGGACTGGACTCGACTCGTGACTTGGATACTTCGGAACTTCGGAATCTGGTGGGCCTCTGTATACCTCGGACACAGCTCTCTCGCAGGTGGGCTCTGGGTAGGACAATCTGCGTTCCTCACCGCCTCGTATGGATGCCTGGTCGCAGTCTGTCCCCTTCGTTGGCCTGAGGGAGTTGGCGGGAAGACCCGCGACGTGCGCGCTTGAAGTCCGTCACGGCTATGGAAGGGGGCAAAACTGGACCTTCATCTCCGGCGTGTGGGGAAAGAGATGTAACTGTTCGGGCGCCATTATGTGGTAAATAAAATATTACGCTCTATGTATTTCAGAATATCAATAGGATCATGCATAAAGCAAGAGGCTGAGTCTGTGGTATCAGGTTCTAAAAGGGCTTTATTCCAATAACTCCAGTCAAAGGGAGAATATTACCATCACCAAAAAAGGATCTGGAAAGGGACTCAAAAGTATTCTCCAAACATTATTCACAGAGTACAGTATATATACATTTCTCAATTGTACGTAAGCAAAAGAGCAAGAGAGAATGAGATAAGAGCATGTGGGCGTGTAAGTAGGCGTGAAGGTGGGCGTCCATGTGGGCGTCCACTTGATGATAATGGGTAATTTGTCATGTGTGGGTGGATACCTGGAGGGGGTTGCGTGATCTGCTGGAATTGTACTGGAACTTTGCCTTACTTGTGCTCAACTCGAGCATGACGTGTAACTGACGTGGGGAGGGTTGCTATGCAACCGGACAAGTCTGGAAGTGAGGCCTTCAGTGAGTGAGGCCTTCAGTGTCAGAACGACCAGCACATCTTGTATTATCTGATATCCGATGTCTGGAGCAGGGACTGATTTGTGACATAGGTTGCTCATCACCATGAGCCGATGTGGCATCTATTTCTTCATTTACTTCATTTACTGCAGAGGCCTTACATGGGGGCTATGGGCTTTTTACTGACGTGAGCTTTGCAATCTCACAAAGAGAGACAGTAGGGCTGGGCTCCCTCCTTGCAGATGGGTCGCGTTCATTCCTCCTTCACCAGGCAAGAATGTGGTTTCAGTAAGAGTAAGCAGATAACCGTGCTCAATACTGTCTCGACACCTCGGTCGGGGCCCCTTTGGCTGAGGCCCAAGTGTGCAAGGCCAAGGATACGTAGCTGTAGCTTTCAGAGCGTTCTGAGGCATGAAACCTCTTTTCGGCTCTGGCTGAGCCATAAACATGGGCTTCAGGAAAATGCAGGAAAACATGATGAAAAACGTGTAGGCCTCAATACAGATTTGTCGTTTCTCTCATGGGAGACTGGATGATGGCAGGCCACGTTATAGCATAAGCATCATGATAGAAAGGCCATGGAGGGGAAATACATAGGTTACATGTATGTGCACATAAGCGTTCGGGGGGGGCACATGGGGACACATAGGCCTCATAGATTTTTATTTTCCTCACATGTGTACACATTTTTATACCGGAACCACTGTCAGTAGTTCAGTCCGAGCTTACAACACTTTCTTAGAGCGCTTGCTTTAATAATAAAGGCTTTGCATAAATGAACCATAAGTACAAGTTTGAACAGCATTAACGTATGTATCCAAATATTACTTTAACTGCAGTGCCCATCCCAAATCCATAACATAGCACGGTAACAAAGGAAAAGTACCTTATTGCACACTCACTACTAAATACTACATATTCATTCACAATTTTCTACAATTAGGTAGATGGAAATACTTTTCTTTTGGTAACAAATGTTATTAGCATTTCTGTGTACGTGGTACATTCATAGTAACAACCAATGGAGAACAAACTCAGTCTTGGCGCCACTTAAGGTAGTATATAGTTCTACATAAAAAGTAACTTATTTTAGTTGAGTTGTTGCGTGACCTGATATAGGTGCAGGTGGTGATATCAACTCCAATTGCATAAACGGATTAAGATGGGTGAGTCCCTCCAACTTGGAGGAACAGTTGCAGAAATGAAGGAAGGAAAAGTAGGATGCAACAGGTAAACAGAAAACCCAGCATGGTAAACAAGAGATTGCTGCGTCACTGGGCCACCTTCACTGGTATTGGAAAGGAAACAAGGAGGCTGGGGAGGAGGACATGTGGCGGGGGGAGCTGGTAGCAGTGGGTCGAGTACCCTGGATCCAGTCAGGGTTATCGTGAGGGAGAGAGACAGTCGTTATAATCAGCCAATCATATGACAGCTTACACTCTTGCTCTCCTTCGTCAATACTGTGTGCTTCACCAATGCTTGTTTACACACTTCTCCTTGGCTTATTACAAAGAACCACTGTGGGATATGTAGCCCAAGAAATAAGTAACCTGCCCTTGCCAGCCCCTGTGTGCAGTGCCTCTGTGTTCCATATTGAGGTGGCAGCATCAAGCTGGTTGGGCACTGTAAAGCAGCGTATTCTAGTTGTGCCACACTGGAGGACTGGCCGCACCTCCGGCAGCAGTCATCCACAGCAGCAAGTAAGGTTATACCCGCTCTCCTCCTGGGCCTCAAGACATCGGTGGCTGCCTCCTTGCAGATTCAGATATCATGGTCCTGGGCTGCCGGGTTTGGGCTGGCCAACAAATTAACAGGGATAACTGAGCCAAGTGTGGGCTCTGGCTCTAAGAGCACTTGTTGGAAGCTGGAACAATGGTAGCCTAATGGCCATACCTGCAGCCCCAGGAACTGGAGAATTAGGTTCTTGTCAGGGCGCAGCCTCAATGGCCGGTAAAATGCTGCCTCTGCTTCTCGTGCTGCGAACTCGCTTTGCTGGCCAGCTTCAAATTCCTCTGATCCTGGTCACTGAAAGAGGGATATCCAGGTGGCGAGCCCACCTAAATACCCCACATACCTCCTGTAAGTGAGGTCATACACTTGGGGTCACCGGGGAATCGTGTTCTCACGTTGGTCGTAGCTAACTTCATGTGCTAGGTGGCCACAGAAACATACTAACCCCGGGCAGTGAGGAATTACCAAGGACTGTCCCCTGTAGTGTCCCTCAGCGGGTGATGTGGCCATCCACCTTCTGGCAAGTAGTTACCTTGACACTGGATGCTGTGATAAACAAGACAGGCCTTTATGAGCTTGAGATTCTCGTACTGGATTTGTACACACCGCTGAAACCGGGCAGGGTTGGCTTGAAATTTCTGGCGCTGGCCCTGGTCCTAGCTTGAAGAGCCATAGCAATGCATTAGAGATCCCCCGACTGCCACATCATGTGCAAGAAAGGGCGTATCTGGGGCTACTATGTAGTTACATACTACATATTTAAGCCTGTGTGGTGTTAATGTCATCAGCGGTACCGATGATGAAATTAACACAATGGCTTAAATATGCAGTGTGTAACTATTTGAAATCTATATATTTAAATGTAGTATTTCTGTGACCTTTTGTGTGTGCTCTAGGGTTGCTGCCCATTCTTTATCCCGGAGATTCCTCCCCGCCGCCTCTTAATACTGTCTCAACCTCATGAGGGGTGATGGTGTCATGTACAGGAGGTATCTGTAAGGTCATAAGATCAGGCTACGCACTCCCCCAAATGTCCTGCCCTCAGTCTGATGAAAATGCTATTAGTAAACTAAGAGGCAAGTCAGATGCATGTCTACCCTATTTGTGGAACAACATTATAGGTTAAAAAGCGCAAGAGAGGTGTTTGTACCTACCGTATCCAAAACATACATATATTTTTTTTAATCGAAAGGCGTACCTGCACGCAAAGTAGGCTGCTTTTCTCATCATATCAGGTCACTACTGCTGTTGTTTTTGATTAAAACTAACATTATATTAGTAGCGTTTGTTGGATTTTACGCTCAATTTCAAAGGACCGGAATACACTTAACAGTGCCAGTGTAAGATGGAAGAACTATAATTTGTATATTGTGTCATAAAGGAGTTGTAGGACTGTGGTTCTTCAGTGTGTATTATAGAAAAGCAATCCCAGAGTTGGGGAGAAGTGAGCGGAGGATTGAGATGTGAGTAAAAGGAATTTAGTTGCGTACGTTTGCTTTTCATATCTGTTCACTACGAAGACTCATTGTACTGGTAATGGCTGTGCAGCGTTAAAGGGTGGAAATAAATAAGCATTACCATTTACATTTCATAAAGCGCATACAGTGCTCTAGGCACTTTGTCTATAGTACCGTGAAAATAAAAGGTGGCAAATGAACTACAGGAGATAATAGCACAATCACCTGTGGAATCAGGTGTCTAATGGCATCAGATATTCACACCTTAATTTGCATCACTTAGAAACTGCAAGGCTGATGCAGTATGCTCTATAGCAGTATTTACCAAACTGTGGGTCGGGTCACGCCCCGATTTTTGGTAGGTTGTGAAACTCCAAGTAATGAATTAAAATCCGTCTGGGCTCTCATTCTGCTCCGGCTCTTCCTCCACCAGCTACTTCACGCTTCGCGGCCCCCGCTTCGCGGGAGCCGCTCGCAGGCTCAGACTTTGTTCACAACCGGCTGGGCTCTCATTCTGCTCTGGCTCTACGGCTGTTGAGGACGCCACGTAGCTTCTAGGGGGACCGCTGTTCTCACCTGGAAATCACCACAACCGGGACTGCGAGGACCAGGGTGCCCTGCATACAACTCACCTGTTGCACCTGGCTCCTCTTCCCGACTCCACCTCCACCAGCTACTTCACGCCTCGCGGCCCCCGCTTCGCGGAAGCCGCTCGCAGGCTCAGACTTTGTTCACAACCGGCTGGGCTCTCATTCTGCTCCGGCTCTACGGCTGCTGAGGACGCCACGTAGCTTCTAGGGGGACCGCTGTTCTCACCTGGAAATCACCACAACCGGGACTGCGAGGACCAGGGTGCCCTGCATACAACTCACCTGTTGCACCTGGCTCCTCTTCCCGACTCCGCCTCCTCTTGCCCTCTCACCTACAAGCAAGGCCCCGCCCAAACGCGCTAGCGGAACGCGCGCGGGACGTAGCTCGGGGCGAAGACCGGGCAAAGAGCAGGCCGTTTGAGGCCGTTCGAATACGGGCGAGGAAGGGCTAGGGCTGATATACTCGGCTCAGGAGCTCGCCACAAAATCTGTAATCCGGCTGGGGAAGATGTCTGTAAGAGAAACGAGGAGCAAAACATCGTTGGCCTCGGGGGCCCCCAAAGGTACTTTGGACACGTACTTCGCTAAGGCAGGGTCTCTCCTTATAGACGAAATCACTACACTGGAAAGGCGTATTTCCCAAGAGATAGAATGGGTCAGAAGGTCTTCTTTGGGTCCCCTCCAACTTGCTACAACTCCAGATCGATCGTCCAGTCACATAGTGGCAGCAGGGGGGGGACCAAATGCAATACCCAATGTAATAACTGACCTGTCTGTACTTAGTAACTCTAGTGTCCCAACAACTGACTGTGACATTTCTGCTCATATTGATTCCAGCTTATTACCCCTTCCGCTACCCCTTCCTCCACCCATTTTATCTTTACCTGCTTTTAATGCCAAACTTAGTACAATTAATAAAGAGCAAACCGCTACTAGGACTCCCCAGTCCGACCAAATACTCCAACATGCTGGAGAAGGAGCTATTCCGAAAAGGAAAAGAAGGGCTCAAATAACTGGAGGGCGGAAGGTTAAGATTCCCAAATATAATCTTACCTGTGAGAACAAACCAGACGGCACGATTAAAAAGGGCCAGAGTAAATCCCAAGATCAAGGGTCGTCATCTTCTAATATCCCTCCCCAAAAAAACCCTAGCTTAAATGTGGCACCGAGGGAGGAGGGCCTCACCCTGTCGAATATTGGTGCTCTCCTGAGAGATCTACTTAATCCCCTTGAAATTCGTTTAGTAAAGATAGAAACATGCCTAGCGCACCTTCAGAAGGGGATCACCCAACTAGTAGAGGGATCAAACACAATCAACCAGACCCCAAGCGACAGATTGCCCAATACTGATAAAATCACCCCATCTCTGACCCTAACCAAGGAAGGCTGCCCGACATTAAAGCCCACACAACTGCAACAGCCATTGCCTGTCATCCCAGAGCTTTTAAATTCTAATTTTCCAACAAAAGTACAAGGTTCTAGTCAGCAAGCGAAGACAGGCGAAACCTTAACGGGCACTTATGGCAAAGACGCAAATTACAGATCTATCGACTTGCCACCAGAGGCTATACCATACACAGTAATATTAAATGGTATCCCAGAATTAAATCCCTCCACCAGAGAACCTTTGGGGGGCCTTGAAGAACAAGGTAATACACTGGCTCTCTGTCAATAGGCCGCTTCCAGAAGGAACACACAGCGAGGTGTTGATGGTGAGGCGAGTCCCATGGATAGGAAACACCAGAAAGTCAATCCAAGGTGACTGTGTCCTGATTAATTTTAGAGATCCCCTCACCGTCTCCCACATATGCAGTTGGACACACCAGGCACGAGGGACCTCAATACACCCACTGCCCCTTTCTTTCTTTTATCCATCTGTTAACTACGAACAGGCAGAGGAGGGTTGGGAATTAGTACCTAGAAGGGGAGGTAACCGGGTTGTAAGGGTCACAAGTGTAAACCCTCACCCCAGACCACCACGACTCGACCACTTTTTTACTCACAATAGATTCAGTGGCCTTGACATGGTGGACTGACCAATAAAAATAGTGGGGGAGGAGGCTACATCGCCCAAATGGATTAATAAAATGCAAGCTCGGAATATAGATCCATTGCAGAAGGCCAAAGCCGACCGGGAACACCCAGATTTGGAGTTGGGTGTTGGGACCCTCCTACCTACGCCCAGCTCAAATGAGGGAAATGTATCCCAAGTAGCTAGTTCAGTTGATATTCGACCTAGAGGGCACGACGTGGGAGAGGAAGTGTCTACAAATTTTGCAGCTGAGAAAATTGATTGTTCCTCCCTCAAGATTTTATCTTGGAACGTGGCAGGTCTGGGAAATAAAGTAAACTGCCCGGACTGGTGCGCCTATATTCAAGCCCAAGACATTTGCCTGTTTCAAGAAACCTGGGTGAGAGAACACCTTTCCCACCCAGGTTTTGCAACATTTGTCGCGCAGGCAAAATGGGGCGGTACAGGACGCCCCTCGGGAGGTTTGGCTACATGGGTGGCTAATGACCTGGGATGCAGGACTGTCATTTACCCACAAAAATCGGAGGACATTCTTGTCGTTCGGCTCGAGTGGCCAAACGCACATAGTCTCCTGCTGATTAATGTATATTCAAGGCCAACTAAAATCTCGCAGGTATCACGCACGATAGAGGAGTTGGCACTCGCTCTTGATGAAATTCCTCAGGGTACCCCCATCTTAATCGGGGGAGATTTCAACTGTCACTTCGAGCCCCCCCGGGCCTAATGGTGGACTTGGCCCAGGAGGAGGACCTGGAGTGGTCTATACCCCCCTTGCAAGCTTCGGTACCAAGAGCCTGGACACCTCTAGCCATACAAATTACCTCTCTAACTCTGAAATATGGCCTTCGGGCCTGTAATGGCAGGATAAACTCGGATATACCAGCTAGAAATACCTATAACAGAGTGGGCAGGGAGTCAAGACTGGATTATATTCTTGTTCCATTACCGATGTGGCCGCGCATTACTGACTTCCGGGTGACATCTAGGGAAGACAGCGACCACAATGCATTGGAGCTGGAATATGATCATCCTGGTCTTGACCCCAAGGAAAAACAGAGGGTGACATCTGAGGCAGGGCTCGGCCTCACACATAATAGACGCAGAGTGAAATGGGAGAGATTAGTCTCTAAACCTGAGAAGTTACCCATGCTCTATGCGAGGGTAATTCCCATATTTGAAAAGATACAGGCACTCACGGCCCATGGTACAACTCAGAGTGTACAAAAACAATTAGGGCAGTACCATAAAGATCTCTCCAAATCAGTTTCCGTAATCCTTGCCTGTCTACCAAAAAGGGCTAATGGAAGCGCTGCCGGACCAGCTTGGTATAATAAGGCTTGTCGCAATGCAAAAACAAGCTTACTGACTTCCATTAAGGAGGGTTTGGGAAGTGAGGAAATTAGGGCCAAGAGATCAGCTTATAAAACCCTAATTAGTAACGCAAAAAGCGAATGGGAATACCACAAATGGGAATCACTCACCATCTCACTTGCTAGGGGGGATTCACGTAAATTTTGGCGCACCGTGAACACTGGCTCTGTGGACTTGGCCCCAGCAGTGGAGCCGAATATTTCAGCTAGGGCATAGTCAGACCACTTCCAATCGTTATATCATTCATCTGACGGGGAATTGGTAGTTCCTCCCTCATTGATGGTCGATGACACTGTGGAAGTGGCGTGCTTTACAATAAAGGAGGTTAGAGCAGTTATCGTCGGGCTGGCATCAGGCAAGGCTCCTGGCCTGGATGGTATTCCAGGCGATCTTTTTAAACAGGAGCCGGATGTCTGGGCACCTTATTTGGCTCTAATATTCAATTCAATCCTGGGGGGTATGGAGGTCCCGAATACTTGGCTGGGCGCAGAGATCGTCCCCATCTTCAAAAAGGGTTCGCCTCTGCTCCCAGCCAACTACAGACCCATCAGTCTTATCGATGTCTCACAAAAATTTTTCGTTAGACTGATATTGAATCGCCTCCAGGTTTGAATTGATGAATGTGAAATTTTGAGCCCATTCCAAGCAGGGTTCAGGAGAGGAGTCTCAACGGTGGACCAGATTTTCCACCTGAACCTCCTCTATTGGAAGTCCGTACTAATTGAGGGGGGCAGCTTATATACGGTGTTTGTCGATCTGTGAGCAGCCTTTGACTTAGTGCCCAGGGACAAACTGTGGGCCGTCCTGACGGTTCTAGGGGTCCCCGTTGATCTTCTGTTAATTTTGAAGAAATTACATCAGGGCAACTTTGCAAGGGTAAGATGCGGTCGAGGAGGAAATCTCTCGGATGGTTTTCCCGTTGACAGGGGGGTTAGACAGGGCTGCGTGCTTGCACCGACCCTTTTCTGTCTCATTGTCAACGGGGTTTTTAGCCATCTAAACAAGCTAAGTAACATTGACGCCCCTAAGTTGGTTGGCAGCAGGGTCCCAGCAATCATGTTTGCAGATGACACCCTGCTGCTATCCAAATCTCCTATGGGCATACAAAAGGTCTTGGATGGAGTCGTGGACTTCTGCAAGATACATGGTTTGGAGATCAACGCCACAAAAACTAAATATATGATCTTCAACCCGCCCTCCTCAACACGATCGTGTCCTCGGATAGGGGCCTCTAGACTGGAGAGGGTATATACGATTGAATATTTGGGGGTTATATTCAATCAGTCTATGAAGTGGGACTCACACTAAACAAAGGTAAAACTGAAGTTGTCCCAGATGACGGGCGGTATTTGCAGGATGACGAAAGGTCTGACTTATAAGCCTCTAGGCCCACGCCTCCATATCTACAAAACCCAGGCGAGGGCGGCTGGGCTTTATGGGGGTGAAATCTGGGGCCACACAGCTAATCAGAAATTGCAGGTTATTGAGAACAACCTCCTAAGGCATTTGACAGCCCTACCGTCTAGCACACCATTACTACCATTAAGACTAGACCTGGGTCTAAGACCCATCACAGAGGAGCTTGGCCTTAAACCTATAATTTTTTGGCGCAAGATCTGGTGTACACCAGAGCTCCAGAGTTACAGAATGGAGCTTCAAGAGATCTTGCGCCTTGTAAAAGTTGCCCAAGTGCCATGGTTAATGTATGTGAAACAAACTTGTGATTTATTAGGTAGACCTGATCTGTGGTCAGACCCAGCCAACGCATGTCGTAAGACCTCACGCAAAATTATCTCATTGGCCTACTACGAGCATAATTTACGTGTCTTAATCATGAATGTTCGGGTTGGATCTCTGTCCGACCATTTTCTGAGGTCCAAAGACACGTATTGTCGAGAGCTCGTTTTTGATGACGTAGGTCCAACACTAACAAGGAAGCTTTACCTACAATGGCGCTATGGCACTCTCCCCCTTAGGGCATATCTGGCCAGCTGGACACACTCGCAACCTGTAGCACAGTGCCCAGCATGTGGCCACCCTTCCGAGTCCGACCTGCACATAATATTTTTTTGTCGAGCCTATCAAAGACCTAGGAAATACTGGTTGGTCCCACTGTTAAAAAATCTGGGCTTTAGGCAGCACCTTCCAGCCTATAGAATTTTAAAAACAGATCTATCAGCTTCTACAGTATTCGCAGTTGCGAAATTCTTAACAGCAATGTGGTTCACCCGCAAACATTGTATAAAATCAATTATTGTCATTGAACATTCTCCTTGATAGTTATGGTTCATTTGTTACTTGATTTATTTCTGTTTTTTGAGTTGTATGTATTTTTCTGTATGCTTATTTGTTTTACTCTTTTATGGTCCTAGTGGCCGAAATAAAGCTGATATGATGAATTAAAATGTCTTTAAATTCAGTATTTATCTTGTCACATTTGCTGCTCTTCAAAAACAGAGGTCAAATGTCAGACTATGAGGTCTGACAAAAAGTCTTTTTAGGTCGAGCCTAGGCAGTGCATGCGCTGTCTGCAAGACCCCTTGTAAGAAGCATAGCGAGGGTAATCCCGCCTGCTGCTTGCCATTAGTTAACTCCTGCTTTAATCTAATGGCCTGGCTCCTAATTGGTTGGTGCTCTGATACATCACTTCTGTTTTTATCGGAAGCAGCACCGACCACCTACAATTTCATTACACCCAAAGTGTTCATTTGTAGTGTTTAGGGACTACTTGTTTTTGTTTGTTTTTACTTTATGGTGAGCGCGGCGCCCACTTAAGGGACGCCGCGCTGTTTCATTTTTTTTTTCCATTAGCTTTAACCGTCTGCCTGCAGGATCCGTCTACCGCCGAGAGGGCACCAGGCTGTGCGTCCCGCTTCCGGAGCACGGCCGCTTGTAGGGAAGAGCTGGTAGGTGGCAAAGGAGACAGCTGGAGCTGTGCTGCCTGTGGTCGAGTCGGAGCCAGCAGAAGGACACCAAGGCAGCAGAGAGCGGTTTGGAAAACACCAGAGCGCCTCCCTGCGCTGTAGGCTCTTATTCCATTTTCATGGGCAAAGTGTGGCAACAGCAGATGTACCCCCTGTACACCACCTAATACTCGCAGTATCTAGAGGCTAATGTAGGACCGGCTTCTTGTGACCGGCTGCTCACTGGTATCAGTGCACAGAGCAGTGCAAGCTGATTAATGTGCGGCTGGAGGCGATGTCACTAGTGCAGGTGTATGGGGATCAGATTATCGAGCGGTGACACAGGCTGGGTGAATCTACCCTCAGTGCTAATGAGAAAGAAAAGGGAAAGAAGCAAAAGATCAAACAGCTGGGAGTATGGAGTGTGTGTTAGTGCACGCGCACGCTCCCTGCAGGGGTGAAATTCCAGTTCTACTTTTAGACTTCTGGATATTTTGCCAATGACATAGGGTTCAGGATTCGTCAATAATTCCTCGGTGGATTTCACGGTGCTCTGAGCTGGAGCGACAGATACTCTCCCATTCAGCGACAACAAGCCAACAAAACCACCCTGCCGCAATGGCCGTTAGCACTCCTACTCTTGAATAAATAGGCACCGTGGACTCTCTGCCCTGCTATTGCGGTATGCATTAGCAGTCAGACCTGCCACCCATTTTCGATATGTGCACTGAGACTCCAGACATTCTCTTCATGCTTACATCTGTGCAAGTTATTACAGACATTCTTAATTGTTTCTAGGTGTGACCATAACAATTCCGGATTATTTAATTCCACCTCTAATAAAATGAAATTGAACTGCATTTTTACAAATTATGCAAATGGTCAATCTTACTGTGCCCTAAAAGTACATTGTCTAGCTAAAGAACTGCCTGTTCAGACACGCTCATTAACTGAAGTGAAATGACGCACCATAGCTCAACTATTGCAGACTCCATCTTATTTTGTTCAATAAGCCGGGCAGCACATAGCATCGTGGTAAGGTGGTGTAGTGTGTTAATGCAATTGTGGTACCAATTTGTCCCGATTGTCTAAGTGGCATGTTTAAAATCCAGCGGAACTGGCCTGGCATTTCACTTTTGTAACGTTGACAACAAGCATGTTATTGACATTCAGAGTGCGCAACAAATGTCTACTGAGGAGAGGCAGTTGTGCTGTTTGGAATAGAATGGGACATCTGAGGGAATATTTCACAAGACAGCCTCTTTAAAACTCTCCCTAACCGATAACTTTTATTTTAAGGAGAGTGGGTTCGTTTGTTATAGTTTCGTTCTTGGCAGCATATCTCAGCCACAAGCCACTTGTTCAGATCACTAATAGGGCCCATGTCTCTGCGACAGTACGTACATTCGTCAAAAGCACCACGGCCACACGTCATAAGCTCTCCAGTTTCACTGGCCAGCAGTGTCGGAAGCGAATCAAGTGCTTTGTGGCAAAATGCATCCGGGGGTAAAATGCGGCAAAGCGTGTTTAAAGTGAGTGGCACAATGGCTACTGAATGCCACATTATTTCACAGACCTGCTGGTGTTCTCTGCCTTACATCCTCAACGTAGGTAGACTTAACATTTGCACCCAGCATAAGGACAGTTCTTGAGTCAGGAACAAGGGAAGTCAGAGGTCTCCCCAAGGCTGACACTTCTCAGACATCTTTAATTGATGTCTTTCTTGGATTCACTGCATTTGTGCATAGGTTTGCAACTTACTTTATAAGGCGGCAGGCCTGTGTCACAGCTCACTTTTTTTCATCTAAATAATGTGTAGCTGCTTGTGTCTGGGTCGGGAAAGGTTAGGCTTGGTTTCTATTGCACGTTGTTTCGAAGGAGTCAGAATCCCTCGTGTCTGAGTCAAAGCTGTATTTTAAGCCAGCTTCGACTCCGACACGAGTGATTCTGACTCCTTCGAAACAACGTGTGGTAGAAAACCAGGCCTAACATCTTTCAATAGATAAATTGAACCTGGCACTGTTTCTGACCCCAAATGCTCCTCTTCAACTCTTGGATGCTATGTTCTATGCATTTTGCATGCCTTTAGCTGAGTGGAGCATAGACGCATTAACCATATGACCACCACATAGCAAGACAACTCACACAGTCAACTTAATTCAGTTGTGTTCCATGTCAAGGCAACCAGGCCTTGGCTTGGCCATGAAGGCTTTCTAGCAGAGACGCTTTAAGGAGTGGGCAATTGCCCAGGACCCCCTTCTTCCAAAGGACCCCCTTGTTCTTTACCTAGCACACCTCTGTCTATATCCAGATTTCAGTCTCGCTTCTCTGTGAATACTTCTATCTCCGAGTCTCTCTCGCTTTTCTCAGTGGTATCAAAAGGACTTTTGAGAGTTCTGGTTTTACTTTTTGTCCGTGTTGCCCTTCCAAATGCACTCCCTCCATCTTGCCCCGTCACTGCCCTCCCTTCCTGCCTTCAATATAAAATAAAAAGAAAGAATTGATGCGGCTGGTCCAAGCCACGTCACAGCACTTTTTTGAAAAACTTTTTGTCCCTGTTGCACCCCCTCCCCCAGAGGCCCTAACTCCACCTTACCTCAGGCCCTGCACTCACTCCCAGCCAACAAATTAAAAAAAAAAAGCATTATGTCACGCCCAGCACTATCCACGTCATAGCACTTTTGTTTTTCCCTTCAGGTATTCTGCACTGCAGCTGTGTTCCTGTACAACTGGACTAAACAAGCATTTCAAATGCAATAGGTCTCGCATTTACGCGAGTTTGAGCTATTGACATTGCAAATGACGATGCCTTTTATTTTTGTTTTAGTTTTTGAAACATAAATATAAGGCAATGTCATTTACAATGCCAATAGCTTAAACCCTACCGTAAATGAGACCTATTGCATTGCAAATGCTTGTTTTAAATGGGGATTGAAGTTTAGAAACTCCTCTCACTGCAATCGGAGAAAGAAAAGTAAAGTCAATTAGGTGACAGTCTTACTGTGGTACAGAGACTTTGAAAGGAACCCACTCGTGTAGGTTGTAATGTTTTGTAACGCACAACAAAATGTGAATACCTGTAAATTTAGGAAAGCAAAAATTAAACAAATGTTTTCATCATTCTGAAGTGTATTGAGGGTGGTAGCCTCTACTTGGTCTTCGTAGATCTACGGGCCGCTTTTGACCTTGTGCCCAGGGAAAATCTATGGAGGGTCTTGAAAGAACTAAACCTTCCGCCCTACCTACTAGATGTCCTGAAGCGTTTCCACGAAGGGAACTATGCCCAGGTACGTTGTGGGAAGAATGGGGAACTATCGGACCACTTTCCTGTTACTAGAGGAGTACGCCAGGGCTGTGCCCTGGCTCCCACGCTTTTTAGCCTCTATATAAATGGTCTGGTGGGTGAGCTAGATACTGTTAGGGATAGCGATGCCCCTCGGCTGTCATCTGGACGGGTGCCTGCTTTGATGTTCGCAGACGACACCTTATTGTTGTCTCGAACATCTACAGGCATCCAGAGGGTATTGGACGGTTTTGTATCATTCTGCGCTTCGCGGGGACTTGAGATCAACCTAGAAAAGACGAAGTTTATGATCTTCGGTCACCTGAAGCGCACCCGCCCCTGCCCAGTTTTAAATGGTATCCCACTTGAAAGGGTTAGAACTTTTGTATATCTGGGTGTTACCCTGACTGAAGATTTCAGCTGGGGCCCCCAGGTAACCAAATCTGCCCTGAGGCTTACACAGATAGTGGGAGGCATCAATAAGTTTCAGAGGAAAACCCAATTCAAACCAGTCTCACCAGGTCTTGAAATGTATGGTGCCCAAGCTAGACCTGCTGCAATGTATGGCGCAGAGCTCTGGGGTCATACTCTTATATTGACCCTTTCCAAGGTTGAACACACATTTATTAGGAACCTGTTAGGGCTCCCCCAGAGCACTCCGCTTATACCTTTGAGACTAGACTTGGGTTTAGAACCCATCTCTGAACTCTTATCGAGCCGACCTCTCCTGTATTGGAGAAGGCTGTGGACAGCACCTGAACTCGGTGACTATAGAGCTGAGTTCTCTGCAATCTGGGATCAGCTGAAGAGCAGAAATATACCCTGGCTATCCCATATTAAAGCTGTAGTATATCAGATAGGCCTGCCTCAATTATGGGAGACCCCCGAGGAAAGTTGCACAGCGGTACGGAGAACGGAGCTGTTGGTTCTACTTAGACAGCACAATCTAACTCTGTTGTACCGCTCGCCATTTATGGGTAGGTTGACCACAGAATTTCTACAAATAAAATTGGTGCCCAGGAGGGAGGAGTTTTTAGATTTGATTCAACCCCCTATGGCAAAAAAGCTATACACACAACTAAGGCATGGTTGCCTCCCGATCGGGGCATTGACTTGCAAATGGGCTGGACGAGGTGAGGGGATCTGCCCAGTTTTTAACTAAAGTAAAGAAGATGTGGTTGATGTTCTATTCTTCTGCCCTGCCTATAACGCAATACGTAGATCCTGGCTGGTGCCGCTGTGTAGAAATTTGGGCCTAAAACAATGTGCTCAAGCCCTGATTAATTGTTCTTAATATTGATGGATGAATTGTTTATTATGTCTTTCTTGATAACTTTTGTTTAATAACTTCTTACCTTAGGTGCTTAATTATTTATGTATTTTATCCTTTATGTACATATTTTATCTGTGCTTTTATGGTCTCCGACCGAAATAAAGTTATCAAATGAATGGAAATCAATATCTTAATAGGATCAAAACAAATCAAGACCCTTTACTTGGTGATGCACAAATGATAAATATGCACTGATATCCGATTTCCACAGACTGTCTGTCTGTAAAAATTAAGTGACCATTCCAATGGAAAATATGCTGTCTGCAAATGACAGTGAGCGACCACAAGAAGCTTTAGTTACATTTTTTCAAACTCCTAAACTGAGAAAAATCCTAACTTTAAGACTTTCGGTATTCACAGAAGGCATTTAGGAGTCCTAAAGGTAGGACTCCTAACTTCTGTCAATACCGAAATGAGTAAGTGCCTTCTGTGAATACCAAAATGAGTAAGTGACTTCTGTGAATACCAAAATGGTAGTAAGTTTAGGATTTTGTCTTAAGTTAGTTCTGTGAATCGGGCCCACTATGAGGTGCAAAGTGCGCTAATTTGTGCAAATTGTGCAAAATACAGTACATATTCATTTCAAACGTTCAAACTTGATTTGTTCTGAACCTTAACTAAAGTGCTTTCCATGATGGTTGCATCCACTATTGTCTCCATGTAAAGATTTGCCACTACAGTGCAAAAAGTTAATAAGCCTCTGAAAGTGCAAGTGCTAAGACATCACCGAAGTGTTAAAAAGTAGATCAAAAAGGTTAAAATGATCATTATGCAATTAAGAACATGAGTGTTGTGACTGTTCGATAGAGGTCCTTTAAGCAGCTTATAAACCATATCACTTTGCTGGTCATTTTAATTTTGATATGAATACTTCCAAACTTCCTGTTACATTTTGACTATGCTGACATTTTTTAATTTTATAAACAAGTGTACATATCCTCAGTCATATTAAGACCCCCAGGCTGTTTGGAGTCTATCTCCAGAATGTATGTCGTCTCTAATCTACGTAGGGCCTTCTCTCTATTGCCTCCCCTTTTATTGATTGGTATTGTATCGATTAGAAAGTATTTCAGGTGGCTGGGATTGGAGTCATGTTTCTCACCGAAATGTCGAGCCACCAGGTACATTTGATCTTTATTTTTTTATGGCTCTAATATGTTGTAATATTCTTTTGTGCCCCCGTAGTTTGGTACTTCCCACATACCTTAAACCACAGGGGCACTCGAGAACATACACGACATGGTCGGTTTTGCATGTTAGAGCTTTGTTGATAGTTCTCTCCTCTTTGCTAAACGGGGTTGTATATGATGATTTGGAAATACCATGTTGGAAAGCTTTGCACAATTTACATTTCCAAAACCCTTTTCTCTGAGCCAACCATGTTAATGGTGTTTTGTCATTTGGGTTGTTTTGTACCAAATCATCTTTCAGGGAGAAGGCCTTGCTGTAGGTAATGGCTGGTTTGGCGGGCAGCATGTGGCCTATGATTGGATCATTAAGTATGATCGGCCAGTTTCTGCGAATAATTCGATAGATTTCCTTCTGTTGTCCGCTAAATCTCATTATTTATCTAAATATATTGCCCTCACTTTCCGTTTTGTCTGTTAGCCATTTGTATTGGTAAGAGTTCTTGCGGTTGACTGGGTGTGAGTAGGTCTGCCATTAATACTTTTTGACTCTTGGTAATGGCTGCATCAATACATTTACTTGTGTACCCCCTCTCCAGAAACCTGGTCCTACTCGCCCTTTGCGCTAATGTCAGTTCTTCTCGATCACTGCAAATACATTTCAATCTGATCATTTCCCCGTACGGAATACTCTGTATTAGATGTTGTGGGTGAGCACGTGTTGCGTGCAGTACTGAATTTCCCGCTGTGGGTTTTCTATGTGCTCTAATTTCTATCTGTCCATTTTTTATATATATTTCTACATCAAGAAAAACAACTGTACTGGGGCTAATGTTTGCAGTAAATTCCAAATTCATGTCATTGTTAATCAAACAGTTGACAAATTTCTCTGCGTCTGACATGGTCCCGTGCTAGATTAAAAACAAATCATCGATGAACCTCAACCACGTTTTAACATTACTTTTTAAAACAGACCCGTATTCTCTCTGTAGGACCAGCTCCTCCCACCAGCCCATGTGGAGGCAAGCATAACTTGGGGAGAATCTGGCCCCCATAGCTACTCCGCGTAGTTGCTGGAACAATGCACTCTGAAACAAAAATATATTGTTATCCAAGCAAAATTCAATCATATTTGTTAGCATTTTGTTATGATGTTCAAACATTGCTGGTCTTCTACTCAAATAATGCCAAACTGCTCTTATGCCATCTTTATGGTTGATGCTTGTATAGAGTGCCGTAATGTCCATTGTTATTAAAAGAAAGTCCTCTTGCCACTTAAAATCTTGGATTTTTGATTAAAAAATCGCCAGTGTCGTTTATGTAGGAGGGAAGTTGCTGGACATGCTCTTGTAAATAGTAGTCTACATATTGTGAGGTGTTTTCTGTTAGACTGTTACATGCCAATATAATGGGCCGTCCAGGGGGCTTGGTAGAATTTTTATGTCGTTTAGGGATGAAATAAATCACTGGAGTTGTTGGGAGTCTCATTTAAAAAAAAATTATATTCATCCATTATCAGCAACCCGGCACTCTTCCAAACTAAAAGTTTGTTATAAAACATATTGTATGTCGCTTTTAGTGATAGTGTGTCAGTCTTGCGATAGCATTTGCGATCCGACAAGTGCCTTGTTGCTTCTTCCACATATTCTTTTTTTCACCAGATGACCAAATTGCCTCCTTTATCTGCGTTTCTTATTATTAGCTGAGGGTCTTTTTTCAACATTTCCATTAGCTGGTGGTACAAAATGTCTTGTCAGTTATGTTTAAGTTTTTTCTCTGATCTTGTTTTGTGATTAAGTTGTTTTATTCCAACAATAATCTGCTCATGAAATATGTCTATCGAGTCTCTGACCATTATTGGGGTGAATGTAGATTTTGGTTTAAAACTACCCTTTGCAATAGGTTGATGTTAGTCTGTGATTACAGTTTGTTCACCCAATGTTGTTGGCATGGAGTGTGGCACTATTGTAACTGGATTTTCTTGTGCCAATGTCTCTAAGTCTCTTAGTATTGGTATATCTGAGGCCGTCAGATTGAAAGGAGGCGAGATTTGTGAATCCTGTTATAACGTTGATTTGTGTTTCCTGATTCGTTGTTTCCTTTAGCGCATGGAATTTCTTACGTTTTAATTTGCGTATCCCCTTAAAAATTTCCATCCTTGTGGATGCATAGTCAAAAGTTTTTTTGGGGCAGTATGACAGGCCCAACGTCAATATTTGTTTCTCTTTTTCACTTAGTTTCACATTGGCTAGATTAACCACTGTGTTATTGGAATTAGCAGATCTTATTATTTGTGTTTCCATCTTTGTGTATTTGGTCTCTTTTGCTCTGTGTCGGTTGGCTTGTCTCCTCTCCCGTCTTCTGACTGTGCCATTCTTCCTTGCTTGTTTTGTTGGGGTCGCGGTCTTAGGGACTGACTGCGCTCTTCGCATAAAAAAATCAAATTCTTGCACTAACGAGAAGTTTGATGGTACTTGAACTCCCCTACCACCACTCTCCTCAGATTCTGTTTCACTTTCTAAGGCTGAGCTTAGATCGGAAGTTGAGGAGTTAGCATGGGCCCCCTTGTAATTTTTTATTTTGGCAGCATTAGCACCGCTCTATTTGGATATTTTTAAAGAGTCATACTTTTTTGCGAAGGTGAAAATACGACCGCAGTCATAATCCATCTTGTCCCAGTGGAACTTGAACATTTGCGCTCTCGAATTCTGTCTTCTTCTTTTTTTAATCTTTTGCTCATTTCATCTCGCAGTTTGACTTCTTCCTCCTTTTGATTCATTTTGCTGATGTCCTCATTTAGCTGATCGATTTGCTCTTGCAATGTCAAACGATCAGCCTCCGCATATTTTACCAGTATTGAGACAAGTCTCCTGGAGGACTCTAAATTCGTTTCAGCCCACTCCTTCATCATCATTGGGTCTGGGGCCTCGTAGCTAGGGGCTACTAAAATTCGTAGACCTCTCGGTATTCGCCCAACATCCAAATACCTTTGGAGGGATTTACCCTCCCACCACTTGCTTTACTCATTTTTCAATAATTTCTCCAATTGCCATAGTTTCTCCCTGAGTCTGGTTGTGTTACCTCCCACCGGTGCACTCTGGGTGACTGAGTCTATTTTCGGGCAGCGCGCGTCGTCGAACATTTCAAGCGCTGCCGCCTCTATCTCTGAGCACTTCGGCTGTCATTACTGTGGAATTTGTGTTAAATGAATAATGGACATGTTCTTAGGAATTGTTGCACCTTAGTATGTGCCTGTTCCTTTTCACTCCGCCCTGCACAACTCCTCACCCAGCGCTGTTGCTATGGTCTTACCTTCACTTTTCGTATCGGCGTGTCCCACGTCCTCCGACCCAAGGCAGCCTTACTCCAAGATCCCTCAGACCGATGTAGCTTCCTGCTGGGGGGCAAGTATTCCTGTTCATCCTCCCGGATTCAAGTTTCTTCGTCCGTTACCGGACTTCGCTTTCCAAAGCAGATGACTCGCCCATTAAGAGGAGAGGTCCGTGTAAAGCCGGGGAAGAGCAGCCGGCTTCTAATATCCACTCCACCTGCCACTGGCCGTTTCAACGAACAAATGGAGCACGGACCACAGATTTAGCGCTTGTGAATTATTTTATTTCCACAGAATGACAACCATGACGCGTTTCAGCCCTGGAGGGCCTTGATCACATGACGCGCTCATAAGTCAGCATGTGATTTTTATCCCATTTTTTCTTAATACATTTAAAGTGACAAGTGCACAGGTAACAAACATAGTGGCTATGGACATAGAAAACATACTGTTATTGATGGTGCATTATGGTTTTTCGTTGTCATTGACTTTGTCACATTTACTCATGGATTTAAATATCATGATGTTACTTGTATTTTGCTTTTACACTTGATTTGTGTTTGCATGCAACTTTTTAAAGGCTAATAATATATATATTATTTTTTTTACTGAAAAAAACAAAGGTTACAGGGACGTTATAGTTAGACTGACATTTCACTCGTACAAAACCAAAAGGTTACAGGGACGTTTTAGTTAGGCTGACATTTCACTCGTACAAAACCAGAGAAATTCAGTAGGTATAGTTAGCTCGCCCCCCCCCCCCCCGCCCGCCCCCGCCGTGCACTGCTTATGACCTCACATATTACACAGCGAGTTGACAGCTTTTTTTTTGTTTTAGGAAGGGTGACCAAGTAGCCCTTTCCCCAGGCCTTTTTTGGCCCCGGGGATGCCATCTCCTAGGGCCTGCAACTTTTATATTTATTTTTTATTAACAAAATTAAGGGGGCCACATGGCCACCCTCCAGAGGCCGATTTGGCCCTGGGGACCCCATCCCACATGGCCAGGCGTTAATATATGGATTTTTTTATAGGAAGGGGGTTCCTGTGGCCCCCCTCCCCGGGCTAACGTTGAACCTGGGGAATGGCCACCTCGTTGGGGACCGCGGGGGGACCCTCAAGGCCTCCGTGGTCCCAGCCAGCTCCTGTCTCCTGCGGGAACCTGCATTGCTTTTTACACCCAGTGAGCTGCTGACATGTAGCTCCCTGTCTGCCAAAAGCAAAGTGTGCTCCGCTTTGAGCAACCGAGAGCAAAATGCTCTTGCTTGCCCAAAGCAGAGCACACTGTTTCCTGTGGCATGGCGTACTGTTTGCTGTGGCATGGCAAACTGCAATGTTCCAGGGGTCAGCACCCTGAGACATTGCTGTGGCCGGCTCTGGGGGGTGGCGGTCCCCAGGGCAATTTAGGGCTCCTGGAGGAGGGCCGTATGGCCCTCTTCTCATATTCAAATTTGCCCCGGGGAGGTGGTAGTCCCCGGAGCTTTGATAAGCCCTAGGAGGGGGGGGGGGTCATGTGCCCTCCTCCTATATTTATTACATGCCCCCAGGATCTGGCCCACCTATGGGTTATTTGAAAGCAAGTGCTTGCTTTTTTTTCTCACGAATTTGCGAATATTGCAATTTTCCTGGATTTTTAATTTTAAAAAAAATGCTTTTATGCCATGGCGGTGTTCCATGGGGACCAAAAGACCATGGCTTGGAGGTTAGGGTACTCCTACCCTGCCCCTTTTCTTTATTTTCACTTATTTGTTTTGGGACTTGGTGAAGCAGAGTCTCAAGATGGTTGCCAACACTTCCTGGTTGAAGTGTCGGCAGACAATCAGAGCAGTGCATTTCCCTGCACGAGCTCATCTTTGTTTGCGAAGGCCTTGCGACCAGAGGTATCACTATAATTTTTGGCTTAAATTTCTCAAAAACTACCGAACAGATTTACACCCAGTAGGCAAAAGACACTCCCTTGAACCAACATCTACCTCCCTGCCAAATTTGGTGTAAGTCCATTCAGCAGTTCGGGCTGTAGGTGTGGCTAAAGGTTCCTTTGGTAATTAAGATTACAAATGCACCCTTATTTCGTGCCACAATTTCTCGCTTCCCACTGCACAGATCACCCCAAAACCTTCCATGACCAGTAGAACCTACCTTAACACCTTTTTGGGAAAATTTCATTAAGATTGGTCAAACAACCCCAAATTTGTAGCCAAGTCAAAAAATGCTTTACCTATAGAAACTAGGTCAGTAGGTGTGTGTGTGTGTGTGTGTGTGTGTATGTATATATATATATATATATATATATATATATATATATATATATATATATATTCATTGAAAAAACCATAGGTTTCAGGGGCGTTAGTTAGTAGGTAGTTAGCTGGACTTTTCACTCGTACAAAACCATTGAAATTCCCCCGTTATAGTTAGTTCAGCTAACTATAACTCGTGCGCCCGCAATGCACTGCTGATGACATCATATTACATCACTCATGACATGGTCAGTGACATCACTCATGACATCAGTGATGACATCTCAAATGGCATCACTGATGACATCACTGATTACATCATCCAGTGAATGTGTGTTTTTCTGAAAATTACATATGTATATCTCAAGGTCGATGGAAGAATAAATGGGTATATAAGTGTCTAAATGGATGATTTGATTTTGAAAAATTGATTGTATAACTGACTGATTAAGTGTATCTTAGTGAATACATGGCTTAGTGAGTAATGTTTAAATATGTAAATATCTGTATCAGTCTCTCACTTTGTGTATAAGTGACTGCATGGGTTGGTGAGTAGCTACATGAGTGTCTATATAGGTTATTAGTTGGTTTTTTGAGTATCCATATGAGTGTCTGAGTGTCTGTATGGTTCGGTGGGGGGTATTACGTAGTGCATAGGTGCATGAATGAGTGACTCACTGTTTGTATGTGTTGAAGACAGCATGTGTGCAGGACTGTATGGGTGGACGAGTGTGTGCATGGGTGTGTTAGTGAGTGAATGACTGTCTCAATAGTGTCTTTATGAGTAACTACATATGTTTTAAACTAGTATATGTGACTATTGGTGTATATAAGTGAGTATATGTGAGAGTGAGAGATTGAAAGAGTTCCTGTATGAATAAGTATGTGTTTCTATAAGTGATTGTTTAAAAGACTAAGTATGTGTAAGGTTCTGTAGAAGTAAGTGTGGTGGTGTGTGTATAACTGTATATGCAAGTAAATGGATGTTTGATTCTTTATTAGCATGAGTGACTATGTGTGTGAGTAACTATGGATGAGTGGCGTTGTGTAACAGGATGTATAGGTGTATGAGTACATATGATGAGTGAGTACATGTATGAGTGACTGTATAGGACTGTTGGTGGATGTGTATGTGGATCTTAGAATTACTGAATAGGTTGTTGTAACTGATATTGGTATGTCCATTGTTTTGAAAATGTTAGTTTCTATTTTTGAATGTGTGTATCAAAGGTTATATTAGGGGGAGAGGAGGTCTGCCACTCTTTCACAAGGATGATGTCATCAGTGATGTCATTTGAGAGGTCATCAGTGATGTCATGAGTGATGTCACTGGCCATGTCATGAGTGATGTAATATGTGACGTCATCAGCAGTGCATTGCGGGCGCGCGAGTTATAGTTAGCTGAGCTAACTATAACGGGGGAATTTCAATGGTTTTGTACGAATGAAAAGTCCAGCTAACTATAACGCCCCTGAAACCTATGTTTTTTTCAGTGAATTTCAAAGGTTTTTTAAATGCTAATTCCTAACTATAACGTGCCTGAAACCTATGGGTTTTTCAGTGAATTTCAAAGGTTTTTTAAATGCTAATTTCTAACTATGCCTACAGAGATAGGACATGTGAAGAAAAGAAAAACGCACAGAAAGAAAAAAAAATGCAGAAAGAAGCAACAGAAGTCCTCAAAGACGAAGAAAAGTGCAGGAAGAAGGATAACGTGCAGAAAGAACAAACAGAAGAGCAGAAAGAAGCCTTGTTGCAAAATCATCCTGTACCCTCAACTTTTTCAGATGGATACTGGTGGTAACTGAGTCTGACTAACCAGTCCTAGAGCCAGTGCTATGTTAAAAGACACTCAGAATACAGTGAAAACACCTACATACACTAGGGAACACTATGCGTTGGGGTCCCCTTGTGATCAGCATGACCTCCTCTGTAAGCCCCTAGTATATAATAGGGCAGGGGATTAAAACTACCTCTTAAAACGCGCCACAGGGCGTGTTTGCACACGTCACCTCAGGCCCCGTCCCCTCCCTTCCCCACTGTGTAAACACGCCCTGTGGCCGTTTTAAGTTGGGAGATTAAGTCCCCTTGAATCCTGAGGGTCCCTAGGGTCCAACTAGACCACTAGGTATCTCCAGTAAGCGCCACAGAGCTGCGTTGCAGAGAGGTGTAAAAAGGGGCACGGCCTGGACCACCTCTCTACAACGCAGCTCAGTGGCGCTTACTGGAAGCACCTGGTGGGCTAGTTAGCCCCCAGGGGCCCTCAGGATTGAAGGGGAATTATTTCCCCAACTTAAAACGCGCCATAGGGCGTGTTTGCACACGTCACCTCAGGCCCCGTCCCCTCCCTTCCCCACTGTGTAAACACGCCATGTGGCCGTTTTTTAAATTGGGAGATTAAGTCCCCTTCAATCCTGAGGTTCCCTAGGGGCAAAATAGCCCACTAGGTACCTCCAGTAAGCGCCACAGAGCTGCGTTGCATAGAGGTGTAAAAAGGGGCGTGACCTCAAAACACCTGTCTGCAACCCAGCTCCCTGGCGCATACTGGAGATACCTGTTGGGCTAGTTGGCCCTCAGGGACCCTCAGTATTGAAGGGGTATTAATTCCCCAACTTACAACTGGCCAGGGGGTGCGTTTGCAGAGTGCTGCAAGAAGGGGGCGTGGCCTCCGGCGCGATGCCGGTCTTTTATTTATTTTATTTTTTTAAGAAGGAGGGCTGTGTGGCCCCCCTTCTTTTTCTAATTTACTGGACCTGGGGACCCCATCCCCCAGGGCCTGCACCCTAACTTGTTTGGTTGAAAAAAATTAATTTGGCCCTCCCAAGGCCTTAATCGGCCCCGGGGACGCCAACCCCCGGGTTATGGCCTTTTTTTTTTTTTTTTTAATTCTTTAGGAGGGTCTGCGTTGCCCCCCTCCTCAGGCCACTTATGGCCCCGGGGACCCCATCCCCCGGGGCCGGTCTTTGTTTTTTATTATCTAAAAAAAATATATATTTATAGAAACACCTAGGACATGCTGGACAAACCGTATGTACCTATCACCATGACGATTTGCGTGATATTCATTAAAAGGCGACTATGCATAGAATGAATCCACATAGAATGTATTTACACCGCTAGTGAAGCTCTGACGTGTCTGACGCCCTACCATGCCTAATCCCGGCGCTCCCGCCGGTGGGTGCTCTCCAAGTAGACACCCTTGTTGTTTATTTATACAAACATGGGTAGCTATTGACGGGCACATTTAATATACACGCACACCAAGCCATTCAAAGGGGATTCGACAAAAATTCGACCAAACTAAGCAAGAAACCCCCCTCACGGTTAATAAAACACACATCCACTGCCGGATGTGTAATACTTTTTATTTTACTGTCTGGAAAGGAGACGAACCTCACTTGAGAGTCACAGCGTGCTCCTGGCTGAGCCCAATGCTGTGTTACACCCACCAGTGCCCGCCGAGTGCCTCACACCTCTGTGTTGTATTCCACCAGCTAGTGTGTATGCTATGACACTCTCTAGCCCATGTGCACTGTAACATCACCCCGTGAATATGTCATGCCACACTTGCCTTCGCACGGGTTATATTGCCCTATCTATCGTGCCTTCCTCGATGCCTATGTTATAACGCACAGCGCTATGCCATACATATAACAATCTGGGATCCATATCTTTGTCACAGTGCATATGCAACGTTACACTCCCCAGCACATATTTCATATTACAACTTTAGAGACTAGTTAGCTTACACAACACTGCCCTGTGCACATTACACTCCAATTAGCATATCACATAGCACACGCTAGAGCCTGTGCTATCTCGCGCTCTCCAGTGAATCTGTCATTGCGCACAATGTATTGCATATTATATTTCACGCCCTGGTTCATCTTATATCACACTTTTTGGTGCATAGTTTATACCATATACTATATCTAGTTTTCATTTTACAATCGTGCTCTCAGGACTATGTTCTATATAACACTGCGAATTAAGAGGGGGGACCCCTAAAAAGAGATATAGGGCGGGTAGAAGTGGGGTAATCAATATAAATCAAGAGAAGCACCCACCCAATAGATATGTAAAAGGGCCTAAGACATAGGTCCCTAGTTCAAAACACTACTAAACTGGAGCTGAGCGAACAGAACAGTGGAGAAAAAGCACCAGAATTTTCGGCACTTCTTACCTCATAGTATCGCTTTTTTCCAACTGGATGATACATGAGCTAATCACCTATATGATCACATCTGGAAGTTTTGCCAACTTGACCGCAATTTGTTAGTGGAATGATGATGGAATGAATGTATGTATGCATGAGTTGAGTTATGTGTGGGACATTGAATAATTTTTATACCACTATTGTGCAATAGATTTTCGTTTTCTTTATTATTTAATGTGTTTTACATGCCAAAACCAACAAAAAAGTAATTGAAAGAAGTGTTGTTCAGAAAAAATAAAATAAACAAGAAATATATATTTTTCTATCTATTAACTTTGTCTGGTGCTTTTTCTCCACTGTTCTGTTCGCTCAGCTCCAGTTTAGTAGTGTTTTGAACCAGGGACCTATATAACACTGCGTCCACCTACCCTTTTCACGGGCATTACATTTTGCGATGGGGGGTGGAGGGTCAGGGGGTGTTTCTGCCAAGTGAGCCTGGAGTCACAGTCACAAGCGTCCTCTTCTTCCTGAATAAAAGTGAGATTATGCTGCATACTTGTTCATATTTTAAGTAGTTCGCACAGACACACATTTAAAAAACAATAAAGTTCCTAATACCCACCTTCTCTGAATAGTTAGCTTGCTGCCCCATCCACCTCCTCCCTATCCTCTGTTGTCTGAATCCATGGACTAGCCTCCTCCCTCCTGCCATGCATGGTCTGATGTGCTGCCACTGCCCTCCATTTAGCATGATGTACCAGTCCACTCCTCCTGCCCTCCATTGCCAATTCTATGGCCCATCATTGACCTCCTGCTTAGCCTCTGTGCTTAGCTTGCTGCCCCTATTCTCCTTCCCCCTGCCCTCCAATGTCTTTGTGCATGCCCCTGCTCCATCCTTTTTGCCCACCATGTTCCATGGACCTGCCATTCCTATCTACTCTGAGTGTTCTGATGAGCTGCCACTCCCCTCCCACTTGCCTAGCATTGTCAGATGACTGTAACCTGTCCCTGCCACCTCCACCCTGCCTGTCCACATGCCGTGCACCTATCCCCTTCCTCCTGTCCTCCATGGTCCATTTTACTGCCACACCCTTCCGCCCTCCCTGGTCTGTTGTTCTGCAACTGCTCCTCCTGCCTGCCCTGCGCGGTCTGTTGTGAGGCCCCTTCCCCTGAACTCTCTTGTCTGTGCCCAGGTCCTGACCCTCCCTTCTATCCTCCATGGTCCTTTGTGCATGCCCCTGCACCCTCCTTCTTGCCCATCATAGCCATTGTGCTGCCACTAACCCTCCCGCTTGCCATGCATGGTCTTCTGTGCTGCCATGGCCCCTCCCACCTTCCCTGTGTGGTCAGCTAGCTGCCCCTGACCCCCTCCCACCTTCCCTCCATGGTCTGTGTGTATGCCATCATAGTCTCATTGTTGCTCTCCATGGTGTGTCTTGTTTCTAGTGCCCATCCTGCCTGACCTCCATGGTCATCTTGCTGCTCCTGCCCTGCCCCCTTGCCCCCAGCCCTCTGTTTCCATGTGCAGACCCCTATTCCCTCCCTCCTGGCTTGTCTGTTCCATTGTAATGCCCCTGATCCGTCCCTCCTGCCGTTTATGGTCTGTTATGCTGCAGCTTTCTCTCCTGTCTGTCCATTATGGCCAGCTAGCTACCATTGCCTCTTTCCCCTCTGTTCTCTGTTGTCCATGTGCATGGTCCTGTCCCCTCCCTATTGCTTTCTATGGATTGTTGTGCTGCACTCCCGTCCCGCATGCGCTGTGTGGTGTATTGTGCTGCTGCAAACCCTGATGCCTGCCCTGTAGGGTCAGTTTGGTGCACCTCTCCATGTCCCTCCTGTCCTCTGTTATCCGAGTCCATGTCCCTACCCCAATTCCATCTGCCTACCATGATCCAATGTACCATACTTGCGAACATTTTGAACTTGGTAAGAGGGAGATTTTGGAAAAAAAAACTGGGCTATTGATTTTCCCCTTTGAGTTACATTGAAAAAGAGGAGATTGTAGATAGGAGACAGATCAAATAAAGCCCATTTGAGCTTAAAAACATTGGACGTTTCCTGGCTGAAATGGGCCTGTTGGCATGTATGGTTGTACTACCACTGCCTCTTCCTTCTGCCCACAATGGTCTATTATATTGCCACAGCCTCTCTTGCCAGTCCTGTATTGTTGGTTTGTTGCCCCTGCCCCCCTCTCCACTGCCCTCCATAGTCTGTTGTGCTGCCACTGCCCTTCCTGCCTGCCCAGTGTGGTCAAATTGTTGCATCTGCACTCTCCTACCTGCCTTCAATTTTCAGAGTCCGTGCCCCTGGCCTCTGCCTCTCAACAGTATCCCAATGAACTAGATTGCTAACATTCTATATTTATTACAAAAGTGTGGAACGCCTGACGTCATCTTGATGTAATCAAAACTGTAATACCTAGAGTATTGCCTTTAGAAATTACATATATGAGAGGGTCTTATTTGCATCAAAATTATGGTTAGTGCTCTAAAAAACTAAAATGAGGACATATTTTCTGAGTTTTCAAATAGCGACAAAGAACTTTTAAATTATTTGTAATCTTTGTTTTTTTATCCAGTTGACCACTTGATTAAATGTTGCACCTAGGGGAAGGATGTGGTGTTACTTCCAGAGCTGCAGACTTTGCAACTGGGGAACCAGGTTGGAGTTTCTGCTTCAGCTCAACATTCTGTGATTCTGGTCAAATCACTTAATCTCCCCATGTCTACAACCAAAATGAATTTGATCTTGTGTGATGTAACCAATGCTCATGTAAAGCACTCGAATACCTGACAAGTCTGCACTATATAAAACTGCAAATACACACAAAATAAGTGTTTTGCACATTTCTGTCATTGGGCTACATGTGGGCTACATCTGGGTGATATTTGGGCTACATTTGGGCTCTTTTGTCTCTGGTGGCCATTTTGGGAGACTTATTTGTTATGATGTTTCCTAATTTCCTCATTTACTACAATCTCCTCAGTAGGAAATGCTTTCAGTTTTTTACTTTGATTCCATCAAGAAGGCATTCAGATGTGTCACACATTTGCCATAAATTTAGAATGTTAGCACTCTAGTTGCTTATTAGATCACTGTAGTAAAGCTACTGCTCACCAGGGAAGTGTGCTGCTGGTATTGAAAGTGCATGTTTCAGTCTGCATGTCAGAATTTTTTAATGAAATAGAAGAGGATTTGAGAAGTCACTCAAAATGTGCCCTAAATGTTTTTCTTTCTATGGCAAAATGAACCCCCTCATTTTGTTCCTTTTTAAATTAAATGTTTTAAGAGTTACCACTTTATTCCAACCAAGAGGGCTTCAGGTGTGCCATACGTTTGTCATAAGTATGACTGTTAGCTCTCTAGTTGTTCTTTAGAACACTCTGGGAAGCTGCAGTAGAGCACAAAGGAATCAACTGACAGTCTCTGCCCTTGTTTGATGTACATGTTTTACTGAGTATGTCAGACTTCATTCTCACATGACTGAGAAAGATAATGTGAATTTACAGAAAATATGCTCTCAGTTTAGCTTATAGATCACCTTACAAACCTCTGTGGGAAAAGCACGAGAAAATAGTTTTCTCTGAAACATGATTCATGATATCACAGCAGAAGGCTTTTTTACATGGTAAAATCACCTTAGAACATACCACAATTCCTAAAATGAGTATGGTACCATCAACAAATGATTTATAATGTAACTAAAGTCTTAAAACCTTCTATTAACTGCAATGCTTTTTAATGAGGTGCTATCATGTATATTGGTCCCAAGATGGCTGCCAACACTTCTTGGATGAAGTGCTGACAGCCAATGAGATCTCACGATGAGATGTGTGGTTAGGCTCCGCCCAGATATATATGTGATTTTACTTTTGATTTTCTCAGGAACTACTGAACGGATTTACACCATTTAAGCAAAAGGCACGAGTCTGAACTGAGGACTACCTCTTTGCCAAATTTGGTGTAATTCCGTTCAGCACTTTGGGCTGTAGCTGCGTCAACAGGTCCTATGGGAAAATGCATGGGGAAAACGCGTTTTGGGACCCCCCTTTTTTCTCGGCCCCCGCTTGACGAATCACCGTGAAAGTTTCAGGATAGGAGCGGACCAGAGCTAGCCAAAAGTTTGGAAAATTTCGCAAAGATTCATCAATCGACGCCAACGTTATTCCAAATAGAATGTTGCGGATTTCCTATGGAAAATAGGTCCTAACTATAACTACCTACTGGCGACTGCCAGTAGGTAAGATATATATATATATATATATATATATATATATATATATATATATATATATATATATATATACTGAACAACCAACTTCAACAGGAAATTCCAAATGAAGAAGGCACGGACTTCAGGTTGACGGTATACGGCTTCTTTTATTGCATCAGGTCACCCTTGACCCCCAGACCAAAGAGACGCTTTTCGGCTTCAATGAAGTCTTTGTGAATCTATTTGGCGCCAGTTCATTTTCACATTAAATAGTCACTCCCACTTAAGGCATTAGTAAACATAGACAACATACTACGTGCCTCACTTCAAACCCTCTGCATTTCACAAGTGCTATGATAATTAATAAAATGCTGCGCAATGCACATACAAAATATACATAGTCACATGGATATATGTTGTGTGGGTGAAGTCTAAGCATCAAAACCAAAAAATCTATATGTTGCCAACCTAAGCGAGAAACCACATATATTGCATATGAGACGCCAAATACTCTTAATATGTCGCCTTTATATCTGTATATGGATATATACATATGTGTGTTTATATACTTGTATATATTTATTTATTTTTCTCACATGCATGTTTCAGTATATTTGAATATAATGCTATGATTCCTAAATATGGGGTTGTATTGTATTTTTAGATTTCTGGGATGGGTAGTGTTAAGTGGTATTAAGGGTTTTTAGGGTTCAAGGTATGTAGTGTGCAGGTGCCAAAAGGGGTGTTTAGGGTTCAGAGGTGTGTAGTGTATGTAGTACTAAGGATTTGTTTTAGATTTAAGAGGTGGGCAGTATGTAGGGGTTGTAAGGGGTGTTTAAAGTTCAGGGGTGGGTAGTGTTTAGGATTATTAAGGGGCTTTTAGGTTTTATGGTTCAAGGGTAGGTTGTATATAGGGACAGTAAGAGGTATTTAGTGTTGAGGAGTGGGTATAGGGGTAATAATATATTTTAAATAAAAAGGTTAATGAATATGTATTTTGTAACATTAAAAGAGGGGTATCGAGTTACATATATATTTTTATGGAGATCTTAAATATATTCAACAGTGGTCTAGTTAAGTCAGAGTTTGTATAGAAAGAGACATTTTTGTTTTGCTAATAACTTTTAACCCTTTCGCTGCTAGGCCCCCTGCATTCGCCCCCTGTGCTAAGCCTTTTTTTGGGCTATTTGGGGTAGTTCACGCTTAGGTGATAGTTAATTTCTTTTTTTTTAAATAGGGAAAAACTGCTGCAGAAGAAAGCATCCGTTTTTTTCCTGCAAATGGTATCCACAAAGGGTTTGTGGTGCTGAAATCACAATCTTCCCAGCTTTCAGGGACAGGCAGAATTTTGTCAGAAAACCAAAATTTTCTACACAGATTTGGCATTTTACTGGGACATATCCTATTTTTGCTACTTTTTGTGCTTTCAACCTGCGCGTAACACAGGCCCCTGCGGTGCCAGGGGGGCCTGAGCTGCAGGGGGCCCTCTCAGAACAGTACTCAGGCCTGAAAGCTCCGGATTAAATCCAGAGTGCCTTGTACCTCCATTTTTTGTTTGAATATCTTTATTAGTGTATTTTCATTCTCTGCCGATACATTTATTGTCAAACGCAAACATCAATAGGCATCACTTACAATATTACAACTTTTGTTCTATGACACTGTGCAGTAAAAGCAGCGTATGTCCTTCTCATGATCTTGATGTCATCAGTTTCTACAGTGTGTGGATGCCAATCCAGTTGCTTATTGTCTTGAGCACTAACGGCCCAAACATTCTGTCATCTCCAATCTATCGCTAGGATTAATGTGTTCAGCATGCCTACTCCCAACAACAATCCATAGTGCGACAAAAGCAAGAAATAACAATATAAATAAAAAGGGTAAGCAACACTTATGGGAAAATGTTATTCACTGTGGAGCTCAACTCTTGAATTTTACCCTAGAACGTGCCTAAAGTATACAGATCCATATGTATGAATGAATGTCTCATCTATGCATTAGATATCTCCTTTCTCTCTTTTTTTTTTTTTTTAACATTTCAACCAAATTCGTCTGTTAACCAATAATAAACCTAAGCAAACAAAAGATGTCTATGTGCGGGGAGAACATATGTCCAGTACCTAGTATGTCTTATTTGATGTTGCCATGTCTAGAATAGTGCATCATTATTGAGCATGGGCTGCTACTTCCATTACTCATACGGGCATGTGGTCACCAGGGTGCTTCTGCTTCCGTTCAACATCTTAAGGGAATGGAATGCGGGGACTTGTCCAATCCAACCACTATGGTTGGGATAGTAGACAGGTGCAGCACATAGTCTACTCTCTGGTGATAGCTCAGGCGCTAGGCCCCCACTTGCTCTGCAGGTGGTGGCTGCAGTGGGGCATCACATCGCATGAGCGTTCTGAGCATATCGTCCCAGGTCTGCGCAATGGAATGTTTGCTCAACCCTGCTGTTTCTTCCCTGTGTAGGGTGGTGCTTTCTGCTTGTGCCCACACCTCCAGGGACTTTTTCCAGTGTGATACCTCTGGCGGATCCTTGTGCTTCCATCTTTTGGTAATGAGGCGTTTCGCCGTTATGAGACCTAAGTCTCGAAATCGGAAGCTCGCTTTGTTTACCTTGTTTCTTTTATAGAACCCCAGGATACAGACTTCCCAATTTGCAGGCACATCCATGTTAGTGCAGGTAGTTCACGTTTCCGCTATCTCACACCAGTAAGTGTGGAGCCTAGGGCAAGCCCACAGCATATGTAGCAGGTTAGCACCTATGAGGCGGCATCTTGGGCATTCAGAGGTATTGATATTAAAATATTTGTTAATTTTATCCGGTGAAAGATATGCCCTGTGTAATATATATGTTTGTATTAGTTTGAATCTTGAGTTACGCGGTACATGAGTGGCGCTGGCTAAAACCCGGTCCCAGTCTTTATCTGTCCAAGGATGGCCTCTATCTTCAGTCCAATAGCGCGGAGCCGCTGTAGCCGTTGCAGCATATGACTTAGGTGGGCAGTGTATTACATGCGACCCCTCCCCCATGACATGTAGATACTGCAATAATTGATGCGCCAGCGGTTCGTTTGTTATGTCCCCCCATGCTAGAGTGAACGTCCGTGTAATGGTTGCATATGTGAGGAATTGGCCCCGTGGTAAACCAGTGTCTGCCGTTAGTGCCTCAAAAGACAACAAGGTGCCATCTACGTATAGATCTCCAAGTGTCTCCACTCCCGCCTCAGCCCAAGGCATCAATTTTGTGTCAGTTATAGAATCTCTTCCCCTAGGTGTCCCTATAAGTGGTAGTGTCGGCGCATAGGGGAGCGCATCTTTCGTGAGGTGGAGGCTTCTCCTATAGCATCAATGTGCCAGTTCGATATGTATCTGCGTTGGCCGGGGAATTTTTACTAGTGGGTGAAACAATCCGCATATCTGAGTCTGTGTCCAGACTGTTGTCTCCGTCGCCGTGTCCGCCAGGTTTTACCCGCTCAGCCTCTTTGTGACCCACTGTAGTTGCGCAGCTATGTAGTAGAGCTCCAGGTTTGGTACTGCCAGTCCGCCGCTTTCCGAGGGTGCGTATCGTTTCTGTAATGCAATGCGGTGGCGCCCCGCATTCCAGATCAAACCTCGGATCAGCCCCTCCAGGTCTCTAAACAGTCGCACTGGGACGTATACCGGAAGGTTCGCGAAATAATACAAGAGTAGGGGTAGAACTATCATTTTAGTTAAGGTGACGTGGCTCATCACATTCAGCGGCAGCGTTTTCCAGAATTGCATCTGTGCCTTTTATGGACGAAATGGCTCGAACCAGATTACCCTCCAATATATCTCCTGGGGACCTGTATATATATATTCCGAGGTATCTGAACATAGTCGGATACCAGTTTAGCGTAGTCTCGTTAAGTACTATATGTGCCTCGGTCGCATTCTTACAGAAAGAATAGGCACCAGACTTGGCCCAGTTTACCCTGAGGCCCGACACCGCTTCAAACCTGTGGAACAATGTTGAAATTGCCGGTGGCACAGCATGCAAGTCTCTTACGTATAATAACAAATCATCTGCATATAGCGACACTGCATGCAATCCGTCGCCTTAAGGGATGCCCCAATCCGCGCCACCTTCCCGGAGCAGAGCTGCTAAAGGCTCCATGGCCAGAGAGAAGAGCAGCGGTGACAAGGGGCACCCCTGCCTGGTACCCCGCCTCACTCTTATTTCGTCCGACAGGAGCTTGCCCGTGCAGACCCTCACTGTTGGGCGTTGATACAGCAATTGCACCAATCGTACCTAGCTCGTACTTGCGCAGAACTGCCGCTAAATATGGCCATTCCAGCGAGTCAAAGGCATTTTCCAGGTCCAATATCAGGCAGCCATATCTAGGCCAGGTCTCTACTGCGTATCTCTGTAGTTTAAACAGCCTGCGGATATTTAAGGAAGTCTTCTGTTGGGGACAAAGCCATTCTGATCTGCGTGCACCAGAGTCAGCACAAACGGAGCTATACGGCTGGCAAGGGTAGAGGCAAGGATTTTGTAGTCTGTGTTTAACAGAGCTAGCGGACGATAAGAGCCCAAATTCTCAGGGTTTCTGCCAGGTTTCAATAGTGAAACCAATGTGGCCTCATTCTGCGTGGGTGTGAGAGTTGCGCGTTCCTGAGCCGCCTCATAAACTCACAGCAATTCTGGTATCAGCACATACGAGTATGCCTTATAAAATTCAGCCGGCAGCCCGTCAGGGCCTGGCGTCTTGCCATTTGAAAGCGAATAAATGCTATCTCTGATTTCCTCCGATAGCAGAGGGGCGCCCAGTTCCTCCCGTTGATGGTCTGTTAACTGCGGCAGTGTTGTGGCGGATAAAAAATCTTGTATGTCGGTATCCGTAGCTACCGAGTAAGATCTGTATACCGTGGTGTAGTGCTCCACAAAAGTGCGGTGTATGTCACTCTGGGTGTGTGCCTCAACTCCCTGCCCCGTCTGTATTGTTGTCACGGGCGCTGCGACCACATCTTGTCATATCAGCCACACCAACAGCCTGCCAGGTTTATCTCCCATATGATGTGTGTGCGCATAATTTAAATTGCGGAGTCGCTCGAGCAAGCCCGAGTGCTCCTCTCTAAGATTCGCTAAGGGCACAGCATTGCCTTCCAACGCTGCGCCCTCTTCCTGGAGCAATGCAGTTTCTAGGCGTGTCAGATCTGCCTCCAGTTGTCTCCGCATACCCGCCTGTGCCCCAAGGCAATCCCCCCTTATAACAACTTTGAATGCATCCCACTCTACCTGAGGTGTCGTGGCCGTGCCAGTGTTGTCCTCAAAATATCGCGTGATGTTGGCCGCTAGTAAGTTTCGAAAAGGTGCGTCTAATAGCAAGTCTGGTTGTAGTCGCCAGGTCGGAACTGGCGGGTGAGGATGGTCCCATAACATTTCTAATATATGTGGGTTATGGTCGGAATGTGTCCTGCCCAGATAATAAACTGCTGATACGTTGGGGAGCAATGCGTCCGAGAGCATGTAGCGATCCAACCGCACATGCAAGTCATGTGCCCCTGAGTAATAGGAGTATATCCTGTCCTGAGGGTGGCGGTGTCTCCAGGCGTCCTTCAGACGCCACTGTGTTGCCCAATTGTTTAGCGCTTTCATTGCATGATATATGCTTGTGCCTGAAAGGGGCGGAAATGAGCTATCTAGTGAGACGTCGAGTACACTATTGTAGTCTCCCCCCAGTAACATTGGAGTATCATGCCACGGCACCAGGAGATGTGTTATCTTATCAAAGAATGCAGCCTGTTCTGTATTTGGGGCGTATAGTGATGCGAGTATTACGTCTCGGCCATCCAGCGTACCCTTAAGTATTACATATCTCCCCTCCGGGTCTATCAGTGACTGCGCAACTTGAAATGGAACTCCCGACCTTACCCAAATTAGTGAACCTCGCGCAAAAGCAGAAAACCCCGTGGCAAACAGTTGACCTCCCCAGCGGCGGTGTAATCGTGGCGTCTCTACCTTGGCCATGTGGGTCTCCTGCAACTGCGCTATTTGTATATGATGCCGTTTAAGGTATGAATAGATCTGATATCTGCGCGATGGTGCATGCATACCCCTCACATCCCATGTACCTATCTTAAAGGAAGACATGGGCCCTGTGACACTGCCAATTAACTTTTGCCTGTAGCAGCCACTCTAACACACGCATAAAATATGACTTGGTTTGGCATACTCTATCTGGCCCGCTGATTTGCAGTATGAGACATTGTACGGTTCCACTCATTATTTCAGACATCGCATAAAAAAAACGATAATACAAAAATATAACATAGTTAATACCAAAAGGGCGAAAGTGCAAACAGCAATCATCCAAACTTCCAATTGGAGATGACAGTCCATATAATCCAGGGGGGTGCGCTGCGTGGTGTTCTTCTCTGTTACCTACAGTACGTACGCCTGATGCCCCAGACGCTCCCCAGAAGCAGGCAGTCTTACTATACAAACGGGGCAGGCAGTCCATAGCAGGGCAGGGATTCGTTCCGATTGAAATGCGTACGTTTAAACCCACAACTTCAACTGTACACGTTTCAGAGCCCCTTGCCCCCCTACATAACACTCTGCCAGTTGGTTCTGTAAATGGACCGATGAATGCACCAACGTCTCGCCTCACAAACGTGTACATTGCTACCTTTAGCATGCCCCCCATACAGCCACCCCAATACCTCAGTTTGTGTTTCATTCCAATGCATGAGCCTACAGCGGTCACATTAGGAGGTCCGCGTCTGCGGGGTGACATCCGGGTGTTCAGTGGAATCTTGCGATTCCGACAGGCCATATATCTGTTCATCGTCACTAGACAGGTCCTGCTGACTGGATCCAGACGCGGGGGCCCCACTGGTGGTGAAGGCGGCGCTCTCCGTCCTGTAGATCTACGCTCTTTCCGGCGGCGACGAAAGGGGTCTCTCCGCTTTGATAGTGCCACCGCCGCAGCAGCAGCATCCCGAGGCTTCTCATCTGCGAATGTGTCCAGCCACTCCTCTGTTCCTCCGGGGTATCAAAAAAGTGTGTCTTGTCATTAGCGACCACCCGCAGTCTGGCAGGGAACAACAGAGAGTAGTTCAAGCCATTTTGCCGGAGGCGTCTCTTCACTGCCATGAATGAGAGTCTCTGCCGCTGTACCTGAATGGTATAAACCGGAAAAAACATTATTTTGTGATTGTCAATTTGGATACCTTGGAGCTTCCTGGTTTCCTGCAATATAGAGTCTCGATCTCGGTAATTAAGGATCAGGGGTCGTGGGTTTGATCCCGCTGTGGGGGGTGGGGGGGCCTCGTCGGAACCTTATGAGCGCGTTCTATGACAAACTGTGGTGAGCGGGATTGTAGGAAGGTGGATATCTGACTATGGTTACCCCCAACTTTTTGCCTAGTGTCTACCTGGTTTTTCGACTTAGTTGGCCTGAGATCCTGACATTCAGGGTCTCAGGCTGTCTGCTCTCTCTTTAAAATGGACTCCATGTACCCTGGGTACATACCCAATTGGTAAGGATCACCTTATTGGACCCTGTACAGTGTACCCTAGGTACCCAGGGCATAGGTGTACCCTAGGCCTCCCAGGGGCTGCAGCATGTATTATGCCACCCCTGGTCTGGCCTTCCAATCAGACACAACTGGCTGATCACTCAGCTGGGGCAAGGTCGTGTAATCACCCCTTGCTTAGATATAGTATACCTATATCTACCCTTATATATAGACACATGTGTACCTATCAGCCACTCCTATGGCAGGCCTTAACAATCCTGGAGGCAGAGTGCTTAGTAACATGTGGGATGGTGCTCTAGCATGAGCTGAGTCTGTCTGCAGCTTTCGGAACCATGTCCTTATAGCTGTTCTATGATATAGCCTACCATATACTCTTAAAGTGCCTTATAATCTTAAACGGTTATGGTAACTATGGTTTGGCTTTATCAAAACATGTCGTGTAAGGAGTCTAACACTTTGGAATAATACCCCCATACCATTTCTGGGGATGAGGATATTATTCCTCCCTTCTAGAGGGAGAGACATGGGAGAGACATGTTAAAATCCTACTTTGCTGTTTAACTCTCACCAAAGCCTCAGCATCACAAAATGGATGCTGCTGCCACAGACACGAGTCTGACCTCCTGCTGCTGGGAGCCCTCCCAGCCAGGGAGGCCTGGACAATAGGTTTCCTGCTTGGGGAGGTGCTAGCACCTCCCCAGACAGACTTTAGTGTATTGGGGCAGGGAGGGCTGAAAGGAATGAGACATGCCTGGGGCACACAAGGTGCTCCATGCATAGTCCAGTTCAAACCGGTGCTGGGGCACTCCAGCCCCAGCTCTGGCGCGAAACTGGACAAAGGAAAGGGGGTGTAGCCACTCCCCTTCCTGGTCCCACCCATAGGAGGGACCTTGCAGGTAGCCCAGCCCACTAGCCCAGTATATTAGTAGCTAGTTGGGCCCTGCTAAATTAGATTATCCTGAACCTGCAACTTGAACAGAAACTCTGGACCTTCGACATTCGACGAAAGAAGAAGACTGAAGAATCTCCCTTGTGGCCAAGGAGTGGTCACCCTGTGCGAACAGGCACCATCAAGAGACTTACCCTTTGCTTTGCTAAAGTTCTACGAGGGACCGACTGCAGAGCCTGACCAGAGCCTTGACTTCCAGACTTCTCCGACCCTGATCCACATCCACAGCCGAGCTGAGATCCGTGGAGGCGACGAGAGACGTGGGACCGGCTACCTGCGAAAAGTGGCGAGTATCTTCCAGCGCAGCTTCTGAGGGACCCTCGAGGTTGTGCACCGGGGATTGAGAAGCCCCAACCCCAAGCACCATCTGCACCGAAGATCAGCCCCCCACACTCCACGAGTCCTGCGTGGGGCCCTTCTGCATTTTCCTGCTTGCCGCGTCTGTCCGGTTGCTTGCCCGTTGGCTAGTAACCTTTGCGACGACACACCTTCAATTTTCCACTGCTGGTTTGGCTCCTCCAGACTGGCCCCTGCTCCTCTGTAAAAGAGAAGCACCCCAGACCTTCCTGGTCTGCACCAGAAGCAAGTCCTCCATTCTTCGTGGGTCCCGCTTGCCAAGGCTTGGTGCGTCCTAGTTCGACTTCGACGCCGCCGACAGCACGAGCCTTCGTGGGACAGCTCGCCTCCTGGTCCTGGTTGTCCTCAACGTCTCCTGGTACCCGTGGCTGCTGCGACAAGCTTCACCTCTTCACCTGCAATCTCCCGACATCGCCTGGTTCCTTCCTGGTTCCACGTGGTCACTGGCTAGTGACCCAGACTGTGTCCCTTCTGCTTGCAGGTATCCTTCCTTCTTGATCCCGGCCTTGGGATCCACCGGACACTCTTCACTGACTGCCTGTCAGCATCTTTCCTTCAGGCATCCATAGGAGTCGACGACGAAACCCGACGCAAGTTCACACCTATGCACCCGCAGCCCATGGGCTAGGTAACTTGGGTACTCCGGTGCTCATCAGGGTATTGACTATCCTAGTGTCTAGTTCTCAAGTCTCGACTTCCTAGCTACTCCAGAAGTGTCCTAAATCTTATTAATTCTAAACTGTACTATTTCTATCGATTATACGCATTACGCGTGAGTGTTTCCACTCTGCACCTGAATCCCGTGGGCCTCCCACTTCCTAACCTTGGGTAGTATAGTGTAGCCCCAGCGATTGCCTAGGCCTATCCTATTTCCGTGACAGTGGTCCTTATACCACTTACTTAGTATATGGTTTGCGTGGCCCCTAGGGCCTAACTGTATTACTTACCTGTGTGACTTAATATATGCTTGAATAAGACTGTGTTGTACTTACCTCGAATCTCATAAAGAGTGCTGAGGGTTTGACTAGAATAAATACACTTTATTTTATATATATATCTGTTGTGGTGTCCTTTCATTTGGTATTCAAGGGATTACATATGGTATAACAGCTGGCTTCACATGCCATTCAGAGTTTAGCCTAAGACTGCTCTTTTCCATGCTACCACTAGGATAGCTGGTCTATAAGGTTGACTTTACAACCAATCACCATAAGGGTTGTTTGGACTGATACAAGGTGTACACTAGAATTAGTGACATCATATATCAGGCCAACTTCTCACAGGGATCCCTCTGGCAGCAGATCTCTGAGCCATGTTTCCACGTGCGAGGCAGGCTCTCTCCCCTCCCAGCGTTCCAGAACACCTACCCCGCATACATTATTATGTCACGCCCGGCCTTCGGAGTCTTCAGCCCTGCCTTCCAGAAATTCCACACGTTTCAGCAAGTCTTGTACAAGTTTATCAGTTTGCACCACCTGCGGTTTGACATCAGTAAGTGTTGATTCCAAAGCAGCAGTGCGGTCCGTCAATTTCCGATGGTCTGCATGTAGATGGGTAAGGTCAAGATCTACCTTATCGATTTTAGATTCCAGTGAGGTGCAGGTCTGATTCATAGTTGCTTCCAGCCGCGAGCACCGCATCCAGCTTGTTTGCCGTCTGATCCGGATTCTCCTACTTCGCCATCTTGGGCTTAGTTGGCTGCGGTAGGGTCTGCGCGCCCCTCGCTCCAGTCCACGTCCGGGTGCCCCCCGACATCAGATGCTATGACAAAGCTCCTATGCAGCTTCACATCTCGGGTGGTTTCACCTCTGTGCCGCCAGAACTCACGTGGTGTTGCAGTCTTTGGCCTATGAATAGTAGATCGTGCCCCTCAATCAGCCAACTGGCCTCGTCCGCCTCCCGCCAGGGACCCCGCTAAAGTTCTTGCTTATAGTTCCCAGGCAGTCGTGCACAGTCCCGAGATCTCAGGGAAGGCTCATCGCCTCGTTCGGCCACAGATACTGCCCATCAGTGCAACACAGACCCCATTACCTCTCACAGGGGCCACCCCGTTACACCCGGGACTAGAAGCTCCACCCAGCAATGTACATCAGGCAGTCTCAGGAAAACGGGGGGGGCCCAGGGGGGAGGTCGGACGTCGTTGCCACACTCAGTCCACAGCACTCGATGTGTCCGGCAGCAGGTATTCCAAGGCCACAACAGCAGGGGCGGGCAGGGCACAGAGTTAGGATCTCATGCAAGGCTTTCAATAGCCAATGGCGAGGCAGCAGCCGCATCCGATGTCCACCGCTGTCCGCCATCTTCCGCGGCCTCGTGGGCGGGCCCGTCCCTGGGCTTGCGTAGCTCCGGTCTTCTCCAACACCACCGCAAAGCGCGCAGGTCCCCGTGTCAGGGATCACATGCCTTGTACCTCCATGTGCCTTGCAGGGGGGCCCCCTCATTTTTCGTGACGCCATTTTTTTTTACAGTGTTTTATATAGCGCCAACTAGACCCGAGACATCGGGTATCAGAGCGCTTTACAGGAGCACCAGTTTCGTTACAGAAGGACACATTCATTTTCGTTAGGCACGGGGAGATTAAGTGATTTGCCCATAATCACGGGATGTTGAGCGTTATTGCCGAGACTCGAACCCGGTTCCCCGACCTCGAGGTCGACCGCTCTAGCCGCATTGCTTTCAACCTTCAAGTTAGTGGCAGAAATGGGTGTGAAAGCAATAATGTAGAATGTGAAAAGTAGACAAAATTCTAAATTCATCAAGGGGTCATTTGTGTAGATCCTTCAAGGTTTTCTTTATAGAAACTAAGAGTGAAAAGTAATAAAGATTGAAAATGAGTTGAAAAAAACAGCCATGTATGACAGATTTTTAAAAGCAATATAGCGTTACATCTATTGGACCCATGTTTAACATGGCTGAAAGTTACTGAAAGCGCAGAATCACAGGATGTTGAGATGATGCTGAGACTCTTTGCCCCCCGCCCCCATGTTGTTTATTGTCCTGGCCTTCCTAACACAAAAAAACTATGATGGGGCCTGCAGTGGCAGTCTCATAGTGCTTTTTTCAGTTAATTTTAGCGATGCTGAACAGCAGATGTGCTGCTAGACAGCATGGCTAAAAGACATTCACATTGACAAGGCCAATAGCTTGTGCATTGCCGAGATCTATTGGATTTGCCAATGCTTGTTTGGTGTTGATGGGGTCTTACTGAACAAATGTGGAAGTGATAGTGAGAAACAGTTGAGGGGCTTTGAAATAAAGTGAGAATCTGGTTAAACGGCCACAGCTGCTGACAGGGGAACTGGAGAACCAGGTCTGAATCTCTGGGTCGGCTGAACAATGTGTGATTCTGGGCAAATCACTTGCACTTCCGCCTGCCAAAGACAATGAATGTTTCATTGTCTAATGAAACCGGTGAACACTTAAAGCGTTCCAATACCATCAGCTGGTGTTAGTAATATGGCAAGATGGAGGATGGAATAAGCACTCCAATAGCATAGGATTGTGCAAAAAAGAAAAGCGGCTCAAAAATTGGGAGTATATGAAATAGTAAGTTAAGTGACTTAAAAATGAATAGGTAGATAAAAGGAAAATAGGTAAAAGATGGATAGATAGATAAAAGATAGATAAAGGATAGCTCTATAGATAAGATAGACAATAGATAACAGATAGATAGCTAGATATATAAAATATAGGTAGATAGATAGTTAAAGGATAGATAATAGACAAATAAAAGATAGATTAAAGATAGAAAGAGATAAAAGGTAGATAAAAATAGATAGATAAAAGTTAGATAAAAGATAGAAAGGGAGTTTTTGTCATGCAGCGCTATAAGTATATAAAGCTGTGATTTTCGATGTCAATGTAAAATATGCTTTCACAACGCCTCCATCCAAAAAAAGGCTGAGTCCATATGTCTAGCATTACCAGACATAAAACTAATGTTTGCATCAACAGGGCTCCTGCTTACTAGAATTACCGACAATGCGCTTTTTTTATATACAGAACAAATATCACATAATCAACCAACACGTATAGGTATTGTAGTGGAACCGATATGTACACAGATAATACGTGATCCTGGGGGTTTCTCCGTCAAGCTCTGTCCTTCCCTAGGTGCTGCTGGGCACCTATGAAGCGAACGCCCACAGGCGCAAAGGATCCGCGCAGTTCAGGCCGAAGGAAGAGGCTGAAAGAGAGTGCCGTCAGTGTTTAGAAATATTTATTTCAGTGTTGTTCATGGGATCTTACAGAAAACAATGCTCTTGCCTTGTCTGGTATGTTGTTCCGTTTTCACATATCAAAGGTAAATGACTGGAGCTTGACATTTTGTTGATGATATATAGTGCTCAAATTGAAAATGCTAAAACACAATGCCATGTGAAACGTCCAACTGCTGTTCAACTATGAAGATTGTAGTTGCCTGTTTAGAACGGATTCAAACTAATATGTGTCCTGTATGTGTGTGCGTGTGTTTTTTTATTCGAGAACAAAAAGTTTCCCTATGGGAAAACAATTGAAGCATGAGTAACAGCAGAAAGGAAAGGCACTTTACCTCTGTGAAAACTAGGTCTGTACAGATCATTGTCCAGCTGAGGGAGAGAGGATGTGGCGTAACACCCAGAGCTGCCCACGTTGGGGCTGGGGAACCAGGTTTGCATCTCTGCGTCGGCTCAACATCCTGTGATTCTGGGCAAATAACTTATAATCTCCCCGGCCTACCAAAAAAATTAATGAATGCTTGTGTAATGTAACTGGTGCTCATGTAAAGCGCTCCAACCCCTTCGGGTTGTTAGCGCTATAAAAAAACTGCAAAAACAAAACTAGCGGGAGACAGAGAGAGGATGCAGCAACAGACTGTGAAAGAACAGGGAGAGAGAGAGCAACACAGAAGGATTGGTAGAGGCAAAATTAAATAATGAGACCGCTCGAGCAGGAAACAAAGAACAGTGCGAGTAAAAACAGTAGTGCTTGTGAAAAACTCTCTTAAAGTAATTTTAAAAAAGTTCAGAAAAATGCCTTATAATGGGCCCTACGTATGTTTAGCAGTAATTGGTCGCTGCTCTCAGGGAGGACGGTAGACAGGAAGAGTCATGATGCACGCATGCCATGGTCAAATGGGGAGAATGAATAATGGAGCGACAAGGGAGCCAACAAATGGCCAGCCTATGGGCACGCTGAAGCCCAGTAAGCACATACAAGAGGTCTCTGTTCAAGACAGCGCATGTGCTCTGTCTTGAGCCGAGACCTAAAAAATGGCTGAACAGAATTGCACTAAATATGTCAGAAAACAAGTTCTTTACTCAGAAAGAATGCTTTTTGTAATTTGATGTGAGTCTGTTAAGTTGTTTTTGAGAAATTAAAGGTCAAAATATAGTGATATTTGGATGCTAGGTCCTGTGGTATTGCGAATTAAAAATATAAAACACTCCGTTCTGGATGATATTTTAGGACATGGGAACTTGATCCCCATGTCCCGAATTTCTTTAAAAAAATAATATACACATGGGCAGGGTATGGGTACCCCCAGCAACAAAATAAATTAAAATACAAAATGTTATGCCAGAGACCCCACTGTACTCCCGCGGAATCCAACGCGGCCTCCCCTGAGGTCCAGCATGACCCAGAGCAGCCCTCCCGTGCAGTCCCACAGGAGTATTGCAAGGACTAGCTTTAAAAAAAAAATGTTTTACTTCCCACCTTACCTGCATAATGAAGTACTCCTGATGTAGGGTACCGAGATCTAAAGGTACTCCCCATGTAATGACTCCTGTAATTGCATGCGAGGTAACAACTTATAACCTTTAATTTGTTTTTTTAAGATTCATTGGTGATATACTGTAAACAGATTAGCTCTCATGAAGTAAAGACCATGGTGATTATGAAGAATTAATAAATCAGATTGTCAAAGTCTAAAACATTTTTTTTCTTTAAATTAACGTGATAACATTTATTTTTATGCTTGGCTATTTGTTATGTCTAAACATCTGGCCTTTTGAGAAAGCAATATACAAATAGGAAAATCACGTTTGGGTAGTAAAAGTTTGTATAACATCATCTCGCAATATTTGATTGTAAATTTAAAAACAATGTGTCTATTTGTTCCCAATTTCATGTAGAATCATGAAGTGGCAGTGGCTTTACAGAATCAGCATCACAGAATTCGATATTCAGATTGTGTGGAACCAGGATCCATAATTTTTTCTCTTTCTGGTATGGTACTCTTTGTATTTAATTTGCAGCATTTAAAAGTGTGTTAATTAATGTCTTATACAGTATGGTTACAGAAAACAGTATTTTTAAAATAGAATGCATACCATTCCAATTAGAAACAAGTCTAGGGGAGAGGAGTTGGCCTAATGGCTAGCATGGTCGACCTAGAATCTGGGGAAACGGGTTCGATTCTCTGCATTGACGCTGAACATCTTGTGATTCTGGGCAAATCACTTAATCTCCCTGTGTTTAACAAAAATAATATGTGTCCTCATGTAACGCATGCTGTGTAAAGCGCTCTGATACCGGGTCAAGTTCGCTCTATATAAAACTCCGTAAAAAAAAAAAGTCTAATCTTATTTTCAATTTATTTAAACTGATGCACACTTCTCGAATTTCAAGCACTAATTAATCAAGCAGTTTAATGTTGAGATCATAATATCGTATTTACATGTATTAGATCACACTTACCTAAAGGCCAACAATAATAGTTTCAGTATAATTGGTCAAACTTAATTGGACTAGGTTTAAATGATAGTGGCAGAACTAGGAAAGATGAACAGGACCACCAAAGGTGAAATAAAGCTCTCGAATACTGAGAGACCACTGACACTAACAGAATGTTGGATTCTAGTTTGTTAGAAAAAAATTGATTCACAGAAGTGTTGTTGGTAGAGAAGACTATGTAGGTTGACAAATCCTATCTCTGGTCAATCACTATGAAGTTCTGCCTAATGATTTTGCACAGACAGTTTTACTTGTAATGGTGGCTTGAGATCTACCCCAACATATACCTTTAATTAATTTAGAAGATGAATGAATGGCACTTAGTTTGTTTGCCACATATGTAGATATCAGGGAGAAATGGTTGCATTCAATCCTGCATACATTTTGGGTCCAGAGTAGGCTAGGGGTGCTACTTATTTGGAAAGATAATATATGGAATTATGTACCATTTAGTATTTCAAACAGTATTTTGCAGACCAAACACTGGAGAAAACATATTTTTGTATTTGAATGTATTCTAGAGGCTGTTTGAGGCTCTGCTTTTTTCCTAAATTCAATTTAGTTTCTTGAGCAGGCCCATTCCCATGTACAATTACAATTTACGTAGTTTAAATGTGTATGCATAAACATTTTTATTTTCAAATGTATATTTACATTTTACGGGTTGTAGATTTATCAAATAAATCTTTTTGAAAGACTGACAGTGTTCATGAAAGTGCTTTGAAACGACATTAGTGGCTCCCCAGAATAAATAAAGACCGTCATATGCTTTTATTTGGAGTTGGGGTCTCAGAAGGGGATTTTAGAAGGCTTTTTCCGTTTTTGCTTTTTGGTTTTGGAGACAGCCATTATTAACATTTCTGAGGAATGCATCTTCATGATATTTGGTAAGTTTAATACAGTTTCCTACCCATGTGTCCTGGTGCATTAAGGGACGGACACGGTAGGTTTAATCAACTTCTTTATTTGTGGAGGACTTTCCGTCTCCTGCTCCACTCTGTTCCCTCTTCTCCACTCCTCCTCTTATGCTCCCTGCCCTTACTGCCTTTTCCTCTTTCATCTGCCCAACTCCAACGTCGTCTTCGGCTCGCCCTGCACGGTCCTAGCGACACTACTCCTCCCCGGTTCATAAAATGTTGTGTTTGCACCTGTTCACAGTTCGTCAGTGAGTCAAGTGGGTCGTCGAAAGGTTCTCTGTGGCCGATATGGAGGGTGAGCTTCCCTTGACTCTTTTGGACTTAACAAGGCCTCAAGTCTTTCACGCTCTTTAGCTTCTCGACCTGAGTCGTCTGTGTCATATTCGGACTCTTCCATCTGGGTGTTGACTGCTGGGTCACACTTTTTGAAGTGTGACACATTCTGAGTGATTCTTTTGTCTTCAGACGCAGCAGTGACCATAGTCCCTTTACGGCTCGTTACACGGAGGGGTTGATTACAATATCGGCTGTCTGTTTTTGTCTTTTGTTTTCGACAGGCTAGCCCTAAGTCTCCTTTCTGGATGTCAGACGTTCTGGCATTCCGGCGAGCATCTGAGTATTCTTTCATTTTTGTTTTCTTGATCTTGTCTATTTCTGCAGGTGAGGCATGATCATATTGGTGAGGGCTTGGACGCAATGCGGTGTCCATGGCGGGTATTCTGGTGTGCGGTGTCCTTCCCAGCATCAGGGTAGCTGTGCATTTATTTCTGGTACTATTGGAGCGTGGTTCGGTATGCTCGTAACACTTCATTTAGGGCAAGTTGAACGTCTCGCCTGGTCAGTTCTGCTTGCTGTAGGAGCATCTTTAGTGTGCCTATAAACCTCTCCACCATCCCATTGACTTGCGGCCCCATGGGGGTGATCTTCCGGTGTCTGAAGTTAAGGTGGCTTGCAAAGTCTGCTAAATCATGTCCATTGAATGGAGTTTGTTTGAATGCGATGCATTATGTTTTGAAACGTAGCATCTTGGCTCACCCTGCACGGTCCTAGCACTGCGCTAACGTACCATGCATGGCGACGCTACACCATGGTCAAGAAAGAACTTCTCATTCTTCATTGATCAGTAAGGAATAAATCTAGGAAGAATTTAATGTTTGCTGTAGGAAAAAAACTGTAGCATTCCAAGATTGTTCTTGCTATACTTAAGTCATCCTAATTCATCATTGCACTCTGTTTTTCAATGGCAGCAGATAATGTCCAAGAAGTGGTACATGGTTACCTTTAACTGAAAATTGTCTCGTAAAAGCTTCATAACAGGAATACTTTTTTAATTGCATGCAAAAAAAGGGGCCAGTCAGGCTATTCATGCATTAATTGTTCTGCTGATGAAGACAAAGTACAATTTACATCAGTGTACAGGATACAAATCTGAAAAGCTTCTCTGCATCCTGGAAGATTCAAGACACAACACCAAAGGACATTTTGGATACTTTAAAATAACTTTAAATCATGCTAGTTATATTAGTCAATATCCTTTCAGAAATTATGTTGATCTACATCGTAATATTTTTCAATTCTTGTCTCATGATGAAGGAATTTCAATAATGCTTTGATTTTACTAAGTATCCGACTCAGCATCACCTTAAGTGAGTCCCCTTCTTATGGTAGTAGACATACAGGAAAAACTTTTGTTAGAGTGTTTTTCAGAGAACTTCTCTAAGGCAAACTGCTGTTGGAGGCCTCTTGCATGTCGCTTATCAGCCAGCCTTAAAGTAGATTGCAACCCTTGTGCTGAGACTATACGAAAGCAATGCAATACATTAAAAACAGTTAAAATATGGCGAATAGGCTAGCCGTGGTAATCGGTGGCCTCATTCACAGGGACCAGTCGGGTTTCATGCCTAAGAGGTCGACAAGGATAAACCTGCGAAGGCTGCATAATTGGTTGCAGGTGATTCATGACCGGGAGGATCCACACTGGGTCCTCTTCCTTGATGCTGAAAAAGCATTCGACACTGTCCACTGGGCTTTCCTTATGTCTGTTATGGAGAAATTTGGATTCGGCCCGGTATTCAGGCGATGGATAGCTGTACTTTATGAGACACCCGTGGCCAGGGTTAGAGTCAATGGAGTACTGTCACTGGAATTCCCAATAGGCAGGGGCACCCGGCAGGGCTGCCCGCTGTCGCCCTTGCTTTTTGCTCTGGTGTTGGAGCCACTCGCCAGTGTGATCCGATTGCACCCCGACATTACTGGATTTAGGAGTGGAGAAGAGGCAGAGACTGACGAACGCATATCTTTATATGCGGACGACATATTATTGTATGACACGAACCCGGAGACGACACTCCCCGCAATAATGGGCTGCTGTGAGACATATGGTATGCATGCGGGATACAAAATTAACTGGGGGAAATCTTATCTGTATCTTGTAGGTGAGGGCGGTGGCCATGTAGTCTGCCCAAGCCAACTTCAGATAGCACGAGACGGTATAAGATACCTTGGGATATATGTTACAACGAACACGAATATGGTGCTGGATCGTAATCTTCACAGGGTGCTTAGGGATTTCCGAGCGGATGTTGAAAGGTGGAAGACTCTGCCACTAACGCTGCTTGGCAGGGCAGCGCTATATAAGATGATAGTGCTCCCAAAATTTTTGTATGTGTTTCAAAACACCTACCAACTCATACCGAGGTGTTTAACAAAATTGATGATCTGCTCCGTACATTTCTCTGGGGAGGGAAGCCACCGAGGATAGCGCTGGCGACGTTGCAACGCATACAGTACAATGGGGGTATATCCCTGCCTGACCTTAGGGCATACTACTGGGCGGCGCACTTAGTTGTTGTGAATGAATGGCAACATGTGGAGAGGGATCACCCCACATACGTACTTGAACGTACTCAGTTTACCAAGCGCCCTTATACACCCTACCTATATGGGGGTAAAGGAGCTGCCCAACTCCTGACTGTGACACGGATTGTAATAGCAGCCTGGAAGCAGGCTGAGAGACAAATGAAATGGGACGGTCGAGTCACTAAGGAAACCCCGCTCTGGGTGGGTAACCGACACCTGGAAATCGCAAAACTATGAGGTTTCCAGCAATGGGACTTGCTAGGTATATCGCAACTTAAAGACATATTATACCGTAAAGAGATGGTTACGTTTTTGCATCTTCAGGTCGAATATAATATGAATAAATCTCAATTCTATAAATATATACAGCTGGCCCATGCGTGGCGAGCGCAACATGTAGACACCACTGGTATTCCCGAATATGCACCGCTGGAGGGGCGACTCCTGATGGGGGAGCTTGTAGAAAAGGCTGTGTCCTGGACATATAGGACGCTCATTAATAACAAACCAGACAGTTTACAAAAGCTGCGGGCTAAATGGGAATCAGAGTTGGGTGAGCTGGAGGACCTGGACTAGGAAATGGCGTTGATGCACCCCCGAGAGGTTGCCATCAAATCTAGGCTCCGGCTGATCCATTTCTGCATAGAGCGTACTATGACAGGGCACGACTGCACCGCATAGGCAGGGCAGAAATACCAGATTGTCTGCGCTGTAGAGCGTCGGCAGGTACATTCTTTCACACAGTGTGGGAATGCTCTCAGATTCAGAGATATTGGAACATCCTGTTAGAGGAGATGGGACTTGTGCTGGGTGAGATGATTCCTCTTAACCCTCAGTTTGATCTGCTGGGAATATCTACTGAAATTGATCTCTCCAAACCCAAGTTGCCTCTGCTTCAATTGGGATTAGTTGTGGCAAAACACGACTTGGCTAAGGCGTGGGGGGCAACGGTGATTCCATCTCTGACAGAATGGAAAAACAGCATGGATATGTATATGTTGGGGGAAAAGATGACATATGAAGTACGGGGTTGCCCCAAAAAAGTTTGGAAAATATGGAAGCCATGGCTCGCACACTATGGGCTTTCACTCTCTGACTCACAATGATCCCCCCGGGGGGGTGCACTGGTTGTGCTACCGTAAGGGGCCCACAGTAATGTATAAGAGTATGATGCAACTATCTGATTGTCGACCACTGTCGTTCATGTATTATGCTGCTGCTACATTGACAATGTTACCACGTTTCGCTGCTCAACGATGTTTTTGTAATGTAATTTAGAAAATGTTGATAAACATATTTATAAAAAAAAAAAACCTTAAAATAATAAGATATCTTTATCTAAACATTTTAGTTTTTTTACATCTAACCTCTTCCTATGAGTGAACTTTAATGCAAGCCCCCTGGCTGAGCAGATGAACAGAGAAGGCCACTTCTTTGTCTGTGGGACCTAAAACTGCAATTGTAGAACATTTTTGCTCGTTGTAATGTGATTATTTTTGCATTGATGTAAAAGCTAAACTCCCAAAGCTGCATGGCTAGGTTTCAAGTTGGTTCCTAGTCAACGCCTTTCAGTAATTTGATGGGTCTATTTTCTATTTGGCTTCAAGAACTACTTTGGCATTTCAAGTCATAATATCCTTTGTCATGTTTGCATTTTGAATCATATTGACCATATCACTGTTGACCTTTTTGATGTTAAAGAATGCTTGAAAGCACCTTCTCCACCAAAAATGGGATTGAAAAGTGTTTTCAAAACTTGGGATTGGTGCAATGGACTTCTTGCTCATTAGCACCTGAATCCCCTCTAACAAGTTTGCTTTCCTTTGCTCTGATCCAAGGGCGGATGTATTTTAAAGGCCAACAGTCCATCCATTTGTATTAAAATTTTACTGGCTGTCTCTGCTAGGCTATCAACAGATCCCAGCTTCACGGTGTGAACCCAAGTCCAATGAAAATGGTGTATCCTACCTTTCACCGGAAACATTTGTATTCCTATCCGGGCATAATCGAGAATGTTGGGGTGAGGGTGCATTAAAGCTGGATTTCTTGGATTGTTACAATGATGATGTTGATCTTCGAGAATGGGTGCTTCCTGATCCCTTACTGAAAGACATCATGTAACAGGCTATGATGAGAATTATTTTTTAGACACTTGTCTTCACCTGTTTTGAGATGGAATTGCATATTTTTTTGTTTTCCAGAGTTTTGCCATTTTGTCGAATGTAGAGCCAAAAAATAATTGTTTTGACAATACCATTTGGTGGATCATTCAATTTTGTCAGAAGTCCATTTTTCATTCTTGGACCTAAATATTTCTATGTGCTACCACTGCAGCCACACCAATGAGTGCTGCCGATCTCATATTATTACATCTGATGTTTGAAAATCTACTTTTGTGTTTCCTCCATTATTCCGTAGCAGTCTTCATCTCGCATCATCTTATAGAAGAATTGAAAGTCTGCTATGACTGATGTTACGCTTAGAACATGATGGCCTGTAATACTTCATTGGTGGTTGTATAGACCTTTTTAAATGCTCTTTCTACGATGTCTGGGAAAACTATATCTTTTCTGGCCTTGGATGGTTTGCCTGCTAAGGTAAGAAACATGATATCTTCTGTCATTTCTTATTTGCCCTCTACTGGTTTATCTTTGTCAGATAGCAATGGAAAACTCAGGACATTACAAAAGATCTAGAAGAAAGCAGAATCAGCAGAATTTATTTGAGCACCACAAAAACCTCATACAAATGTTGAATGCCAAATTCTACGAAGATTAATGAATTTACATCCGTCCCAAGCCATGTTTGAACACTGTGCCAACACCATTGTTACGACCAAAAATCTCAATTTGCAAACCACATTCAACTCTATTGGTGACTTTTTCCTTTAAAATAAATAAGCCGTAGTATAAGAGAAAATTTCCAAGGAACCTAAAATACTTCTCTCATATCTTTCATGAAAGACCCAGGAATTTATATTCTGCTTCCAATAAACTCAAAACCCAAGACATCTTACAGATCATCTCCTCTATATAATGACTTTCTGCACATGGTGGAGGGGGGTGGCTCGTGGCTCCTAACACGGCTACTTCTGAGAGAGGTTTATCCTGGTAGTTGTCGTCTCGGCACACTGACATGTGGGTGGGGGGGGATGTATTCGTTCAGGGGAGGGTTTGGGGACAGCGCATTGGTAGGTGGAAGTGGCCCAGATTGTACTTGGACGTGGTTTTATATGCGGATGGCGGCCACTGGCCAGATGAACATTGTGGATGTCAACTGTGTCTGAGTAATGCAATAAAAATTGTTTTTGCAAAAAAAAATAATGACTTTCTGCACATTGCCAAATAACTGTATCTCTAGTCGAAAACTTCAAGCAAGACATCTCCAGTTTCATACTCAAAATAGTCAATGCATTGCTTTACAAAGACATCTTCTTGTGTGTTCTAAAGCAGGACAAATCACTCAATTCTTCATGGAACCAAACCTAGATCCTAGTGATCTTCAAAACCTCAGCCCAATTTATGAACTTCCTTTCTTGGCAAAATCATTGCAAAAGGGTTGCTATGCAACCAATTCACTGCATTTTGTTAATAAGGTCCTAAACTCACTCCAGTGTGGATTCCACTCTAAATACAGTACACCACACACTCCTTCACACCCTGAATGCCCCAATAAGTGTAAAAGGAACTGTGTTAAATGGATCAAATCATTGATTTCGTCAAGAACTCAGTTTGTAAACCTAGACTACGCACCCATGAAGGCACTCATGTGGTGCCCCTCCTCCCCCCTGGCATCCAAATGCACTGTGTGCCAACCACATGGTGCTTGGCAGATGGTGCATGGATGTGCACAAAGTGCTCAAGAACACTGTGCTGCTGGCGTTTTTAAGGGCTGCAGCACAAGCCGCAGTGTTATTGAGCACATTCCAAACGCCGTGCTGGCGCTCCTATTGTAATACGGCGAGTGGGACCTCCGACTCCTTGTCAGGCGGTACCATTTCCAGCTGCGATGGCAATCAGCATCGTAATAAGCCCCTTAGGAAAAATACAAATCATTCAGTCTATACAATACCAATGAGACTGATTTTAGTAGTGATTAGACTTAAAGGTTGTAGAGATGTATGATGTAAAATTATTTGTGTTTTTCTGGTGTTCATCCCCCAGTATTTCTGCCCATGGTTCTGCCAAAGGTTTACGCCTTTTCGCAACCTTGTCCTCCCTCTTCTGCTCTGGCCCAGCAGTTAACATTGTTTTCCCAATCTACTATTAGGGTGCCCTGTGCTGTCCTCCATCTTAGAGCTATTCTCCGCTTAGCCAGTAAGAAGGCCAGATCCACAAATCTATGCCCCATTCGTTTGGCTTTGGGCCTTGGGAAGAGTCCCAGTAGACCCACTACCGGGGAGCATGTCATACTGCGAGCTAAGACCCCATTTACCGACTCCACTATCGTGGTCCAATACCGCTGGAGTTCTGGGCAAGACCACAGCATGTGGTCGAAATTGGCATCCATCATTTGACATCTAGCACAAGTCTGGTCATCTTTCTTGTATATCACATTCAATTGATGCGGTATGAGGTATGTCCTATGTAAAATATTCAGTTGAATAAGTTTGAAGGCTGCATTCCTTGACACCTTTTTTGGGCTTCCCAGGACCTTCCTTCACTCTTTGTCAGACAACTGCATACCCAGTGTGCCCTCTAATCTCTCTTGCGTTCGCGGCAAGGCTGTCAGTGACATCTTGGTTATTGCCAAATTTAGCCATTTCACCAGGTGTCCCGCAGACCCAAGCGTTACCATCGCCTGTAGGGCCCCATGGGAAGCAGGTTCTCATGTGCCGCCGCCCTATAGCTCGGCCAGTGCCCCCCTTATCTTGTGGTAATTTAAAAACTGTCCCGGGTGTAGGTCATGATATTCCAAAAACTCATCCAGTGGAAGCAACTCACAATCCTGATAACAATCTCCAACAGATAGAATTCCTGCTTCCTCCCAGCCCCGTAGCTGACCCTGTGTGAGAGGAGGGCCCATTCCCATCTGCGGTATTCCTGTGAGCGGTATGTTTGGCGCATATAGTGACACATCTGGTATCCGTCTGACATATCTGTCCCAGCACGCCACTGCCACCCTGAGAAGCACATCTATATTTTGGATCTTTTGTCTTGAATTGAGTATCCTGGCAAGCAGAGCTCCCTGGGAGGAATGAGCCGGCAGCATTAATGTCTCCAATCCTTTCCCATCTAGCCATCTGGCCAGCCACTGGCGTTGAGCCACCAAATAATAAGCCTCAAAATCGGGTTAGGGGCAGTCTTGGAGTTTGCAGGGACACCCTATTGCGACGACCGTCCCACACTAGGTCTCTCAACAATGTGTCAAGGGTTTTAAACCAGCTCCTCGGGATCACTACTGGAAGACTGACCAAAAAATACAGTAGTCTTGGTAGAATCACCATCTTCGATTACGCCACTCTGGCCATAACTGGTAATTTAAGCGGGCGCCAAAAGGTCACATTCGACCGCAGGGATCTCAAAGATCCCCCCAAGTTCCCCTCCAGCAGATCCGCCTTCCGATGATGCACCCGTATTCCCAAGTATTTAACTAAGCCTGGAGTCCACTCTAGGTCCAACAGGAGGTCCGGTGATCTATTAGAGTCGGCTTTTAGCAGGAATATGCAAGTTTTTTTGGTGTTGATCCGCAGTCCCGTCAGATCCGCAAACTCCTCCAGTATTCGCAGCACTATTGGGATCCCTTGAGATCCGTTGCGCAAATACACTAAGATGTCATCAACGTATAAAGAGACTATATGCTCAGTCCCATCGAGCCATATTCCGATGTTCCTGCTCTCCTGCCTAAGTCTCTCCGCCAATGGCTTCATTGCCAGGGCAAAGAGCAGTGGCGACAAAGGACACCCCTGCTTCGTTCCTCTGTTGATAGGGTATTGGTCAAACACTGTGCCACCCGTACGTACTCTAGCCCTAGGACTCGCATATAAAAGACAGACCTATTTCAGCCAGTCATCACCCAACCCCATCTGACCCATCACCGCCTGCAGAAAGTCCCACGGCAAGGAATCAAAATCTTTTTCCAGGTCTACAGCCATCACTTCTGCGTCCGTGAACATCTCTAAATCACGATGGAATAGCATGTGGTACAACCACCTTAGATTAGTGGATGTTGAACGGGAGAGGATAAATCCGTTTTGGTCAGTGTGGACCAGGCTCTGTATCTCAGGAAGGAGCTGGACCACGATCACCTTGCTAAGTATCTTAAAGTCAAGGTTGAGCATGGACAGCGGCCTATAGTCCACTGTGCTCGCCACCTCCTTCTTAGTTTTCAGCAGAGGGATCACCAGTGCCCACCTGACCGATGGTGGAAGCTGACCCTCTCTCAATGCTGCAGCGTACATTTGCTCCAGTCTCGGAGCCAATATCTCCATGAATTATAAATAAAATTTGTCCGGTAGGCCGTCGGGCCCTGGCGTTTTCCCCCTTGCCATTTCTCAGATTTTCAGATCTGATTTCTTGTAGGGCAATTGACAGCTTCATGGTTTCCCTAGCGTGCTGATCCAGTTCTCGCTGTCCAAACCCCTACAGGTAAGTGGTCAGCCTGACTCTCTGTACCTGCCCCAGTTTCCCGTAAGCTGCTCGTAGTACTCCCTAAACGTGTCGTTAATTCCCTTCGGTGAGTATATCACTTGTCCGTTAGGGTCTAGGATGTTAGCGATCGGTGCTCCTCTGCCCTCCGGCCTGATCAGCCATGCCAATAGCTTCCCTGCTCTACCACCCTCCACATGTTGCTGTTCTCGGTAAGCTTGGGAATCCAGCATTCTTAACCTATCCCAGGTGGTGCTATAGACACTCCTTACCTCGGCAAGGTGACTCCGAGTAGCAGCCCTCCCCCCCCCTGCCCCCAATCTCCCTATCTAGCAACAGTATCTGGGCTTCCAGGGATTCAAGTGCTTGGTTGATTTCCTTCCTAGCCCCCACTGTCTGTCCCATGCATTGCCTGCTACCTTAAATGCGTCCCACTCTATCAGGGAGGAGCTAGCTGTCCACTGATTCTTCTCAAAATCTGTCATTATATCCCCGGAAAGCGTTTTTTGGAAACTGTCATCGTCCAGCAAATTGGGATCCAGTCGCCACAGTGGTATAGGGGCCCTGTAAGGGGGGGGGGGCGTGGCGAACTGCATCAATAGGGGGCTATGATCAGAAATGGATCTCCCCAAGTATTCCGCCTCAGTCAGCATCGAGGCTAACCTGTCAGAACATAGAAACATATCTAATCTGGTATGCAGATCATAAAGGGAGGAATACTAGGAGTATTCTCTCGTCTACGTGTTGTGTACTCTCCACACATCCATCAATAGTAGTGGACCCCAAAATGAAAAACAACAAACCCATCTGTAAAACTCCCAATCCCATGAGCAGCCTGACAACGGTCAGCTGCCCAAACCTGTAGCAACACATTACTTCTGGTAGAGCGCGGTACCTTCTGGTGGGGGTGGAACCAAAAGGGATCAAGTACTTTTAAAGATGGCAGAAGTTCTGTCCGGTCCCACTTTTAGTGCGGGGGCAGTCCCTCCACCCCTCACACTCAACCAGGTACTCTACTCAAACACGGTGTCGCCATTTTATATTATCGTGGTGAGATGCCGCCGTTAAACAATGCCATCTGCCGTGCGTGGGGTCAGCTTTGGCAACTATATATCATTCCCAGAATTATCATCCGAGTTGGAAGAGTGGTACACTTGATCCGAAGAGGAGTCTTTATTCTGTTCCTGCTCCTTGGGCGACAGCAGACGTGTCCCCGCTTGTAGTGCAGCCTCTCTTTCTTGTTGTGTCTGAGAGGTGGTAGGCCTCCCGAGCGTCCTTGGCTTCTTGGGGCGACATTGTCGACTCTTAGCAGTGCGTTTCTCCCCTTTCGTGCCCAGCTGTAATCTGGACATGGACACAACTTTCCCGTACGCTTCCAACCAAGTCCAGGCATCCTCTGGTGTATTGCAGAAGTGGGCCGTGCCGTCTAGTATAACACGGAGCTTCGCCGGAAACAGCAATGAGTATTGCAGCCCTGCCTCCCGGAGGGCCTTCTTGACTCCTATGAAAGAGGCTCTCTGTGCCTGTACTCTGGTGGTAAAGTCCAGAAACATGGGCACTTTGCTGTTGTCCAAGACATATGGACCATGGAATCTTGACTGTTGCAATATGGCATCTCTGTACCTGTAATGCAGTAGCTTGGCCACCACCGGTCGTGGGGGCCTTCCGAGGGCCGGTGCTCGTCCCGGCACCCTATGCGCCCTCTCCAGTGCAAAGAATTGAATTAGCGTGCCAGACGGCATCACCCCCTTTTTTTTTTTTTTTTTTTTTTTTTTTGAAAAACCTTTATTTAAAAATCAGGACACAGCTATTCAGCCGACAACCCGGAGGTTCGGCAGCATCGATAATTAGAAACAGTGATGCGTCCCCAGTACAGTACAAAGAGAAGTGCAAAGGTTCAATTTTAAGTAAACACAAAAACTCACAACAAACCCCAGCAAGGCAAGAACACTAAAAGCCCATGGTGAGAGCCCCCAGGGGAGGCCGGACCCCACTCATCTACCAGTTACAAGATAGTGTAAGGAGGAAGAAGGGGGACAGCAGAGGCCCAAATAGTTCATAAACCAGACTGTGCTGGAAAGAAGGTCAGGGGGAAAGCTGTTCCTCGGGAGGTTCCAGATCAGGGACAAGACATATTCCCCCCCTGTATTGATTCCATCGCCCCCAGATGGCGTGCCACTTCCGGGGGCGGCCTCTAGAGCAATAGACCGTCTTCTCCCTAAACATGCTCCAGTCCATGTTTTCTTTCCACGCAGTCAGAGTGGGGGGCCCCGAGGAGCCCCACAATCGCGCGATATCCCTCTTAGCGACCATGTTACCCAGAGTCACCCATTGGGTCCGCGCCTCATCAAGGTCAGTGGGCCCCCAGACATTCAGGAGACAACACCGCGCCTCCGGCTGCACAGCAATGCCCGTCACCTCCCCCATAACTGCATGGACTCTCCTCCAGAATTCCACAATGACACCACACTCCCAAATGATGTGCAGGAAAGTACCCACCATACCACACCCCCTCCTGCACAGGCCGTCCTCCGAGAACCCCATGTGGACCAGCCTTGGCCCCGTCACATACACTCGGTGCAGTATTTTAAGCTGCACCAGCCTCAGACGCGACGGGATCGCAACCTCCTTAGGAGAAGAAACAGCTGACTGCCAGTCCTCATCATCCAACTCGAGGCCATCCCTAGTCCACTGGTCCCTCAGCCCCAGAAGCATGTCCGCCCGGACGTTTATCAGTTTCTTATATATGAGCGAGATCGTGCTCTCGGGCATATGGCCATCAAGGACCCGGTCCTCCAAAGGGGAGGACTCAGGCACCTTCTCACCCTCCACGAGGACTGATCGGAGGGCGTGGCGCAGCTGAATATACCTGAAATACTCGGAGGGCCCCAGCTCATACTCAGTCTGCAACTCCTCAAAGGACTTCACCTTCCCCTTATGCAGCACATCACCCACCCTGGAGATGCCAATCAGGTCCCACTTATCAAAGCCTTTTGAATGCCAAAGCCTTCCCAATCTCTCCGATTCAAACAACGGGGTATCGAGGGTGAGCCTATCCATCCAGCCCAGCGAGTCAGTTGCCATCTTCCACACCCGCACTGCCACACCGGTGGGCCCCGTGAGGGACGAGTCTAGGGACCGCGAGTACAACGCCCTGTAGTAGTTACCACCACGCAGCAACCACCTGTCCATGGCATACCCAGGGCTGAGGGCAGGGCCATAAAACCCATGATTGATCGCGCTCAGCTGTGTGGCCCAATAGTACCGTCGGATGTCTGGGAGCGCAATGCCCCCGTCGTACCATGGAAGCGTCAACTTTGCAATAGCAATTCGCGGCCGCCCATCCCACAGCAACGTCCTTTGGAGGCCTTCGACCTCCCGAAAGTATTTGGCCGGCACCCAATCCAAGGTATTCTGTAAGGCGTAGAGGAAGCGGGGAAGAGACATCATCTTGAACAGGGCCGCACGCCCAACGAGGGAGAGCGGCAGCCTCCGCCAACCTTCAACATCGCGCCTCAGGCGTGCCAGGGGGGGGAGCAGATTCTTCTCATAGCGCACAGCAGAGTCCATGGAGATAAAGATCCCCAAATACACGAAACCCTGCTGGGCGACCTGTATCGAACATGTTCTAGGGATCGGTGGAACCTCGCCACTAAGAACATACAAATACGATTTGCTCCAATTGATGACGAGACCCGAGTTCCTACCAAAAGATGTGAGTACGTCACAGACCACTATAAGTGACTTCTTAGGCGAGGCAAGATACAACAGGATATCATCGGCATAGAGCGAAATACGGTCCTCGTGTTCAGGCGACCACCGAAGGCCCCGTATATCCGGGTGCCAACGTATCCACGCAGCCAGAGGCTCAAGGGCGAGGGCGAACAACAGAGGCGACAGGGGGCAACCCTGCCGAGTACCCCTCCCAAGCTGAAACGGAGTCGACGCCCGACCATTCACAACAACACTAGCTAGCGGCCCCTCGTACAGCAACCTCACCCAGCTCACAAAACCGCGTCCAAAGCCGAACTTGGCCAGCACGGCCCACAAGTATGCCCACTCCACCGTGTCAAAGGCCATCGTGGCATCAAGAGACGCCACTATAGCCGGTTCACGCAGCGTGCCCGCCCTGGCGATTACGCCATGAAGACGCCTAAGATTCAACGCTGTGTTTCGGTGCGGGATGAAGCCGGATTGATCCGGGTGGACCAATTCGCCAAGTACCCTAATCAAACGGGTCGCCAGGAGTTTAGCCAGAATTTTCGGCTCCGCGTTAAGAAGGGAGATAGGCCGATATGAGGCGCACTTATCGCGGGGTTTACCCTCTTTGTGTATGACCACAATCGACGCCAGTCGCTGATCCAACGGGAGGGTCCCGCCCCCCCCGCGCCTCCAAAAACATGGCGCGCAGGTGAGGGGCGACCCTATCCGGGAACAGCTTGTACAGGTCGATCGGCAAGCCGTTCGGTCCCGAGGCCTTACCCGAGTTTAACGCGCGGATAGCCCCCGTTACCTCGTCGACCGTTATGTCACCATCTAAATCGCCCCGATCTATAGCAGAGAGGCAGGGCAACTCGATATCACGGAGGAGGTTACACGAGTCCTCGGGCGGCCTATCCGACGCAGAGGCATAAACCCTACAGAAATAGTCCGAGAAACACTTTACAATCCCCTCAGGTTCCACAATCGCCTCTCCCCCCTCTCCCGTCAACTCTGGCACCACTCTATTGACCCGTTCTTTTTTGTCCAGCCACGCCAGGAGTTTCCCTGCCTTATCACCAACATCATACAATCGGCCCTGCTGTTCCCTACTGAGGGTCTTAGCGGAGTTCGTCACCAGGTCTTTATACTCAGTTTGCTTCAAACAAAGCTCATGCAGTGAGGACTCCGTAACCTCCCCCTCCATCGCTCCCTCCAGAGCCGCGATCTCCTCCTCCACCTGCAGAACCTCGCCATCTCTCCGCCTCTTGGCAGCCACTACTAGGGAGAGGGCTTCCCCCCGAAGCACGGTCTTAAAAGCTTCCCACAGCGACACTGCCGAGTCCACGGTTCCCTGGTTGTCCTTGAAAAAATTATCTACCTTCTTTACCAGGGCGCTGCGCATCTTAGGGTCTCGGAAATACCACGGGTTGATAGGGGCCACCCTTCCTCCTCCCTCCCGACCTAGATCCAGCCGGATCCACACTGGCGAGTGGTCAGATATACCGCGCGCCATGTGCCTCGCCTCGGATACCAACGAGGCATGCGCGGCCAGAGTGAGCAGGTAATCAATCCTGGAAAGGCTACCATGTGCCCCGGAGTGGAACGTGTATTGGCTCTGTGTGGGGTGCCGGAGCCTCCAGCAGTCTATCAGGCCAAGCGTGTCTAGGAAGTCTGGAAGCCATTTCTGAGCCCCCCCTGTGTCTCTGGGCGGGTATCTATCCAGCAGGCCGGAGCCAACAGCGTTGAAATCCCCTCCCACCACAAGCATTCCCCCCGGGAGATCCAGCAGAGCCCTACTCAGATCTGCAAACGTGGAGGCCTGCAGGGCCGGCGGGACATAAACCGAAACTAAAACCAAAGTCCGTCCTTCCCACCGCCCCGCCACCGCCACAAACCTCCCCCTATCATCAACAATGGTGGAATCCACCTCAAATGGCAACGAGGCTCTAACTAGGATGCCCACACCCCTGGACCCAGATGAGAATCCCGAATGTGCAATGAATTTATACCCCTTCCTATTCAGGGCATAGCACGAATTACCTATAAGATGCGTCTCCTGCAGCAGGGCAACATCCGGCATTGATCGTTTCAAGAGTTGCAAAACAATCCCCCGCTTAATGCGATCCCCCAAACCATTAACATTCCAGCTTATAACACTTAAGCCCCTATCCCCCATCCTCAAACGGAAAAAGGCCCACCCCACACCCGAGGAGCCACCATGGAACAGCCCTGGAAATAATCATCATGCCTTGCAGAAATAAACCCCCCAACAACAAACCCAAAATCCCTGAAACTCCCCCCACCCTGCACCCCTGCTGCAGCTTACAAAGCCCCCCCAACTTGCAGTGTGCCTGTCGCCCTACAAAACCAAAAGTCTACAAAAAGTACCCTAAGGGAGGAAAAGAGCACCCCTCGTCCTCCCGCAACCCTCCACAGTTACTGCACTCTATGCAAGTCTTCAAGTATAGTCAAATCAAGTCAGACCGGCTCCGAGATATCAGCCCTGTCCATCCCGGCCACTGTCTCCATCCTCGGCTATGTCGTCCCCCGTCCGTCGCCGGGGCAAAGCGTCCAGCCATTCGTCGGCCATAACAGGAGAGTCAAAAAAGAATGTCCGATCGTCGTGCACCACCCGCAGTCTGGCAGGGAAGAGCATGGCATACTTCAGGTCTCTTTCCCGGAGCCGCCGCTTCACCCCCAGGAAGCCCTGTCTCTGCCTCTGCACCTGCTGGGTGAAGTCCGGATAGAAATTCACCGACGCGTTCTGGAAGGGGACCGGGCCCGTCACCCTCGATGCTTGCAGGATAGCGTCCCGATCTCGAAAATGAAAGAGCCGGGCGACAATCGGCCTCGGCGGGGCACCCGCCTTGGGCCTCCCGCCCGGCACTCTATGGGCCCTTTCCACCGCAAAGAACTTCCCAAGGCCCTTAGGCTTCAGATGATTAAGGACCAAGTCCTCAACAAGCAGGTCAACCGAAGCCTCATCCGAGAACTCCGGGACCCCGATGACGCGAACATTGTTGCGCCTGGCCCGGCTCTCAAAGTCCTCCAGCCGGCGGGCGACGAGATCACTCTCGGTCCTCAGCTTACGAACCTCGGTCTGCAGTTCCGTAACATCATCAGTGAGGCCCGTGGTCTTGAGGTCCAAGCTCTTAACACGTTCATTCGTTTTGCCCAAGTCCGCACGGATCAGGTTGACATCCACCAAGATGGCATCCACCTTATGCGCCAGGGCCTCAAACTGTCTCCCAATCGAAGTCTGCATCCCTTCGAGCGCGCCCATGACATCCTGCAGGGAGAGCTCCGGGGCCACAGGCGAGTCCTCCTTCTGGGCATCCGGCGCCTGGCTCGATCCACTCGGTGATCCCTTCTGCAGAGCATATCGGTCCATGCTGTTGACTTGGGTATAAGTTCCCCGCCTGGTAGACTTAGCCTTCAGCCGATCCCCTTCTGCTTTGCCCGTCATGATTGACTCCAAGCAGGTCGGTTCAGTTAAGACAGGTCCCTCTCAAGGAAAGGAATAAGGAGTGATCAGTTCTGCCGTGGGCCGCCAGAATAGCCTGCAGAGCGTCCTTGGGGTAATAAAGTCACCCAGAGCTCTCCAGTGGCAGGGCTGACAAAGGGAGCGAAATCGAAAGTGAAAGAGCGGGGACCTCCGTCCGACAGTTCACACCTCGCCTGGCCGTTGTTGTTCAACTAGGAGACGGGCATCCAGCCAACTCTAGCCCCTGGCTTCCCCGGGAGATAGGCCGCAGTCTTCCGCCAGGCGTAGGTCCGGTTCCCGGTGGGCGATCCGACCGCGGGTAGCATCAATCGCCTCCCTGACCAATCATCTACACGATGCCATGCATACCGACAGGATTAGAGACAGGATAGTCGACGGAGGGCGCGAGGGTCTCGGGAGCTCTGAGCTCACACGGCCATCTTGGTCAAGCGCTAGGCTCCTCCCCCGGCATCACCCCCTTTTAAGCCACGATTCGGGGAAAGGACAACATGTCTGTCCCTTCCATTTTCTCCGGGATCCCAACTATTCGAACGTTGTTGCGCCTATTTCTCCCTTCAGAGTCTTCCACCCTCAGTTCAAGCTCTGTCACTCACGTGGTAAGTTCATCTAGCCGTGCTGTTCCTTGCTTGTGTTCCAGCGCTAGCTCATTAAGAGAATTCTCCACCTCTGCAACCCTATCCGCTAGTTTATGATCTGCCTGGAGAAGTCCCAGCCCAACTGACACAGCTCCTATATCCTGCTGCAGTGCCAGTTTGGTGTCCGAGATCGTCGCCAGTATTTTATCTAGGTGGAGATGCAATGAATGGTCTTTGTCGGCCGCATCCCCATTGTCGTGTCCACTGTGTTGAGTGGAAGGTTCCCAGGTGCTGGGCTGGGTATTCCCAGTTTTGGACTTTGTGCGTTCCATTTGGTTTACAGGGAGTCTGGTCCGGGAACCAACCCTGTCAACAGGCAGCCCCTCTGCTTGTCAGGCGTGGCGTAAGGTTCCGGTGCCACTGGGGGCCAAGCATGCATCGCCGGTGCCTTCTCTCTAAAGTCTCCGGCCCCCTTAAGAGTCCCAGGGCCCCGCGCAGGCGGGACGCCAACAGAATACGCCACTGTCTCCCTCAGTGCTGTCAATTGAAATGCCAACAGGGCGGGGTCACCTCTGTAGAGAGCCACCCGGACTCTCCTGAACAATGTAGCACCATACATGCATCCCTACACCCCTCGGGGCGGGCTCGTCCCGAGGGGATAAATAAACGTGGGCGAGACCGCACGTGGTCTTCCAGCCCAGAATAGTATACTGGTGTGAGAGTGTCCTTTACTTCGCACAGCGACAGTAACTGCGACACCAGGCCGCACCACGCTACACTGGCGACGAGGCCGGTCGTGCCCTCGTGTGCTCATCGGCAAGCCCGGCTCGTGTGGAGCCCACCCGCATCGCCGCTGCCCCTGGCGCTCACCTGGTGCTGCAGGGAATTCGCGGAGCCCACCCGCATGCTGCCGGCGAAGAATCTGTGGCCTGTGACGCTGCGCGTCATCCGAGGGGTGAGTGGCTGCCCGGACGCCCCCGTGCTCTCCTCTGCTTCCTGCCCCCAGCGCTGGGGTCCACGTGGGTGCCTCTCCTCGCGCTGGCTGCCGGCTGACTCGGCCGATCTCCATGAGGGGGCCTTGGGAGAGCTGTCCTGATCCTGCCTGCCTGGCTGCTCGCTCGCACCGAGTGAAACACATTTGGGACATAATAAGGCTAATAGCTCCACAAGTGAGGGGAGAGTGGACAATAAAGCACCATTTGAAGGAAAAAATAAACGGTGGATAGCAACAATTATTGGCAAAGCCAGACAAGTGTGGGCAATATTACTTCCAAGCAAGGGACAATTACAACAAGCATTGGCAAGGCCACCCAACTAGGTGGGGAAAAGACTACCCTGAGCCGACCACGCAGTGGTAACACCACAGCCACGCCCAGTACAGCCGCACGATGTCCACGGTGACTGCAGCAGGTGCAGGCGCACCGCAAGCAGGTGGGTCCAATCAAGGCGCCGGCAACAATCCACCGCCGCCACTAGTGGTCTCCCACACCGCAGTAGTACCGCTGCCACCGTTTAGTGAGACCTCGGATCCGGCCACAGCTGCGCCAAGGTGGAAAGCTTGGGTAGGGCGATTAAACCACTACTTTAAAGGGACCCGGGAGACCGATGGGACAGTTAAGCGGTCACTACTCATTTACTATGGCGGGGCCGAAATCTACGACTTATTCGACACGCTTCCCAACACAGGGAACGACGATGATTACGACGCAGCGGTTGCTGCGCTGAATGCGCATTTTGACCCCCAGCTCAACCCTGATTTCGAGAAGTTTAAGTTCCGGAGGGCGTGGCAAACCGACACGGAATCCTTCGACATGTTCTACGCGCGGCTGCGCCGGCTGGCCAGCGCGTGCCCCTTCGTGGACCAAAGAGTGGAGATAAGAGACCAGATCATTCTAGGCTGTCGCTCCAAGCTCCTACGATAGCTGATCCTCCGGCAGCCAGGAATCTCGCTGGATGAGATCCTCGTGCTTGCCCGGTCCCATGAGTTGTCGGATGCCCGGGCGGAAGAAATGGAGGCGGCCCTCCACGCCCCCGTGGCTACGGGGTCGAGGTTCAAGAGCACACCCATTAAGGAAGAAAAGGTGGAGGTGATCCAGCGACGTCCCGCGACTCCCCGCCAAGCGCCGAAACCCGCACCAGAAGGGTCGTGTGGGTACTGTGGAGATGACCACCCAGCAACGGCCATCTGCGGGGCGAAAGGGAAGGCGTGCTCCCGCTGTGGAAGGATGAATCACTATGCCCGAGTGTGCCAGGGCGGGCGATTCCGACAGCCGTCGTCAAGACCCAGGTTCGGGCCCCAGCAAGTGCGCCAGATCTCGCATGAAGAGCCGCTGCCGAACCAAGACCACCAGCCACAGCCGCGGCCCCCAATATATGAAGACGAAGACGACTAGGTCTTTGTGGTATCGTACGTCAGCCGGACAGGCTCCCGGCGAAGGCTGCCGCCCATGTGTTCAGTCTTGGTGGGAGACACGAAGATACAAGCCCTCATAGACACTGGGGCCTCGGTCAATGTGATGGACTCTGATCAATATGACCGGCTGTCACCGCGACCTCCCCTGACGCCATCCAGGGCGCGCATATATACATACGGAGGGACGGATCCTCTTCCCCTCCGTGGCGTCATCAGCGCCACCATCGCCAGCGGGGAATACTCCACTCAGACACAGTTTCATGTCACGGAAGGCAAGAAAGCGACGCTGCTCAGCTGTCATACGGCGGAAGACCTCGGTCTAGTGTTCTTTGCAAACCAGATTCACGAGTCCCACGCCGAGGACATACTCAAAGAGTTCCCTACACTCTTCACCGGCCTGGGGAAACTCAAGGGCAAGAGATTCAAGCTGCACATAGACCAGTCTATATGGCCGGTAGCCCTCAGGCATCGGAGGGTGCCGTTTAACCTACGCCCTCAAGTGGAAGAGGAGCTGTGGAAGCTCGAAGAGCTGGACGTTATTGAGAAGGTGTCTGGCCCCACGCCCTGGGTGTCCCCGCTGGTCGTGGCACCCAAGCCTAAGCAACCGGGGGCCATCAGACTCTGTGTGGATATGCGGCTACCCAACACAGCAGTGAAAAGGGAGCGGCATATCACCCCTACGATGGACGACATCGTGGCGGACCTCAACGGGGCGAAATGGTTCTCGAAGCTAGACCTAAATGCCGGCTATCACCTGCTGGAGCTAGACCCGAGCAGCCGGTACATTACCACATTCTCGACTCATGTCGGTCTCCGGAGGTATAAGAGGCTAAGCTTCAGAGTCTCTTCAGCGGCGGAGGTCTTCCAAAATGCGATCCGTGAGACCCTGTCCGGGCTGCAAGGGGTGATCAACCTCAGCGACGATATCCTGGTCTTCTCTAACACGCTAGAGGAACATCACTCCCACCTCAGGGCCACGCTCAAGAGACTGGCAGAATGTGGGTTCACACTGCATAAAGCAAAATGCTCTTTCTACCAAGACAGCGTGGACTTCTTTGGATACACCTTCACTCGGGAAGAGCTTCTGGTAGACCCGAAGAAGGCCGAGGCCATCAGAGCCGCCCACACGCCTCGCAGTCCAACTGAAGTGAGGAGCTGCCTTGGGATGGTTACAGCCAGATGAGGCCAACAGGTCGTTACAAGGAACGTGTCGAGTTTCAAGGCAGTTGTGGAAGTGGGCACAGATGGGGAAGAGCCCCAATCCCGATGCCCTCCTCCGGATGGGGGTGCCCCGACGCATCCCGGCGGAGTGCTGTCCACTCCGGTGTCCGGCCAGCGGTCACCCCAGGGTGGCGAGGACTGTCAAAGACCCACTGGTCCGGATCCAGTCGAGAGGATGTCACCGACCGCTCCGCCGCCCAGCTCCCCGGCATCATACACCCGGAGCCAGAGGCCTGACCTCTGTCCTAACCCGATCCCCAGTCAAAGACTGGCAGACTTTGTATACCCCTCCCCGTGACGGGGCGAACATGGATTTTGAACTAAAAGAAAGGAGGGATGTAGAGAGCCACCCGGACTCTCCTGAACAATGTAGCACCATACATGCATCCCTACACCCCTCGGGGCGGGCTCGTCCCGAGGGGATAAATAAACGTGGGCGAGACCGCACGTGGTCTTCCAGCCCAGAATAGTATACTGGTGTGAGAGTGTCCTTTACTTCGCGCAGCGACAGTAACTGCGACACCAGGCCACACCGCGCTACAACCTCCTCCAGGGGCTCACGGGTTGTCGCAGGCAGGGCGGCCAAGGCCTCTGTGTCCCTCTGCCAAGGATGTTTGTCCTGAAGCCGTGCCGCTCCGCACCTTTCCTGCAACTGAGAGGTAGGGATCCCACAAGGGCCAGTATCTGCTTATCGCTGGGTCTCTGGTCTGGCTGTGCCGGGTTTCAGGCTTCCCACCTGCGCCACTCAGTCAGTTCTTCGAATGCCGGTGGGTCTTCCTCTGATGAGTTTTCACCTTTAGTGCCTTGGGGCGTCTGGATCCGGGCTATTTCGCCATGTCCCTCGTCCCCAGGGGTCCGCTTTGCAATGCCCAGCTCGGAGGTGTATATCTGGTCTCCCACCCACAAGCTCACTTGATCGTACCCCCGCCTGTTCACAGTTCGGGGCCACAGGGCGTCTCTCACCCGTCACTGCCACTTAGGGTCGCACTATATTCAGGCTTCAAGTGACCGGTGCTGCGTCACAGTGAGTCAGGTCCAAATATCCCGGGCCGCCAAAGTCAGCTCCCACCTCCGGCGCAGCAGGGGACAGGCCCGCACCTCCGGTCTTTCCCGAGGCCCAGGGGATCAGGTCACTCTGGAAGCCGTCCGCAGATCAACTCTTCATCAACCCCTGCCCACACTGTGTGCAGGCCGCAACCGGTCTCCACTCTTGGTCGTTCTCAGCCCAGGCAGCGCTCTCCTTTCTCTGTCTCAGGGCCCCAGGCAGTTCAATGCTTCTCCCGCTGCTGTCGTGTTTCCTCACATCGATGCCGGCTTTTGCTGTCTCAGTCTGCCGCCGCTCAACACCACTCTCTGGGCTTCCGACCGGGCCTCGCTCTCTCGTTGTAGCTCTAGCCCCACAGGACCCACTCCGGCTCGGGCGTCTCTCCTCCTCTTGTCCCGCGACTCCTCCCTCCGGGCTCGAACTTCGGATTTTTCGGACAGCAGGGAGTAACCTCTCCGATCGTCCACCAAGTGCAGGGTAGCAAGGACGCCCCTCTCTGATTACAGCAGGATTATTTCGGGACCATGCCAGAGCTGTGCAACTATATGCGGCTGCCATGATCGTGGTGCAAGACACGCTCCTACTTCTATCATACAAGGTTAATGTGCAGATTGTACCTAATAAATGACCTTTTATTACCACCCCTGAGAGTAAGAGTTTTTCTGGGAGGACTCATAACACCCTGACTCTGGATGAGCCTAACTCATCATAAGGCAGAGTGAAAGACACCCGTCTGCTTCTTCTTTCTCTGAAGGGGGGAGTGACACACATTATCCCTAGGAAATCTAACACTTTGTACCCTCAGCCCAGAAAAGGAAAGGTACCACCCCATTAACTATACTGAAAATCCTCCTAGAAAAACATCAGAATGGATGTATTGTTTTTCTAGCAATGAACCCGTTCAAAACCATATTCATCCACTTCACATAACATTCCACCTCTGGTATAAAAATGTTGCACTGGACTACATCTTCAAATGTCTTGACTTCATCATCAACAGTGACTTAAATCTAAATGATTACCTTGCCAAATCTGCCTTCTTGTAAATTACATCTACTCAACAACGAAATCCTTTGATCTCTTAGGCAGACTTCAGATGCACAGTCAATCTTGAGTTCTCAAAGGTAATGCATTACTGACAGGCCTTCCTAAATCCTCTACTGCTCTGCTTAGAGCTTTACTTTGTGTCTTTCAAGCTTAATGCATGCGTGAAGAAATTGGACTGCATCACCCATCCTAAAACCTGGAATGGCTATCCTAGGAAAAAAAAAACATAATTATAGCTTGCCCTTTAATGGGAGGAGAAACTCAAATTCAGGATGAACAACAGAACACAAGGACCAGAGTCAGACTGATCCTTAAAAACCCAAATTCAAAAAAACAAAACATATAAACAAGCCTTCTCATGTCACACCACAATACTTTAGAACTCCGTTCCTGACTCAGATGTACTCAGAGCTGTAGCTTTCTTAAAAGATCTAACATTTTGCCTCTTTAAGCTATACTTCACTGACTAAAGATTGCAATTCTTTTTGCTGTGCTTTTCATATAGTTATTTTAAATGTCCTTCGCCAATGCTGTTCTATGTAAAGCAATGTATTGTCCTGTTGCTAGGTCTGGTCATATAAATAGTTTAAATAAAATAAAGTTGAGAAAATCATCTTCTCCAGGCCCTTCCATTCCAAAGTCAAAATTGCCATGAAAGAGAAATCCAATAGGCATACTAAATTTGGATTGTTGGTCTTAAATATAAGCTACATCTTTCTCTGAAACTGCCCCCATTGCAGTGATGTTTTTTTTTTCTTTCTTTTCAAAACCTTTATTGAAAACTAAATCACATCATTTTACAGATTATCATTGCGTCAATAATGCAGTCACTGATTACACTTACATTTGCAAATCGCAATGAGAAGAAGAGACATAAATAAATTTAAAAAAAGGATGACGGGCCAAAAGAGACATAACATATAGCACGGCACCCGGAGCATTGCAGTGAAGTTGATGTGGTTTATGACATGGACTTACATACACTGGATTTCCTCTTTAGATATTTACATATCACTTTTAGCTACTGGGTGCTTTCTTTTTTTACCCTCTTCTGAAGACACTTACAGGCACAGCTTATACTAAAGTTCTGCTCTCCTTATATCTTATCCTGGACCCAGTTTTTTTTTGCCGTTGCAGCAGTAATCATGTTTTGAACCTCAGTCAAAAATTAGGCCAGTTCAGCAGAGTGGCCTTTGTAAACTGTTGCTCTCTTTAGTGACTAGCCCACTGAGGATGAAGATGGCTCCAATTTTCCAATTCTACTAACCGCTCCAGTTGCCTAGCTTCAGTTGACAAAAAAGGACATACCTTCATGTGCTCTCGGTTCCAGTGCTCTTCCATCCATCACCCCAGAGCACTATAAGGGATGGCAGTCATGCATTTGCATTTTGAGTGTTGAAATTGTTTATTTTGAAAACGTCTTTCCTTAAAAACTTAAAACATTGTAAAACAATTTCATCAACATACAATTTTAAAAGTCAAAGCATTTGTCAAGCATCTTTAGAATAGTATAAAACCAAAAACATGTTAAAAATGGGATTATTCTTCATATCATTAGGACTTGGTCTAAACCACTCGATCGCTAATTGCTAAAAACTATGTGCAATTAAAAACTTGTTTCTTTACATGATTTGCAAAAGTTCTAAGTAACATTTTCCATAGTTCCTGATTTTGGCAACATTGACTTAGTTTAACACAAATAGAACCTCAACGATCATATTGTGAGCTAAACGCAAGCAGGTTCCATTTATTTTTTTTTAAAACAAATTTTATTTGTCAAATAGCACATAAACAGTAGGGCCCTGTAACCCAGGAGCATCTGCACAATCAAAGCATAGAATGTTGTACTTGACATTTTCCATATAATACCCAAGGAAAGGAACCTTGAGGAAAAAATACAATAAAATCAAACTCTTCCCCCCTCCCAACCCCTCCCCCCCGATCGCACCATACACCCACTTTCTGACAAAACCATTTGAATATTGCAGTAATGCTATCCACCGGAGTTCCTCACCCACCCCACTCCCTGAATCTTCCCCAAGCAACCTTGAGCTCTATAAGTGCGTGTCCTGCGCAGCCGGAACCGGCTCCAGGAATAGTCCCCGGTAATCTGCCCACCTCTTCCAAATGCAGAAATTCAAACCATTCTTCCATGTTGCTACTGTAGGGGGGCCTCGGTGCCTTCCACGCCCTTGCTATATCCCATTTTGCTAAGGTAAGACCCAATAATAATAAATGTCGTTTATATATGTTGCTGCCTATCCCCTCCATGACGTGTAATAAGGCAAGCTTCGGTGAACTGGGGAGGTCCCACCCCAGAACCTCCGATAAACAAGTGTGAACCCCCCTCCAAAAACGATCTAGGGAGAGACACTGCCAAACCGTATGCACCAGCGTACCCTCCTCCCGATTACATCTAAGGTACACCGGAGAGGCAATCAGCCCTGCCTTCCACAGACGCTTCCTGTGTAAAGTAGGCCCATTGAAGATAGTTAAACTGGATCAGGCGCAGACGCACCACTATAGCCGCCCCGCGTGGAGAGGCCAGGGCCTCTACCCAGTCCTCCTCCTCCAAGGGACCTACGTCCCCCTTCCAATCCTGCCGATGTTTCTGCAACGTGGGGGAGCAATGAATAACTAGGTTTTGGTATATTCTGGAAATCTTATGATCCTGGAGCTCGCCCATAAAAAATTTGGCCTCCAGGGGACTAAACTCTGCCACGGACTCCAAGCCTTCCAGGCTGGGAGACAGGGCATGATGGAACTGAAGGTACTTGAAGTACTGGGATTTTGGCATACAATATTCCGTCTGAAGATCCTGGAAGGACTTCAAAACCGGACCTCTCAGAACGTCCCCCAACACCGATATCCCTATATGATCCCAGCGCCGGAACCCCTGCAGTGCAACCAGTTGTGGAAAGTGCCCATTATCCCAGAGGGGAGTCTCCCGCGTTAGCTTGTTCCACCACCCTGTCTCCAGACCTGGAATACGATCTTTGTAGCTGGAGGCAACAATCCCTGCATCGGTGCCGAATATAATATCCTGTGCAGCGAAAGATCTCCCATGAGCCGCCGCTCCACAGCATAAGCCGCCTCCTCCCTATCGCCGAACCACCATTCATTCAACACAAGCAGATGGAATGCTTGATAATAAGACAGAATAGCCGACGATGCTAGCCCCCACAATATGTAGATAAGAAGCACGTACGCAGGGCTACACGCACCTTGCCCCATTCCCACAAGAACTGTCCAAGGACCGCGCCTCCCTGTCGGAATCATTGGGGAGGGATTGAAATGGGTGATTCTGCAACTGATAAAGAAGCCGGGGAAGTGCCACCATCTTAAATATAGCCGATCTGCCACAGATGGTATGGGGCATATGGGACCAGATCCTAATGTCAGCACGTACGCGTTCCCACCTTGGTAACAGATTACGCTCCCATGACACCCCGGGCACGTCCGTTATAAAGCCCCCTAAATATTTAAATCCTCCCGCTGCCAATTGAAGCAACGATGCCCAGGCGCCCAATTCCTCCCACCCGAGCCTCCACAGCGTTGATTTACAGGGGTTCATATACAATCCAGATGTCTCCCCACAGACCTGCATGATGCGTAAGAGCCGAGGCCCCATTCGATCCACCTCCGTGAGGAAAAAGAGGACATCATCCGCGTAGAGCGCGATCCTATCCGATAATCCCTGAGCCCATTCGAATCCCTGCACCTGCGCATCCATTCGTACCCATGCAGCCAACAACTCCATTGCAAGGGCAAATAAATAGGGGGACAGGGGGCAGCCCTGTCTTATTCCCCAGCCAATAGAGAACTTGGATGAGGCTGCGCCAGCCACCCGCACCAATGCGGTAAGATCCGTGTACAGAAGGGCCAAGTAGGATATGAATCGTGGACCGAAGTTCAGCCTATGAAGTAGGGCGAAGAGATACACCCAACTAAGGGAATCAAACGCCCTATCCATGTCTGCTAATAACAGCCGCCGGTGTTCCCAGATGCTGAATGGCAGCCACGGCTACATGTGCCGTCGAATGTTGTGCCTAGTCGCCCTTTGAAGCATGAAACCAGCCTGATCGGGGCGGACCAAGGCGGCAATATGGGGCAGTAGGCGATTCGCCAGGGCCTTGGCCAAGATTTTGGCCTCCACATTTAAAAGAGATATGGGTCTATATGATGCGAGTCCCGCACCTCCTCTACCACTGCGCAATAATAAGGCCCCAGCTGGAAAAAAAGTTGTTTAAAAAATTCACTAGGGAACCCATTGGGCCCCCGGGGCTTTCCCAGAGTTAAGTTCCCCCAGTGCAGCTCCCAGCTCCTCATCCGTCAGCGGGAGCTCCAGATCCTCCCTCACCGCATCCGATAGGGCCTTGAGCGGCAGGTTGGTCAAAAAACGGTCAATCGTATCCGCTGACAAGCATTCTTAGGGGCATATAAATCTGCACAATAAGTAGCAAAACTCTCTGCCAGGGCCCGTGGGTCAGTGAGCGGCTCACCAGCCACGCCCAATATGCCTGGAAGCGTCTGGGAGTGATATGCCCCCTGACAGAGTCGGTGGAGCATCTTGCTAGACTTGTCCCCCTTCTGGTACACTCTGCTGCGCGTCGCTTGCCTTGCCTCGTCCAGCAATAATGTAGCATAGTTTTGTTGGGCAAACAGCAATTGTCGATGGCCTGACCCCCACCAGCCTCACGACCCTGACGTTCAAGATCCACCATGCCCGCCTCTACCTGTAATAATGCCTCCCTACGTGTTCTGCGAGCCACCGCACACCGGGATATGTCCGTTCCCTGCAGGGTTGACTTCAGAGCCTCCCATACCGAGTCGCCCCCCGAAACTGACCCCACATTTACCCTAAAATATTCATCTATGGCGTCACACATGTGTGCTCTGTAATCGTCGTTTTATAAGTGCCACACCGACAGGCGCCACCGAAACAGCTGCCTCCCCGCCCCATCTGTATGGTGAGGGCCACTGGGCAATGGTCCGATCAGCCCCTTGGGAGAATCTCTGCCCGCTCCACCCTGCTCACATGCACTCGGGGGACAAAGAGGTAATCGATCCTGGAATAGGAGTCGTGAACCGCCGAGAGATACGTGAACTCTCGGCCATCGCGATGTAAGTGGCGCCATGTATCCACCCAGTCAAGCCCTGTCACTAAGGAATACAGCTTCGTAGTGCAGCTACTCCCTGGAGCCCCCCCTTCCCTCCAACGGTCCGTGGCCGTATTCATCACATAATTCCAGTCCCCGCCAACCACCGATATCCCGTCGGGCATATCCTCCCAAACAGACATGAGACACTCCACTAGGTTCCACTGCAACGGAGGAGGGGCGTATACACTGCCCAGTACCACTTTGCCCTGCAAGAAATCATAGCACCCCTGAGTGTCAGTCCAGTGTTTTATGAGTGTATATGGGACTCTGCGGTGTATCAAGATGGCCACCCCTCAAGACCCCCTCACAAAGCCCAAATGGAATATCTGTTGAAACCTAAACCGTTGTAGGCAGGGGGCCTTCGTCTCCAGTAGATGTGTCTCCTCTAACATGAGGACATCCGCCCCAGCCCATTTGGCTTGTTGGAGTATGGCCCCCGGTTTGATCTTATCAAGGGCTCCCCTCACATTCCAGCTAATAATGCGAAGCGTACCTGGGGATATGTTCTCCCTACTGGGGACCTCTGTCATGCTGGGCTCTGTCCGCAATTGTAAGGGTGTGAGTTCCAACCCGGTGTGCATATACCAGTCTATTGTCAGTGAGAAAGTGTGCGATCAACAAACAGAACAACCCTATGCCCAACAAACCCCCCACCCCATACCTCAAGAACGCTGAAGTATCTCTCGTGGCGAGAGCGACCCGTGCCCCCCGACAGGAGGACCCAGTCCGCCCCGACCAATGGATCCCCAACTTACAGCCCATCTATCGTTGGCACTTCCTCGGCCAGCCCAGGTCGACCTAGGAACCCGGTCCATATTTAGGCCTCTCCGTACATGTAAATGTGGACTGCTCTCCCACTGCACCTAACAAGCGTACCAGTCAATGTCCCAATGTCTGCAGGCCCGAGGTTGAACCAGTTCAAGCGAAGCATCGCAGGACACAGAGCGCCTCTTGAAACGTGATCTTCTGACTCCTTTCGATTTCAACAACGGCCCCCTCCGAGCCGCCTCCTACGAGGAGGAATTGGACTCTCTTCCAGGCGGTGTATGAGCACGCACCATTTCATCAGTCCATTTAAACACCTCTTCTGGCGAGTCAAAAAAATGGGTGCGGGAGCTATACCTCACCCTCAGACGAGCCGGGTATAGCAAAGCGTACAGGAGCTTAAGATCCCTCAGGCGGGCCTTGGCCACCAGGAACGACTGCCGCTGTTGCTGAACTAGTCTCGTGTAATCCAGGAAAATTAGGATGCAAGTATTTTCGAACTGTAGAGGTTCCTTAATCCGTGCTTGCTTTAAAATGGCATCCTGATCATGATAATTCAAGAGTTTTGCGATGACTGGCCTCGGACGGGGCCCAGTCGGGGGCTTTTGCATAAGCACTCGATGGGCTCGCTCAACCACAACCAACGGGGCATGGATTCCAGGGGGAGCCAACTTTCCAGCCACTGCATGAGGGACTGTTCCATACTGCCCCCTTCACAGCCCTCCGGAAACCCAACAAAGCGGAGGTTATTGCACAGCGCAGTACCCTCTGCATCCTCCACCCGCATCGCAAGGCCCCGCTGGGTGGTTTCCATGGCTGCCCTCCGTTTCTTCAGTGTGGTGACATCATCCTCCACCCCCGATATGCGAGTTTCAGTCTCAGTAATCCGGGAGACAGCGTTTCGCAGGTCTTGTCGCAACAACATAACATCGGACCCAACCTCTCCAATTTTGGCTTCCAACATGTCCCTGGACTGTGTAATAGCGGCCATGTGCGCCGCATTGTCAGGCATAGGCTCCTGCGATCCCCCAGAGGCTCCCACAATGGCCCCCGGGCCTTGTCTATAGGGCCCTGTTTGGACGACCCACCTCCTCCCTTATCTCTCGTCAACAGATGTCTGGTCAGCTGAGCAGAGGACGGAGGGCAGAAGGCGCGGCACAGGAGGCCCCCACACTGGACTCACGTGGCCCGATGTAGCCGCCAAGTAGTAGTGGAGAATACCCTGCGAAGGAGGGGATGGCAATTGGGCGTCCGGATACCCCCGTCCAGGGATCCCCGTCCAACACACACCTCAGATCACAGCTCCACCATCCAAGGATCCCGACTGGGCACCAATGGTCAGAGCACCGCACTACAGTCCAGGGCCCCAGCCAGGAGGCCCGAGGTAAGCCAGCACAGACCTTTAGTCCGCCAATACACACGCCCCCTCAGATAGCAGGCCGCAGCGATGACCACCTCCTGTGCCACCACCTCCTAGCGCCTCCACCCGACTCACCCCCCCGGTCTGACAAGACAGCCGAGCACCCCACAGAGGGGGGGGAGGGGATAAATGGGGGGAATGCAGGAGCCCCCGCAACGTTGAGTCTGGGGGGAGGAGCTGCACCCTAATATCCCGAGCCGGTCCCCGCCAATGAGGCCCGTATGTCCCAGTTCTGCCTCCAATATGTGGACACCCCCGAGCCTGCAGCCAACCGACAACCGCCCAGCACACCGTCCTCACTGAGGGCTAGGCAGCCAAGACCCTCCAATTGCAGCCGGAGCCCCCGCCAGGCCCGATCGGCTGCCGATTTACCCCCCCAATGGCAGTGAGGGGGGGGGAGACGAACCACTGTCCAGCAAATCTCGCAGGCCTAGCGAGGCCGCCGATGTACCGTGGCCTCCCCGAACGCTTCCCCCTCCCCCCCACAGCCACCGCCGGGAAGGTCTGAACACTCTCCAGGGGCTCCCAACCTGGGATCACCTATCGGCGCTGAGATCGCCCCGGTCCCGCAGCTCGGCAACCCCATTGTCAAGGCGGCTCCAACACCGGCCGGCCAAAGGAGTCAGGCAACGCCCCGGCCTCACACGAGGCCGCGTCTTCTTACAGGCCGCGTCAGCTCGCCACCACACTCCACGGTCCCCAGCCACATGTACAACGTCAGGGTCACAAAAGGTAGGTGCCGCCGATATACCCCAGCAGCAGAGCAGGTTTAAGGCTCAGGATGTCTACGGAGAGTCAGGATTTTGCAGGATAAATAGTTGGACTGGACGGAGCGCTCTCAGCCCATGTCCACCATGTTGGCTTGCCAAGCCACACCCCCCAGCAGGTTCTATTTTTAAAAGTGTATAATACACATTATACATTGAACAGATTCCATTAAGTTCATACTACCTTGTATATGTGCTCATAAGTGACAATCACTATGGGGCCTATGCATCAACAATGCCATTTGCGATTCCTTATTAGCGAAAAATAAGGAATCGCTAATAAGGAATAGCAAAAGGCTATGCATGTAGGAATCGCTATTCAAATAGCGATTCCTTAATATTCCTTATTACCGAATCGGTAATACCGAATCGGTAATAAGGAATACCTACCCATTCATTCCTATGGGCTTGGAGGCCCATAGGAATGAATGTAAAGCAAGTCTGTATTAGCGATTCGGTATTACCGAATCGCTAATAGCGGGAGCACTTTCAAGGGTGCCAGGGTGTCAAAAGGACACCCTGTTGCACCCCTGAAAATGATATGTGCACATATGTTGCACACACACATGCTCTAAGGGCATGTGTGTGCGCAACATGAAACTTTGAAAAATGCACAAAAGTGCATTTTTCAAAGTTTTTGCAAATTACCATGCAGTTCATCTTCATGGTAATTTGCTCCCCCTATTAGCGAAATCGCTAATTTTTTAACTTTGATGCATTGCATTTAAGGAATCTCACTTTGGAATTCCTTAAATGCAATCGCTATTTAAGGAATCGGTATTTAAGGAATCCCTATTTAAAGAATCGCTATTTAAGGATTCCTTAAATAGCGATTTCTGCTTTTGGGTTGATGCATTGGGATTGGGTATTTTTTACTTAATACCTGGAGCTATTACCGAATCGGTATTTTACCGACTGGATTTTGGGTTGATGCATGAGGCTGTATGTAACTGTTGCGATAAAAAAGATTAAAGTGTAAATGATTTGTTATGACCATCTAAATTTATCTATACCTCCTGTAGTGTTGTCTTAAAAAATGTAATGGAAATTAAAAGTGCAGACCCCTCTGTTTCAACAGGAATCCTACTGCGAGTAGATAACTGCTCAGAAAGAACACTATTTGGCCTTTCAAATCCCTTAGGGCTTCTAGATGTTGCCTAAACACTAGCAGCCTCATGCATCAAGCCAAAATCCAGTCGGTAAAATACCGATTCGCTAATAGCTCCCGGTATTGAGTTAAAAATACCCAATCCCAATGCATCAACCCAAAAGCAAAAATCGCTATTTAAGGAATCCTTAAATAGCGATTCCTTAAATAGCGATAGCATTTAAGGAATTCCAAATTGAGATTCCTTAATTTAAGGAATCTCAATTTGGGATTCCTTAAATGCAATGCATGAAAGTTAAAAAATTAGCGAATTCGCTAATAGGGGGAGCAAATTACCATGAAGATGAACTGCATGGTAATTTGCTAAAAGTTTGAAAAATGCACTTTTGTGCATTTTTCAAAGTTTCATGTTGCGCACACACATGCCCTTAGAGCATGTGTGTGTGCAACATATGTGCACATATCAATTTCAGGGGTGCAATAGGGTGTCATTTTGACACCCTTGCACCCTTGAAATTGCATGAGCAATTTGCGAGAACCTACTGGTACTCGCTATTTGCTCATGCAATCTCCAATTCATTCCTATGGGCCTGGAGGCCCATAGGAATGATTGGGATGGCATTCCTTAATTGCTACTCGCAATTTGCTAGTAGCAATTAAGGAAAGTTAAGGAATCGCTATTTGAATAGCGATTCCTACATGCATAGCCTTTTGCTATTCCTTATTAGCGATTCCTTATTTTTCGCTAATAAGGAATCGCAAATGGCATTGTTGATGCATGTGCCCCTAGGTTGTGCCACAAAGGTTTTATCAATCAATCAGGTAATTGTACTCGCGCTACTCACCCGTGAGTGTCTCAAGGCGCTGGGGGGTAAAAAAATAGTACATGTACAGGATATTTTTCTTTGAAGTGGAAGTGGCACAAGGTACAATTTTAATCTCCAGGTTCACCAATACCATTTTTCCATTTCATTGAGTGAGATGTGATTTCTAAGATGTCATATCGGAATTTTATAATGAGTGTCTTTGCCAGCTGAGGCGGTATAGTATCCAGAAACAATTCAACACGAGGCAAAGGTTTAGCATTCAATAATCTCCCCAGCCTAGCGCTTTGATGAAGGTTGGCTGTAACATATTCCCAATAAATCAGTTTTAATTGCTTTTTCGAAAGCGCGCTCAGAGAGTGAGGACCGATCCAGTAAGATCTTAAACTTAGTTACCTAACCAGGTTTCAACATACAGGAACCACAGAAAACTGATGGAATTATCAAGCTCCAGTAGTTCCCTCATGTCCTCCCTGTATGGAGCAAGGTCCTGGACTGTCCAGATTCTCACCAAATTGAGTAGGGGGTCTTAAGGGTGCCACATGTCTTATTCTTGTAAAGGCTACACCGTGAAACAGGGGAATAAGTAGAATACTTTTGGGGAGATGTAGTAAGGACCTCAAAATTTGTTCTCACACAGTGTCAAGATTTCAACATTATCTGATTCCCCAAATCTCGGCACCATATTAAGCAGCTGTCTGTGCTTTTAACTAGTAAAGTTCAGTTGCTGGGAAAATGGCTCTATATGTCATTTCCTGAGGCTTTTTTGATATTGCCATAGTTTTGAAGAATGTCCATACGCTTGTGTATGTGTGGAGTCCAAGACAGCTTGATGTTCAATGTTATGCCGAAGTACTCAAATTTGGAAACTCGTTCTAGCCTCTTCTGTTGCATGCATATGTTCTCTTTGAAGGTCTTGTGTGTTCTAATTTCCATATATTTGGTCTTTCTTGTATTGATTTTTAACCCCTTCTCCCCACAATATGTGTTAAAGGCATCCAATGCCAACTGCAATCCCTTTGGGGTTTGTGACACAAGAGGGTATTGTCTGCAAATAAGAGTGCAGGCACTGGGGCCCCTTCTAATTCTAATTATTACCGTCTTGTAGAGCTTGTATTACATAAAGTGAAAAGAGTGTAGGCGCAAGAACTCAGCCTTGTATAACTCATATTATGTGAGTGAAACTTCAGTAAAACCATGCTTTCATACACCACTTTCCCTAGAACTCAACACTTTGTTGTCTTGACATTCCACATTCAACTATAAGTCCTGCAGGGAACAATAGGACAGTTGCCTCACACTCTAGCCTGACTCTAGGCCAGCGGTACTGGACCCAGAATCATTCCCATTTCCTCCCATTATCTTGCACATAGCAGGGGTCAAAGGATATCAGACTTTGGTGTGGCAGAAGTCGAGCTCTCATTTTCACCTCTTGCAGATGTCCATTTTTATGCAGAACACTTCAAGGCTCACATTTACTATGTTATTGCATCAGGGTTGTGTCACTTTTGTGGCGCACTCCCACAGCAAAATTATTTTTGCCATTTACTAAGCCACGCATAGCCACTTTGCAAGGTTTAGTAAATACAAAGGAATGCATTACTTTACATCAGGTAGACATTACATGGGTGGGGCATGCGCATTCCCTTGCATCCACCCATGTTTTTTTTAAATGTACAAAGACTTGTAACCTTGGAGTTGCACCAGAATGGTCCGCCTACCTGACAGGTGTAGCAAGAAGAAATTCCTTCATTTGTCCTCATTACTTCCTCTTTCCATGTGTGCTGATACCTCAATCCTGCCTGTAAAACAGGCACCCTTGCACTACGGTAATGAAATAGTAAATGTGCCCCATATTATCTACAGGACAGCCAAAAATCAAGATGAGGAGGGGTTAACAATGCTGCTTGTTGGTAGGGCAAAAGAGAGCCCGAAGGGCTTTTAGGCCAACAAGCAGTTCTTGAACTGTAAAATAGGTGTGATCAGATGGTTATTTTCATTTATATCACCCGTAAATTAATCCTGCCTCAGTGAAGGTACCACCGAAAATCTAAATCAAGTTTCAAGCAGCAGTACATGGATATTTATAGGGCCATATAAAGGTCAGAAAATACGTAGCAGACAAAGTGATAGCTGATAAACTAGTGTTTTATGGTACATTGAGAAGGGGTCCCAGTACACGTTCATTAAAAACAAGAATTAAATAGGAAGAAAATATAAACATGAATTCAGTCAGTCAAACGGGTCCACTGTTATTTAATCACAATGGACCTGTAGATTGTATCTTACATAAACATTGCATCATTCTATTCCAAGAGACGTTGGTTCCCCAAACGGTGAGGGGGAAGGGATGGGAAAGAGGTTTGGTGTATTTGCTTGCAGGGATAAATAGGGATGGAGTACAGTGCAGGTCAGGTGATCCTTATCAGAGGCAAGTACAAATAACTGGCTTCCACATAGAGCCACAGTTGAAACAGCAAATGTTAACAATTATTCCATCGCCATGCTTAAAGAGCCTTCGTGAGCGTATTCTAACTGAGGCATGTGCTGGCATATACAGTGGCTGTCGACGTTTCGACCCCAAAGCGTTCTAGGCATCGGTGAAAACCTTATAGGGGTCTTCCTCAGGACAAAGGGGACAAGTGGGGGGGCCAAGTACCTAGGGTATGGACAAATGCGTGAGATCAATTAGCGAGAACATAAAAAATTAAATAAATAAAAAAGGACTGCGTAAAAAACAAGGGTTTACCGTGATGGAAGTATCATGGTGAGTATTTCATGGTAAAGTGGGCACGTGGGCTCCACATAGAGGAGAATGGGCGCGGCAAAGGGAATCCCTAAAACAAACAAGGGAAAAGAAAACCGGGCTCAGAGACCTCAGAAATGACAATACATCACGGGCAGTGTAACATGGGTGACTATATCACATACACTTACTGGGGAAGGGATAAATCACCAGACCCTGAGTAGGAGATAACCACTTGAAGGCCGCCATATTCGGTCAGCCCAGCTTCATAAAATCTGAGAATACAAAAACCAATGACCAGCGTTTAGAAAAGGGATCTCCAATATTTAGCGAAAGGAAACAATTACGTGGTCAACCACCGCTCGGTGGGCATGCTGAAATACCTGAGGGTGGAGAAGTGAATTGTTCCGTTTTCAAAGATCCAAAGCCGTGACCGTGCAGATGCAGAGGGCCGGCTGAATGACAGGGCCGTTTATATGTGAGAAAGTGATGCTCGGCGCGTGCACGTAGATGCACGCTGGATGCGTGCTAATGAGAGGGGTCGCCAGAGAGTAAAGACTCAACGGCCCGGACTGTAAGCGATATCAGCGTTGCATTGGACCGGAGTGCGTGTATGCATAAATGTGCAGGAAGTCATGAAAAAAAGAGGGCAGATGAACATATTGCCTGTGCAAACTCGTTTTTAAAAAAAAATTGAACAATTGGTGACCTAAAAGATTATAGTAAGTGATGAACACGGGAGTGTCACTGTGTCAGCCAATGCTCCACTTTTGTAAAACGTGCAAATTCGTACAATCAGACATCATTTATAGTGTTGCAGCCAAAAAACAGAAAGGCGCGTACCTCTCGCACAGGAGGGTAAGGCGTCTGTAATAACAAGGTGCGGGCCCTTAATGCATCTTGGTAACCAGGGAGCACCTCTCATATAAGAGGTTTAAAACTGTATTGAGGACACTCAACTCAATCTTTGCAGTGTGTATATGGTTATAAAAACAAGATTGTGACATTCCTACATTATGTAAGGCATGCAAATATCAACACAGGATAGTGGAGTGTCATGAGTCGGTCTCTCACACAGGAGGGTGAAACAATTGGGGGAGATAACCAACTCGATCTTTATAAACGTATCGGCTAATATTCCAAAGTGCGAGATTGCAATGTGCCTACAGAGAAAGACGCTTACCTCTCAACACAGAAGGGTAAAGTGTCTTAGAGATGTAAGTTCAGGTTGTAAAGTTCTGTAGTAGTCTATGGGCAGAGTGTGGCTAGTTGTGCATGGCTGCAAGACGCGTACCTCTCAACACAGGAGGGTAAAGTGTCCTAGAAATATATCTTCAGATAGTGAATGGTCTGTAGTAGTCTAGGGACAGAGTGTGGCTAGTTGTGCATGACTGCTATCCACTTCGTTAAGACCATTATTGATTGAATCAAGAAGGGACATCCACTTTGATTCCCTAGTGTTCAATATTTGTTCAATATTGCCCCCTCTCAGTCCCAGATTGGCCTTTTCCAGGACCACCCATTGTAGATTGTCAGGGGCATGGCCCGCTCTATTGAAATCGTCTACTAGGGGTGCTCCGGGTACCCCACAGCAGATCTGGCTACAATGTTGTAGTACCCTTACTTTAATCTTCTACTGGGTCTGGCCGATGTAAATCAGGCCGCATGGCATAAAATCCCGTAGATGGCATTACTCGTGTTGCAGTTAGTGTAGCTCTTCAAAATGATTTTGCGTTGTTTGTATTCAAATTCCTTGGTCTGGATAGTAGTAGCGCACGCCTTACATTGCCCACAACGATGGTGGGCAAGAATGGGTGGTAGGTTCCACAACGATTGGACAGTCAAAGGGTCGGGAGACTCTAGGAAAGAACGGACAATGTGGTCTTTGATACTCTTAGCCTTTTTATACGAATGCATCGGAGGTGCCTCCTGTTGTATGTCGTCGGATATTAAGCCCCAATGTTTAGTGATGACTTTCTTGATTGCGTTACTTCTGGTAGAAAAGGTCGTGACACATACCATCCTCTGGTTGGTTGGATCTGTTCTGTCTCTGGGTTGCAGTAGGGTTTCACGGGGGCTGAACCATGCACGCTTTCTAGCCCTCTTGATCAGTCTGTTAGGGTAGCCCCGTTCCATCAGTCGGTTGGCAAGGTCTTCAGACTCCCAACATGTAGGTCGATTTACTGGAACAATTCCTAAGAACACGTAGGAATTGCCCGAATGGCAGATTGTCCCGAAGACCTCTCGGGTGGTAGCTGTTATACTTGAAAAGTGAGTTCCGTTCTGCTGGTTTGCGGTAGAGTGTGGTACAAAGTTCATCCCCCTCAGCATAGATGGTGATATCAAGAAAGTCTATCCGTTGGCCATCTGATTGTAGAGTGAATTGGATGTCAGACGTTCTCTGATTGAGCCAAACGTGGAAGGATGTCAATTCAGATGTATTGCCGGTCCAGATTATCAAAATATCGACTATGTAACGCATCCACATCTCTACGTTGGTGCCAAATGGATTGGAGTCATTAAAGATATAATTTCTCTCAACATTGTCCATGTAGATGATAGCTAAATCCGGGGCAAAGGTGGCCCCCATAGCTACTCCTTTGGTTTGCAAATAGAAGTTGTTCTGAAAAATGAAGTCGTTTTTCATCATCGCAATCCTTAATAGTGCAATGATAAAATCCGTGGGCACTGATACAGGCGCAGTCCTACAGTTGAGTGCTGCTTCCGTGACCTCCAAAGCGGATTTTTGAGGAATGCTCGTGTACAATGACACAATGTCGCAAGTGACCAGCAGTTGTTTGGTGCGGTTGAAAGGTCGTCCGTCCACCATGTTGATAATCTGCATGGTGTCCCGAAGATAAGCCTGTGTATTCTCGGCAATGGGCTTCAGGAAGAAGTCAATATATTTACATAAAGGCTCCAAAATCGTACCGCAACCGGACACAGTGGGGCGTCCCGGTGGATTGTTCATGTCTTTGTGTATCTTAGGAAGTGCGTATATCGTTGGTAGTCTCGGATGCTTCTGGTTGAGGTATTGGAAATCCAAATCCGTGAGAAAGCCCTGTTCCAGGCCATCTTGGGTGATCGAGAGTATTTCAAGTGCCAGGTCCTTAGAGGGGTCCGACTTCAGTTTCCTGTAGCTGACACCATCATGTAGTTGTTTAAATATCTCATTTTTGTATTTGGTTACATCTTGCACCACGATGGCGCCCCCCTTGTCTGCGGGTTTGATTATTACTTCTTTGTTCTCTTTGAGGGAGGAAAGGGCCGCGTTCTCAATCTTGCTGATGTTAAATTTGGTGTATTTGTGTTTCTCCAGTATTTTGTTGACATCACGCAGGACCACACTTTCGTAGGCCAAAATCTTGTTGGTCATGGCATATGTTGGTGGGACGAATGTTGAGGGGATCCTCAATCCTATGTAGGAAGCTTTTTGCTGGGAAGTTGAATGTCTGAAATAGTAGCGAAGGTGGATCTTTCGGAAAAATCTGTGCAATTCCGCTTTGATAGCAAATCTGTTTGGAAGGGCAGTTGGCACAAAGGAAAGGCCCTTGCTCAGGACCTGTATCTCCTCCTTCAAAGCATACGAAGAGATGTTGACCACTGGGTTAGGTGGAGATTTTACCAGGGAAGGCTGTTGAAACGCGAAGGGTGAACGAATTCCTACTAACCTGAGTCCTGCTGGTGCTGCTGGTGCTCCGCGGCGGTTCCTCGGCCATCGCTGCCGTCACTGTTTCGCCCCGGTGTGGGCAGACTACAATTCCCAGGCGCCCTAGCGCCCCACACACGCCACCCAAGCGCCCGGAAGCGCTTAAAAGAACGCCGCTCCTTTGGTGGAGCGGGAAGGCTGTTGAAACGCGAAGGGGGAACGAATTCCTACTAACCTGAGTCCTGCTGGTGCTCCGCGGCGGTTCCTCGGCCATCGCTGCCGTCACTGTTTCGCCCCGGTGTGGGCAGACTACAATTCCCAGGCGCCCTAGCGCCCCACACACGCCACCCAAGCGCCCGGAAGCGCTTAAAAGAACGCCGCTCCTTCCGCGTTCGGGACGCGCGCGGGCGGGCGCCGGACGAAGCCCGGACAAAGGGCGGGCCCTCTACGGCCCTCATCGGCAGGAGGAGGCAGGGCCAGAAATGCTACAGGATTCATCTTCGACATCATTTCTGAAGTAAGCCTAGCCTATATAAAATCTTACGTACAGTTGTTTATGCGTTCTTCCCTAATATTTGACACATTATAAGCCATGCCTAAAAAACTTGTTGGAGCTCAGCAAAACAAGATTAACAACTATCTTGTTCAGACCGTACAGAAGATTAATATGCGAAGGAGGGAGTCATTGGGGCTGAGCCAATCTCCTGACTTGCTTTGCCTGTCCCCACCTACACTTGTTACTACTTTGACAGATGAAATTATCACGCAAGATGTTTTCAGTGCAGCCACGATTGCTGACATTGCTTCCCAAGTCATACCAGATACCCCAGACAATGTAACCCCGGCTTCTGAGGGCTCGCCCGCTGAGGGCAATGCAGATAATTACAATGATATTGATTCTGATCAAGATACACAGTCTCAGGTCTCTGCTCTCGATCATTCCGCTCTAGGTCATGCAGTCAGACCTAAGCGACAATGTACTAAGATTCCTCTAAAGCGGGGTGGTTTACGCTCAGGGACTAAATGGAAGAGGGCTAACATCCCAAAATGTACACAAATGACTCACGCTGAGGATCATTCTACCTGTTCTATTGAAGAAGCCCTTTTCGATAAAATCGCAGACCTTATTGAGACTAAAATCAACACCATTGTTAAACCTCTCATATCCAAGATTGATAAATTGCAAGCAGAGGTTAAGAAGCTGGGTGGTCACCAAAATACAGTCGCAAGTGGCATTGAAAATATAACTACGTTAGTTACTCTTTTGGGCAAAAATTCTGGGGGAGTTGTCGCCGGAAAGGATTTGGGTGTTGGTGAAGGAACTGAACTGCTTGGGGAGAACCCATCGCCATCAACTTTGACTGCTTTTATTGAGGGCTCTGCGCTACCATGTCCTCTAACAAACCCAACCCCTGCGGCTAACATTCCCCCAGTACAAACACAAGCACAAGCCCAAACTTTCATTACGGATCCACTGCAATTTATTGTTGAAGCCACACCTGTGGTTTTAGTCCTCGCAAATGTTCCTCCGCTGGAAAGAGGCACGGTGGAAAGTTCTAATTCACTGTGTAGCAAAGCCCTACATTGGCTAACTGTCAACATGCGGCTAGCTTCAGGGGGTCAGCATCATCTAGCAAGTGTAATTAAATCAGCAACTAGGGTTCCCTGGCTGGGAAACCGGCCAAAAAAATTTAAAGGTGACTGTGTGGCTGTGAGTTTTTCAAATCAACATGTTCTTCCCAATATTCTTGCAAACATCTTTCCTCCCCAGTGAAGACAAGGCACCGTGGTCCCCCTCACTTTGAAATTCTTTTATGGGGAACAGCGGAACGTATCTATTTCAAGGACTCCTGCCCCAGGGTGGAACACCAATTGGAATTCTCACTCCAGTTGGGAACAAGATTTAAGGAACAACGCACCAGTTCACCATCATCAACCCTTTATGTTTAACCCCGTCACACAGCCCTTAGAACTGTTTAACCGCTTTGCGCCACTTTCTCTTATGGACCAAAATGATTGACTTTTGCCAAGTCAAGCCAAAGACGCAAAGGGACCACACTCTGCTTTTGGTTTGTCAGCTCAGTCCTCTGCAGGCGTTAGGGACTGCAGAATTATGAGCTGGAATATTGCGGGACTTAGATCCAAATTTAAAGATAAAATCTGGTTGGACAAAATCAGGAATTATGAAATTCTTGCTTTTCAGGAAACTTGGGAAACGCTAGATTGCTTGGCCTTAGACGGCTATTCTCATTTTTTTGTACCTGCAGTTCCCAGTAAAGCAGGAAGAGCAAGGGGCGGGTTGGCTGTATACATTTCACTTGACGTTAAAGGTAAACCTAGACATATTAAGTCTAAATCTAAAAATTGCTTAGCGGTTGAACTGACTTCATCAAATTGTAACTCTATTTTACTCGTTAATTTTTATAATTCCCCGACCAGTCAATTTCCTAACGAGCATTTGCTATCCCTAGAGGATCTCTTATCCACTCATATTGAGAACAGTTGCTACGTGCACGAGGTGATCCTTATGGGAGATTTTAACATTCATCCTTGCCAGGCAGGCTGTCAGAGGGAAACTGAGAAATTTTTTCCTTACTCCTCCTCTCCGCATTTTGCACACACTCCAACCGGAGAGGTTTTGGAATCGCTCTTGGCTACCCTCAACCTTCATGAATCTGGTACCTGCTCAAATGATTCGAGGCTACCAACATATGTGGGTAATGATTCTGGCACAATTATTGATTATATTTTTGTATCTTTAAGAGTTCTACCTGAAATACTTGTTTATAAGGTAGAAACTTCTGTTTTTAGTGATCACAATCCTGTGATTTTAGAGGTTTTAGCTCAAGGAGTCCTGGGAAACAGGAAGACGGACACACTGTGTGCGACAGATCTTGTGCTAAGAGACCAAAACCGGAGGCTCAAATGGGACCAAGTTACTCCAATAACTTTTTTACAGGAAACCATGGCCAAAGTTGCCGGCGAAATTGCCATCTGTTTAGATAATAAAAACCCGAGTGTCACTATGGTCGAGGCCTTTAGTGTTATTTGTCATCAAGTCAACCTAGATTTGACTGTAAAGGCAAAGTTTAATAAACCAAAGGGCCCCAAATGGTTTGATACAAACTGTTCTAAGGCCCATTCAACTCTCCTTAAGGCCCTAAAGCGTAAACCTAGAGACAGAGTGTTGATAGCGTCACTGAGGGAACATTATAACCTCGCTATCAGGAAGAGGAAATCTGAGATAAAAGACGAGGCCTGGAATGATTTGTTACTGCCCGAGATACAGAAAGATAGTGCTAAATTTTGGGCAGTTATAAATCACCCATATTTTGTGGGATTAGACAACCAGAGAGCTGACTGCATTATCCCGGATGAACAGTGGGTGACACATTTTAGCAACATTTATAGTCAAACTCATACCACTATAGAATGTGAAGAACCCCTACCAAAACCGCTAACTCGCAGTTCTCCCTTTACTCAGGAAGAGGTGAAACAAGCAATTAAAGACACACTCTGTAAAAAGGCACCGGGGCCAGATGGGGTCCCTGCAGACTTTTTTAAGAGCGCTCCTGAACTTAGCTCAAAAATCTTAACTAACATTTTTAATGCCACAAGGGAATTTATTTTCCCCTCTACCTGGGCAATTTCGACCATTGTGCCAATCTTCAAGAAAGGACAGAGGACAGACCCGGCTAGCTATAGGCCAATCTCTCTTATCGACTCGAGTGTTAAAATCTTGGGGAGAGTCCTCTTAGGTAGATTGACCTTGATTTTAGAAAGTAAGGGTATTTTATCTAACGCACAATATGGCTTCAGAGCCAATAGAGGAACTTTAGATCAGTGCCTAAACCTAGAATTAATTTTAAATAAATATGTAGTCGCCAGGGGTGGCTCATTGTACATGGCCTTTATGGACCTCTCCTCAGCTTTTGACCTGGTCAACAGGTCAAGGCTGTGGGGGATCCTTTTGGCCATGGGCCTTGACCCCCCTTTGGTCGATTACTTAGCTGAGCTACATAAGGATCTTATGACCTCAGTTAGAGTCACTAGGGAAGGAAGATGTACTTGTCATTTTAGGTCAGAGAGGGGGGTTAGGCAAGGGTGTATACTTGCCCCCCTCCTCTTCACCCTATATATTAATGACCTTGAGGCAGTTATGTCAACATCACACAGTGACATCCCGCGTGCAGGTGAGACAAAGATACCCGTCCTCCTGTACGCGGATGACGCTGTTCTTTTAGCACGCTCTGGAGTTGCGCTGAACAAACTTCTTTTATCTTTTGGAGTCTTTATGTCATCACTGGACATGAAAATTAACACAGAAAAATCACATGTAATGATTGCTGGATCCGCAGGTAGGAAAAAAAAGTTGCTAACATTCTACTGTGCGGGGAAGGAGGTTAAGAGAGTCCCTTCTTTTCCATACCTAGGGGTGACTTTCGATGAAAAGGGTACCTGGGGCCCCCAGCTTCTGGTCAAAAGCAGCGCTGTTGCTAGAGCGGCCGCAGGGCTGCTAGGTTTTGCTAAAAAACTGGGCGCCCGTCCCATGGAAAGCATAATTAAAGTCTATAAAGCAAAATGTTTGTCAGTCGCCCAGTATGGCTCTGTCATCTGGGGATATACTAGCTCTGCCAAAATACAGAACGTAGAGAACAAATTTTTGAGATCTCTGCTTTCTGTTCCCCAATCAACCCCGACCTTTGCATTGCATACAGAGGTAGGCTTGGGCTATATATCTGACACTCTAAAACTAGCCCCAGTGATTGGCTGGTTAAAAACTTGGCTTAACCAGGAGCTTACACTAAATCACATCATTTTAAAAGACTGTTTAGCCCTGGATAGAGCCCTTAATATCCCATGGGTAAGGTATGTGAAAACCCAGCTTATTTTAGCAGGCCGCCCGGAGCTCTTTTCATCTCCAGATGGAATAACCCATGAAGATCTAAAATCAGTCAAAAATATTTTGACAAATTTATATGCCCTGGAAAGGGAAGCAATAGAGCTAAAAAAAACCATGGTAAGGAAACACTGCATGCTTTCCTCTGTTCCTGGAATGGAAACATACCTTTTTTTGGTAACAAATCCTTACCATCGCTTTCTCTTAACGAGATTTCGCTTCGATTTAATTCATTTTATACTGGGCAATTTTAGAACCTGGACTAGACCCGACGACGCTGAACCATGTGACTGCGATCATTTTTCAACACAGGACACGATGCACTTCATCATGTTTTGCGGTCATTACACTGAGATTAGAAAAAGATATTTGCTCCCTATTTTACGCAATCAGGGCTTTATTCAGGTAAAACCAGCCCTGTTGTTTTTGCAACTCCTTCCTAACATGAAAGTAGCTTTTTCTGTCGCTAGTTTTCTAGTTGCAGGAGCACGTTTAAATAAGCATCGCATAAGGCACAGGCACTTTATCTTTGGAAAATGAATTTCCTCTCTTCTCATTCTTTTTTTTGAATGTGTTGTGTTTTAACAAACCCTTCTTTTTATCTTTTTTAAATATTTATGTATGTCTTATTGTAAAATTTAGTGTTTTTTGTGTTAATTGTTTGTAAAATTTTGTGATCAGATGAAATGGTGATATGTTTTTTTGCTCGTTCTTTTATGATTTTTAATAATCGAATAAAGATAATTGACTGACTGACCTGGCACTTGAAATACTCTCGATCACCCAAGATGGCCTGGAACAGGGCTTTCTCACTGATTTAGAATTCCAATACCTCAACCAGAAGCATCCGAGACTACCAACGATATACGCACTTCCTAAGATACACAAAGACATGAACAATCCACCGGGACGCCCCACTGTGTCCGGTTGCAGTTCGATTTTGGAGCCTTTATGGAAATATATTGAATTCTTCCTGAAGCCCATTGCCGAGAATACACAGGCTTATCTTCGGGACACCATGCAGACTATCAACATGGTGGACGGACGACCTTTCGACCACACCAAACAACTGCTGGTCACTTGCGACATTGTGTCATTGTACACAAGCATTCCTCAACAATCCGCTTTGGAGGTCGGGAAAGCAGCACTCAACTGTAGGACTGCGCCTGTAGCAGTGCCCACGGATTTTATCATTGCACTTTTAAGGATTGCGATGATGAAAAACGACTTCATTTTTCAGAACAACTTCTATTTGCAAACCAAAGGAGTAGCTATGGGGGCCACCTTTGCCCCGGATTTAGCTATCATCTACATGGACAATGTTGAGAGAAATGATATCTTTAATGACTCCAATCCATTTGGCACCAACGTAGAGATGTGGATGCGTTACATAGACGATATTTTGATAATCTGGACCGACAATACATCTGAATTGACATCCTCCCACGTTTGGCTCAATCAGAGAACGTTTGGCATCCAATTCACTCTACAATCAGATGGCCAACGGATAGACTTTCTTGATATCACCATCTATGCTGAGGGGGATGAACTTTGTACCACACTCCACCGCAAACCTGCAGAACTGAACTCACTTCTCAAGTATAACAGCTACCACCCGAGAGTTCTTCGGGACAATCTGCCATTCGGGCAATTCCTACGTGTTCGTAGGAATTGTTCCAGTAAATCGAACTATATGTTGGAGTCTGAAGACCTTGCCAACCGACTGATGGAACGGGGCAACCCTAACAGACTGATCAAGAGGGCTAGAAAGCGTGCATGGTTCAGTCCCCGTGAAACCCTACTGCAACCCAGAGACAGAACAGATCCAACCAACCAGAGGATGATATGTGTCACGACCTTTTCTACCAGAAGTAACGCAATCAAGAAAGTCATCAATAAACATTTGGGCTTAATATCAGACGACATACAACAGGAGGCACCTCCGATGCATTCGTATAAAAAGGCTAAGAGTATCAAAGATCACATTGTCCGTTCTTTCCTAGAGTCTCCCGACCCTTTGACTGTCCAATCGTTGTGGAACCTACCACCCATTCTTGGCCACCATCGTTGTGGGCAATGTAAGGCGTGCGCTACTACTATCCAGACCAAGGAATTTGAATACAAACAACGCAAAATCATTTTGAAGAGCTACACTAACTGCAACACAAGTAATGTCATTGACGGGATTTTATGCCCGTGTGGCCTGATTTACATCGGCCAGACCTAGCAGGAGATTAAAGTAAGGGTACTACAACATTGTAGCCGGATCCGCTGTGGGGTACCCGGAGCTCCCCTAGTAGACCATTTCAGAAGAGCGGGTCATGCCCCTGACAATGTACAATGGGTGGTCCTGGAAAAGGCCACTCTGGGACCGAGAGGGGGCAATATTGAACAAATATTGAACACTAGGGAATCGAAGTGAATGTCCCTTCTTGATTCAAACAATAATGGTCTTAACGAAGTGGATAGCAGCCATGCACAACTATCCACACTCTATTTCTAGGACACTTTACCCTCCTGTGTTGAGAGGTACGCGTATTTCTCTGTAGTCACATTGCAATCTCGCACTTTTGTATATTAGCTGGTACGTTTGTAAAGATCGAGTTGGTTATCTCCCCCAATTGTTTCATCCCCCAATTGTTTCATCCTCCTGTGTGAGAGACCGACTCATGACACTCCACTATCCTGTGTTGATATTTGCAGGCCTTACATAATGTAGGAATGTCACAATCTTGTTTTTATAACCATATACACACTGCAAAGATTGAGTTGAGTGTCCTCAATAAAGTTTTAAACCTCTTATATGAGAGGTGCTCCCTGGTTACCAAGATGCATTAAGGGCCCGCACCTTGTTTTTACAGACGCCTTACCCTCCTGTGCGAGAGGTACGCGCCTTTCTGTTTTTTTGCTGCAACACTATAAATCATGTCTGATTGTACGAATTTGCACGTTTTACAAAAGTGGAGCATTGGCTGACACAGTGACACTCCCGTTTTCATCACTTACTATAATCTGTTAGGTCACCAATTGTTCAATTTTTTTTTTTTAAAACGAGTTTGCACAGGCAAAATGTTCACCTGCCCTCTTTTTTTCATGACTTCCTGCACATTTATGCATACACGCACTCCGGTCCATTGCAACGCTGATATCGCTTACAGTCCGGGCCGTTGAGTCTTTCCTCTCTGGCGACCCCTCTCATTAGCACGCATGCAGCGTGCATCTACGTGCACGCGCCGAGCATCACTTTCTTGCATATAAACGGCCCTGTCATTCAGCCGGCCATCTGCACGGTCACGGCTTTAGATCTTTGAAAACGGACCGATTCACTTCTCCGCCCTCAGGTATTTCAGCATGCCCACCGAGCGGTGGTTGACCACGTAATTGTTTCCTTTCGCTAAATATTGGAGATCCCTTTTCTAAGCGCTGGTCATTGGTTTTTGTATTCTCAGATTTTATGAAGCTGGGCTGACCGACTATGGCGGCCTTCAAGTGATTATCTCCTACTCAGGGTCTGGTGATTTATCCCTTCCCCAGTAAGTGTATGTGATATAGTCACCCATGTTACACTGTCCGTGATGTATTGTAATTTCCGAGGTCTCTGAGTGTCTTTTGGAGTTCTTTTTATTTCTTTGGTTTATTTTGTTAATAGTCCCTCATTCTTCCTGTTTAGTACCTCCTTCTCTTTTGTTGTTACCTCCCACGAGGACAGCCCCTTTTACATGTGTCCTTACTCTGCAGGTTTCATTAACAGTTAGTGAGGTCTATTTCGTTAATTAATATCTTCATGCTCTCCTGCTTCTGCAAACAACACTGGTTTGTAGTTGTACTTACAACCATGGAGGGGTTAAGCTCTCTTTATAGCAAGTGCCTCGCTGAGAGTGCCATCCCTGAGGCAGCGGCCGAACTGCTGTAACTCTTAACCCTCCCTGGGGTCTGACTGCACCACGACACAATGCACAGAACCCCAAATCTCTTCATAAAGGTACAGTGCCTACCAGGTGAATGCGGTCTGAACTGTTGGACCTTTCAATACTGGTATATTTATTTTGCTATTTACCTTAAAGTTATGTTTTAAACACAACCAGTTACTCTGAACCAGTTGCAATGTGATTTTAACACAATCAATCAGTCACTTATTTTGTTATATTTTAATTGCATTTATGCTTCTCTGCACGCTCTATTTTGTATTTCTTTACATAAAGACCCAGTCCCTGGGATTTCCTTACAGTTTATTACTAATTCATATTTTTACAAAATAAATTACTTGGGGTTAACAAAGCTTTCGCATGTTACCTTCTGTGCGCACATTTGGCTGTGTTCCTTTGTTACAATTAAACTTATGTGACTGGTACTTCGCTAACTGATGTGCTTTTGGATAAATAACTTGTATTCAAACAATTAGATTAGCATTTCTGCTTTTCTATGCATTTTTGGTTCCACAACCAGTCTGCATGATCTTTTTTATATTTCAATATTATACACAACTAGTTATTTTCATTCTTACATTCCAACAAACTTACAACTAATTTTGCAATCAATGTGCCATTACAATCCTGGTGCGATATAAACACACAAATAGGTAATTTTTTTATTCAATGAATTGTATCTGTTTCTATGGGATAAAAGCCAGCCCTTCGTTTTATTTATGTTTTCAATGTTTTTCTAATGCTTCGCCGGTATGTGAAAGGCAGTCCGGCTTTTAAGTTTATTTAAATGTTTAAGTGTAAAAGGGTTTTTGGGGAACAAAGCGTGAAGGGACATTGTTTTAAATGTACTTTCTTTTACCATACTTTTCAATTTACAAAATACTAAAACTTATGAAACAAAACAGTAGATGTGCCGTAATCTTCACACCAAATGGCTTGGCAGCTTGAAAAGTAGATTTAACTTTCTATGGAAATCTTCACATCCTATTGTTTATGGCCAAGCATGCCATCAGTTTTCCACATATGCTGCTGCAATAAAGATAACAATCTTTACCACCGGCTAATTTGCTCTTTAGTGTGCTATTGTTGTCTGCTTTCCCACATATCATCACAAGCCCACAAACTAAGCATCCTTAGCAGCTAGAGCTATACTGCAGGGTGACCTCTCCCCAGCCCAGCTAAGCTGTCAAAGGCCAACACCTGTTGGAAACTCTAAATGAGCGCAAGCTTCCTACCCTCACACTCTCCCATAAAGCCTTAAAGGCTCACAAGGTACGCGTCCTAGCAGTCAAAAGCTCTTCTGCACTGTGACTTCTCTCCAACCCAGCTAACGTGTCTTAGGCCTGGAACTGCAAACATCCTACCATAGCGTATACTACCATAACGCAAACTCCATTCTCTCCCACACATCGTCAAAAGTCCACCGGGTAAGTATCCTAGGCAGTCCAGAGTTCTTCTACAGGGTCACCGATCACCACCCAGCAGACATATTTGAGGCCTCAAATTCCACACATCCTACTGTACGGCAAGGTTCCTCCCCTCACCCTCTCCCACAAATCCTCAAACCACCACAACGTAAATGTCCTTAGCAGTCCAAAGCTCTTCTGCAAAGTGACCTCTCCCCAGCCCACCTCTCATCTTTTTCCTCTCTATTTATACTTCATTTCTCTCTCTTCACTCTCTCTCACTTACCTCCATCTCTTTCTCAACCTTTCCATATACACCATCTCATTCTTCAAAACATGCAGCACTGCTTTTATTTTCAGTTTACCTTTTGCCTCTTAACTACAAAACAAATTAAAAAACGTACACATATGTATATTAACACATGTATCGATTACACTTTATTTGGATTCCCTGCCTGATGCCACACGTAAATACTGCTTAAAAAATCAACAATCAGTCGCAGTGATATTTTTAAAATAAATGTATGCTGCTAAGGCCGTGGCATTTGAGTTGGTTTAAAAAAAAAAACGTCCTTCATTTGGTCACAGTTAATTAGAAAATCTGTTTTCTAAGACAAAGTGTTTTTGGTTGGTTTACAATTTTAAAAAGCATTTGCTGCATCTTAATTTTTCATTATAATTCGACCTTAGCAGTCCAGAGCTCTACTGCAGGGTGACCTCTCCCCAGCCCAGCTCGCATATCTGAGAACTGCACCTGCAAACATGCTACCCTAGCACAAGCTTCCTTCCCTCATCCTCTCCCACTTACACATCGTCAAAAGCCCACAAGGTAAGCGTCCTTACCAGTCCAAAGCTGTACTTCAAGATGACCTTGTCTCAGCCCAGCGGACGTATTTAACGTTTGGACCCGGAGAAGTTCCTAAACAAGAGCAAGCTTCATTCCCTCATCCTCTCCCACAAATCATCACAGGCCCACAAAATAATCATCCTTACCAGGCTACAGCTCTACTGCATGGTGACTTCTCCTCAGCCCAGCTAATGTGTCTAAGGGCTAAACCTGTAAAAAATACTCTAAAGAAGCGCAAGCTTCCTACCCTTATCCTCTCACATAAAGCCTCAAAAGCCCATAAGGTAGTTTCCATAGCAGTCAAAAGCTCTACTGCACGGTGACTTCTCCCCAGCCCAGCTAACAAGTCTGGAACTGCAAAGATCCTATCGTAGCGCAGGCTTCACCCCCCCCCCCCAGCTTCTTAAACATACTCAAGTTAAGTGTCCGTGCTGAGGGGGCCCCTGGAGCTTTGCCCCACTCCCCGCAGATGTGTCAGGCCTCAACCTCCAAAGTTCTTACCGTACCACAAGCTTCCTTCCCTCATCCTCTCCCATATATCCTCAGAACGCTTCTACAAAGTGACCTCCCCCAGCCCACCACACGTCTTTTTCTCTCTCTAACTCGCTGTTTCTCTCCATCTATACCTATTCCTCTCTCTTCACTTATTTTCTCACTTTATTATTAATTCATATTTTTTCAAAAATGTAATTGCTTGGGGTTAACAAGACTACACATATACTGATTATGCTCAATTGGGATTCCCACCCTGATTCCACACATAAACACTGCTATACATAAACATATTTTTACATTATAATCACATTTAAGCTGCTATAGCCGTGGCGTTTTAAATTGGTTTAAAAAATAAACAATCTCCTTGAGTTGTTCACAGTTAATTAGCACATCTGTTTTTTTAAGAAGATGTGTTTTTGGGTGTATTACAATTTAAAACAGCACCGCTCGTGTCTCAATTGTTCATTATAATGCAACCGTAGCAGTCTAGAGCTGTACTGCAGGGTGAACTCTCCCCAGGCCAGCTCGCATATCTAAAGTCCTTACCCTGCAAAGATACTACCATAGTGCAAGCTTACTCCCCACACCCTCTCCCATATATTCTCAGATTGCCACAAAATAAGCATCCTTAGAAGTCCAGAACTCTTCTGCAAGGTGACCCCTTCGCAGCCCACCTCGCATGTCTTTCTCTTTCACTCTTTATCTCTCTCTAACTCGCTCTTTCTCTCTATACCTTATTTCTCCCTCCACAGTAAACATTATCTCAAATGCATGTTAAAAATTAATAAATAAAAAATAGTGTAATTACAAAAATAAATCAGTTAAACATTATTGTTTCTATATCTCAATATCTCTGCATAACTAATAACAACGTACTTTTAAAAGGATTCTCAATTTCACGTTTTAGAGCAACCTCTCAAGTGCACACGAACATACACAGTACTTATAATCACTCTCAATTTACTTGAGCCATCTACTACTATCTATGTCGCACAATACCAAATTTACAATTACCACAGCTCTAACTCTAAACAATGTAGCACCTATTACATAACAACTACTTCTCTGATGTCCTCACTAATTCCTCATCCAAAATACTCTAGGCAGTGCTGCTACCTGCTTCCCTGGTCCCAATACAAATTACACATTCAAAAACGACTACACAGTCATGCAGCTGCTTCTATAAAGCCAGTGGTAATTGCTTATTGCAATTACACTATGCATTGCTGCTACCTGTTTTCCCTAGTCCCAGCTCTAAATCATCATTATAAACCTCTAAACAATGCTGCTACATGCTTCTCTGGTCCCCTTAGTAACTCCCACATTCTAAATAATATAGCCAATGCTGCAGTCTCTAATCCCAGTAGTAATTGCTCAATCTTAATACTCTACACACTACTGCTAACTGCTTCTCTGCTCACATTAGTAATTCCTCATTCTAACTCCTCTACACAATACTGCTAGCAGCACTCTGTAAAGTAATATATTATACCCCATTCTAACCGCTCTACACATATCTGCGCATGCTTCTCATCGGAAATTCCTCATTCAAAACACTGTACACAATGCTGCTACCTGCTTCACTACTCTCATCACTAATTCATCATTGTAACTCATCTATACAATGCACCAAATACCTCTCTAATACCGCTGGTAATTCCACATTCTAAATACTCTAAGCAGTACTACAGCTTTACCTCTCTTCCCAGTAGTAATTCAACATTTACAATCCTATAAACAATGCTGCAAACTGCTTCGTTAATCATGTAATTCACAACACCATTCTAATTCCTCTATGCAGTGCTGCACCATTGCTATTTATTTGTTATTATTTAGGAAATGCAGCTAAATAAACACTAGTGCATTATTATTAAAAAAAGCTAACGAATAACAACAGTTACAAATGTATGCTCACATCAAATCTTTCTCTTATTTTTTCCATTCCAATATACAGTACTTTATATAGCTAATACAGGTCCCTTTACAACTCCACAGACACACCTAGTAACAGCACCTAGTAACAGGCAAACATACTGCACCCTTTTATTGCTTCAGCAATTTCTTTTAAGTTCTTATACTACTACTTTGATATTTTTAGAAAGAAAAGAATCTTATTTGCGACACCAATAGCTTTCAAATAAAATAATGCGAGACCTATTGCATTTTAAATGCTTGTTTTATTTTGGACTGGCCACCAGGTGAAATGTCCTACTGGGGCACTTATTTCTCTAAAAGTTCTTTCACACACTTTGTAATTTAAAAAAATATATGTATTGTTTCAAGATAGGTGGCTGCCTATTTGGTACAGCAAATTAAAAGTAAAAAATCAAATTTAGCATCTGCAGCACCTTGACACATATATGCGCACAGGTGGTGATACATACATGCTTATCAGACTGAGGTTGACCATAAAGTTTAACATTTATGTAAATCAAGGTCACTGCGATCTCGTGACACTTATGTTTGCATGTGTGGTGACACCTGTGTTCATAAAAGTCATAACGCCGAAGCCAAAAGTTTTCTGTTTGTTTTGTTTCTTTTTGCTGATGCTTTTTAGCATCGCTGCAAGCATTGGTAAAGACAAGGGTTGGCTAATGCCTTTTATAAAAGGCCTGTTGCCTGTACAAGAGCTTGTTTTATTTGTCTTGGTGCAGTATATCCATTTTTATGACGTATGTTGCAAAATGTTTGATAGTAGCATTGGAAAAGTAAGAACAAAAATGTGAGACAGAACAAATGTATTTCTGATAGGTATTATCTTATTTCATAGACACAAACTGCAACCAACTGCTATCTCTTCTTTTACCTCAGGTGTTGCTTTTTTATTGGTGAACATACAAGATTTATCTTTGATGCAGATAGATTTTGTTTTAGAAAAAATTGAGAAATTTATAGGCATTCATCGCAATAGCTTCTTACTCCCAGTTGCTGCTCTGCATGGAAGAGAAGAGTGGAAATTTATGTTCCACATTCAACAGAGGTGAGCAATAGCATTTGGACTGACAAAGTAAAACATGTTAAAATGTTCATCTTTGTATCTTTATAGTAAGAATTGTCCCAGTTAAATACTGGTAATCATAATTACTGCAAGTCTAAGGGCCTCATGTAGGAAGCCAAATACCGGTCGGTAACGGCCGATTTTCGGTAATTATACCGTTACCGACCGGTATTTTGGCTTTTGAGATGTAGGGGGAGAATTTCATGATTCGGTATTTACCGAATCGGTAAAATTACCGAATCGGTAATATTACCGATTCGGTAAATTTACCGATTCGGTAAATACCGAATCATGAAATGAGATGTAGGGGGAGTGTGTGGTGGGTGTGGGGATTCGTTATTTACCACCAACTAAAGGTTGGTGGTAAATGACGAATAGGTGACAAAAAGCATTTTTGTGCACGTTTAAGTGTGCAATGTGGCAGACATACATGCCCTTAGGGCATGTATGTGCGCCACATGTGCACACATGGCCGAATCAGGGGTGCAACAGGGTGTTAATGTGACACCCTGCCACCCTTGCATGTGCTCCCCCATTACCGAATCGGTATTTACCGATTCGGTAATGAGGCATACCTTCCCATCAATGGGAAGGTATGCCTCATTACCGAATCGGTAAATACCGATTCGGTAATTACCGAATTTTTCCGAATCGGTAATATTTACCGACTCATTACCTACATTGCATTTACCACTTCATAAATACCGAATCGGTATGATTCGGTATTTATGAAGTGGTAAATGCAAGCCCACCTACATAAGGCCCTAATGTTTTACAAATTTATTTTTCAAGTTTTTCCTTTTTCGGAAAACAAACCAAGAAACATTGCTGCAGCAGAAAAAGTTCTATTATCTTGCGTACATTGGCAGGAACCCAGCAGTCCGCACTCCTCTGACTGTAGAGTTACAAATTACAATGAGGAATGATGAAAGGTTTACAACAGACAGATATGGTTAAACGAGGTCACACAGGCATTCCTTATACAATTACTGTTCTCCGGGCTCAATTATCCAGCCCACCCGGTTCACTCTCGCCTGATTCTGGCTCTGGTGGTCATTCTCATGAGCACTGGGGCCGAGGGGGAGTAGCACAATTCACATCACTCCGTTAGGTCTGTCTGCAACTTGTCATCTCTATGCTTTAATTTCATATGAGCGTCTTCGGCTAAAGTCCTATCTCGGACATCCCTAAGCCATGCTAACTTGTCTGGGTCTATCTGTTCCATCCAGGTAATGGCAATACTATTTCTGGCCAGAACCAGCATAAACTGAAGCAGTTTATATGCCATTTTTTGCTTCTTGGGTTATCGTATATAACACAGCAGACACTCAGTGGCTCCTTCAATAAGTGGAGGCCTGTTCTTTCGCGCACCTTCGCCAGAATCGCTGCAGCTCAGGGCATGTCCGAGACCAATGTAGGAAGTCCGCCCATTCCGCGTCGCACTTGGGGCATGTATCTACATGGTTCAGAGATATGCGATTCAGCTTCAGCGGTGTGAGGTAGGTGTGGTGTAAGTAGTTATAGTGAATCAGTTTGAACCGCGCATTGCAGGAAACGTGCGTGAGGGTGCTAATTGGCCGTCCAGGTTTTGCCTTCTATTTGTATGTTTAGATCCCCCCTCCCACGCTGCTCTTGCCCAAGTGGGCAGACCGGATGAGTCAAACCTCATGGCTTTGTATGATAAACAACGTTTACCACGAAAAGGTTTCCCCGCAGGGAATTGCAACGCGGTCGATACGAAATCCAACACCTTCCCTACTGTCCGCACAGACTGGAGTTGGTGCTCCAGTGGAAAAAGGCCAAATGTACATATCCTCCCTATGTCACAGACTCGTCACCACATTACTCATTCATACATTCATTCATTGGTGGGGCCCATAACACCAACACTCGTACATCTCACTCAAATCTGCGCACAGGAGGAAAAGAAGCACTGGACTTGTGGGGGGGTACCTTGTTACCTATCCGGAGTAATTCTTTTACATTATAGACATTATATACACCTGCACCTATAGAATACTAACTTTAACATCAAGGCACTCCACCACTTGGTCGATGGACCAATTAGTTGGACGGGTTAATGGTGATTTAGAACCAGCTAAAACACATTTAAATCTTCGGAACCTTTCGGTTAACTTTCAATACCCTATTAAAGAATCACAAACTCATTTCTTATTAATCAATGTTTAGTTTATCTAATTAATTTACTCTGTGTTGGCATATTCAGGATTACAGTTCAAATCAGATTTCTATTGAGCGATTTCCAGCTTTTGATCTTGAACATAAATTGACATAACATTTATACTTACCTAAATTTGAATATTGGTGACCATTTCCAGAAGAACCCGTCAACCCACAGCAAAAATCTAAATCCCTTCAGATGGAATCGTCCTTTATAATCAAAGAGAAACCCAGGTAAATCCAGGAAATCTCCCTCAGCACGACGTAGTCCCTACGATTTAGCCAAGGGACCAGGCGATCGCGCCAACGAACCAACAATCCAGCAAATCGAACCTCCACACCAACAGCCACCAACAGCGATAATGATACAGACTTTTTCTCTCTTCTAAATACCCCCCTTATATACTCTTTTTCTCCTTACTTTTAGGACAATGTGCAACAATTTAGGAGTAGAAAGTGTTCTCATTGGCTAAATCCTCTGAATTTTGTAAGTGTTTTCAATATTCCCAGGCTTGCCTGTTTCCCATGAGGCCAGGCATGACATCTTCCCAATTGTATTCTTTTCGTAGTTTCACAGGCGAAAGTTCCGAAGTAACAACATGTAAATCTTCTTGTACAGGTCGTTCATTGTCCCCTCAGTCATTCACACTAGTCTGAGTCTTGGCAGTCCTCCACGTTCCTATCCTTGACAAAGAACATTTTGTTTCTCATCTGAGGTCGCTTGGAGATCTTCAGAGCCATCCGGGTCTGCGCAGTCGACATCACGCTCACATGATGGTGGCCACTTCCGAACTCCATTTTAAGCACTGCGGCCTAGTAGGCCCGAATGCCAACTTAAGCAAAAACAAACATAACAGTAATTAATATATAGAAATGAAGATTCTAATGTTAAACCCGCACTAATCCCAATATATATTAGTATTTTCCTAGCTTGTAGCAACATTCAAAGCAAAACTACTCACCATTCTGCAGCACTGGAAGCACAAGCCATCCCAAAAGCAACATGAATCATGCTATTCTCTATTTCAACACATCCTAAAGTTAGTTTGCGTACCACAGTTAATTATTTAATTAGTTGCCATGCAATTAGCATTTTAGTCCCACGTGTATCTTGTGTTTATTAAGGTGCAAGGGTTGATTAATTATACCACTTCACACAATTAGTACAAGTTAATATCTAGAATGATTACGTCATTAATATTTCATGCAAAAATAGAGGAGGTGTACAAAAGTTTGCTTTACCTGCTCCATCAATCCCCCCTTTGATGATTTTTAACATCACCACAAATCCCAATAAATGTCCCCAAAAAATGTGCGGAAATGATTACTGAGTTCCCTTACATTTTGTTACGTTACATCATAGTTTCTCCCATCTCATCTTCTCTTGTTTTCTTGTACATGTTCTTTTTCCATTCTTCTAGTTCTATATCTCCTACTTCTCTTTCTCTTATTTCCTTCTCCTTTCTTTTCACAATTTCTCTTTTTATTTTATTTTGTAATTTTCTTCTTTTTATACATCAGTATCAGTATTACCACACAAGTCACTGGCATTAGTATTTTACCTACAAATGAACTACCTAATTTTGTTAATAAACCCTTTATAGTAGAAAAGCCTTTACCAAGCTTCTCCCAAACACTTTCAACCTCCATTGGAACAATTCCCTCATGCAATTCAGTTATATTCTTAATGTATTTCTTTTAAGTTTGGCTCTCGTCAGGAATGTAAGTACAGCAATGTTGTACCTTCAGCATTCCACAGACTCCTCCCTCTTTGACTAATATAATATCAAGGGCAATTTGGTTTTGCATAATCATGGCTCTCATGGCAACCATTTCGGTATTTACCATTAAGAACCCTCCAGCTGTGCTTGTCGATAAGCGATCCACAACTGTAGACCATTTTCAAATTTTATGTGCATTCAGAGATATTCCAACGGCTGGTATCAGGGCTCCAAAAATATCCCCTACAATTTCTGACCAACTTTCCCTCCTTCTACGTGTTAGTTGTCTATTTCATGCAAACCGTCCTCTCCCCTTCCCACATGAAATATTCTTGGGAAGACCAGGCCTAGGTAGCATGTACCATACCAGTGGTCCGGTAACCTATAATAAGCCCTGTTCCCACAGATGTAATATATTCCAGGGAATACCGGATCATTCCCTCCTTTAAATCCCCATCCCTCTATGATTTTATATACATCATGGCATTAACTTGCACCTACAAAAAAATTATCATAAACAGTGTTATCTCTTCTGATGCACAATTTCCCTCTCTGAGGCCAATCCAAAGCAATTGCAGGATTTGTTTCTCCCTTTAAATGGTTTTCCTTCTCTGCATCCCAAAATGTTATTTACATCTTTTCCCCAGACCCCTTTCTTCGCATCTTAATTCTCTTCTCTTCTACCATGTTCAAGAAAGTTTTCTCTTCTTTTCTCAGACTACAAGTAAGATTGTTCTTAAACACTTCTTCTAAATTTAATTCTCTAGTTTCTAAGAAACATTCACCTAAAATGTTACCAGGAATTACTTTATTTAGTTCAGGGACTACAGGTATCTGCGAGAAAACATGATCTACATCAGTATAATATTCTAATTTCCCTGTTCCATAGAACAGGCTTGCTAATACACTACAGGTTATTCCATATGTCAAAGGAAGGTGATGATAGGTGACACCCCCTGACACCGATGCAGGTAACTGCATACAAACATAGCAATCTCTAACTTCCATAGTCTTTACATATTCGTACAGTAACTTTGAAAAAACATTATTAGAAAAATCAGTTATAGATCTATCCTTATGGAAATCTGTTCTATCTACCAGTTTAGTTGCATGAGTATCATAAACCTCTTCTCTATTAGTCCTGTTCTCAGTGTGGTTTTCTACCCTTTCGAATGTCACTTTAAACGAAATAGTTATTGCTAACATGATCCATAGAAGCATTAGTAATCCTGTACAGCAACACACTTTGCACCATCTTCGGAGAAACCCACATGTAGGTTTTCTACCTTCTGTGTTTGCCATTTTGGAAATGATCAGTATCTTTTGACTTAGCCTCTTTTATTCACAACTTAATTTTTTTCTAAACCCAAGGCTTTAAGTGCCTACTTGGCTCTTTCGGTTATGTGTCTTGTCCAGTATTTTAAATTCTCTGCATCTTTCTTTGTCACTTCAATCCGGGCATCGATAGTCTTTGTCTCGGTTTTCACAATCTCGGTTCAGAACTTCCTGATCATCCGTCTCTTCTCTGATATCAGATGAGATAACTCTCAGGATTTCCAAATCTTCTTCTTCTTCAACCACTTCCGGTACAGTCACTTCTAGACTTCCTTGGCTGTCTGCTTCCTCTTGTATATCAGGAAGTGCCACATACGTCCACTCCGGTGACTTGTACTTCTGGTTGTTTCTTGATTCTCTTCTCTCTTTTCAAGTGTGCCTGATCAGTGTCTTCTGATTTCTCTTGACTAGACACCTCATTCACTTGCTCAGCGTTAGGAGATCTTACTCTCGTCAGTCGGTATCTCAATCTTTTAAGTTTATTAGGCCAATTTTCCTCTTTCTACGGTCTTTTCAACCTGTTCCCCTTCTCACCTTGCTCTGTTTTCCAAGCTCTTTTCCTCAAGATTCGTCCTCCTTGGCCTTCTCCTTCACTTTCTTCAGATTCTGTATCGGTTTGAATTTTACTTTCTCTGGATTTTACTCTTAAGACCTCAGGTTCCCTATCTACGGGTTTCCCTCCTCGTGTTTCTTCCATGCAATCTTCCTGCTGACTAACTGTCCCTTCTTCTACCTGGATGTGTGATGTCCCTACACCTCCTCGGGGGTCTTCCGCAATAATCTTACCCTCACTCTCTGTATCTAATTCCTCACCTTCTATTGCTACGATTTCAGGTGGAATTTCTCTCGTGCTTGCACTTGGTGCTTCTTTATCAAGAATTTTTGTTCAGTGTCTTCAATATTCTCTTTTTTCCTTTCTTGTATTCCCACCTGTTCAGTCTCTGACTCGGAGCTAGTGTTGGAAATTTCCAGTCGTCTCCTCAGTGATATGTTCTCCGGCTCCGCAACTTGCCTCAGCTCCGCTTCTCCTGTTCTCCTGGTTTGTCTTGTTCTTGTTTCCTCTGATTCTGACTCAGAACTGGTATCAGACTCTTCCAAATACTCTTCCTCAGGGTGGTTTATAGGACTAGGGATTCGAAGAGTATGACTAGCATGAATCCAATTCTTTACCTTAACACACTTCACAGCAGTTGTCGTGGTCAGAATCACTTGACGTGGTTTCCCCCAGCGTGGGACCAGGCAATTTCTCCTCCTATGCACTTTGATTCGCACCCAGTCTCCAGGACTCAAATCATGAGCTGGCTTCTTTTCGAAGGTGGTTGCATCCGGTCCAATCTGATGAAACACAGAATGAACGGAATCAGCCAACCCCTTGCAATAATCCAAAACGAAGTCATCAGATATAGGCAGTAGTTTGTTGACAGGAATGAAAACATGTCTCATTGCTCTACCCGTAACAATTTCATGGGGGCTCAGGCCAGTGTTCCTATCAGGAATTGACCTAATAGTCATGAGCACCAGAGGCAAGACATCTGGCCATTTTAGACCTGTGGCCAAATACATTTTTCCCAATCTGTTTTTAATGGTGCCATTAATTTGTTCCACTACTCCAGAAGCCTCTGGGCGATAGGCACAATGTAGTTTCTGTTTTACATTCAGTGCTTCACAAATCAATTTTATAATTTCGTTTTGAAAATGCTTTCCTCTATATATCTGATTCAAACATTACTGGGAAACCAAATCTAGGAATGAGCTCTCTCAATAGGAGTTTCACTACAGTAACTCCATCACTCCTTCTAGTTGGGTAAGCTTTCCCAACGTGAAAACAGGCAGACAACTAATAGGACATATCTTAGCCGATTACACAGGGGCATTTCAATGAAATCAATCTGCATTCTGGTGAAAGGACCTCCCTCCCGTCCTATGGTTCCCAAACTCACCACTGTTTTCCTTCCTGGATTGTATTGCTGACATATAAGGCATCTTTGACACAGGCTCTCAGCTACAAGCCGGAACTCGGCGTTATACCAGGTCTGTTTGAAAAGTCTATTCATGGCATCCCTACCTATATGTGGCTGCCCATGGTCCATCTGTGCCATGGTAGAGATCATGCTATCAGGCATTACCGGTCTTCCATCACGATAAACCCAAACCTTGTCTACCTCACGTGGTGCACATCCTAATTTTATCCACTGTTTCTTTTCCTCCTCTCCTGCCTCTTCCTGTAACTGCCTCACCTCATCCCAGGTATTCACAGTGTTAGTAAAAAGCAAGGGACATGAGTTAATTTCCTTATTCCGATTCAAGGAGTTTTGGTTCCACGCACAATACTGCGCTATGTCATTCGCAAATTCATTGCCCGCAGACACATAGTCTGTACCCTTTGAGTGAGCTGCGCATTTTACAAATGCGTTTTGCTTAGGCAGCTGTATCGCCTCAAGCAATTTTCCAACCACTTCCGCATTCCTGATCGGAGTTCCACTCGACATCAAGAACCCTCTTTGAGACCAAATCTGTCCAAAATCATGCACCACTCTAAATCCATACTGACTATCAGTAACCACAGTGACTCGCAGATTCTTTCCCAACTTACACGCTCTGGTCAATGCAAACAATTCCACAACCTGAGCTGATTTTACTCCTTTTACGCTTCCAACACAGCCGCTACAGTACATACTGCATATACAGCACTCAGAATTCCTTCTTCAGTTCTCAGACATGACCCATCCACAAACATCACATAGTCACTTTCTTTCAGAGGCACATCTTTTATGTCCGGATGCGGCTTAGTGCAAAAATCAAGCATTTCCAAACAATCATGATCCATGTCATCCTTCACTTCCACATTCACAGCATCAGGTAGCAATGTTGACGGATTTACATTAAGGCACCTCACAAGGCTCAAATTTGTGGGACCCAGAATGACCTTTTCATATTTAGTCAGCCGACTATGCGTCATAAATTGTGTACGGCTTCTTGTCAAAAGAATTGCAACATCATGGGGTACAAACACTCTCACAGGATATCCCAACACAATTCCTTCACTCTGCTCCAAACTCTTACAGGTAGCAGCTACTGCTTTCAAACGACCAGGCAAAGCTACAGCTACAGGATCTACTACAGCTGAAAAGTATGCAACCGGTCGTCTTAATTTTCCATGCCTCTGTACTAACACAGAATATAGCTCAAATTATTTTTCGTAATCATGCATTCCAAGAGCTGGTGCTTCACACAAGCTGTATCTCAGTTGTCTAAAGGCCTTCATCTCTTCTTTATTTAATTCAAGGAGATCTTTCACATCACTTTTTGTCAAGCGTACCAAAGGTTTTGCAATCAGCGAAAAGTTGCTGATCTACTGGTGACAATATCCCACCATTCCAAGAAACATTCTCACTTCTCTCTGTGTCATTGGTGCTCTCATTCCTTTTATTATCCTAATCCTGTCTGCAGTCACTTTCCTCAGGGCTTTCTCAATCTTATGACCTAAATATTGTACTTCCTTTTTACAGAATTGTAATTTCGATGGGGATATCTTAAGTCCTCCATCCGCCAAATCGTTCAACAACGCAACTGTGTCCACCACACATGCCTCTCACGACTTCGATGCCACCAATAGGTCATCGATGCATTGCACGAGTACTGAACTTTCGGGCATTTTCAAATCTTCTAAGGACTGAATCTGATTAAATATCGATGGACTTTCTGTATACCACTGTGGGATACGGCACCATGCCAAAGTACGTTCGCCGAACCGGGACGCACAAATTTGTTGGCAATCGGGGTGCAATGGGATAGAAAAGAAAGCATGACACAGGTCGATGACTGTGTACCAGCCCGCATCATGGGGAATCTGATACAGGATTACTGAAGGGTTCGGTACTATGGGACAGCAGGGTACAACAATTTTATTCACCTTTCTCAAATCTTGTACTATCCTGAAAGTTCCGTTAGGCTTCTTTAAACCCATGATTAGCGAATTACATGGACTACTCATTATTTCTCTCAAAATTCCCTGTTCAATCATCTTGTCTATTACAGGCATCACTCCTGCAATTATTTCTGGTGTCAGTTTATACTGGGTAATATTCGGGTAGCCTACTCCTTCCTTTACGGTTATTTTCACAGGGTCTACTCTTTTCATCAATCCCATATCTTCTCCTGTGAAATCCCATACCTCGGGTTTCACTGTTTTTCTTCAATTCCTGAGGCAATTCCTCCGGATCAAATACAACAAATGCCTTAGTAATTTCGGGTTCCAAATTTGCCATTGTCATTCTATACAGTACATCCTCATCAGGAGTTTCAAAGGCTATGCCATCAAGGGTACAGAAGATAGTGCAATTCATTTTGCACAACAAATCTCTCCCTAACTGATTCACGGGGCTAGTATCACACACGACAAATTGATGCATGTCGGTGAATTTCCCTATTTTAATTTTAACAGGATCAGTAAGATAAGTTTTTATCTGTCTATTTGAGACTCCTACTACTTGGATTGTGTCACCAGAGAGAGGAAGATTTTTAACGTCAGCTGATCTAACAGTCGAACGAGTAGCATCAGTATCTACTAGAAAAGTAATTTTTTCATCATTTACCTTTCCATCCACACAGGGTCCTGTCTGGTCTACCTCTAGAGTTGCACCAAGTACGCACTCCTCTTCCTCTCCTAGGCACCGTCAATAACTCTCTTCTGACTCACCCTCATCGCGCTGCAGCCAATACTGCAAAACAGCACTAGCGCGCAGTAGCTTTGTTACCTGTTCCTCGTTGTAGAATCCTGTCTCATTACTGTATCTCTGAGGATTTACGCTCTGTGGAAAAGGTGGCTTTGGCACCTGCCTGACTGTTGGGTAACAACCTGCTACTGTCGCGGCTGTTGACAACTCACCTCATTCTGCACCTGTGGATTCAATGATGCATTATCACCATTAGCACTCGGGGGCAATTTACACTCGGATTTCCAGTGCCCTAATTTTCCGCAATTATGACATGGCCATTTCTTTTTTGCTTCCTCTAAGCTGATTTGTCCCTTTCCTTTTCCAATATTAGGCTTTTGTCTAACTTTTCCCATGCCATTAGCCTGCTCAATCAACTGGGCTTCTTGCCTCTCCGCTACCTTAACTTCTGCCCACATTGCCTTCTCTTTCAGTTTGCGTTGTTTTGCTTCAATTTCATCATTAAAACATTTTGCATGTCGTAACACCTCATCTATCTTTTTATTCTGCCAATCTACTGTATGTTGTTTGATCATTTCACTAACCTCAGGCTTTAAACCATAAACAAATCTGTACACAAAATGACTCAGATCCTTTTCGCTTAATTTCTCATCTCCACTGTATTGCTTAAAAGCTAACAACAACCTTTCATAGTATGCATGAACAGATTCTTTAGCCTCTTGGTGAGTTCTATCAATTTTTACCCTGTCAGTTTCCTTTGGAGGTACTTTTCAAAAAGGCAATTACCTGATCATATTTTTTCATTACCTCTGATCAGGGGCTCCTGTCTTAGGACCCCTAGGATACTCTTGCGTTGGCCAATCTATTGTAATTTTACATTCTGCCCATAAATCTACAGGTACAATTATATCAAAAAGACCATTCAGATCTATCCACAACACCTTTGAAAGTTTGACAAACCTTTCTACCTGTCGGTACCATTCAACTGGTTTTTCTCTTAACCTTGGGAAATCATTGGTAAACGACAAAATATCCTGTCTAGTCCAAGGGACATGCACATACCCTCCTCCTGGGATTTCCCTCATGGGACATTCGGTTACCACTGGCTCCTTTTCTCTCACCGGGAATGCTGAAATAGCCTTATCAGTAGTTCCCTCTCTCTTTCGGAACTATCTACTTTTCCACCGATCCACATATCCCCATCTCCTCAGAAAAGCAATCAGTTCTTTAATTTGGGTCAACCTTCCTGTCGTATTCAAGTTTTCAATATCCTTTTCAGAAAAATCTACTCTATATGGTTTTTGTAATGACCTTATTTTTTCAAAATCAATTCCCATTTCAATCGCTATCTCTTCTACTTTTTCGTGCAAAGTTCTTGCTCTGCAAGTTATACTTTTGCAGAGGAACATTAGCTCCTCATCCTGTCTACCAAACATGTAATTATGCCTTCTTCCACTCCGATGCCTTTTCCTTTCATACATCTCTTCTTCCCACTCCGTCAAAGCCTCGAACTGAGTATGTCTGGGTTTTGGTTCTAACCTCATCATTCTTTCTCTCAAATTTCGTATTGCAGCCAAACTAAACAAACTACTTTCTGGAAACGCTAGTACCCCATCTTCTTTGGTATACTTCGCCCAGTTCTCTAACCAGATACATGTATGATACCCATATTTCGCTATCATTAAAGATGCAGGTGATTTTGGTGGAGGAAGTATCTGACCTTCCCTAGTCACAATCGGCTTATCCTTCTTAAATAGGTTTTTAATTTTCCCAAACCATGATTTTTTTCTCTTTCTCAGGTGGATTGTAGTACATCATTTTTACATTTCAAAGTTCTTAATCACTAGGCTTTGTAAATCACTCCCTTCACGTCTTTCCCGTATTCTGTCCAATCCCAGCGCGACTCACACTAACGCACCAATCCTAGGCGTCTACGTCACACCGGTAATTCTTCAATCCCAGTACGATTCACACTAACGCATCAATCAGTGAAGGCTTCGTCTTGACTCTGTTGGGTAACAACCTGCTACTGTCGCGGCTGTTGACAACTCACCTCATTCTGCACCTGTGGATTCAATGATGCATTATCACCATTAGCACTCGGGGGCAATTTACACTCGGATTTCCAGTGCCCTAATTTTCCGCAATTATGACATGGCCATTTCTTTTTTGCTTCCTCTAAGCTGATTTGTCCCTTTCCTTTTCCAATATTAGGCTTTTGTCTAACTTTTCCCATGCCATTAGCCTGCTCAATCAACTGGGCTTCTTGCCTCTCCGCTACCTTAACTTCTGCCCACATTGCCTTCTCTTTCAGTTTGCGTTGTTTTGCTTCGATTTCATCACTAAAATATTTTGCATGTTGTAACACTTCATCTATCTTTTTATTTTGCCAATCCACTGTATGCTGTTTGATCATTTCACTTACCTCAGGTCTTAAACCATAAAAAAATCGATATACAAAATGACTCCAATCCTTCTCGCTCAATTTCTCATCACCACTGTATTGCTCAAAAGCTAATAGTAACCTTTCATAATAGGTGTGAACAGATTCTTTAACCTCTTGGTGAATTCTGTCAATTTTTACCCAATCGGTTTCCTTTGACTGCACTTTATTTTTCAAAAAATGAATTACCTGTTCATATTTTCTCATTACCTCCGGGTCAGGGGCTCCCGTCTTAGGATCCCTAGGGTACTCCCGAGTTGGCCAACCTATTGTAATTTTACATTCCACCCATAAATCTACAGGTACAATTGTATCAAAAAGACCATTCAGATCTATCCACAACACTTTTGATAATTTTACAAACCTTTCCACCTATCGGTACCACTCAACTGGTTTTTGTCTTAACCTCGGGAAATCATTGATAAATGACAAAATATCCTGTCTAGTCCAAGGAACATATACATAACCCCCTCCTGGGATCTCCCTCATGGGACATTCAGTTACTACTGTCTCCTTTTCTCTTACGAAAATGCCGAAAAGGTCTTATCTGTAATATTCTCTCTCTTTCGAAACCACCTACTTTTCCACCTATCTACATCACCCCCATTTCCTTAACAAGGCAATCAGTTCTTTAATTTGAGTCAATCTCCCTGCAGTATTCAGATTTTCAATATCTTTCTCAGAAAAATCCACTCTATATGGTTTCTGTAATGATCTTGTTTTCTCAACGTCAATCCCCATTTCACTCGCTGTCTCTTCAGGTTTCTCATGCAAACTTCTCGCTCTCCAAGTTATACTTTTGCAGAGAAACATTAGCTCCTCGTCCTGATATGATTTTAATTTTTCAGTTGGAATGGTCCCTACTATTAATTCTTCCAAAGTTACTTTCAATTTTGCCACATCTAAAGGTTGAGGTTCTGTATCTTTCTGCTGTAAACTCCTTAACCAATCGCTTAACTCTTCAGAAGTGGGACCTACAGGGTTTGTTTCACTTCTAATTCTCTCCGCATTTCTCTCTGGGGTTTCTGGTGCTGATTCTGTCATCATCAGAGTCTTACTTGCTGGACTTTGATTTATAGTCAGATTTTTAAGAGTACTTAAACCTGATGTTCCTGTCATTTTGCCCCATGCATTTCCTCCAGATCCACTTATTTCTGTCTCAATTCGTTTATTACTATTGTAGGGAACTGTTAAACAATGCTAACTATCTTTCTGTTTATCAAAGGCAGGCATCACTGGCCCTATAGTTACAGGTACAGTTACTGCTTCCATATTTTTGGTTAACTCTCTAATTTTCTCAGTTAATTCCAGAGTAGTTCTAGCTAGTTCAGCCGAATTTTCATTTCCCGTCCTGACAGGTTGTGCCACTTCAGAGTCTCTAAATGGATTATTTTTCCCTAAATCAGGTGGCGTTTGCTCAAAATCTTTATTTAGCATGGTTTCTTTTGCCGGCGCACTCGGCGTCAGCAACGTAGAATTTGGTTGATAAAGAGGAGGACTTTTATAAAACATGTTCTCTAGCTCTTCATCCTCCGATTCATTCACACCATACTTATAACCTTCTGACCCTGTATTGTTTCTCTTTTCTGTACACCTTCTGCCACTTGCCTCTTCAGTATTTCTCAAAGGAAACATACCGTCAGTCATGTTTGCATTCCGCCACCTTCTCATTCGGTCCTCATAACTTTCCTGACCACAATGTCTACCAAACATGTAATTATACCTTTTTCCACTCCGATGCCGTTCCCTTTCATACATCTCTTCTTCCCACACCGTCAAAGCCTGGAACTGAGTAATGCTAGGTCTTGGTTCTAACCTCATCATTCTTTCTCTTAAGTTTCTTAATACAGCTAAACTAAACAAGCCACTTTCAGGAAATGCTAGGACTCCATCTTCTTTGGTATACTTTGCCCAATTCTCTAACCAAATACATGTATGGTACCCATATTTCACTACCATAAAAGATGCAGGCGATTTCGGCGGAGGAAGTATCTGTCCATCCCTAGTCACAATCAGCTTATCCCTTTTAAATAGGTTTTTAATTTTCCCAAACCATGATTTTTTCTTTCTCAGGTGGATCGTAGTACATCATTTTTATTTTTCCCTAGTTCTGAATCACTAGACTGTTCAAATCACTTCCCTTGCGCCTATTCTATATGCTGTCCAATCCCAGCGCGACACACTCTAACGCACCAATCCTGTGCGTCTACGTCACACTGAAGTTGTCCAATCCCAACGCGACTCACACTAATGCGCCAATTCTGTGCGTCTACGTCACACTGGCAATTCTCCACTCCTAGCGCGTCTCACACCAGCACACCAATCCGTGAAAGCTTCTTCTCTCTATGGCTGGCCAATCCCAGCGCGATCTTTCTGACGTCAGCGTTCCTCGCTACTCCTGCTTCTGCTGACCCCTCCTTTACAAAATTTAGCGGCAAACCCTTTCTTATGTTTTCTTTAATCAAAATCTGTTAGTAACGACATAAAAACACCACCATTGCTTGTTTCGCTAAACCAACGAGATAGTTTTGTTAATTTACACAAGAATTCTGTATTTCCAGTAGGTAGCGCTTACCTCTACCCTACCACAGAATTATTCAGTTTGCCGATAAAGTAGCACTTCCCTCTACCTTACCCTGCTAACAAGCAAAAAGGCTAACCGTTTCTCTGGGGATAAAACACATGTGGAGACTACAATGCTCCTGAGAATTAAGGCCAGAGTTTCACGCGAGAACCTGTTGCTATTTCACTCACGCACATTCCTACGGAGAATGTGCCTACCGATAACACAAGACAATGTTATCAACTCGAAACCAGACAATGCGTTGTGTGACTTCACTTGCCACACATTTCCCCGTCTACATACAGGGCAACCAGACAATGCACTGTGCGACTTCACTTGCCACACTTTTCCCTCTCTACATACAGGGCAACCAACTTCCTACGTCCTGGAAGTCTTCAAACCAATTGACAACATAAAACGCAACACGACTCAACATACAGTGTTAAAACATAAATCAATAATCATCAAACCAATGCAATAAACCCATTACTAATTACCAAACTAGCCAAAATTAACCATAACTCTGCTACCAGAAAACTGCTCCAGCGGAAAAAGGGCAAATTTACATATCCTCCATATGTAACAGACTCCTCACCACATTACTCATTCATACATTCATTCAGTGGTGGGGCCCATAACACCAACACTCATACGTCTCACTCGAATCTGCACACAGGAGGAAAAGAAGCGCTGGACATGTGGGGGGGGGTACCTTGTTACCTATCCGGAGTAATTCCTTTACATTATAGACATTATATACATCTGGACCTATAGAATCCTAACTTTAACATCAAGGCACTCCACCACTTGGTCAATGGACCAATTAGTTGGACTGGTTGATGTTGATTTAGAACTAGCTAAAACACATTTAAAGCTTCGGAACCTTTCGGTTAACTTTCAATACCTTATTAAAGAATCACAAACTTATTTCTTATTAATCAATGTTTAGTTTATCTAATTAATTCACTCTGTGTTGGCATATTCAGGATTACAGTTCAAATCAAATTTCTATTGAGTGATTTCCAATCTTTGATCTTGAACATAAATTGACATAACATTTATATTTACCTGAATTTGAATTTTGGCGACCATTTCCAGAAGAGCCCGTCAACCCACAGCAAAAATCAAAATCCCTTCAGATGGAATCGTCCTTTATAATCAAAGAGAAACCCAGGTAAGTCCAGGAAATCTCCCTCAGCACGTCGTAGTCCCCACGATTTAGCCAAGGGACCAGGCGATCGCGCCAACGAACCAACAATCCAGCAAATCGAACCTCCACACCAACAGCCACCAACAGCGATAATGATACAGACTTTTTCTCTCTTCTAAATACCCCCATATATACTCTTTTTCTCCTTACTTTTAGGACAATGTGCAACAATTTAGGAGTAGAAAGTGTTCTCATTGGCTAAATCCTCTGAATTTTGTAAGTCTTTTCAATATTCCCAGGTTTGCCTGTTTCCCATGAGACCAGGCATGACATCTTCCCAATTGTATTCTTTTCGTAGTTTCACAGGCGAAAGTTCCGAAGTAACAACATGTAAACCTTCTTGTACAGGTCGTTCATTGTCCCCTCAGTCATTCACACTATTCTGGGTCTTGGCAGTCCTCCACGTTCCTATCCTTGACAAGGAACATTTCGTTTCTCATCGGAGGTCGCTTGGACATCTTCAGAGCCATCCGAATCTGCGCAGTTGTCATTGCGCTCACATGATGGTGGCCACTTCCGAACTCCATTTTCAGTACTGCGTCCTAGTAGGCCCGAATGCCATCTTAAGCAAAAACAAACATAACAGTAATTAATATATAGAAATGAAGATTCTAATGTTAAACCCGCACTAATCCCAATATATATTAGTATTTTCCTAGCTTGTAGCAACATTCAAAGCAATAATACTCACCATTGTGCAGCACTGGAAGCACAAACCATCACAAAAGCAACATGAATCATGCTATTCTCTATTTCAACACATCCTAAAGTTAGTTTGCGTACCACAGTTAATCATTTAATTAGTTGCCATGCAATTAGCATTTTAGTCCCACGTGTATCTTGTGTTTATTAAGGTGCAAGGGTTGATTAATTATACCACTTCACACAATTAGTACAAGTTAATATCTAGAAGGATTACGTCATTAATTTTTCATGCAAAAATAGGAGGTATACAAAATTTTGCTTTACCTGCTCCATCATTGGAATAGTAAATTATACTATTCCAACATCCAGCGGCCCCCTTCCGCAAGTCATGCGGGGAAATAGTATGCGTGGTTACAACGCGGGCGTTGTAATTCCCTATGAGGAAAAATAATGCGTTACAAAGAGGTATATTCGGCTTTGTATAGGAGCGATATCCACCTACGTCTGGATCCAAATGTGAGTAATATGTCCAGTGTGTGGGTCGGTCATGGAATGCTGGTGTACTCTGGCCATGTTATTTTAGCGATATCCAGTATCCCCATGTAATGCAGGTAGTGTCCCTGCCCCAGTGTGAAACCATCACAAGCTTGTTCGTATAATAAGAACATTTTGTTCGGGTAGAGGTCTGCCAGGACATCACAGCCTCTGTCATTCTAGCCAGAGGGACGCATGTTGAAGCTGTGCGGCATAAAAGTTTAAGTCGAAACGTGGAGCCTCCAACCCCCCCACTTCATATCTACAAGTCAGTTTGTGCAGCGCTACTCTACCATGTCGTCCTGCCCATAGCAAGGAGAGAAGGATAGCATTTAGCTGCTTGAAGATCCGAGTAGGGTTTGGGCCAAGTGAGTTCTGGAGCGCGTATAGGCAGTGCAGCAGCATCACCATTTTAGCCACTGTAAGCATGCCCATTAATGAGAGTGGCCATGTATTTCAGAAGGCCACAAAGTGTCGCAGAGCGTCTATGACTCTGTCCGCATTTAGGGCTAATAGCTGTGCATTGACAAGTGCCACCTGCACTCCAAGGTACCAAAATTGCACTCGCTCCTACCTAAGTCCCAGGTCCGGAAGACTTTCGCAGACCAGAGACCTCACCAAATTGCTCCATAAGCTGCAAGAGCCTGGGCAGGGCCTCCCGGCGGAGCTGCTACATAGAAGAGAGCATCGTCTGCATATAGGGAGATCACGTGGGTTGTGTCTCTCACCTGGATACCCCACCTCCCCCCGCACCGCTAGTGGTTCTATGGCCAATGCAAATAGGAGGTGGTAGAGTGGGCAGCCATGTTGTGTGCCCCTTTCCAGTGCCCACTCCTCTGAGCGGGCTCTACCCACTCGCACTCGTGGTTCTGTGTACAGTATCTTAACCTAGCAGTGAACTTGGGGTCCGAATCCTACGGTCTTAAGGACCTCAAGCAGTTAACCCCAGTCAACCGTGTCAAAGGCCTTTGCTAGGTCTATTGACACAAGAGCGAGCACTGCGTCCCAGTGTTTCACTTCCTGCATAATGTGGGTTAGAGGCCATAAGTTCATGCCAGTGTGGCGTCCAGGTATGAAGCCACATTGATCTTCATGTATATGGTATATTAAATACTGGGCGAGGTGAGTGGCAAGGAGTTTGCACAGGATTTTAAGATCTGTATTGATCATGGTGAGTGGGAGAAAGGAGGTGGGATCACGGCTGTCTCCGCACGGTTATAATATCATACAGATTCCACCCTGCATCATGGTGGGGGGCAAGATTCCACATTCAAAGGCCTCCAAGTAGACCTGCAGGAGAGCCTTTGTCACAGTGGCTTCGCCCCCGGGAGCATTAGTAATGCTTCTTGTATTTCCTCAATGGTCAGCTGTGCTTCGAGCTCATCAGATGCCTGCGCAGGGGAGGTGCGTCGATACTGTTGGAGCGTGTATTTGTCTAATCTATCCCATATGTTGCTTATACCCGCACGGATATCTCACTCTCAGGCCATGGCAAGATTCCACATTCAAAGGCCTCCAAGTAGACCTGCAGGAGAGCCTTTGTCACAGTGGCTTCGCCCCCGGGAGCATTAGTAATGCTTCTTGTATTTCCTCAATGGTCAGCGAGCTCATCAGATGCCTTTCGCAGGGGAGGTGCGTCGATACTGTTGGAGCGTGTATTTGTCTAATCTATCCCATATGTTGCTTATACCCGCACGGATATCCCACTCTCAGGCCATGGCAATCGGATCAGCACGGTCTGAGGCCTGTGCCTCCTCCAATGACAGCTCGGCTGCGTCAGGATCCCGTTGCAATTGCCTGCAAACTCCACATTTCAGCCCCATGCAGGCCCCTCGCATCATAGATTTCAAGGCCTCCCATTCTGTGGCTCTGGTGGTGCTTCCTCCCTCCCAATTTAGTGTCATATATTCAGCCAAGACATGGGATATAGTCTCCTTGCTAATCGGATCTTCTAGGATTTCCGCCAGCATTTGCCATGTTCTAGGAAGGTGGGCAGGGGGCCCCAACGGACCATGCAGCTAATTGGGAAGTGATCCGAAAGGAAATGGGCCAGATGGTCACTTCAACATCTGGTCAGCCTCAGTCTCGTAGAGTAAGACCCTGACTAGTCTACTGTGTGTGCCATGGGTGGAAGAGACCTGATCAAGGACGGTATCCCGAAGCGACGATACAAATAAAGCAGCAAATTGTTTTTTTTTTGCTATATGCCTGACACCACCTGTAAAACAAACCAGGGGTAGCCGGGGTTTCACTTTTTGAAGCACATTTAGGGAGTCCAGTTACTAAGGTCTTGCTGCAGTATTAAATTAGATTTCGGAGATTTACATACTCCATCGCAATTTACGTGCTCTTACTCAATTGAAAGAGGGTCCCCATTCTACATTTGAATATTTTGTCCCAAAGATGGTCTTACAGATGAAAACATGAATAGGACGGAAACGTCGACATTTTAACACATATTCTTGTTGTATGTTCAATGATGTTCTCCTTACTGTAAATAGTCCGAAATGGATTGTATCAAAAGTGTACGTGAGAAATTGGCTGGTCTTTGAACAATCTATCTCAGCCACTTTTTGTATCTATGTGATTTGTGCCCTTATCTATGTAATGGATTTTTCTACATAAATTGTACTCTTGAAGAATACACCCGGTTTGTTTTTGTTTTGTGTGACTGTTGATATATTCATCTTAATGAAAATCAAAAAACACTTTTGCTAAATTCATTTGACTGAAGTCACTCTTTAGGGCTTCATTGATACAGTTTGTTGAATTATCAAAAATTCTTATAAATAATTCCCTTGTTGGCATGTTTACTCTATCTTGATATGGGTGGAAGAGTGGCAAGAGTACAACCTCTGAGGCGGATATCTATCTCCCTATATTCCATAATTGGGAAAAAGACTGTTTGTTTCCATTTCTTTATATAACTATTTTATTGATTTTGCAACATTTACAACAAACAAACCAGTGCAAGCCATTAAAGGGATTAGGCACAAGATAAGACCATCACAGTTTCGTCCAAAGTATCTGACAAATTCCACTGCTGCAGCAGTCTATGGTAACTGTACCATTAAACCCAGATCTTATCGTAGTTTTGGGGACATCTTCTTGCTTCGTGGGTGGACTCCTTCAGTTTCGTACATCAATCCATGACTGTGTGCCATGCTGTCAGCTAGGGTGGATTCGGAGTGTTCCAACGGCATGCTATGTCCCTCTGTGCGACCAGGGTCCACAGGCCAATTAGTGTGCGAGCCTCCTGAAGGCCCCCCGGTCCCCCAAGAGTTCCAGCAGTGCAATACTGGGCATGGGTTTAGTAGGTCTCTCCAGCATGCGTGATAAGGTGGAGAAAATAGGCCCCTAGTCGTGCCATGTGCCCCTGCCATTAGCCCGATCCCATTGGGGTCTCTAAAGTGAGTTTCCTGTCGGAACCATCCTGTACTGGGCTGACCTCCAGGCCTGGGGCACTGGACTGGGGACCTGTACATGATGCCTATGACAGTATTGCAACCTAGAAAGGAAAGCTCAGGATATGAGACAGGGTCTGACCAACCGCGGCTAAACCAGCCATTCAATACTAGCATCTGCGCTGCACATTAATACAAACGCAGGTCACCCATGCCCAGCCTCCCATCGAAGGTAGATAGTGTGGACTTAGGAATAGTGATGCAGGAGTTTGATTTCCTCACAGGAATGCATGAATTCTAGCCTCCAGGATTTAAAACCAGGGAGCATATTTAATACTTTTGAGGGACAGCATAGTAAGTCACCTTGCTGCGCTGCCCTCCATCACAGGGAAAGGGCAGGAATGAGCTGCATTTATCCAATACGGCGCATTCTTCTCCTTTTCGCTGGTGTTGTTTTGTTAGCCTAGAGCCAATGCAGGTGCCTGTGTTGTAGGCAGGATTGTTTTTGTGCCGGAAGGGCACCTTCCTGCACCAAAACAATCTTGAGAGGCTTTTTCCTGTTTCTATATGTGCTGCAGAATGCAGCATACTAAGACGAGAAAAAACGAGGAGAAATAAAGATATTTCACTTTCTCACGCTATCTATGCTATCAGAAATGAACCTGAATGTGCCAAAGTAAAAAAATCTTGGCCATCTTATTTGCTGAATATACTGTATTTCTGTACTTCTAACCTTGCACTCTGCATTAAATTGCTGAGGAATATACTGCAATAGAAACAAGCTCATGTTAAACACAAGTACAACTAAATTCACGATTATGAACTAGAAGACCCCACTGAAACGATCATGTACTGTAAACGAAGCTCCACAAGAAAGATTCCCAACCTTGACTATCAGGGTATAAGGCTTGATAACAAGTTGTCATTGGCCCAAACAAAAGACAGGCTAGTAAGTGCTATGAAACAAAATGTGAGAGATGTGCTCTGCTGCAAACATAATATTCAGGAATCCTCGGTCTCCTAGATGTATAGAGGATGAAGGTGGTGGTAGCAACTTATGGAGCAGAACTATGGGGCTACAAAAAATGCCCGAGGTACAGAAGATAGAAAATCATTTTAAGAGAATTCTTTCTCTTGGGCTCTGGCACCCCACTTAAGACCTTAGGACTAGAACATGGGCAGAATCCAACAGAAGATGTGATTCAGTTGCGACAAGTCCTGCTCTGCGCTAGGATACATGTAACCCTCATGTACCTAAAGTCTTTGTACAATATTACGAGAATGGAAGCATCCAAGAATTGCTGTTCAATAAGACACTTAGAAATAATGATTAACTGCAGCGAATTGTGTGAGGATCCTAGTAAACTGAATGCAACGAGAACAAGGAAAATTAATGGCAGATGAAAGCAAATATGATTTATTGCACCGCCAGTGAAGGTTCCCATCTGAAAATCAAGGGCCTCTACGACAATTTCAACGACAAGACGCCTGACCCTGAAACCACATCCTTCTCCAGCAACGCAAGCCAGCCCACCATCTCCTCCTGGATCCCAGTCACCACCGAAGACGCCACCTCAGCCATGAAAGGCATCCACTCTGGAGCCCCCACGCACCCCTGCCCACCGCACATCTTCTACAGCCGCTATCGCTCCAGAACTACGACACACAATCAACGCCACCTTCAAGACCGGCATCTATCCCGACGACTGGAAACGCGCAGAAGTCAGACCCCTGCTCAAGAAGCCCTCAGCAGATCCCACGGACCTCATGAATTACTGACCCATCTCCTTCCTCCCGTTTGCGGCCATAGTCACTGAGAAGACCGTCAATGCCCGGCTGACAAGATTCATGGAACAAAACTCCATCCTCGACCACTTCGAATTCCGCAGCAACCACATCACCGAGACCGCTCTACTTTTTTTTTTTTTTTTTTTAAACTTATTTTTATTGCCATTTTCATATTTCATACATTGTACATCATTCATATTCTTCAGGTGAGCGTATCCGATCATACATCCTGTAATGGTGTTTAACAACTGTACTGATTGATGATTCGTCACCAGGAAGCATAAATAATGCATACAGTTATCCTGACGTTTAGATCCTGCGATCTCGGGACCGAGACCGCTCTACTTGCCGCCACAGACGACATTTGCATGCTCCTCGACCAAGGACACACCGCGGCCCTGATCCTACTCGGCCTCTCTGCAGCGTTCGACACCGTCTCCCACCTCACACTCATCCCCAGACTCAGTGACGCCAGAATATAGGGAACCGCCCTCGACTGGATCCGCTCCTTCCTCTCCGAACCGACGGAAATCAACTGCAGAGTATCCCAAGGATCGTCGCTCAGCCCCACTTCAACATCTACATGGCCCCCCTCGCCGCCATCGTCAGACAGCACGGACTCAGCATAGTATCCTACGCAGATGACACCCAGCTCATCCTCTCCCTCACCAAGGACCCCATCACCACCAGGCTCAACTTCCAGGAAGGAATGAAGGATGTTGCATCCTGGATGAGCAGCAGCTGCCTGAAGCTCAACTCGGAGAAGACAGAGGTCCTCGTGCTCGGACCCTCCCCCTCCGCATGGGACAACATCTGGTGGTCCACAGCCCTTGGCAGCCCGCCCACCCCCGCGGACCACACCTTAACCTCGGCATCTTACTTGACTCCTCCCTCTCCATGACCCGACAGGTTAACGCTGTCGCCTCCAGCTGATTCAACACCCGCCACATCCTCCGAAAGACCTTCAAATGGATCACCCCCGAATCAAGGAAGACCGTCGCCCACGCACTCATAACAGCTGACTGGACTACGGAAACGCCCTCTATGCCAGGATCAACAAGTCCCTGCTCCAAAAACTCCAGACAATACAGAACACCGCAGCTAGACTCGTCCTCGGCATCCCTTGACACAATCACATCACCCAACACCTGCGGAACCTCCACTTGCTCCCCATAGAAAAGAGAATCACCTTCAAGATACTCACCCACGCCTACAAATGCCTTCAGAATACTGGACCTAAATACCTCAACGAGAGAATCTCCTTCCACGCACCCAAGTGAAACCTTCGATCTGCCGACCTCGCCGAAATCCTGTGGATCCGCAGAGCCAGAACAGGGGGGAAGAGCTTTCTCCTACATCGCGGCCAAGACCTGGAACGAGCTCCCGATCGACATCAGACGCGCCCCCTCCCTGAACATCATCAGGAAGACACTCAAGACCTGGCTCTTTGACTTAACGGAGCTGCTTACTCCACCCCCCAGCACCTTGAGACCCTCACTGGTGAGTAGTGCGCTTACAATTTCACAGATTGATTGATTGATTGATTAATTGATTGATTGATTGAAAAAGTACTTGCCACTAGAAACCTAATATGGCTTAGGACCTAATCTCAAAATAACCACACCAGCGGCTCAAAGCTGTATGTATTTTAAATTCAGGCTTGAAACACTACCTCTAGGAGCATAAATATTGAGATAGATTACCAAAGAAGAGAACAAAAGCGTAAGCACCTGCAAAATGGAGGGACTAGAGACAATAAGGCTCTTTTTACCCGTTTGCCTATAAACTATAGCCCCACGAAAGCGAATACGTGGCCCCCTGTTTAAGCATTTTAGGAGTAAGTGCACTACGGAAACACTAGTGCTGTGCTACGGAGCAGATACCCCAGCTGTCTTCCTCCCTGTCTCAGCCTGCATTGCTTCCACATTGCAGCTCACAAGGACTAAGCTAAACAGTAGGAGTTGCCTTTGCTTTGCCTAAACCATAGATACTAACAACCCTTTTAACTCTTTCTTTTGTCTCGAAGTCATAACTCGTTTTACACGGTATTTACAAGTTTTTAACATTATATTCATATATACATATTTATTACTGAAGCTCACCAGTTGTACGGCTTTTGCTTTGACAACACAACGTCTTTAACACCTCACATCAACAAGTTAGCCACATTGCAAATTTGTTGCACACTTTTTGAAGAAAATGAAGAATCTCCTGACACTCAAACAGCTGAAACGTGCTGCTTATGCACAAAGCATATAGTGATTACACTTTGGCAACGTTATTTTAGCTAGCATTCACCAGGCATCACCAACACTGATCAATGCACGCTTTGTGCTGCAGCTCGTCTTTTACGTTTATCATTGGAACTCATCTCAAAATGACGTTTAATCCAAGTCAGAATAAAACATAAATTCGGCTGTTTTACATGTAATCCGTGAGCTTGAGGGTCTTACCATATCTGGCAAAACTACTCTCCTGAGGTCTGAGGGTACGAATGAGCAAAGGAAATATTCGACTAGAAGCTCCATAACTAAATACAAATCTGGCACTAAAACAACCCTTTATTAGTACTGTAACCAGTCAGTAGAACTCCATTCCACTACTAATCAGAAAACACAACCAGCCCACACCTCACTTTCAGCAAACCATTGAAAACATATCTCTTCTGACTTCATCTCAACTAAATATCCATTTGGCTCTAGTGTATAATATTCTATCATTCCTTCAGTTGAGTCTATAATTGCATCTCTTGTCTTCAGAGGAAAACAGAATTATCTCTCTAATGAACTTTTGTATTGTTATGTTAAAAGCATGCTAACTCAGTTCTATCTGTGGATACTTCTAACCTTGTGAATATTCCCCTAGGCATCAGACTGGAAACTTCAAAGCAGTATTCCACCCCTGCACACTGGAAGGTGGTGTAGTGCAGCTCTGTACTGATGTCATTACACTCTGGAAATGGCGAGCTGGCTGCATATAAGCGCCACCCAGGCGCGCTAACATCAGTTCCTTTCTTTCCGCACCTTCAGACACAGATCCAGAGCTCTACTTGTCTGTGCTCGTCTTTTGATAAGTCTTTTTCACCAAAATTCATTTTCACCAGTGTGAAAGGGAAATATGACACCTACCGAAACACAAGAGTTTAAAGCTTGTAGGAACTGTCATAAACAAATGCCTTTTAGAGACCCCTATGAGATATGCCTGCGGCATGACTCCTGTGCGTGTGAGGACTACAACCAGATGAACCTGAAGGCTCTAGGATATGATCCCACCGTAGGGCAGCCTATAGCCAACACTTCTGACTCTGACACAATGCCTTTACCACGCTGCAGAGCTCATACTTTTCATCAGCTCTTTGGCTTATATTCTGACACTAGCGACTATGATGAAGGGGACAAATTTGTCCTGCAATGTGATGAGGACAATTGACACACCAAACTACAGGATGACAGTGGTCTGGACACCTCCCCAGACACTGGACTTGTCTCTCCCCCTGGTCCTGCCACAGAGGATGGCGCTTTCTTTGCTATGCTTATCTAATGCGTTGAGCCAGTCCTTGATCTACAGGTCCCTACATTGGAGGTAAAAAAACAATGTCCTGGCGGAGCTTCTTCAGCAGGTCAGGCTGTCTGTGTTTTAGTGTGTGCCTGACATCGCTACTTGCTGCCAATTCCTGCTTCTGGGATGCTTCTGAGGCAATCAACAAGGGCTGTTTCCGCTGGCATTTACTGGGGGCTGCAAGTGCTCAAACATTTTGACTGGCCGCACTCATTAGTCAGAAGCCGTTGGAGGACCGCAACCACAGGTGACGTGGGGGCATATTTACAAGGGCTTTATCTCCGCTTTTTTGGCTTAAAAAGCCAAAAAAGCGGAGATCAAACTATCACCCTATTTACAAGGGAGTGCTAACATGCATAATCGCATGTGAGCACCCTTATCCCCAACGTCTCCCTTTGCATCTCTAATGAGATGCAAAGTGGGCGTCGCTGGGCGTACCCCGGATGGACAACCTTGCAAATATCGCTGATGTTCACATCCCGATATTTACAAGGCTGCCCCAGCATTTTAGAACACGTTAGTTTTTGAGAAAACAGCTGTTTTCTCCAAAAACTAACATCTGCTAAAATGCAGACTTACCTATCCCCAACATTGGGGTGGATTATGCTGATACGAGCAAGGTTATCGCCGTTTTGCAGGGAACATCGCTGGAAAACCAGCGATGTTCCCTGCAAAAGGGCGATAACCTCGCTATCTCTGGAATTTTTATCACCCTGGAGAAACGCGTTGTTAATAACGCGCTACCAGGGCGATAAATTCCAGAGATGGCTTGCGATAATAAAATTATCGCTAAGCACGGCCAGCGATAATTATCGCTGCTGTTGATAATATGCCCCTAAATGTCTCAGAATCCCCTCTTGCTGGATCACTGGTGCCTGCTCTGCTCTATTTAAGCGCCGTGCAGTTTCGCAGTGCGGGTGGGGCCCAAATCAAGGATGGGCCCCAACTTGCCTGCTCTTACCAGGAAGAGGCAGGGCAGGGCAGAGCCACCACTCTTGAGTTTGGTTGAAAAATCCCTGTCTGTAAGAATATTCATTCTTTAACTTTGCCCGTAGCTTGCTAGTCACTGCTCTTCCTGCTTCTGACATCAAAATAAAGGCCCATATATCTGTTTCCTAGAGGAGAGACGCAAGTGGTTTGTCAATGGTTTTGTGTCTTGGGAAGGTTCCGGTACCTTTTACATCTGCAACCGACTGTTTTTATTATTTTGTTGGGTCTCACTTATCGAATGGGGTGTATGGGCCTTTAACCATGGACAAAGATATTGTTGACATTACGGATCGCGTATGGCTGGCTTTTTGTGGTTAATGTGACGCCTATAGCGTCAGGGGGGTTTTCATTGAGGCAAACTGATTGAAATAATAATGACACCTCACTCAGAGTAACACAGGTACAGGAAAGACCCGAGTGGCCTTTAACCCCTTTATTTACAAATTCTCTGGCCACGCCTGGCCAGAGGGTGATACAATGTTGGCATCTTCCTCCGGTGCTAAAGCCTCTGCCCGCTCTTGCGACATCACAGCCATTACATCCCTCCCGACTTGGTAACAAATTGTTCCAACAGAAACTTTGCAAACAAAATCTTTCAGTCTTTGGCTGGGCAAGGGGTTTGGCCTTGGTTGTATCGTTGGGAGCTGGACCTCCCACTTGCACTCTGAGTGGTTGGATCTGGCTCCGGGTTAACACCCAGCTCTTCGTCCCTTGCTTTTTACCTTGTTGGATGGTTTAGGTCATTGGCTAATTGTGGCCTTCCTGAAATTTGTTGGGAGTCTTCACTTAGCTAGTTGGTCCCCACTTCGGTGCTATCCAACTCTGGTGATTCCTGGCTCTGCAGGTTCACTCTTCGGAACCATGTCACATTCCTGGTGATTACTTCTTCCCCGCGCTTGGCAGTGATTGCTGTCTCATTTATTCCTACCACTGTCTAGGTCCCTGGTTCGTAGAGTGTTTTGAATTTCCATCCTGCTCTGCGGTTGCAAGCTAGCACCAGGCTCCCTGGTGCAAAGAGCAGAGTCTTGGCTCTTTGCTTCTTGTTTGCTCGCTGGTCTGGGTCCTCCGGGCCTGGGCTTTGGCAGGGCCATAGGGTGTCGGGGTCCAGTGGTCAGATACAGGGATAGTGTCCCGTCTATGCCCGGCAAGCATCAGGGACCATGGAGATTTTTGAGTTGTGCAGTGGGGAGTACTACTGTACTCTCAGACGATTCGATGTAGTGCTGTTTCGGGGTTGGTTTGCTTGGCCACTGCTTTGTGAAGGGTTTTGTTTAATGTGCGCATGAATCGCTCCACTTCGCTGTTTGCTTGCAACCATTGAGGAGTGATGCGCTGGTGTCGGATCCCTAGGGATGCGAGCAGGTCTCAGAATTCCCCTCCTTGGAAGGGGGGGTCCGTTGTCGGTCTTTAGTTCTTAAGGCAGTCCGAACAAGGCAAACGCTTGCTACAGAATTGGCGCAATCTGGGTTTATGCGGTGGAGTCGACTACTTCGACTATTGGGTATTTGGAGTAGCTGTCGACGAGTAATGCTGTCAATCTTCCATCAGGCAAGTTCCCAAAGTCGAGCCGGACTTGTGACCAGGGAGCGGCTGCAGGCTCCTCTGTGATAATCGGTGCTGGTGTTTCCAGGCTCTGGTAATTTGGCAGGAGTGGCAGTTCCGCAACATGTTGTCGACCGCTTCTCCATCCCCGGAAACCAAACTTTCTCTCTTATTCGTGATTTCATCCGGACGGTCCATTGGTGGCCTCCATGTGCCAGGGTTGTCAATCTTTCTTGAAGACTTTCAGGGATCACAATCCGAGACCCTTTTAACACTAGACCTTCAGCTGTTTTGCTCAGGTCATCCCGCACCTTCCATAATTTTCCAAGGCGCTCTTTGTCTGGGCAATAAGAGATGTTAGTGTCACATAGGAAGTTCTCCCATGATCCTTGGAATAGGCACTCCACCACTTTTGTCAAGACAGGATCATGTTTGGTGGCGGTACTGATCTCCTCGAGGGTGTGGGCGCTAGTACATTAACCTTGTGTCACCATAGCTACATATTCTTCTGTTCTTCCATCGCTGTCGATCTCGTCTTCTTTGGGGTCTGGCGGGTGCCGGGACAGGAAGTCTGCAGGGTTCTTAGCTCCAGGACGGTATACTAACTCCATATGGTAGTGTTGCAGCTGAATCGTCCACCTTTCAATTCATGGTGGAGGATGCAGGCTGTGCCTCTAAACAGTGGGAAAAGTGGTTGGTGGTCGGTGACTACACGAAAGGGGTGGCCGCTGATGTAGAGGTGGAAATGACTGCAGGCCCATATTACTGCCAGCGCTTCCCTCTCTATTTGGGATTACTGTATTTCTGTGGGTGTGAGAGCCTTCCTTGCAAAGTCGAGGGGTGCCCAATTGCCTAGTTCCACTTACTGCGTAATCACCTCTCCTAGTCCCACTGGACTTGCATCCATGAGTAGTTCTGTGTTTTTTTGTGGCATTGAAGTAGCTATTGTGGTCTTGCTAAGTAAAGCGTCCTTGACCCTTTGGAATGCGGCCTCTTCTTCACTCTCGCACTTCCATGCAGCATCCTTCTTGGTCAGAGCTCGAAGGGGTTTGGATATTGTGGCTAGGTTGGAGATGAAGCATCCACAATATGTGGCCATCCCTAGGAAGCTTCGTACCTCAGACACAGTTGTTGGTAATTGTGCTTGTTGTATGGCGTGTGATTTTCGTGGGTCTACCTGGACTCCTTCTTGATCAAATATGTATCCAAAAAACACAATGGAGTTTTGAAAAAAGGAACACTTGTCCTTGTGGAGTGTCACACCATGATCTGCTTGCCGCTGCAGGGCTGCCTTGAGGTGCTTGTGATGTTCTTCAATTGATGGGGAGTGAACCAAGATTTCATCATTGACGTTTAGTACCTCTAGTAGGCCTGACAGAGTCTCTCGGACTGCATCTTGGAAGATTTCTGCACCAGATGATATGCCGAAGTTGAGCCATTTGTAATGGCGCAACCCGATGTGCATTGAGAAAGTCTTTATGTACCGGCTCTCCTCCGCTAGCCTTAGCTGATGGTACCCAGCGTTAAGGTCTAGCTTGGAGAACCATCGGGAGCCGTTGAGGTCAACTATAATATCGTCCTTTGTCTGCGTTATGTGCCTCTTTTGATTGCCTGGTTGGGCAGGCGCATGACGATACACAACTGTATTTTGCCTGGTTGTTTTGGCTTATCTGCAGTCACCAGTGACTTTTTCTATGACTCCTTGTTGTTCTAGGTTACCTAGTTCTTGTTCGATAAGAGGTCGGAGGTGGAATGGTATCCGCCGATGACGGAGTGCTATTGGCTTGACTGCCTGATCAATATAGAGCTAGACAGGTGGTCTCTTCATGCATCCTAGCCCCGTGAAGAGGTGTGGAAATAGTTCAAGTATCTCTTCCATTTGGAGGGCTTTGACTGCTCTTGCAAAGGTGACTAGGCCGAGGTCTTCAGCAGTGTGGCTCCCTACCAGAATATCAGCCTCTCGGTCGACCACGTGAAACATGGTTGTGATTTCCTGGTTCTCCGCTTTCACTTTCACTGTCATCTTCCCTTTTAGGGGCAATGGTGTTTGGCTCCCATATGTGAAAATTTAAACGTTGGTTGGAGCTAGCTGAGGGCATGGATGTAGTTTATACTGTTGGGTGCCCATGATGTTGTCGGACGCCCCGGTGTCTACCAATGCAGTGACCTGCATTTTAGGTCACTAGCAACTGATATGAGGAAGCACTCTCCTTCCTCCTCAGTGGATGAGTCTTCGAGGCGGTGATGTTGTCGTTGTGTCCCGATGCTCGCTTTTGGGTGTTCATACTCTTCTAGGGACAGTTGCCTCACCGACTTGGATGGTGGCCTCCTCCCTCGGCACCTCTGTTTCTGGGCCCTCCTCTGCATGCCGTGGCAAAATGATTGAGGATCCCACACTTGGACTATGTTCGCCCGTGCGCAGGGCACTCCTCCAGAGGGTGCTCTTCCAGTCCACAGTATCCACACTTGGACCTAGATGTTGCCTTCGCTGGCGTTCTTCCTCTGCTGTTCCTCTTTCTTGTATCCGGATTACATCTGCTCTTTCCATTTTCACTGAGGTGGGTCTCTCAGGCTGCTGCTTGATGGCGAGATCCATCGCTGTTGCTCTGGCATCCAACAGTTCATGGGAGCGTGCCATAATGAGGATATTCACCAGCGAGATCCCTGGCTGGCGGAGAATGAGGCTCCTAAGGGTTTTTATTATGGCACCCTTGTTTCACCTGTGCTCTCACTTCTTTGGCTTGATCATCTGCCGTACCTGATCAGTCCTGCCTCCAGGCGTCGGCTCGCTGGGGCTGCTCTGGGTGATGCATGGCAGGGTGCTCCGGCTGGGCCGCAAGACGTCTGGGGGACGGGTCGCGGTGCATGACAGGCTCTTGAGTGGCTGCGATCTCCCGCTCCACTGTGGACGAGCTGCTCCGGGCGGGGAGATGATGGGACTGCACCGGTGTAAGCAGTCAGCTCCGCGACTCAGGCCGGATGGCGCTGCAGCTGCTGGCAGGCGCACCGCGCAGCGATCTCTGCGCCGGCGGTTAGACTACGCGTGCCTCGACTGGGTAGATGGTGTCACAGGGTGGCTACCACCCTCATCGTCCATGTGACTCCTATTGTATCAGGAGCGGTCTTCAATGTGGTCTACTGATTTGAAATAATAATGATGCCACACTCAGAGTAACACTGGTACGGGGAAAGACCCCAAGTGGTCGTTACCCCCTTTATTTATATCCTCTGCCATGCCTGGCCAGAGGGTGATACAATGTTGGCATCTTCGTCCTGTGCCGAAGCCTCGCCCGCTCTCGTGACATCACAGCCATTATAGTTAACTTGCTGCATCTCTGGATGGTATACACTATATAGTGGATATTTTTCCCGGTTTTATTCTTGCTTTTTATTTTTTTTATTTTCGTATGGGTATGAGGAAAGCAGAGGTAAATAATTGTACCAAGAAAAGACCCATAACAAATAACTCAACTCTATCCTATTTGAATAATGCAGTGTGGGTGCTTACTGATGAAATACTCTCCGTAGAGGAGCAGTTAACTAACTAGAGACAGGGCTTGGAAATACTGGCTGCAACAGGGGTCCCCGTACCTCCTCTGGAGCTGGGAGTAGGTTTGTTAGACAAACAGGATGAGTCATCAGCTGAGGGGAGAGTGGCTGTAGTGGTTTCACCTGATCACTACGCTAAAAGGGCTCTGGGAGGAAGTAAGACCAGGGGTCGTCCGAAAGTAAAAAGCAGCAGTGCAATAGGGCATCCTCTGCCCCCTACTTCATCAATTTTAGCCACCACTAGGAAACCGAAAAGGGGGCAGCAAGCCACGACAAATAAGAGTCCTGTTCATAACAATTCCAGTGCTATGCCCATCAAAATTTTATCAGCCCTAGAAAAATGTACATCTAGATTTGACATCTAAGACGATAAGGTGGGTTCTTTGGTGGGGTTTGTTGGTTCGCTTAGAAATCATGTGGCAATCCTTCTGAGCAGAACCTCTAACATTCCGTCTACTCCCATAGCCAAGACTCAGATGACCAAGTCGGCTTTAGAGACGATAGTAGGTGTGAAACAGGGCCCGCTACTCAGAACAGAATCTGTCCCTGGGACTAGTGGAGGTAGAGATTCTATAATAGAAGGAAGTCACCAATCCTCAGATAAATCTGAGTACTCTCAGGGGCCATATTTAGGGAAACCTACTGAAAGAATCGAAGAGATGGGTTCAGGCCAGCGAAAGAGGGTGAATGTGTAGAGCAGGGGGGGCCTGCTTCTTTGTCATAAGGTTCGGGCGGAGGCTACTGAGACCCATTCCATTCCCTCTGATATGTTACATCATCCAGCAGCCTGCACTCCCAATATTTTGGTTCTGGCTAAAGCACCGTACTTAAGACGATTTTCAGAAATTAAGAACTAAGGTGGTACATTGGCTTGCAGGGCAGGCTCCAGCAGAAATGAGATTACTGCTCTTTGAAGAAATAATGATGGTGCATAGGGTAGGCTGGATTGGGAATGCCTCGAAGGCCCTGAGGGGGAACTGTACTGTAATTAATTTTTGTAATAACTTCAGGACTACATTTATGCCAAACAAACTTAGCTCAAGGGTAGGGCAATGAAACCACAGGGAAATACCGACCCTGAACCATTTTTTATAAACCTTTGCCATTGGGGAAGGCTCACCTCGGGGTTTCCCTTATGGCGGTCCCTAGATCTGCCGGACGAGATAACGTGGCGAACTCTGGAACATTTTTCTGTCTAATCGCTATGAACCCTTAAATGGATTGGATGATCAAGACTGAATGGAAAATAAGTATCCACCTTGCGTGACTCCGGGGGACCTATGAAAGGAGAGGCTGCTCGGGGTGATGTCCGTTATGCAGCGCAACCGGCAAAATTTACATATTCTCCCTATGTCACAGAAACGTAATCACAACAACTCATCCATACACTCATTCATTGGTGGGGCCCATAACACCAACACGCATTCGTCATTCAATAACTCTCACTCGAATCCGTACATAGGAGAAAAAGCGCTGGACATGTGGGTACCTTATAACCCATCAGGATTCATTTCTTTACATTATATACATTTTATACATATGCACCTATAGAATCCTGACCTTAACATCAAGGCACTCCACCACTTGGTCGATGGACCAATTAGTTGGACTGGTTGATGGTGAATTAGAACCAGCTAAATCACAGTTAAAGCCTAGGAAACATTTAATTATTTTCTGTAATCAATTAAAGAACCACAAACTCATTTCTTATTTATTCAATTGTATTTATCTAATAATAATTCTCTGTTAGCATTTATTCACTACAGTTCATAATAGAAATTCAGTTTTATTTCAAAGAGAAATCAGACATTTAGTAAATAAGCATGAATTTAGAAAGCGCATTTAATTAATTACCAATTAGCAAGCGTCGGCGACTTTTCTGAGTAAACAGAAAGTTATCCGCATTCTCTGGTACAATCTCTGGGATAGATTGTCCCACCCACAGCAAAGATCAAACCGTCAGACGAAATAACTTCCCGAAAACCAAAGAAACCCAAGGCGAACCATGGAAATCGTCACCAGCTCAATGCAGACCCAACGCCATGAAAGACCAACCTGATGTGCGCCCCCCTTTGGCAGTTGAGGGCTTTATATACCCTTTTTCCCTCTTACTTCATCTGAACATACAACAAATTAGGGGTAGAGAAATGTTCTGATTGGACAGTTCAGGGTTATCTGTAAAATTTCTTAAACGTTCCCAGGGTAAACTGGTTCTTCATGAAGACTTGGCATAGGCAGGCGTAAATTTTATATTGTTCATTTTGCTCCCAGGCGAAAGTTGCGAATGTAACATTTAGAGGAAGAAAAGTCATTCCTCCACAGGTCCTGTATTGTCCCTCCTGCTGTTCTCACACCGTCATCAATTGGCAGGCAAACACGTTCCTATCCTTGACAAGGAACACGGTGTCACAGCACTGGGATCATTTGGAGATCTCCATAGCCATCCTATTCTGCACAGAAACCATTGCGCTCACATGGTGGCGTTTTCAGTAGTGACTCCATCTTGGGTACTGCAGCCTAGTAGGCCCGAATGCCAACGTAAGCAACAACAGACATAACAGTAATTAAAATATAGAAATGGAGATTCTAATATTTAAACCCACACTAATCCCAATATATATTAGTATTTCCCTAGCTGTAGCAACATTTAAAGCGATAATACTCGCCATTTTGTAGTCTTGGAAGCACAAACAATCACAAAGCAACATAAATCATGCAATTTTCTATTTCACCACAATCTAAGGTTAGTTTGCGTACCATAATTAATTAATTATTCTGCCATGCAATTAGCATTTTAGTCCCACGTGTATCTCGTGTTTATTAAGGTGCAAAAGTTGGTTAGTAAAAATTTCACTGCAAACCGGTTATTAAGTTAATGTTAGAATGATTACGTAATTAATTTCATGCAATTTAGAGGCGGTATACAAAATTTTGTTTTACCTGCTCCATCATCCTCTAATATAACAGGGTGGAGGGCGAAGTGGAACGACCCTGCCTGGACCAGGTCCCTTGCCTGGTTCGAAATTTTAACTTTCTGGGAGACTTGGGATACAAGGGGCGGTCTCCAAATGGATGGTTATGTTTCTTTTACTAACAATGCTATTCTGTGTGACTTTTGTCAAACTGGATTTATGTCACAAAGTGGAAGAGATTAATTTAAGGTTAACTCTCTGCACATTCTAGATGTTCTTTCCTCTAAAAACTCCACTAGGATTCTGTGTGTCAACATACATAGCGCTGTCTATGGAAGGGAGTCTGAGGATGTCTTGGCCACACTTAGTACTTATCTTCACACGTTTTGTTCTGGGTGTGTCAGTGCCCACACTGCAGTAATGCTTTTGGAGGATCTTAATCTCCATCCATGTTGTAGCTGTTACTCATATGTAGACGGGGGCTCTGAAGATGGGGATCAACTTTTGGACCAAGGTCATCTACAGCATATTCAACAGGATGAATGATTTGTCGGCAGAATATAATTTAGTTAAAGAGAGCTGCATCTTATTATAATTTTTTTTTTTTTTTTTGATAATTCTTTTTATTGGCATTTAAGAATATAAGCATACATACATCGTGTTCCGTGGAAAGGAGTATGTTACATGAGTAGGAAAATAGACCAACATCAATATAGAAAGCACGTATATGTCTTGTTCCGTGTAGAATTGGTCTGTAGTGTAGCAGATCATTGCCTGTATAAAAAACTGGGGAGAAAAACCGAACCGGGGAGTGCCATGAAGTTCTAGGTGACGAGGCCTAGGCTATGTAGCTGCATCTTATTATCATATGGGGGAAAAGGTGAAGACCAAAAATCAGAGATATAGATTGAGGTGGGGAAAAATTCAGCCCGAGTTTTTTTATTTTTTATTTTTTAAACTGTTTTTATTTGCAACAAAATTGCATCGGTGCATAGCATTGTACAATCGTATTGGTATATCCAAACAAAACACTGGCATCATCCCATTCCATACAGTGGATAGAAAATACATCAGTTCGCTGCCACTAGAGGGTGCACACTCCTCTATATGATACATCACTAAACCAGGGTAGTAATTACCAGCCCGATTTTGTTTTTAGGTCTCGCCTGACCCAGCGCATGCGCTGGTCTGGCGAGACTTATTGAGAGGGCTCCAAAAAGTGCTACCAGGCCAGCCTAGAGCTACAGTGCATGAGCGCGGGCGCGCGCGCCACTTTTACGCGATCACTTTAACTTTGGCGGCCGCAGGGCCTCTTGGCATAGCCAATAGGTCTCGCTTTTGGGACCTTATAAGTGTTTAGTTATGCAACTGTTGCATGGCTAAACACTTATAAGGTCCCAAAGGCGAGACCTATTGGCTATGCCAATGCTTGTTAAAGAATCTGGTTACATCCTGTTCCTTTGAAATCCAAATCTGCTTGGACACAGAGGCAGCTGATTATAGTATTTGTTCTGCATACAGTAATATAGGCAGTTGTATTAACACTGTCTCTTAAAACAGGCAAAGCCGTGTTCTTTGTTATCTTGTCGCTGGTTTGATAATGCCTGCACCTGGGCACGCAAGGCTCTTTTATCCCAGTTAAAAATAATTCCATGACACAGGAGCGAAGTTAAACTTCGCAGGGCCACATATAAAGCAGCAATTATCCATGGGAAGAAGTAACTACAGACCGAGCTATTGGAGGATTTACTTTCAGCAAGTGCTAGAAAGGATAGTATGTTATTTTGGAAAGTGATTAATCATCCTTTTTTCAGAGGGGATAGACTTAGCGGCTCTGGCCCTGGCTCAGCCATGGGAAGATCATTTCTCAGCATTATACCAGGGGCAGTGTTCTGCCATGGATCAGACCGCTAAACTATCATTGCACTGGGAAGAGGTCAGAGATGCAATACAGTAGAATCCCTACCTAGGAGCAAGGCTTCTGGTGCAAATGGGATCCCAGTTGACCTGTTTAAAGCCTGTGTGGACTTATGGGCCCCTCTCAATACATTGTATTTTAGTGCTGCTATTGGTTGTGCACTACCCGAGTCTTGGCGACACTCTGTGATTGTACCAGTTTATAACAAGCATTTGCAATGCAATAGGTCTCGTATTTATAAGAGTTTGAGCTATTGGCATTGTAAAATTACAATGCCTTTTATTTATGTTTTGGTTTTAAAACAAATAAAAGGCATTGTCATTTACAATGTCAGTAGCATAAACTTGCATAAAAGCAGTGTGTGGAGTGCAGCAGTGTGTGGAGTGCAGCAGTGTGCGGAGTGCAGCAGTGTGCAGAGTGCAGCAGTGTGCAGCGTGCAGCAGTGTGCGGCAGTGAGGCATGCAGCAGTGTGCGGCGTGCAGCAGTGGTTCGTGTAGCAGCGTGAGGCATGCAGCACTGTGTGGCGTGCAGCGGCTTGCAGCAGTGTGCTGCGTGCAGCAGTGTGCTGCGTGCAGCAGTGTGGTGCAGCATGCAGCAGTGAGTAATGCAGCAGTGTGCAGCAGTGTGTGGCATGCAGCAGTGTGCGGCGTGCAGCAGTGTGTGCCGTGCAGCAGTGTGTGCCGTGCAGCGGCATGCAGCAGTGTGCGGCGTGCAGCAGTGTGCGGCGTGCAGCAGTGTGTGGCGTGCAGCAGTGTGTGGTGTGCAGCGGCATGCAGCAGTGTGGCGTGCAGCAGTGTGTGGCGTGCAGCAGTGTGTGGCGTGCAGCAGTGTGTGGCGTGTAGCAGTGTGTGGCGTGCAGCAGTATGCGGCGTGCAGCAGTGTGTGGCGTGCAGCGGCATGCAGCAGTGTGTGGCGTGCAGCAGTGTGTGGCGTGCAGCAGTGTGTGGCGTGCAGCAGTGTGCGGCGTGCAGCAGTGTGCGGCATGCAGCAGTGTGTGGAGTGCAGCAGTGTGTGGCGTGCAGCAGTGTTTCATGTAGCAGTGTGAGGCATGCAGCAGTGTGCAGCGGCGTGCAGCAGTGTGCTGCGTGCAGCAGTGTTGTGCAGCATGCAGCAGTTAGTAATGCAGCAGTGTGCGGCGTGCAGCAGTGTGCGGCGTGCAGCAGTGTCTGGGGTGCAGCAGTGTGCGGCGTGCAGCAGTGTGCGGCGTGCAGCAGTGTGTGGCATGCAGCAGTGTTTCGTGTAGCAGTGTGCGGCGTGCAGCAGTGTGCGGCGTACAGCAGTGTGAGGCGTGCAGCAGTGTGAGGCGTGCAGCAGTGAGTGGCATGCAGCAGTGTTTCGTGTAGCAGTGTGAGGCATGCAGCACTGTGTGGCGTGCAGCAGTGTGCGGTGTGCAGCAGTGTGCGGCGTGCAGCAGTGCGCGGCGTGCAGCAGTGTGCGGCGTGCAGCAGTGTGTGGCATGCAGCAGTGTTTCGTGTAGCATTGTGTGGCGTGCAGCAGTGTGTGGCATGCAGCAGTTTGTGGCGCGCAGCAGTGTGTGGCGTGCAGCAGTGTGTGGATTGCAGCAGTGTGTGGCGTGCAGCAGTGTGTGGCGTGCAGCAGTGTTTCGTGTAGCAGTGTGCGGCGTGCAGCAGTGTGCGGCGTGCAGCAGTGTGCTGCGTGCAACAGTGTGTGGCGTGCAGCAGTGTGTGGTGTGCAGCGGCATGCAGCAGTGTGTGGCGTGCAGCAGTGTGCGGCGTGCGGCATGCAGCAGTGTGCGGCATGCAGCAGTGTGCGGCGTGCAGCAGTGTGAGGCGTGCAGCAGTGTGACGCGTGCAGCAATGTGAGTCGTGCAGCAGTGTGTGCCGTGCAGCAGTGTGAGGCGTGCAGCAGTGTGAGGCGTGTAGCAGTGTGAGGCGTGCAGCAGTGTTTCATGCAGCAGTGTGCGGCGTGCAGCAGTGTGCGGCGTGCAGCAGTGTGTAATGCAGCAGTGTGCGGCGTGCAGCAGTGTGCGGCGTGCAGCAGTGTGTGGCGTGCAGCAGTGTGTGGTTTGTGAGTTATAACGAAAGTTAATTGTTGTAAGAGGGGATGCAGGAAGTGAGGCCGAGCGCGCGCTGGCGACAGCTGTCTGCTGCTTTCAAGTCCGATGCCAGATGCCAGCTTCGCGCTTGAATGCCTCACATGCACTGGCCATAATCCGCATTCCTAAGGTCTTGTGCCCCTTACTAAATCTCTCCGAATGCGTGAGTCTGCGCACGCGCAGGAAGTAGCTGGTGGCAAATGGAATGCGCGTGGTTGTGCGCGTAACCGCCACCCGATCCGCCTGGGAAGCCTTTGAGAGCATTTTCTGAAGCCCCTACAAAAGTCTCGCTGAGCGATCGCTTACGCGATAGCCAGGCGAGACCTAAAAAGGGGAATAGGAGTGACCCGCCCTGTTATAGACCCACCAGTTTCATAGATATAGAAGTTAAAATTATAGGCACGGTCCTACTGAATAGATTAACCCATTGGTCTGAGGAACAGAATATCTTGTCTGATATCCAGTATGTGTTTCGTGCATGGAAGGGCACTGTTGAGCAGAATCTTAACCTACATCTTATCATTAATAAATATGTTTGGACTAAGAAAGGTTCCCTTCATCTATCCTTCATAGATCTTAGCTCTGCCTTTGCTTTGGTTCATCAAGAAAAACTTTGGGCCGAGCTGGGGACAATGGGAGTGGATGGGTGTTAGGTCAGTTTTCTCAGGGATCTCCATCATAGATTGACGACTTGATTTGGGCCCTCAGTCAACAGACAGGTATCTCACTGCCAGAGACCAGCACAGGGCGATCCTTGCTTCTGGAACCAATACCCTACACCAGAGAGTATGGTGGTCCAGGTGTCCACCAGCAGAGTCACCCCCAGGTGCGGATCGTCCATTGGGGCGTTGGGTAGTAGTAGTGTGGCGTGCAGCAGTGTGTGGCGTGCAGCAGTGTGTGGCGTGCAGCAGTGTGTGGCGTGTAGCAGTGTGTGGCGTGCAGCAGTATGCGGCGTGCAGCAGTGTGTGGCGTGCAGCGGCATGCAGCAGTGTGTGGCGTGCAGCAGTGTGTGGCGTGCAGCAGTGTGCGGCGTGCAGCAGTGTGCGGCGTGCAGCAGTGTGCGGCATGCAGCAGTGTGTGGAGTGCAGCAGTGTGTGGCGTGCAGCAGTGTTTCATGTAGCAGTGTGAGGCATGCAGCAGTGTGCAGCGGCGTGCAGCAGTGTGCTGCGTGCAGCAGTGTTGTGCAGCATGCAGCAGTTAGTAATGCAGCAGTGTGCGGCGTGCAGCAGTGTGCGGCGTGCAGCAGTGTCTGGGGTGCAGCAGTGTGCGGCGTGCAGCAGTGTGCGGCGTGCAGCAGTGTGTGGCATGCAGCAGTGTTTCGTGTAGCAGTGTGCGGCGTGCAGCAGTGTGCGGCGTACAGCAGTGTGAGGCGTGCAGCAGTGTGAGGCGTGCAGCAGTGTGAGGCGTGCAGCAGTGTTTCGTGTAGCAGTGTGAGGCATGCAGCACTGTGGCGTGCAGCAGTGTGCGGCGTGCAGCAGTGTGCTGCGTGCAGCAGTGTCATGCAGCATGCAGCAGTGAGTAATGCAGCAGTGTGCAGCACTGTGTGGCGTGCAGCAGTGTGTGGCGTGCAGCAGTGTGCGGCGTGCAGCAGTGTGTGCCATGCAGCAGTGTTTCATGTAGCATTGTGCGGCGTGCAGCATTGTGCGGTGTGCAGCAGTGTGTGGGGTGCAGCAGTGTGTGGCGTGCAGCAGTGTGTGGCATGCAGCAGTGTTTCGTGTAGCAGTGTGAGGCATGCAGCACTGTGTGGCGTGCAGCAGTGTGCGGTGTGCAGCAGTGTGCGGCGTACAGCAGTGTGCGGCGTGCAGCAGTGTGCGGCGTGCAGCAGTGTGTGGCATGCAGCAGTGTTTCGTGTAGCATTGTGTGGCGTGCAGCAGTGTGTGGCATGCAGCAGTTTGTGGCGCGCAGCAGTGTGTGGCGTGCAGCAGTGTGTGGATTGCAGCAGTGTGTGGCGTGCAGCAGTGTGTGGCGTGCAGCAGTGTTTCGTGTAGCAGTGTGCGGCGTGCAGCAGTGTGCGGCGTGCAGCAGTGTGCTGCGTGCAACAGTGTGTGGCGTGCAGCAGTGTGTGGTGTGCAGCGGCATGCAGCAGTGTGTGGCGTGCAGCAGTGTGCGGCGTGCGGCATGCAGCAGTGTGCGGCATGCAGCAGTGTGCGGCGTGCAGCAGTGTGAGGCGTGCAGCAGTGTGACGCGTGCAGCAATGTGAGTCGTGCAGCAGTGTGTGCCGTGCAGCAGTGTGAGGCGTGCAGCAGTGTGAGGCGTGTAGCAGTGTGAGGCGTGTAGCAGTGTGAGGCGTGCAGCAGTGTTTCATGCAGCAGTGTGCGGCGTGCAGCAGTGTGCGGCGTGCAGCAGTGTGTAATGCAGCAGTGTGCGGCGTGCAGCAGTGTGCGGCGTGCAGCAGTGTGTGGCGTGCAGCAGTGTGTGGTTTGTGAGTTATAACGAAAGTTAATTGTTGTAAGAGGGGATGCAGGAAGTGAGGCCGAGCGCGCGCTGGCGACAGCTGTCTGCTGCTTTCAAGTCCGATGCCAGATGCCAGCTTCGCGCTTGAATGCCTCACATGCACTGGCCATAATCCGCATTCCTAAGGTCTTGTGCCCCTTACTAAATCTCTCCGAATGCGTGAGTCTGCGCACGCGCAGGAAGTAGCTGGTGGCAAATGGAATGCGCGTGGTTGTGCGCGTAACCGCCACCCGATCCGCCTGGGAAGCCTTTGAGAGCATTTTCTGAAGCCCCTACAAAAGTCTCGCTGAGCGATCGCTTACGCGATAGCCAGGCGAGACCTAAAAAGGGGAATAGGAGTGACCCGCCCTGTTATAGACCCACCAGTTTCATAGATATAGAAGTTAAAATTATAGGCACGGTCCTACTGAATAGATTAACCCATTGGTCTGAGGAACAGAATATCTTGTCTGATATCCAGTATGTGTTTCGTGCATGGAAGGGCACTGTTGAGCAGAATCTTAACCTACATCTTATCATTAATAAATATGTTTGGACTAAGAAAGGTTCCCTTCATCTATCCTTCATAGATCTTAGCTCTGCCTTTGCTTTGGTTCATCAAGAAAAACTTTGGGCCGAGCTGGGGACAATGGGAGTGGATGGGTGTTAGGTCAGTTTTCTCAGGGATCTCCATCATAGATTGACGACTTCATTTGGGCCCTCAGTCAACAGACAGGTATCTCACTGCCAGAGACCAGCACAGGGCGATCCTTGCTTCTGGAACCAATACCCTACACCAGAGAGTATGGTGGTCCAGGTGTCCACCAGCAGAGTCACCCCCAGGTGCGGATCGTCCATTGGGGCGTTGGGTAGTAGACCCTGCCCCGCGCACGCGCCCGCAGCTCCATCGGTGTCTCTGAACTTAGTTTACTTAAGTTCAGAGACCCCAAGGGTGGGGAGAACTAACTGACAATGCATGTCAGTCAGCATGACGTCGGACCGTGGGCGGTCCGGCGTCATGTTGACTGACCTGCATTGTCACAAGCCAGGGAAAGGCAGCACAAGTGCGCATGAGTGGGCATGGAGATTAATTTTTACTCTGTGCCCAGTCATGCGTACTTGTGTTTTTACTGCCTTGCGTATGCCCATTAGGAGCCCCTCGGTCTCCTAATGGGCAGGCGGCGGGCGTAGCGTAAGCTGTGCCCTCAGCCAATCCTGGCGCTGCTGCGGTAAGTTTTTATTTTTTAATATTCAACACCCCCCCCCCCCCCCCCCCCCCCGACTGCCTTGGAGTCAAGCCAGAACCTTATCTCCACTCTCCCTGGTATTTTTTGCCGCGCGCACGTCTTGGCCCTGGGCCTGCAGTGATCTTCAGCTCTGGAGTGGGAATCCTAGCTAAGGCAACTCAGCCTTCAGTTTGTCGCTTTGTTAATTAAAATTAATTATAACGCTTCGAAGTGCTATCTAAGGCCAGGATATTATGCGACAAAGCGAAGGGAGCTGGGCCGGCGCACAGAGACGATGACTACCTGGAGTGTTGTGTAGGAGGCCGACTAACCTCGCCATCGGCGATAAACTCAGCTGTTTAATTAGCAGTGTTGGTGGAAAATATTTAGTTTTGATTGCAGTCCCCGACTCGGAGTCCCTCTCACTTGTTGATGTTTCTCTATTTGTGTACTCTGCCCTTTGTCCCGATGTGCAGTTGTGAATACCTAACCACCGATACACATTTACCAGGCGGTCAGGTGTTCGATCCGCATTTGCTGCTTTGACTGTGCTTTCCACGGAGGAACGTTGCTTAAAGTGCTCTTTGCAAGTGACATAGGTTTCTTGCCGCTAGGCATTCGTTAAGAAGCTCCGGGATATTGTTAGTGTACGCAGAGTTGCAAGTGAAGCTACTACAACGTGCCTGTTCAAAGTAAGGCCGGCCGGTCTCAAAAGTGCCCAAGCTCAAAGTCATGTTTTGATGCTGCTGACTGTTAGTGACTCTCGATGGGTATCTGTGGTTGTCCCTGGAGGGTCCCTGTAAAATCACTGCATGCAAATTAGTTTGAGATTTTTTGATTTGTTTGAGTAGGGATTATATCACATTGCAACCTATAACGGCATATGAGCATTTTCCCAATGCGCATAAACATTTACCCTGGCCTGTACTATCTAATTTGAACTTTACGCAGTTATTTGCAGCGTCTGCTCAGATATTGACAATTTATGTGATGGTGCCCAATTAAGAGCTGTTGCTTTTTGCTTCAGTGAAATGCAAGATCTGGTCTGACTTGCTACAATATTCCAAAACCCACGTTTTGATTGTTTTACCGAGTATTGTTTGTTAAGAATATAAAAACCTAAGCTTTCTGTTTTTTCCACACTGTGCCTTTATAAACAAGTTGGACAGTATGTTTAAGTAACCAACTCGGAAAACATCATTATATTTGTACACATAAATAAAGTTTACGTTAAATCGACATGCAGGGAAGGGCACGAGGCTGTGCCAGACATGCTTTCCTGAGAGGCCATTCTTGTCTCAACGAAACAAATGTTGAAAGTAGCCTAATAGGTATTCAGGTGTGGAGAAAATAAACATTACATGCAGTGGGGAAGTAAAAGCTTGCAATAGACCTGGATTTGAACTTTTAGAATATACATAAGTTGTGCAATGTTTTCTAGGCATTCTGCCATAAGGCTTCCATTTGCAGAGCATATGACCCCTCGACTTGTGCCAGAAGTTATTGCCTATAACTTGTATTAGCACAGGCCAGGGACGGGCAAAAGTTCTCAAAGCAAATGCATTTCTCAATTTAAAGCTATTCTGGAACGCGAACAGATAACTCTTATGGTGGAAACACAATATGTTTGAAGAAGAAATAAGTGAGCCCTAAGTTGACTTTTTGTGAAACAAGTGTTGGCAGTTTTTTATTTATAGATCAGCTATTCTGAATCAGAACAGAAATGAAATTAGTCAATTACATATTATGAAGCATTTTTAATACAAATTGTGGCTGATGTTTATTAGGATTCCACGATTTGGGATATTCTATAAATAACATAACACAAAAGTTCTAATTGGAAGGCACTACCTTCCTCAAAACAGTCTTCCTTTCCAAGATACTGGGATGGCTACTGTACTGATATCAGTCTAAGAGATATTACAAATCAGACCAGCATTTAGAAGAATGTCTTTAACATTTTAACCCCTTATGCAGCACTTATGAGAACCCCGAAATAATTTGTTTTTTAAATTTCTCCTTGATTTAGTCTCCTGGAAGCTCCCAGAAAGGGGAAGGTGTGACCAGGGGTGCTTATGAGGTGGCACCGGGCCCAGTATGTCTGGCTGCGGGTTTTGTGTTTGTCACTTTGTGAGTAAATCGAGTATTTCACGTCTGCTTGCAGCTGCAGCGGTCTCTGTATACTTTTTTGTTTATAGGTCTTTAAGCCTAAACAAATGTTTGTGACTCGTGCTTTATGTGTGTACTTGAAAAAGTTTGAGTGTGTGTTTGTACTTGTGTTGGGGTAAAGTTGATGGATATAAGGATGTTATTACAGATCCTGTCATAATACTTTCGCAAGTGCTTTATCAACCTTCCTGCTTCCTCAAATTTGCTTGAAAATGCTCCATTTATCCACTCTTTTTTCAAAATTTTCTCGGAGGAGTTATTAGGGCTCGCTCGCTCGCCTCTGTGCACTACCATGATAACTTTACGGCCCACCACTTTCAAATGTCACCAGCCGCCCCTGGTCACCCCTAATGCCTTTCCTAGTCTAAATGTATGGATGCCTTTTGGGAAGCTCATGTTCTCTCCTGCTAGCCTTGCTTTACATTCAGTCCATGCCATCTGCCTCATGGACTTCTAAAGTAATGCATTATGGAATGAGGTTGCTCAAATCCTACTGGCAGTTCCAAAAGACTTACAGGGGGTCTTTAGCCCAAGCCATACAGGAAGGCTGGGATGCCGCAAAATTTGTTGGTTGGTCTGGCTTCGACACAACTGGACCAGGGATATCCAGGCATTTTTAATGTCCATTAAAAACACTTGGACATTCTAATTTCACAGCTCTTGCATCTTTGGTTCAAAAGCAGATTAATTCCTTGAACGCTTTAAGAAAAGTCAAGCCCCACCACGTTCCCTGGGGGTGTTTGCACCTACCAGGCAATTTCCTCAACAGTTTCGCCAGACGTTTACAATATCTCCAATGCCAGACCCTGCCGCTGGTATAACAACTTTCTCAGCCATTTTGTGGCTGTGGCCACGGCTCCCAGAGACAATGTTCAGGGCATCAGTGACAATGTGCAGCTCGGTCCTCTGCCTCTCTGGCAACTACAACTGCTAAATACTTTAGTGAGTCGTTTTCAGTTCATACCCATCCTGTACGAGGTAAGATAAAATATTTCCTTCAAGAGTGGTGAGCCATTTACTTTGGACATATGAGTTTTCCAACCTGACTATTTGTCCCCTAGCATCCTGCTAGTCAACCACGCCAGATGGCACATGTTGACTCTGCGGTGGGACCTGAAGTCCCAGTGGACACAGCACCAGAGGAACTTATTAGATTCCTTTTAGGTTTTGGAGGAGACTGCAAAAGATCTGCAGTGGTGGCTGCTAGACCGTGATTGGCCTACTAGCAGACTCCTCTCCGTACCCCAACCAAAGGTTAAAGTGGTGATGGATGCACCACTAATGGGCTGGGGAGGCGATCTGGGAGAGGTGGAGATCAGAGGACTCTGATGTCCATCGTAATCCTGTCTCCACATCAGTTTATTGGAGTTGGGGGCAATCCGCTTAATGTTGAAGGCCTACTATCCGTTAAGGGGAGATCAGTACAGGTTCTAACAGAGAACACTACTGCCATGTGGTATTGCAACAAACAGGGTGGAGGGGGGGTCTTGGGTCTTGTGCCAAGAAGCTTTGTACCTTTGGAAGTAACTGACTTGCCAGGGCATTTCTCTAGATGTGAACCACCTGGCAGGATGTCTAAACGTCTGTGCAGACAAACTCAGTCATCGCCGCCCAACGAATCAAGAATAGCAATTAAATCCAGCAATGGGGTGAAGCTTGCCTTGATCTTTTTGCAACCGCCAAGCATGGGCAGAGTAAGCATTTTTAGCATTACAGTTCCCAAGAAGGCTCTCTCTTGGAGATGCATTTCGCCTAGAGTGGAGTTCGGGACGCCTGTGTGCCTTTCCGCAACCTACGAATCTTGGCTCGAGTTGTGAAATAGACCGACCCAAGTCATCCTAGTGGCTCTGGCTTGGGCCAGGAGGGTGTGGTATCTAGAATTTCAGTGTGTGAACATCTGTCTTTTGATCAAGTTGCCACTTCGGGAGGATCTACTGTTGCAGCAGCAGTCCAGGATCCTACACAAGGTTCTGTTTCCAAGTACAAAATCCTCTAGATAGTCCCTTTTAACATTAGAGCTCATAGCTCTTGCAGTAAGGTGTATAGCTGCTCCTCTGAGAGTTGCTCTGATGTGGGAGGAAGCTGCAGTGGGTCAAAAAGAACAAAAGGGTGTATTGACCTGCTGAACTGTCTGAAAGATGCATCTGTCAAATGTGATAGATTGCAACCCTGGGAGGAAGTGTTGTATCCTGCTTCCCATGTATATATGTAATGTTATTAAATCAGTACAAATAGAACTGAGACTTGGCAGAGCCAGAGCATTAATAATCCGTTTAACATGAATCAGCAAAAGCAAACAGTCATGTTGGTAAATAATACATATAAATCTATAAGGTGCTAACATTCAGAACGGAAGGTGAAAAAGAAAGGAACGAATTACAAATAAAAGAAGACGCAACTTGAGTGGACGTGGGTGAGAAGGTGCTCTAAGAAAGAAAAACTCATGCAAAGCTGACTTGAAGCATTAGTTCATCTGTGGAGTAAAAGGATGTAAAGTTAGGCCCTGAGAGTTGGTAAGACGGGGAATTGTATTAAAAAACAAGGGGAAACAGCCAAAGTTGTGCAGCTCTGAAAATCCTCTTCTATGTCATAAAAAAAATCTGACATGCAGACTGAACATGCACTTTGAATACCAGCAGCAGACTTCCCTGGTGAGCAGTAGCTTTACTACAGTGATCTAATGAGCAACTAGAGTGCTAACATTCAGAATTTATGGCAAATGTGTGACACATCTGAATGCCTTCTTGATGGAACCAAGTAAAAAACTGAAAGTATTTCCTACTGAGGAGACTGCAGTAAATGAGGAAATTAGGAAACTTCATAACAAATAAATCTCCCAAGATTGCCACCAGAGACAAAAGAGCCCAAATGTAGCCCAAATATCACCCAGATGTAGCCCAAGTGTAGCCCAATGGCAGAATGTCCCAGAGTGTTCTAACGAACAACTAGAGCGCTAACAGTCTTACTTATGACAAAAGTATGGCACACCTGAAGCCATCTTGATTGGAATAAAGTGGTAACACTTAAAACATTTAATTTACAAAGGAACAAAATGAGGGGGTTCATTTTGCCATAGAAATTATGATTAGTTCTGCAGAAAGAAAAATTAGGGCACATTTTGAGTGACTTCTCAAATCCTCTTCTATTTCATTAAAAAATTCTGATATGCAGACTGAAACATGCACTTTCAGCAGCAGACTTCCGTGGTGAGCAGTAGCTTTACTACAGTGATCTAATGAGCAACTAGAGTGCTAACATTCAGAATTTATGGCAAATGTGTGACATATCTGAATACCTTCTTGATGGAATCAAAGTAAAAAACTGAAAGCATTTCCTACTGAGGAGACTGCAGTAAATGAGGAAATTAGGAAACTTCATAACAAATAAATCTCCCAAGATGGCCACCAGACACAAAAGAGCCTAAATGCAGCACAAATATCACCCAGATGTAGCCCACATGTAGCCCAATGACAGAAGTGTGCACAACACTTATTTTTTGTGTATTTGCAGTTTTATATAGTGCAGACTTGTCAGGTATTGGAATGCTTTACATGAGCATTGGTTACATCACACAAGATCAAATTCATTTTGGTTGTAGACATGGGGAGATTAAGTGATTTGACCACAATCATAGAATGTTGAGCTGAAGCAGAAACTCCAACCTGGTTCCCCAGTTGCAAAGTCTGCAGCTCTGGAAGTAACACCACATCCTCTCGCCAAGGTGCAACATTTAATCAAGTGGTCAACTGGATAAAAAAACAAAGATTACAAATAATTTAAAAGTTCTTTGTCGCTATTTGAAAACTCAGAAAATATGTCCTCATTTTAGTTTTTTAGAGCACTAACCATAATTTTGTTGCAAATAAGGCCCTCTCATATATGTAATTTCTAAAGGAAATACTCTAGGTATTACAGTTTTGATTACATCAAGATGACGTCAGGCGTTCCACACTTTTGTAATAAATATAGAATGTTAGCAATCTAGTTGTTCATTGGAATACTGTTGAGAGGCAGAGGCCAGGGGCACGGACTCTGAAAATTGAAGGCAGGTAGGAGAGTGCAGAGGCAACAATTTGACCACACTGGGCAGGCAGGAAGGGCAGTGGCAGCACAACAGACTATGGAGGGCAGTGGAAAGGGGGGCAGGGGCAACAAACCAACAATACAGGACTGGCAAGAGAGGCTGTGGCAATATAATAGACCATTGTGGGCAGAAGGAAGAGGCAGTGGTAGTACAACCATACATGCCAACAGACCCGTTTCAGCCAGGAAACGTCCAATGTTTTTAAGCTCAAATGGGCTTTATTTGATCTGTCTCCTGTCTACAATCTCCACTTTTTCAATGTAACTCAAAGGTGAAAATCAATACCCCAGTTTTTTTTTCAAAATCTCCCTCTTACCAAGTTCAAAATGTTCGCAAGTATGGTACATTGAATCATGGTAGTCAGGAGGAATTGGGGTAGGGACATGGCCTGGGATAACCGAGGACAGGAGGGATATGGAGAGGTGCACCAAACTGACCCTACAGGGCAGGCATCAGGGTTTGCAGCAGCACATTACACCACACAGCGCATGCGGGACGGGAGTGCAGCACAATAATCCATAGAAAGCAATAGGGAGGGGATAGGACCATGCACATGGACAACAGAGAACAGAGGGGAAAGAGGCAATGGTAGCTAGCTGACCATAATGGACAGACAGGAGAGAAAGCTGCAGCATAACAGACAATAAAGGGCAGGAGGGACGGATCAGGGGCATTACAATGGAACAGTCACGCCAGGAGGGAGGGAATAGGGGGTCTGCACATGGAAACAGAGGGCTGGGGGCAAGGTGGCAGGGCAGGAGCAGCAAGATGACCATGGAGGTCAGGCAGGATGGGCACTAGAAACAAGACAAACCATGGAGAGCAACAATGAGACTATGGTGGCATACACACAGACCATGGAGGGAAGGTGGGAGGGGGTCAGGGGCAGCTAGCTGACCACACAGGGAAGGTGGGAGGGGCCATGGTAGCACAGAAGACCATGCATGGCAAGCGGGAGGGTTAGTGGCAGCACAATGGCTATGATGGGCAAGAAGAAGGGTGCAGGGGCATGCACAAAGGCCCATGGAGGATAGAAGGGAGGGTCAGGACCTGGGCACAGACAAGAGAGTTCAGGGGAAGGGGCCTCACAACAGACTGCACGGGGCAGGCAGGAGGAGCAGTTGCAGCACAACAGATCAGGGAGGGCAGAAGGGTGTGGCAGTAAAATGGACCATGAGGACAGGAGGAAGGGGATAGGGGCATGGCATGTGGACAATCAATCAATCAATCAGTGACATTTATAGAGCGCACTACTTACCCGTTGTGTCTCAAGGCGCTTAGGGGGGGGGGGGTGCCGTTACTGCTCGAACAGCCAGGTCTTGAGCTTCTTCCTGAAGGAGAGGTGGTCTTGGGTCAGGCGCAGGTCGGCTGGGAGGGAGTTCCAGGTCTTGGCGGCCAGGTAGGAGAAGGACCTTCCTCCTGTTGTCGCTCTACGGATGCGTGGGACGGTGGCGAGAGCGCGGCTGGGTGAGCGGAGGTGACGTTTGGGAGCGTAGAAGTTGATTCGGGTGTTGAGGTAGCTCGGGCCTTGATCGTGTAGGGCTTTGTGTGCGTGGGTGAGGAGACGGAAGGTGATTCTTTTGTTGACGGGGAGCCAATGAAGGTCTCTTAGGTGTCCGGAGATGTGGCTGTTTCGTGGGATGTCGAGGATGAGTCTGGCTGAGGCGTTCTGGATCCGCTGGAGTCTCTTCTGGAGCTTGGCGGTGGTTCCGGCGTAGAGGGCGTTGCCGTAGTCCAGTCGGCTGGTGACGAGGGCCTGGGTGACGGTCTTCCTGGTCTCCGTGGGGATCCACCAGAAGATCTTCCGTAGCATGCGCAGGATGTTGAAGCACGCTGAGGAGACGGCGTTGACTTGCCTGGTCATGGAGAGGGAGGAGTCCAGGATGAAGCCCAGGTTGCGTGCGTGGTTTGTCGGTTTGGGTGCGGTGCCCAGGGCGGGGGGCCACCAGGAGTCGTCCCAGGCGGTGGGTGTGGAGCCCAGGATGAGGACCTCCGTCTTGTCTGAGTTCAGTTTCAGGCGGCTGGTCGTCATCCACTCGGCTACCTCCTTCATCCCTTCGTGCAGGTTGGCTCTGGCGGCGGCGGGGTCGTTGGTCAGGGAGAGGATCAGCTGGGTGTCGTCGGCGTAGGAGATTATGTTGAGGTTGTGTTGGCGTGCGATGGCCGCGAGGGGGCTCATGTAGACGTTGAAGAGGGTAGGGCTCAGCGAGGATCCTTGAGGGACGCCGCAGATGACTTCGGTGGCCTCTGACTTGTACGGTGGCAGGCGGACTCTCTGTGTTCTTCCGTTGAGGAAGGAGACGATCCATTCCAGTGCCTTCTCCTGGACTCCGACGTTGCTGAGGCGCTGCACAAGGGTGCGGTGGCAGACGGTGTCGAAGGCCGCGGAGAGGTCTAGGAGGATGAGGGCCGCTGTTTCTCCGTTGTCCATCAGGGTTCGGATGTCGTCGGTGGCGGCGATGAGGGCGGTCTCGGTGCTGTGGTTGGCTCGGAAGCCGGACTGCGATGGGTCGAGGGATCCGTTCGTCTCGAGGAAGGCGGCCAGCTGTTTGTTGACGGTCTTCTCGATGACTTTGGCTGGAAACGGGAGGAGCGAGATGGGGCGGTAGTTCTTGAGGCAGGCAGGGTGGAGGTGGCAGGGACAGGTTACAGTCATGTGACAATGCTAGGCAGGTGGGAGGGGAGTGGCAGCTCAACAGAACACTCAGAGTAGATAGGAGTGGCAGGTCCATGGAACATAGTGGGCAAAAAGGATGGAGCAGGGGCATGCACAAAGACATCGGAGGGCACGGGGAAGGAGAATAGGGGCAGCAAGCTAAGCACGGAGGCTAAGCAGGAGGTCAATGATGGGCCATAGAATTGGGCAATGGAGGGCAGGAGGAGTGGACTGGTACATCATGCTAAATAGAGGGCAGTGGCAGCAAATCAGACCATGCATGGCAGGAGGGAGAAGGCTAGTCCATGGATTCAGACAACAGAGGATAGGGAGGAAGTGGATGGGGCAGCAAGCTAACTGTTCAGAGAAGGTGGGTATTAGGAACTTTATTGTTTTTAAAATGTGTGTCTGTGCGAACTACTTAAAATATGAACAAGTATGCAGCATAACCTCACTTTTATTCAGGAAGAAGAGGACGTTTGTGACTGTGACTCCGGGCTCACTTGGCAGAAGCACCCCCTGACCCTCCACCCCCATCGCAAAATGTAATGGCCGTGAAATGGTGTGCGTGTATATTAAATGTGCCCGTCAATAGCTACCCATGTTTGTATAAATAAACGACAAGGGTGTCTACTTGGAGAGTACCCACCGGCGGGGGCGCCGGGATTAGGCACGGTAGGGCGTCAAACACGTCAGAGCTTCACTAGCGGTGTAAATACATTCCATGTGGATTCATTCTATGCATAGTCGCCTTTTAATGAATATCACACAAATCGTCATGGTGATAGGTACATACGGTTTGTCCAGCATGTCCTAGGTGTTTCTATAAATATATATATTTTTAAAATAATAAAAAACACAGGCCGGCCTCGGGGGATGGGGTCCCCGGAGCCATAAGTGGCCTGAGGAGGGGGGCAACGCAGCCCCCTCCTAAAGAATTTAAATCAAAAAAAGGCCATGACCCGGGGACTGGGGTCCCCGGGGCCGATTAAGGCCTTTGGAGGGCCAAATTAATTTTTTTCAACAAAAAAAATTAGGGTGCAGGCCCTGGGGGATGGGGTCCCCAGGGCCAGTAAATTAGAAAAAGAAGGGGGGCCACACAGCCCTCCTTCTTAAAAAAATAAAATAAATAAAAGACCGGCATCGCGCTGGAGGCAACGCCCCCTCCTTGCAGCACTCTGCAAACGCGCCCCCTGGCCAGTTGTAAGTTGGGGAATTAATTCCCCTTCAATACTGAGGGTCCCTGAGGGCCAACTAGCCCAACAGGTATCTCCAGTGTGCGCCAGGGTGCTGCGTTGCAGACAAGTGTTCTGAGGCCACGCCCCTTTTTACACCTCTATGCAACGCAGCTCTGTAGCGCTTACTGGAGGTACCTAGTGGGCTAGTTTGACCCTAGGGACCCTTAGAATTCAAGGGGACTTAATCTCTCAACTTAGAACGGCCACAGGGCGCGTTTACACAGTGGTGAAGGGAGGGGACGGGGCCCTATGGCGCGTTTTAAGTTGGGGAAATAATTCCCCTTCAATCAGGAGGGCCCCTGGGGGCTAACTAGCCCACCAGGTACTTCCAGTAAGTGCCACTGCTCTGCGTTGCAGAGAGGTGGTGCAGGCCGTGCCCCTTTTTACACCTCTCTGCAATGGCGCTTACTGGACGTACCTAGTGGGCTATTTTGCCCCTAGGCATCCTCAGGATTCAAGGGGACTTAATCTCCCAACTTAAAAAACGGCCACAGGGCATGTTTACACAGTGGGGAAGGAAGGGGACGGGGCCTGAGGTGACGTGTGCAAACACGCCCTATGGCGCGTTTTAAGTTGGGGAAATAATTCCCCTTCAATCCTGAGGGCCCCTGGGGGCTAACTAGCCCACCAGGTGCTTCCAGTAAGTGCCACTGAGCTGCGTTGCAGAGAGGTGGTCCAGGCCGTGCCACTTTTTACACCTCTCTGCAACGCAGCTCTGTGGCGCATACTGGAGGTACCTAGTGGGCTAGTTGGACCCTAGGGACCCTCAGGATTCAAATTAACTTAATCTCCCAACTAAAAACGGCCACAGGGCGTGTTTACACAGTGGTGAAGGGAGGGGACGGGGCCTGAGTTCACGTGTGCAAACAAGCCCTGTGGCGCGTTTTAAGTTGGGGAAATAATTTCCCTTCAATCCTGAGGGCCCCTGGGGGCTAACTAGCCCAACAGGTATCTCCAGTGTGCGCCAGGGAGCTGCGTTGCAGACAAGTGTTCTGAGGCCACGCCCCTTTTTACACCTCTATGCAACGCAGCTCTGTAGCGCTTACTGGAGGTACCTAGTGGGCTAGTTTGACCCTAGGGACCCTTAGGATTCAAGGGGACTTAATCTCCCAACTTAAAACGGCCACAGGGCGTGTTTACACAGTGGGGAAGGGAGGGGACGGGGCCTGAGGTGACGTGTGCAAACACGCCCTGTGGCGCGTTTTAAGAGGTAGTTTTAATCCCCTGCCCTATTATATACTAGGGGCTTTCAGAGGAGGTCATGCTGATCACAGGGGGAGCCCAACGCATAGTGTTCCCTAGTGTATGTAGGTGTTTTCACTGTATTCTGAGTGTCTTTTAACATAGCACTGGCTCTAGGACTGGTTAGTCAGACTGTTACCACCAGTATCCGTCTGAAACATTTGAGGGTACAGGATGATTTTGCAACAAGACTTCTTTCTGCTCTTCTGTTTGTTCTTTCTGCACGTTATCCTTCTTCCTGCACTTTTCTTCGTCTTTGAGGACTTCTGTTGCTTCTTTCTGCATTTCTTTTTTTTCTTTCTGTGCGTTTTTTCTTCTTTCTTCACATGTCCTATCTCTGTAGGCATAGTTAGAAATTAGCATTTAAAAAACCTTTGAAATTCACTGAAAAAACCATAGGTTTCAGGCACGTTATAGTTAGGAATTAGCATTTAAAAAACATTAGAAATTCACTGAAAAAAACATATGTTTCAGGGGCGTTATAGTTAGCTGGACTTTTCACTCGTACAAAACCATTGAAATTCCCCCGTTATAGTTAGTTGAGCTAACTATAACTCGCGCGCCCGCAATGCACTGCTGATGACGTCACATATTGCATCACTCATGACATGGTCAGTGACATCACTCATGACATCACTAATGATATCTCAAATGACATCACTCATGACATCATCCTTGTGACAGAGTGGCAGACCTCCTCTTTCCCTAATATAACCTTTGATACACACATTCAAAAATAGAAACTACAATGTTCAAAACAATGGACATACCAATACCAGTTACAACAACCTATTCAGTAATTCTAAGATCCACATACACATCCACTCATTCACCAACAGTCCTATACAGTCACTCATACATGTACTCACTCATCATATGTACTCACACACCTATACATCCTGTTACACAACGCCACTCATCCATAGAGTTACTCACACACATAGTCACTCATGCTAATAAAGAATCAAACATCCATTTACTTACATATACAGTTATACACACACCACCACACTTACTTTTACAGAAACTTACACATACTTAGTCTTTTAAACAATCACTTATAGAAACACATACTTATTCATACAGGAACTCTTTCAATCTCTCACTCTCACATATACTCACTTATATACAGCAATAGTCACATATACTAGTTTAAAACATATGTAGTTACTCATAAAGACAGTATTGACACAGTCTATCACTCACTAACACACCCATGCACACACTCATCCACCCATACAGTCCTGCACACATGCTGTCTTCAACACATACAAACAGTGAGTCACTCATTCATGCACCTATGCACTACGTAATACCCCCCACCGAACCATACAGACACTCATACTGATACTCAAAAAACCAACTAATAACCTATATAGACACTCATGTAGCTACTCACCAACCCATGCAGCCACGTATACACAAAGTGAGAAACTGATACTGATATTTACACATTTAAACATTACTCACTAAGCCATGTATTCACTAAGATACACTTAATCAGTCAGTTATACAATCAATTTTTCAAAAACAAATCATCCATTTAGACACTTATATACCCATTTATTCTTCCATCAACCTTGAGATATACATATATAAAACATATGTAATTTTCAGAAAAACACACATTCACTGGATGATGTCATCAGTGATGTCATTTGAGATGTCATCAGTGATGTCATGAGTGATGTCACTGACCATGTCATGAGTGATGTAATGTGTGACGTCATCAGCAGTGCATTGCGGGCGCGCGAGTTATAGTTAGCTGAACTAACTATAACGGGGGAATTTCAATGGTTTTGTACGAGTGAAAAGTCCAGCTAACTATAACGCTCCTGAAACCTATGGTTTTTTCAGTGAATATATATATATATATATATACAGCCACGGAGGATTGCACCTCCTGGCTCAATGATTTCAGGACTGCAGAGCTGTAATGGAATGTCAGCCCGATCGCAGCACGGAGGAGAAATTGATTTAAAACTGTACATCCTTTCTCGAGGCCCACTGGAGGGCTGTAAACATTGTGAGAACATTGGGGATGTTGTAACTTTGGACAAATACATGGACACTACTGAGGGAAATATCGGCACTGCAACACCCAGCATGCTATTCACTGGAGAGTGCATGCTAATGGAACAATATGTTTGCAGTGTGTTCGCCAAGGTTTGATTTTGCCCTGCCCCATGATTAAGGTGAAGTGTCACCGAAACGCGTCAGGGACTGTTAAATTAATTGAGGAAGGGTGCACTGTTTTTTTAATAGAAAGTTCTGTTGAACTCTCTTCCACAGGCGTGGCGTCCTTGACCTCTGGGGCAACTTTGGAGGATAAAGACTTTGAAAGTTGTTAATTGCTTTAATATTTAATGTGATTTGTTTTGCGTTGTGTTCAAGTTGTTGGAAGATTGGAATGACACACAGCAACCTTTCGCCCTATTTATCAAAACAAAATCCGGTTGCAACTGGGATCCAGTTCTATTCAGTACTCTCCACAAGGTAAAAACAAGATGGTCCTGCTAAAACAAACGTGCTGCTCAAAATTAGAACACATCCCAAATTCGAATAAAAAGCCACCTCACACAAATATAGTAACAGGCTAATATATACAAGTACTAAAACATTTCCGAGGGGCGTGGCTAAGATGGCCGCCAAGACGGACGTGTCTCGGTGAGGCTCCGTGATCGGGCTTTCACCTCGCCCAATTCCATGGAGCCTTGCTGCGTTTGGCCCGCGCCCAGTGGGTCCTGGAGGCATCGGGAGCTGGGCGCTGGCGTCCACGCTGTGGACTTGGTCCTCTGAGGGCAGGAATCTGGAGTTTGTGGCTGAGGGGCGGCGCGGAGCTCACGATGGCGCCTGCCCGACCTGGTGCTGCCCGCTGCAGCGGCTGAATCGGCGGAGACCTGTGGCTGTTCGGTGACGCTGGGTCGGATTCCTGGCTCCCTACAGGTGGTGGGGCTGTGGCGGAAACACCGGTGGCAGCGACGGAAGCTCCCGGGCTCTCGGGGTGTTGTGCGCCCCCTCCCGTGACCTGCGAGGGCCCGGCGGGGCTGAGGGTAGAAGCCCGCGCCCCACCTCTGTCCTGCCTGACGAGTAACAGACTGCCCCCCTACCTGGTACTCGGCGAGGAGCGGCAGTGATCAACGCGACCCGGAGAGGATCGGTGGACGCGCGTCCCGGAGGGCGCTGTGGCCGCATGAGTCGACGGCGGGGGGCTCGTCTGATGTGCCGAGGAGCGAGCCCCCTGTGATCCTGGATCGCCGCTGAGGCCTGGGGAAGCCCGCGAGATGGCAGGGGCAGCCGGGTAAGAGACTCTGCACATCGCGCCGGCGGCAGGGAGGGCAGCGGCCATTTCACGATCTGCCTGCCTTCAACATGGCGGCCCCTCGGGACATTGCCTAGCGGCCAGCAGGACTGCGCGATAGGCCCCGTTGCCTGGGTTAACACCTCCAGGAGCCTGGGGGCACCGATCCTGAAGCAAGACCCCCCCCTGATACCTGCTTGCCTGGACAATCTGCGTGTGAAGAGGGGTTAGGGAGGTCGTAAGCCCAGACGACAGTGTGAGGTGAGGGCTCAGCGCGCGCCTGCACCCGGGCTGCCGCTCCCGGGGACGTTGAGCGGCGTTGACGAAGGGGGCCCGGAGGCGGAGAGACCTGACCCACGGGGCCTGAAATCCCAGGCGGCGATCTCTGGGCACGGACGAGCGTCCCCGGAGGGGCGGAGGCGGCGCGGGGGGCCCTGGTGCCGTGACCCCCGGGCCTGCGTACTGCGGGGGTGCTGTGCCAATGAGACGTTTGGAGTGGATACGGGGCTCGACGTGAGACGGAGGACGGGGCTCCTGTGGATGGTGTCGCGCTCGTCGCCCCCTCTGGACGGCGGGGAGGCTCTGCCGGTGGTGTGCTGGGGTGGGCGGCTCCCACGGCCTGGCGGCGGCTGCGGCCCGGAATCGGCGCTGGTCTCCGTGGGAGGCTGCGAGCCCTGGGACGGGGGCACAGGACTGGACGGCCACTTGGAAACCGTATATTTCACCTGTGGGGGACCCGGAGCTCAGTGGTGAGGGTCCACAGGAGCCACAATGGGAAAATCCAGATTGGCGGCGCCTGCTCCGGGGGTGGTGTCGGCGACCTTGACCGGCCGGCCTGGGGGGACCTCCGGAGCGACAGAATCATCGGGGGAGCCCTCCCTGTCGGACAAACTCGATAAAGTGCTGGTGGCAATAGAGCGGTCGCGACTCTCCCTGGAGCAGCGGTTGGGCACCCTCACTACGGATGTCAGCCTCCTCCGCGATGATCAACGAAAACTATCGGACAAGGTTTCGGACACCGAGAAGGTGGTGGCGGATCTTCAACCGGCGGTGCGGGCGCACCAGGACTCGCTGCATACCCTTGTGGATCGCGTGGCTAACATGGAGGAACGTATCGATGATTTGGAGGGGAGGTCAAGGCGCTGTAATATTTGCGTTCTTGGGCTGCCGGAGGGAATCGAGCGATCTGATGCGGTGGAGTACATAGAGACCTGGACTAAATCGTTCACCCCCAGCGATGATCGCACGGCGTACTTTTCCGTCGAAAGGGCGCACCGTGTCCCGGCGCGTCGCCCGCAGCCGGGTGCCCTGCCGCGCCCCTTGCTGGCCAAATTCCTCCATTTCAGAGATCGAGATGCGGTGCTCCGGGCGGCCCGACAGTCGGGACCGCTTTGAGTCGAGAACAGGACAACCATGATCTTTCCAGACTACTCAAGGGCGGTCCAGCGCCAACGGGCGTCTTTTCTAGAGGTGAAGAGACGTCTGCGGGCAGAGCAAATACAATACTCCCTGCTTTTCCCGGCGCGCCTGAAGATCATACATGGAGGCGCTACCCACTTCTTTACGGTGCCAGAGGAGGCGCACAACTGGGCAGACCAACACTGCACGGGGGGAGTCATCGGGCGGAACGCGCCCAGGAGAATCGCATGAGAGTGGCTGGCCCCACGTTCGCGGCGACGACAGCGTCCCGGTGCCCCGGTGACGCCTCCACATACTTTGGGCTCCCCAGACCTGGAGCAGATAGTGCGGGAGCGGCGTCAGGCCCTTAAGACGGCGGCGGGCCTGTGTCCGACCTCTCCGGCCACGGACATTGAAGGAGCCCGCCATCTCTTCATGTCGGAGGAGGAGGGGGACAGCGAGGCGATGGAGTCGGGAGTGGACTCGGGGAGCTTTGCCCTCGCTCACCCCGCGAACAGCAGATGATTTGATATGACTGAACTCTGGCAGACGAAGGAGGGGTTGTCCTGGGGTGGGGGTATCCTCAGCTCATACAATTGTTGGTCTGGGCACTGCATGCCTCCCCGTGGGGACTTGAAGCGGGGCGTCCCTTGGTGTGGGTCAACATGCCCCGAGCTAGCCATAGATAACGCGCACAGCCCATACGTTGAGCCCGCGGCAGACACGAGTCGTCACCCCCTTGAATAAGTTGAGGCTCTCGTGTTATTGGAGAGTAAGTTTGGACGTATCGCCTTTGACGATGGGTCCCTCGCATTGGGGCAAGTTTTGTTTCTTTCAGACCAGTTTTCCCTTTCCCATACCCAACCTTCCTAGGCACCGTATCATCACCCACGAGTCGGAGAGCGGCCGCATTGCTACACAAAAAACGCTGGAGGGGGACATGGGGAGTGGAACCGGGTATGACCTGGGGAGCCCGCAGACCCGTCCTACACTACACGATAGACAAATGTAATGATGGCACATATGGGAAAAATCACAATTATCACCTTGAACGTGCGCGGCATGCATACCGCGTGCAAGCGCTACTCCACATATGCTTACCTTAAGCGCCACCATGCACACATTGCGTTTCTACAGGAAACGCACCTCACTGCTGGGGAGGTGGCGAAATTGCGTAGGCGATGGCGGGGGACCATATGCGCTACAGCCTATTCGGCCTTTGCCCGAGGTACTCTTATCTGGGTCCGTCCCGGGGTCCCCTTTCAGGAGCAATCTCACATAGTAGACCCAGACGGCCGATATGCACTCATGAAGGGTCGGCTGGATGGTCAGTTAGTACTGTTGGGCAGTATATATGGGCCTAATGCCGAACAGAATAAATTCTGGGACACGCTGTCTACCCCCTTAAGCACGTACACGCACACACCCTGGATCCTGGGGGGAGATTATAATTCTGTGCAAGACATAGCACTCGATAGGTCCTACCCGCCCCATCCAGCATCCCCTGTAGTGACGCAGGCACAGCGGTTTGCGGCATGGGCGCGGCACTGGTCCCTGGCGGACGCTTGGCGAACCCGGAACCCTACCGCCAAGCTCTATTCGTTTCACTCCAAACCGCACGATCTTCGGGTGCACCTGGACAGTTTCCTCTGTTCCCCCGCCGTCCTCCCTCTCGTTACCGACACTGACTATTCGGGCAGAACCATATCAGACCACGACGCGCACCTGCTGACGCTCCGGTGGCGCTCGCCGCATCCCCCGGTCCCCACCTGGCGCCTTCCTAGGGATAGTCTGGACGACCAGGTGTTTAAGCAAACGCTAGAGGATCACATTGGCCACTACTTTCGGGAGAATACAGGCACGGCTACCTCACGGGCTCAGGAGTGGAACGCATTTAAAGTTGTAATGTGAGGCGTCTGCATTCATCACATCACAGGGGTCCGATGGGTCTTGGAGCGCGATATCCAAACCACGGAGCAAAAGCTGGCTGAGCTCACTAAACAGAATAATCCAGCTGCGGCCACTCTGGCCCAGATAGCCAGTGCTGAAACAGCTTATGCGGAGGCGTTGGCCAGCCTGCGCCGGTTCAATTTCGCTGCGTATGCGGCGCGGGCGCGCAGCGAGGGAGATCGGACGGGTACACTATTGGCGTGACTTGTCAAACAAGACTCGAGCCTCCCACCCATCACGGCTATCCACAATACTCAGGGCACTTTGGTCTGCTCGCAGGACTTGATTCTGGGGGTGTTCCGAGAACATTATGCATTAGTGTATACCGGTCCATACCCCCTGACACCGGAGGCAGTTATCTCAGAATTCCTAGGCCGCACGAGGCTGCCCCGCATAGACCATGACACGCGTCGGAATCTAGACGGGCCTATCAAGGCGACTGAGATTAGGCGTGCAATGAAGGCACTGGCAACTCGCAAGGCCCCAGGATTGGATGGCCTCCCACTGGAATTTTATCACGCCTTCGCGCCCCAATTGGTCCCGCAGCTGGAGGCTCAATACAAGGCCGCCCTAGAAGGGGGGCCCTGCCTCACTCTATGTGTGAATCGGTCATAGTGTCCCTTCTTAAGCCGGACAGAGTCCCACTCCAAATGGGATCTTACCGACCCATAGCGTTACTACCGACGGACTACAAGATTTATGGAAAGGTCCTAGCAGACAGGTATGCCACTATTCTTCCGCAGTTAATACACCCGGATCAGAATGGGTTCGTCCCAGGATGACACACCTCTAATAACATCCGGAGGCTATTTCACGTACAGGATCAGGTGCGGGAGCGGTTTCCATGGGCGGCGTGTCTGGTGTTAGACCTCGAGAAAGCGTTTGACACTCTCTCGTGGGCGTACCTGTTTCAGGTCTTGCGTCTCATGGGCATAGGGCGCAGACTGCTGGCTTATACTAGGCTTGGATACTCCGCGCCCAGTTCTAGAGTGCGGATCGGTCCCCTGATCTCGGAATCCTTTCCGATCTGTCGCGGTACCAGACAGGGGTGCCCGCTATCCCCCTTGCTCTTCGCTATGGTAATGGAGCCGCTAGCGGCCGCGCTCCGTGTCGCGGGGGAGGAATGGGGCATCCCTATAGGGGATTCCACCCACTCGGTATCGTTATACGCTGACGATGTACTCATATATGTCCGGGACATCGCAGCTGACCTGACTTCGATATCACGCATCCTACACGACTTTGAGGAGGTGGCGGGCCTCAGGGTCAATTGGACTAAATCCATGGTCTACCCCCCTGACACCAGACGGGGCCCCGTGCCGCGTGCGAATGGGGAGTGCGGATCTCTCCTGGAGCCCCCAGGCGGTACGATATCTGGGAGTTCGACTATATCATACACCGAAGGATATATATGAAGGGAACTATCAAAGTGATGGGTGGCATTCGATCCTCTATTCACTTTTGGCAAGATCTATCACTGGCGGTCCCGGGAAAGATAGCGGTCGCGAAAATGATCCTGGTGCCACATCTGTTATATCTATTTTCCAACCTCCCGGTGGTTCCCCCACGTTCCTTCTTTCGCGAGCTCGATACCTTGTTGGGGTCCCTCATCTGGGGTGCTGGCGGCAGACGTATTGCTTTGGCAAAATTACAACTGGCACTGGACCAGGGTGGGCTAGCAGCTCCGTCGTTCGAGGCGTATTTTCTGGCTGCACAGCTGCAATGGGTGGCACGCTGGACAGCAGACCGGGCACGAGGAGAGCTGACCACCACTACTGGGTGTATTCCTACCTCCACGATTCACCGTATGCTGATGCCAGGAGCAGCGCCGATTTCAGGTGGACCCCTACAGATCAGCACGGCGCGAGCCTGCCTGGCCCGTGTTCATCGGATGAACCGGGCGGCGCTACCGTACTTTCCGCTTCTCCCGTTGGTGGGTTTCCCCAGGGGCCGAGCACAGTATACAGAGAGCATGTTGCAAACCTGGACAGACCACGCCGTGACGGAGGTGGGGATGTTCTATTTTGAGGGGCGCCTACGGACGTTTGACGAGCTGGTGGAGGATTTTGAGCTCCCTAGGGGTCAATTCCTGAGGCATAGACAGCTTCTCACGGACTTTCGCACACAGTGGCGAGTGATTGATACGGAACCCTCCACACACCCGGTTATCCACGCAATACTACAGATGGGACCTGGGCGACACCTAGTTACTTGGTTATACAAGGCCGTACGCACCCTAAGGCAACCCACACTTGCACCCCTCAGGGAAAAATGGGAACAGGACTTTCGCAGGCCACTACACGACAGGGAATGGATCAGGGCCCTTGAATACACAAAAAAAGTGTCCCGTAACTACCGCTTCAAGAACATACAGTTACATATCCTACACAGGGCGTACCTCACTCCTGAAAAACTGGAGAAATACTTCCCTGATACACCGTTCGCCTGCCCTAGGTGTCTTAAACCGGCTGCCTCTTTCATACACATGCTATGGGATTGTCCGACACTCCATAATTATTGGGAAGCGGTGCATACCGCCATTCGTGCAGTCACTGGGTTGCAGGATCTCTACACATGGGAGGCCAGCGCCTTAGGCATACATGGGCGACACAAGAATAAGAAGGTGGAGAGGCGTTTTGCTTTCTTGGGACTTATCCTGGCTAAATGATGCATTACTATGCACTGGAAGGCGCCGGAGGGACCTCCCATGGCGGCATGGGTGGGGGCAGTTAAGAAGTGGGGGAAGGCGGAGGAGACGTTGCTTCGAACGGAGGAGGCTCGGGGACACCGCAAACACCCGATTTCCCTGCCCTGGGCGATGCTAATGCATTCCTTCACACAAGAAACACAACCGGCGGCGGGCCCGCGAATAGTTGACTATCGGGAGGCCTCCGCGACTCAGGAGGGAGGTGACCGAGAGGCCCGGGTATCCGATGGGCCCTAACCTTAAACTGTACCTGGTACCCTATTCGTCCCATGCGCGGCCGGGGATCTACACTCCCGCCATCGAACCTTGCCCCTCCCCTCCCTAGACCCTTCCTCGCGTCTGAGAAAACCTAGCGCTGCGACAGGCACGGACACTGCTTTCCGATGATAGACTCACAATGTCTATAATTCCAGATAGGGTGCACTCCCCAGTTTACATGTCCCCAGTTCGTTCATAGTACTTAATTGGCCGCGCTTCAACGACCTGAGGGACAACACACTCGGGGGATATGGATACCTATAGCAGCCCTCATGTAATGCGGCATCCACAGCGCACGTCGGTGGGATGGGCCTAGACATAGGATAGGGCGGGGACCCTGACACTCTAAGCTTGTGAGATCCGCTGTGCACGTTGATCCAAGGGCACATGTTTACTGCAAATCCGTATGTGCAAATATTTGCAATTTGTTAACTATAAATGCCAATAAAAAGAATTTTCAAAAAAAAAAGTACTAAAACATTTCCAGAACTAACCACTGTCTTCACCATATTATAGACACACTCCGTAAAATAAGGTAACGCGCAGCGAGAAGAAGAACAGCAAAATACATTGTTATTTCACTAAGCCAAAAATATTTAAGACGTTTTTAGGTTGAGCCGAGACAGGGCTTGCACTGTCAGAATGATCTGCTGTATCTCCTCAATGGGTTTCAAGCACACACCCACCGATTTCCATTTGTTCTTTTAATTGGCATTCAGAAATTATGTCTTTTTATGGGTGCCTTGGTGATAATTCTCCTGCCTTTGTGTGCTTTGTTTCCTCCCATGCCGTATTCACTCATTGTTTCTCCTGGTTGTTCCTCCACTACTTCTGTGTGTCACCTCACGTCACAAAACATACTCGCTCCCCCATTGGGCGTCCTCCGCGTCACATGACATTGTAAAAACCTATCGGCGCTGGTGTTCCATCAATGTGTATTTCCCCCACCCCTGCAGTAATATTGTTTTTTAGGTCTCGCCTGAGCCAGCACTTTAGCGCTGCTCTGGCGAGAGCTATAGAAAACGGGGATTTGGAAGTGCAAACGAGTGCTTTTCAGGCCCCCAACTACAGTGCATGTGTGCCGGGCACGCGCACCATTTGGCAGCCTGCGTGTACATTTTGCGTGCGCTTTGATGTTCTCAGTGAGCCGCGCGGCCACTGAGAACATCAAAGCGCCCGCGAAAGTGCACACCATTTGCCACCCCCTCCCTTATCCCACTTCCTGCCTGTTACTGCTTTCTGACTTTACGCTCCTGTTGTTGTTTCAATTGTAAAACATATGTTTATATAGTTTTGGACACCACAGGGCTTTAATTTTAACACGGCGCCCGCTTTCAGGGACACTGCGCTCAGATCAGTCTTGTTCCCCCGCGGGCGCTGCGGGGGAGGGGCATTGCTGCTTGGTGCATTTAGCTTCACTTCCTCACAGTTCACCATTTTGGCATGTCGAGGCTCCGTGGGTGGAGCAGGTTATGGAGGTAAGTGCGCCCGGTAATACCGCAGCACTGCCAAGGGTCACTCTGCACCAATGCATACTTGCTATTCTCGCATTCCCTCAAAATATTTTGTCACGCAATTCAGAGTGCCAGTACTTGCTTGAATTACTGTGCCATCTGGTTTTGCACCAATACTAATGATGTCTGTTGTTCTGCTGCTCTGTGAACATGCCCAGGGCCGAGGAGAGCAGAGGTCTTGGGTTATCAGCCGTTTACGAGTCACAGACTTCCGTGGCTGGAAGCTTTTGATCCAGCTTTACTTTAATATTCATGGCAGTTTTGGCAGCTTCTTTTCCCCTCCCCTCCTCCTTTCGCTTTTCCTTTTGGTCCCGGCAGTTTCTGTTTTGTTTGTGTGAGTGGTTAAGGGGGGAGGGGGGCTTGGTTTAGGGCAGAGTGTTTCTTACAGAGCTCTCGCCACGAATCCCACCCCCTCCCCCGGCCCCACTCCTCAAACAGTGATTTAAGATCTCTGTGAAATATTAACAAAGCAAAGCATTGCCGCCCGTGCTTGAACTCGCTAGTATTCAGAGGGGAGGTGGCTTCCGAGTTTTGAAAAAGCACGCCGTGCTGCAAAAGTCAAAGACAGTCACCACTCCAGAGCAGACTGACCCGGACTCAGCCCAGACCATTGTTATTTCAAAACACCAGGGCTTTAATTGGTATGAAAAAACTGGGGGGAGGGTGGGGGCCTTATGTTGTCGTGGCCGATGTAATAAAGGGCGGGGCCTAAAACTCTTAAGCTAACAAGCATTTGCAGTGCATTAGGTCTCGCATTTACGCAAGTTTGAGCTATTGACATTGCAAATAACAATGCCTATTGGCATTGTCATTTACAATGCCATTAGCTTTAACTCGTGTAACTGCAAGACCTATTGCATTGCAAATGCTTGTGTTGCATCAAGTTCGTTGCAGTATTTCTGTTCATATTGTACAAACTAAAGGCAGCCCAGGATGGAGAAGTCACTGTTTTATGTAGTATGGTGTATGCTGCCTTTTTATTGGTGATAATTCTCCCGCCTTTGGGTGCTTGGTTCCCTACCATACTATATTGACTCATTGTTTCTCCTGGTCCTCCCTCCATTGCTTTTGTGCCAGTCACCTCACATCACAGAACATACTCGCTCTCCTGTTGGTCATCCTTCGTGTCCCATGACGTTGTCAAAAACTATCAGCGCTAGTGTTCTGTTGATATATATTTCCCCCTGTGGTACTGTTGTTTTTGTTGCATCGAGTTCGTAGCTGTATTTCGGTTTATATTGTACAAACTTAAAGCAGCCGAGGGAGGAGGAGAACCTCACTGATTTATGTAGTATGGTGTGTATTTTGCAATATATTCCATAATATTTCTTTTGCTGCTCTGAGCCAGAGTAGATTACTTTTGTTTTCTTTTTCAAACGAGTAAGGCTCTGTTAAATGATTACCCTCCGCAAACCTTCCCTGAATGGGCGAGCGTGGGTTTGTGACTCATGCATATTTATAGGGTTCGGCTGTAGCCTAAACTTGATGCTTCCCAGATAGATGAGCACCAGTCGTTGCTGGAGCCCCAGCACGCTCTGTTGACGACGTAAGTAACAAGCATTTGGAATACAATAGATATCACATTACTGAAAGTTTGAGCTATTGGTGTTGCAGATAATAATGCAACGCCAATAGCTCAAGCTTTCAGTAATGCAAGACCTATTGAATTTTAAATGCTGGTTTATAGTTCCCACACTACCGCTGTTTTAGAGAGAAGCGTGTGGAAGGCGGCAGAAGCCCTGATTGAAGGGAGAGAGGCAGGTGCGGTCATGTGAAGCCTCCATGGGAGGCGGGGTAGGGGCGGGGTAGGGGATGGTTGGACTAAGGAATACATGCAGTTTAGCTGTTTGGTAGTTAAATTGTAAAAACAGTCATATTTAATATTTAATAATGTTTTCACAGTTATTTGCTCACATTTTCAGGTTCTTTCCACCAAGTATCTATCGGTTTATTTCTAACAATTTCCATACATGTTCAAATTTTCTGCAGATAATAAGCAGTATTACTGTGAGGAGAAGAATGAAAACTCTACAAAGTTTTTGATATTTAGAGGTTGCCAAGAAGAAATCTAACACGCTGGGGAAGGGCAGTAAATCTAACTGAAAAGAGGAGAGTGCTGTGAAACATTCAGAAGGCAGAAGAATGAAGAGCAGTCAGCTGGCTTAATACACAAGTGACACAATCAAGCAGAACAAGAAACAATCTGGCTGGGGTTGAGGGTTTATAGGAGGCGCATCTGTTGAGTGAGTGAAGAAAAAATGAGACCGAGCGGCACCAAAGAAATGAAGGGCGTGGCTCGCCAAACTTAATTTTTTCAATATTGAAAGTTTTTGTAAGCAGCGCAGCACGCCATCTGTGCCTTTCGCTGTAGTGGGGCGAGGTGCACTATTTGAAAATAAAGGCATGCAGCCGTCATTGGCTGCTTACTCAGACGAAAAGAAAGGTGCAAGGCCGCTGCTATTAAAGTGCGTCGCGCTGCCAAACCCCCCCCCCCCCCCCCATACTTTATAAATGAAAATGTGCAAGTCGGGCGAGATGCGCATTTTGAAAATATCATACACCGCCACCATGAAGCGCTAGGAAAAAAATATACATTGCAAAAATAGAGTTGGGCAAGCCGCGCACAACAAAAGAAAAGTCGCGCAGCCAACATTGTTCAGTTTCAAACACAGCAAGCTGCACTGCAGGAAATAAAAATCATTACGTTGCTGCGAGCTTGTCATGCCTGTAACCGCAGGTAGGAGAAAATCATGTAAGAAAATCGTGCTCACAGACTGTAAATAAAGCATACAGAATAACAACATATGTAAGAGGGGCAGTCCTTATGGGAGGTTACAACATGAGAAAGGGAGGTACTAAGGAGGGACTACTAAACCTATTAACAAATCAAAAGCCACCATATACAAAGGACAGTAACAGGAGGCAAGTGAAAAGATGGGCAGAAAATGGGTGGAGCTTCAAGTCCATACCCGAATACAGCATGTCTCCGAGAAACGGCGCACGCGCTGCCTAGGCAAGACAGAAAAACTGGAGCTGTTGAAGCTGTATGCAAAGTCAAACCACAGGACGAATGGCGTGGTGTCCGAGTTAGGCATGACCCTCATCTGTTTCATTACCGAGCACAGCTCTTTATTACAGAGCTCCAGAGAGCACACGGCACACATTTTCATTTTTTTATATCGTTTTTACTTAGTTATGCCTCTTTCAAGAGCCAATATCCGAATTGTTATGTTTATATGATTTAAATACTTTGTGAGTTCAGTTCAGCCCCAGCATAGCCAGTTTTGAAAGTTCATGGAATAGTTAACATTTACAGAATTACCATGTTATTTAAATGTTAAAAATACCGATTCGGGTCAATTAGGTGTCGTACAGGCTAATATGTTTACATGATTTTTTTTTTTTTTTGCATAATGGAACTTCCAAAAACGTTGCCAATTTTTTATAATAATTCTATGACGGTTTGTCAAGGTGCAATATTACGCGGCTGGGGATAAAATAACTTATTTAGGTACTATTTTGTTTGGTGTGTTCATTGGGTAGTCCTGAGTCCAGTCAGAGCAGAATGATTATAAGTTGACTTCATCAGTTTGAGTAAGGGATAGGACATTCCTAAAAGCGGCCACCCAAAATGTGCAGCTTGTCACTGGTGTTACCCAAAAAGGAAAAATCTAAATAAATACCCAATCAAGGGCTACATTTGTGTCTTTAAAGTAAATATTAATCCTGCCATGAACATTTTTTGTAATAATGCAAAGGTAATACATTAATACTGATTGTGATTTACAGATTTCTGGGAAGCAATCTACGTGTGATACCAGTTCATAACACAGCTGATATTATTAAAGTCATGATAACTATTGCAAAGGTAAGTGTAAAAATAAAAGCTAACATTGGATCATCTACTTGATCTTTTGATTACTGTTGCATCCTGTTTTAGTAAAAAATAATTCAAGATGGTGCTGACACTATGAAGATAGTTCCTTTTTATCCTATTTGTTGTACAGATGCTAAAAAGTTGCATATTCACTAGCATTTTAAAAGGCACTTGATTTAAAAGTTCAATTTTTAGTTTTTTATAAAGTTTGCAGTTCTGGTTTACATATTTTCTGACAAATAACCAGTGTCATTTTTAAGCATACTATTCACGATTGCCCTTTTTTCACTGGGAAAATGTGAGTAGATCCTGGCATAACTGACTTGGGTCTGGTTATTTAGGGAAGCCATGGTTTCATCAATTGCAGTTAGCCAGCATGTCCACTGTGTCTGACTGGTTCTTTTGTCCCCTTGTCCCCATAAGGATTTTTCAAGACTTCTGCAGAACAGACAACTTTTGTGTGTCTACTACCCTCTCTTGGGTCATATGCTCAGTACTGATCTTACACTTTAACCACAAAAATGCTTCAGTTGAAGGAACTTTAAGGTCCAAGTAAAAAAGCTAATAAGTGCCAAAATCTGGCAGGGAAAGTTAGTTCTGTTCCAGGGGATCCTCATCAATAGTCGTAAGCACTGAATAGTCCTGCCCCAACATGCGGGATCCCTGAGCGCTTCTTAAAAATGTTTTATATATATATATATATGTTGTAAACTTCATACGCAGTACCATATATATATATATATATATATATATATATATATATATATATTGGGAGCACTCTCCTTTATCGTATATTACCCAACCAAGTCGAGTAAAGAGAGCACGGATCACAGGATTATTGTTCAATATCCGTTTATTCGTTGAATCTCACAGACAGAATGGCAGCCATTACGCGTTTCATCCCTCCTGGGGGACTTGATCACATGACGCAGATCTACCAATGGCATTTGGTTTTTAAAAGGTTCATTTTTTTCTATTTTGTGTTATTCAATGTGATTGGGCAAGATTAAATACATGATTCCTAGTGCATAAAGTTTTGTGTTACAAATCGCATTTACACAAACTGTTCAACATTGAAATATTTCAGTCTTAGTGACTCAAAATGTCGGGATAAATCCCCCGGTAACTTACTCAAAGAGAATTTGAAATGTCAAGTAAATACGCCATTTGTTGAAAATTTCCGACAATCAAATTGCATATTACTAGTCGACACCTTGATAAACTGCCCCAGTGTTAGATGAAGTACAGGTGGAGATTTCACTGGGCAAAATATAGCCATAAATACAACTGCTCATTTCCGAATATATACATAAATAAATAAATACACATCCAAATATGACATAATAAATTAAATGGTAATAAACAATATTATTTATAAATATATGTAATAAATATTAGGTGTTACTATATCCATAAAATCATCATGAATATTATATTATTCAAACCTATAATGGAATCATGCCCTGAAAACAAGATTTTTTATTTTGTTTGTTTATATATATATATATATATATATATCTCCAAATGAAAAGCACCCAACATTGAAGGCACCACACACAAACGTGTTTTTCTTCCTTTTAATTGCAAGGCAAGCGGGGCAGCAACATCGCCAGTATCAGATTAGGAGTTTTACCAAGATATCCATACGCGTTACGGGCGTTCCTCGCCCTTGATCACTGGCTTGGTTTGTCCGGGAGACATAGCGGCAGTCATTTACATCGCACTCGCGATGGGTTTAAATGTCCCGCCCTTGTGGGCGTTTACCTCCTTTGCATTCTGGTCTTTGGAGTTTCAAAATTACTGGGTGCCGGCAAATTCTCCTCGGTGAATTTAAAATTACCACAGTGGGTTACTGCTAACTGGCCAGGATGTCGCTCTGCTTCAATTAAATCCATGCAAATCGAACACGTTGTTCCCAATGCGCCCTGTGAGTCAAGGCGCTGGACCCGCGTTGTCAGCAGTTGGGTGCCTTCGCGACCAGAGCCGGCACCCAGTAATTTTGAAACTCCAAAGACCAGAATGCAAAGGAGGTAAACGCCCACAAGGGCGGTGAATTTAAACCCATCGCGAGTGCAATGTAAATGACTGCCGCTATGTCTCCCGAACAAACCAAGCCAGTGATCAAGGGCGAGGAACGCCCGTAACGCGTATGGATATCTTGGTAAAACTCCTAATCTGATACTGGCGATGTTGCTGCCCCGCTTGCCTTGCAATTAAAAGGAAGAAAAACACGTTTGTGTGTGGTGCCTTCAATGTTGGGTGCTTTTCATTTGGATATATTTGCGGCCAGCCCTGGTCGCGAAGGCACCCCACTGCTGACAACGCGGGTTCAGCGCCTTGACTCACAGGGCGCATTGGGAACAACGAGTCCGATTTGCATGGATTTAATTGAAGCAGAGCGACAGCCTGGCCAGTTAGCAGTAACCCACTGTGGTAATTTTAAATTCACCGAGGAGAATTTGCCGGCACCCAGTAATTTTGAAACTCCAAAGACCAGAATGCAAAAGAGGTAAACGCCCACAAGGGCGGGACATTTAAACCCATCGCGAGTGCGATGTAAATGACTGCCGCTATGTCTCCCGAACAAACCAAGCCAGTGATCAAGGGCGAGGAACGCCCGTAACGCGTATGGATATCTTGGTAAAACTCCTAATCTGATACTGGCGATGTTGCTGCCCCGCTTGCCTTGCAATTAAAAGGAAGAAAAACACATCTGTGTGTGGTGCCTTCAATGTTGGGTGCTTTTCATTTGGCTATATATATATATATATATATATATATATATATATATATATATGTGTATGTATGTATATATGTATATGTATGTATGTATATTACCTATTGGCGGTCGAAAGTAGGTAGTTATAGTTAGGACCAAGTTTCCATAGGAAGAGCATTTTTTGTTTTGCTTTTAACTTTGGCGTCGTTTGATGAATCTTCATGAAATTTTCCAAACTAATTCTGTGTTCATATCAGCTCCTATATGGTAAGTTTGGGGGCGATTCGTCAAGGGGGGGCCGAGGAAAAAAGGGGGTCCCTAAACGTGTTTTCTCTATGGTAAATTCCATAGGAAACTTTATACAAGGCTACAGGTCGAACGGGTGAACGGAATTACCCCAAATTTGGCAGGGAGAAGGGTCTTGGTCTAGAAAGCACACTTTTGTTTATTTGGTGTAAATCCGTTCAGTAGTTTTGAGAAATATCGAAATTTACAGATATCGATATTTGGGAATTCTGCCATTTGATTGGCTGAGGCGTTACGAGCACAAGCTTGCTGCTTATTGGTTGTGAGCGCTGTGAGCGGTTGCAACTAGGAAGTGTTGGCCGCCATTTTGTGATTCCGTTGAAGCGAGTAAGGAGAATAAAGGGCGAAAAGAGTAGGAAAGAGGAGGGTAGGAGCGCTGTGAGGTCTGTGGGTTGGTTAGGGTGTGCTACACAGGGAGTGTGGAGCAATGTATTCACCCCTACCGGTGTGAAAGTGCTGTTTGCCCAGAGTGAGATGGTGCTGAGGTGAGGTGCCGGTACACTCTGGGATGAAACCGTGAGCTAATTGCTGTAAACTGATGTGCTCTGGGAGCTGTAGGATACTGGCCGCTGTAACATAGCTGTGTAAGTGGTGTTAGTATGGGTTTAGAGTATAGCGGTGTGAGTTGTGTGGGGTGGTTAGGGTGTGCTATACAGGGAGTGTGAGGTGAAGTATTCACCCCTAGCGGTGTGAAAGCGCGGTTTTGCCCAGAGTGAGATGGTGCTGAGGTGAGGTGCCAGTGCACTCGGGGATGAAACAGTGAGCTGATTGCTGTAAACTGATGTGCTCCTGGCGCTGAAGCATACTGGCCGCTGTAGCATAGCTGTGCAAGTGGTGTTAGTATGGGTTTAGACTATAGCGGGAGTGGGAAGCAAACTACTCACCCCTACCGGTCTGAAGACTCAAATGGAATGTTTTAGCAAGCAGAAATAAAGAAATAATCGTGAAGAATATAATGCAGAATGTTGCAATGCCACAGAAGACAAATGGTGAAATCAGGTGTGTTTACGATAGTGGCTGTGTGGGATAAAGCGATGGAGTCTGCAAGTTATATAAAAAGTGTCTTTATGTAAGTGCCATAAATGGAACCACTGGTGCAAGAGCTAAGGCATCCAGCTGAGGCAAACTCCAACCGGTTCTGCTGTATTCAAAGCTAAGCTTCTGCATCAGTGAATTCCACATTACATGTTACAGTTCCATGTGACATAAACAATACCTATTAGACATGAATGACTGTAAATTGTAGAATGAAAATAAAGGTAGGATACGATTAGCACACTGTGCCAACCAGTTCCTAAACAATGCCGTGTTTTTTTATCTTGATCGCCAGTTCGTGAGCAGTGCCTGAGGATGAGCTAATTTGTGTGAAAGGGCTTCGTGGATAAGAGGCAGGCAGAGACGTGTGTACAAAGAATAGATTTGGTTTCAAAATGGATGTCGGGTTTAGGCTAATTTAGCAAGTAAATAGCGTATTTGCATAGGCCATACATCATCCATCCCTGGTTAGTGTGGAGAGGTAAGGGCCAATAATGAAAACAGAGTTCAAATGCCTAAGCATACTTAGAAAGTTATTATATGAAAATAGTTCAATTGAAGTGTATTAAAAAGTGTAATAGGAAAAAGTAAAAAAAGTTGTAAAAAAATCAATCCAAGAATAAAGTGCATTTCTTACAAGTCTTGGAGATTGCAGTCCGGAAGTTCTTCAGCGGCTTGAGATGCGTAATGTTCCAAGAGGCGATTATTGCCATCGTGTGAGAAAAGCGAAGCGATCCAATTCATATCCTCGAAGGGACAGTAATGTTCCTCGAATGTTGGAACGGTAATTTGAATTGGCAGGCAATCTGCGATGTTGTCAAAGGTCGCACGTTGCAGGAGATCTTTCGCGGCTGCCCAGAAATTCCATTCCGCCAGGATACCTTTTTGCGTTGCATCCGCCATTGCTCCACTGCCCGAACAATCAAGTTCATGGTTTTCAACATACTCTATTACCTGCTGGATATCTAAAGCGTTTGCTGGGATGTTGGCAAGGCATTGATCCATTCGTCAGTCGATTGGGCAAGTTTTGCAATAAAAAGATGGTTGCACGCAGATTGTATATGTGTAAATAAATGTCATGTTGTAGCTGGCTCCGATAATAGATGGAGGCAGGCAGCCGAAAAGTTGTTCCATTTTTTCACGGTATTGATGTAGCTTCGGGTAGAGGCGTATTCTGTCAGTCATGCTTGTTACCACAGGGACCGTAGCCATTTTTAACAAGTTGAAATAGTAGTAGGATGGCCGCAAACAGAGTGAGAATTATGAGCACTGTTGCTGTTATTCCAGAGATGATCGAGTGAATGAAGTCTGGTATTCGACTAAAAACAGTTTGAAAGCCTGTGAGAAGGCCGGAGGAGACAATGTTAAAGTGTGCCAGACCTTAAATGTCAGATGTGTTGAAAATTGTGTAACAATTCACAAAGTGTAATGGGAGGTCTGTATTTAAAAGGGAGTGTATTTTACTTGAAGTTCGTGCTATCTGCTGTCGATAAATTACTTTTGGAGAAGTGAGGGACCCTTCTGTTTGAAACAAAAGCGTTTTCAGTTTGCTCCGTTTAATAAAATCTGTTTTCAAAGTAGGTATTGAAGGCCAAGTTGAACTTTGGGAGTTACTTTGTGTGGGTAGGAATAGAGATTGCCAGAGGAAGTTATCCGGTTTGAAACAGTAAGGACATATGGTATGCCCGCTCACATTGCGTAGCAGTCCATGTTGTTAAGAAGCAGATAACTGCCGTTAGAAAGCTGTGTGAATGTTGGGCTGATTGTGGGAGTTGGCGTGCTTTTAAGAAAGCACACACGATTGGGGGCTGTAAGCTTAGAAGCGTCGTGCAGTTGGACATTCTTGCATAGTAATGAATGATTGTCATTGTGGTCCCACTTTTCACCTGTGAGGAAAACTTCAGTATCCTCTTTAAGACAGCGATATGTAAATGGGAGAAACCACTGCTTGTGAATAAATGTGCTACCTTATATAATCACATACAACATGACAAACAACATGTACACCTAGCAGACACAACGACACTACTTACTGTGGGAACCGTGGCTAGCCATGTACACAAACCAAACATGGCATGGCAACTCTGCCACACAATGCAGAATGTGGGGAGAGATGGGAGCAAAGTATCAAAGTATGTGCGAAGGTGGCATGTGATTCTCGATTATAAAAGTATACAATGCAAAGTGTTGAGGGGATGTGCCGGACAGACTTGAGTATGCAGAGCACAGACATTTACATGTCAACATACACTGGTGGTCTATTGAGTGAAGTCGACAGTGGACGCAACCATGATAGTACAGTTAGTAGGGAAGATTATGAAAACATAGCGCGTACATGCCCTCCCCCCCCCCCCCCCAAAATCTTTAGCGTAGTGGGCTGGCTCAGCGTACGCAAGGCTAGAGTAGGGGTATGAATAAAGGCACATTTCTCTGGGTGTGGTTCTCTTCCAGAATGGCGAACATGTCTGTCAGGTCTGCGCAGCTTACACCGCCATGAGGCTGACGCCGTGAGCGAAGGTGGCTGCGGGAATAATGCTCTCAGCCTGCTGTTACCCAGAAACCGTCATGGCCGCTGCGACACACATATGTCCCACAGTTCACCTTTCGACACCGTCGTATGTGAAAGAGGGCCCACCACGTGCTGGATGAAGCTTTTGGGCCGAGGTCTGCGAGTGGGAAGGCTCCTGAGATCAACATTGGCTACCGCGAACAGGCAGACAGCTCCCATCCTGAGGCCCAGCACTGTGAAGTGCTCTGTATACTGCTAACACAGTAGTCGAAGAGGTACCAACAGTGGAACGGTGTCTTGATCCCACAATGGACGATGTTAGAACTGCATCTGAGAGTGCAGATGAAGGTACTCCTTTCGACCAGCTGTAACCAACACTAGGTCCCAACAGTGGAACAGTGTCTTGATCCCACAATGGACGATGTTAGAACTACATCTGAGAGTGGAGATGAAGGTACTCCCTTCGACCAGGTGCAAGCAACTCTAGGTCCCAACAGTGGAACGGTGTCTTGATCCCACAATGGACGATGTCTGATAGTACCTGCTGCTTGTGGGTTTTCACAGAAGTCCCTGCGTTGACGTGCATCAGACTCTGTGCTTCCGTAGCTAAGTGCTGCACATGATTATTGTGCTTGGTTGACACCAGTCGGTGGAGTACACCGTGGTACAGCAGGTCCGAACAATGGAACGGGGTCTTGATCGCAGAATGGACGATGGTAGAACTGCATCTGAGAGTGCAGATGAAGGTACTCCCTTCGAGCAGGTGCTACCAACTCTAGGTCCCAACAGTGGAACGGTGTCTTGATCCCAGAATTCACGGTGTCCGATATTACTTGCTGCTTGGTTTTGACGGAACTCCCTCCTTTGAGGTGCATCAGACTCTGTGCTTCCGTAGCTAAGTGCTGCACATGATCATTGGGCTTGGCTGACTGCAGTCGGTGGAGTACACCGTGGTACAGCAGGTCGGAACAGTGAAACAGGGTCTTGATTCTGTGATTGAGGATGTCAGAAGTTAAAGTTTGTGATGATTTCTGTGTTTCAACTCCGATCAGGTGCAACCAACTGCGTGCTTCCGAATCCAATGGCACGTGGCTGTGAGGCGTTAATGACCACTACCTCTGGCCTACAGTGCGGTCAGCAGGGCTCACAATTCAGATCGAGTGGTGATTGTTTAATTACAGAATCCAGTAGGCAACTAACTACAACGTCTATTGAAATATACACAAAGCCTTTTAGTATACTTGTTTGAAGAAGTTTTTTAAGATGACTTATAGGTCTAGTATTGGTAGTGGTAAATAACACTGAATAACTGTGTACACAGTGGACAGCAGAGATCGCAATTCGAATTGTTTTTATTTATTTATTGCAGAGTTTTGTGTAATTTATGTTGTTGTATTTTGTGAAGAGGACTTGAGAAAAAGTATTCATGGAAGACTGTGCACACTACTGCCTTCAATTTACACTGCAGACATCAGTGTTCACAATTCAGAGCGAGTCGCTATTGTAGATGACGCAGTCCTGTAGGCAAAAGACATTGCTCCAGTGCGCTCTGTCCGCACCACGCATACGCATCATCACAGGGTCCGCACACGGTTTTTGTTGCTTCGCGTACGGCAAACTGGGCAGCTCAAGTCAACGCCACGTGGCTGTGGGCCCTTGCTGACTGCTCTCTGGCCTACACTGCAGACAGCAGTGTTTACAATTCTGATCGAGTCGCTATTGCAGATGATGTAGTGTTGTAGGCAACAGACATTGCTCCTAGTACGGCCTGCCCGCAGCACGCATCATCGCTGGCTGTGCACATGCTGAATGCTTTTGATGTGGCTATCTAAGTGCACTAGACCTGATGGACCTTTTATGATTCAATCTTTTTGTGTATTATTTCAGATCTACTGCCTGTATCTTAGTATACCACAAGTTATGGTTGTTTTACAATAGAATATAATATTTTCTGTATTATTTCACATCTAGTGTCCCTACCTTACTGCAGCACAAACTATTGACCCTTTTATTATTCATTCTCTGTGTGTGATCCAATGGTTACTGTTGTAGTTGATGCTAGGAGCAACCATTCCCTGAGGGCTGGTTTACACTCACCCCACACGCATCCAGCACAGACGTCACTGGATATGTGACCCTGGTAATTAAAAGGAGTCGAGCGCACGTGCCCGTACCCACTTCCACTATCTATCTGTGTATTCATTATGCATGCATGATACTGCCCCTGGGCCGTGCCACATTACATTGTGCTGTGGACAGCGTATACAACCATGTTACCTCTGGCAGTAGGGAAAAGTTCTGTTATGTAGCTTTAGATGGCTATCCCAGGTGGAAGGCTGCTTTACAGAGCATGAATATTGATGATGAAGATGATGGTTGCATGTTGTGTGTACTGTCAGATATGTGTACATAGCAAAAAGTTTTCAAAAAAGCTCTGTAAGCAGAAGAGGAGTCTCTCATCAAACGCTGTAGAGAGAATGGCGAAAATGGGTGGGGTCCTCCAACTGTTACAATGGGAAATATTATGAACCAATCAAATGCTTTTCTTTAGGGTCACATGGCAATCGTGCAGCAAGCACGCAAGGAGGCCGCACCCGACGCGATTTTGAGAAAATATTACCATAATATACGTTTATTACAGTTAGAAATATATAAATGTTTAAAATATTTTAGATTATCGCTTGTTCTTATATACACTTTAAACTTATTTAGATATAGTTTTGTGCCAAAAAGAAAAGAGGGAATTGCGTTCCCAGCGCGACACCATACGTCTATGATGTAACACAGGGCCTGGCAGCGTGCACTCGTCGCATACGCAATGTGCAGCGGGCGTGACCCCATACGTACATTTCATAAGGCGCGGCTTGGTACTGCGTACCTGTCGCTTACCAAAGTAGCAGCTGGTGGGACCACATACGTATATGATGTTACGCGGGACGCGGTGCCACAAACCCGTCGGATACGAAATGTGCATCCTTTATGAGTTTAGCAATATGTCGGATAGGATTCACATGCTGATGGAGCTTGGTACACTACCGGTACGGGACTTAAGTTTTCTAAAAAAAAAAAAAAACGATATACATACTTTTTTGGGAAGATATAAAACATTGCATATTTTTCAAATTAAAAACAAAAAAGGATAATAGAGTTCCAAAATATTACAAAAATAAATTGAAAAAATATAGGTTTTATAAATATTAAAATATGAAATTAACATGTAAAAAACCTTTGAAATTCACTGAAAAAACCATAGGTTTTACAGACGTTATAGTTAGGAATTAGCATTTAAAAAAACCTTAGAAATTAACTGAAAAAACAATAGGTTTCAGGGATGTTATAGTTAGTTGGACATTTGACTCGTATAAAACCAGAGAAATTCGCACGTTATAGTTAGTTGAGCTAACTATAACTCGCGCGCCCGCAATGCACTGGTGATGACGTCACATATTACATCACTCATGACATGGTCAGTGACATCACTGATGACATCACTGATGACATCTCAAATGACATCACTGATGACATCATGCACCTGATAATCTGATGCACATACTGATGGCCTAATATAAACTTTGATACACGCACTCTAAAATACAGACTACTATTTTTGAAACCATACACACAACAATGCCAGATACTACATACTACCCACTATTTTCTAGGTCTACACTCACATCCACTCACTTATACATGCAGTTACTCATCAATACAGTACTATAATATACACTCATACACCTATACATACAGTCACAGTCTGCCACTCATCCTTAGAGTTACTCACACACCTAGTCAGTCTTGCAAAGAATCAATCACATACCCATTAACTCATGTATACAGTTATACACACCAACTGTGTTATTTATACACACACCACATCACTTATTTATGCAGATACTAACACATACTGGGGCATATGCATCAAAATTAGCATTTGCGATTCCTTATTAGCGAAAAATAAGGAATCGCTAATAAGGAATAGCAAAAGGCTATGCATGTAGGAATCGCTATTCAAATAGCGATTCCTTAACATTCCTTATTACCGAATCGGTAATACCGAATCGGTAATAAGGAATACCTACCCATTCATTCCTATGGGCTTGGAGGCCCATAGGAATGAATGTAAAGCCATTCTGTATTAGCGATTCGGTATTACCGAATCGCTAATAGCGGGAGCACTTTCAAGGGTGCCAGGGTGTCAAAAGGACACCCTGTTGCACCCCTGAAAATGATATGTGCACATATGTTGCACACACACATGCTCTAAGGGCATGTGTGTGCGCAACATGAAACTTTGAAAAATGCACAAAAGTGCATTTTTCAAAGTTTTTGCAAATTACCATGCAGTTCATCTTCATGGTAATTTGCTCCCCTTATTAGCGAAATCGCTAATTTTTTAACTTGGGGGCATATGCATCAACATTAGCATTTGCGATTCCTTATTAGCGAAAAATAAGGAATCGCTAATAAGGAATAGCAAAAGGCTATGCATGTAGGAATCGCTATTCAAATAGCGATTCCTTAACATTCCTTATTACCGAATCGGTAATACCGAATCGGTAATAAGGAATACCTACCCATTCATTCCTATGGGCTTGGAGGCCCATAGGAATGAATGTAAAGCCATTCTGTATTAGCGATTCGGTATTACCGAATCGCTAATAGCGGGAGCACTTTCAAGGGTGCCAGGGTGTCAAAAGGACACCCTGTTGCACCCCTGAAAATGATATGTGCACATATGTTGCACACACACACATGCTCTAAGGGCATGTGTGTGCGCAACATGAAACTTTGAAAAATGCACAAAAGTGCATTTTTCAAAGTTTTTGCAAATTACCATGCAGTTCATCTTCATGGTAATTTGCTCCCCTTATTAGCGAAATCGCTAATTTTTTAACTTTGATGCATTGCATTTAAGGAATCTCACTTTGGGATTCCTTAAATGCAATCGCTATTTAAGGAATCGGTATTTAAGGAATCCCTATTTAAAGAATCGCTATTTAAGGATTCCTTAAATACCGATTTCTGCTTTTGGGTTGATGCATTGGGATTGGGTATTTTTTACTTAATACCGGGAGCTAATAAGGAATCGGTATTTTACCGACTGGATTTTGGCTTGATGCATAAGGGTGTTTGATGCATTGCATTTAAGGAATCTCACTTTGGGATTCCTTAAATGCAATCGCTATTTAAGGAATCGGTATTTAAGGAATCCCTATTTAAAGAATCGCTATTTAAGGATTCCTTAAATACCGATTTCTGCTTTTGGGTTGATGCATTGGGATTGGGTATTTTTTACTTAATACCGGGAGCTAATAAGGAATCGGTATTTTACCGACTGGATTTTGGCTTGATGCATAAGGGTGACTGTCTTATACAATCACTGATACAAGCAGACACTTTTATACACCCACTCCTTCAAATAACTTACTCTCACGTATAGTCATTTATATACTCCAACACTCACATATACTGCCTTAAAAACCTATGTAGTTACTCACACATATACTAGTGAGACATTCATTCACTCACCAACACACCCATACACACACTAACTCACCCATACAGCCCTTCCCAGATGTACTTTTGAATCCATAGAACCAGTGAATCACCCACTCAGACATGTATGCACAGAGTCACACAACACAGACGCTCATACAGATACTCAGACAACAAATCAATAACCCATATAGACACTCATTTTTTTTTTTAACACACATTTTATTACGTTTTTGTACAAACACCTACAAATCCGTACACAATATTTATCAGCATACTCCCTGAGGATTAATCAAAATCCCCCCGCCACCGATACCGTGCATAGTACAAGGATATACAAATCTTTCCAGAGTTATGCGTCAAATAAACCAAAAACCTGCATAACTAAAACCTACCCCTAACCACCATGAACCCATATAGACACTCATGTAGCTACTTACCAACCCATGCAGCCGCTTATACACCAACTGAGACACTAATACAGACTTTCACACAGTTTAGTCACTAACCCATACATTCAGTAACACATGTTCAATCACTCAGTTATACAGTCAGGCACGCACCTACTAAATAATCCATTCAGGGACTTGTAAATTCACTCTTTCTTCAATACACCATGGCATAGATATATATGAAAAATATTTAAACTTTACAGAAGCACACATTCAATGGATGATGTCATCAGTGATGTCACTGACCATGTCATGAGTGATGTAATATGTGACGTCATCACCAGTGCATTGCGGGCACGCGAGTTATAGTTAGCTCAACTAACTATAACGGGCGAATTTCTCTGGTTTTACATGAGTCAAATGTCCAACTAACTATAACGTTCTTGAAACCTATGTTTTTTTCAGTCAATATATATATATATATATGTGTATGTGTGTGTATATATATATATATCTGTATATATATATATATATATATTACCTACTGGCAGTCGCCAGTAGGTAGTTAAAGTTAGGACCTATTTTCCATAGGAAATCCGCAACATTCTATTTGGAATAACGTTGGCGTTGATTGATGAATCTTCGCGAAAATTTCCAAACTTTTGGCCAGCTCCGGTCCACTCCTATCCTGAAAATTTCACGGTGATTCGTCAAGCGGGGGCTGAGAAAAAAGGGGGGTCCCAAAACGCATTTTCCCCATGCATTTTCCCATAGGACCTGTTGACGCAGCTACAGCCCGAAGTGCTGAACGGAATTACACCAAATTTGGCAAAGAGGTAGTCCTCAGTTCAGACTCGTGCCTTTTGCTTAAATGGTGTAAATCCGTTCAGTAGTTCCTGAGAAAATCAAAAGTAAAATCACATATATATCTGGGCGGAGCCTAACCACACATCTCATCGTGAGATCTGTTTGCATGTCAGCACTTCATCCAAGAACTGTTGGCGGCCATCTTGGGACCAATATACATGATAGCACCTCATTAAAAAGCATTGCAGTTAATAGAAGGTTTTAAGACTTTAGTTACATTATAAATCATTTGTTGATGGTACCATACTCATTTTAGGAATTGTGGTGTGTTCTAAGGTGATTTTACCATGTGAAAAAGCCTTCTGCTGTGATATCATGAATCATGTTTGAGAGAAAACTATTTTCTCATGCTTTTCCCACAGAGGTTTGAAGGTGATCTATAAGCTAAACTGAGAGCATATTTTCTGTAAATTCACATTATCTTTCTCAGTCATGTGAGAATGAAGTCTGACATTCTCAGTAAAACATGTACATCCAACAAGGGCAGAGACTGTCAGTTGATTCCTTTGTGTTTTACTGCAGCTTCCCAGAGTGTTCTAAAGAACAACTAGAGCGCTAACAGTCCTACTTATGACAAACGTATGGAACACCTGAAGCCATCTTGGTTGGAATAAAGTGGTAACTCTTAAAACATTTAATTTAAAAAGGAACACAATGAGGGGGTTCATTTTGCCATAGAAATTATGATTAGTGCTGAAGAAAGAAAAATTTGGGCACATTTTGAGTGACTTCTCAAATCCTCTTCTATTTCATTAAAAAATTCTGAAATGCCGACTGAAACATGCACTTTCAATACCAGCAGCAGACTTCGGTGGTGAGCAGTAGCTTTACTACAGTGATCGAATAAGCAACTAGAGTGCTAACATTCAAGAATTTATGGCAAATGTGTGACATATCTGAATACCTTCTTGATGGAATCAAAGTAAAAAACTGAAAGCATTTCCTACTGAGGAGACTGCAGTAAATGAGGAAATTAGGAAACTTCATAACAAATAAATCTCCCAAGATGGCCACCAGAGACAAAAGAGCCCAAATGCAGCACAAATATCACCCACATGTAGCTCACATGTAGCCCAATGACAGAAGTGTGCAAAACACTTATTTTTTTTGTGTATTTGCAGTTTTATATAGTGCAGACTTGTCAGGTATTGGAGTGCTTTACATGAGCATTGGTTACATCACACAAGATCAAATTCATTTTGGTTGTAGACATGGGGAGATTAAGTGATTTGACCACAATCACAGAATGTTGAGCTGAAGCAGAAACTCCAACCTGGTTCCCCAGTTGCAAAGTCTGCAGCTGTGGAAGTAACACCACATCCTCTCCCCTAGGTGCAACATTTAATCAAGTGGTCAACTGGATAAAAAAGCATAAAGATTACAAATAATTTAAAAGTTCTTTGTCGCTATTTGAAAACTCAGAAAATATGTCCTCATTTTAGTTTTTTAGAGCACTAACCATAATTTTGATGCAAATAAGACCCTCTCATATATGTAATTTCTTAAGGAAATACTCTAGGTATTACAGTTTTGATTACATCAAGATGACATCAGGCGTTACACACTTTTGTAATAAATATAGAATGTTAGCAATCTAGTTGTTCATTGGGATACTGTTGAGAGGCAGAGGCCAGGGGCACGAACTCTGAAAATTGAAGGCAGGTAGGAGGGTGCAAAGGCAACAATTTGACCACACTGGGCAGGCAGGAAGGGCAGTGGCAGCACAACAGACTATGGAGGGCAGTGGAAAGGGGTGCAGGGGCAACAAACCAACAATACAGGACTGGCAAGAGAGGCTGTGGCAATATAATAGACCATTGTGGGCAGAAGGAAGAGGCAGTGGTAGTACAACCATACATGCCAACAGACACGTTTCAGCCAGGAAACGTCCAATGTTTTTAAGCTCAAATGGGCTTTATTTGATCTGTCTCCTGTCTACAATCTCCTCTTTTTCAATGTAACTCAAAGGGGAAAATCAATACCCCAGTTTTTTTCCAAAATCTCCCTCTTTCCAAGTTCAAAATGTTCGCAAGTATGGTACATTGGATCATGGTAGGCAGGAGGAATTGGGGTAGGGACATGGACTTGGATAACAGAGGACAGGAGGGACATGGAGAGGTGCACCAAACTGACCCTACAGGGCAGGCATCAGGGTTTGCAGCAGCACAATACACCACACAGCACATGCGGGACGGGAGTGCAGCACAACAATCCATAGAGAGCAATAGGGAGGGGACAGGACCATGCACATGGACAACAGAGAACGGAGGGGAAAGAGGCAATGGTCGCTAGCTGACCATAATGGACAGACAGGAGAGAAAGCTGCAGCATAACAGACCATAAATGGCAGGAGGGACGGATCAGGGGCATTACAAAGGAACAGACAAGCCAGGAGGGAGGGAATAGGGGTCTGCACATGGAAACAGAGGGCTGGGGGCAAGGGGGCAGGGCAGGAGCAGCAAGATGACCATGGAGGTCAGGCAGGATGGGCACTAGAAACAAGACACACCATGGAGAGCAACAATGAGACTATGATGGCATACACACAGACCATGGAGGGAAGGTGGGAGGGGGTCAGGGGCAGCTAGCTGACCACACAGGGAAGGTGGGAGGGGCCATGGCAGCACAGAAGACCATGCATGGCAAGCGGGAGGGTTAGTGGCAGCACAATGGCTATGTTGGGCAAGAAGGAGGGTGCAGGGGCATGCACAAAGGACCATGGAGGATAGAAGGGAGGGTCAGGACCTGGGCACAGACAAGAGAGTTCAGGGGAAGGGGCCTCACAACAGACCGCGCGGGGCAGGCAGGAGGAGCAGTTACTGCACAACAGACCAGGGAGGGCAGAAGGGTGTGGCAGTAAAATGGACCATGGAGGACAGGAGGAAGGGGAAAGGGGCATGGCATGTGGACAGGCAGGGTGGAGCTGGCAGGGACAGGTTACAGTCATGTGACAATGCTAGGCAGGTGGGAGGGGAGTGACAGCTCAACAGAACACTCAGAGTAGATAGGAGTGGCAGGTCCATGGAACATGGTGGGCAAAAAGGATGGCGCAGGGGCATGCACAAAGACATCGGAGGGCAGGGGGAAGGAGAATAGGGGCAGCAAGCTAAGCACAGAGGCTAAGCAGGAGGTTAATGATGGGCCATAGAATTGGGCAATGGAGGGCAGGAGGAGTGGACTGGTACATCATGTTTTTAACACAAAGGAAGGTGCACTCAAAAAGACAAAGTCCAAAATGGTATATATTCAAAAGAATTTTTCTTGGTCTTCTTATTTATTAAAGCGAATGACAGCCAACGCGTTTCGTTCCTAAAACACAGGAACTTCTTCAGGGCCGCAAGTTTAAAAGTGAACGCAAGATCTCATATCAAGATAAAATCGTGTATTGTACACAATATTCACTCAAAGTGGAAAGGAATCCATTGTTAGATCAATAATTCTGATTATTCAGAAAAATACCGACGGCATGATAACCGGCAAGACAGCAATACAACTGGTACATCATGCTAAATGGAGGGCAGTGGCAGCACATCAGACCATGCATGGCAGGAGGGAGGAGGCTAGTCCATGGATTCAGACAACAGAGGATAGGGAGGAGGTGGATGGAGCAGCAAGCTAACTGTTCAGAGAAGGTGGGTATTAGGAACTTTATTGTTTTTAAAATGTGTGTCTGTGCGAACTACTTAAAATATGAACAAGTATGCAGCATAATCTCACTTTTATTCAGGAAGAAGAGGACGTTTGTGACTGTGACTCCAGACTCACTTGGCAGAAACACCCCCTGACCCTCCACCCCCCATCACAAAATGTAATGCCCGTGAAAAGGGTAGGTGGACACAGTGTTATAAAGGACATAGTCCTGAGAGCACGATTGAAAATGAAAACTAGATATAGTATATGGTATGAACTATGCACCAAAAAGTGTGATATAAGATGAACCAGTGCGTGAAATATAATATACAGTACATTGTGCGCAATGACAGATTTATTGGAGAGCGCGAGATAGCACAGGCACTAGCGCGTGCTATGCGATATGCGCCTTGGAGTGTAATATGCACAGGGCAGTGTTGTGTAACCTAACTAGTCTCTAAAGTTGTAATATAAAATATGTGCTGGGGAGTGTAACGTTGCATATGCACTGTGACAAAGATATGGATCCCAGATTGTAATATGTATGGCATAGCGCTGTTCGTTATAACATAGGCTTCGAGGAAGGCACGTTAGATGGGGCAATATGACCCGTGTAAGGCAAGTGTGGCATGACATATTCACGGGGTGGTGTTACAGTGCACATGGGCTAGAGAGTGTCACAGCATACGCACTAGCTGGTGGAATACAACACAGATGTGTGAGGCACTCGGGGGGCACTGGTGGGTGTAACACAGCATTGGGCTCAGCCAAGAGCACGCTGTGACTCTCAAGTGAGGTTCGTCTCCTTTCCAGAGAGTAAAATAAAAAGTATTACACATCCGGCGGTGGATGTGTGTTTTATTAACCGTGAGGGGGGTTTCTTGCATAGTTTAGTCGAATTTGTGTTGAATCCCCTTTGAATGGCTTGGTGTGCGTGTATATTAAATGTGCCCGTCAATAGCTACCCATGTTTGTATAAATAAACGACAAGGTTGTCTACTTGGAGAGTACCCACCGGCGGGGGCGCCGGGATTAGGCACGGTAGGGCGTCAGACAAGTCAGAGCTTCACTAGCGGTGTAAATACATTCCATGTGGATTCATTCTATGCATAGTCGCCTTTTAATGAATATCAAGCAAATCGTCATGGTGATAGGTACATACGGTTTGTCCAGCATGTCCTAGGTGTTTCTATAAATATATATATTTTTAAAATAATAAAAAACAAAGGCCGGCCCCGGGGGATGGGGTCCCCGGGGCCATAAGTGGCCTGAGGAGGGGGGCAACGCAGCCCCCTCCTCAAGAATAAAATAAAAAAAAAAAAAAAAAAAGCCATGACCCGGGGGTTGGGGTCCCTGTTGCCGATTAAGGCCTTGGGAAGGCCAAATTTATTTTTTTCAACAAAAAAAATTAGGGTGCAGGCCCTGGGGGATGGGGTCCCCAGGGCCAGTAAATTAGATAAAGAAGGGGGGCCACACAGCCCTCCTTCTTAAAAAGATAAAATAAATAAAAGACCGGCATCGCGCCGGAGGCCACGACCCCGCCTTGCAGCACTCTGCAAACGCGACCCCTGGCCAGTTGTAAGTTGGGGAATTAATTCCCCTTCAATACTGAGGGTCCCTGAGGGCCAACTAGCCCAACAGGTATCTCCAGTATGCGCCAGGGAGCTGCGTTGCAGACAGGTGTTCTGAGGCCACGCCCCTTTTTACACCTCTATGCAACGCAGCTCTGTGGCGCTTACTGGAGGTACCTAGTGGGCTAGTTTGACCCTAGGGACCCTTAGGATTCAAGGGGACTTAATCTCTCAACTTAAAAAACGGCCACATGGCTTGTTTACACAGTGGGGAAGGGAAGGGACGGGGCCTGAGGTGACGTGTGCAAACAAGCCCTGTGGCGCGTCTTAAGTTGGGGAAATAATTCCCCTTCAATCCTGAGGGACCCTGGGGGCCAACTAGCCCACCAGGTGCTTCCAGTAAGCGCCACTGCGCTGCGTTGTAGAGAGGTGGTCTAGGCCGTGCCCCTTTTGACATCTCTCTGCAGCGCAGGCCTGTGGCGCTTACTGGAGGTACCTAGTGGTCTAGTTGGACCCTAGGGACCCTCAGGATTCAAGGGGACTTAATCTCCCAACTTAAAACGGCCACAGGGCGTGTTTACACAGTGGGGAAGGGAGGGGACGGGGCCTGAGGTGACGTGTGCAAACACGCCCTGTGGCGCGTTTTAAGAGGTAGTTTTAATCCCCTGCCCTATTATATACTAGGGGCTTACAGAGGAGGTCATGCTGATCACAGAGGGACCCCAACGCATAGTGTTCCCTAGTGTATCTAGGTGTTTTCACTGTATTCTGAGTGTTTTTTAACATAGCACTGGCTCTAGGACTGGTTAGTCAGACTCAGTTACCACCAGTATCCGTCTGAAAAAGTTAAGGGGACAGGATGATTTTGCAACAAGGCTTCTTTCTGCTCTTCTGTTTGTTCTTTCTGCACGTTATCCTTCTTCCTGCACTTTTCTTCGTCTTTGAGGACTTCTGTTGCTTCTTTCTGCATTTCTTTTTTTTCTTTCTGTGCATTTTTTCTTCTTTCTTCACAAGTCCTATCTCTGTAGGCATAGTTAGAAATTAGCATTTAAAAAACCTTTGAAATTCACTGAAAAAACCATAGGTTTCAGGCACGTTATAGTTAGGAATTAGCATTTAAAAAACCTTAGAAATTCACTGAAAAAACCATAGGTTTCAGGGGTGTTATAGTTAGCTGGACTTTTCACTCGTACAAAACCATTGAAATTCCCCCGTTATAGTTAGTTCAGCTAACTATAACTCGTGCGCCCGCAATGCACTGCTGATGACGTCACATAATACATCACTCATGACATGGTCAGTGACATCCCTCATGACATCACTGATGACATCTCAAATGACATCACTGATGACATCATCCAGTGAATGTGTGTTTTTCTGAAAATTACATATGTTTTATATATGTATATCTCAAGGTCGATGGTGACAGTTTGGTTAGTTCATTTTTCCGGCTCCTACAGTTAGGATCCTGGTGCACTGAGCTCTGCCTTTTTGGCAATTTTAGTCAGGAAAATCTTTCCAAAATCTTTCAGTTTTAACAACTTTTGACATTTTCAGCACCTAGAGTGCAGAAAACCTATTTTCTGACAGGAAAGACTTTTATTTTCTGTCAAAAATGCCTTCACATTTTGTGAAGTGCCCTTCCTTTGGAAAGAAAAAGGCTTAGGCAGACCCTCACTCTATCTTCATTGTTTGCCAGCCGGAGTCCCATTATCCTGAGAACTGTGGTCATTGCCAGAAATTCTCCAGACGTACTCTGAGAGACAGAGACAACATTGGACTTCGTGGTCTTCAAGAGAGAGAAATAGCAGTTTCATCAATAGGCCTTGGGGAACAACACTCTTATTCCAAAGAGCCCCCCTCTCGCGTCAAGGACTCCTGCAGACAAAGTTAAAGACACAATCATCAAAACAGGAGGTATTCCCGATCGTTGACGAGAGGCCTGGCGTTGAGGGTGAAGCAATTACCGGTGTTCATGCCGTCAACACGTTTGCAGTTGAAGACACCGTCAAAGGTGGTATTGAGTCACCACTTGGCATCAAAGCACCCTCGGTGTTCGCTGCCGAAAGTTACATTGGTCTCAAGATCACTGCCAACGGGTCCCATTGATGTCGAAGAAGCAGGTATTGACGTCATAACCTGTGGGGAAGATACCGTCGACTTTAGGGGAAAGCATTCGATATCACACTCAGTAGCAAAACCACCGTAGAAAGAAAAACTTTCGACGTCCCACACTGTGGAAAAACCACCGTTGACGTTGAGAGCTGAATCGAGGTCTCATTCTATATCTAGGACCAGATCATGATCGCCTTTGAACATTTCTCCACGCTGGCTGCCAAGTCTAAAACGTAGACCTGTGCTCCGTCGTACTCTAAATATTCTCAGGCATATTCTCTTTCAAGAATAACACCTGAGATTCACATTTCGGGTACACCATCCCCTAAACGGTCACCATCTCCTCAATTCTCTCCAAGCATACCAGCTGTGCACCCAGTGACTCCGATATGACGATTGAGTAGCCCGCATCTTCCACCTGCGGCACATAATCCTCCTCAAAGACCTAAGAGTCCATTCCGTCACTGCTCCAGATCTAAGGTAACATCAAGAACAAGATCCATTTAAAGATCTAGAAGATTGAAGATCTAGACATAGAAGAAGGAGAGCTAAATCTTGGTCTATGACTTCTCGCTCTTTAGTCAGAGATTACTGTCTTACTCTAACAGACACACCTCCTGCAAGAGTAGCAATGATGTTAAACTTTGACATCCCTACTAGCACAACATCAGCTTCTGAGATCTTTGAGACTCTGCATCATAGAACAGTTACACGACTACTAATTCCTCTGGTTTCTGGTTTTTTGTAGCCTGCAATGCAATTATTTCTAATGCTTGCATCAGTGAAGTCAGCTCCATCTTGACTTCTCACGAAGTATAAACCTCCTGACCAGGACTTAGAAGAAACGGAGCTAGCGGTAACCCTCTTGGACAGCACCGGATTTGTGTGTTCCCCTTTGTGTTAATAGGTGATAAATTCAATTACACCCTCTGTGTGCGCTCTCGACTGGTACCCGCTAACACAATACCTCCCCAACCTCTGGGGCAAGATAGGAACATAGACAGCAAAAGGCGCACCACAATTTCAAAGTAGATCAAAATCAGTCCATATACATTCAATTTTTCTTTTTCAAAAAGATCTTCTTTATTTTTCATATGTTAAAATGACATTTACGAGCAGCCAGAGCAGCCGACGCGTTTCGTCCACATGGGACTTCTTCAGGGCTGCAAAGTGTATATGTAAAACAATGTATAAATACAATGAATACCAACATACAATATATACAAAACAAACAACATTATTGTAAATCATAAATGAATATGCATACAGTACTAATGAGACGGAAGACAAAGGACAAAAATGAAAATAAAACAAACATTTCAAAAACAATTTAAAAAAACAAGGTTCTGAGTCAATTAATCCTTGTTATTGGTTTAAATTCAATAGCTTTCAGTATCATTAAGTAATCAACTCAACGGCATGTTTCCAACTTGGTAGGAAAAAACTACACCATTGTGTGATGCAGCTGGTTTATAGAAAGAATACATAAGCCATCGTTAATTAAGTCAGAAGGGGAAAAGGGTAGCTATCAACAGGCTCAGAGAAGTATCATCGGAAGTGGAAAGTAAAAGAGAGAAAAGGGCGGTTCCAAGATGTACCCACCGTTAGAGACAGTACATCTGTTTATGTGATTCTTGCTTGAGAATTCAGGGATAACCTTTTCCAGAGTCACTAAGAAATGTCAAAAATGGATAAGCATTACTCAGCGTAGTGTTCTAATATTTGCAGAGTGTCAAAAGGTACATATTATGTAATGATAGTCTAAAGAATTTAGGCAAAAGATGCGGTACAAAATCTATCAAGGGGTTTCCTTCAACGTCACTGAGATTGGTCAAAGAGATTTATATAAAAAAGATTACTCTTTAATGTAGTGTTTTGATGATCGCAGACACCAGAGTGACAAAGACACAATTAATTTAAATGATAACCTGAGGAGTTAGAAGGAAGTGGGGTATAAAGCTTAGCAAGGGGTCATATACAAAAGTCGGTAGCACAAATGAATAAACATATAAACACTAATTCCAGTGTCACAAGTCAGCCCCCCAGAAGAAGAGTACCACTTTACCAAAGTACATAGGGGCTAAACAAGGTAAAATAAACCCTATAAGGATATCTGTACTTACATAAATAATAAGTATATCAAAAAATAGAGTGGTGATCTTGTATCGATGGGTAGCAAATGCGCGTCCCGTCTTAGAGAGAATCAAGCGTCCAATGAAGTAAAACCAATGATATAGTGGGATCCCGACTCTTTAGAATGCCTAAGATGGGAACACAATAAGCTAATGATTAAAATCAATAGTTGCGTTTTATGATAGGATCAACTACCCCAATCACAGTATTAGGTATAGTTATAAGGATATCTGTACTTACATAAATAATGAGTATATCAAAAATTAGAATGGTGGTCTTGTATCGATGGGTAGCAAATGCGCGTCCCGTTATAAAGAGAATCAAGCGTCCAATAAAATAAAACCAATGATATAGTGGGATCCCGACTCTTTAGAATACCTAGGATGGGAACACAATAACTAATGATTAGAATCAATAGTTGCGTTTTCTAATAGGATCAACTACCCCATTCACAGTATTAGGTGTGGGTTAGTCTAGAGTGGGGTTTGAGATGGGGTAAATCAGGGCAACACCGTTATAATTGCGACCAGAGTAGGACCATCAAGGGTTATGAGCAACCAATTTTTTAAAATTGTATAGTCTTGATGTAGGTGACCAAACTATATTTATCACCAATAGTACTATGTTTAAGAGATAATAAAAAATTTTTTTTAAAGAAAATAAATAAATTCCTTGTATCAACAAGACAAGGGATTAACCCCTAACATATATCTAAGGGGTTTTAGTATCAGAGTGCCATTAGTCCCAAAAGAAACAAACAAGCTCAATCAGGGTTTTTGAGTTTGCCAACACTACTGCTAGATTAGACCATTTTCGAGTGCTCAAAGACCAATTCATCCAAACCCCCAGCGCACCTACCAGATTCCGCATCCTCCAGGTCCTAAGTTGCAATCCTCAGGTTTTCAGTAACACACGAGACTCCTGCTCGTGTGTTTATATAGCGATTTACCCCATGTCAACTACGAACACCTGGGTCCCTGCCTCGTGACCAGGGTTAGCATCGTGGTGATATGACTGGAGTTAGCGTGTAAACGCAGCGGCCATTTTAAAAGGGGTGAACCGTAATAAGCCTGCTGATGTAACGAGGATTTGAAATCAGGTCGATAGTAAAGTGTTATAATAGCGAACGGCACATAAGTTTATTGCCGTGCATCTGGTGCATGCTAACTACAAAAAGAAAGGGAAAATTTAGATAAGAGAAAAACAAAACTTCGTAAGAGTGGTAGTGTGTGACCACATGTGATACTGCTAGTATCAAAAAAATTTGGTTCCGTACATCCGATTCATAATAATTGCGAATGAGAGAAAAAAATGGGGGTATGTCAATAGAGAGAAAACAGCACTTCGTATATACCAAAAAACGGACAAAACAGCCGCCATTTTGGAACAGGAAAGAAATGTCTACATGGTGGCCATCTTAGAACGATGGAAAAAGCGATCGACCTGTTTGCATGGTGGCCATCTTAGAACGGTGTGAAAAGGACGAAATTCGGATTTAAAGTATGTTATAATTGCGGAAAACACGCATATTCATTGTCTTTACTCGTTAGTTCAAATCAAGCCCTACTCCATGAAAGCCTGAAGATGGGCAAATCAGCCACTGTTTTAAAGCCGACATTTTGGAACAGGAAAGTATTGTCTATATGGTGGCCATCTTAGAAAGGTGGAAAAAGCGATTGAACTGTTAGTGTCGACAGGGTCTAGAGAAAGGGCGAAAATAGAGTTTAAAGTGTGTTATAATTGCAGAAGGCACGCATATTCATTGTATTTACTCGTTAGTCCAAATCAAGCCACACTCCATGAGAGCCTGAAAACGGGCAAATCAGCCTAAATCAATCTTCAGTGTGTATAATCTCATAATCATAGATATTGTCAATTCAAGGAGAGAACCAGAAAGTACAGTTTTGGTAAAGCGACAGAGTTGAGAATATGTCAATTAACAACATGAACCAGGCTATACCATGGACACATAAAGATCACAATCATAGTGAATAAACATATGTAGACCAGTAATGTGAGCTAGGTTATACCAGGAGCAAATAGTAATAACCATCCCAATGATCAAAGGTACATAACGTGGTAGTTGTCAAAGTTCCGCGTTATGGATTAGTACATAATTAACACACAAAGATCCATATCAGCATCAACATATTGTTATTCCAGAACAACAGGGATAGAGTTAGCTTAATCGGAAAAGATGGGCGGTTGGTACAAAAAATATCCTATACAAAAATACAAAAGTACATAGTCATCTGATGGTCAGATTAAGTTGTTCTTAAATCTTATGTTTTCTACAGGAAATAATGCATTTCAGATTCTGTGTTGTGCCCCATTTCCACACATCGGAGCCTACATATCCAACCTGCCTCGTTACGTCTCAATTCTAACTCCCTATTCCCTCCTCTGGGGGATGGTTGTATATGATCTATCCCAAAGAACCACAGTTCATTTGGCTTGTGCCCTTTGTCCTGGATATGTGTAGTAAGGGGATACTTGGAATCACCTTTTACTGCCGCTCTTAGGTGTTCCTGTATTCTAATCTTAAGTTCCCTTTTTGTGCTGCCTACGTAGATGATGTTACATGGACAACCTAGGATGTATGTTACAAAAGTTGTTTTACATGTAATGGTGTGCTTGATCTTGTGTGTTTTATCAGTGTTGTATCTGAACGTACGTGTTTTGTTTCTTCCCAGTTTACAGACATTACATTTCATACATGTAAAGAAGCCCCCGTTGCCCTCTGTCAGCCAGTTTGGGGGTTTGGGGGATGTTACAAAACTGGGGCATAAAATGTTCCTCAGACTCTGACCCCGTCTGTAGGTTATCCTGGGTGTGTTAGGGATTTCATCCTTCAGACCCGGTATATCACATAGTAATCTCCAATGTTTCCTCATGATGTTATAAATCCGATTACTATCTTTATTGAAGGTGGTAACAAGAGCAACGGTAGATTGTTTTTTAGTACGTGATGTTTTTTTCTTCTCCAGGGTAGTTTCTCTCTTTATCTTGTAAGCCCTTTTTTCGACCTTATTCATGAGGGGCACAGGGTAACCTCTATTGATGAATCTGTTTTTGGTCTCTGTTATATTGCGGATGAATCCATCCTGAGTGCTGCAGATCCTCCTCATTCTTATCATTTCCCCAAAGGGGATGTTGTTGACAACATGTCGAGGATGGGCGCTTTCATAACGCAGTACACTATTACAGGCAGTGTTCTTGCGGTATACCGTGCTCTGTATTGTGTTGTTCTGCACAAAAAACTGGATGTCCAGGAAATCAATCCTCTCCTTACTCCAGTTGATTGTGAATCTTATGTTGTATGGATTATCATTGAGGAAATGAAAGTAGCTCATCAGTTCAGGGACAGGTCCATTCCAGATGATGATGACATCATCTATGTACCTGCCCCAGAACAGTATGTATTCCATCCATGTGGAGGCATGGCGGCCCCAGGCATGCACCCGCTCATACCAGCCCATGAATAGGCCGGCATAAGCAGGCGCAAACCTGGAACCCATGGCAGTGCCCTGTGTCTGTTGAAACCACTTGTTGTCGTGGAGAAAGTAGTTTTTGGACAGGATGATGTCTGTCATCTCCATTAACATCTCATTATGAGATAGGTGGACAGCAGATCTTTGTCCCAAAAAGAATTCTAATGCCCTGAAGCCAAATTCTTTTTTAATGCTAGTATAAAGGCTGGACACATCGAGGGTAGTAAAGACTAAGGTGTCTGTCCATTCCAAACCCTCAAGTTTGGATAGAATGTCCTTGCTATCCCTCACATACGCAGGTAGGTTTTGGACCAATGGCTGTAAGAATCCATCTACATATTCCGATAATCTCTCTGTAGGAGAGTTAATACCGGAAATGATTGGTCGGCCAGGTGGGAAAGGTGCTCCTTTATGCACTTTGGGCAAAATATAAATACACGGGAAAGTGGGCTCTCCGACAGCAAGATATTCGTATTCCTTGCCATCAATTAACCCAATCTCACGCCATTCAACTAGTTTGCCATTGATGTGTTTGCATAGTGATTTCATCGGGTTATGAGACAGTTTCATATAACAGTTAGTGTCAGCCAATTGTCTTTCTATCTCTCCCATGTAGTCTACTTTGTCCATCACCACCACGTTACCCCCTTTGTCGGCCTCACGAATGACCAACGCAGGGTTAGACTTCAGATCCCTCAAAGCGCGATTTTCGGCTGTGGTGAGGTTGTATGTAGTGTTATGGTTTACATGACGTGTGCCCTGGAGCTTGTATAGATCCTGGCTTACTTTTTCCCAAAAGATATCAATATTTGGGTGTGTGCCTGTGGGTATGAATTTAGATCTTTCCTTAAGACCACTGTTAATGGTAAGGTCCTCATCAATATTCAATTCGGTACGTAATGAATCTGTGTCCATTTCTGTTTCAAACTGTATAGATAACATGGATTTGAGAGCATTGAATTCCGCAACTGTTTGTTCCGAAACCCCATGGGCTTGTTGGTTGTTAGTACACATAGGCCAGACTCTTGAGAAATGTTCTTTCAATTTTATTTGCCGCACAAATTTAAACAGGTCAACAAAAACATCAACATCCCTGCCAGATTGGGTTGGGCAGAATCCTAAGCCTTTACTGAGAACAGACAATTCACAGGTTGACAAAGTTGTGTGTGACAGATTAACAATCCTCAATTCCTCCATTGTGGGTTCCTCATTACGGTTTAATTCCTGTTCCCTCCCCTCCTCGATCTCGTCGATCTGTCCGAGGTTATATTTGTTGTGTTTTTGTTTTTCTCGCTGTTTCTGCCATCTCCTACCGCCCCTTCTTGTCCTTGTTCCTTTGGAGCTAATCTCCCCCCTACTCTCACCTTCTCCATTTCCAATAAAAAAGAAGAGGGTTGAGCAATCTTAGACTGTACAGGTGTTAAATCTTCCGGTGGTATAGAGCTGACTGAAGAGGAGACCGAAGATACACTACCCGCAAGCGAGGAACCCGGTGTGTCCTCACGAGGTCTTTTCCCCTCTCCCACAGTATTGATGTTATCGTACTTGCGGGCAAAGGTATAAACCCTACCATCTCTGTAATCTTTGTCGTCTCTACGTATCTTCTTCACCTTTTTGTCCTTGAGATAGATTTGATAATCCTCAAGGATTTTGTTAAGAATCTCGTAATTCTTTCGAATTACCTCCTTAGGCTCCAGTGTAGATATCTCAGCCTCTAGGTCACTAATCTCCTGTTGCAACTTCTTCCCTTTCCCCTCTGCGTTTTTAATGAGTATCCGCATCATTACAAATGATGCGTCATGTAAATTCTTCTCCCAGTCCCTGAGGTCATCAGTTTCAAGATTTTCAAAGGTGGGAAAAATGAGGATTCTAAGTCCTCTGGGGATCTTATCATTTTCCATGTATTTCTCAAGGGTTGTTCCATCCCACCAACGAGCCATTTCGGCTTTTTTTAGTCTCTCCAATTTTTGGAACTTAATCTTCAGACCCTCAGGACTGGGGGTTTTTGTAGTGGGATCTCCTGTCTTGGAGTTAGTTGTAAACAGATCCTGTGCTAACTCATGTCTCCTATCCTTAAATTGGGCCATCTTATTTCAAAATTGAGTTCAAGTTCACTGTCTTCCAATTAGTACAATTTGCTGTGATACAGTAATTTATTGGGGTTAATCCGTGCTAACTGGGGTGCAAATACAACTTAGAAGAAACGGAGCTAGCGGTAACCCTCTTGGACAGCACCGGATTTGTGTGTTCCCCTTTGTGTTAATAGGTGATAAATTCAATTACACCCTCTGTGTGCGCTCTCGACTGGTACCCGCTAACACAATACCTCCCCAACCTCTGGGGCAAGATAGGAACATAGACAGCAAAAGGCGCACCACAATTTCAAAGTAGATCAAAATCAGTCCATATACATTCAATTTTTCTTTTTCAAAAAGATCTTCTTTATTTTTCATATGTTAAAATGACATTTACGAGCAGCCAGAGCAGCCGACGCGTTTCGTCCACATGGGACTTCTTCAGGGCTGCAAAGTGTATATGTAAAACAATGTATAAATACAATGAATACCAACATACAATATATACAAAACAAACAACATTATTGTAAATCATAAATGAATATGCATACAGTACTAATGAGACGGAAGACAAAGGACAAAAATGAAAATAAAACAAACATTTCAAAAACAATTTAAAAAAACAAGGTTCTGAGTCAATTAATCCTTGTTATTGGTTTAAATTCAATAGCTTTCAGTATCATTAAGTAATCAACTCAACGGCATGTTTCCAACTTGGTAGGAAAAAACTACACCATTGTGTGATGCAGCTGGTTTATAGAAAGAATACATAAGCCATCGTTAATTAAGTCAGAAGGGGAAAAGGGTAGCTATCAACAGGCTCAGAGAAGTATCATCGGAAGTGGAAAGTAAAAGAGAGAAAAGGGCGGTTCCAAGATGTACCCACCGTTAGAGACAGTACATCTGTTTATGTGATTCTTGCTTGAGAATTCAGGGATAACCTTTTCCAGAGTCACTAAGAAATGTCAAAAATGGATAAGCATTACTCAGCGTAGTGTTCTAATATTTGCAGAGTGTCAAAAGGTACATATTATGTAATGATAGTCTAAAGAATTTAGGCAAAAGATGCGGTACAAAATCTATCAAGGGGTTTCCTTCAACGTCACTGAGATTGGTCAAAGAGATTTATATAAAAAAGATTACTCTTTAATGTAGTGTTTTGATGATCGCAGACACCAGAGTGACAAAGACACAATTAATTTAAATGATAACCTGAGGAGTTAGAAGGAAGTGGGGTATAAAGCTTAGCAAGGGGTCATATACAAAAGTCGGTAGCACAAATGAATAAACATATAAACACTAATTCCAGTGTCACAAGTCAGCCCCCCAGAAGAAGAGTACCACTTTACCAAAGTACATAGGGGCTAAACAAGGTAAAATAAACCCTATAAGGATATCTGTACTTACATAAATAATAAGTATATCAAAAAATAGAGTGGTGATCTTGTATCGATGGGTAGCAAATGCGCGTCCCGTCTTAGAGAGAATCAAGCGTCCAATGAAGTAAAACCAATGATATAGTGGGATCCCGACTCTTTAGAATGCCTAAGATGGGAACACAATAAGCTAATGATTAAAATCAATAGTTGCGTTTTATGATAGGATCAACTACCCCAATCACAGTATTAGGTATAGTTATAAGGATATCTGTACTTACATAAATAATGAGTATATCAAAAATTAGAATGGTGGTCTTGTATCGATGGGTAGCAAATGCGCGTCCCGTTATAAAGAGAATCAAGCGTCCAATAAAATAAAACCAATGATATAGTGGGATCCCGACTCTTTAGAATACCTAGGATGGGAACACAATAACTAATGATTAGAATCAATAGTTGCGTTTTCTAATAGGATCAACTACCCCATTCACAGTATTAGGTGTGGGTTAGTCTAGAGTGGGGTTTGAGATGGGGTAAATCAGGGCAACACCGTTATAATTGCGACCAGAGTAGGACCATCAAGGGTTATGAGCAACCAATTTTTTAAAATTGTATAGTCTTGATGTAGGTGACCAAACTATATTTATCACCAATAGTACTATGTTTAAGAGATAATAAAAAATTTTTTTTAAAGAAAATAAATAAATTCCTTGTATCAACAAGACAAGGGATTAACCCCTAACATATATCTAAGGGGTTTTAGTATCAGAGTGCCATTAGTCCCAAAAGAAACAAACAAGCTCAATCAGGGTTTTTGAGTTTGCCAACACTACTGCTAGATTAGACCATTTTCGAGTGCTCAAAGACCAATTCATCCAAACCCCCAGCGCACCTACCAGATTCCGCATCCTCCAGGTCCTAAGTTGCAATCCTCAGGTTTTCAGTAACACACGAGACTCCTGCTCGTGTGTTTATATAGCGATTTACCCCATGTCAACTACGAACACCTGGGTCCCTGCCTCGTGACCAGGGTTAGCATCGTGGTGATATGACTGGAGTTAGCGTGTAAACGCAGCGGCCATTTTAAAAGGGGTGAACCGTAATAAGCCTGCTGATGTAACGAGGATTTGAAATCAGGTCGATAGTAAAGTGTTATAATAGCGAACGGCACATAAGTTTATTGCCGTGCATCTGGTGCATGCTAACTACAAAAAGAAAGGGAAAATTTAGATAAGAGAAAAACAAAACTTCGTAAGAGTGGTAGTGTGTGACCACATGTGATACTGCTAGTATCAAAAAAATTTGGTTCCGTACATCCGATTCATAATAATTGCGAATGAGAGAAAAAAATGGGGGTATGTCAATAGAGAGAAAACAGCACTTCGTATATACCAAAAAACGGACAAAACAGCCGCCATTTTGGAACAGGAAAGAAATGTCTACATGGTGGCCATCTTAGAACGATGGAAAAAGCGATCGACCTGTTTGCATGGTGGCCATCTTAGAACGGTGTGAAAAGGACGAAATTCGGATTTAAAGTATGTTATAATTGCGGAAAACACGCATATTCATTGTCTTTACTCGTTAGTTCAAATCAAGCCCTACTCCATGAAAGCCTGAAGATGGGCAAATCAGCCACTGTTTTAAAGCCGACATTTTGGAACAGGAAAGTATTGTCTATATGGTGGCCATCTTAGAAAGGTGGACAATATCTATGATTATGAGATTATACACACTGAAGATTGATTTAGGCTGATTTGCCCGTTTTCAGGCTCTCATGGAGTGTGGCTTGATTTGGACTAACGAGTAAATACAATGAATATGCGTGCCTTCTGCAATTATAACACACTTTAAACTCTATTTTCGCCCTTTCTCTAGACCCTGTCGACACTAACAGTTCAATCGCTTTTTCCACCTTTCTAAGATGGCCACCATATAGACAATACTTTCCTGTTCCAAAATGTCGGCTTTAAAACAGTGGCTGATTTGCCCATCTTCAGGCTTTCATGGAGTAGGGCTTGATTTGAACTAACGAGTAAAGACAATGAATATGCGTGTTTTCCGCAATTATAACATACTTTAAATCCGAATTTCGTCCTTTTCACACCGTTCTAAGATGGCCACCATGCAAACAGGTCGATCGCTTTTTCCATCGTTCTAAGATGGCCACCATGTAGACATTTCTTTCCTGTTCCAAAATGGCGGCTGTTTTGTCCGTTTTTTGGTATATACGAAGTGCTGTTTTCTCTCTATTGACATACCCCCATTTTTTTCTCTCATTCGCAATTATTATGAATCGGATGTACGGAACCAAATTTTTTTGATACTAGCAGTATCACATGTGGTCACACACTACCACTCTTACGAAGTTTTGTTTTTCTCTTATCTAAATTTTCCCTTTCTTTTTGTAGTTAGCATGCACCAGATGCACGGCAATAAACTTATGTGCCGTTCGCTATTATAACACTTTACTATCGACCTGATTTCAAATCCTCGTTACATCAGCAGGCTTATTACGGTTCACCCCTTTTAAAATGGCCGCTGCGTTTACACGCTAACTCCAGTCATATCACCACGATGCTAACCCTGGTCACGAGGCAGGGACCCAGGTGTTCGTAGTTGACATGGGGTAAATCGCTATATAAACACACGAGCAGGAGTCTCGTGTGTTACTGAAAACCTGAGGATTGCAACTTAGGACCTGGAGGATGCGGAATCTGGTAGGTGCGCTGGGGGTTTGGATGAATTGGTCTTTGAGCACTCGAAAATGGTCTAATCTAGCAGTAGTGTTGGCAAACTCAAAAACCCTGATTGAGCTTGTTTGTTTCTTTTGGGACTAATGGCACTCTGATACTAAAACCCCTTAGATATATGTTAGGGGTTAATCCCTTGTCTTGTTGATACAAGGAATTTATTTATTTTCTTTAAAAAAAATTTTTTATTATCTCTTAAACATAGTACTATTGGTGATAAATATAGTTTGGTCACCTACATCAAGACTATACAATTTTAAAAAATTGGTTGCTCATAACCCTTGATGGTCCTACTCTGGTCGCAATTATAACGGTGTTGCCCTGATTTACCCCATCTCAAACCCCACTCTAGACTAACCCACACCTAATACTGTGAATGGGGTAGTTGATCCTATTAGAAAACGCAACTATTGATTCTAATCATTAGTTATTGTGTTCCCATCCTAGGTATTCTAAAGAGTCGGGATCCCACTATATCATTGGTTTTATTTTATTGGACGCTTGATTCTCTTTATAACGGGACGCGCATTTGCTACCCATCGATACAAGACCACCATTCTAATTTTTGATATACTCATTATTTATGTAAGTACAGATATCCTTATAACTATACCTAATACTGTGATTGGGGTAGTTGATCCTATCATAAAACGCAACTATTGATTTTAATCATTAGCTTATTGTGTTCCCATCTTAGGCATTCTAAAGAGTCGGGATCCCACTATATCATTGGTTTTACTTCATTGGACGCTTGATTCTCTCTAAGACGGGACGCGCATTTGCTACCCATCGATACAAGATCACCACTCTATTTTTTGATATACTTATTATTTATGTAAGTACAGATATCCTTATAGGGTTTATTTTACCTTGTTTAGCCCCTATGTACTTTGGTAAAGTGGTACTCTTCTTCTGGGGGGCTGACTTGTGACACTGGAATTAGTGTTTATATGTTTATTCATTTGTGCTACCGACTTTTGTATATGACCCCTTGCTAAGCTTTATACCCCACTTCCTTCTAACTCCTCAGGTTATCATTTAAATTAATTGTGTCTTTGTCACTCTGGTGTCTGCGATCATCAAAACACTACATTAAAGAGTAATCTTTTTTATATAAATCTCTTTGACCAATCTCAGTGACGTTGAAGGAAACCCCTTGATAGATTTTGTACCGCATCTTTTGCCTAAATTCTTTAGACTATCATTACATAATATGTACCTTTTGACACTCTGCAAATATTAGAACACTACGCTGAGTAATGCTTATCCATTTTTGACATTTCTTAGTGACTCTGGAAAAGGTTATCCCTGAATTCTCAAGCAAGAATCACATAAACAGATGTACTGTCTCTAACGGTGGGTACATCTTGGAACCGCCCTTTTCTCTCTTTTACTTTCCACTTCCGATGATACTTCTCTGAGCCTGTTGATAGCTACCCTTTTCCCCTTCTGACTTAATTAACGATGGCTTATGTATTCTTTCTATAAACCAGCTGCATCACACAATGGTGTAGTTTTTTCCTACCAAGTTGGAAACATGCCGTTGAGTTGATTACTTAATGATACTGAAAGCTATTGAATTTAAACCAATAACAAGGATTAATTGACTCAGAACCTTGTTTTTTTAAATTGTTTTTGAAATGTTTGTTTTATTTTCATTTTTGTCCTTTGTCTTCCGTCTCATTAGTACTGTATGCATATTCATTTATGATTTACAATAATGTTGTTTGTTTTGTATATATTGTATGTTGGTATTCATTGTATTTATACATTGTTTTACATATACACTTTGCAGCCCTGAAGAAGTCCCATGTGGACGAAACGCGTCGGCTGCTCTGGCTGCTCGTAAATGTCATTTTAACATATGAAAAATAAAGAAGATCTTTTTGAAAAAGAAAAATTGAATGTATATGGACTGATTTTGATCTACTTTGAAATTGTGGTGCGCCTTTTGCTGTCTATGTTCCTCCTGACCAGGACCCATTATTTCACAGATCCTCCTCTTGATTCAGTCATTGTAACAGCTGCAATATAATCGCACATGGTTGTTTCGTCCTTCAGATAAGGATAGCAAGGAAGTAGATGCTATTGACAAAAAGATGTGTGGAACATCAACCTCAACTATGAGTGTGGCATGTGCTTCTGCTTTGTTGGAGAGATACAATAGGTAATTGTGGGATTTACTTAAAACGTTTACTGAAAAACTGCCAGAGGAGGACAGACCAGATTTTCAAAAGATCTTGAAGGAAGGCGACTAGGTATATTTTTTTGTGTGGATATTTCTTTATTGAAATTTTACATTATACAACAGATATAATGTACTTGTCAATAAACTTTTTCGATATATCACATCCGTTTGGTTTACTGTCACAAGTGGTATCGGTGCAGTTTACTAATATAGTTTGAAAAATAGTTTCAATGACCCTGTATGCTTTTGCTGACGTTCTTATATTAGAGCAGGAGTTTCATCCGGTGCCTTATTCAAGAGGACATACCCAATTTATAGCAAGAAAAAGGCAACATTAAAGCATCTAAAAAGGAAAACATTGAGAAGTAACAATGAGTGTGGAGTCTCTACAGTTCGGCTTTGCATGTATTATATAAAAGTGAATATATCACAGTTCAGGGTCAGATTGCGGTCTGGTGTTTGCATGGGGTGGGACCATATATACCTTGTGCATTTATTTTCATGCTCAAAAAGGTATGCACCTCCCAGACAGGGGGCAGCAAGTGTACTGCGCTTGGGAGGGGTATCCTACTCCTAGTCTTAATCCGTGTGGAGGGACATCACATCCCAGCCACACCATAGTGGTGGCCAGCCATAACTCCTGTAGTCGCTGGCGGATTATCAACCAATTTAGCCTCGATGACTGTGAGATATGCCCGCCAGTCAGGAGGATTATTTTCTCTTGAGCGGTCCAATTGTAACCCTTGAGAAATGTCTAGCTTGGCCACTAGGGCTCTAGGCAGATCTTTAAACCAAAGAAAGATAGGAGGAGGCACCCGGGCCTTCCAATACATAGTCAAGCTGTGCTCTGCAACCACCAGAGCCAGGGCTAAAAAAGGATTTTATGACTTGCGTTTGGGTGAGCGTTTAGTGATCCCAAACAGAAAATGTTGTCCATGCACCTGCAATGTTGTGTCTGTGGCCTCATTCAGTATTGCTGCTATTTCTGTCCAGTATGTGGTTATTCTCCGGCATGACCACACCATATGCATAAGGGTGGCCACATGGGCGTCACACTGAGGGCAAGTTTCTGAGGAGCCCTGATACATCCTGGTTATCCTATGATGATTGAGATAGGTGTGATGAAAGTAGTTGATTTGGGTATACTTCAGCCTTGCATTGATTGAGATGATCTTAGGGATTCCCAGACACTGTGTCTGTTGCTTGTCAGTGAATGTAATTGATAATTCCTCATCCCAATAAGCCTGTAAATGTGTTATCAGGGGTGTTCTATCTTGACATAGTGAGGTATAAAGCATTGTGATTGCTCGTCGGGCAGTACCATGCGTAAGGAGTGTTTGAAGCAGTCCATACCACTTGTAATTGATTTGTCAATGAGGTATACAGTAGAAAGGAGCCTGGGGGTGTCCCATAGTCATATACTAGCACATGAATTTGGTAAGAATAGTCAGTAAACCTGTTGCCCCACGTGGTGAGTCCTGCTTTTGTCCAATCTCTCGCATCTGGTCTGTGGCCGTGCAATACATAACACGGGGCCACCCAGAGTGGCAGGGCCGGAGCATACAGGAGTAGGGGACTCTTCTTATACAAATAATGATGCCAGAAAACCTTGGCCGTGGACATCAATAGATTACATGGTTTCTTTGGTAGCTTAGTCTCATTTTTTTTAATTTATTTATTTTCAATATGTTTATTGAGCTTTTTGATTGAAAAGGTAAAATAACAAATAAGAAAATAAAAGAGAAGCAAACATTACAACCAGTAATAACAAAGGAAAGACACAGTCCAAACATAAACAGCCTCCAGTAGCATGTCCTATACATACAGACAAATCATATGTCAGAGATTGAATCAAGCAATAATAGATACAGAGGATTTAGAATGGAAACAAAAGAGTGGTCCCACTATCTAAACAAGCCGTAGCGCCCATCCTGTGCATCACCGTGAACGGGGGAAAGAGAAAGGGGGGGGGGCTGGGGCAAGCAGTCCATATCATAGGTTGTACAGTCCCATCGAGCCCTAAGAAGTGGGAGTAGCCCCCAACGGGGATGTAGCCTCTCCCTGCTTAGCAGCAGCTGGGGACGGTCTCCGTTCCAAATACAGGGCCCAAAAGTTTTTAGGTCTGTTACGGGGTGGCAATAATTTGCTGTAATTTTCAGTTTGAGTACAACAGTATAGCATATCTCTAGTCCATTGTTGCAAAGTCGGCGTTGGACCACGAAGCCAACAGACAGCCACACATCTCTTTGCGAGTAGCAACGCCATATTGACCAGGCGTCTGTGGCTCTTGGGGAGTGGCAGTGAGTAGCCTAGTAGAGCAAGGAACGGATCCGGGGTCAGCGACCTAAGGCACATTCTACAAGGGGAAAGGCTGCAACCGCAGCTCTTCTAAGAAATGTTCCCATTTCAGAAATATACAAAGCCGCTACATGAAGATCTGTACATACCTTTACTAGACATTATTGTCTAGATTCAGACAGACTTCTATGAGTAATCTTTTTTTTTTTTTTTTTTAAGTTTATTGAGTTTTCATAGAGTACATACTTGACATTTCAGCAAATAGGACAATCATACAGCTAAAGCATAGGAAATAACATATGTCACTTGAAAAGGTTCAGTACATAAGAGCCAGTAAGTATAATTCTAGAGTATTAGTGCGGACCGTTACACAATTACAAAGGAGCTACCTTAATTCAACTGGCAACAGAGGGAAAAGAAAAAATTTAAATAAACTATGCGACATCACAAGTTGCAGCCGCTGTGGAACGTCAGGGGGGGATACATCTCTAGTGAAGGAGACCGCTATAAACCAGTATAATTACTGTGAGGGAGGGACACACTTTACACCTGCAAACATAGTTCTTGGGAAGCAAAATTAGAATCTAGGATGAGTTCACGTTGTCATCGGAGTGTTCCAATAAGTATGTCCGTAGCGGACCCCAGATGTCACGTGGGCGGGAGGAACGTGGAAGCAGTTCAGCATAGGTGCAGAGTTGGTCCTGCCAAAGAATCATATCTGACAGCCAATCCTTAAACTTAGGTGCCCGGCCTCTTCCCCCATCTGCAAGCAAGTTTCCGCTTAGCTATGGCGAGGCCAAAAGAGACAAATGTATGATGTTTAGCTGGTATTTGTTCCATTTATCCCAACAGGGCCACTAGGGGGATCTCAAGATGGGCATCGAAATCATAGTATCTAGAGCTGTGAGGAAATGATTCCAGTAAGTGTGAATATCTGAGCATTCCCATGCTAGATGCAGAAAATCAGCGTGCTCCATCTTACACCTGTCGCATCTATGTGTGTTCCTCAGCCCAAGTTTATGGAGTTTAACAGGGGTGTAATAGCTACGGTGTAGAAATCTATAATAAATAATCCAGAGCAGCCATTGTGCATCAGTGATGTCCTGGTCTAGTTCCAGCGCCCACTTGGTGCGCGCAGCACATGAAGGATATTCAACGTCACTGTATAGAGTATGGTAGAATGTGGACACTAAGTGTGAAGCAGTGGGTACCCGTAGAAAGTGGTGCAGAGGGGTCAGCGTTGCAGGCTCTGAGGGGTATGTAGTGTTACTAGCCTGGATGCCGTGATGAAGGCGAGTATATAAAAACTTTTCCATGGTGGATGGCGGTGGATCAGGAAACAATTGTTGGAGTGTGTGAAATTTGCCATTAATATACAGGTCTCCCCAGCAGTTAATGTTCCTTGTACGGGCCATATTTTTAAAAATACCTTCTTGTATCAGTGATATATCTGGATGAGTGGTAGGAGAGGGGAATATAAGCAGGGCGCGCGCATATGATCCCGAATACGGGCACAGGCAATCTATAGAGGATGGGCAGCGAGCCCGAGGGGAGGTGCTAGACAGGAGGACACCTTCAAGAGGGATAGGATCTGCCATCCAGTGTTCAGTGGCAACATAGGGAGTGTAGCGGGGTGGATGAAAATGAGCATAGTGTGCCTGAGCGCACAGATAATAACGAAATTGGGTATGTCGAAGCCTCTCTGGGAGTAGGGCCTCATCAGTGTATCCCATTGTATGCGTGGTTGCTTGCCACCCCAAACGAATCAATTCAGACCACAAGGAGGCAAATAAATGCCATCCAGGATCATAAGGAATGTTAAGGAAAAGGTATAAAAATTTGGGGAGTATCACCATTTTTATAAGGGAGATACGTCCAGCCATAGTCAATGGAAGAGCAATCCACCGCGTAATGCAGTTTGTGATGTGTTCCATTGCACATCCATAGTTTGCCCTCATTAACTCATCCCGATCTGCCAATACCCGGACACCTAAATATTTGACATCAGTATCGCACCACCCAAGTGGATAGTCTGTTTCAAAAGGAATAACATAGTTGGTCAATGGGAATATCTGTGACTTGGACTAGTTGAGTGGCCCCCCAACTTGACAAATTCCCGCAACAGTGGATTAAGGTTGTGATATGGGTCCTTAACATACAGCGTAACATCATCCGCATAAAGCGAGATAAGTATCGGGCGCAGTAAACACCGTAGGCCTATATGATTATAATGCTGCCGAAGTCTTGCTGCAAGGGGTTCCATATTTAAGGCAAACAGAAGAGGAGAGAGCGGGCATTCCTGGCGTGTGCCTCAGGAAAGAGAAATTGAGGAGGAGGTATGTCAAAACCTTCGCTGTGGGTGAGGTGTACAGGAGCCGGATCCACGAGATGAAAGCTACAGGAAGACCCATATTCTGCAGAATGGTGAAAAGGTAATCCCGTTCCACTGAATCAAAGGCCTTGGAGGCATCAAGGAATACCGCCACTAACTTTCTATCTGGGATCTACAGCCTGCAGAATAGAGAACAACGTTCTGAGATTGTGGGAGGTGGCCCTTCCTAGAATAAATCCAGACTGGTCTGGAAGCACAAGCTTGTCCATAAGCAAACTGAGACGGTTTACCAACAGCTTAGCCAGAGTTTTGGTATCCGTATTAATAAGGGATAGCGGCCTATAAGATTCACAACGATAAGCAGGTTTGCCCGGTTTCAGTAATGACGTAATCAACGCCTCTCATCGATGCAGGTAAATTCTGCACCTCTTGGGCCTCTAAGAAAACCTTTTAGTATGGGGAGCAGCTGGTCAAGATACGTTTTGCAAAAGTCTATGGGAAGGCCATCTGAGCCAGGAGTTTTCCCCGACGCCATTTGCATTATAGCTTCCCCAGCTCGTCGTCTTCAAAAGGAGCTGCTAAAAATTTGCGCTGAGAGTCTCCCAGCCAGCCAAGAGTTATGTCCTGTAAGTAAGGGACAAAGTCAGGGGGGAAGGAGCGCTGTGAGCTATATAATTCCTTATAATATGTAACAAAAACATTAAGTATACTAGGAGGACCATCTCTGTGCCTTTACCCGTCATCATCCACCAAATCCAGCACATAACTGGAAAACCTAGGTTTCCTGATAGTGTTAGCTAGGGCTCAACCCGGTCTCTCACCTTCCCCGTATCTGCGGGCGGTGAAGTATTTGCCTCTGAACTTCACCTCCCTTGCTGCAGTGTCAGTGTAATCTGTGAGTTTCTTACGGAGGACGTTAGAGTTAGCCGCCCACATATTTGTTTCTAGTTGCTTTATTTAGAGTTCAAGGCTCCACAATCTATTCCTGATGTCGCGGAGCACTCCAAAACGCTTTGATATGCAGATGCCCCTGACTGTAACTTTGAAAGCCTCCCAGAGTACACCCAAGTCGTCGACAGAACCCTTATTTCTAGCAAAAAAAAGGCCGTGATCTCCTCCCCCAGTTCCTCCCGAAATACTGTGTCTAGTAGTGCCTCAGGCATGAGTCTCCAGCAACGCGGGGTGAGAATAGAGTTGGGGGGTAGTAGTTCAAGGTATACCGGTGCATGGTCTGAGTGCGTGCGTGCGTGCGTGCTAGGTGAGTAGCGCTGCGGATCCAGGGTGTCACTCCTCGGGAGCAGACCCAATAGTCCAGTCTAGACCACGTGGAGTGCCATGCCGTATAGAAGGTACCGTCTCTGCACATCAGATGGACATATCTCCACGCATCTACGGGTCCATGTTCCTCAAACTGGCTAGATAAGGTCTCCCAAGTGTTAGTATAATGATGAGGAAGAGGGTTGGAGCGGTCCATGGAAGGGCAAAGAGAGGTATTGACATTTCCACCCCATATGACATGCGTGGATCCTATTTTCAGTATTTGTCCCCATGGGGCGGTGAAATAGTCAGGGTCGTCTGCATTAGGTCCGTAGCTGAAAGCTAGAGTAACAGATTGTGAAGCTAACGTACCCCAGAGTATACAGCTGCGGCCAACAGAGTCACTATATGTACCTCCCACTATGAATGGTGTGTTCTGCTTGATTAGTATAAGCGTGCCACATGAGTATGTGGAATAGGAAGAGTAGACACGTATAGAGGACCATTTTGTGCCAAAGAAGGGAGGGCGCCTAGGGTCCATTTGTATTTCCTACAGCATAGCTATCTGTCCAGCTGTGGTTATCTAATATGTACGAACATAAAAGAAAAAAGCCCCATCCCATACCCTCCCCCCTACAACAAACCTCTGCAACAAGTAGTTCTCGCAGGCACTCCGTACAACCCAGTCCACCCCCACCCACAACGGCACCCCAATCGTGCCGGCATACTGTAGCCCACCCATAAAGGCCAACAAAAACAGCCAACTTATTGCGGCCAATTGAGACCAACAAAGCAAAAGCATTTTGTAATAGTGGAGAACACAAAGAAAAAAACAGCAATATAGGGGAGCTCCCATAGGGGGGCGCCAGGGGGGCAGTAGTCCCTTCCCAAGCCGAACTCTAACTGCATCACAGTCCCAGGGTGTCAGCTCATAACGGGAAAGAGTGGCATAAGGGGGAAGGGTGCTTGGCGAGTTGGCAGTTACATCTACCTAATATGGAGCAGGCAATACAAAAAACGTAATTTGGTTCGCAGTTAATGAAAAAGTCTCCTGGGGCACTTATCTGTTCGTAAGTCTGTTCAGAAGTGTTGGCGCACCAGAAGACAAGCCGGGGAGAGGTCCATCCACAGCAAAGCGCCGATACAGCTATTCATCAATGTCTTATTACACTGGGAGTGTGAAGCATTGAGAGCAAACACAGCGTATGTTAGGTGGATATCCTGTGCATAATCAACCAGTGGTTGGGGAAGGTGATCTGGAGATACAATCCCGGCGTGGAGAGCGTCTTGAAATGGTTTTAAGAAAATTGTCTACCTGTTGTGGATTTGTACAGAAGACGTGCTTGCCATTGTGCATGATCCGGAGTCGTGCAGGATATAAAAGAGCATATTCTATCTGGGCCTTCCGGTGGTTTTGCTGAACAGCGAGGAATTTCCGGCGCGCCTCCTGCATGTCAGCGTAAAGTCCGGATAAATGGTGAATGTATGTCCGTCAAATTGTAGCAGCTTCAGCTCGCGGGCCTTCTGGAGTGCTATATCGCGGTCTCGATAATTAAGAAGTCTAACAATGATGGGCCTCGGGGCCTCTCCTGGTGGGGGACGCGGGCCCAAGGATCGGTGTGCACGTTCAACCACTAAATGAGGTGAAAATAACTCCTCACCAAAGGAACCCTTCAGAAGTCGCTCAATGTATTCCTCCATGCGCCCTGTATTTGCGCTCTCCGGAATATCTAGTATGCGTATTATATAGTTATTGGGGCAGCTCCTGGCTTCAATATCTTCGTTCTTAGCCACAATACCCTTTAGAAGTTTATCCATTTGCATGACTTGAGACTGCATTCGAGTAGTGACGTCTTCGTTTTCAGATATGCGACGTTCCGCCTCCTTTAATTGCCTATCATGCTTGTCAACCTTTTGCACCAAAAAATCTAGGCGCTTATTCATAGTGTCCATCTTACCAGATAAATCCGATAAGCTATGTTGTACAGCTAGGAGCAGCATCTTAACATTGGCGTTGGAGGATTGTGGGGAGGATTGCGCCTGATCCATAGCTACAGACTCTGCATCAACAGAGGTGGACCTCGTCGCAGCCTTCTTGGACTCAAAGGTTAAGCGAGGTTGGCGTCCGTCAGGCTTTCCCATCGCAGGCAGCCCCACAGCGCGACCATGCCAGTGTCTGTCAAATATAAGCAGTAATATGCAGGTCTGTACTAGCCGGCGAAGGCCTGCGCCGCCCGAGGAAGGGGAGGTATCGTCTGGCAGCGCTGGGACAGGTTGGAAAGGTCCGTAAGTAGGTTATGATGCGTGGTCACCTATCTATTTGGTTCCTCTCCCCATTCAAAGTCTATCCCAGGGGGATTCCTTCAGAGGAAAATATGCAGGCCCCAAGTTCCGTAGAGGGCAGTGGGCCGCTTCCAGTAGTGTGACGGTGCAAAGGCACAGCCGATGAGTGTCTCTCCCAGTAAGTGAAAATATACGGGGCTGTTGCACATTTGGAGAGTGTGCTTTGTGGCGCTCGTTCCTGCTTGGGCTGTGCTGCTGGTCTTGGGGGCTCTGACGCTGTTTGTCTTCCCTGCCGCCGACTAGAGCCCACCGGCCGCAGTTGGGGGAGACTACAGCTCCCAGGGTGCTTAGCGGCACCACGTCACTTCCCTGCTGCATCGTGCCCGGAGGCGCTGAAAAAGGAGAGGCTCCCTCAGTGGAGCGGGGGCTGTTGCACATTTGGAGAGTGTGCTTTGTGGCGCTCGTACCTGCTTGGGCTGTGCTGCTGGTCTTGGGGGCTCTGACGCGGTTTGTCTTCCCTGCCGCCGACTAGAGCCCACCGGCCACAGTTGGGGGAGACTACAGCTCCAAGGGTGCGTAGCGGCACCACGTCACTTCCCTGCTGCATCGCGCCCGGAGGCGCTGAAAAAGGAGAGGCTCCCTCCGCGTCGCGGGACGCGCGCGGGTGTCGCCGGGAGAAGCCCGGGGCCGTCTGTGGCCGTCAGGGGCTGAAGGTGGCTGGGCTGGGCCACCCCCCTAAGGTCGACATTCTAAAGGTACCGTTTGTAAGAGATAATTGTTAAAGGAGAATGGTGAAAAGGAAAATAAATGGTGCTAAAGACAATGGAGGGAGCGTAGCTACTCTGGACTCGTACCTGGTGAAAGTATCTAGTATGCTTAACGATGAAATAGAAAGAACTGAAAGAAGACTCTCATTGGATCCAGGACTTACCACCATTGCGATGGTCCATGAAGAACCAGAAGGGATAATGTACCAGACGGAGCCCACAGTATCTGATCTTCCCAGGGATTTGATAGAAAATGATAAGAGTAATCATGATCAGTCCCCCAGAACCTCCTTAACAGGTTATATTGATGATATCGCACCTAGTATTATCCCCCCTCCCGCACAAAAGAAAAGACGATGCACTAGGGCTGGCGGGGTGGTGTCACTCAGCAAGGTTGATCCTCCGAAGGGGATAGGAACACACAAGCCTATGCCTAAATCAGCCAAACCTAATACCCTTAAACCTCTTTTAGAGGATCAAATGGAATCTCTCTGGGCTGTATTTAAAGGAAAACTAGATCTTATTTTGGTCCCTATTCTAGCTAGGATATCCTCCCTAAAGGAAAAAATGTCTGGTATAGAAAGGAGGTGTGGGGTGAATTGTCCACCAAACTCACCCCCAGATTGTTGCGACTTACTCCTCTTGAAGTCTGTGTCCCAGCCAGCTATCCCAAGAACCCCAGCTACACTTCCACCTCAATCCCTGAGTCAGGCTGACATCTTAACTGGGAATGTAGACCCTAGCTTGAAGGAGCAAATTTTAGTCTCCAATGGTGCTATGATTACCAGGGTCCCAGTAAAACCGGGTAAGGGGGCTACTTTTCCAAACTCTACTATCAGTCCTGATGCTCGGTGTGACCACCATTTGACCTCTATAGATAGAGAAGCATCTCAGCTTATACCTGAGGCCTCGCCCCTAGTACTTGTCCTAGCAAATGTACCTTGTTTAAATCCTGGTAAACAAGAACTTGCAGGTAATCTAATCTAATTGATAAAGCCCTTTACTGGTTATCCAATAATATGAGGATCTCCGATAGGGGCAAACAACAATTAGCCAAGGATATCATAATGGCCAGAAGGGTACCATGGCTGGGAACGAGCAAGAAGAGATTTGGGGGCGACTGTATAGTTGTACATTTTTCAAATCCCCAAGTATTGCTGACTGTATTAGCGTATTTATTCCCCCCACAATTTAGGAGCTCGGCTATAATCCCACTAACTTTAGAATTCTTCTATGACCGACTGTGGTGTAAAGGGTCTAGTTCTAGGTCCAGCTCAATGCCCATTCATACGCGACCGCTAACGACAGGGGGCGTACCATCCTTTTCTGATGGAATTAACCTGAGGAATCGCTATGGGGTATTGACAGACATGGAGGATTGTGATTGACTGCCGAGCCCAGGTCATATGGTACTCAGTAGCCCATATAGGGAGACTCAACTGAACAGCCATCTTGCACAGGGTGATCATCTAGGACCAATCTTACCTACATGTATTCAGGTGAAATTAATGAGGACCATAGAGCCTTCCCATAATAACCAACCTACAGTAGAGGGGAACCTGAATCCAAGGGGTGTTGAAAGTTTCGTTGAAACTTACGGTACAATGTCAAATCCTCATCCTTTAGTTAAACTTGAGGTAGAGCACTGTATAGAGGGTCGAGATGTGATTTTGGGAGGCTCAAAAAATCTCACAAAATCGATCATCCCCCAAGCTAGAAAGGATGGTTTATCCCTTATTTCATGGAACCTTGCGGGAATTGGCAACAAGGTCCCATCCTTGGAATGGTGTAAATTCATCGACCAGCATGATATCATCCTCTTTCAGGAATCTTGGTCGGTAGATGCGTTTTTTCGAGTAGGATATCTCAACTTTTTTATCCCTGCTGTCAAAAGCCTAAAAGGGTCTGTTGGAGGCCTGGTGATATGGATTCGCCAGACCCTGAGTTGCAAGGTACAGCAGGTCAGAGTTTTGTCAAATGATATTCTGACAGTTAGACTTGAATGGCCTGATGGTAACAAACTGGCCATTTTCAATGTCTATGCCAGAGGCCAACCAGGAGGGCGCATCTCAGAGGTTGTCACAGCTCTTGACACCCAATTAGAGGGTCTCCCAGTACAGTTTGTTTCAATAGTGGGGGGTGATTTTAACACCACTTATGAACCACTCGGCCAAGAAGATCAGGACATTTCTGCCGAACAGGATAATAGATGGGGTATTCCTAAGATTGGTCTCCCTGCTATTAAAAGATGGTCAGCTGCAGCAATCCAGTTAAAATCTATTTGTCTTGAAAGAGGATTAAGAGCAGCAAATGGGAGAACCCCCTCAGACCAACAGGGTGCATGTACCTTTGATAACGGGAGGAATAGTAGCCGGATTGACTACCTACTGGTGGAAATCAGATTTTGGCATAGGTTAGTTGATATGGTCATTAAATCTCGGATAGAAAGCGACCACAACCCCCTTTGTTCACTATTTAATGTCCAAACTGGGGATAAAGTAGAGCCCATAGGTGGAGTAATTACCACTTTGGATATTGTAGTTACTAACAATATGCGTCATGTTAAATGGGACAAAGTAGCAGAGAATCCTGCCCAGCAGGCTACACTTAAAAATGAAGTTACAAAGGAACTGGTAAAATTAAATACTCAAATTGATAGACAGGATTTCCCTTATATTATGCTTGAGGCCCATGATAATCTCTTCTGTAGACTCAAGACATTCTTCCAGAAGGCTCCTCTTGGGGGAAATAGAAATCTAAAAACGGCCACAGCTAAGTGGTACAATAAATCCTGTAAAGTTGCTAGGTCAATATTGAGGAAAGAAATAAAGGCAAAGAACCCCATGAGAGTACGTGAGGCAAGGGGTTCCTATAGATCGGTTCAAAAGGCGTCAAAAAGGCAATGGGATGAGGACAGATGGCAGGATTTGAAATCGGCCTGTGCTTCCAAAGACTCCAAACAATTTTGGAATATTTTAAAATGGGATAGGGATGGGCAAGGGGATCCCCCACAAAATAATGTACCCCAGCTACAATGGTTAGAATTTTTTAAACCCAATACGCCTGTAACCAGGTGTCATCGGTTAGTAGCCTTCCACCCACTATCCTTTTCCAAAATAATCTATTCGCGGCTGAAGATGTAAGCTTAGCATTAGACTGTGTTTCCAGAGGTAGAGCCCCAGGTATGGATGGTATTCCAACTGACATCCTCCTGAGTGACAGGCCCTCTTGGTGCCAGTATTTTGCATTGCTAGCAAACTCAGTGGCTAGAGGAGCTCCTATTCCATCTTCATGGAAGGGAGCCGAGATCATCCCTGTTTTTAAAAAGGGGGACAAATCACTACCAAATAACTACAGGCCTATTAGCCTCATAGACTCAGCCCAAAAACTGGTTGGTCGTCTAGTCCAGAGCAAAGTACAAGCATGGATTGATGATCAAAACATCTTATCCTCTTACCAGGCTGGATTTCGCCCATGCACTAGTTCGATCGACCAAGTTCTTTTCTTTATTTTATTATATTGGAGAAATGTGCTGTTATCTAGAGGGACACTTTATGCAGTGTTTGTAGATTTAAAATCGGCCTTTGATTTAGTCCCCCGCAGTAAACTCTGGTCCGTTCTTGCCGAACAGGGGATGCCGCCTGATCTTTTGACCCTTCTTGTCCGCCTGCATGAGAACAACTCAGCGAGAATCAGATGGGGGGCCCAGGGTGAGGTCACGGACACATTCCCTGTCGAGCGTGGTGTTCGCCAGGGGTGTGTCCTGGCTCCCACCCTGTTTTCCCTATATATAAACGGAATAGTTGAACATCTTAGCAGTTCCCCCACTGATGCCCCTATATTGGCTGGAGCTCGCGTGCCTGTTCTCATGTTCGCGGACGACACCCTAATTATCTCACGAACCCCGAGCGGCCTGCAGAAGGCCGTTAATGCATTCGGAGAGTTCTGTCAGCAGCGTGGACTTGAGATCAACACCTCAAAGACAAAGTTCATGCCCTTGACCCAGGCCAATTCCTTTAAGGGTAAAATCTTTCTTGATGGGATACCCCTTGAACAGGTTGATTCCTTTGTCTATCTTGGAATCTTGTTACAAACTAATATGGGATGGAACCGTCACATGGATATGGCTTTACTAAAATTCCACCAGCTTGCAGGTGCTCTATCCCTTAAACACAGGTCCTCTCTAACAAGGCCAATCACTCCTGCCCTTGAGGTGTATAACATGAAAGTTGTTAACACAGCTCTCTACGGTTCTGAAGTCTGGGGCTTTACCAACTTGAACCGTTTAGCTAAAGCAGAGAATATTTTTCTACGCAAATTGGTAGGTGTGCCCCACAGTACCCCAACTGTCCCGCTTTTGTTGGATCTAGGTTGCAAAAACATCGCTGATCTAGCCAGGTTGCGCCCATTGTTGTATTGGAGGCGTATTTGGACAACCCCTGAACTAATGCATTATGCACAGGGTCTGAAGGATGTGATTCAGGCTGACCAATTTCATAAAATCCAGTGGCTAAAGGAAATTAGGTCTCTTCTATTAAAGTTAGACCTGAGTAACTTATGGGACAAACCGGACCTTTCAATCTTCCCAACAAAAAAACATATAAAAGAAAAATATTGGGAAATGGTCCAGTTAGAATCCCATAGAGCTAATTTGTCCACGAATCTAACTGGTCGGTTTTTAGATCACAAATTACGTCCAAAATGCGAATCATATTGGGACATTATTGAGAGGCCTCAAGACCGGAAGTTATGTTTTCAATTTAGAGTAGGTACTCTTTCGGTCAAGTTATTTACAAGTAAATGGTCCTCCACCATGGATGATAGATGTCATAATTGTCTAGACATGCCTGAATCTGTAGCACATGTGTTTTTGTATGCCCTCTCTATGTTGCTCCGCGTCGCAAATGGCTTAGACCCATCTGTCTCAGGTTAGCTATTCGAAGACACAAAGAAGCGTTAAGGATACTAGGCTCTGATTGTTCACCTTGCATAGCGGTGGCTGTGGCTAAATGTTTAAGTTGGACTTGGATAATACGCACTCGAACTTCCATCTAACCTGCTGCTAGCTAGTGTCCTTCATGAGCTAAGTCTTCTCTTTTATGTTCTGTGAATTTTTAGCTATTTATAAGGTTTTAACCATATTTTCGACAGTAATCAACTGGATTTAATGGTTTTTTAATGTGTGTGGACTGTCCTGTGATATTTATTCTGTTTGTATTTAATGTACCAATGTGCTTTTAAGACTTACTGTCGAATAAAGCTTTTTGAAATTGAAATTGAAAATATACTCGACCCTCTGTGCCAATGATAGGACCATCCAGTGATGTGGCAACAGTACACTGGGCAGCGGTGTCAGGTGTAAGTCACACCAAGGCCCAGGATCGCGGTGCAGCGGGGCAGCAGACGGTGAAGTGAGCTCCGAGGAAGTGCAGGGGAAGCTCCAGCAAAAATACAGGGGAGCAGGCGGCAGGCAAGCAGCAGCGTGATCCCTAGAGTGCGGCACAATGTGCGTATCTCGCTGGCTAAGGGCGATGAGGCCAATGAGAAGAAAGGTGCCCCCTGAGCAAGTACTCACGTGCTGCCATGATTGCCAGATCGTGTCAAGAGGGCGCGCCGTATAACAGTGGTGAGTGACCCTCAGCCGCCGCACACCACACCTCTCCGCCACCCGCAGTGAGCACAATCCTTCGAGGCAGAGAAGGCAGCAGCCGCTATGGAAACTGGTCAGGGTGTAGGGACCAGGTGCGATGTGGGAGCTCCTAGCCAAGTCGGAGTTCCGGAGCAAGGAGAAGACGCGGTGTCCCTTGGGGGAGATGAGACCGGATCCCCTCCATCTTCGCTGCTCCGCCGTCGATGACAGACCCAGGCTTCTACAGGTGGGGGGGAGCCACATCAGTATTAGGAATAGTGCAGCAGGTAAGATGCGGTAGGAGGCAGTTGGGCCGCAAGCCCGGCCAGGCGATGTTAGGGCCTAGCACCTCGTGGTAGGCCACGGAGCTCGAGTAGTCGCAGCACCCGAGTCAGGGCTCCAGCAGGCACATCCACCACGACCCCCGCAATCTACTCCCCTCTACAACCGGATTCAGGAATCCTCGGGAGCCGCAGTTTTCGCCTCGATGAGAGCGAAGAGTGCAAGGATCAGTTAGGCAGCAAAATATATAATGCCGCCATGGTAGAAGTCAGGATTAATTGCGGATAAGGTCGCCAAGCGTCCCGAGCCTCACAGGTGTGCGGCCATCTTGGATGTACGCCACCTAGCGCCCCTTTGAGGAATCTTTTTGGGTAGTTGTTGGAGCTGTTGTTATTTCATGTCCCCTTCTTGTGGGATGGGCTTGCTATTCTATTCAGTGCTTATGACTATTGATGAGGATCCCCTGGAAGAGAAGATAATGTTGCTTACCTGTAATCCTAGTTCTCTTAAATGGAAATCCTCCTCAAAGTCATAAGAAATTGTTCCATCTCCCTGGACAGGAATTATTACAGCTCTCAACAAATACTTCACCCAGGATTCCTAATCATCGTAAAAAATGACCTGACCTAACTGTCACCTGTGAGGCATGATGGCATACAGGGGGTACTGTGAGGTTCTCAAAGGCACAATGTCAGTTTTCTCTACTATTCTTTCTATGGCAGCTAGCAATGTCTCATATTCCCTTTCTTTTTCCTTTTAATAAAGGTTTGTGAAAGATTTTCTGTGGTCTTTTTTTTAATAATGACATATTCCTATATGATTGGCTTCTTTTTCAAAACGAAAACTCAATGTAATCTGGCCACTGTTAGGCTGCAGATATATATATATATATATAAGGTACTGCGTACAAAGTTGAATATATATATATCAAACATTTCTAAAAACTACTCCGGGATCCCGCACGTGGGTAAGACTATTCAATACTTATGAGTTTGATGGGGATTCCTCTGTAAGAGAACTAGGATTACAGGTAAGCAGCTTTTCCTTATGTAACTTAATTTGCTTCAATCCCCAACTAAGTACTGCTAATTCCCTCACACATCCGCGCAGATGTGTCATTATTCATAACATCACAGAGTCAGTGAAGGAGAAGGTAAGAGAGTAAAGGTGAGATTTACTTACATTTTGAGTCATAGTTTGGCCACAACGCAAAATGCTAGTAGATATTTACAAAGCCACAGAAGGGGAGATTTGCACCGCCCTGGTTGGCTTTGTAAAGAAATGTTAGGCAACGTAGTAGCTTGTGCTGCATTGCGTTACATTTCATTCTGGGAGACGTTCCATGGGTGGAGCATGGGCATCCACCCATCGATTTCACGCAATTCCAGATTTACAAAGGTTTGTAAACCTGGGATTGCATGAAATTCCTACGCTTCCTGGAGGAAAGCATAACAAGGAAAAAAAACGTATTTTCTCGTCCCTAATTCCTCTTTTTATGTGTGTTGCATTCTGCAAAGAGAAAAATGCCTTGAGGGATTGTTTATGTACCGGAAGGTATTCCTTCCTGCTCAAAACCAATTCTTCTTGTAGCACAAGTACCTTGCGCCGTGGCGCAAGGGTGCCTGCGTTGGTGCTAGGCTGCCTGAAGTGCACTAGTGCTATGAGAGAGCAGAAGTGTATTATATCTTAGTAGATATGGCACATATCTGCTCTCCCTATCACACAACATAGCACAGCAAGTTTCTTTCCTTCACTACATTGCATGAAGGATTAGTAAATCTTACTGAAAGTGACTTGGGGGGTGAAGGAATGGGAGAGGGTAGGTGATTGAGTGAGTGGTTAAATGGAGACTGAGTCGGTGATACTGGAGTGAGCATAAATTGTTTGTTTGTTTAACATGGAATGTGTGGGGACTCATTTCCCCCCCAAAAATAAAGCCTACCTGACCGACACGATGTCAAAATTGCACTCATACAAGAAACACACCTAACACATCACACCGCAGATAGGGACCAAATGGGCGTGTTACTGACAGGCCTCCTCATACTTGTCATACGCCAGAGGGGTTCTCACCCTCATAAAGAGAAACTTACCCTTCATTATGATCAAAAGCTGAATAGATGAAGCTGGCAGGTATGCAATAACTCACTGTAAGCTCGCGGGGTCCCTCATCACCTTGATGAACGTGTATGGTCCTATGTAGAAGACCCTGATTTTTATGAACGCATAATTTTCATATTGCGGGAATGGCTGGAAGCTACCATACTGTGGGGTGGAGACTTGAACACTCACCTAGACCCGAGCAAAACCAAGTTGAGTGGGGTAGCGGGACACTCTCCAAGATCTGCGAGAGTTATTAATGAAGGCATAGCAGAGCTTGCACCTTCAGATGTATGGCGCCTGCGTAACCTGACTAGGCTTGAAGGTACACGTTACTGCCGCCCACGCTAGTTGGTCCCGACTGGATTACTGGTTAATGAGCGACGCCAGTACCACCTGGGTCTCTGATGTAGAGGTGCTCCACAGAACACTGGCAGACCATAATCCTGTTAGGCATGAACTATATATCCCACAAACATTTTCCCCACAGTTTACCTGATGATTCTGCAATGACGCACTACTTGACCCCCTCTACACACATACTATACGGGAGGCCATCACACAATACTTTGCACAGAACAAGGGATCAGTGGATCGCGCTGCAATTCTTTGGGAAGCCTTTAAAGCTACGATTCGAGGGGTGTGCATTAGCACGACCGCAGGAATACTAAAAGACATCCGTGGCCAACTGTCTAAGACCGAAAGCATCCTGCAGCGCCTTGAGCGTGACTATGACTGTTCCCCTAGCACAGCACTCTTTGCCCAAATCAAGGAATCCATCACAGAATATAATAAATTAGCAGAAGATTAAATATGGTACCTATCCAGGTGCCACGTTGCCCCCACTTATGGTGAGGGGGGCAGGCCGGGACATACATTAGCAATTCAAATAAAGACCAGGAAGGACACACATACCATCACTAAAATGATGGACGGCTCCGAGATAGACCACTACTCTACCAGAGACATAGTCAGGCAATTCCAAGTTGCATACACAGATATGTATAAATCACAAACTAGTGCACCGGCTACAGAGCTCGACTATTATCTCTCCGATATCACTCTAGCGTGGCTCTCAGATGGCCACAGAGAATACCTTTGCCAACCTATAACCGAGGAAGATATCAAAACAACGATAAAATCCCTTCCAAATTAAAAATGCTCCAGGCCCCGACGGTCTCACCTGTGAGGTTTACAAAGAGTTCGCAGAGATACTGACGCCCTATCTCCTTGAAATGTATACTGAGGCGTACAAAATTGGCTCACTCCCTGCGACACTCCGGGAGGCCCTTATCACTTGGCTTAAAAAAGATAAACCACCTAACCGATGTGATTCCTATTGCCCGCTGTCACTTAGAAACATAGACGCAAAACTGTTGGCGAAAATTCTAGCTACCAGACTCACATCGTTGATGCCCATCCTAGTCTTCCCGGACCAGTCTCGTCTTATACCTGAAAGATCTACATCACACAACCTGTGAACACTGTTTGCTATGCTTCACATTCTCGACCCAGATTTACAGGCAGCGGCTGTGATGCTTGACACAGCCAAAGCCTTCAACTCCATAGAGGGGAGTTACCTTTTTAGCATTCTCAATGGGATGGGCTTTCCATCACTCTTCACCAATTGGATACGACTGCTATACGCCGCTCCCTCAGCACGTATACGCATAGGGGGCATTACCTCAGACCCCATTCCCATCTGCAGGGGTACGAGACAGGGTTGTCCCCCTATCGCCGCTCCACTTTGCGTTAATGCTAGAACCAGGTTGCCCACAGCCCGGTGAGCATATCACTCTATGCGGATGATATGCTGCTATTTGTAAGTGAGCCACATTCCTTTCTATCTCCGGTGCTCAGAGAATATATCAGTTTCAGACGATTCTCTTGCCTCACCATAAATTGGTCTAAATCACTAGTTGTCCCGCTCACTGTTTCTACCTCTCCCCACACGTTGGAGTTCTCCCTCCTGTGGTCGGCAGAACCTGTGAAATACCTTGGAGTGTGGGTCCATTGTGACCCAGACGTTGTGATCCATGAAAATTATGGCACTGCCTGCACAAAGCTCGAACAACAGGTAGATAGGTGAATACATCTGCCGCTATCATTGGCTGATCATATGGCACTTATAAAAGTAGTTGTTCCGCCAAATTTCTTTATCTTTTTAGTAATATCCCTATACCACTGCCTACAAAATTGTTCAAAACGCTCCGCTCGCTTCCGATGGGGAGGTAAACAGGCACGAGTGAGTCTGTCGACCCTTACTGTTGACTATAGTAGGGGAGGATTTAGTGTGCCTGACATACACCTTTACTACCTTTGTGCACAGGCTCAGTACGCTTACTACTGGTACCGAACCCACGACTACATACCACATGTGGCTGTGGAGGATTGCGATGCACACCCCGTCCCCCTAAGCTCCCTACTGACCCACACGTACCCCTCATTCAGAAAGAAATCAATTCTATTGATGTCACCATTGCTGCTTGGCAGGCACTGGGTCGCAGGGCGGGTAAACTCCCGATATACTCCCCACTTATGCCCCGGGCACATCACGCTTGGATTTCAGTCACACAAGAGACGGGTGTCATGTGCACTTTAACCCTCGCAGGCATTGATAAAATGCAGGACCGGTTCCCTAAAGGTAGCTTTATGCAGCAAGCCGACCTCAGCTATATACAGAATCAAACACCTCTTTTTATCTTCACTATTCACAGGCTCAGAAAGGGACTACAGACACTACCCCACGTTCCAGACAGAACCCCCGACGCTACAACCCCTGCACACACTGCTCACCAGCCCTAAGAGACATAAGTTGGTGACTAAATTATATCAAGCAGCAAGAGACGATACACCACTGCCAAAGAACAAGAGTCTGGAGCAATGGAACAGGAAGCTGGATCCGCCACTTACACTGAGGGATTGGGAGTACTGCTGCCAATTAACTCAAGCACTCACATCCAATGGCAACCTACGGATAATCCACTTCAAGTACATACACCAAGTTTACCATACACCATATAAGCTATTTAAATGCGGTCTTAGAGACCATGGAGACTGTAGTTGCACTGCCCAGGATTGGGCAGTGTCCCTCTTTTAGCACAGCGATAAGTAGGTGACAAAGTCACCAGGATCCAAAGAGTATTCCACCAAAAGGTTCAGAAATGTTTTTTATTAAGCAAGAATATCCATTCTTCACTTATAACTCAAATGTTGAACAATTCCAAATTGATCTTTAGAAGAAACCAAAGGAAAATCCCCAATGCATTTCGGGTGAGACCCTTCGTCAGGAGGTATCCTAAACAATAAAGGGTAGGAGTAAATATCGCAGCCCCCTAGTAAATTAACTCTGTATAAGTAATGTCTAGATGTGTGAAAGACATAGTGACATTTCAAAAATGAAAAATAAACGAGTAACGAGAGAGAACAAAAATCAATGATGAGAAATTGAAGTAACTTAATACATGCAACAAGAGTGAATTGTAGAAGTGCTGAGTTACCAAAGTTATGTGATAAACGAAAGACGGAAGATAATGATGAAAGATGAGCTGACAAACGAGCGGTCAAAAAACTGGTAAGTAAGGTCCCAGCCACAAAGTGGTGAACGAAAGACAGAAGGCAATGGAAATAAATGTGCGAATTAAATAAGCGTGTGAAATATATACAAACGAACAGTCAAAAAATAATAATAAAGTCCAGCCCCAAGGGTGCATCGACCATCAGAAGATGGAAGCTGACAGTGGAAACATAATAGGAAAGTTACCTCGGTTGAAACGTGAGCGAACATCAAACGAGTGCTCCCGGAGACGCAGCAGAAAGCTACTACCGCGTTAGTGTGTTATAGACAGTGAGAGCGGATGCCTAAACGGCGGCCATCTTGAAAAGGGTAAAGACTAGATTAGCCACTGTAAAATGCGGTGAAGGCTATTTAAATGGTAAAGAATGAAATAAAACGGAAAAACGACAGAAACGAAAAGATAGTAATGATGAATAACACCGCTGTAACAAATAATAAAGTACTCGATAGAATAAAAATGAAGAAAATGATCAAAAACGAGGATGATGTGAATGTACAGCGTGACCAATAAAGTTAAAAAAATGAAAAAATAAAAAAAATTGCCAAAACAAAAAGAAGAAAAGATAATCAAAACAACAACCTTTGTTAAAAGCGTGTATGAAAAACGCCACCTTCCGTATTCTCAAATCCTCAGGATCAAACGCATCATTTCTGAACCTGAACAATTTTCGCAACAAGTGTCCACCATGGAACGTCGCTTTTCTGACAGAGGTTATCCTCCACAGATTCTCATCAAAGCAATCGACAAATCCACTAAAACACAAAGAAAGGACTTACTGGATCAACAACGGACAGTCAGCAAGTCTTCCTCAAGAGCTGTTATTGTTACCAAATATTCCACTGAAAGCCATAACATCAAAAGATCTGTTCTCAAACATTGGCTTTTGTTACAACTTGAGCCTGACTTCAATCAGATTTTTTCAGATAAACCGCTATTTGCCTATGAAAGGAGCAAAAATCTCATGGAGTTATTGAAACCTATTCATTCACCACAGTCAAGTTTGATACCCAAGGGCACAATACCTTGTCACAATTGTGGCAATTGTAACAGCATCATCAAGGGTAACGTCGTTCAACATCCTACGAAGGGTTACAATATCAAATTGTTTGTTTCAGCCACTTGTGACTCAAAAAATCTAGTTTACATGTTGAAATGTCCGTGCGGCCTACCATACATTGGCAAAACAGAAAGAAAAAGAAAAACACGTTTGAACGAACACAAGATCAACATTCGGAACAACAATTTAAAATCTACTGTTGCCACACATTTCAATGAACACAAACATAATGTCAGTCAGCTACGGTTCCTGGTGTGTGAAATTGTTCCATTCAAAGAAGGCCGTGACAACCGCAAGTTTTTGATCCAACGTGAGACAGCGTGGATTTATAGAATGAACTCCCTGGTACCTTATGGACTCAATGATCGGATCGAACTTAGTTGCTTTATTTAAACCTGCTATGTACGTTGTTGCCTGTTCCCATGTATAAGTGTTCTTTTATATGTTCTTTTGTATGTTTTCTTTCATATGTTCTTTTATATGTTTTGCATATGTGTTACATACTTTTTCACACGTCGCATTCATCACGTGTCACATTTTTCTATATCCTCCTTATTTGTCCTAGTACATTTGTCATTTCACTACATTCTTACTACACGACTTCCTTAACTGTTTATCCACTAAGTCCCGGTATTTTTACTTTCATTCATTCACTTTTTCATACACGCTTTTAACAAAGGTTATTCTTTTGATTATCTTTTCTTCTTTTTGTTTTGGCAATTTTTTAGATTTTTTTATTTTTTTAACTTTATTGGTCACGCTGTACATTCACATCATCCTCGTTTTTGATAATTTTCCTCATTTTTATTCTATCGAGTACTTTATTATTTGTTACAGCGGTGTTATTCATCATTACTATCTTTTCGTTTCTGTTGTTTTTCCGTTTTATTTCATTCTTTACCATTTAAATAGCCTTCACCGCATTTTACAGTGGCTAATCTCGTCTTTACCCTTTTCAAGATGGCCGCCGTTTAGGCGTCCGCTCTCACTGTCTATAACACACTAACGCGGCAGTAGCTTTCTGCTGCGTCTCCGCGAGCACTCGTTTGATGTTCGCTCACGTTTCAACCGAGGTAACTTTCCTATTATGTTTCCACTGTCAGCTTCCGTCTTCTGATGGTCGATGCACCCTTGGGGCTGGACTTTATTATTATTTTTTGACTGTTCGTTTGTATATATTTCACAGGCTTATTTAATTCGCACATTTATTTCCATTGCCTTCTGTCTTTCGTTCACCACTTTGTGGCTGGGACCTTACTTACCATTTTTTGACCGCTCGTTTGTCAGCACATCTTTCATCATTATCTTCCGTCTTTCGTTTATCACATAACTTTGGTAACTCAGCACTTCTACAATTCACTCTTGTTGGATGTATTAAGTTACTTCAATTTCTCATCATTGATTTTTCACCATTGGTTGTTCTCTCTCGTTACTCATTTAATTTTCATTTTTGAAATGTCACTATGTCTTTCACACATCTAGACATTACTTATACAGAGTTAATTTACTAGGGGGCTGCGATATTTACTCCTACCCTTTATTGTTTAGGATTCCTCCTGATGAAGGGTCTCACCTGAAATGCATTGGGGATTTTCCTTTGGTTTCTTCTAAAGATCAATTTGGAATTGTTCAACATTTGAGTTATAAGTGAAGAATGGATATTCTTGCTTAATAAAAAACATTTCTGAACCTTTTGGTGGAATACTCTTTGGATCCTGGTGACTTCGTCACCTACTTATCGCTGTGCTAAAAGAGGGACACTGCCCAATCCTGGGCAGTGCAACTACAGTCTTAATTTCTCCGCCTTGGTTTAGAGGTCGCTCCTCTTCAGCACGCCATTATCTTCTTTTCTAAATTGAGTATATTCTGGCACAACAGGTGTGCGTGGTGTTTCAACTTGTTCATTATCTCACTTCGCTAAACCACTACCACAGCACCCATGGCTTATCAAGACATCACAAACTTAACGGATAAACGAGCCGAGACATTCGCTTTCGGCCACGAAGAAGCTCAACGTATCTACTAGGAGGAATTGAAGCAACCCCTTCAGGAACAGGCACCGTACAAAGCAACATCAAGCAACTCCTTTATCTTATGAAACGCGAAATCAATCAACGTCTCCATGCAAGCACCATGATCCAATATCATCGTGCTCAACGCATCCTGAGAGGTCTACGGATCTCTCTTAAACCATCACTTTGTAAAAACGATCCTAAATTTTTAGACAGATGGTATGGCATCTTGAACAAATGTTCATTGGACCTTATATTACTAATCATTGAGGAGTTATCTAATATCCTTGATGAACTAAATACTGAAATTTCTCAACTCAAAAGTGAATTAGCAACTAAGATGTCTTCAGACGAATTAACCCAGATACTCACCGACATCAATGATCAACTTGACAAACACAAACAGGAAGTCAATGAAAGAAAACTCAGAAAGTTTCGCAGGGACACCATCGATTATAAATTGGGCGAAGTGTACAATTGGGCAGAAGTGTACGCACGGAGACGCCAATTCAAACCACCTTTTAAAGCATCCGACACTGACACTTCACCAGTTAGCAGTGATTCTGACACTACTCGCAACAAACCCAAAAACTTCCCACGCAGGGAACAACCCCAAACAAAAGTCACGAAGGACACTGAGATTCCATCCACTTCAGCTTCCACCTCCTTACCTTCTGCGGTTCCTTTTTTAGGGACAAGCCGTTCAGATCACGGAGACCCAGGAGGAGCAAGAAAAGACACGGCTGTGGCCCCACCGTTGGACAAGAGAATGACAAGGAGTCAACGTTAAGAGATCAAGGCAACCTCGTCATTAACATCTCTTCAACTCCTCTTGACCAATTTCAGTTGCAATTACTACAAAAAGGGTCATCTTTTGTTCCTACCTATTCTTCTAATCTCATGGAAGCAGAAGTAAGCTTTCACAAATTTATGCGCAAGCTTAGACTCAGACATTTTTTTGAGAATGTTCTCTCAGAACCATCGATCCAACCATCCAACACCTTAAAAGGACTAACGTCGAAAAACACCTTTTCAGCTCCTGTGAGCCACAAAATTCTTGACACTTTTGAGACTTTAGTTAAACAAGATCTACAATCAATATTTAAATACAACAAACCCAGACAGCCTAACTTAACATCCAAGGACAAGTCTTTGCTAAAACAATTAGCCAACAATTCCAACATCAGCCTTCTCAACGCTGATAAAGGGGGTGCACTTGTTGTGATGGACACAGCGCATTATGCACGTAAACTAGACGAACATGTACTGGACATCAACACTTATTCTATGCTAGATCACAATCCAACAATGGACATTCTTACAGCTTTGCAGACCATCATTGACAAAGCGGTCCTACAAGGTACCATCGGTGAAACAGAACGCAAATTCTTAATCTCTAAATTTCCAAGGAGTCCAACATTACGAATGTTACCCAAAATTCACAAAAATTTGACTGATCCACCAATGAGACCAATTGTTTCAACCAGGGGCTCTCTTCATGAACCCGTTGGCAAGTATTTGGACAAACATCTTCAACCACTGGTTCAATCTATGTCCACATACGTTAGAGACACTACCGATTTTTTGAACATTTTGCTTAAATTCACTACCCCATGGGAAAAGGACATGTACTTTTGCACCATAGATGTTACTTCTTTGTATACATCAATTCCCCATAACCTGGGGATAGAGGCCACAGAACATTTTTTGTTACAGTCACAGACACCACAGGACTTACAGGTTTTTTTAATTGAACTGTTACATTTCACATTATATCACAGTTATTTTTGTCACAACAACCAATTTTTTCTTCAACTCAATGGCACATGAATGGGGAATTGTGCAGCTCCTTGCTATGCAAATTTATTCATGCACAAATTCGAGTTAGACCACATTCTTCACACCGATCCCTGGGAAACACATTTACTTTTATTCGTACGCTACATTGATGACATTTTTTTGATTTGGCGGGGTTCAAAAATCACTCTAACAGAAGCCATAGTCAAACTCAACACCATCAACGACAGGTTGAAGTTTACTTTCCACATCAGCGAGTCTCATATAAATTTCCTTGATGTCTTCATTTACATCAAAAATCTACACATTCAAACCACCCTATACAGGAAGGACACCGACAGAAATAATCTGTTACATTTTTTCAGTTTCCATCGACCTTCACTTAAACGCCACCTTCTGTATTCTCAAATCCTCAGGATCAAACGCATCATTTCTGAACCTGAACAATTTTCGCAACAAGTGTCCACCATGGAACGTCGCTTTTCTGATAGAGGTGATCCTCCACAGATTCTCATCAAAGCAATCGACAAATCCACTAAAACACAAAGAAAAGACTTACTGGATCAACAACGGACAGTCACCAAGTCTTCCTCAAGAGCTGTTATTGTTACCAAATATTCCACTGAAGGCCATAACATCAAAAGATCTGTTCTCAAACATTGGCCTTTGTTACAACTTGAGCCTGACTTCAATCAGATTTTTTCAGATAAACCGCTATTTGCCTATGAAAGGAGCAAAAATCTCATGGAGTTATTGAAACCTATTCATTCACCACAGTCAAGTTTGATACCCAAGGGCACAATACCTTGTCACAATTGTGGCAATTGTAACAGCATCATCAAGGGTAACGTCGTTCAACATCCTACGAAGGGTTACAATATCAAATTGTTTGTTTCAGCCACTTGTGACTCAAAAAATCTAGTTTACATGTTGAAATGTCCGTGCGGCCTACCATACATTGGCAAAACAGAAAGAAAAAGAAAAACACGTTTGAACGAACACAAGAGCAACATTCGGAACAACAATTTAAAATCTACTGTTGCCACACATTTCAATGAACACAAACATAATGTCAGTCAGCTACGGTTCCTGGTGTGTGAAATTGTTCCATTCAGAGAAGGCCGTGACAACCGCAAGTTTTTGATCCAACGTGAGACAGCGTGGATTTATAGAATGAACTCCCTGGTACCTTATGGACTCAATGATCGGATCGAACTTAGTTGCTTTATTTAAACCTGCGATGTATGTTTTTTTTTTTTTTTTTTTTTTGTCCTCATGCGCCACCAAGGTTCTATATGCGTGATCGGTAGGTTAGCAAACAAAATGCTAGCTCAGTCGGCGACTGGAGGGGACCAAACGGTGAACGAGGGCCTCGTCCCGTAGCAGTATAGCTTGACATTCCCACGATCGACATAACATAACCTTATAGAGGATTTTGAAGATCCACCAAAATGCTGAACGAGACTGTCCAGGCAATACACATACCCAGACAGAGTATAGATGGCATTAATCATTGGACCTGGGGAAAAAAAAAAAAAAAAAAAAAACCCCAGACTCTCAATGATCCCATCTTAGGAGGTTCCAAAAAGACCTTTTCTCAGGATTCCCTATTCTGACCAAATCGAGCTTGGAGACTTGCAGGGTGGAAGCAAACCATTCCATGACTGAGGGAGGTGAACAGTCCTTCCACTTCTTACATATCTCCCTTCTAGCAAGCAATATTGCATAGAAGACAAGCTTTTTCGCCATACTGGAAACCCCCTCTAGGATTCCAAAGATCACTAACTGAGAATCCAATACTATGTTGAAATCGACAGACATTGACAGAATCTTACAAATAGATTCCCAGAACTGCAACAAAGATGGACACTCATAGAACATGTGGATGTCCGAGGCAGCCAGGAGACCACATCTAGCACACTTCACCGTGTTCCCTTGAGTAAATTTGGACAGGCGAAGGGGAGAGTAGTATGCTCTGTGGATAGTATAGATGTGGTTCCTGCGCAACCATGCCGGCTTCACGACATCCCACAACATTCTACATGATTTCCCCCATACCTCTTGCAGACTGGTATTGCTTATATCTGACCCCCAAAGCTCCTCAGGTAGCTGGAATTCCCCGTCTAACTCCTCCAAAATCAAATTGTACCATAAAGAGATCTCTTTCCTGGCCGGGGGTTTGTCGATCAACAAATTTATGAAAGTGCTATAGCCGCCTAATGGGGGCTTGCTTTTCTGAGAGGGCTGTGTTATATAAGATCTATACCAACTGGCAATTTGCAGATATTTTAGCCTAGATAGGCCAGAACCAATCTTCTACCTCAGACAATCCCAAGAAAGCAATTCACCCTCAACAAATAGGTCTCCCCAACACTCCAACCCTGCCTCTCTAATGGGTAGTGCAAGCAGATCACACAACCAGGCCGGGGGATCGGGGAGATCCCATAAGGGAGTCCTACTACTATAGTACCCTATTTTGGTGGCTTTTAGGACCTGAGCCCAAGTCCTTGCCATCCCCAGTAGGATCTTCAGCCTGATCTTTTTGAAGTATTTCGGATCTCCAAATTTCAAGAGGAATCCAGACTGACTAACCCCCTCTCCATCTAGCAGGGTCGCATATAATATTCCTACACCAGACTCTGATGGCTTTTTTAACAACATTCTGGCATGGGAAAGCTGGAACGCCCATGCATACAACTGGATGTCCGGAGCAGCAAAGCCCCCCTTTTCCCTACGCCTCCTTATCTTTTTCCACGAGATTCTTGGAAGATGTTTATTCCAAATAAATGTATTGATCTCGGCCTGGAGTGCTTTAATAGGAATTGGATCAAAGTACAGGGGAATAGTACTAAATAGAAAGGAGAACTTTGGCAGAACCGTCATCTTGACCAGATTTGACCGCCCCAGTAACGACAGAGGGAGACAAGACCAGGACTGAAGTAATTTTCGACAGTCCTTGACGATCTTTAAAAAGTTGGTCTTGACAATCTGGTCTAAATCCTCAACAATGTCAAGGCCCAGATATCTTAACTTCTTTCCTGGCTTAATACCGGCAATGCTCGTGCACTGATCCACACCCCAAGTCATCATCTCAGTTTTGGTGGTATTGATCTCATATCCTGATACTTCTCCAAAGGCTAAGGCTAGCTTGAGTATTTCTGGAAGCGCCATATGGGGATCGGAGGTATAAATAATGATGTCGTCCGCATATAGGGCCACTTTTCTCTCCCAGCCCCTACACGCAAACTCCTTGATGTTAACATTATCCCTCAGAGTTTGTGCAAACGGTTCGACATAAAGGTCAAATAGGAGCGGAGAGAGAGGGCAGCCCTGCCTAGTGCCTCTCAAGATGTTAAAGGGATCGGACAAACCTCCGTTCACCAATACACGAGCACTTGGGTTCCGATATAAGAGGACAATTGTCCGCCGAAACACTGGTCCCACTCCAAACTTCGCCAGGGCCTCCGACAGATACGACCAATTCACTCTGTCGAAGGCCTTGGCAGCATCCAGGGTGAGGACCGCCAAGGGGGACGACTCCAGAACTGCAAGATCTATTGCCCCAATTAGGTCATATGTCAGTTCATATAACTGGCGCCCCCTGACAAACCCTTTCTGATCGGGATGTAATTTTTTGGGTGCAACAAGAGCTAGCCTATTTGCCAAAATTGAAGCAAATAGTTTGAAATCTGAATTCAGAATGGAAATAGGCCTATATGAGCTACATGCCGTTGATGGTTTCCCCGGTTTTAAAATTACAGTGATAGACGCACTGTCCCAGGACTTAGGAGGGGACCCGCCAGCCAATAGGATGTTATTAAATAGTTGAACCAGAAAAGAGGCAAGTTCCCGCTCAAGCACCTTATATATTTCGGCCGGGAGGCCATCTGTACCAGACGCCTTCCCCTTTTTGGCATCATGTAGGGCTTTGATGACTTCCTCCTCCGAGATTTCACCTTCTAATGTTTCGCTCTGCTCAGCAGAAAGTGCTGGAAGAGTGATCTTGCTAAGCCAGGAATTGATGGTATTTAAACTAATATTTTTATCTTCACGATAAATAATTTGAAAAAAGTCTCTAAAGGCAGATCTAATGTCATCATCGCGGGAGAGCGGAGAACCATTGACTCTAATCGCCTCGATGTTATTCCGTACTTGGTCAGTTTTGGTTTTCCAGGCCAATAGTTTCCCCGCTCCTTCTCCATATTGAAAGTGTGCAAGCTTGCTGGCCTCCCACCTTTCTTGAACCCTCTGATTTAAAATCGAAGCTAGGTGGCCCTTTGAGGAGAGTAAACTTTCAGACAGAGAAGAACGGACCGCTGCTGTATTATAATTATTCCCTTCATCTAGTTGGGTCTGGATCTTAACAATATTTGCTTCGGCTGACATAACGGCCTCCCTATATTCCTTCCTCCTGAAAGCCGCTTTATTTGTAATAAGCCCTCTCAGAAATGCTTTCAGAGAGTCCCATACAATTCCAATGTCTGCCGAGTCAATATTTACCCTTAAAAAGAGGCTCACTTCAGACCTTAAATAGAGAACGTCTTCTGAGTGGGAGAGTAAGGAGCGATCGAAGGACCAACTCCTCACCGGCGCCCTCAATAGTGATGTAAGATCCAAAGCTATGGCCAAATGGTCTGACAGGTGGATTGGAAGGTATTTAATATCTTTAACAAGATCTACTAAAGAATGGCTAATTAGTATGAAATCAATTCTAGATTGATGGTTATACTTGTGATTTCTGTAGGAGACACCCTGTTTTTCCCCTACCCTTAACCTCCAAATATCTACATATCCAAACTGCTTCATAGCGTTTAACAAAACAGACCTTGATTTAGATGAAGTTAGCGATCGACTATTGCAAGATTTGTCCAGGGAGGGGTTCAGGACAATATTAAAGTGACCCGCAAAAACTACAGGTTCTGGAAAAGTCAAAAGGTGAGATAAAATTATCTCTAATGAAGACGGGTCGTCCTGATTGGGACCGTAATACCCCACCAGAGTTATCTGGGTACCCAAGATGGAGAGTGCTGCAATTACCCACCTGCCTGCAGGATCGACTTTGAAATCCAATACCCTAGCTCTAAGATACTTTTTAAAAATAATCGATACTCCTCTACAAGTCAAAGACTGGGAAGTAGAAATTGCAAAGTCGATCCACTTATTACTTTTGACTACTGCGTCCATTTCATCCTGAGTCAAGTGCGTCTCCTGTAATAAAATGACCTGTGCCTCTGAGTCTCTAAGATATTGCAATAGTTTCCTAGCCCTGGGTTTAGTACGTAGACCATTCACATTCCACGATAATATCTTTAAATTAGCCAAAGCCATGATGTTAGATAGCTGACCCTAAAAGTACAAAACCTCGCGTATATGCCCACATTTATCTGAGCTAACTTTATAGCAAACAACAACATATCTAGAATTTTCATATCCAAAGCAAGAGATAATAGAACAGTAAGATGGCACAAGAGGAAATTTTTAATCATTTTACCCCGTGACCCTCCCAACCCCCAACCCCAAACCCCCTCCACCCCCCCCTGGAGAACCCGTGGTGTATCTAACCGGATAGAATCCAGCAGATGGCACCCCTAACTCAAGCTCCCTTGTTTCACACGCACCCCTGAACTAAGTTACAATCAAGAAGAAAAGGTTTGAAAAGGTTTGAAAAGATTTTGGAGTAACCATTTATATAAGTGGAAGGTGGATAGGAAAGTAGTTGGGAGAATACACAGAGAAATTTCTTCTCAACCCTCTTTTTTTTTTTTTTTTTTATGATTTAAATGTTTTTTTTTTTTTCTTCATCCTTTTTTTTCTTTTTTTTGCAGTATAAATGTTTTTTTTTTTTTTTTTTTTCCCTTCCTTCCTTCCTTCCTTCCTTATCATTTAACTCCCCTTATCAAATAACAACATTCAAATGGGTGAACCTAGCCTTCAAAAAATCAAATCCTTCCTCAACTCAAACTTAACCCGTTGTCTTATTACCTAGCTCTAAGAGGAGCTCATCAGCTGCTTGCACTGTACTTATATTAGACATTTTGTTGTTAAACATCACCCTCAAGACAGCAGGGAAAACCAGCTGGGCAGTAGCTCCCAACTTTTTGAAAGCCTCAAGCCGCCTTCCAAACTCCCACTGTTTTTCTAACGTGGCCCTGGATGTCGCCGTCCAAGTGTCCTCAGAGTCGCACGATGCTGTAAGGGGTCCACCTCCCGATAACCCCTTGGTCTGATAGATATATAACAGACACAGAAGGGTGATCAGGCGAGGGAAGGAAAGGAAGGGGACAGCTGGGAGGGAGATCTGAAAGAGAAAGAACAACAAGCAATGGTTACATCAGCCCCTATCTCTCTCGCTATCACCCCGTTCTTCTCTAGCTCCCCCTTTTACCTGTAAAAGAAAGAATGCTCTCGGGGAACAGGAGACTGGAAAGACCTGCTCGCAAGGCAACTGGAACCCTACAGACAAGATACCAATCAGCAGAGGTCGTAGTATGCACGCACCCTCGTAACTCCCCTCAGCTACAGGACCTACCATGAACTCAGGATTCTTCTCAGTACAGTACAGGGGGGAAGGACGTATGCCAGGAGTCACCTTTCCACCCCTGTATGGAGTACAAACGAACACACATAAAATGCAGCAGGGCAAGGAACAGGATACTTCTCCTGGTCGCCCCCACGGGTTCTCAAGGCGAACCTCAGTCACACCGTTATACTACCCGCAGGCAGAGTTCACTATATACAAGAATGATGAGATGCTGTCCTTGAGGAGACTATCTATTACTCACTCAACACAACGCGGAATATCGCTTTCCGAAAGTTAAAGCCCTCCGCCCTGTTGTGTGTCAATTGAGAGCAATGACCGGAGTTAACTCCGGACCTAGGTGAATGCGACCCCGCACGCCGCAGTTCGGCTTCCAACGGGGCCACGGAACGATAGAACAGGGACAAACAATGACAAGCTCCCCTTCGCGAGGAGTGCTGGACCAAACCAACACGGAGAATGGCGACCCCGCACGCCTCAATGCGGCATCCAACGGGGCCACTGTACTCGGACCCTGAAAGACAAGACGAACCTCGCCTTGCTTCAGCAACAACAACCAAGGGATGACTGGACGACAGAAGCCAGCAAAGAATCACAGTTGTGGTGCAGAGCACCCCTACCCGATACGCTGTTCTCTGCTTGCACTTCCGACCTGGATACAAAATAACCGGCACCTGACTGCAGCCGGATGTTTCCTTTTCTTCGCCGGCGCGTCCAGCGTGCTGACGTCACGTACGTCCGCACGCATTGCCTCATGGGAATGGTAGTTCCCGTCATGTCCGCCGACCGCGGGTGGTTCCCGCTCGGACTGGCAGTGCTCTCTGGCGCACCCTGTGAGCCACAACAGTACATCCCTCCCCCGAAGAGCACTGACATAAACAAGCTTTTTTCGGATATTTCTTGTGGAATTGAGCCACCAGTGCAGGAGCGTGTACACTGGAAGCTGGTTCCCATGAGTTTTCCTCCTCCCCATATCCCTTCCAGGCCAGCAAGTACCACAACCTGGAGCGATGTATCTTGGAATCCAAAACCCCTCTCACCTCGTACTCTGCTTCACTATTTACAATGACTGGAGCAGGGGCCTTATTGGGCTTCACCAGCGCTGGCTTCACTAGGGACACATGAAAAGCCGGATGAAGGCGCAAGGAGGAGGGCAAAGAAAGTTTAACCACTACCGGAGTCACCAATTTCACCACCCGATAGGGACCTATGTACTTGGGGTTGAATACGCTATAGTGTTTAAACCGGATGTTTTTTGTGGATAACCACACATAATCTCCCACTTTATATACAGGTCCCTGCCGTCTGTGTTTGTCGGCGGAAGCTTTGTATCTGTGCTTGGCCTCTCGCAGATTGCCTCTGGCCTTCTGTAAAGTGGTGTGAATGCGCTCTATTCTACTCTGCGCTTCTGGAACCTTAGTTGGTTGTATTGGATTAAGGAAGGGCGAAAACCAAGGATGGAAACCATATGTGCAGTAATATGGTGTGAGTTTGGTGGATGCATGTGATGCGCTGTTATACGCCACTTCAGCTAACCATAGTAAGTCCACCCAATCGTTTTTTGAAGCGCTGGAGTAACACCTTAAGTATTGCTTAAGGGTTTGATTGACCCTTTCGGTCTGTCCATCCGTTTGCGGGTGAAAACTAGTGGAAATGTTGGATTCTATCCCTAACGATGAACACCAGGTCTTCCAGAAGTTTGCTGTGAATTGGCTTCCGCGGTCCGAGACAATCCTCCGGGGCAGGCCGTGTAGGCGGACCACGTTCACTAGTAGTATATGTGCCAACTGTCCTGACGTGGGTATTTTCTCACAGGCTACGAAGTGTGCCATCTTTGTTAAATAGTCCACTATGACCGTGATAACGGTACATCCCTTGTTGCTAGGCATTCCCACGATGAAGTCCACCGAAATGTTTTCCCACGGGAGATTGGGTGTGGGGAGCGGTTGTAACAAACCTGCTGGTTTGGAATGTGAGGCCTTCATTTGACTGCATACTCTGCACTCCTTCACCCAAGTGCCCACATCCTCCCGTACCGAAGGCCACCAGAATTGCCTTAGGACCCTATCAAGGGTTTTCTCTCGGCCGTTGTGACCTGCACAGGGTAGAATATGACACCATTTGAATGCTTGAAGACGTAAGGCCCGAATGGGCAGAAGTATCTGCTTTCCCCGTATCGATAGATCATGAATCAAGCTCCAGCTGGGATTGCTTCTCAGCCAGGTTTTCCATCGGTTTGTCTGGACGTTCCGGGATACACTTCTCAAGAACGGATCTGTACACGTCGCCCCTATCACGTGTTCAGGGCTGATGATGGCTCCTTTAGGTGATGTAGGGAGAGCTGCCTGGGAAGCTTGCCGGGATAAAGCATCTGCCTTTTTGTTTTCCTTTCCAGGCCTATAAGTAACAAGGAAATTATATCCCGCAAAAAAGAGAGTCCACCTTAGTTGACGGGGGGTTAGATGTCTCGCTGCCGTCATGAACTGTAAGTTCCTGTGGTCGGTATAAACCGTAACCACGTGTCTGGCACCCATGAGATGATGCCTCCATTCACTGAAGGCATCTTTGATGGCGAGTAGTTCTTTTTCGGCGATGTTGTAATTGCACTCCGCGGAATTCAATTTTCGTGACATGTATGCCACTGGATGCAGTTGCCCTGTTTCGACATGCCTCTGTGATAACACCGCTCCCAATGCTGTGTCGGAGGCATCGGCCTCCACGATAAATGGACATTCAGGGTGTGCATGAGCCAACACCGGGGCCGTAGAAAACGCCTCTTTTAGCTCATCGAAACCCTTTTGGGCCCCAGCGGTCCACTGGAACACCGCCTTCTTGCGCAATAGCTGAGTGAGAGGGGTTGCCAAGTCTGAGAAGTGGTGGATAAAGCGACGATAGAAGTTGGCAAACCCCAAAAAACACTGTACATCTCTGAGGTTGCGGGGAGTAGGCCATTGTTTAACTGCCAATACCTTCCTTTCTGACATTTCCTGCCCCCAGGGTGTGAGGTTCACCCCTAGAAACTCCACAGACGTCACCCCAAACTCGCACTTACTGATTTTGCAAAATAAATGGTGTTTTCTTAGAGTTTGAAGGATGGTTTTTACATGTTGCGTATGTTCCCTGGTGTCCTGGGAGTAGATTAAAATGTCATCGATGTACACTATGACAAAGTGGTCCAGATATTCACGGAGCACATCGTTTAGGAAGAATTGAAAGGCCGCGGGGGCATTGCATAGCCCGAAGGGCATAACTAAGTACTCATAGAGTCCGAATCTGGTTTTAAACGCAGTCTTCCATTCGTCCCCTCTCCTCATTCGGACTAAATGGTACGCCCCTTTCAGATCTAATCGCGTGTAGATCGCTGCCTCTTTTACCTGCTCCAACAGAACGTTGATTAGTGGTAGCGGATACCGGTTCTTCACGGTAATGGCATTTAACGCCCGGTAGTCCACGCATGCGCGAAGCTCGCCATTGGCTTTAGGAATGAAGAAGAGAGGCGACGCTGCTGGGGATTTTGACACTCTTATAAACCCCAGGCCCAAATATTTATCCAAATATTCCCTGAGGTACTTATGTTCTGGCTCCGTTAGGGCATACACCCGTCCCGCGGGAACGACCGCCCCCGGTATCAAGTCTATTTGACAATCGTATGCCCTGTGGGGAGGCAGGACTTCGGCGTTGTTTTCGTTGAAAACATCGTTGTATTCTTTATAGACCTCGGGTAATGTTACTGCTTGTTCCACTGCGGTCGCCACCTGGTAACAAGTCGCCAACGACATGGCAGGGTTTCTTGCAGAAACGTTGCAGTTCGCTAGACAGTAGTCGGAGGTAAACTGCAGGGTTTTTTCGAGCCAATTTATGAGCGGGTTGTGGAGGCACAACCAAGGCAACCCTAGTATTACTCCGTAATGGGGTGCTGGAATAACGTTAAAGGAAATCACCTCCTGGTGCTCCGTCCCCTGTTTGACCGATAAAGGTCCTGTATGGTATCTCACCGGTCCTGAATCCAACATCTTTCCATCAACCGCAAATACCATCTCCGGCATGCTTTTCTCCTGTAACGTTATTCCGAGCCGTACCACCTGATCTTGGTCCATAAAACACCCCGTGGCCCCAGAATCCAATAACGCCCGGACTTGCAACCACCTGTCTTGCACCAAGATGTGCACGTCCACATAAAAATGGCTTCTTTCCTTGGTCTTCAAGTCTTCCAACGAAGGGATGTACAGTGCGCTCAAAGGATTCCCTTCATCCTCCTTTAAGCCGGAGCGTTTCCCGCCTCCGCGAGGGTGGTTCTTGTAACCGCAGCTTTCTGATCCGATCGTGGAGTTTTGGGCCGCAGACTGCATTCGCGAATGAAATGCCCTTTCCGTCCGCAATACAAGCATAGGCCTTTCTTCCGCCTATACTCTCGTTCTTCGGAGGTGAGCGGGGAACGGACGGCTCCAATTTCCATAGGCTCGGTTTTTGAGGAACCAGGGTGGTTTGCTGCCCTAGCAGGTTCCACAGTAGGCACCGGTCTCTCCCGCCGTCTGTGGTCCCCTTTTCTCATGCTTAGGCGATGATCCAACCTTAACACCAAACTGATGAGTGCCTCACAGGTGACTGGTTGTGGGTCGATCTGCGCCACCACATCCTTCAAGTCTTCGCTTAGCCCTTGATGGAAAAGAGCCGCTTGCTTCTCTTCTGGCCACTCGGTTTCAGTGATCAGTCTCCGAAAATCGTTAATATAGGAGATAACATCCCTATTGCCTTGTCGCAATTCTAGCAGATCTCTGTCGGCTGAGAGCGTGGCGGCTCGACGGTTGAAGGTTTTCTCGAATTCTTCCAGAAATGCGTTCCAATCATATAGGAGCTGATCGTCTCTTCTCACCAGCGGGACTGCCCATTGAGCTGCGTCCCCAGATAAATACGAGAGAAGAAAGGCTACCTTTGAATGGTTTGTGTTAAACGCCCTAGCCCTGCAGGTAAAATGTAACATCACTTGCGTGAGAAAGACTTGCAACTTCCCGCCTTCCCCGCTGAACCTTTCAGGAGTAGCTAATTGCACGGGCGTGGGAATCTCCACAACAACGGGAGCCGTAGGGGTGGCGCGGGGTAAGCCTGCATCAAAGGGATTGCGTTCCAAGCGATCTACCTGCGCCTGTAGTGTTGCTGTTTCTGTTCTAGAGGCAGCTACCTCAGCCTGCAACAAGGCCAACGCAGCTATAACATCCTCAAAGGTGGCCATCCCACCGTGCGACTGGGAGGACAGTTATCCATGGGCCGGTTATTCTGTCGCCGTCCAAGTGTCCTCAGAGTCGCACGATGCTGTAAGGGGTCCACCTCCCGATAACCCCTTGGTCTGATAGATATATAACAGACACAGAAGGGTGATCAGGCGAGGGAAGGAAAGGAAGGGGACAGCTGGGAGGGAGATCTGAAAGAGAAAGAACAACAAGCAATGGTTACATCAGCCCCTATCTCTCTCGCTATCACCCCGTTCTTCTCTAGCTCCCCCTTTTACCTGTAAAAGAAAGAATGCTCTCGGGGAACAGGAGACTGGAAAGACCTGCTCGCAAGGCAACTGGAACCCTACAGACAAGATACCAATCAGCAGAGGTCGTAGTATGCACGCACCCTCGTAACTCCCCTCAGCTACAGGACCTACCATGAACTCAGGATTCTTCTCAGTACAGTACAGGGGGGAAGGACGTATGCCAGGAGTCACCTTTCCACCCCTGTATGGAGTACAAACGAACACACATAAAATGCAGCAGGGCAAGGAACAGGATACTTCTCCTGGTCGCCCCCACGGGTTCTCAAGGCGAACCTCAGTCACACCGTTATACTACCCGCAGGCAGAGTTCACTATATACAAGAATGATGAGATGCTGTCCTTGAGGAGACTATCTATTACTCACTCAACACAACGCGGAATATCGCTTTCCGAAAGTTAAAGCCCTCCGCCCTGTTGTGTGTCAATTGAGAGCAATGACCGGAGTTAACTCCGGACCTAGGTGAATGCGACCCCGCACGCCGCAGTTCGGCTTCCAACGGGGCCACGGAACGATAGAACAGGGACAAACAATGACAAGCTCCCCTTCGCGAGGAGTGCTGGACCAAACCAACACGGAGAATGGCGACCCCGCACGCCTCAATGCGGCATCCAACGGGGCCACTGTACTCGGACCCTGAAAGACAAGACGAACCTCGCCTTGCTTCAGCAACAACAACCAAGGGATGACTGGACGACAGAAGCCAGCAAAGAATCACAGTTGTGGTGCAGAGCACCCCTACCCGATACGCTGTTCTCTGCTTGCACTTCCGACCTGGATACAAAATAACCGGCACCTGACTGCAGCCGGATGTTTCCTTTTCTTCGCCGGCGCGTCCAGCGTGCTGACGTCACGTACGTCCGCACGCATTGCCTCATGGGAATGGTAGTTCCCGTCATGTCCGCCGACCGCGGGTGGTTCCCGCTCGGACTGGCAGTGCTCTCTGGCGCACCCTGTGAGCCACAACACTGGATAAATCTGACCTAATAAGGAAAGTGAATCCCTTCCCAGGCAGAGATTTTTGCTTCAAGGCTAAGTTAAGGATTTGCTCTTTAAGGGCATAGGTGTGGAAGTTGACGAGGATTTTGCGAGGCTTAGCCCTTTGCTGGTTGCGCCTAAACGGGTCCCTATGGACCCTTTGAATGTCAACGGCCAGTTCTTCTGCTGACTGATCCAGAGCCAGCGACTCCTTCAATAGCTGTACCACATAAGTTTTAACATCCGAACCTTCAGAGCCCTCTGGTACATTGAGTATACGGATATTAGATCTCCTGGCATTGTTCTCTAAAAGTTCCATCCTGTCTAAAAGGGTCTGGTCGACCTTCCGCAGCTTGACAATTTCCTCCTCAGCCTTATCGAGGTGCGTGGACAACACAGTGACTGTGTCTTCTAACTCTCCAGTCCTGGAAGTTAAACCATCGATCTTTTTACCCAGGGACTCACAATAGGTGCGGATGTCCATCTGGTTAGCGGAGGATTCTTCAAAACCCTTTTTGATATCTTGAGAGAGGGAAGAAAACATTGCTAGTAGGGAGGCAGCGGAAACTGAACCCTCAATCTCATGGTAAGAAGCGGAGGCTTGTTGTTGAGCAAAATGTGGGGGAACACCCAACCCTGCTCCAATTGTGTCAGCAAACTCCAGCTCTGCACCGCCTCCCTGACATTCATATGTTAACGACGCAGGCATAACTCCGGGCAAGGGGTCGCCCCTAGATATAACTAACTCCCCCGTAGGAGAGAGGTTCACAGAGGCAGGCAGTGCCCCTGAGTCGCCTCCTATGGGGGGGCAAGGGGCAGAACAGGGGACAGGAGAGGGAGCAGAGGAGGGGGCAGAAGTACAATCCAGAGCTGAAAAATGCGGATCTATAACATCCGGAATGATGGGAACAATGGAAACAGGCATTCTCCCCTCCCCTGAGTCTGGAATTGACAGAGAAGCAGACATGTCTTGAGCGTCTTGTAAACAAAGTACCTGGGGTATTGCTTTGAAGTAAGAACGCAGGGACGGTGTTATTTTATTGCCCGACTCAGTACTCAAATCCCTTTTAATTCTCACCTTACGTCTGGCTCCGTTTGCACTTATGCCCTTTGCTTTCACTTCTGTAGACAAGTAAGAAGAGGCTTTCTTACCTTTAAGAAGGCCTCCCACCAGCCTGACCTGGGTTACCTCGGGCGGAGTATGACAAGTGGGCTCCCTCTCCGAGCCTCTGGCTTTTCTACGACCCCCTCTGCCTTTGTTTTTGGGTTTGAGGGGCCTTAAATGCGGCTGCGAACCCTCCTCCTCTGACTTCTCCGAAGGTTCCTCTAAGCAAATTTCCGCTTGCTTTGTGCCCATAGGACACTGATCTGCCTCTTGACCTTCCACCGCCCACCGTGGATCAAGCCCAAGATTAGCTGCTTGGGAGTTGACTAACACATTACATACAGTGAAGGCTCGACAGCGTGCCTTTCTCCCACGTCGCAGCTCCAGGGCGGCAACAGACCAAAGCCAGAGACCGGCCGGTACTTCGTAATGTGTTCCTTCGTCCTGCAGGCTTGATTCAGGGTCAATGGGGCCAATAGGGCGTACAACTTTCCAGCCGCCTCTACCTCCGCTGCTGAAACCGCCTGATTCGATGCCCAGGGTTCCCGTCATTGAGGATAAACAAACTAGCAAGCTGCCGCGTATATCCGAGAGAGAGAAAAAAAAAAACAAAAAAAAAACGCCGTTTTCGGTTTCCCTTCGGTTTTGTTCGTTCTTGATTCTCGATTAAAAAACCACAAAACCCGGACTAAAGGGACCCTTTCAAGGTACGGGGAGAGTCTTAGGCCCCTAAGTTATTTATCCCTTCGAGTTGCAGGGGATCGGTGCCGAACAACGGGAGCTTGGTCGCGGAGCCCCGCAGCGAGTCAGCCGACTGCCGCCATGTTCTCCTCGCATTAACTCCTACGAAGGGTTACAATATCAAATTGTTTGTTTCAGCCACTTGTGACTCAAAAAATCTAGTTTACATGTTGAAATGTCTGTGCGGCCTACCATACATTGGCAAAACAGAAAGAAAAAGAAAAACACGTTTGAACGAACACAAGATCAACATTCGGAACAACAATTTAAAATCTACTGTTGCCACACATTTCAATGAACACAAACATAATGTCAGTCAGCTACGGTTCCTGGTGTGTGAAATTGTTCCATTCAAAGAAGGCCGTGACAACCGCAAGTTTTTGATCCAACGTGAGACAGCGTGGATTTATAGAATGAACTCCCTGGTACCTTATGGACTCAATGATCGGATCGAACTTAGTTGCTTTATTTAAACCTGCGATGTATGTTGTTGCCTGTTCCCATGTATAAGTGTTCTTTTATATGTTTTCTTTCATATGTTCTTTTATATGTTTTGCATATGTGTTACATACTTTTTCACACGTCGCATTCATCACGTGTCACATTTTTCTATATCCTCCTTATTTGTCCTAGTACATTTGTCATTTCACTACATTCTTACTACACGACTTCCTTAACTGTTTATCCACTAAGTCCCGGTATTTTTACTTTCATTCATTCACTTTTTCATACACGCTTTTAACAAAGGTTATTGTTTTGATTATCTTTTCTTCTTTTTGTTTTGGCAATTTTTTTGATTTTTTCATTTTTTTAGCTTTATTGGTCACGCTGTACATTCACATCATCCTCGTTTTTGATCATTTTCCTCATTTTTATTCTATCGAGTACTTTATTATTTGTTACAGCGGTGTTATTCATCATTACTATCTTTTCGTTTCTGTCGTTTTTCCGTTTTATTTCATTCTTTACCATTTAAATAGCCTTCACCGCATTTTACAGTGGCTAATCTCGTCTTTACCCTTTTCAAGATGGCCGCCGTTTAGGCGTCCGCTCTCACTGTCTATAACACACTAACGCGGCAGTAGCTTTCTGCTGCGTCTCCGCGAGCACTCGTTTGATGTTCGCTCACGTTTCAACCGAGGTAACTTTCCTATTATGTTTCCACTGTCAGCTTCAGTCTTCTGATGGTCGATGCACCCTTGGGGCTGGACTTTATTATTATTTTTTGACTGTTCGTTTGTATATATTTCACACGCTTATTTAATTCGCACATTTATTTCCATTACCTTCTGTCTTTCGTTCACCACTTTGTGGCTGGGACCTTACTTACCATTTTTTGACAGCTCGTTTGTCAGCACATCTTTCATCATTATCTTCCGTCTTTCGTTTATCACATAACTTTGGTAACTCAGCACTTCTACAATTCACTCTTGTTGCATGTATTAAGTTACTTCAATTTCTCATCATTGATTTTTCACCATTGGTTGTTCTCTCTCGTTACTCGTTTATTTTTCATTTTTGAAATGTCACTATGTCTTTCACGCATCTAGACATTACTTATACAGAGTTAATTTACTAGGGGGCTGCGATATTTACTCCTACCCTTTATTGTTTAGGATACCTCCTGACGAAGGGTCTCACCCGAAATGCATTGGGGATTTTCCTTTGGTTTCTTCTAAAGATCAATTTGGAATTGTTCAACATTTGAGTTATAAGTGAAGAATGGATATTCTTGCTTAATAAAAAACATTTCTGAACCTTTTGGTGGAATACTCTTTGGATCCTGGTGACTTCGTCACCTACTTATCGCTGTGCTAAAAGAGGGACACTGCCCAATCCTGGGCAGTGCAACTACAGTCTTCATTTCTCCGCCTAGGTTTAGAGGTCGCTCCTCTTCAGCACGCCATTATCTTCTTTTCTAAATTGAGTATATTCTGGCACAACAGGTGTGCGTGGTATTTCAACTTGTCTTAGAGACCATGACAGATGCAAGCAGTGCAATGCCTTTGGTGCGGACTTCTGGCACTTGGCATGGGAGTGTGGTAAGGTGGCAGAATATTGGATTGCTGTGATGAACATACTACATGACATGACTGACCTCACCCTGGAGTGCACTCCACAGGTGTTTGCTGGGCTTGGTCCCATCTCTGCAAGGAATGTTGTGCAGATTTATTAAAATAGCGTTTTTATTAGCTAAGCTCAGAGTGGCCATGTGTTGGGAGAGTCGTGTCAGTCCCTCAGTCACTCAGTAGTTAAAGGACTTGGTATACTGTCGTGAGATCCTGGCCCAGTACGCTGAAGAATTGACCCACATCTAGGCCCAAGGTAATTTGGGAACCATTATTGCAATATCTTCGCTCACAGAGTACTGATGCACCACTTGTCTCTGGTGTATAACTTCGCTGTATTATACTGACTTGTAAGACCACTACCTTGCACTTCATGTATAATCGATCTCTCAGAATGTATGCACCACTGTACCTTTTCACTGCCACGTGTTATTTTGTTTGATTTATTGTCTTAAGTAATTCACAATGCTGTGTATGTAACATGCATAACTTTAAATAAAAACTCCACGAAAAAAAAAGATATTTAGATAGTAAGGAACATCATATCTGATATAAATCCTACGTTATCCTTTAGGAATCCGTTACAGGTTGAGGATGATGCATTGGCCGAGACTGTAATGGTATGTACTAGCAATTTGGAATCCTTTGGAAACTTCCATTTCAGGGCATGTCCATTTCATTGGGTTCTTTATTAGACCCGCTATTGTCTGAAGCTTGGAAAATGCTAGCAGATTGTTTGTTTCCAATCTCTGGAAATGGGCCAGGTTCCATGTTCCTGGAAAAGGTCACAGGTAATTCCACTTCTGAAGAAATCAACGGTGGACCCGTCAGATCTTAGGGACTTATTTAGACCTTGGCAGAGGAGAATAATCAGTCACAAATATGACGGATAGCTCATCCGCCATATTTCGATCCCATTATATCCTATGGAGATCAGAATACGGTGGGCGCGATATACATCATGCTTGTGACGCAGCATTCCATATGCCGAGGTCTAAATAAGGCCCCTGGTAACTATAGGCCTATCTCTCAGCTGCATTTTTCAGTGAACATTCTTGAAAGATTTGTAAGCCTTTTTGGAACCCCATTTTCTCTTACATGAAGCGCAATCCTGCTTCAGGCCTGCTAATGGCACTGAGTCTGCACTAATAGTATCGTTGGTGTAACTGCAGATGGTAATTGACTGGGGTCAAACTGTGGTTTTGGTCTTTTTTATTTATTTTAAAAGTTTATAAAGCACACAGCTACCCGAGGGGGTTTACCGGCAAGGGACCAACAGAACCAGCAGCTCAGAACAGCCATGTTTTCAGCTGTCTTCAGAAGATAGATAGTGAGGGACATTGTCTTAGCTGGTCAGGGAGGGAGTTCCATAACTTGGGGCCCTGACAGGCAAATGAACACCTTCCCATACATGACCGTTTTACTGTTAGGATCACACACAGGGACAACACATAGGGACAACCTACTAGAGGCTGGGACGACTGGCATTATTTAACCAAATCCTGCAAGTACATTGAACCAACCACTGTGCACATAACATTAAGTTTTGAACTGGATACGCATCTTAATTGGGAGCCAACGCAGCTCCCTTAGCAGACCATCTGCCGAGGTCCGCCTTGGAAGCCTGTAGAGCATCCTAGCTGTAGAATTTTAGATCACCCCAAATTAAAGCATGTTACCGTAGTACAGTCTCGACATAAGTACCTGTACCACCATCCTCTGAGCTGAGAATGGCAATAGCCAAATGATCTTCCTCAACCACTTCAAAATGGCAAAACACGTGGCAGTCACCTTTATCACCTGAGGATTCATTGACAACTTATCGTCGAGCCAGAACCCCAGATTCTTGACCTTACGAACCGGATCTGGGACAGGGCCCAGATTTCTTGGCCAATGATGGGGGCCCTAAAGGGACAGATTCCTTCCCAGCACCAACACCTCTGTCTTATCTACATTCATTTTTAATGACTGGTATTTCATACTCTCTGCCACTTCACTGAGACAGGAGCAGTGCTTAATTTGAGCCTGTGCTTTATGGTGCTCAGCACCGGCACTTATTTGGTTTCCGGTGCTAGGCACCAAATTGTGAACACCATATTTAGAACAGTCTACCACAACGTGGCGCTGCTCATCTAATTTAGAAATGAGCAGAACAACGGTTGTTTAGGAATACAATATACATTAAAATTGCTCATACCTGCCTCCCCAGCCATTCCTTTAGCTTTGGGGACCTGGAATAATCTGAACTGTCGTATTCACATGCAAAAGAGAGGGTTACTAGTTGTTTTGGCAGTAATGACAAGGGCGATGGGTAGTGTAAGCTGCCGTGGCCTCCTGGTCAGAGCCCTGGCACTTAATATTTTACAAATTAAGCACTGGACAGGAGTTCAAGGCTTCTGAGTTGTGGTGCTGTGACAGGGAGAAGATGATTAGTGTGTCATCTGCATTTGAAAATAACGTGAGACCACAACTTTCCACCAAGTCCCCAATGGCCGCACATAGATATTTAAGAGTGCAAGATTTAGGGTGGATCCTTGAGGAACTTCTGAATTAAGTGCATACCGATCCGAGTAGTCCGTGGCAGAGATCACCTGGAAAGACCTATCTTTTAAAAAAAAGATACCAACCAAGCAAGGGCCGTTCCCAGTATACCCATCTCGACCAGCCTCCCAATACGAGAAGCATGGGATACAGTATCAAAGGCTGTGCTAATTTCAAGAAGAATCCGTGTCGCTGTCTTGCCCTCATCTAGGAGCCGTCTAAGATGTTGCGTGATTCCTAGCATGGCAGATTGAGTACTGTGTTCCTTCCTGAACCCCAACTGAGAGGGATGAAAATACTCATGAGATTTACGAAGTTGTAGACCTGTCTGTTGACATGCATCTCCATTACTTTCATCAAAATGCAAAGCATTGAGACTGGTCTGTAATTAGACCAATTCTTAGGTTCGAGATTCTCCTTCTTCAAGAGTGGATAAAACAAGGCATATTTCCATGCCTGTGTAATCTTCCCTCGCATAAAGGAGGTGTTAAGGGGTTGTATTAAAACTTGAAAATCTCAGGCTTAAGAGAACTCAATCTGGCCAGTGGGTGAGGATCTCCTGGCGAGCCCGACCTCATTGAGGTCAGTAACGCCAAGAATGTAGGCAGATCCAGTGTATCCCAGCAATTCGGTATCTCCCCCTCGTGTCGAGATCATTCCAGCCTTGTCCTTTATCTTAGAAGAACCTCAGTAGTACTTGGCAACCCAGCATTCTTCTCTACGATCTTAAAAGAAGCCTGAATATCGGTCACATTTTTGACAAAAAAACAGGCCAACTCGTCACACTGAGCCCGAGACAGGACCGGTGCAGAAAGGATTTTCTAGGGGGTCGAGAGTTCTTTAATCGGAAACAGGGTTTTGGACAGCGTTGATTTGGTCCCTGTAAAATGTGGCCTGGATGACGCTGCAAAGCCTTTGATACTGTCGGAGGGCCCTTTTATATCTGGTCTTACTCTCCTCCTTATAAGCCTGTCTCCAGGCTCTCTCCAAGGCTTTACACCTCGACTTCTCTGCCAGTACACGGGGTGACTTAATCCATCAGCGACTTAAGTTTTTTAAATATGTTTTATGGAGTTTTTTTCATTTATATCAACAATTGTTCATACACTTATGCCATTACATTAAGCAGTAATATCTGCATAGAGTAATTAATACAACAGTAGCATTATACCATTCAGTTATGGAGCAGTCATTACAGCACAGCGAAGGGTGATGTCTGTCTATGCCCCGTACCATCACAGTATAGGTCCCCCAAAGTGTGGATTCCTGCCTCATGCCAGTTATGGAGTTCGGCTTCCGCCACTGTTGTTTGGCCTCTAGGGGACCACTCCAGGGGCAGTGCCGGTGCGTACGGCGTGTGTGTGGAAGCATCTGTAAGCCACTTTCAGCAGAAAGGAGGTCCAGGGGTATTGTGGTCGTGCCTTGGTGAAACAATTTCTGCAGGCACAATACCATGTAGGGTGGGTGTATCATGCAGTGTCCTCACCATGCCGATCAGCCAGTTATCTAGCTATCCACTGCAGCTGAGCGGCTAGATAATATTGTTCGAAATTCGGAGCTGCTAAGCCTCCCTGGTCGGTGGGCAGATATACCTTCCTCACCGCCACACGATGGCGGGATTTGCCCCATATAAAATCCCAAACCGCTTTCTCCAATGTGTTAAAAAAAGGAAGGGGGATATACATTGGCAAATTTGTGAAATAATATAAAAACTGTGGTACTGTCACCATTTTGGTGAGAGCCACCCTACCCGCTACTGTGAGTGGGAGCGTACTCCAAAACAGCATTTGAGATATTACTGCTGTAAGTGTCCTACCCAGGTTGCCTTTGAACAAGTCCACTGGTTGCCTGTATACACGTATGCCTAGATAGCGGAATGGGTTTGCCTCCCACCGTACTGTACACCTCCAAGAGAGAACACCAGGTTGCAATTTTCTTCCTTAATTGAGTACAGGCAGGACGTGCTGGTGTTAACTTTCAGCCCCGTTAGGGTGGCAAACGCTTGCAGGGTATGAGCCAGCTGCAGGATCTATCAGCCACTTTTGACGCTGTTAAGATTAAGGGAGATTGGAGGGAGCAGTCGAGCACTTGACTAGATTCAATCCAATCTGGCAGATAGATCTCAAGCTATTTCACTCTCCCCTTTCCTCTACGCATTTAAAGTAATGGAATATATGGGGTGCCTCAGGATTAAGTTACACCCAACCCTTTTTAGGTCTCGCCTGACCCAGCGCTTGCGCAGGTCTGGCGAGACTTTAAGTAAGGGCTTCTAAAAATGCTAGCGCCGGCTACAGCTTGCTGTGCATGTGCGCGCGCTTGAGCAGAGGCGCCATATGGCATTCCTCATGCTCATTAAGTGCATCGCTCGCCACGCGCTTGAACGCGATCACTTTCGCGTCGCGCGACTGCCACGCGCGCACCATTCCCTTTATACTCTCTCTTGTTCTCTTTTTCAGAGAATTCTCTTTTTATTTAAATGGTTTTTCTTCCTGCTCCCACTCTGTGGCAGTATCCGATATTATTACTCTTTCCTGGATCGTTCAGGTATACCTGTAGACGTGCAGTTAAGTGCTTGAAAAGCAGGGCGGATGTTTGTGAATAGCCACATAAGTGGCTTCCTCACCCTGTTTCGACTGCATTGCCTTGACCTAGGTGTTGACATTACCGGGAGAAGGCTTGTCTACTCATCTTAGTGTGACTTACGAATGTATAGGTTGCACATACATTGTGTGACTTCTTTTTGCCGCAGTGATCTGATCATGACTTAGGGCCCGATTCACAGAACTAACTTAAGACAAAATCCTAAACTTACTACCATTTTGGTATTCACAGAAGGCATTTACTCATTTTGGTATTCACAGAAGGCACTTACTCATTTCGGTATTCACAGAAGTTAGGAGTCCTAACTGTAGGACTCCTAAATGCCTTCTGTGAATACCGAAAGCCTTAAAATTAGTATTTTTCTCAATTTAGTAGTAGTAAAGTTAGGAGTCCTAACCTTAGGACTCCTAAACTGAGAAAAATCCTAATTTTAAGACTTTCGGTATTCACAGAAGGCATTTAGGAGTCCTAAAGTGAGTAAGTGTCTTCTGTGAATACCAAAATGAGTAAGTGCCTTCTGTGAATACGAAAATGGTAGTAAGTTTAGGATTTTGTCTTAAGTTAGTTCTGTGAATCGGGCCCTTAGAGTTATTTACATGTAGAAATTACCCAAGAGCATTAACAATCTTTGTAAATTATTCCCCAAAAGTGCATGCTGCTTGGAAATGGTGACAAGCACATCTCTTGCCAGGCGAAATGGATACATTTTCAAAGCACTGCACATTGGCACCTGTGTGAAGGACGGAACATGCCTATGCCCTCGGCTAAGAAACTCTTTTGTCACTAAATAAGCCAGGTTTTTGTGGTCCTGGTGCTAGCTGATCTGAAAGCGCCATACATCCAGAGGAGGATGCAAATGCCCATCTCAATGCATCCATTCATGCTGCCAGTTGGACAGAAGAGGGGCATTTTAAAACAGGATTTAGGCTAGAAAATTGGCTGAAAATCTTCTGTGGAATGAAGTGGAAAAAAACGTTAGACCTGCAAGATGCATGACTAACCCATATGTCTCCTTAAATCAAGCACACCTCTCTGAGGCCCTTTTCTACAGGCAAATTGCCACGGCATAACATGTTAAAAGAACGCATTCACCCATCATCGCACTGAAAAGCAAGTAGAGATCCTCAGTGCCTGCTTTTACTCGTGCTTCTGTGATTAAAAATATTTATATATAATAATCACTGGAAGTCGTTGGGTCTTCTCTATGTTGTGGTGGGGATGTCATGCTGAAAATACATGTGACCGAGGCTACGTTTCAGTAATGTGCGATAATGTGCTGCATCACTAAATACATATAAAGTCCCAAAGGCGAGACGGATTGCATTGCAAATGCTTGTTAATATATACTTCTGTCACTTATTTGATCATATTTTATTAATTTAATAAACTAATCAAATGATACATAGCTTATTTTTACTCTGAACGACTCTTAGCCAGAGTCACTGGACATGTTTCACAAATGTCTAAGAGGTGTCTCAAACTGGCTGAGTAGTAGTTCCTTAAAGCTTAATAAAATGGAAATTCACAGCTGGCCTGTGTGTAAACCATCTCCCGGCCTGCCCCTTAACTTCTAGCCTTGGGTGGACAGTATTACTCCGGAGGTGTCATCCCTGGTTCACAATGTAGTGATTCACTTTGATAATCTATCTTTGGAGGTCCTTGTGAAGAAGACAGAGGCAACCTGATTTGACGTGCTTCGCCACAGAAATAACAAACAGACCTCTTCCAGGGCAAATAATCGGGCCACATCTGCATCCATTTACCACCGGCTTGAGGCAGAGAGTAGGTGAATGCGGACTATTTTGAGGGTCGTGGCACACCCCTAAATGAGAACAAGTAAGTGACCAGAGAGCTGGGGAAGAATTTCTGCTCCCACAGTTGTGCAAGAGAAAGGAAGTGGGGACCAGGGCCAGTTGTTATATGGCCGCGTTAGGCCTGGTAGGAAATAGTGCCAATTTACATGTACACATTTTTTTCCTAAAGAAACACTGACTGAAACCAAAATACCTTTGTGAGAACACGATCACACTGCTTAGGCATTAGGTGCAAGGCCTTCACGTCCCTGATACAAATGTGTTTGTTATCATGTCCATATGGCAACACAGCTATCTATGGAATACAAACAATAGCCAGCCTGATCACAATCTGGCCTGCGGTAAGGATGCCCTTTTCTATATATATCCTTTTGTTCCTAAATGCAAGCATAGGAGACAATTCTGCTGACTTCGAGGGGTCCGTGCATGCTGAAGCTTTTGCCTAGCAGCTGACTGACATCTCAGTAAGGGGTGTCCAGTTCATGACCAAGATGGGGTCCTGCACTCTTACCCACCAGGTAAAGGGGTTAGATCATCCAGAATATGGTTTCTTGGCAGACCATACATTCACACCCTAGACACGTAGGTTAGGGTTTGCATCATATGAGTATGCTAGATAAATCCAGTATATGTATGCCTATATAAGCTGTCTCAACAAGATGGTGGAACCCTTAGTTTTATTCACTGTTTTGACACTCATAACTGTTTTCTACTTCTGTCTATTTTTTTTTTTTTTTTTTTTTTTTTTTTTTTGAAACCGTTTATTGCAGTTTATAGAAGTTACAGGTATGGGCCTACAACCACACGGCCGGCCGCTAGAGCATAAAAAGCATATTACATACATACAGCAAAAAGCTTTCTCAGCGGTGCACAGTAGAAAAACAGGAGTGATCAATGGTGCAGGCCTCACAGCTCCATGCCCACAGTACGGTTCCATTTTCTTAACGCAAAACAACGTAAACAAACCACAACCGCAAGGCAACCCAAGATCCAAAGTGACAACACGTGCTCCATAAGTGGGGGATCCAAACCAGCAGCAAAATTCTGAAGAGGGGGACGGGAGTAGATCAGGGACTGGGGGACCGCACGCCCGCGGCCAAGGGGGGGGCGCCATCTAGGGAGACGGAGCCGGCGAGGCCGCCGGTAGCAGCGGCGGCTCACAAATACCCCCGCGGTAGGCGTTCCAGGGGCCCCAGAGTTTCATCCACGCCCCAGGCTTACCCCTCGCCACATACACCACCTTTTCACGAAACATACACCAATCCATATGCTCTTTCCAGGCCGACACCGCAGGGGGCCTCTGGGATCCCCACAATTGGGCAATATCACGCTTGGCTATCATGTATCCCAGAGTCACCCACCGCGCCTGCGGGACCGAGTAGTCATTTGGTTCCCAGACATTCAGCAAGCATCTCCTCGCTTCAGGCAGCAGCGCGACACGCGTAACCATTCGTAGAACCTCATGCACACCACGCCAGAATCGCTCCACCTTCGGGCACTCCCACAGTATATGCATGAAAGTCGCCAACGCACCACAGCCACGCTTACACATTCCATCACCGGCAAAACCCATACGTAAAAGCCTTGGCCCCGTCACGTAGACCCGGTGAAGGATCTTGAGCTGGACGAAACGAAGGCGAGCCGGGATGGCCACCTCTTTCGGAGAGGCCACCGCGGAGATCCAATCCTCGTCGTCCAGCTCCAGCCCGTCGGCAACCCAAGCCTCGCGGAGACTAGTCAGCAGACACGATCTATCGTTAATCAATTTTTTGTATATGAGGGAGATCGTGCTGTCCGGGACATGGCCATCTAGTACTCTGTCCTCCAGGGGGGAAGACTCCGGAATGGATGCAACATCCGGGAAGACGGAGCCCAGCGCATGGCGGACCTGTAGGTACCGAAAGTACTCACTGCCCTGCAGCTGAAACTCCGCCTGCAGCGTCTCAAAAGTTTTGAATCCCCCCCTCGTCCAGAGATCTCCCACCGTGCTGATTCCGATCGTGTCCCACTTCTCGAAGCCCTTCGACGTCCACAGGGAGCCCAACCTCTCAGATGCATACAGCGGAGACGCTCGGGTCAAACGGTCCTTCCACCCCATAGCTGCATTAGCCGCGTGCCAGACACGCACCATGACACGCGTCGGTCCCGTCAAACGGGAGTCGGGCGCGCCAGAGTAGAGCGCTCGATTATAATCGCCACCGGGCAGAAGCGTCCTGTCCATCTCAAATGCCGGGTTCAAGGCGGGCCCGTAAAGGCCATGATTAATTGCAGCTAGTTGGGAGGCCCAGTAGTACCGTTTGATGTCCGGGAGGGCGACCCCTCCATCGTACCACGGGAGCGTCAATTTAGCCAGAGCAATACGCGGCCTCCCGTCCCAGAACAGGCGCCGCTGGAGGCCCTCCACCTCGCGAAAGTAGCGTGCCGGGACCAGGTCCATGGTATTCTGGAGGGCGTAGAGGAAGCGCGGCAGTGACATCATTTTAAATAAGGCCGCTCGGCCGAGCGGCGAGAGCGGCAGACGCCGCCAGCGCACCACGTCCTCCCTCAGACGCTGGAGGGGGGGCAGCAAGTTCCGCTCATAGCGGGCCTCCGGGTCAAGAGTGATATATATACCCAGGTACCGGAAACCCTGGGAGGCAATCTGGATCGGACAGTCCCGTGGCAAGACCGGGGCCTCCCCGGAGAGCACATAGACACAGGATTTCGCCCAGTTGATGACCAGGCCTGAGTTGCGACCGAAGGAGCGCAAAACATCAACCAGGACGATCAGTGACTTGCGCGGGGAGGCGAGATACAAAAGGATATCGTCAGCATAGAGGGACACGCGGTCCTCATGCTCGGGGGTCCAGCGGAGACCACGGATAGAAGGGTGCCACCGCAACCACTCCGCCAGGGGCTCCATGGCCAGGGCGAACAGGAGAGGCGACAGGGGACAACCCTGTCGCGTGCCCCGCCCCAGCGCGAATGGGGCAGATACTCGCCCATTCACCACCACCTGCGCCAACGGGCCCGAATATAGCAATTTGACCCAGCTGACGAAACCCGGGCCGAACCCAAACTTCGCCAGCATCGCCCAAATATATGGCCATTCGAGCGTATCAAACGCCATGGTGGCGTCCAGGGACGCCAAGATGGCCGGCTCCCGCACAAATGGGACACGCGCGAGCACCCCGTGTAAGCGCCGCAGATTAAGCGCCGTGTTGCGGTGTGGTATAAAGCCCGATTGGTCTTGGTGGACCAAATCGCCCACCACGCCAACCAACCGGTTGGCCAACACCTTGGCGAGGATTTTGGGCTCCGCGTTCAGAAGCGAGATCGGCCTATAGGATGTGACCCGCTCACGGGGCTTCCCCTCCTTATGGATCACCACAATTGTAGCCAGACGCTGGTCCGGCGGGAGGGAGCCCTGCGAGTGGGCCGCAAGGAACATCGCGCGCAGGTGGGGCGCCAACACATCCGGGCGTAGCTTGTATAGCTCAATGGGAATACCATTGGGGCCCATGGCCTTGCCGGATGCAACCGAGCGAATAGCCGAGGCAATTTCGTCCGAGGTGGGCGGGGCATCCAGCGAATCCCTGTCCTCCACCGTAAGGGAGGGCAGTGCGATGTCCCGAAGCAAGGCATGGGAATCTTCCTCCGAGCCGGGAGAAACCGGGGAGTAGACTTCGCGGAAATAATCCGCGAAGCAGGAGACAATGGCTTCCGGCTCAGTGACGCACATGCCATCCACGCTCTCAATCAAAGGCACCACGCGGCTCGCTCTTTCCCTCTTGTCCAACCACGCAATCAATTTGCCAGCCTTGTCACCCACATCATACAATCGCCCCTGCTGCTCTCTACTGAGGCCCCTGGCCGCCTCCGTGACGAGGGCCCGATAGGCCGCCTGCTTTAAGTGCAAAACATGCAACTTGGCGTCTGTTACCCCGCTCCCCAGGTCACCCTCCAGTTCTGCAATCTCGGCCTCAACCCGGGTCACCTCCTCCCGCTCGCGCCGCCGGGCATTGGAAATAAAGGAGAGGGCCTCCCCTCTAAGAACCACCTTGAAAGCCTCCCACAGGGAGATGGCAGACGGGACCGACCCCACATTCTCATCGAAATAGCGCTGTAAGGATTTGATCAAGTCGGCACGAATGGTGGGGTCGCGCAAATACCATGCATTGATCGGGGCCACCCTGCCATCCCCCCTCGGGAAGACATCGAAATGCAACAACAATGGGGAGTGGTCTGAGATACCCCGTGCCAAATGGCGCACCTCCCCCACCCTCCCTGCCTGGGCCGCCGGGACAAGGATGTAATCAAGCCGCGAGAGGCTACCATGGGCCCCCGAGTGGAAGGTGTACTGTTGCAATACGGGATGCTTTAAGCGCCAGCAATCCACCAGGCCCAGCGTGTCTAAAAGGCCGGGCAGCCACGCCTGTGCCCGGGGGAGGTCCCTAGGGGGATGGCGATCCATAGACCCAGAGGCAACCGCGTTAAAGTCCCCTCCAACCACCAACAGGCCACCCGGAAGGTCCAGAAGGAGGCGCCCCAGGTCCGCAAATGTAGTGGCTTGTAACCCAGGCGGGACGTACACTGATATAAAGATAAACACTCTACCCTCCATTCGTCCCACCAGAACAGTGTAACGTCCCCTCTCATCATGGCGCACCTCGTCAATCTCCAACGGGAGCGAGTTCTTGACCATAATACCCACCCCCCGCGAGCCCGAAGTGAAGCCGGAGTGGGCCGCCAAACGATATCCCCGCCGATTCATTGCATGAAAGGTGTTACCTATAAGGTGTGTCTCCTGCAGGAAGACAACATCTGGAGAAATACGTTTCAAATACTGCAGGACCACACCACGCTTAATCCTATCCCCCAGGCCGTTAACATTCCATGACAACACAATCAAATCCCTACCCCCCATCATACGTCAAAACAATCGGTCGCCCCCCACCGAGCATCTTAAAAACAACAAAACCGTTGCGGGTTTGCCTTGCGGTGCTAACAAACAACACACCCCCCCCACCCCCCGGTCCCAACAAAACTCCCCCCTCCCTGCACCCCTGCATGAGCCCAGACAGCCCCCCCAAAGTGCAGTGTGCCTGTCGCCCCATAGCTAAGTACTAACTAGTCCCCCCGAGGAGGAGGGAAGCCCCCAGCAGACCCCACCCGACCTCCCTGGGAGGGGAACATACGAAAGCAATATATGGTAAAGGAACAATATCCAGAGCAAGGCCTATACAGTCACCCCTCAATTCTGATCCGGCGGGCCCTCCCCGCCAGCCGCGCCCCCCCCACCCCGATCTCCAGGCAAAGTATCTAACCAGTCCCCAGCCACCTCGGGCCGGTCGAAGAAGTGCGTACGGCCATCCACCTCCACCCTCAGCTTAGCCGGAAAGAGCATCGAGTACTTGAGGTTTAGGTCCCTTAGGCGACGTTTAATACCAAGAAAGCTCTGTCGCTGCTTCTGGACCGCCGGAGTAAAGTCTGGGTAGAAGTGTACATCCATGTTGTCCAGCCTGACCGGTCCCTGTTGCCTGGAGGTCTGGAGGATGGCGTCTCTGTCCCGGAAATTAAAAATCCGGGCAATAATAGGCCGCGGCGGTGCACCGGTCTTAGGGCGGCCCCCAGGGACCCGGTGGGCACGCTCCACCGCAAAAAGCTTACTCAGCCCCCGGGGCTGGAGATGGGTCAGGATCAGTTCTTCCACGAAGAGATCTGCCGCCTCCGCCTCTCGGCCCTCCGGCACACCAATAATGCGAACATTGTTCCTCCGGGCCCGACCCTCGGAATCCTCCAGTCGCCGGTCCATCAGGGCGCTCGCCTGGCCAAGCCGGCGCACCTCCTTCTGGAGGGCCACCACGTCCGTAGTGAGGCTCGTTGTGGTGTGGGCCAGGGAGTCAACTCGGTCGTTCGTTTTTGACAAGTCTGCCCTCACAAGGCCCACATCCACCAGGACCGAGTCAATTTTTTGCGCCAAGGTATCGAAACGCTGGTCCACTGAGGCCTTCATCTCTGCGATGGCGCCCATGACGTCCCGGAGGGTCAGATCCACCGGTTGGGCAGGCGCCTCCGTCGGGCCCACCAGGGAGGACCGCGATGTCTCCGGAGAACCCTTCTGGAGCGTATAGCGATCCATACTATTGGCCTGGTGCGCCGTGCCACGGCGGGTTGTCTTCATCTTCGCCCGGTCGCCATCTTGTTTGGTGGACATGCTGGCCCTTCCACCGTCGTGCCAAGATCTCCAAACGGGCCGCCACACCAAATCACGGGTGTCAGGGGGGGGGGCGGGGGCGACCACCGGGCCGCGGGTCAACCCACCGCCGGCGGGTCAGCCAGGCACCTGGACAAGGCAACACCACCGCACCCCGCTCCGCAGCCCGACCCCGCCAGAGGCAAGGAGGGCGCAAAAGCGAAAGTGAAAGTGCGGGGTACGCGAGTCGCCCAGCCCCGCTCGCCGCTGTTATTCACTTCGTCCCCGGATCGCCCCACTACTCCAATCCGGGGGGCCGGCGAGGAGAAGGCCGCAACCTTCAATCGATGCTCCCACCGGTGTTCGGGGTCCGATTCGAGCCCAAAGAACGGGTGGCGCCTCAGCTCGGGTTCACCGACACAGTCCCCTCAACAAGGACAGGATATCGCCAGGATTAATTCAGGAGGTCGCGGAGGTCCTCGGGAGCCTCGCACCTACGCGGCCATCTTGGTTGCGCGCTAGGCTCCTCCCCTCCCTACTTCTGTCTATTAATCATTGCAGCACATATCTTCTATACAAGAATCACTACAGTTCTATAAATATTGAAAACGTTCCCTTGTGTGTTCTTTGTATATTTCTCTGAGCGAAAAAGAGCACAAGTGACTGACAAAAAGTTTAAGGTCTGTCACCACGGTTCCTGAGGGAACAGAATTGTCATGTTTAGTAGTTGCCAGGGCTTCGATTGTGCCCAGGGGGACTCACCCAATTATTGGGTGCTCAACCATATTGATTTATTAACCTCACGCTCAGGACCGGAGAGCGTTACCCCAGGAGCACAGCAAAACAGTTTATATCATTCAACTTTTGGTTATGTAACAAGGTTGTGCGCGTGCACCCAAATTTGACAGTTGTCAGAACTGTTCACTCCCTTTCTAGGTTTAGGGGGGCTAACGGTGTCACTATGAGCTAGCTGATCCAAGGGACAACCTTTCCTCTTAGGGGTGCATGGAATGAGTCTGGCACTATCCTAAGTTTATGTCATCCCCAAACGTGCAGTTCCTACTGAATTGTGGAAACTACACGACACAGTACCAGCAGTTGCTTCAACGTCCGTAGTATACCACAGGGCTCTGGATTCCATTATTGTCCAGGCACAGAATTACAGAGCACACCTGGTAATTTTGGGCCAGGAGACGTGGTGCAGTATCCCCTCCGGGGATAATGCTGTAGGCCACTCTTAGTGTTGGCTTAGCTATGAACTGGTCAAGGAACATCAAAGAACCATTAAGGGGTGAATGCTCATCCAATTACAACATGTACAAAATCCACAGCTGTCACAAAAAGCATTTGAATGCTAGTGAAGTGCACGTCTGCTATTGGTGCATAAAATTAAGTAAGCACTGATGTTGGTTTCGGATTTTTTAAACAGGTATGACACATCTGTACTATATTTCTGCATCGAGCATTGTTTGGTAGTCAACTCAAAAGATGACGACCTGCACATTTCTTATGAAAAATAAATACATTATTTGTAGCTATAAGTGCCCGTTCCTTGAGAGGGTTACAGGTGAATGAATGGATGGATGAATGAATGAATGAAATGATATTTGTAAGCAAGCTTCAACCAGAAAAGCAACTTGGGGCTAGCGAAGTAAGACATTAGTAGAACTGATCCTGTAAAGAGAAGTACAGTTAACCTAGACCACAAGATTATGAGACGGCTTATAACTAGAAACTACTTTAGATTATTTTGAAAGGGCATGAGATCCACAACATACCTAATACAAACTCTGAGGTGATTCCACTATTGGGAATCCTGGACTGAGAAAGTTTTTCCTCTAGTTCAGGCTGCCCTCCAATCCTGACCCCCCTGTCGGCTTTAGTTGCCTACTTTTCTTTCAACTATTGAGCGAACCTCTGATGGTAAAGCTACTGGTGAGAATGTTGGGGAGGGCTACAGAAGTCCGCAAAAAGAGTAAATACTGAACGTTGGGATAATATAATGAAACTGGAACGAACTTACCATAAATTGTAATTTGGGACATATCATAACTAAGGCTCCCTGTTTTCTGTTTTTACTGATTTTTATAGATAAAGACAGACAGAAACACATTTATTTTCTTGTCTGTATTTATTTTTAAATGTAGATAAAAACGGAAATCGGGTGCTTTTTGAGTGATTCTAAATACACTTTGCCATGACTGCCAGGCCAATAACAGTGTGGATTTGACAGGAAGGGGGTTAAAAAAGAAAGGCATTTTAGTAAAGAGGCTTAAACAGCATTAGATATGCACAAGGCTGATACTGAAATGTCCATATTTTCATATAAGTGCATTGATTTATCTTCTGCAGGTGTTCATATCACTGAAACCTGCAGGCGTTCAAGCATGACTGCGTATTTATTGGTAAATAAATGTGGAAATATACCAGTTTCAGCTCCCCCCCCCCCCTCCCCCACCCCCAAACCACATAAAAAATATGGATAAAAACAGACGGAAATGTCAAAAAAATAAATCCCATTAAACCGGGAGCCCAAATCATAACTGGGAAACGTTTAGTACTGCCCCGCAAGTGGTGGGTAATTTAAATACTCCTCAAACCTTGGAGGTTTGCAGTGAAACGTAAATAGGTTGTGCATCGACATATTTCCTTGCATTTATTTGATAACATGGTAAACAATCTTAGCATTATTACTGTGCATCAGCAGCATGTGTAAGAATGCTTGTTGGGCCTGACACTCTTAGTAGTATGCACCCCCTCCAAGATTTTTGCCTTCTGTTGCTGAACCCATGGGCATTAGGACTCTTTTTCCCTGCTCACCAGTGGTAAAGGGCATCTTCTTTCGCTAAAGCATGCTAACATTGGACTAAACCTAAATGTCACATTTAGTTTACTCGTAAGTCCCTAGTAAATGGTATTACATGTATCCAGAGCCTGTAACTTAAATGCTACTAGTCGGCCACATCACTCAGAGTGCCACCAACTAAAGTAGCCTTTTTAAAACATGTCTCAGTCCTGTCACTGCAGCCTGTAGCACAGTTTCAAACTGTCATTTTGGCCTGGCAACATAAACCCTTTGCCAGGCCTAAACGTTCCTTTTTAATACTTATGTCACCCTTAAGGTAGGTCCTAAAGGCTCATAATGGAGGGTGAATTATGTTTAATAAGTAGGATATGTGAACTTCACTTTTACATTTTCTTATCCAAATTATTTGTGCCTTTTGCCAATTTATTGGGTCACATGTCTTTGAATAGTTCTGCTGTTGGGGGTCTGTGTATTGCTTACAGACAGTAACACAAAGGTGGCTTAGGTGTGGACAAGACAGGCCACCCTGGCAGGATGACTAGCAGGGGCTGTACCCCAGCCATACTTACATTTCAAAGGGCTTTTCCTCCTGCATAGACATAGGAATCTGACACCAGGCCAGCTCTGTCTTTTGTCACCTTGGGCAGTTTGGAGCATTGACAGGTAAAAGGCAAGAATTATCCAGAGCCAGATGTGGGGGTGGGGCAGGTAATCTCCTCACACAAAGTCTGACATCAGGTTTAAATATTGGACCTCCAGCTCCACTCTTCAGAACACTCATGTACCTGTGGACATTCCTGAAGGATTGTCATGCTGCCAGAGGACTGCCTTGCTGTCTGAGAAGGAAGACTGGACTTGCTTACCTTCTTTTAAGGCAGACTTGAGTAACTCCAAGGGTCAGTTGTTTGACCCCCTGTGTGAGCTACAAGGAAATAACAGGCTCCAGAGGCCTCCTTTCAGCTGACCTGGACCGGTCTGAGCCCTGCTGGCCTCTGTTGGAGTGAATTCCTGATCCCTAAGAGGTGCCCTCACATCCTTGAGCATTGGTTGGCATCAGGTTGAACTCCTCTAAAGAAGAAAAGGGGAAATTCAGAAGTTTAAACTCTTTATGGACGCAAACGGGTCCCTTCACATTGAGACTCTGACGCCCGCGACAGCTGTCAACGCGACGCTCTGGTAAGACTGGAGATTTGAAACACCATACCTATACTTGGTGCTAGAGCTACGACACCCTGCAGTAACCGCCAACGCTCTTCACGCTACAGGGATGACAGCCCATTATGCCTGACTGGCAACAGCAACGACTATTCGCGATACTCTACCTGCTCCTCGCAAATGCCTTTTACCGTTCATTAGCGGATCGGTGAGGCTCAGCGGCTTATTGCTACAAACTGTTTTTGCTTTTAAAGACTCTATGTGAATTTATTGTACTTGTGGGCTCTTGTGAGGAATTGGGGAGGAATTGAATCAAGTTATTTTATTTATTGAAACTTTCACGTATTTGCACATTACTTTGCTGCTTGCACTAAAATTCCATAGGAGATGTGTTTAATGCTCCAGGGGGACACATCAACGGGCTTTTCTTCGTTAGCGAGCAGTCTATTTGCGTCGCCAACCACGTCCACCACTCCCTTTTAGGGTCGGATGACGCAGCCGGGCAGCTAGACAAGCCTTTTACCGTTCATTAGCGGATCGGTGAGGCTCAGCGGCTTATTGCTACAAACTGTTTTTGCTTTTAAAGACTCTGTAAATGTATTTTACTTGTGGGTTCTGGTGAGGAATTGGGGAGAATTGAATCAAGTTATTTTATTTATTGAAACTTTCGTGTATTTGCACATTACTTTGCTGCTTGCACTAAAATTCCAGAAGGAGCTGTGTTCAATGCTCCGGGGGGGGGGGGGGGGGGGGGGGGACACATAAACAGGCTTTTCTTCGTTAGCGAGCAGTCTAGTTGCGTCGCCAACCACGTCCACCACTCCTTTTTAGGGGCGGCCGTGCCAAAGGCAAGCCCGCCTGCACCCGTCCGCGCCCAGCCGGGACCAGGGGCCAGGACCCCTCTTCCATTGCCAAAAGGTAAGCTTTCCTACACCTGTGACCAGATACTTGCTTACAGATACAGCCCACAATCTCTTTGCGTCTACCCAATGGCGCCCACAAATATTGTTAACAAATGCCCCCAGTGCCCGTTTGAATTTATCCCTTCCTCGACTATTATTAACTCAAGCCCGTTGCTGACATCGGCTTTTAATATGGCTTTCCTGAACTGTCGTTCTCTACCCAAGCACACCACTGAACTGTACTTACTGCTAGATGAGCTAGATCTTGACGTTCTGCTGCTCACCGAAACTTGGCTCAATGACACTTCTGATCCGGCAGTAGTACAAGCTCTTCCTGCGTGCTATCTTATTCAAAGACTAGACCGGGAACTCATTAGGGGTGGGGATTTAGCCATCATTTATAAAGAAAAATTCAACTGCCGTATGTCTGTTAATAATATTACTGGTTGTGAAAGCTGTTTATTTTCCATTGGCCTCTCCCCCACGTGTACCTTTACTGGTGTCCTTATCTATCGTCCCCCAGGATACAGCGGCCATTTTATTAGGGACCTCCCGGATAACATTGCTAGATTGGTCAGATCTTTCTCCAATTTTTCAGTTTTAGGAGATCTTAATCTCCACTTTGATAAGGAATCTGCGACGGATGCTGAAGCAGTTATTGACAGCCTATGGGCGTTAGCTCTGAAACTTAAAATCTCTAGCCCCACTCACCAGAAAGGTCACCTTCTTGATCCACTCTTCTCTAATAGTAATAATCTGACAGTAGGAAAGCATATCCCCCTACCATGGTCTGATAATTTTTTGATTCTCTTTGCCTGGACACATCAGGATGGTGTGCAACCACGGGGTTAGACAAAAAGGTGGAATAGAAATTGGTCCAAATTTGACATTAACAGGTGGGCTTCGATCCTGGAAAAATCTAGAACTATTTTAGGTAACGACCCTGAACTAGCCAATAACAAAGTGACTTGCTGGCTGGAAATGTCGTTAGACCTACTAATCCCGAAAAAACTGATGACTAACAAAAAAGATAGTCATCATTCAGAATGGTACAACTCCAAACTTAGGGAGCAGGACAAATTTGTCAGCGCCTGGAAAGAAGGTGGAGAAAGGACTTCTCAGTATTCGAGAAATCGAAGTATAGAGAAGCCATTAATATCTATAAGGCTGAAATTAGGTGGGCACAAGCAGAATATTATGGAAAAAAGATCTTCTCGGGAAATTTTTAAAATCGCGAAACATCTGCTTAAGCCACCCGAGCCTCCTCTTCCTTCAGACGACCCCTTAGGGAGGTGTAATAAGTTGGCGCATTTATTTTTTTAAACCGATGATATCTATTCTACCTTCCCTCCTACATCAGGACTGATAGATACCTCCTTTCCGGATAGCTCAGCCAAATCTCCAGCCCCAGGCATTGAGACTATTTCCCCCAATGGACCTGGAATCCTTAAAAACGTATCCTTATCAGTTGAAATCTGGCTCTCCCAGTGATGTGATAACTCCGGTTTTCATTAACCACGTTTTTGGTTCTATTAGCTCAGTTATTCTTGACCTCATTAATCTTTCACTTTTGCATGGGGATTGTCCCATCTCCATGGAAATGGGCTATGGTCAGAGCCCTCTCAAAGAAACCTATCCTGGATCCGGAAATGTTTGCTAACTATCGGCCAATTTCATTGCTGCCAGGACTTGCAAACATTTGCGAAAGATATGTTAATTCGATTCTCTCTGCCTTTTTGGAGGAGAACGATCGTTTGCACCCCTCTCAAACTGGTTTCCGGCCACAGCAGGGCACTGAAACGGCCTTGCTAGTAGTGGTTGAGGAATCAAGGAAAATTTTAGATGTCGGTGGCGCCGCAGCTATTGTACTACTCGATCTTAGCGCGGCCTTCGAAGTGTATATGCGACCCTTGGCAGAAGTGGTCAAGCCTTTTGGCGTCAGGATCGTTTCATACACAGATGATACGCAGTTAATTGTGTCCCTCAATCAGATGAATGATAAGCAATTTTGCCTGGCAAATTGTCTAGAGAAAGTGTCCGCTTGGATGGATACCTCCTTTTTAAAATTAAATGCTGCAAAAACTGAATTGATGTTTCTGGGAAAACCCATTAAGATCAACCCTTGTGTTTTCTGGCCTAAACGTCTAGGAACTATGCCCACGTCCAAAGAACATCTAAAAAGCCTTGGGGTATGGTTCGATGACAAACTAGAGTTTAAGGAGCAGGCACGTAAGGTAGCTGCTACCTGCTTTGGGATCCTTAAAATGATTAGGAAAATCCTACCCTTGCACCCTTTTAGTGCAGGGAAATTGCTGGTGCAGGCCTTGATTCTGTCACGGCTTTACTACGCCAATGTGCTCTACCTAGGTTCCTCGTGCGCTACCATTAAAAAGCTTCAAATGGTGCAGAATTGTGCTGCACGCCTCCTCATGCAGGCCCCTTATCGGGCATCGGCAAAGCCCTTGCTTATCTCTCTCCACTGGCTCCCAGTGGCAGAGAGAATTCAGTTTAAGGCCCTGTGCATTGCTCACAAGGTACTGTCCTCTATGGCATCTCCGATTCTCAGGACTATCATCACCCCCTACCTCCCAAATAGAACATTACGCTCGGGAAAGAAACGTCTTGCAACAGTCCTGAGAGTTAATCGAGCACGGAGTGGTGAGAGGATGTTTTCCATTGTATCATCGAAAAGTTCGAATCAACTTCCAAATCATGTTCGACTTGAGACTACTCATCTTTCCGTTCGTAAATCTCTGAAGACTCTGCTGTTCCCCTGATGCTCCTTCTGTTCGGTAATTGTGTTTTTGTCGTTAGCGCTGGGAGGCCTTTGGTAGCCATGCCCTTTATAAGTACTCATTCATTCAATCATTCAAATGTAATTTTTGTGCTGGGCCTTGAGAAAGTAACTTTTTTAGCAGGACTAACCCGGTTCTTATCTCCAACCCCTGCTCCATTGTGGTTGGCCTGAACTTGTGTCTTTCCCCCAGTCAAGTACGACCAAATGAGCCCAAATGGAGCTTTGTGCTTTTAGGTGTTATTTTCATTACAAGTTTTAAAATTGCATATCAAAGATTCTACCGATTGTTTTTTTGGCATTCTGGTATCATTTTGTTTTTTAAACTTTACTCTAGTTTTCTAAATTGGTTTGGGATTTTTCTTGTGTTGTGTTTTCACGTTATTACGGTTTCATGTGCTGCATAAACACTTAACACATTGCCCCTAAGTTAAGCCTGTTTGCTTTTGTGCTAAGATACCAGAGGATTAAGCACAGGTTAATTTATTGACTTTTTGTGGTTCACCTTGACAAGAATTGTGGTTGTTGACTGAGTGGAGCTTCCATGCCCCTCAACCAATAACCCAATTTCTTACAATGCTTATTTTGAGCGGTGGCACCTCCGTTATGGCGCAGAAGCGTCGCCCCACTGAAAAATGAAATTATTATGATTTTATCATTAAATACACAAACAAAGGTAGAATACAAGTATACATAATAAGAGGATTCAATGTCAACGTCTTCGAGGAATAATAAAAACATTAGATGATGATACCGAAGAGAACAGTTGATATGCCGCATATTGTGGCATTAGTGATATCTGAGAGTAAATATTAATAAAAGAAAATGTACACATTGTTGACCTCGGCAGAGAGATAGCAAAAATGAAGACAACTTGGTTATGTAGAGTATGGTGTGTCTTAAGGGGCGAGATAAGAGAGGATAGGGGTAGGGGGAGGACATAACCGCACAGACACTCAGAGCGAGCGTACATGAGAGAAGAGAAAGGGTTGTTAGGTTAGGATTTCCTGAAGGGGAATCTGGTGATCGATAGTGAAGTGTTGTGTGCAAGGCGAGTGTGCATATAGGTTCAAAGGGCGGTATTAAGTGCGACTGCAGGCGAGGTGGCCACCTGGCATCCCACCATGTTCTGGTGTAGTTGCAGGGGAGGAGGCAGTGGAGTGGTGTTGTAGTTTGTAATTATGAGTGACATATATGCCAAATATCTTTGGGCCGTGAGGTAGGGGGCTGGAGGGAGGAGTATATCTCTGTTTGCATATCACAGTATGTCATACTGCAAAGCCATGCTTCTTTTGTGGGGCAATGTTGGGTTCCCCAGTGTATTGCGATTTCCCTTCTGGCTAATAGTAGCACTATCGCTATGAATCTGCAGTGGCAGAGTGGTATGTCAGCCACTATTTCCAGCAGGGCCAGCTTAGGGGTGGGCACAAGAGACGCGGAGGTCATGCAGCAAAGCAACTGAAATATTGAAGTCCAGTACAAGGATATAAGTGGGCAAGTCCAGGTCCTGTGTGCGAAGTCGGCATTGAGTAGCTGGCATTCAGAGGTTTTGGAGTCATATTTAGCCAATTCCACGGGTGTAACATAGATTCTATGAATTAATTTGAAGTGTAGTAGTTTGTGTCGATGGTTGGGGAGACCCTCTTGATTTGTTCCTGACTGCAAGTCCATTCTTTATCGGATAGGGGTTGTCCCAGGTCCTCTTCCCAGCGGCGTTGTGCCCCTCTGTCTCTTACCTGTTTAAGGGCCATGCATGCACGATATAATCTAGTGACTAACGAACGGAGAGCACCCAGTAGTCTTTTCATGATAAATTTGTCCATATGTGACATTTCTGCCCACGCAGCTAGGTCAGCAAGGGCCACGGCATGCCCCTCTGGGAAGGATCTCTGAATGTGTGTACTTGTAGCTTACGCAATGTGCGTTGAACCACCTCCTCGGATGTAGATGGTATCAATGGGTTCTCGGATAATGGAAGTTTGGGTGAGTATAGGGAGCCTGAGCCCAGGAGCAGGCCCAGTTTCCACCAGGCCTAGCAGGAGGTGGATAATGGCTGTATATCATTAGGGTCTAGCCATATGCCTATTGGGAATATGGCCCCCAGGTGGGTGGGATCGGACAAGTCACGTTTGGGTTTGCTATACGAGCATCTGGGTGGAACCAACCGTACACAAATCAGGCCTGGGCGACCAGATAATACAAATAAAGGTCGGGGACCGCGAACCCACCTCGTTCGTAGGGCAGTGTAAGGGTATCCTAGGCTATCCATGGCCTTTGTCCAGCCCAGACCAGGCGGATCAATTGACTGCGTAGCTGTGAGAAGAATGCCTGTTACAGGAATGGGTATATTGACAAATAAATATAGAAACCGGGGGAGAACATCCATTTTAATGAGGGCGTTGCGGATTTGTCACAGTTAATGCGTAGGCCCGACATGTCTCCAAAGCAACCAATCTCAGCAATATGGTGTTGCTGATTCGTAGCGGGGTCTCTGATGAAAAGCAGGATATCATCTGCATACATGGACAGGACTAGTGGCCCGGGGTGGAATTGGAGGCCGTGGTGCATATGTTTCTGTTCCACATGTCGGACTAAGGGATCCATTGCTAATATGAAGAGCAATGGCGACAGTGAGCAGTCTTGGCGAGTGCCGCATGAGATCGGAAAGGGGCAGACAGGGATCCGTTCACCCGGAGCCTAGCCGTGGGGGAGGAATATAAAAGTGAGATAAATGCATACCAATCTTATGGAGCATAGTGAAGAGAGAATGGCCATTCTAGAGAGAAAACGGCTTTTTAGGCATCAAGGAGCGCAACTGCTGCAGCGGTGGTCAGGGAAATCCTATTTAATACGGTAAGGACAGTCCTGAGGTTTAAGGCAGCCGACCTGTGTGGAATGAAACCGGATTGAACCGGAGAGAGAATTTGGTCCAGCAGAGGCAACAATCTGTTGGCAAGCAACTTAGCAAGTATTTTATTAACAAAATTAATCAAGGATAAGGGATGATATGAAGTGCTGCTGGTGGAAAATTTGCCATGTTTCAGTAAAAGGGAAATTGCAGCCTCTCGCATTGAAGGATGAAGGGGGCCATTAGTGAGAGATTCGGCATAAACCTCGAGTAAGTGGGGTATCAACGTTTCTTTAAATGTTTTGTAGAAGGTTCCTGAAAGACTATCTAGGCCGGGAGTCTCTGATCCATCAAGGGAGTCTATAGCTTGGCAGACTTATTTTGCGGTAAAGGGTTCACTGAGGAATTGTGCCTGCCCCGTGGTTAGCCAGACCATTGCCACCGCCAACAAGAAGGCAAGGTGGTGTGTGAAGTCAGTGGGTATAAGGACTGATAGTATGTCACGAGTGCTGATAATATGTCTGCGTTGTCAGTGGCAATGGAGTCGTCAAGTCGCCGTAGTGATGTGATGTGCCCGGCTCCCCAGGGGGAGGGGGGCGCACCAGGCGTGCAAGTGTCCTGGCAGGGCTTTCTCCTTCGCCATATCTGCGGGCCGCGTGGTATTTGCCTAGTAGTGTGGTCTCTTCATCTGCATGCTCATTAAACTCAAGTATGAGAGTTTCATGTTTATCGGGGGTATCTGGCGTGTCGGGTGAGTTTAGTTGGGTCAGTTCAGTTTCAAGTCGAGTTACACTGCTTTGTATCACGCGCAGAACCCCTGCTTGCTTGGAAATGCAGACGCCGCAAATGTACTCCTTGAAGGCATCCCATAATACTGTATATTGCATCACCGAACCCGTGTTTAGAGTGAAGTATTAAATCATGTAGCTCGGATTTGAAAACCGCTTCTAGCAGGGCTGTGGCCAGAAAGGCCCACCTACGTTCCCAGCGGTGGAATATGAGATTACCATATATTTAGTTGCACGGGTGCGTGGTCTGATAAGGTACGGGGCAGTGTTTCTATGTTGCGGATCCATTAACATCCTTGGGCATTTACAAACCAGTAATCAATTCGCGTTCATGTCGAGTGTGGCGCTGAATGAAATGTATAGCCTGGTTCTTCGGGATGATGTATGCGCCATGTGTCATGTAGAGCTAGTGAGCATTGGAGATCCCGAAAGGCCGATGATACCTGGGGGTTTGAACTCTGCCCGGCGCCGGAGAAGTCACGGCTGGGGTCTAGCCATAGAATCAAGTCCCCACTAAGGAGTAGCGTGTCATGATCATGCCTATCGAGCAATGTATGGAGCTCCGAAAAGAATGTAGGGTCGTCAGTGTTAGGCATGTAAACGTTCCGAAACCAAGTTTTCTTGCCTAGTAACGACCCAATCACTAAAATGTATCGCCCATGTTCATCTGCAATGGGGATATGATGCGTTAATGGACGGCTGCGGTGGATCAAAATGTATACTACGCAGGAATGTGTACTGTAGCCAGCAAAGAATCGGGGGGGGGGGGGGGGCAGGGGGAATTGTGAGGGTAGATGAGTTCCTTGTAGGAATGCTATCTTAATGTGATGTCTGCGGAGGTAGGCTAGTACAAGCTTGCACTTCCAGGGATTGTTGAGGCCCCATACATTCCAGGATAACAGCTTCACTTCGATATTTGCATCTTGAGTCAATGTCATAGATGTAAGAGGGTATGTACATATATGATGTTGTTATGGAGTGTACTATATGCGGAGGGATAGGAGGGGTGCACAGGTAAGGGAAGAGAAATAAAAGCCTAAAAAAGAGTAGGAGAGAACATGTCCCAAGAAAAATTACCCTACCACCCATACCAGGGTAGAACGACCTGGCTAATACCCAATGCAAAGAAATAACATCTCAAATTCAAACCAGTCAGAATCATCCTCGAGGGGCGGGCAACACTTCGGGAGCACAATGCCGGATCAGTATCAAGTGTCACTTCAAGAAGATGAAGACATAATCGTTTATATAAGGGGAAAACATCAGTCGTCACCTAGTCCTGATGTGGTTTATTATCACCTGAAAATGTAATGCACAAGTTACTACATGTGCAACGATATATCTGTAAGAGACATTAGTTAGTGATAGATTCCGTACCTTAGAAAATACCCAGGCGTCAGACTGGATCCGGAAAGTTTTTTTCGCTAGCAGTACCCCTGCGCGTCAGCAGGTGGTGTCGTGCGGCTCCGCGTCCGTCGCTGGCATCGTATGCTCCGCGATGACGTCACGGAGACTACTTAGGCGCCACCTATGCGCGCTTGCGTCAGTTCTGTACACGACTTTCTGTGCCAGGAATGCAGAGCCATGCAAGAAACTGACAACTGGTGCCATGAAACTAGGGCCCTGAAAGGGGATGACCGGAACCCTAGAAATCAGTTCGCAGAATGGGGAGGATGGGTGGGGTGGTAAGGAATCTATCACTAACTAATGTCTCTTACAGATATATCGTTACACAAGTAGTAACTTGTGCATCTGAAAGAGACACATTAGTGATAGATTCCTTACCTTAGAATAGATACCCCAGCAATACCAACCCCGGTGGTGGGTCTGCGAATAGATTACACCAGAAAGTCACAGAGAACAGAACGACCAAAGAAGCCGTCTCGCCGGACCTGACTGTCAAGGCAGTAATGATTGGTAAACGTGTGCAGTGAGGCCCACGTAGCTGCCTGACATATGTCCTGCAAGGGGACGCCGCGTCCCAAGGCAGTAGTGGCTGCTGTTTCCCTGGTATAATGGGCAAGCAGCCCCACAGGAGGCTCCTTCTTAGCCAACGAGTAACAGGCCTTGATGCAGAGAACGACCCACCGAGAGATGGTCCGTTTGTGCACAACCTGACCTCTTTTGGCGCCCACATAGCCAACAAAGAGCTGGTCATCCACCCCGAACTGACGTTTTGCGTCCAGATGGTGGAGCCTCTCCTCCTCTTTTGAAGGATGCGGAGGCGGAAAGAAGGTGGGCAAAGTGATGGTCTGTCCGATGTGGAATGGCGTGACAACCTTTGGCAAGAACGAAGGACGGGTCCTTAAAACCACCTTGTCCGGATGAACAGAAAGGAAAGGAGGTTTAGAAGAAAGACCCTGGAGCTCACTCACTCTTCTGGCAGAGGTGATCGCTACCAGGAAAGCCGTCTTGAGAGTGAAAAGATGCAAAGGACAGGTATGAAGGGGCTCGAAGGGAGCGCACATCAGATATGTCAAGACAAGGTTTAAGTCCCATTGAGGCATGAAGAACGGCACGGGAGGAAACGTGTGCGTAATGCCTTTTAGGATACGGTTAACAACCGGGGACTTAAAAAGAGAAGGCTGATCTGGAACCCGAAAAACGGCGGGGATGGCTGAAAGATAACCTTTGATAGTGCCCAGAGCAAAGCCCTGCTGGGTCAAAGAAAGAAGGAACAGAAGGACTTCAGAAAGAGGGGCAGAAAAGGGATCCACAGCCTTTGCTGTGCACCATGCCACAAACTTATTCCACCTGCAGGCGTATACCGTTTTAGTGGAGGGCTGCCTGGCCGCCAGAATGACATCAAAGACTTCGGGAGGAAGATCAAAAGCTGTCAACTGTCGCCGCTCAATCTCCACGCATGGAGGTGGAGGCTGGACAGGTTCGGGTGGAGGACCGTCCCCTGCTGCTGCGACAGAAGATCCTCCCAAAGAGGCAGACGGATCGGGGGATCGATCGCCATGCTGAGTAGCTCGTGATACCAGTATCTTCGTGCCCACTCTGGAGCCACAAGGATGACTTGGGCCCGGTCGCGCCGAATCTTCTTCAGCACTCTGGGCAGAAGTGGTATAGGCGGAAAGGCGTACAATAGACCACAACTCCACTTGCGACGAAAAGCGTTGCCTAGCGAGCGCCGCCTTGGAAATTCCAACGCGCAGAACTGATGACATTGCTTGTTCTCTTCCGTGGCAAATAGATCTAACCAAGGCTCTCCCCACTGCAGAAAGAGACCTTGCGCCACGACCGAGTGCAGACGCCATTCGTGATCCATCATGCACCGGCGACTGAGTTCGTCCACCCTGGCATTCAGAGAACCTGCCAGGTGTTGCACCACCAAGGTGATGCCTTGATGTTCCAGCCATGTCCAGAGGCACAGAGCCTCCTGACATAGGGTCCAGGACCCCTCCCCGTTTGGTGCAATACCGCATGGCGGTGGTGTTGTCCGTGAACACCTGCACCACACTTCCCCGGACAGAGGGAAGGATTGCCTTCAGTGCAAGTCGGATCGCCCGAAGCTCCAAAAGGTTGATATGGAGCCGGGACTCTGCCGGAGACCGGAGTCCTCTGATCTCTGCTTCTCCCAAATGGCCTCCCCATCCCAGGAGGGACGCATCCGTCACCACTGTGTGCTCCTGTTGGGGAAGGGAGAGGGATATGCCATTGACCCAATCGCGATTCATGAGCCACCACTGCAATTGTCGTGCAGTGCCCTCCGAGATCTGGACATGATTGGACAGGTTGCCCTGATGCTGTGCCCACTGGAACTTCAGGTCCCACTGCAGAGCCCGCATATGCCATGTGGCACCAGGAGGATGCAGGAGGCCATAAGGCCCAGGAGCCGGAGGGTCATCCTGACTGAAACTCTGGATAGAGGCTGAAAGATCAGAATCATAGCCTGAATATCCCGGACTCGCTGCTCGGGAGGATAAACCCGAAACCGCGTCGAATCCAGAACCGCTCTGATGAAGGGGAGCTTCTGAGAGGGACTCCGGTGCGACTTCGGCACATTGATGGAGAACCCCAGCAAATGCAGGAGGTCGGCCGTAGTCTGAAGTTGGTTGACGACTGCCTGGGACGAGCCCGCCTTCAGGAACCAGTCATCGAGGTAAGGGAAGACTGACGCCCCTGACCTGCGCAGGTGAGCTGCGACCACTGCCATCACTTTCATGAACAACCGAGGGGCGCTACAGTAAACCGCAAGTAACGCCGGTGGGCCGGCAGGACGGGGACGTGAAAATATGCGTCCTGCAAGTCCAATGCTACCATCCAGTCTCCAGGGTCGAGGGCAGCCAAGACCTGAGCCAGAGTCAGCATTTTGAACTTCTCCTTCCGGAGGAAGCGGTTGACGTTCCGGAGATCCAAGATGGGATGCAGACCCCCGTTGTCCTTCATGGGGACAAGAAAGTAGTGGGAACAACAACCACTCCCTATTTCTGGCCCAGGAACGCACTCAATGGCCCCCTTGGCCAAGAGGGTCGTGACTTCCTGCTGGAGAAGTGCCAAGGGTTCCCCCGACATGCGGTGGTACTGACGTGGCATGGCTGGAGGGGTGGACTGAAAGGGAAGGGAGTAACCCTTGCGGATGATCTGCAGCACCCACTTGCCTAAGTAACAGCATGCCAGTGGGGGAGGTGATGACGGATCCTGACATCCACTGGCATGGGGTGCTCCACAAAGCTAGGATTAGGAAGGTTTGGAGGTAGAAGCAGCTGGGTGGAGGTGGACTGACCCCACACTGATTCCCCGACCCGCGCATGCAGAAGCCGCACCCGCGCGGAGGCTGGTTCTGTACAGGCTTGCTAAAGGAACATGCCTGGGTGCCCCTGCCTTGACCACGAAAGGAACGAAAACCAGGAGTGGCCAGGATTTTCGTGAAAAGACCTAAAGACTTGGCCGTAGCCCGCGAGTCCTGAAAACGCTCCAGCGCATTGTCGGCCTTATCGCCAAACAGACGGGTGCCATCAAAGGGCATGTCCATGAGGGAGCTTTGTACATCTGGGGAGAACCCGGTAGATCTCAACCAGGTGTGGCGACAAAGCACCACAGTCGTAGAAATGGCTCTACCTAGTGAGTCCGCGGTGTCCAAACCACACCTAATGGCGAACTTAGCCGCATCCTTCTCCTCGCAACAGCTTGAGACAGCACAGCTTGGGCCTCCACAGGATACTGAGGCAACACCTGTGCAACGGCATCCCACACCGCATGGTAATATCGGCCCAAGAGCCAAGCGGTGTTCACCGACCGCCGCTCCAGCTTCTTAGAGTCCTTATCCGGCGGAGCCGTGGGAAAGGCACTCTGGGACGTCGAAGCTTTGATGACAAGGCTCTCGGGCATAGGATGAGTGGTCAGAAAGGCAGGGTCACCTGGCGCCAGGCGATGACGCCTGGCGACGTTCTTATCCACGGGGCCCCCGTGGCTGGCCGCAACCAAGTGGCTAGTAAGACGTCAGTGAGGGCGTCGTTAAATAGCAGCAGGGGCTCTGGAGCACCTCAGTGAGGAGATTAGTCTTGAGGGCCACCGTAGGGAGCTCAAGGTGGAGGACCTCAGCGGGCCGACGAAGCACCATTGTGTATGAAGCACCCTCCTCCATGGTAGGCGGAGGAGAAGCAAACCCTGGGTCAGAGGAGAGATCGAAGCCGCCGGCCTCCTCTAACTCGTCCGCCCAGTCCTGCTCGGAGTCACACTGACGAGCAAGAGGGTCCTCGAACCCCTCCCAGTCATCCTCCGCCATATGCGGGACGGGCTGCGGCAGCAGGGCAGGGACCGGGGAAGGAACAAACGGCGCTGGGAACGGTTCCGGACGGGGCCGAACCCGCGCCGTGTCCCAGTGCGGATCCCAGGAAGGGACAAAATTGTCAGAGAACCTGGGCAGAGGCGGAGCAAATGGTACCCATTGCGGCGCCGGAGCAGGCAACGCGGGACCTTGTGGCGCCGGGCCAGTGGCGCAGGAACCTCCGGGGCCGGAGCCGCTAGCGGCGCCAACGGCCCTACAGGATCCTGACATGGGACCGCAGGGCCTGAGGGCGCACTGGCGGGAGCCCGAGGCCTAAACAGGTGGTCCAAGGTGGCAAGAAATTGTTGCACCTGAGCGGAAGTCGCCAATGGACCCGGGTAAGGTGGGTAGGCCGCGGGACTCCCGGGCTCCGAAGGAGCCGCAGGGGCAGAACCCCTGTCCCCCTCGTCCGCATCCGGGGACCGACGGGGTGATGAAGGAGAGCGACAACGCTTCTTCAATTTCTTTTTGTGTCGCCTCTTACCCGAATCCGGGGGTGAAGACTTGGAGCCCGAGAAACTATTATGATGATGGCCCCGCGAGTATTCTCTGGAGCGGCCCCTGGACCGCGAGCGGCGTGGGGACGAGTGCCGAACCTCAAACAGCTTCCAGCGCCGTTCCCCAAAAGGCCTTCGGGGCCCATGTCCAAACAGTCCAAACAGGCCCGGGAGTCATGGTCGCTCTCCAGGCAGTAGAGACAGACGTCGTGGGGGTCAGCCACCGACATATTGCGAGCAGGCCCCACAAGACTTAAAAACCAGGCATCCCTACGTGCACCAGAGTAGACAACTGACAGGAGACAAAAAGTCTCAAAAAGATAGTCAAAAAGTGACTGGGGTACGTGCTCTAACCGGATCTGCGCTTACTGGCGCGGAAAAAGGAAGAACTGACATCAGCGCGCATGTGTGGCGCCTAATTAGTCTCCGTGACGTCATCTCGGTGCATACGACACCAGCGACAGATGCGGAGCCGCACGACGCCACCTGCTGACGTGCAGGGGTACTGTTAGCGAAAAAAACTTTCCGGATCCAGTCTGACGCCTGGGGATATTCGGTACTCACAAACTTTCTCTTGGGGGCCAAATTTACAGTGTGGTTTGTGGCCGAGGGCCGCACCGGTGGGGGCGGGGGCAGGGGCAGTGGGGGAGGGGGCGGGGCTAGAGCTAAAAAAAAACTGTGACCATGAGGTTGAACACAGGCCCCTGCAGCAGACGCCTTCGTCCACTGAGCCACCAGACCCGGCATTCACACATCTCTATCTATCTATCTAGCTCTGTCTCCCTCCCTCTATCACTCTCCCACTCTCTCTCTCTATGTCTCTCTCTCTCCCTCTGTCTCCCTTTCTCTCTCCCTCCCTCAGTCTCTGTCTCCCTCTGTCTCACTCACTCTCCCTCCCTCCCTCTCCCTCCCTCTGTGTCTCCCTCCCTCTGTGTCTCCCTCCCTCTGTCTCCCTCCCTCTCTGTCTCCCTCACTCTCCCTCCCTCCCTCTCCCTCCCTCTTTGTCTCCCTCCCTCTGTGTCTCCCTCCCTCTGTGTCTCCCTCCCTCTCTGTCTCCTCCCTCTGTCTCCCTCCCTCTGTCTCCCTCCCTCTCTGTCTCCCTCCCTCTCTGTCTCCCTCCCTCTCTGTCTCCCTCCCTCTCTGTCTGCCTCCCTCTCTGTCTCCCTCCCTCTCTGTCTCCCTCCCTCTGTCTCCCTCCCTCTTGTCTCCCTCTTGTTTGTCTGTCTCCCTCCCTCTTGTCTGTCTGTCTCCCTCCCTCTCTGTCTCCCTCCCTCTCTGTCTCCCTCTTGTCTCCCTCTTGTCTGTCTGTCTCCCTCCCTCTTGTCTGTCTGTCTCCCTCCCTCTTGTCTGTCTGTATTCCTCCCTCTTGTCTCCCTCCCTCTCTCTGTCTCCCTCCCTCTCTCTCTGTCTCCCTCCCTCTCTCTCTGTCTCCCTCCCTCTCTCTCTGTCTCCCTCCCTCTCTCTCTGTCTCCCTCCGTCTCTCTCTGTCTCCCTCCCTCTCTCTCTGTCTCCCTCCCTCTCTCTCTGTCTCCCTCCCTCTCTCTCTCTGTCTCCCTCCGTCTCTCTCTGTTTCCCTCCCTCTCTCTCTGTCTCCCTCCCTCTCTCTCTCCCTCCCTCTCTCTCTGTCTCCCTCCGTCTCTCTCTGTCTCCCTCCCTCTCTCTCTGTCTCCCTCCCTCCCTCTCACACTCACTTTGTCTCCCTTTCTCTCTGTCTCCGTCCCTCTCTGTCTCCCTCTGTCCCCCTCCCTCTCCCTCCTTGTCTGTCTCTCTCTCGCTGTCTCTCCCTCCCTGTCTCCTGCTCTGTCTTCCCCCTCTCCCTCCCTCTGTCGCACTCTGTCTTCCTCCCCCTTTAAACTCACCCCCCACAACCCGCAATACACACACACACACGGCTCCCAGCACAAACTAACACAATCTGGTAGTGGGTGCGCATATGGAGGGAACACTGGTTATATCCTTGCAAGTTCAGTAGCCTCTGGGGACATCCGGAGGCCACCCAATGCCCCAGGGGCCACCGGAAGAGTGAGGGTGGGGGCGGAGGGGGGGAGGGTAGGAAGGAGTGAGGGACATGGGAGGGGTGAATGAAAGTGGGGGGTGAGAAATTCTGGAATCAGGAATGAGACTGGAAAAAGGGAAGCCACAGAGTGATGGGAGAATCAGGGCCGGGGAACGGTGAGTGATATTGCGTGGGTGAGGGAGGGTGGAAAGAGGGGACACTGGGGGGGTGAGGGGTAGGAAGGGGGCTCGGGGCAGAGGGCCTCCGAGGGCGCCGGGAGTAGTGGGTGGAATGTTGGGTGAGGTGCATGGGGAGGGTCCTCAGGATGGAGGGACACCAAGAAGCAGGGGAGAAACCGGATGTGGGGAGAGAGGTGAGGGTCAGGGGCGCGTGAGTGGGGCTGGAGTGCTGTTGAACAAGCCAGAGGATGGTGGGGGGCAGTGGAGGAGTCAGTTGGAACCGCAGGGTCGAAGAATACTGGAACGCTGATAGGATGATGAAGACAGATTTATGAAGCGCACAGAGGCTCCTGGGAGTGACATGGCGCTATATCATATTTTCGGAGAAAGCCGCCATACTCTGATCTGGCAAATCCACATTCAAGTGTTCCCGAGGGCAGCGGAAGCAGCGAGTAGCAGGAGCCCCAGCGCGTGCATATGAAACGGACCACCCTACACTGAGACAGCTTCCCTGGAACGCACACAGCCGCCGCACCCAAGTACTTCACAGGTCTTTTAAAGACCATTCACTTGTTAATGAGGCTTTGTTGTATTTCATCTCTTCTTAGCGTCCCTGCATCTCCTCTCAATCAGAGGGGAGATGCAGGGGCGCAAAGAAGAGGTGAAATACAACAAAGCCTTATTAACAAGTGAATGGCTTTTTAAAAAAATCGCCGGGCCCCCATAGCTCCACGCTGCTGCAACCGGCGGTGCTTGCACAGGTACGATGTCTGCAAGGTCCGCGGGCCGCCAAGGAAGGCTTGCCGGGCCGTACTATGAGTACCCGTGTTCTAAGGTAAGGAATCTATCACGAACGTGTCTCTTTCAGATAAGGTGGGATAAACCATTATATGCAAAAGCAAAAAACAAGTAGTACTCAACAGCGCGCATCAGTACAGCCACAATGATGGAGGCACTGCTGAAAGCAAAGAGATCTCTGGCTGGCAGAGATCTCCAAGTATGTCGTTTGCCAGTCCTGCGGAGTACATTCCTCCACTGCCCACACACACCAGACGCCATACTCTAAATGGGGGTCTTCGCCATATAGCAACTGCCTCAGGTTTGCAGACATGTAGAATTAGTAAATAGAGTGGTGAGGGCCTTCACAGAGTCATTTCTAGAAAATATTTATTAACATATTGTAGTAATCTTACATCTAAAGGGGTCCTATTATGTACAAGTTATCTTTCAAACAGATGTTTTATGTGAACTTTTTATGCCATCTCTAATGTTGTATATTAATGTTTCCTCACAGGCAACTAGCAAACCGCATATCGATAACATCCGTGATAGGCTGATGACGGCAAAAAAGCAGATCATTGAGCACAGTTGTGTGTGGAAAATGTTACAAAACGCGTAGTCCGGCTGCATTCTGTGGAAAACGACGATACAATAGTTCATTCTTCTTTGCTCATTTATTTATTTGCAGTTAATCTGCAGAAGCACACGTTATCTGTAAATGGGAATTTTAAATAAATATTACATACCGTTCTTAATGGTGCTTGTATTTTGTTATTCATTTATTTAGCCCTGAGAACTTGTGAATTTCCAAAATCAGTTTGTACCCGTAACCTCCCGCCCCCTTTCCCAATCCATTCCTCCTCCCGATGTTCATGTATCACATGCAGACCAGCAAAGTAAAAACAATCAAATATACGAACGGCAGCCATTGATTTATTGTAAGATATTGTACACAAATAGGGTTTAAAGAAAGGTATAGTACTTCGTCTATTTTCAATTCCACAGGCTTAACTTTAAAAGCCACTCTGAATGTAGATCTTAAACGTCTTCGCATGACCCAATTTTTCATTCCGCTGTAGATTTTACTTTCGCTTCAATGAGTTCTTCTACTCGGGCAAGAACACTCTCGATCAAATCAAATGTGAATAGAGCTGACTGAAGAACCTGAAGTGTCGAGAATAATTATGGTTACTTAAGTCAACACGCTGATGTTATACTTTTCTAAAAAATTGTGTACAATACACATGTTTTTAATAAAAAGAAAATGTGTCTTGAAGGATGTTAGTCTGAAAATGGAGAAGGTAGAATATACCTGAAGTTGCATTCCAGTGTCCATGTTAGGTAATTTCATATTATCAGCAGTTACAGTGCAAACTGGATTTTTGTCTTTAGAGGCTGCAAACGAAACAAAATGAGTATTGAATATCAGTTTAGGAGTATGAAAATCTCCATTAACATTTCATCTTACCCTTTCTGATTTAAGTAAAAGGATTTGAATTCTATAGTATAATTTGAAAAAAACATTTACATTTCCTTTATTTTTCGTTTCCTTCGTTTCCTGCATTTATAATAAGCACTTACAAATACACAATTTTAAAACATTTTAACATTTAGAAAAGTTCACTATTTGTAATCAACATTAAAATGATTTCCCAAAATACAAGAGTGTGATTTACATTATTTACACATATATTTTTAGTATGATTTAGAATGGAGAGCCTTTGAATTACACACACAAATGGAAAATATTTTGGACACCTACCCTACAGAAAGGGCAAATGTAATCACCACAGTTCTCAAGGTAGGTCTTATTACTCCTTTGATTACCCTAACAAAACCGTGTAGGCCGCCCATGCAACAAAGACCAGCAATCTCTTAGAGCGTTTGCTCTAATCTCAGTCTGGCCTAGGTACCCTTCTAAATAAACTCAATTCAGGTTTGCCTAACGATCCCTTTCTGTCGTCTAGTCTTAAATGAGCCGCTCCAATAATTATACCCACGCTCAAGAATCTTCTTAATTCCTCCGTTCAGGCTGCTACTTTACCTAACTCTTGGAAATTAGCAGTGGTATCGCTGAACTCTCCAATGCCGATTACAGTAATCCTTTGAACTACCAGGGGCGGATTGTCCATTAGGGATCTGGGGCTGCGCCCACCTGATATTCCTTCACATTCCTGTACAAATATTAAATAGATTGATCTATTTAGAGATAAGATCGTATCTCTAAATAAATCGATGTATTTAAGTCTGGGCATTGTGTTCTGGGCTGTCTGCCCTGCCTCACTTTGAAGCAGGACACAGAAGCCAGGTAGTGAATCAACTTTCTGAACTGTGACGCACGACACAGGTCTTACTGTTCTAAAGCCCTTCGTAATGAATCATTGCCATTGTATTCTATGGCAGTATCCACTGTGGGCCAGTGACACTTTCAGCATCATAGTTTCAGGCGCTGAAGTCTCCATCCCTGGGTGAGAGCAGCCGTCCGTCATTCACAGGCATAGGTCCCACCCTTTGCCATTGGTCACATGTGGGAGTGGATGCAAGCACGTGTGATCTGGTGACTTGTTCTCGGTAATGGTGTTAGAATGCTAATCTTCTGGTATGTATATTGTTCTGAGACCCCTCACCACCCTAACCTCCCTCCTGTGACACCCCTGGCCGAACCTCGCTGGCACTGTTAGAAGTGGAGTTGCTGTATTTCTTCCCACGCAAAATGGATCCAAAAGACGAGCAGGCCAGGGTTCTTGTAAAGTCAAGGGCAAAGCGTAAGAAATGTGCTTACAGTAGACAGTTATATGCTGTATGACATTAAAACTGGCCCAGAGTACTGAGTCGTGCAGAGAAGTACATGCAGTACCCCTTAAAGTCTCTCCAGTCCAGCCGAGCAATGTTGGCTCATTTGATACATATGCATTGCAGTTCTAATGCGGTCTGCCGGCACAGTGTCTTTAAATCAGCTGCATGCCTCAATGCAAGTACTACATCCCTGCAGGTGCATGGTCATGCTGCTTAGTCTCCAGACAGAGAGCATCCAATGCAGATTTTAACAATTGCATGGTATTAATGGCACAGTTTTATGTTCCCAAAGTTTGATGAAATAATACTCTGAAAAGTAAAGCAATGTGTGTAGTTTTTTACATTTGATTTTCAAGCTAAAGGAGGACTATAGCAATCATAGTAGTCCAAACCATGGCCCTCCAGCCCACATTACTGAATTCTTGCATGCCAGTGACATGCCCTTAGCAACAGTAATGCCCATACATGGATTGATTTACAAACAATGAGTGTTAAAAACGTCAAGGCGATGCAAGTCAGCTATTTAGTCCCTTAAGTTTTACTTAACCCCTTCGATGCTCATGACGGAACGGTTCCGTCATGAGCATCGGTTGGGCTGTGCTCATGACGGAACCGTTCCGTCATGAGGACAGCCCCCGGGGGAAGCGCTGGCGCTCCCCCCCTTGTCCCTCGATCTTGGCCCCCTTTACGGGGGTGGCAGCGGAAGAGCTTCCGCTGCCACCCCCGACCCCCCCGAGCCCCCCCACGCTTTCTGATGACGTCAGCGCGCACAGCGCGCGCCGGCGTCATCAGGAAGCGTTGGACGCGCTGGAATCCATTTCTTCCAGCGCGTCCGAGGGGAGCAGAGGTAGGTGTTTGGCGTCTGGTGGGGGCCGCGGCGGTGAAATCTCTAGTATTGAGGCATCGGGGGAGAGGAAAGAGTATTTCCTCTCCCCCGATCTCTCAATACAGGGCATTCCTGCTCCACGATCGCGCACAGCGTCGCGATCGTGGAGTAGGGATGCCCCACTAGACACCAGGGATTTTGGATTTGGAGTTTGGGAAGCGACCCCTTAGGCAAGGGTCGCTTCCTTGGGGACGAAAATTTGGCAAAGTCTTTTCTGCCCCCCCTGGGGGCAGATCGGCCCGCTTTCTGCGCGTTTCTGCCCCCGGGGGGGGCAGAAAAGCCCACTAGTCACCAGGGATGCTGTTCCTACTATGTAGGAAGCGACCCCTTGGGCAAGGGTCGCTTCCTTGGGGGCAAATTTTGTTGAAGTCTTTTCTGCCCCCCCTGGGGGCAGATCGGTCCGCTTTCTGCGCGTTTCTGCCCCCGGGGGGGGCAGAAAAGCCCACTAGACACCAGGGATATTGGTTATGCTATGTAGGAAGCGACCCCTTAGGCAAGGGTCGCTTCCTTTGGGGGCCAAATAATTTGAAGACTTTTCTGCCCCCCCTGGGGGCAGATCGGTCTTCTTTCTGCCCGTTTCTCCCCCTAGGGGGGGCAGAAAAGCCCACTAGACACCAGGGATGTCTATTTCGTTATGTAGGAAGCGACCCCTTGGGCAAGGGTCGCTTCCTAGGGTGGTAAAGTGATTAGGAGACTTTTCTGCCCCCCCTGGGGGCAGATCGGTCGTCTTTCTGCCCGTTTCTGCCCCCAGGGGGGGCAGAAAAGCCCACTAGACACCAGGGATGTCTTTTTCTTTATGTAGGAAGCGACCCCTTGGGCAAGGGTCGCTTCCTTTGCGGCCTAATTTTTTAGAATACTTTTCTGCCCCCCCCTGGGGGCAGATTGGTCGTCTTTCTGTCCGTTTCTGCTCTTTGGGGGGGGGCAGAAAAGCCCACTAGACACCAGGGATATAAATATTATTGTAGGAAGCGACCCCTTGGGCAAGGGTCGCTTCCTTGGGCCCCTAAATGTTTTGAAGACTTTTCTGCCCCCTCTGTGGGCAGATCGGTTTTATTTTTTTGCCGTTTCTGCTCCCATTGGAGGCAGAAAAGCCCACTAGACACCAGGGAATTAGTTCAATTAGAAATAGAAGTGACCCCTCGCTTCCAGGGTGCAATTTGTTATATGTATTTGGGTCACCTGCCCCGGGACTGAATAGCCTTTTTTTTCCTGCTGTTTTCTGCCTGACCTGGCACACAAACCGATTGACCATTTGGGTAGTGACATGGCATGTTATAATGTTTATTGTTATATGTTTTGTGATTTCCAATTGTAATGTTTTTTTTGTTTACTTTTTTGTTCTAGGTGAAGGCTTTTCTTCTGTTCACGGTGACATTTTGGTTCTGGTGGTTTTGCTGTTTGTGTAGTTTGGTAAGAGACTGTTTTTTTGTACAATGCAAATGTGTTTGATTTCTCTGCCTGTTTTTTTTTGCAAATGGTGTAATAATAGCAGTATGTTTGGTTTTTGAGTTTCAAAAACTTTTTGCATTGGTGCATGATGTGTATTTTGTTGTCTTGTGAGTAATTTGTTTTTTTTTCTTCTTTCTAGTTTGATATCGTTGGTCTTTGCTGTGTCACTGCAGAGTTTGTTTCTGGTGAGTGTAGCTGTCTCTTTTGATTTTGGATTGTATAGTTTTTGAGTACATTGATCTTATTGATATAAGGTACACATTTCTTTACTTACTTGGTTTGCACATTGTTGGTTGTTGTTGACTTGTTTGTGCAGTCTTCCATCTTAGTAGGTATAATGGCTAGCCGCAGGATGACTGCTCAGCAGGTTGTTGGTTTGCTGTTTGAGTCTTCCTCTGATATTGGGTCAGAGACTGACTCTGCTTCTGAGGGAGAGGGGGCAGGGGACGATTCTGGCAGTGAGTTTTCTCTCCGTATGGGGTCATCGGATGATGAAGATACTCTTAGCGCGGATGAAGTGCCTGTGTTAGAGGAGGAGACTGATGTGCCGATAGTGCGGCAAGAGGCATCTGGGCTGCAGGCTGGGACTGCAAGGCTTCCCGTTGGTGTAGTGCGGCAAGAGACATCTGGGCTGCAGGCTGGGACTGCAAGGCTTCCCGTTGGTGTAGTGCGGCAAGAGGCATCTGGGCTGCAGGCTGGGGCTGCAAGCCTTTCCGTTGGTGTAGTGCGGCAAGAGACATCTGGGCTGCAGGCTGGGGCTGCAAGTCTTCCCGTTGAAAGTGATGACCTCTGGGTTGCCCCTGGCATGGTGCAGCCGGAATTTCCTGAGTTTACTGGTGTTCCAGGGTCTAGAGTGAATACCGAGAACTTTTTGCCTGTAAATTTTTTTCAGTTGTTTATGGACGATGTGTTTTTGGCAGAGATTGTTGAGCAGACTAATTTGTATGCCGAACAGTTTTTGAGGGACAACAGTGCCAGTCTTAAGCCACACTCTAGAGCTACCCGGTGGACTCCCACAAATGTTGAAGAGATGAAGAAGTTCTTGGGTTTAACTTTTTTGATGGGCTTGCTAAGGAAGCCATCATTGGCTTCATATTGGTCTAGCAGTCCCTTGATGGCAACGTCTATTTTTCCGGCAGTCATGAGTCGTGACAGGTATTTGCTTCTGCTTCGGATGATGCACTTTGTAGATAATGGTTTAGCGTTGCCACGAGATCACCCTGATTGTGACCGTCTTTTTAAGATTAGGCCTGTCCTTGATCACTTTGTTGATCGATTTTCTGAGATTTATGCCCCTGGTAGAGAAATTGCAGTGGATGAGTCTTTGGTGTTGTTCAAGGGCCGCTTGGTTTTTAGGCAATACATTCCTAGTAAGAGGGCACGCTATGGAATAAAGCTGTATATGCTGTGTGACAGTAGGACTGGATATGTCTCTAATTTCAGGGTGTACACCGGTAAGGAATCTAGGTTTAACCTCCCTGGTTGTCCGTCCACTTTTGGAGTGACTGAGAAAATTGTTTGGGAACTTGGAAGAGGATTTTTTAACAAAGGCCACCATTTATATGTAGATAACTTCTACACTGGTGTACGGTTGTTCAGGGAATTGGCCAAAGTGGACACTTTTGCTTGTGGCACAGTTCGCTGTAACCGTAAAGGTTTTCCGAAAGAACTTGTTTGTCAAAAGCTTGTGCGGGGACAGTGCAGTGCGTTGCGTTGCCAGGAGCTTCTTGCTGTGAAGTTTACAGACAGGAGAGATGTCTACATGCTGACTTCCATCCATGATGAAAGCACTGCACCTGTGACTGTTTGGGGTCAGGTCGCTGAAGCGCGCAAACCTGTATGTGTTTTAGACTATAATAGGTACATGGGTGGTGTTGACAGAGTAGATCAGAGGTTGGAACCTTACACTGCTCTTCGTAAGGCTTACATTTGGTACAAGAAGTTGGCTATCCATCTTTTCCACTTGGCAATGTTTAATGCTTTTGTTGTGTTCCAGGATTCTTGCCCTGAGTCAAAGATGACTTTTGTTAAGTTTCAGGAGTCTGTAATAGGCAGCCTTGTTGTAGTGGAACAGGCAAGTGTTCCTAGAGTTGGACTGGTGGAGGATGTTGCTAGATTGAAAGAACGCCACTTTCCAGAACACATTCCTCCCACACCCGCAAAAGATTTTCCCAGTAGGAGATGTAGAGTCTGTTGGCGAAGAGGTTTGCGGAAGGAGAGTCGTATGTACTGCCCCGATTGTCCCTCTCATCCTGCACTGTGTCTCTCTGCTTGTTTTAGAGCGTACCACACGCGAAAAAAATTTTGGGAGGATTCTTGAGTGGTAAAGTGAACTGGCTGGTCTGTATTCTTTGGATAATTTGATTCTGTTTCAATGTTGGTGTTAGTGCAATGTATTTAGTTGCTGATTTTCTGTTAGAAGATTTGTATCTATTTGCAATTTGTTTGTGTTTTTATTTTTTTCTAAAAAAATCCAAAATGTGATGGCGGTGTGTGTAGGCTTGCGCTTGGCTGTTGGTGTGTGTGGACTGGCACTTGGTTGGTGGTGTGCGTGGAATGGTGCTTGGCTGACGGTGTGCGTGGACTGGCGGTGTGCATGGACTGGCGGTGTGCGTGGACTGGTGCGTGGCTGGTGGTGTGCGTGGAATGGTGCTTGGCTGGCGGTGTGCGTGGCTGGTGGTGTGCGTGGAATGGTGCTTGGCTGGCGGTGTGCGTGGAATGGTGCTTGGCTGGTGGTGTGCGTGGAATGGTGCTTGGCTGGCGCTGTGCGTGGACTGGTACTTGGCTGGCAGTGTGTGTGGACTGGTGGTGTGTGCGGACTGGTGTTTGGCTGGTGGTGTCCGTGGACTGGAGCTTGGCTGGTGGTGTCCGTGGACTGGAGCTTGTCTGGTGGTGTGTGTGGACTGGAGCTTGGCTGGCGGTGTGCGTGGAATGGTGCTTGTCTGGTGGTGTCCGTGGACTGGAGCTTGGCTGGCGGTGTAGGTGGATTGGCGATTGGCTGCCGGTGTGCCTGGACTGGCGATTGGATGGCGGTGTGCCTGGACTGGCGCTTGGCTAGCGGTGTGCGTGGACTGGCGTTTGGCTAGCGGTGTGTGTCGACCGGTGCTTGGCTGGCTGTGTGCGAGTAGTGACTTTCTGCTGGTCACTACACACACTGCTAGCTGAGTGCCACTCCACGCAATCCTTCTGCCTGTGTAGTTGCTGTGTCTGGATTGTGGGCGTGTGAAAGTGATGGGCCCTTGAATGGCGCTGTGTGCCGGTGTGAGTTTTGTTATGTGATGGGCCCGCGGCTGGCGGTGTGAATGGTTTTGTATGTCTCACACGTATGAAAGGTGTATGAATGGCCTGTAAAGAGGTTGGTGCCTTGTCGTGGCTTTACAGCTCACGAGCTGTGAGTCAATGGTTCAGTTTCTTGCCCTTTCAATTATTACCAGTGCATTTCATTTTTTGTGAAATCACTTGGTAATACAATTTTATCTACTGAACCATCACTCACCCTCGTGCCAAATCCAACCAGTATGTGCGTGTGCTTGCGGGTTAGATGACTGTGCAGTAATATTTGTTTTTTTGAAGCAGGGTGTACCTTGTCCCTTTTTGGTGATTTTTGTACTGTGTTGCTTTTGTACCTGGTGGTGCGAATGGTCTTGTTTGTATCACGTATGAAAGGTGTGTGAATGGCCTGTAAAGCGGTTGGTGCCTTGACGTGGCTTTACAGCTCACGAGCTGCAAGTCATTGGTTTGGTTTTTTGTGAATTTAATTATTGACAGTGCATTTCATATTTGTGAAATCTCTTGTTAATAAAATTTAATACACTGAACCATGACTTGCCCTCGTGCCAAATCCAACCAGTATGTGTGTGTGTTTGAGGAATAGATGGTTGTGCAGGAATCTTTTTTTTTTGTTTCTCTGCCAAGGTACACTTTCCATGTAAGAATAACCCACCAACTGTAGATATTGTCGAAAACCTTTGGGAGTTTATGGTGATGTCTCTCTAGTGATTTGAAAAATATTTTTTATCCCCATTGTCCTGTAAACCTCAAATTGTCTGCCACATTTTCTTTGCAGTATTATTCCTAAATTCTCACGCTGTAGTAACAATAGGTAATCTGGTTATGCAAGGGGGGTTACTTTTGTTTTTTGCCCAGGGATCGGCGGGCATCTAGGGAAACCTTTCCAACCCACGCATTTCTGAAAAGTAGACACTCGGCGGCTTCCAGGGAGGTATGGCTTGCGTGGATCCCCCAACGTTTCCTTACCTAGAATCCCCTGCAAACCTCAATTTTTGCCCAAATAATCACTTTTTTCACACATTTTGGGGTGGGAAAGTAGTGGCATCACCGGGCTCACACAAATTTACCACCACCCAGCGTTCCCCCAGGTCTCCCGGTAAAAATGGTGCCTCACTTGTGTGGGAGGCCCAAGTACCCGCGGCAGGCAAGGGCCCCAAAGGTAGTGAGGACACCTCTAGATGGCCTATCGCCAAACCACCTGGTTTTGCAAGGGGGGTCACTTTGGTTTTTGGCCCGGTGCGCGGCGGCCATCTAGGGAAACCTACCAAACCCAGGCATTTTTGAAAACTAGACACCCGGCGGCTTCCAGGGAGGTATGGCTTGCGTGGATCCCCCAACGTTTCCTTACCCAGAATCCCCTGCAAACCTCAATTTTTGCTCAAAAAATCACTTTTTTCACACATTTTGGGGTGGGAAAGTAGTGGCATCACCGGGCTCACACAAATTTACCACCACCCAGCGTTCCCCCAGGTCTCCCGGTAAAAATGGTGCCTCACTTGTGTGGGAGGCCCAAGTACCCGCGGCAGGCAAGGGCCCCAAAGGTAGTGAGGCCACCTCAAGATGGCCTATCGCCAAACCACCTGGTTTTGCAAGGGGGGTCACTTTGGTTTTTGGCCCGGTGCGCGGCGGCCATCTAGGGAAACCTACCAAACCCAGGCATTTTTGAAAACTAGACACCCGGCGGCTTCCAGGGAGGTATGGCTTGCGTGGATCCCCCAACGTTTCCTTACCCAGAATCCCCTGCAAACCTCAATTTTTGCTCAAAAAATCACTTTTTTCACACATTTTGGGGTGGGAAAGTAGTGGCATCACCGGGCTCACACAAATTTACCACCACCCAGCGTTCCCCCAGGTCTCCTAGTAAAAATGGTGCCTCACTTGTGTGGGAGGCCCAAGTACCCGCGGCAGGCAAGGGCCCCAAATGTAGTGAGGCCACCTCAAGATGGCCTATCGCCAAACCACCTGGTTTTGCAAGGGGGGTCACTTTGGTTTTTGGTCCGGTGCGCGGCGGCCATCTAGGGAAACCTACCAAACACAGGCATTTTTGAAAACTAGACACCCGGCGGCTTCCAGGGAGGTATGGCTTGCGTGGATCCCCCAACGTTTCCTTACCCAGAATCCCCTGCAAACCTCAATTTTTGCTCAAAAAATCACTTTTTTCACACATTTTGGGGTGGGAAAGTAGTGGCATCACCGGGCTCACACAAATTTACCACCACCCAGCGTTCCCCCAGGTCTCCCGGTAAAAATGGTGCCTCACTTGTGTGGGAGGCCCAAGTACCCGCGGCAGGCAAGGGCCCCAAAGGTAGTGAGGCCACCTCAAGATGGCCTATCGCCAAACCACCTGGTTTTGCAAGGGGGGTCACTTTGGTTTTTGGCCCGGTGCGCTCCGCGGCCATCTAGGGAAACCTACCAAACCCAGGCATTTTTGAAAACTAGACACCCGGCGGCTTCCAGGGAGGTATGGCTTGCGTGGATCCCCCAACGTTTCCTTACCCAGAATCCCCTGCAAACCTCAATTTTTGCTCAAAAAATCACTTTTTTCACACATTTTGGGGTGGGAAAGTAGTGGCATCACCGGGCTCACACAAATTTACCACCACCCAGCGTTCCCCCAGGTCTCCCAGTAAAAATGGTGCCTCACTTGTGTGGGAGGCCCAAGTACCCGCGGCAGGCAAGGGCCCCAAACGTAGTGAGGCGACCTCAAGATGGCCTATCGCCAAATCACCTGGTTTTGCAAGGGGGGTCACTTTGGTTTTTGGCCCGGTGCGCGGCGGCCATCTAGGGAAACCTACCAAACCCAGGCATTTTTGAAAACTAGACACCCGGCGGCTTCCAGGGAGGTATGGCTTGCGTGGATCCCCCAACGTTTCCTTACCCAGAATCCCCTGCAAACCTCAATTTTTGCTCAAAAAATCACTTTTTTCACACATTTTGGGGTGGGAAAGTAGTGGCATCACCGGGCTCACACAAATTTACCACCACCCAGCGTTCCCCCAGGTCTCCCGGTAAAAATGGTGCCTCACTTGTGTGGGAGGCCCAAGTACCCGCGGCAGGCAAGGGCCCCAAAGGTAGTGAGGCCACCTCAAGATGGCCTATCGCCAAACCACCTGGTTTTGCAAGGGGGGTCACTTTGGTTTTTGGCCCGGTGCGCGGCGGCCATCTAGGGAAACCTACCAAACCCAGGCATTTTTGAAAACTAGACACCCGGCGGCTTCCAGGGAGGTATGGCTTGCGTGGATCCCCCAACGTTTCCTTACCCAGAATCCCCTGCAAACCTCAATTTTTGCTCAAAAAATCACTTTTTTCACACATTTTGGGGTGGGAAAGTAGTGGCATCACCGGGCTCACACAAATTTACAACCACCCAGCGTTCCCCCAGGTCTCCCAGTAAAAATGGTGCCTCACTTGTGTGGGAGGCCCAAGTACCCGCGGCAGGCAAGGGCCCCAAACGTAGTGAGGCGACCTCAAGATGGCCTATCGCCAAATCACCTGGTTTTGCAAGGGGGGTCACTTTGGTTTTTGGCCCGGTGCGCGGCGGCCATCTAGGGAAACCGACCAAACCCAGGCATTTTTGAAAACTAGACACCCGGCGGCTTCCAGGGAGGTATGGCTTGCGTGGATCCCCCAACGTTTCCTTACCCAGAATCCCCTGCAAACCTCAATTTTTGCTCAAAAAATCACTTTTTTCACACATTTTGGGGTGGGAAAGTAGTGGCATCACCGGGCTCACACAAATTTACCACCACCCAGCGTTCCCCCAGGTCTCCCGGTAAAAATGGTGCCTCACTTGTGTGGGAGGCCCAAGTACCCGCGGCAGGCAAGGGCCCCAAAGGTAGTGAGGCCACCTCAAGATGGCCTATCGCCAAACCACCTGGTTTTGCAAGGGGGGTCACTTTGGTTTTTGGCCCGGTGCGCGGCGGCCATCTAGGGAAACCTACCAAACCCAGGCCTTTTTGAAAACTAGACACCCGGCGGCTTCCAGGGAGGTATGGCTTGCGTGGATCCCCCAACGTTTCCTTACCCAGAATCCCCTGCAAACCTCAATTTTTGCTCAAAAAATCACTTTTTTCACACATTTTGGGGTGGGAAAGTAGTGGCATCACCGGGCTCACACAAATTTACCACCACCCAGCGTTCCCCCAGGTCTCCCGGTAAAAATGGTGCCTCACTTGTGTGGGAGGCCCAAGTACCCGCGGCAGGCAAGGGCCCCAAAGGTAGTGAGGCCACCTCAAGATGGCCTATTGCCAAACCACCTGGTTTTGCAAGGGGGGTCACTTTGGTTTTTGGCCCGGTGCGCGGCGGCCATCTAGGGAAACCTACCAAACCCAGGCATTTTTGAAAACTAGACACCCGGCGGCTTCCAGGGAGGTATGGCTTGCGTGGATCCCCCAACGTTTCCTTACCCAGAATCCCCTGCAAACCTCAATTTTTGCTCAAAAAATCACTTTTTTCACACATTTTGGGGTGGGAAAGTAGTGGCATCACCGGGCTCACACAAATTTACCACCACCCAGCGTTCCCCCAGGTCTCCCGGTAAAAATGGTGCCTCACTTGTGTGGGAGGCCCAAGTACCCGCGGCAGGCAAGGGCCCCAAAGGTAGTGAGGCCACCTCAAGATGGCCTATCGCCAAACCACCTGGTTTTGCAAGGGGGGTCACTTTGGTTTTTGGCCCGGTGCGCGGCGGCCATCTAGGGAAACCTACCAAACCCAGGCATTTTTGAAAACTAGACACCCGGCGGCTTCCAGGGAGGTATGGCTTTCGTGGATCCCCCAACGTTTCCTTACCCAGAATCCCCTGCAAACCTCAATTTTTGCTCAAAAAATCACTTTTTTCACACATTTTGGGGTGGGAAAGTAGTGGCATCACCGGGCTCACACAAATTTACCACCACCCAGCGTTCCCCCAGGTCTCCCGGTAAAAATGGTGCCTCACTTGTGTGGGAGGCCCAAGTACCCGCGGCAGGCAAGGGCCCCAAAGGTAGTGAGGCCACCTCAAGATGGCCTATCGCCAAACCACCTGGTTTTGCAAGGGGGGTCACTTTGGTTTTTGGCCCGGTGCGCGGCGGCCATCTAGGGAAACCTACCAAACCCAGGCATTTTTGAAAACTAGACACCCGGCGGCTTCCAGGGAGGTATGGCTTGCGTGGATCCCCCAACGTTTCCTTACCCAGAATCCCCTGCAAACCTCAATTTTTGCTCAAAAAATCACTTTTTTCACACATTTTGGGGTGGGAAAGTAGTGGCATCACCGGGCTCACACAAATTTACCACCACCCAGCGTTCCCCCAGGTCTCCCGGTAAAAATGGTGCCTCACTTGTGTGGGAGGCCCAAGTACCCGCGGCAGGCAAGGGCCCCAAACGTAGTGAGGCGACCTTTGGGATAGGCAATGTTGATGTTGCCTCACTACGTTTGGGGCCCTTGCCTGCCGCGGGTACTTGGGCCTCCCACACAAGTGAGGCACCATTTTTACCGGGAGACCTGGGGGAACGCTGGGTGGTGGTAAATTTGTGTGAGCCCGGTGATGCCACTACTTTCCCACCCCAAAATGTGTGAAAAAAGTGATTTTTTGAGCAAAAATTGAGGTTTGCAGGGGATTCTGGGTAAGGAAACGTTGGGGGATCCACGCAAGCCATACCTCCCTGGAAGCCGCCGGGTGTCTAGTTTTCAAAAATGCCTGGGTTTGGTAGGTTTCCCTAGATGGCCGCCGCGCACCGGGCCAAAAACCAAAGTGACCCCCCTTGCAAAACCAGGTGGTTTGGCGATAGGCCATCTTGAGGTGGCCTCACTACCTTTGGGGCCCTTGCCTGCCGCGGGTACTTGGGCCTCCCACACAAGTGAGGCACCATTTTTACCGGGAGACCTGGGGGAACGCTGGGTGGTGGTAAATTTGTGTGAGCCCGGTGATGCCACTACTTTCCCACCCCAAAATGTGTGAAAAAAGTGATTTTTTGAGCACAAATTGAGGTTTGCAGGGGATTCTGGGTAAGGAAACGTTGGGGGATCCACGCAAGCCATACCTCCCTGGAAGCCGCCGGGTGTCTAGTTTTCAAAAATGCCTGGGTTTGGTAGGTTTCCCTAGATGGCCGCCGCGCACCGGGCCAAAAACCAAAGTGACCCCCCTTGCAAAACCAGGTGGTTTGGCGATAGGCCATCTTGAGGTGGCCTCACTACCTTTGGGGCCCTTGCCTGCCGCGGGTACTTGGGCCTCCCACACAAGTGAGGCACCATTTTTACCGGGAGACCTGGGGGAACGCTGGGTGGTGGTAAATTTGTGTGAGCCCGGTGATGCCACTACTTTCCCACCCCAAAATGTGTGAAAAAAGTGATTTTTTGAGCAAAAATTGAGGTTTGCAGGGGATTCTGGGTAAGGAAACGTTGGGGGATCCACGCAAGCCATACCTCCCTGGAAGCCGCCGGGTGTCTAGTTTTCAAAAATGCCTGGGTTTGGTAGGTTTCCCTAGATGGCCGCCGCGCACCGGGCCAAAAACCAAAGTGACCCCCCTTGCAAAACCAGGTGGTTTGGCGATAGGCCATCTTGAGGTGGCCTCACTACCTTTGGGGCCCTTGCCTGCCGCGGGTACTTGGGCCTCCCACACAAGTGAGGCACCATTTTTACTGGGAGACCTGGGGGAACGCTGGGTGGTGGTAAATTTGTGTGAGCCCGGTGATGCCACTACTTTCCCACCCCAAAATGTGTGAAAAAAGTGATTTTTTGAGCAAAAATTGAGGTTTGCAGGGGATTCTGGGTAAGGAAACGTTGGGGGATCCACGCAAGCCATACCTCCCTGGAAGCCGCCGGGTGTCTAGTTTTCAAAAATGCCTGGGTTTGGTAGGTTTCCCTAGATGGCCGCCGCGCACCGGGCCAAAAACCAAAGTGACCCCCCTTGCAAAACCAGGTGGTTTGGCGATAGGCCATCTTGAGGTGGCCTCACTACCTTTGGGGCCCTTGCCTGCCGCGGGTACTTGGGCCTCCCACACAAGTGAGGCACCATTTTTACTGGGAGACCTGGGGGAACGCTGGGTGGTGGTAAATTTGTGTGAGCCTGGTGATGCCACTACTTTCCCACCCCAAAATGTGTGAAAAAAGTGATTTTTTGAGCAAAAATTGAGGTTTGCAGGGGATTCTGGGTAAAGAAACGTTGGGGGATCCACGCAAGCCATACCTCCCTGGAAGCCGCCGGGTGTCTAGTTTTCAAAAATGCCTGGGTTTGGTTGGTTTCCCTAGATGGCCGCCGCGCACCGGGCCAAAAACCAAAGTGACCCCCCTTGCAAAACCAGGTGGTTTGGCGATAGGCCATCTTGAGGTGGCCTCACTACCTTTGGGGCCCTTGCCTGCCGCGGGTACTTGGGCCTCCCACACAAGTGAGGCACCATTTTTACCGGGAGACCTGGGGGAACGCTGGGTGGTGGTAAATTTGTGTGAGCCCGGTGATGCCACTACTTTCCCACCCCAAAATGTGTGAAAAAAGTGATTTTTTGAGCAAAAATTGAGGTTTGCAGGGGATTCTGGGTAAGGAAACGTTGGGGGATCCACGCAAGCCATACCTCCCTGGAAGCCGCCGGGTGTCTAGTTTTCAAAAATGCCTGGGTTTGGTAGGTTTCCCTAGATGGCCGCCGCGCACCGGGCCAAAAACCAAAGTGACCCCCCTTGCAAAACCAGGTGGTTTGGCGATAGGCCATCTTGAGGTGGCCTCACTACCTTTGGGGCCCTTGCCTGCCGCGGGTACTTGGGCCTCCCACACAAGTGAGGCACCATTTTTACCGGGAGACCTGGGGGAACGCTGGGTGGTGGTAAATTTGTGTGAGCCCGGTGATGCCACTACTTTCCCACCCCAAAATGTGTGAAAAAAGTGATTTTTTGAGCAAAAATTGAGGTTTGCAGGGGATTCTGGGTAAGGAAACGTTGGGGGATCCACGCAAGCCATACCTCCCTGGAAGCCGCCGGGTGTCTAGTTTTCAAAAATGCCTGGGTTTGGTAGGTTTCCCTAGATGGCCGCTGCGCACCGGGCCAAAAACCAAAGTGACCCCCCTTGCAAAACCAGGTGGTTTGGCGATAGGCCATCTTGAGGTGGCCTCACTACCTTTGGGGCCCTTGCCTGCCGCGGGTACTTGGGCCTCCCACACAAGTGAGGCACCATTTTTACCGGGAGACCTGGGGGAACGCTGGGTGGTGGTAAATTTGTGTGAGCCCGGTGATGCCACTACTTTCCCACCCCAAAATGTGTGAAAAAAGTGATTTTTTGAGCAAAAATTGAGGTTTGCAGGGGATTCTGGGTAAGGAAACGTTGGGGGATCCACGCAAGCCATACCTCCCTGGAAGCCGCCGGGTGTCTAGTTTTCAAAAATGCCTGGGTTTGGTAGGTTTCCCTAGATGGCCGCCGCGCACCGGGCCAAAAACCAAAGTGACCCCCCTTGCAAAACCAGGTGGTTTGGCGATAGGCCATCTTGAGGTGGCCTCACTACCTTTGGGGCCCTTGCCTGCCGCGGGTACTTGGGCCTCCCACACAAGTGAGGCACCATTTTTACTGGGAGACCTGGGGGAACGCTGGGTGGTGGTAAATTTGTGTGAGCCCGGTGATGCCACTACTTTCCCACCCCAAAATGTGTGAAAAAAGTGATTTTTTGAGCAAAAATTGAGGTTTGCAGGGGATTCTGGGTAAGGAAACGTTGGGGGATCCACGCAAGCCATACCTCCCTGGAAGCCGCCGGGTGTCTAGTTTTCAAAAATGCCTGGGTTTGGTAGGTTTCCCTAGATGGCCGCCGCGCACCGGGCCAAAAACCAAAGTGACCCCCCTTGCAAAACCAGGTGGTTTGGCGATAGGCCATCTTGAGGTGGCCTCACTACCTTTGGGGCCCTTGCCTGCCGCGGGTACTTGGGACTCCCACACAAGTGAGGCACCATTTTTACCGGGAGACCTGGGGGAACGCTGGGTGGTGGTAAATTTGTGTGAGCCCGGTGATGCCACTACTTTCCCACCCCAAAATGTGTGAAAAAAGTGATTTTTTGAGCAAAAATTGAGGTTTGCAGGGGATTCTGGGTAAGGAAACGTTGGGGGATCCACGCAAGCCATACCTCCCTGGAAGCCGCCGGGTGTCTAGTTTTCAAAAATGCCTGGGTTTGGTAGGTTTCCCTAGATGGCCGCCGCGCACCGGGCCAAAAACCAAAGTGACCCCCCTTGCAAAACCAGGTGATTTGGCGATAGGCCATCTTGAGGTCGCCTCACTACGTTTGGGGCCCTTGCCTGCCGCGGGTACTTGGGCCTCCCACACAAGTGAGGCACCATTTTTACCGGGAGACCTGGGGGAACGCTGGGTGGTGGTAAATTTGTGTGAGCCCGGTGATGCCACTACTTTCCCACCCCAAAATGTGTGAAAAAAGTGATTTTTTGAGCAAAAATTGAGGTTTGCAGGGGATTCTGGGTAAGGAAACGTTGGGGGATCCACGCAAGCCATACCTCCCTGGAAACCGCCGGGTGTCTAGTTTTCAGAAATGTATAGGTTTGCTAGGTTTCCCTAGGTGCCGGCAGGGCTAGGGTACAAAATCTACAGCTAGTCACTTTGCCAAAAAAAGGGTCATTTTTCACTCCAAAACCACGTTGCGTTTTGCGCCGTTTCCTGTCGCGGGCACTAGGCTGACCCGCACAAGTGAGGTACCATTTTTCTCGTAGGACTTTGGGGAACGCGGGGTGGGTGGAAATTTGTGGATCCACGCAGATTCCAGAACTTTCCATCACAGAAATGTGGGGAAAATGTGTTTTTTTTGTCAATTTTTTACGTTTGCAAGGGATTCTGGGTAACAGACCATGGTGGGAGGCAGTCAAGTCACCCCATCCTGGATTCCCCTGGGTGTCTAGTTTTCAGAAATGTATAGGTTTGCTAGGTTTCCCTAGGTGCCGGCAGGGCTAGGGTACAAAATCTACAGCTAGTCACTTTGCCAAAAAAAGGGTCATTTTTCACTCCAAAACCATGTTGCGTTTTGCGCCGTTTCCTGTCGCGGGCACTAGGCCGACCCGCACAAGTGAGGTACCATTTTTCTCGTAGGACTTTGGGGAACGCGGGGTGGGTGGAAATTTGTGGATCCACGCAGATTCCAGAACTTTCCATCACAGAAATGTGGGGAAAATGTGTTTTTTTTGTCAATTTTTTACGTTTGCAAGGGATTCTGGGTAACAGACCATGGTGGGAGGCAGTCAAGTCACCCCATCCTGGATTCCCCTGGGTGTCTAGTTTTCAGAAATGTATAGGTTTGCTAGGTTTCCCTAGGTGCCGGCAGGGCTAGGGTACAAAATCTACAGCTAGTCACTTTGCCAAAAAAAGGGTCATTTTTCACTCCAAAACCATGTTGCGTTTTGCGCCGTTTCCTGTCGCGGGCACTAGGCCGACCCGCACAAGTGAGGTACCATTTTTCTCGTAGGACTTTGGGGAACGCGGGGTGGGTGGAAATTTGTGGATCCACGCAGATTCCAGAACTTTCCATCACAGAAATGTGGGGAAAATGTGTTTTTTTTGTCAATTTTTTACGTTTGCAAGGGATTCTGGGTAACAGACCATGGTGGGAGGCAGTCAAGTCACCCCATCCTGGATTCCCCTGGGTGTCTAGTTTTCAGAAATGTATAGGTTTGCTAGGTTTCCCTAGGTGCCGGCAGGGCTAGGGTACAAAATCTACAGCTAGTCACTTTGCCAAAAAAAGGGTCATTTTTCACTCCAAAACCACGTTGCGTTTTGCGCCGTTTCCTGTCGCGGGCACTAGGCCGACCCGCACAAGTGAGGTACCATTTTTCTCGTAGGACTTTGGGGAACGCGGGGTGGGTGGAAATTTGTGGATCCACGAAGATTCCAGAACTTTCCATCACAGAAATGTGGGGAAAATGTGTTTTTTTTGTCAATTTTTTACGTTTGCAAGGGATTCTGGGTAACAGACCATGGTGGGAGGCAGTCAAGTCACCCCATCCTGGATTCCCCTGGGTGTCTAGTTTTCAGAAATGTATAGGTTTGCTAGGTTTCCCTAGGTGCCGGCAGGGCTAGGGTACAAAATCTACAGCTAGTCACTTTGCCAAAAAAAGGGTCATTTTTCACTCCAAAACCATGTTGCGTTTTGCGCCGTTTCCTGTCGCGGGCACTAGGCCGACCCGCACAAGTGAGGTACCATTTTTCTCGTAGGACTTTGGGGAACGCGGGGTGGGTGGAAATTTGTGGATCCACGCAGATTCCAGAACTTTCCATCACAGAAATGTGGGGAAAATGTGTTTTTTTTGTCAATTTTTTACGTTTGCAAGGGATTCTGGGTAACAGACCATGGTGGGAGGCAGTCAAGTCACCCCATCCTGGATTCCCCTGGGTGTCTAGTTTTCAGAAATGTATAGGTTTGCTAGGTTTCCCTAGGTGCCGGCAGGGCTAGGGTACAAAATCTACAGCTAGTCACTTTGCCAAAAAAAGGGTCATTTTTCACTCCAAAACCACGTTGCGTTTTGCGCCGTTTCCTGTCGCGGGCACTAGGCCGACCCGCACAAGTGAGGTACCATTTTTCTCGTAGGACTTTGGGGAACGCGGGGTGGGTGGAAATTTGTGGATCCACGCAGATTCCAGAACTTTCCATCACAGAAATGTGGGGAAAATGTGTTTTTTTTGTCAATTTTTTACGTTTGCAAGGGATTCTGGGTAACAGACCATGGTGGGAGGCAGTCAAGTCACCCCATCCTGGATTCCCCTGGGTGTCTAGTTTTCAGAAATGTATAGGTTTGCTAGGTTTCCCTAGGTGCCGGCAGGGCTAGGGTACAAAATCTACAGCTAGTCACTTTGCCAAAAAAAGGGTCATTTTTCACTCCAAAACCATGTTGCGTTTTGCGCCGTTTCCTGTCGCGGGCACTAGGCCGACCCGCACAAGTGAGGTACCATTTTTCTCGTAGGACTTTGGGGAACGCGGGGTGGGTGGAAATTTGTGGATCCACGCAGATTCCAGAACTTTCCATCACAGAAATGTGGGGAAAATGTGTTTTTTTTGTCAATTTTTTACGTTTGCAAGGGATTCTGGGTAACAGACCATGGTGGGAGGCAGTCAAGTCACCCCATCCTGGATTCCCCTGGGTGTCTAGTTTTCAGAAATGTATAGGTTTGCTAGGTTTCCCTAGGTGCCGGCAGGGCTAGGGTACAAAATCTACAGCTAGTCACTTTGCCAAAAAAAGGGTCATTTTTCACTCCAAAACCACGTTGCGTTTTGCGCCGTTTCCTGTCGCGGGCACTAGGCCGACCCGCACAAGTGAGGTACCATTTTTCTCGTAGGACTTTGGGGAACGCGGGGTGGGTGGAAATTTGTGGATCCACGCAGATTCCAGAACTTTCCATCACAGAAATGTGGGGAAAATGTGTTTTTTTTGTCAATTTTTTACGTTTGCAAGGGATTCTGGGTAACAGACCATGGTGGGAGGCAGTCAAGTCACCCCATCCTGGATTCCCCTGGGTGTCTAGTTTTCAGAAATGTATAGGTTTGCTAGGTTTCCCTAGGTGCCGGCAGGGCTAGGGTACAAAATCTACAGCTAGTCACTTTGCCAAAAAAAGGGTCATTTTTCACTCCAAAACCACGTTGCGTTTTGCGCCGTTTCCTGTCGCGGGCACTAGGCTGACCCGCACAAGTGAGGTACCATTTTTCTCGTAGGACTTTGGGGAACGCGGGGTGGGTGGAAATTTGTGGATCCACGCAGATTCCAGAACTTTCCATCACAGAAATGTGGGGAAAATGTGTTTTTTTGTCAATTTTTTACGTTTGCAAGGGATTCTGGGTAACAGACCATGGTGGGAGGCAGTCAAGTCACCCCATCCTGGATTCCCCTGGGTGTCTAGTTTTCAGAAATGTATAGGTTTGCTAGGTTTCCCTAGGTGCCGGCAGGGCTAGGGTACAAAATCTACAGCTAGTCACTTTGCCAAAAAAAGGGTCATTTTTCACTCCAAAACCATGTTGCGTTTTGCGCCGTTTCCTGTCGCGGGCACTAGGCCGACCCGCACAAGTGAGGTACCATTTTTCTCGTAGGACTTTGGGGAACGCGGGGTGGGTGGAAATTTGTGGATCCACGCAGATTCCAGAACTTTCCATCACAGAAATGTGGGGAAAATGTGTTTTTTTTGTCAATTTTTTACGTTTGCAAGGGATTCTGGGTAACAGCCCATGGTGGGAGGCAGTCAAGTCACCCCATCCTGGATTCCCCTGGGTGTCTAGTTTTCAGAAATGTATAGGTTTGCTAGGTTTCCCTAGGTGCCGGCAGGGCTAGGGTACAAAATCTACAGCTAGTCACTTTGCCAAAAAAAGGGTCATTTTTCACTCCAAAACCACGTTGCGTTTTGCGCCGTTTCCTGTCGCGGGCACTAGGCCGACCCGCACAAGTGAGGTACCATTTTTCTCGTAGGACTTTGGGGAACGCGGGGTGGGTGGAAATTTGTGGATCCACGCAGATTCCAGAACTTTCCATCACAGAAATGTGGGGAAAATGTGTTTTTTTTGTCAATTTTTTACGTTTGCAAGGGATTCTGGGTAACAGACCATGGTGGGAGGCAGTCAAGTCACCCCATCCTGGATTCCCCTGGGTGTCTAGTTTTCAGAAATGTATAGGTTTGCTAGGTTTCCCTAGGTGCCGGCAGGGCTAGGGTACAAAATCTACAGCTAGTCACTTTGCCAAAAAAAGGGTCATTTTTCACTCCAAAACCACGTTGCGTTTTGCGCCGTTTCCTGTCGCGGGCACTAGGCCGACCCGCACAAGTGAGGTACCATTTTTCTCGTAGGACTTTGGGGAACGCGGGGTGGGTGGAAATTTGTGGATCCACGCAGATTCCAGAACTTTGCATCACAGAAATGTGGGGAAAATGTGGTTTTTTTTTCAATTTTTTACGTTTGCAAGGGATTCTGGGTAACAGACCATGGTGGGAGGCAGTCAAGTCACCCCATCCTGGATTCCCCTGGGTGTCTAGTTTTCAGAAATGTATAGGTTTGCTAGGTTTCCCTAGGTGCCGGCAGGGCTAGGGTACAAAATCTACAGCTAGTCACTTTGCCAAAAAAAGGGTCATTTTTCACTCCAAAACCACGTTGCGTTTTGCGCCGTTTCCTGTCGCGGGCACTAGGCCGACCCGCACAAGTGAGGTACCATTTTTCTCGTAGGACTTTGGGGAACGCGGGGTGGGTGGAAATTTGTGGATCCACGCAGATTCCAGAACTTTGCATCACAGAAATGTGGGGAAAATGTGGTTTTTTTTTCAATTTTTTACGTTTGCAAGGGATTCTGGGTAACAGACCATGGTGGGAGGCAGTCAAGTCACCCCATCCTGGATTCCCCTGGGTGTCTAGTTTTCAAAAATGTATAGGTTTGCTAGGTTTCCCTAGGTGCCGGCAGGGCTAGGGTTCAAAAACTACAGCTAGACTCTTTGCAAAAAAAGTGTAAATTTTCAGTGTGAAAATGTGGTGTGTTCACCTTAGGTTTTGAGCCACTTCCTGTCGTGGGCACTATGCCTACCCACACAAGTGAGGTACCATTTTTCTCGGGAGACTTAGGGTAGTTCAAATTTGTAAAGCAACTGTTATTACCTGTTGATTTTTGATGCATTTCTCCCTTCCAAATGAAAGACATTGTGTAAAAAAAAAGTCATTTTGAAAAATGACCAATAATTGTCATGCAAATATGAGTATTCCCAATTTCGAAAATGTGCAAATATGCACTGTTTCTGAACTCTGTAATTTGTTCCCATTTCAGAAATACATAGGTGACTTTCATACCGATTTTTCCAAGTATACATTTTCCCACAATAATTGCTATATACCCGGACCAAAAAAAAAAAACATTACAAAATGCTGCTCATTTTTCTACTCTGGGTTCGTTGGGCTCTTGATGAACCTACAAGTCCTATATGTCCACACAACCAGGAAGGTCTACCGGATGTAACGGTACATTGCTTTCAAAGAGATGTCATAATTCGAAGAAGTTACAGGTAAAAACGTTGACTCAAGAGGCTGCTTTTTTCAACAAATTTTTAATTTCTCCTATATTTGCCTGTAAATTTCTATAAAGAAACCTTGATGGATCTACGCAAATGACCCCTTGCTGAATTCAGAATTTTGTCTACTTTTCAAAAATGTATAGCTTTCCAGGATCCATTATTGTTTTGTTACCCTTTTCTACCGTTAACTGGAAGGAGGTTGAAAGCACAAAAAATAGCAAAAATAGGGTATGTCCCAGAAAAATGCCAAAACTGTGTAAAAAATGTTGGTTTTCTAACAAAAGTCTGTCATTCCCTAAAAGCTGGAGAAATTGTGATTTCAGCCCCACAAACCCTTTTTTGATACCATTTGCAGAGAAAAACCCAGAAGCTTTCATTTGCAGCCCGTTTTTCACATTTTTCACAAAAAAAAAAAAAAATTGCTGTATTTTGACTAATTTCTGTGACCCCTCTAGAAGAATCCACAAACCCTGGGTACCTTTAGAATCCCCAAGATGTTGGAAGAAAAGGACGCAAATTTGGCGTGGATACCTAATGTGGTCAAAAAGTTACAGGGGCCTAAGCGCGCACTACCTCAAATAGCCCAAAAAGGGCTTAGCACAGGAGGGGAAAAGGCCTAGCAGCGAAGGGGTTAATCTTGCCTCCCTCAAGAGTTAGCTATGTATTGATGTTGTGTTTCTTTCTGTATTTTTCCGTGCATACTTTGAGCTCTGCAAGTCAAAGCAAAGTGCCCGTCAGTGGGTTGGCCTCTTTGCAGAGCACACAGAACAATGGTCCTCATGTATTCCAGTTTTAATTGCAATTTTGTGAAAATGTGTGTGAATGGGGTGCACAGATGGCAAAATATTTACAGAGCAAAATCAAACGTAATACATTGCTTGAATGTGAGTGCAGTGTATGTTTAGAAGTGGTGACTTGAGAGAGATGTAAGGAAATGCATTCAGGGAAGGCTGAAAAGAGGGTGCTGAAGAGGAAAGAGAGGTGGTTGAAGATGTGCAGATGGACAAGATGTGCAGAGAAAAAGGACATATATATATCTAACATAAAGCACACAAAATGAAGGTCGAAACTCCTTCCACAGGCCTCAATACTACTGAAATATCAGAATTGAAAAGTTTTCAAGGTTAATTACTTATAATAAATCCTTGCTACTCATTTATGTTAAACAGCTAACAAACATTGACAAAGTACTGACAAGTTTTAGGTGTAGGTCAGTTGTTGTGTTATATATCTGGATGCAATTACATCTCATTGAGAAACCAAAATACCAGTCACTATGGGAATGACAGAAATGTATTTTATGTGTTCCCTTTTAGAGTCAGCACATTTTTCATCCCACTTAAAGACCTGTCTTCACATATTTCTTTATGACTGATTGCAATCAGCAGCTGTAGGTCCGTCAAGAAACCTGGTTAGATCATTTTCTTCTAAAGGTGATGCCACACACAGTTCAAGACACTGGACAAGCACGCACTTTAAAAGGCTGAAGTTATTATGTTGTATAATTTGCACATTACAGCAACTGTTGAACATATTATTGCAGTAAGATATAGGGCAGTTTTTTGTGTTTAATATTTCAAAACTATACGTTCCTACTGCTTTATAAGCCTTGTTTTAGTTTGATCACTTAAATAATTTGCTTTAAAATGCACCATTGGCCAATTTTTTTTCCAATTTTTTTCTCTGGAGGAGGCTCCAGCCTGGACCCAACGTTTGTCCATTAAGCTTACCTGCGGCGCTCACTACATAAAAGTTATACCAAACTTTTACACCTCACCACTTTCAAATGTCACCAGCCGCCACTGCGAACTACTGACCCATCTCCTTAAAACTTGCTCCCACCAATATAGTAAAAGCTCACACTAATACCCAGAATTCAGCCTTTTTGGTGTCCATCAAAATCTTAGTGGCATGTTTATCAAATATTCATGTTGCGCTGTGTGAAAGGGAGAGGGCAGGAATGGGCCGCATTCAACATTATACGTCATATTCCTGCTCTCCTCCAGCGCTGGTGCACAAAATGCTGCCTAGTGCGAACGCAGTCAACCTTACACCATGGTGCAAGGGTGCCTGTGTTTTAGGCAGGGTTGTTTTTGTGTAGGAAGTGACACAAAAACAATCCTCTGAGGCGTTTTCCTCTTACTGTATGTGGTGCACAATAAAAAACACATAGAAATAAGCATATATCTCCTTGTTACACCTTGGAGGTGTAGCATTTTGATGCAATCTCAGGTCTACCAGTAATGGGGAATCTGGGAATGCGCTAAAATCCACGCTCCACTCAAAGAATGCTTCCCTGGGGTAGAGTAAGACAAGGCAGTGATTTGCGCTACCTTGCGTTACTCCTCAGTTACCAAGCCACAGAGGGCCACAAAAGGAGGCCTTGCATGGTTAGGTAAATGTAATTCCAAGTTTTGCATTGCATTTGCACCCCCTTGCATAGCACAAGGGCAACGCAAAACCATGTACATTATGTCCCCCAGACTATACACAGTTAGGCTGCTGAGCGGCTCATACCATGGACTCCCTATTTCTTACAGCCTCAGAACATCTCAGGCAGATCTTGAATGCTGGGGTCCCCATGCGCTGGGAGAAATTTCCTAGTGTGCAAAGGTATTCCATTTTTGTTTTTCACTACTTTGGGAGTTTGTTTTTGACAAACAAAAGACTTTGATGAGGCGGCACCTTAAACAAGGTGCATCCTTAGCAAAATATCAGTGCCTTAAGCGAAACCGTGATGATGGAGGCACTGCTGAAAGCAAAGAGACCGCATGCTGGCCGAGATCTCAAAGTATGCCATGTTCACCAGTCTAGCGGAGTACATCCCTTTACTGTCAAAATGAACCAGCCCCCACAGTCTAAATTAGGTTTTTGCCACATAGCAACTGCCCTAGGTTTACAGACCTGCAGCATTAGTAAATAAAGAGGAGGGGACTTTACAGAATTTTATTGCAAATACTTGGGTAACCCTCATCTATCTATCTGAATCTTGTAACACCATATTCCATACTATTCTTATCCATCGTTTAGCTGATATTGGGATCGAAGCGATAAGAAAAGATTAAGAGAAAGTTTAGTCATTGTTGCAACCTGGATGAATTAAAATCATCTAAAAGTAAACTCTCATAAGAACAAGGAAGGCAAGGATTTTATTTTTAAAATAGGTCGCTATATCATTTGGTTGATTGCCAATGGATGTGTCATGGTTTGAACTATGACAAAAACCTCCATTAATTAATATTTTGCGACCTTGATCTGGGTAGAAACAAATTGAATTTTAGCTAATTTAATTGCATTACGATAGATGATTATAGCATTGCAGTAATGTTTTTAATTGGGTTAATCCTGCGTGATACGCCACTTTCTTTCAATTTACGACATTGTCTTTTTAAAGATACTAAATCAGGGGTAAACCAAGAGTATGAGATTTACTAGGGATATTTTTTTTGCGGTTTTGTGAAGGGAGGGCTGGAGTGTCAAGGGTGTAACTGAGCCAAATCGGAGAGGAATAGTTATCTATCCCAACAGCACCTGAAAAGATGGGCACCTATCAGCGAGATGTTTAATGAACTCTGAGTACTTAATCCGCTGCCAGGAACGGTGTCATGGTAGAGGGCAAATTCTTGAAAGTGTCCAGATTTGCGAGTGTTTGTATAAAAAATGGAATTGCAAAAATGCTATACCGTGCTAGAGGTAGTGACTTACCACCAGAAAGAGTCTCTATTAGAGAAGACAAGGTCCAGTGACTGGGCAGCCAGGTGGGTGGGGTTGGTTATCACGTGGGTAAGATTTAACAAAGCGAAACTTTCCAGTAATTGCTTTGCTGGCACATCTGTAGCTACATCAATGTGGCAAATAAATGTAAACCTTTATTAGATAAGAAGTGAGCAATTCTACTGCTTCTTTAGCAAACTCAACAGCATGGCCCGGCGCTCTATAAAACAGAGATCCTTTGTCTTGCGGTCTTTCAAATTAATAACAAGATTTAAACCTAAAACAGAGATCCTAAAACGTAGGTTCGGCATTACTCGAAGCATGAACATCCCTCCCTCAGAATTTTTTATATTTGTAATGGGAATGCCTGAGCAGGTATAGGTTTGTTTAAAGATAACCGTCACTAATCCCCTTCCCGAACTTTCCTTGGTGAAGAACCATGGAGCAGTGGGCAGCTATGGCAAACTCCATATCCAGGGCCGACAGGACTCCCAGTCTTAATCATGTTATCCAACATGAAGTCGTATATTTCGAATTTATGTTTTAGAATGGATCTGGCATTGATTAAAAACATTTTAATGGGCCTTTCAGCTCTTAATGACCAAAGGGGATAAGATGTCTCTGCCCGACAGAGGAGGATGGTTACGAGTCACAATACAGCTAGGACAAACATTATTGGAAGCTGTAATCACCTCGGTGGCTTGCACGTACCATGAGGTCGGTAAGAGAGGAGTTCCTGCAAAGTGTAGGAAAGGCATTCTGAGACCAACTGACCGGGGGAGGGGGTGGCGCTGGGAGCGGAATGGTCAAGACTGGTTTAACTTTGGCATTGCTGCACAACATGCCAGCTTGTATATGTGGTCAATGGGGAAAAAACTTGTGCACTCACAAGAATGGCATACAAAAGCTGCTCAAACAGTTATTAAGTAATTAAAATATAGTTTTCTAACTACTTGCACTCACTTAAAAATAGAACACGAATGAATAAAGTGTAGCATGTGGTTAATCGATCAAAGTGGGAGATGGCCTGGGGGGAGGGTAACCTGGGCTGTTGTACCAGCTCTAGTCGTCTTCTAGGACCTACACCACATCACAACTCACAATCATCCTGTCAGTGCAGAGAACAGTGGGTGGGGACTTGCTGTCTGAAGTCACAGTGTGGGCTCTGCACTGGAACCCACTTAATTTTCAAAAAGGAGGACAGCCACAGGTGGACATCGACCGCTGCATAACACCACAGTATTGACATGCCCCAATCTAGATGAATCATGAACTGCCGTGAGGTACATATGGGGCACAATCTACTGTTGTACAGCTTGTACCTCTCTGGTAAAACTGTGCGTTTGTTTGACAACATAAATGTCAGAATTGTGTCGGACTGATTTGGTGCACTCCCTCAGGATATGTTGACCTATAGTCCTGCTAGCCCACAGTGCACCATCCACACCCTTAACGTTATAGGGTAACAAATGCAAGTGCAACCTTAGAACATGACAACCGTGATCCGCCAAGGAAATCATGGTAACTGATATAGAAACCTTTTGTTTGGACTCTCATGCATACTTAAAGAAGTACACAAGAAATACTCAGCAAGGCGTTTCAATATTTATTGAAGCATTGTGATTCTTGTATAAAATACGTGTGCTCTGATAATCAATAGAATGAAACAGAGGTGTGTAATTAGCATTATGAGAATAGTGAAAAAGATGAACGATTCCACCATTGTCCTAAAGCAGTGAATATATGCTGGCATATAAAAACTGTGTATAGTGTACTCCTAACCTAGAGCTCCCTAACCTTGTCTTGCCTAGGGTGGGTGATTTGCCAAATCCCTGTCGGGTGGTCTAACTCCCCATTACCTGCGGGTAAGTGTCATCAGGCTGTTCGTCTTGGCGAAGAGCTGGACATCCCTCCTGTTGGTAAACCGGAATCAGCTGAGCTGAAATTCTGACATGCAGTGACCATAAAGTGTTCTCTGAGCGCTCCTCTGCCTTAAACAAGGAAGTAGTTCTGTACATATAATAAACAGAACCCATGTGGTCATGTCGGAACTCTAGTGAGGCCGCAATTGTTTATTCTAGGTTGACAGCTTTGTCATCTACCGGACAATAACAACAATGACATTTGTGCAGTGAACTTTCTAATGAATGTTCAAGGTGTTGTGATAGTGTGCCTACAAAGTGGTAATGTAAGCACTGCCGATTCAGAGAAAGTTTCCCTGCAAAGTCACGCACACAAATGTTTGTCAACAATCATCGTGTGTAAAAGAGAAGGCAACTTATGAAACATGAGCATGTCAATAGTGGTGTTTCTCACCAGGCCTATCCAGACCATGCAATACCCAACTCCTTGGACGAGAGTCAATAAAAGCTATCCCTAGGCAAATGTTAAACTATAAGGGCAAATAGGTATAAAAACCCTACTAAAATCTAAAAAAGCATCACACTTCTTTAAAAGCAAAGAACATACAGAAAGCCATCAGAAATCGTAAAAAATATAAAAAATATAAAAGGCCCTATTAAAACAAATGTGAAAAAGCAAATTTGCATTTAAAAGAAAGCTGAATTAAAAAAGTCCTTCACCCCAAAACTGCTGGATTGTTTGTGTTCCGAGAGGTAGATGAAACATTGCTGCTTTCAGCAACTGCAGACTATGTTCCCAGAGGCATGCATCGGATTAGATCCATGGAACAAATATGTTCCCCTCCATCCCACTCAGCTGCCAGTGCGGGATCCACCAAAGCCGACCCAAGATCCAGATCACCAGGAGCAGAAGGAGGGCTCGTAGAATCAATCAATCAATCAGGGGGATTATAAGCACACCACTCACCTGGGAGGGTCTCAAGGTGCGGGGGGGGGGTTAAATTTAGTCGAAGAGCCAGGTCTTCAGCGCCCTCCTGAAGGTGTTCAGGGAGGTGGCACGTCTGAATGCATTCAGAAGCAAGCGCAAGGGACAACAGTACAAGTAGGCCATTAACGGGCTCACCAGTAGGTCAATGTCCAGAGACAGAGCCAGAGGAATACAGGATGCATGCAATGTAGCCACACAGGCGAAGAACCACTGTTAATGTTAATGTCATTTGTAGAGCGCAACAAATACCCGGAGGTGTCCTGGCGCTTCTTGATTCTCTAAGACTGGCAGGAAAAGAGTAAAAAGGAGGCGGCCTACTCTTTGGAAAAGAGCCAGGTTTTTAATTCCTTACGAAAAGGTAAGAGCTCGGTGAAAGATCTCAAATAGCGAGGTAATTCATTCCAAGCCTTCGCTGTGCCATGGATAAAACTTTTGCCTCCCCAACGGGCTTTCTTTATACGAGGCACCCAAACCAGGTTGGCATCTTCAGAGCGCAAGTGTCTGCTTGGGACATACCAGTGCAGTCTTTGCTGTAGAAACTCTGGACCTATGCCATGTAAGGCCTTAAAGGCCAAGCATAGTACTTTAAATTGTATACGGCTCTTTACTGGGAGCCAGTGTAGGGCTTTCCTTTCTTTGGAAACGGAGCAAGAATTTGAAGAGTCCGTGAGTAATCTAACTGCTGTGTTCTGCAGTATCTGCAGTTTTTTAAATCCTTTTAGTTGCATATTAAGGTAGAGTCAATTACAGTAGTCCAATCTGGACATTACCATGGCACCAACTACAATTTGTCTGCTATCCTTAGGCAATAAGGGCAGGACTTTTCTCAGCATTTTAATAGTATAGCTGATTTTAGAAGCTAGTGCATTTACTTGAGGTCCTAAGGTCAATTTGTCGTCCAGTATAATACCCAGGTTCTTAACCTTTCTAGTTGGCACGGGGGCTTTCCCCATTAGGTCTGGCCACCAGGAAGGAGTCCAAAAACTGGTGTTATTCCCAAACAATATCACTTCAGTTTTCTCTGAGTTTAATTTGAGGCAATTGTTGGCCATCCAGTTGTCCACTGCTATCATACACTCTTGAAAACGACCTTCCACATCAGCCTCGCCCTCCGGTGTCAGAGATACCACAATTTGAGTATCGTCAGCGTATGATGTAAGGCCAAAACCAAAGGTATCTATAATTGGGGCCAGTGCACTAACATAAATATTAAAAAGAGTCGGACTAAGTGAGGACCCTTGCGGGACCCCACAAGGCAATGAAAAGGGATTGGACTGAAAATCTCCGAGGGCGACAATCTGTTTCCTGTCCGCGAGGAACGACCTTAAGAGATCCAAGGCCTTCCCCTGAATTCCAAAGGTGTTTAGACGACTCAACAGTATGGAATGGTGAACCGTATCAAATGCTGCGGACAGGTCTAACAGAATCAGTGCCGCCCTCCCTCCCTGATCCACAGCAGCCCTGATTTCTTCCGTAGCCTTTATGAGAGCCGATTCCGTACTATGACCAGGCCTAAAGCCAAACTGGGTCGGGTCTAGTACTTGATTCTCATTTAAGAATTGGCTAAGCTGCTTATTCATAATTTTCTCGACCAGCTTAGCTGGTAATGGCAGTCTGGAGATTGGACGAAAACTACTGGGATCAGTAACTGGAAGCTTTGGTTTTTTTAGGAGTGGCAGAACCGATGCCAGTTTCCATTGACTGGGAAAGAGTCCAGTTGCAAACATGAGGTTAACAATAGTGGTAAGTGATTCCGCAATTGGACCCAGCGCCAGTTTCACTACTTTTACGGGGCAAGGGTCAAAAGGAGAGCCAGATTTTGCTTCCATGAGGAGCTGTTGAATTTCCCTGGGAAGTATTGGCCGAAAATTCCCAAACACCTGGCTTGGCACCTTTATCGTTGTGGAAGTCTCAGTACAGCCATCTACGTTCCCCGCACTAAGGGTGCTAAAGGCCGTGTAGATAGATTCAACTTTAGATAAAAAGAATTTGGCCAGATCCTCACAAAGTCCTTGGCTGGGCTGCACTAGCACAGGCTTCGGCACGGTCAGTGAAGCCACCGTCTTAAACAGTTCTTTACTAGAATTTTTAGCGCTCCTAATCTGAGTAGCGAAATACATTTGTTTGGCTGCCACTATTGCCTGTTTATAGGACTGCAGGTGGACTTTATACTTTTTTTCTCACTATCATTATAATTCCTCCTCCAGCTTCTTTCAAACTGTTTACACTTGAGTTTTTGGTTCCTAAGCTCCTCAGAATACCAGGGGGCCGAGGGGTGTGATCTCATGGGTCGAAGGAGTTTGATTGGCGCTACACTATCACAGGCTTGCTCCAGCCACCTTGAGTATCTTTGACAGGCTTCATTCACTTCAGAGGGTAGTTGTGTTGTGGTCGAGACCAACAGTTTGTTAAAGGTGGTTGCCTCCACCTTATTCCATGCTCTTCTCTCAATACATTTCTTTGGGCCAAAGTTTTTTCTAGGAGCTTTCGGCAACTGAATCTCAAATTGGACCGCCGCGTGGTCCGACCATACCAAAGGGAGACAGCCCTTAAAATGTAAATTCTGATGACTAGAGAAAATCCCATCAAGGGCATGCCCTCCCCTATGCGTGGTTCTCACTACCTGTTGTTTCAGGTCGGCGGTCATCATCAAGTCAGTCAATGCCATAGTGTCCGCTTCTTCTGTCAGCTCTAAGTGAAAGTTGAAATCTCCCATAATAGAAAAGGCTTCTGTGAGCATTCCTTCTTCTATGAGGGTATCCAGAGAGGCGAGGAACGCCTTCCTGGATCCCGGAGGTCTATAGAGAAGACATCCCTTAAAGGAGTGATGATGGGTAAGTGAGAGATTAAAAAATAATGCCTCACAGGTATCCATAGGGAGTGGCTGAAAGGCAGCTTTAATTGTCATAAATCACTGCCAGACCTCCGCCTCTCCCTGTAGGTCTATCCAATGTCTGGCATAAGAAATCGGGAGCTGTGGCCACCACAATATTCGGCCCGGAAGCTGCATCTGTCCAGGTCTCTGTGATGAAAGCCACCATAGCCCCTAGGTCACTCATGAGTCTGGCGAATTCTATGCTGTGTTTAACCAGAGATCTCACATTGACTAAGATACATTTTATTACTTGGGTTCCTTTGCTAATTTCCTCTCTCATCCTCTCTTTATTTCTGGAGATAGGTAGATTAAGGATTCTCGGAATGTCAAAACCACAACTCGGACAGACCTTAAGACTCCCTGAGGCTGGGGCATTAGGAAATATGCACGGACAGTCTTTATTCAGGGAGGTCCCTCTTAGCTTAATTAGGCTTGTACTATCATACCTGCTTGCCTGCCGAGAATCTGTGCGTAGACATCCAGGGTCCCTGGCGCTGTGCGTTGAGCGTGCGCGGACGGGCGCAGACGGGCTTGCCTTTGGCGCGCCAACGGCGCGCCAGCTTCGTATTTATATGTGGGTTGAGTAGCCTGGTCCGCTGACCTCGACTACTCTCAAAATGGCGGCGCTTCCGGTTACTCGATCCCGAGTAAATCTAAGTTCATTTAGTTCCTCATGCAAGGGTGCCCCAAAATACTATATCATGCATTCACGACACAGGAGCACATGTGGAAGTCCCAGATCCATTTGGCCTCTTGATTGGATATCCTTTGTGGAGGCGAAAAAGTGAAAGCAAAGTCCAAACACTTAGGAATAGGACAAGCGAAAGACCTTTAAAAATGCTTCCCAGCTCAGATGGTATGAATGATAAAATAACTCCGAAAACTGTACTAACAAACCCCAAGCCAATTGTCTTTAAAAGGTGTGCCACTCCTGCTGTACCAGACATGTTAAGAATGCTGTTCACAAGTTCCACAAAATGTAGCTGGAAATTAGTGCGGAGTAGCTACTGTATCTTAGAAGAAGACCTTGCAACTTGAAGAGCAAACGTCTCCTTTGCAGATGTTAAGGCCTCATCCTTCTGGAACTGTTGAAGGGATTCTGCGAAGTCACAGAACTAAGCTTGGGACCATAGTAGGCAGGGACTGAGTTATTTTACCGCCTTAGTACCCATAAGCCCGGGACCAACTAGCTTTAGTGTCTCACTTGCCCTCCTACTCACTCACAGAGGAATAAGTGATTAGACACCCCAGAAAATAACGCTCCTGACCCTCTCAGGAATCGCGTTGTCAGGGCACACCATTTTGCTCTCAAACTTGTCCACCATAAAATCTGACAGAGACACGAGAAAAGTTTCAAATATTTATTCGAACTATCGTGCTCTAGTATGAATAGGCCACGTTACACCGCATGCGTTAAGAATGGATACCATTACAACACGGTCATTACTACGACCATGTTGTTACATCACAGACCATTACAACGCACGTCATTACAACGACTTGCTGTAGGGGGGGGTGCTGGATGTTGGAATAGTATAATTTACTATTCCAACTCCAGTCTGTGCAACAGTTGGGAAGGTGTTTGATTCAACACCTTCTTCCCCCTACAGCAAGTCATTGTAATGACGATGTTGTAATGGCATGCGATGTATAAACATTGTTGTAAACTATGTTTACCATGCAGTATATGTTCCGCAATAAGTAAGAAGATGCCCAACACAAATACAGTCAGCATTGTAATCCATAAATCATAAAATGAGCTGTCATGATATTAGAAAGGGTATACTAACCCCCCCCTTCCTTTCCATAGAAGCAATGTGATTATATATCAAAAGAGCTCTGGGAGTTTGCAGCGGACCTCATACATTAGCATGCATAAATTAAACATTCTACATCTCAGGTGTAGTTGCGATCTCTTCCCTGAAATTTCTCTCTCCAAGTGTGTCTTTACATGTCCATGCATACATATATGACAAAGAGTACGTGTCTCCAAACAGCAGCAGCATTCATGTGTTTTGTCTAGGTGCTAGAGCCTGACTAAAACACAATAACAAGGGGCATTGTTGTTTGACCTTGTCTACGGTGTTCAGACTAAATCCCAGGAAAGAACAGAATGCGAAAACAATGACAGGGTCTGTGTGAACGTACAGCGAGGCACAAAGCAAAATACGTTTGTATAGTAACGTGCGCAAAGCAGAGAGCAGCCGGCAACATGCTCATGCTAACATCGGGAAAACGACAATGGTCTGCACACGAAACATGACAGAACAATAAGGCTTTAAGTCAGCTCAAAGCATCAAAGTGCACATTTGAAAGATTTATCGAAGGTCAAAGTGTCGCCTCACTAAGTGTGCGGGCAGGTGGAAACAGTACTGCAACAGGCCACAACTGCAGAAACCGTCACCACATGGGCAATGCCCGGTTTCATGCCATAGCAGCTCTGAGCGTTCAACAATAAAAAAAAACCTCCTATTCAACAGCAATCTGAAATCCAGATGGATCACCACAAGTGGATAGAAGAACAAATTTGCTATGGACGCATTACATGCACAATGAAGCGAAATCTCCCTACGCACCAAGGAATGCCCTTAAGTACTCCCGCAGTCAGTACCGCTATTCCTACTGCGATATCCAAAATGCAAGATCCATGACTCGTGCACATATACTTCTCATAGCACTTCGTATATGCCTACTTGATTGTGTTGTAAACAGTACTGGAGGTGAAATATCGAAATTGGCAGAGAAATAAACCCATGGATTATCCAATCCGCTGAATGTATTTCTGCAACAATAAATGGTAATTTTTCCAACTTCTCTAAGTGTAACATGTGGTATGTCACGTCCTTTCTTGCCATGATGGTTTGTTGTTTTGTTAAATGATTTTTTTTTTATAATACATTTTTTATTATTTGCCATTTCTCTCTCAACATCATCTCCTCCACATGTGTTGCATACAATACACAGTTATAAATTGCTCTCCCCTTCTCACGTACAAAGTAAGTTGTTATGCTGTTCAGCCGTAGGAGTTCACGTTATTACCCATGTCACGGTTTACTGCATCCCGCGGACTCGTAACATTCATCCCACACTAATATCTACTTCATTCAACTCTCCCCAACAACCAAAATACTACTCCTTCCCACCCCTACCCCTACCCCTACCCCTCCCTCTCCCTCCAGTGTGCTCCCCCAGTAGTTGCCATTCTCAATGTGTCTTGACATTTAGGTGTGCGCCTACCATGTGCCTTTGCTGTTGCACGGCCTCTCTCCCCATGCTACCCGGTACTCTTCCCTTCTACTGCACTTCCAGTCTCCGCGTTCCCTCCTGTACTCTCTGCAACCCGTGGTCTAGTGGTGGGCCGGCTCATCTTCCTGGTCTCTGTCAGACCTGCGCAGAGCTTCAACTAGCGCTTCCCAAGCTCGCGCCACTTCCAACATCGTCTCTTTCTGGTGCCTATGCGCCAGTCGTAGCTTGATCACACTTTCACTCGCTGCCCACTTAAGGAATTCGTGTTTCCACTTCTGCACTCTAGGTCCCTGACTATGCTTCCAATGGCTGGTTATCTCCCTTTTAGCTAATATCAGTCCCAAATCTAAGAATTTGCTGGTCACCTTATTGCGTTTTGTACGCGGGAACCAATGCAACAAGCTCACCGCCATATCTTTATTAAGTGTTCGCTCCGTTGCCAGCTCCAATGCCGTAATTACATCGCCCCAATATGCAGTCAGATTCGGGCAGGACCACAGCATATGGTGAAAGTCTGCATCTTCTGATCCACATCTAGGGCAGTCAGCCTTGTCTACCCCAAAGAACTGCTTAATATGTTTCGGGGTCATGTACGCCCTATGTAGCACATAAAACTGTATTAGCTGGAACCTAGCATTCCTCGTACCCTTCCATGCTCTTTCCACTAACTTGGGCCAAGTAGTGTCCGGGATGTCCCTCCCCAAGTCCCGTTCCCACTTCTCCTTTAGGCGATCCATCGGCTGCCTTCCCTCTTGTTCTATTCTCCTATTAAGGCACGTGACAGCCTTGAAAGTACCTGCTGCCATAGTTACATATTGGCAGATTAACGATGTCTTTGGTTCTGATAGCCCCATCTTCCACCTGCGTTGGATCGCCGCTACTAGCGCCGTGTGCAATGAGTAGTGTCCCCGCGGTAGGTCAAACCTATCTCGTATGCTCAAGAACGGCAACAAGACACCGTCCTCATAAAGGTCACCCACCATAAATAGTCCCTGCTCCTCCCAAGGCTCCAATGCGGACCAATCTCCACCATGGGGTAACGCTATACATGCCCCTATCGGGAGTTCAGGTGCATAGGGGCACTCCACTCCATGCTTTTTGTTACTCCGAATCCAACAACGTTGCATCGTTCTCTCCTCATTTGTGATAGTATCTCTACGTAGTCGCTGGCCCAGCAGGATATAGGAAAGCACATGTCTCGGTATCCAGCAGTTATGGCCTGGGTTGGGCCCTCTAAACGTCGCCGCCACCGCTTGCGTGAGCCATTGGAGCTGGGCTGCCAGATAATACCTTTCAAAGTCCGGCACTGCCCAACCCCCTGCTGCCCTGGGGCGCATCATTGTGTCTAGTGCAACCCGCCTCCTACCGGCTCCCCACAAGAAGTCTCCCACCATCATTTTCGACTGCCTGAACATCGCCCCAGGTATCCATACTGGGAGAGTCCTGAAAAAACATAATAATCGTGGCAACACTACCATTTTTAGCAAGGCCACCCTCCCTGCCACCGACATCTTCAAAGCAGTCCAGAACTCCATACTCCCTTTAATTCCACGGAGTGCCCGGCTAATGTTGCCTTCCAGGAGCCCATCTTGTGTATGATAAATGAGGACTCCCAGGTAGGGCAGGCACTGCGCCTCCCATCGGATCCCTTGCACCTGGGGTAGCGCCAGTAGGTTTCGGGCCCACCGGAAATAAACAAGTCTTCGACCAATTAACCTGCAGCCCCGATCTATTCCCATACCCAGTCAACAAGTGCTTTGCCGCTGTTAAAGCCTCTCCAGCGTCCTCCAAAAACATTAAGAGGTCGTCTGCATACAGCGAGATGTAGTGCGCATTCTCCTGTAGCACTAGGCCCCGGTACTGCTCTCCCGTGCGCGCCAGCATAGCTAATGGTTCTATTGCTATTGCAAATAGCTGCGGGGAGAGAGAGCAGCCCTGCCTAGTCCCCCGTTCTACATTGTATGCCTGAGAGTTTGTTGCGCCCGTTCTCACTCTAGCCGTGGCCCCATTATAGAGAATCTGGGTCCATCTCGCGTAGTCGTCCCCTATTCTCATTTTCCCCATCACATAATGTAAGAAAGACCATTCCAGGCTGTCAAAGGCCTTTTCAATATCTACCGCCAGTACCATCGCTCCCGGTGTAACTTCTCGGTGTTCCTCCAATACACGCAGGAGGCGTCTGATATTGCCAACCGTATTCCGTTTGGGGATAAACCCCCCCTGATCACTGTGAACTAAGGAGGCCATATATGGGAGCAGGCGCGTCGCCAGTATCTTACTTAGTATTTTATAATCCACCGTTAACATTGAGAGCGGGCGATACGCTGTCAGCTCGGCAGTCTTTGCCTGGTTTTAGAATGGGGATTATAATAGCCGTAAAGAACAATGGGAGAGCTAGGGAAAACAAGGGGGGTTGTGTCCGTATCCCCTGGATTTAGATAAGCTTTGTCAAAGGTGGACAAACCCAATGTAGTGTGGTACGGTCAAAATGAAGCAATGTTTGGGAACCCACCAAGTGGGTTAAAAGGCCCCTCACACACCAACCTGGTTGGTGTCATGCTTCATCATTGGGGCCCCAACCGGGTGGCCGAATGCCCCCCGGTTGTGCTGCGACGCCTGACTACAGCGGAGCTGGTGTGGTGCAAAAATGTGATGTGGTGATGATTAAAAAATACCGCTGAGAATCCTTGCCATTAGAAGATTTATTATTGGCGGCTCAGGATATTGATTAAAAAGATATGTGATGCAACTAAATGGAGATATAATTATCTGTTAGTTGGCTATGTGGTGGGTCTACATGTTTCAGCTCACGAATAAAAGTAGTAAGGAGCTTTCGTCAGGACCAGTGTGTAGTGAGTGGCAAAAGGTGAAGTGCCACGTGGTGAAAAAAATTAAAAATATTAGTTACCTACACACTCGCTAAGGTGTGTGGACACAGTGTCAACACAATAGCGGACACTGCGGCGCAAACCTGTGGGAGAAAACAAGACAGCACACAAGACACATAAGAAATTAACATTGGTGCCCTGGATAGCAGGCAACATACAAATAGATTTTAGGTGCTGTGAATAATCAAACCTGTCTTCAGAGAACGTACCGTAGGTGACACACATACATATGAGGTGTATCATGCTGCTATGCGAAAAGGCGGAGGCAAGACCATTAGAAATGCTAGGTAAGACGCAAAGCGCTATGTGAACTAAGGGTGCCAAGTGGTAAATATTACGGCACTACAATGGACTAATGGTGAATTACACACGAATAGCGCCAGGTGATTATACTGGCAATGGTCGTGAAACCTCTGCATGAGGTGTGTATATGGTGAGAGGCCCAATCTGCGCTAGTGGGAAGAGGCTGAATATAGCCTTAAAGCGCTAGAGGTATGTGGTGGGCACAGGCTCAATGAAAGGAACACAATGCGCGGAACAGCAAGGGGAGGGAAAAGGGAAAAAGGGATAATTACACTATGGCTGAGTGAAGGCGCTATGCAGGAAGCGGGAGGGGGGCGCTTCTTACAACAATTCTGTAGGCAAAAGAAATAACAAGATTAGAATGCGAGGTAGGCAGGAAAGTGACGGTATCCAGCTAGAGCGAGTGGGAGACACCTTACTTGGTTGAGAAGCTACCATCGCCTTGCACCTACTGTGGCCTCCCGAAGTCCCGGATGCTGACGGACCCCGGGGAAGAGGAGAATAAATAGGAAGGAGCTCCATTGTGTACGTGCGTCAGTGCTGGCAAGCTTGGGCGTTGCCGAGTAGACCACGCATGCGTGTAAGTGTAGCGCGAGGCTAGCGCACATGCGCGTTAGGTAACCAGCGGTTAGGGGCGCCTGCTCAGAGGAGCAATGGGAGTCCCGCGGGCATGCGTGAAAGAAGGAAGCAAGTCGCGATGGGTGTAAATAGAGCCCAGGAATGCGCTGAGGCTAAAGATGTTGCAAACAACTAATAGGGCGATAAAGTTAAGCAAAAACCAAGTGCCCACACCGGAGTGAGAGCCTGGTTGGGATTAAGACAGGACAATTCTATATAATGCCCGAGAATGGTGTAGTGGGAGAGTCACGGGTGGGGACATGGGCATCTGAGGCCAGCTGCGTAGTAGGAGCCAGGGCCTGTGCGAAAGTTGAAATGTCAGATGGCAGGATAAGCCGAAACTGGAACGAACGATGGGGGTGCCTATGATGTCAGTACGAGCTAATGATTAGGCGTAACCAAGTGGTATCAGGTTGTCAGGACTTTCTCAGGCAGTTCCAAGGGATATTATCGTTCAAACCAGTGATGTGGCTCGAAAGACGATATATCCATCTTTGTTCCTGTTCCAGGAGGCGAGTCTGGATGTTGGGAATGTTGTTGTCCAGGGCTTCGAGTATGACCCATCTCATATCGTTGGTCGTGTGGCCTTTTTCCAAGAAGTGATTTGTCATTTTTGTGATGTTTTTCTTGCAGCGTATGGTGCTGCGATGCTCACAGATTCGGGTTTTGACTTTGCGGGTGGTCATACCAATGTAGATCAGATTGCACGGACATATGATCCGGTATACAACATTCTCTGTGTTGCAATTGGTGTGTTTTCGTAACTCCCATGTCTTCCCAGGTTCCAAGTTCAGATATTTGGTTGTCTCTGTGATATGGCATACGCTGCAGTTACCGCAAGGGTAGTGCCCCTTGATGTTGGGGAGGCCCCAGGCGTTGAGCACCGTGTTGGAAGGTCTGACGGGGACTCCTGGTCTAGTAGATACTATGGTGTCCTTGATGGATCTAGCTCTTTTAGTTGAGAGAAGGGGAGGTTCCCATTTCAGGTGGCCTGTGTTGAGGATCTTCCAGTTCTTTTTAATGATCTGGGAAACCTTGTTGGTCACCGTGTTGTAAGTGGTGACACATGTGAGTGGAGGGGGGGTAGGTTCTTTGGGGTACGTTGTCAGTAGACCATCTCGGTTTTGATTTCTGGCCCGCTTACTTGCGGTCTTGGTTATGTGTTTCGGGTAGCCGCGTTGGTGCAGTTTATGGCAGAGGTCTTGGGCTTGTATTTTGTAGTCTTTGGGGTCACTGCAGTTTCTGCGAAGTCGCAAAAATTGGCCATACGGGAGGTTTTCACGGAGGGCCCGAGGGTGGAAGCTGGAAAAATGAAGGAGGGAGTTACGTGCAGTGGGTTTGAAATGTGTTTTGCTCATGAGTCCTCCTGCAACTGCATGGATGTCGAGATCTAGAAAGGTGGTCTGGTATCTGTCAGAACTGTGTGTGAAACGTAGGTTAGGGTCACATGTGTTTAGCCAGTCACAGAAGGCGGTGAGTGATTCGCTCGATCCTTCCCAGATGAGGAGGATATCATCAATGTAGCGCTTGTAGAACTGAATTTGTGGGATACGTGGCTGGTTGTTGCTGAGCAGATGTTTGGTCTCGAAGTTGAAAACATACAGGCCCGCTATGCTGGGAGCGAAAACGCTCCCCATTGATGTACCATACTTCTGTAGGTAGAGCTTACCCTCATATTCGAAGTAATTCTCTTTGAGTGCGAGGGTGGCGCACTTCAGTACAAATGAGGGAGGCGTGTGGTATTGCCAATCAGTCTCATTGAGGGCCTCTTCTAGAACGCGTAGGGTGTCATCTTGGGGGAGGCTGGTGTACAGACTTTCCACATCCAGTGACACCAAAAAAGAGCTGTTAGGGTCATAGTGAATGTTAGCTAAGAGTCCTAGTAGATCTTTAGTATCTTTGAGATACGTGCTTGTGGACTGGACCAGGGGTTGTAAGAAGTGGTCACAGAAGCGTGAGAGGGGTTCCAAAAGGGACCCACTGCCTGAAACGATCGGGCGACCTGGGGGGGGATCCTGTTCTTATGGATTTTGGGAACAGTATAAAAGTATGGTATTTTCCCTTGGGTGGTGGTGAGGAATTTGGCCTCACTTTTTGAAATGTGCCCACTCTGTTCAGCTTCTCCTACTAGGGTTTGAATGTTCGCTTTGAGTGAGATGCTGGGATCATGAGTGAGCAGTTCGTAGTTCTTAGTGTCATTGAGTAGGCGCTGACATTCGTGGTGGTAGTCCTCTCTGTTGAGGATTACTGTGCCTCCCCCTTTGTCGGCGGGTTTGATGATTATATCAGGATTGTTCTTCAATGATTGTAGGGCCAGCCGTTCTTGTTTACTAGTGTTTTGGAATGTGTGGGGTTCTTTGAGGGCTTCGATTTCCTTGAACACTGCTTGTTCATAGACCAAGATTTCTGGTGGGATAGAGCTGGGGGGGGCATGAATGTAGATTTTACCCGGAGGGTGGTGTCCCCCTGGTTGCTAGGGTCAGGGAGAATCGGAGTGTTCTCGAAGAATGCCTTAAGTTTTAGTTTGCGAAAGAATTCAGCTAGTTCGCAATGTAGTTTGAATTTATCCAACTTGGTCGTGGGTGCATAGCCTAGGCCTTTTTCAAGGATGGCTTCCTCTGTGGGTGTTAAAATGTATTGGGAGAGGTTGGTGATGATCTACTAGGACTCTTAGCTAACATTCACTATGACCCTAACAGCTCTTTTTTGGTGTCACTGGATGTGGAAAGTCTGTACACCAGCCTCCCCCAAGATGACACCCTACGCGTTCTAGAAGAGGCCCTCAATGAGACTGATTGGCAATACCACACGCCTCCCTCATTTGTACTGAAGTGCGCCACCCTCGCACTCAAAGAGAATTACTTCGAATATGAGGGTAAGCTCTACCTACAGAAGTATGGTACATCAATGGGGAGCGTTTTCGCTCCCAGCATAGCGGGCCTGTATGTTTTCAACTTCGAGACCAAACATCTGCTCAGCAACAACCAGCCACGTATCCCACAAATTCAGTTCTACAAGCGCTACATTGATGATATCCTCCTCATCTGGGAAGGATCGAGCGAATCACTCACCGCCTTCTGTGACTGGCTAAACACATGTGACCCTAACCTACGTTTCACACACAGTTCTGACAGATACCAGACCACCTTCCTAGATCTCGACATCCATGCAGTTGCAGGAGGACTCATGAGCAAAACACATTTCAAACCCACTGCACGTAACTCCCTCCTTCATTTTTCCAGCTTCCACCCTCGGGCCCTCCGTGAAAACCTCCCGTATGGCCAATTTTTGCGACTTCGCAGAAACTGCAGTGACCCCAAAGACTACAAAATACAAGCCCAAGACCTCTGCCATAAACTGCACCAACGCGGCTACCCGAAACACATAACCAAGACCGCAAGTAAGAGGGCCAGAAATCAAAACCGAGATGGTCTACTGACAACGTACCCCAAAGAACCTACCCCCCCCTCCACTCACATGTGTCACCACTTACAACACGGTGACCAACAAGGTTTCCCAGATCATTAAAAAGAACTGGAAGGGGGCGTGGTCTAGCCAGCAATGGAGTGAGACGTGGGACGCCGCAGCTCCGGGCCGCCGCTGAGAACTAACGCCTCAAACAGCGGTGTACCGGCGGATCCTGACTCGGGACAGCGGCCCCTGAGGAGCGGACGGCCGGGGGCGGTGGAAGGCGACAACAACGATCGCCGCGGGGGCTGGACGGTGCCGCTCGGAGGGAGCGTTGAGACCCGGCCGCGCTGCCCGCCATTTCCGGCCCCTCGCATCAGCGCGCCCTGTGCCTGGCGGTTCACGGACAGAAGAGGCATCGCTGGACTGGCCGCCGGAGAGGACCTGCCTGGGGGTCCTGGTGGTGGCGACCCCGGCCGACCTGACCGGAGGGCTTAGCGGATGAAGTGAAGAGCGATGACCGCAGACCCCGGCGCCGAGACCTGGTAGGCCGGGACCTCCCGGGTGAGACTGCTGGGTGCGAGCGGGGAGACGCGACCAGGAGGCGGCCAGAGGCAGTGTGAGGCGGCGGAGGCGACTGGCGGAGGAGGGGCGCGAGAGGTGGCTTGCTGAGGGTGCCCCCTGGCTGGTGTGAGAGGCGGCGGAGACGGTGCAGAGCGCCCGCCGCCATTTGGCGAACCGCGCCGAGTGCGGCCTAGCGGAGGAGCGGACCACGAGGTGGCTGGTGAGGGGCGGCGGCGGGGAGAGAGCTCCGTCCCTGGACTGCGCGACCTGCTGCCCCCAGATAGAGTGTCCCCCTGCTTACACCCCGAAGCTGAACGGCGGCGAGAGTGCCCTGGGGCAGTGGGGGACGCTGGTGGCATCCTGGACTTGCGTGGAGCGGGGGAGGGGCGTGCAGACCTCCCCGGGCGAAGAGTGCCATATAGCCCTGCAGGGCGCGAGTGAACCACTGACCGTGGGACACGGGCCTGGCGCACAATTGGAGAGCCTGTGGCCTGACCCATGGTGTGAAGCTAGTGGCGGAGCTGCCCTGGGAGTCGTTGGGTGCCCTGCAGCACAACGCCCGACCAGTGGGCCCTGCGCGACGCTGGGACTTGGGGTCTGACGGCCCCCCCTCGCCTGGTGCTGGACTCTGCCGGGCCCTTGCAGCATTACCTCGGGGGGTGCTCTGGAACGCGACGCCCTTGGTCTGTACCTGGTTATTTGGGCCCACGTCGCTGCTCCGGGGCGGCGCGGCTGGACGTCCCGGGTGTTACGAGGTGTGGGCTGCTGCTGCGGCCGGGGAAGCCCCGTTGAGACATCGATTTCCGGCACCCCTGCGCCATGACCCGCACGAAGTCGGGAAAGGAACCGGCGGCGGCTCCCAAAGACGCCTCTGTCAGGGACCTGTGGAGCAAACCGAGTGCGACACCGGCCGAAGCTGGGGCCTCCGCGGCACCGGTCACGCAGTCCTTCATGGCGTCGTTCATGCAGGAGCTGAAGTCGGAGATTGGGTCCCTCCGCTCGGAGGTCCAGGCGTGCGTCAAGGAGCTGCGGAGAGATGTGGGGGAGCTGGGAGGCCGCGTTGACGATTTGGAGAAGACCCTGGACGCCCGCACAGAGGACCAAGAACATCTCTGGCAGCGGCTTGCCACCTTGGAGGAACAACACGTGGAGCTCCAGATCAAGCAGGAGGACTTGGAAAATAGGGGGCGCCGGAACAACATCCGCATCCGGGGGGTTCCCACTGGGGCTGAAGGTGCAGATATAATGTCATTCGTGGCGGACCTTCTACATGACATTCGAGGGGATGATGACACTTCGCCGCCCACCCTGGACCAAGCGCATAGGGTCTTGGGACCGCCTGGGAGGCCGGGTCTTGTGCCGGACATTCTGACTAGGGTCCATTTCTTTGTCGAGAAGGAAGCCATACTCAAAGCGGCCAGAGATAAATCCGAAATCCTCTGTGGGGGAAAGCCTATCCAGCTGTTTCAGGACCTGGCCCCCACGACGCTCCGGCGCCGGAGGGACTTTCGACCCATTACGGACAAGCTGAGGGAACTCCACATTCGGTATCAATGGGCGCACCCCTTCGCCCTCATGTTCCAGTGGGAATCCAAGCGCCGTGTGCTGCGATCCTACAGAGAGGCGGCCCAACTGCTGCAGATTCCGGAGGCCCCGCCGGCCGCCCCCCCGGGGCGCCCTGACGCTCTCAGAGCTCCGTTGACACCGCAGTGGTCCAAGGTGCGCCGCACTGGGCGTCCCGCCTCACCCGACGGCAGCAGATCTTCGCGGGACAAGCAAGACATCATTGAGCACATCAAATCCCTGGAGGGTGGCCCGTCGCCGTCTAGTTCCCAGACATCAGCCCACGGATAGACTCTCTCATGGTAGACCGCCCCCTTCGAGGGCAACTTTGGAGACGAGATGGCGGCTGGCATGGTCGTCTGGCGGCTGTGTCGCTGTCTTTCCCTCTTGGAGCCCTTGGCGCCCCTCCCGGGGGCGCGCCACTGCCTTCTCCTCGGCGCGACACCTGTACCGCGGAGGCGGTGGCCCGGAGCAGGCCCTGGAAATTGTGACTAATAGAGCGGTGATGACAAACCCCCACTCCTATTTCTGGGAGAGTGACATCTCCGGGACAGCCTGTGCCGTGGTGCCTGGCTACTCCCTAGACTGGAATAGGTCTTGCTGGCCCTGTTGGCCGATTCAGTGTTCTAGTTGTTTTTTTTGCCTCTATCCCTCTCCCTCCTTTCCCTTTCCTTCAGTGTCCATTTGGTGGGAGGGACCCATGATAGGGGGGAACGGCCACATGAGTGATGTCTTGCTAGTGGTTCTGTGTCAATGACCGACTCACCTTCTTGGAAGATTGTCTCCCTCAACGTGAAAGGGCTTAATTCACCCAACAAGAGACGCCAAATATGGCGCTACCTGCTTCTACAGAGCCCTGATGTCATTTTCCTCCAAGAAACCCACCTTCTCAAATCGGATGTGGTGCGGATGGCACACCCCCGCTTCCCCCATCAGTTCTGGTCCTCAGCCACCACTAAGACAGCGGGAGTAGCCATTCTTTGCAGGGCAGGGTTCCCCCAGGGAGACACTAAAGTCAGTAGGGACGCCGAGGGCCGGTTCTTGCGGGTAGAGGTTCGGAGAGGGAATCGCCCACTCACTTTGTGTAATATCTACTCCCCAAATCAGGGTCAGGATGCCTTCTTACGCGGGATCATTAGGGAACACCTTGAGCCGGTGGACTCCGACCTCATAGTCGGAGGCGACTTCAATCTGGTGTGGGACGCGGAGATGGATCGCTGTGGGGGGGCATTCCACGGGATGGGGGCCATGTCTGCGGCGGTGAAGGGCTCCCTCACTTCCTTAAACTTGGTGGACACCTGGCGGTACCATTCTCCGGGGCTACGGGACTACATCTTTTACTCCCATGTACATCGCTCTTACTCTCGCATCGACCTCCTCTTTGCGTCGCACTCCTTGCTCAAAGATATTATATCGGTGTCACACTCCAACATCTCGATTTCAGATCACGCCCATGTAGAATTGCTTCTGCGGGAGTGCTCCACTCGCCCGCCGCGTCTGAGCCGCTGGAGATTCCCGGACCATGTGCTTCGCGATCCGGTGGATAGGGAGGAGGTCCAGGCGGCCATCCTGGCGTACTTTGCAGATAACGACATACCGGGGACTCCCCTCCCTCTCCTCTGGGATGCCTTCAAGGCTACGGTGCGGGGTACTCTCACGGCAATAGCCGCCGCCAGGGCGCGCGAAGCCCGGCTCTACGAGACCAAAGTCGAGCGCGAAGTCAAGGCGTTGGAGAAGTTGGACCAGGAGCGCCCGATGGCGGCGCTTAAGAGACGCCTAGCGGTCCTACGTGGACAACTCCGCGCGCACCGGACCAACAAGGCCGAACGCGCTCTGCTCTCGCTCAAGCAGCGTTACTACGAGGGCGGGGATAAAGTGGGAGCTGTCCTGGCGCGGCGTCTGCGAACGCGAGCGGCTAAAGCCCATATCGCCAAGTTACAAAAAGCAGACGGGACATGGGCCATCGCGGAACCAGCAAAGCTCCAAGCGTTCAGCGACTACTACTCGGCTCTCTATGCTGGCGACCCGCCGGCAGCGGATCTGATCTCGGAAGCCGTAGACGCCTGTCAATGGGAGCCGCTGAGCGAGCGTCAATCTGAGACCCTGGAGGGCTCTATCACCCGGTCGGAAATAGCGGATGCCCTGCTGGATCTTCCACTCGGCAAAATGCCGGGTCCGGACGGGCTTCCGGTGTCATTCTATCGTGCCTTTTTGCCGCAACTACAGCCGTATCTTTTGCGTCTCTTCAACTCTTTCACGGAATCAGTGGGGCCCTCGTCGGACATGGCAATGGCTGAAATAGCCCTCATCCCGAAGCCTGGGAAGGACCATACCCTTTGCTCCTCTTACCGGCCTATTGCTCTGTTAAACACAGACTTGAAATTGTACACCAAAATTCTGGCTAAACGTCTTAGTGCCCACCTCCCGAGCCTCATCGAGCCCGACCAGGTGGGGTTTATCCACCAACGCCAGGGGGCGGACATCGTGCGCCGCATCGCGCATATTGTGGGGAAGGCCAAACATTGGAAGATTCCAGCCTGCTTACTATCACTCGATGCGGAGAAGGCCTTCGATCGGGTGGACTGGAACTTCCTCCGGGCGGTCCTGCGGAAAGTGGGATTGGGCCCTAGGATGGTGGCGCGTATTATGGCCCCATATATCTCACCAGTGGCTAGAGTGCGAGTTAACGGCCAACTCACGCAGCCCTTCCCCATTTGCAGAGGTACGCGGCAGGGTTGCCCCTTGTCGCCCCTGCTGTTTGCCCTCGTGGTGGAGCCCCTGGCCATCATGATCCGCCAGTCCCCAGACATCGGTGGAATATCTCTTCGCGGGGTTGAGCACAAGATCGCTCTGTTCGCAGATGACCTCCTCCTCACTCTCTCCGATCCCCTACGCTCGCTGCCAGCGGTGCACTCGTTGCTTCAAACTTATGAAAACGCCTCTGGGCTGAAAATTAACCACACGAAGTCCTGGGCCCTTAATTTAACGATCCCAGACGGGGAACTTGCGACGATCCAAGCCTCTGTTCCTTATCAGTGGGCGAGCAAGTCGGTGCGCTACCTGGGTCTTAACCTAACTCCAGACCTGGACACCTGGACGCAGGCCAATTGGCAGGAATACAAACTGTCAGTCCTGGCCGACCTCCGCGCATGGAAGGCCCTGCCCCTCTCCTGGCTCGGCAGGCTGAACACAGTTAAAATGTCTATCCTGCCGAAGATCCTGTACCTCTTCCAAACCCTGCCGACGCCTATCCCGGAGCATTTTATCCAGGGGCTACAGCGCGAACTCACCGCATTTATATGGGGAGGGAAGAAACCACGCTTTTCCAACAAGATCCTGAAACTCCCTCGGGATCGGGGAGGGCTGGCCTGCCCTAACCTCCTCGACTACTACTGGGCATCCCATCTCCGCTTTATACTGGAATGGGGGGCGTGGGAGAGTGAAAAGGTGTGGTTTCACATGGATCGGGCCGTCACTTGTCGTCCACTCTGGGACCATGCTTGGCTACCCCGGGAGGCTCGACACCGTAGCGCTTATATGGCGGTCCCTACCAAAACGGTCCTTGAAATCTGGGACAAGGTGGCAGTTCGCCGGGGCTTGACCACTTTCCCGTCTCCTCACACCCCGATCGCTCGCAATCCGCAGTTCCCGCCGGCCTGTCGCCCTCCCCACTTCGCGAACTGGACGGAAACCGGCTGCAGGACGATCCGTGACCTATTTGATAGAGACGGTATCAAAACCTTTGCTCAATGCAAGCAAGAGTTTGGGCTCACGGAAAGAGACAAGTTCCAGTATATCCAATTACGCCACTGGATACAGGGCTTTTCTCTGACGCAGGCGGCCACGCGGCCTTACACTCCGTTCGAGCAGTTGGCACGCACCTTCGGCACTTACAAGGGGTTGATTTCCCGCATATATAAGGTGCTTCAACACGCGCAGCGGCCGGATCCTCATCCCTACCAGGTGAGATGGCACAACGTCACTGGCTCAGGTGTTACCCCTTCCCAATGGTCTCGGCTCTGGAGCGACATTCCCAAAATCCTACGCAGCATCCCCCAGCAGGAATCAGCCTACAAAGTGATGACCCAATGGTATTACACCCCCGCCAGACTCCAAAGAATGTTCCCCACGGCATCCCCCCTGTGCTGGCGCTGCACCCAGGCGAGGGGAGACTTCATCCACATTTGGTGGACGTGCCCTCCCCTGATTACCTTTTGGAAAGAAGTCCTTAGCCACATAAAAAAGGTGTTGGGGTATCCCCTGCCGGAGGACCCACTGGTGGTGCTCTTGGGCCTTCGTCCGACGACTCTGCGAGCTATGACGGGCCGTGACCGACATCTTAGCCTCCACATGCTAGGTGCTGCGAAACAAACGGTGGCTCTTTATTGGAAGAAACCCGACACACCCTCTATCAATGTGTGGTTTACCCGCCTGTGGCATGTGGTGGCGATGGAGCTCCTCACGGCACGTCTTCAACTCCGCGATACCAAATTTAGCCAGCTTTGGAAGCCCTTGATAGACCATTTGGGGCGACTGGAGCATGTTAGACTGCAGCCACCACGGCTCCGAGCCATGCAGCTCTTCGATGATGTAGTGGGCCCTACAGGGCCGGGAACTCTATGGAGACAGGCAGACTGTTTGAGGTCCCCGACTCTCGCAGATACCCCTAAGACAAGGGGGAACCCGCACCTGGATGGCCTAGGCTCCCAGCCTACGTCCTGTGGTGATATTGGGGCCCATACCCCCTCCCCCACGCTGAGCCTCCCTCCTTAGACCCCGCACCTCCTCCTTCCCGCCCCCTTGTTCTGCCCCCCCTGTTTGTTGGTTGGTCGCCTCCTACCTAGCTTTCTGATGCAGGTGTAGTGGCGAATGGTTTTAGCACGAACACAGCGCGAAGAAGACGGAGTGGTTCCTAATTTGTTGTTACTGTGCCATGACCGGCATGCTGGTTGTGGAACTACGTAATGCCCACGAAGGTACTGTTGGATGCCGGCGAGCCTATACCACACAGCATCTAGCGGCTGCCAGTCCTCCCATGCCCTACTTGCTGCAGGCTATGAATGGGGTGTTATAGAAGGCATGATAGATGGTAAATATATGCGCCTCAGGGGAATGTTTAACAACTGTAGCCACTGAGATCTTTAGATTGTAGGGTCATTGGCCCTTAAAGGCGAGCTGGGTGAAGTTCAATTAGGTGGATCTCGCCTGACAGATGTTGTAATATCCCAAACGTATCTGTCAGACAGAGGGCTGGAGCAGGGCTTATTCCCTTTAAAGTGGAACCTTTGCCGGGGACTGCCTGCTCATAGGCCTACTACCGGGGTATCACTAGGATCCTCGGGCTTCCCTGACTCTGAAATTGCTCTCTGATGTGTGTAAACTGTTCGCTGCCGGCCTATAAGGTTGTAGGCGCATGAGCTGTGTACTGCCTCTTGCACGACCTGTTTTAAAAATTTAATAAACGTTGTTTAACAAAAATTCTGCTAAGAATTCATTTTGAAAGCGGAAAAAAAAAAAAAAAAAAAAAAAGAACTGGAAGATCCTCAACACAGGCCACCTGAAATGGGAACCTCCCCTTCTCTCAACTAAAAGAGCTAGATCCATCAAGGACACCATAGTATCTACTAGACCAGGAGTCCCCGTCAGACCTTCCAACACGGTGCTCAACGCCTGGGGCCTCCCCAACATCAAGGGGCACTACCCTTGCGGTAACTGCAGCGTATGCCATATCACAGAGACAACCAAATATCTGAACTTGGAACCTGGGAAGACATGGGAGTTACGAAAACACACCAATTGCAACACAGAGAATGTTGTATACCGGATCATATGTCCGTGCAATCTGATCTACATTGGTATGACCACCCGCAAAGTCAAAACCCGAATCTGTGAGCATCGCAGCACCATACGCTGCAAGAAAAACATCACAAAAATGACAAATCACTTCTTGGAAAAAGGCCACACGACCAACGATATGAGATGGGTCATACTCGAAGCCCTGGACAACAACATTCCCAACATCCAGACTCGCCTCCTGGAACAGGAACAAAGATGGATATATCGTCTTTCGAGCCACATCACTGGTTTGAACGATAATATCCCTTGGAACTGCCTGAGAAAGTCCTGACAACCTGATACCACTTGGTTACGCCTAATCATTAGCTCGTACTGACATCATAGGCACCCCCATCGTTCGTTCCAGTTTCGGCTTATCCTGCCATCTGACATTTCAACTTTCGCACAGGCCCTGGCTCCTACTACGCAGCTGGCCTCAGATGCCCATGTCCCCACCCGTGACTCTCCCACTACACCATTCTCGGGCATTATATAGAATTGTCCTGTCTTAATCCCAACCAGGCTCTCACTCCGGTGTGGGCACTTGGTTTTTGCTTAACTTTATCGCCCTATTAGTTGTTTGCAACATCTTTAGCCTCAGCGCATTCCTGGGCTCTATTTACACCCATCGCGACTTGCTTCCTTCTTTCACGCATGCCCGCGGGACTCCCATTGCTCCTCTGAGCAGGCGCCCCTAACCGCTGGTTACCTAACGCGCATGTGCGCTAGCCTCGCGCTACACTTACACGCATGCGTGGTCTACTCGGCAACGCCCAAGCTTGCCAGCACTGACGCACGTACACAATGGAGCTCCTTCCTATTTATTCTCCTCTTCCCCGGGGTCCGTCAGCATCCGGGACTTCGGGAGGCCACAGTAGGTGCAAGGCGATGGTAGCTTCTCAACCAAGTAAGGTGTCTCCCACTCGCTCTAGCTGGATACCGTCACTTTCCTGCCTACCTCGCATTCTAATCTTGTTATTTCTTTTGCCTACAGAATTGTTGTAAGAAGCGCCCCCCTCCCGCTTCCTGCATAGCGCCTTCACTCAGCCATAGTGTAATTATCCCTTTTTCCCTTTTTCCTCCCCTTGCTGTTCCGCGCATTGTGTTCCTTTCATTGAGCCTGTGCCCACCACATACCTCTAGCGCTTTAAGGCTATATTCAGCCTCTTCCCACTAGCGCAGATTGGGCCTCTCACCATATACACACCTCATGCAGAGGTTTCACGACCATTGCCAGTATAATCACCTGGCGCTATTCGTGTGTAATTCACCATTAGTCCATTGTAGTGCCGTAATATTTACCACTTGGCACCCTTAGTTCACATAGCGCTTTGCGTCTTACCTAGCATTTCTAATGGTCTTGCCTCCGCCTTTTCGCATAGCAGCATGATACACCTCATATGTATGTGTGTCACCTACGGTACGTTCTCTGAAGACAGGTTTGATTATTCACAGCACCTAAAATCTATTTGTATGTTGCCTGCTATCCAGGGCACCAATGTTAATTTCTTATGTGTCTTGTGTGCTGTCTTGTTTTCTCCCACAGGTTTGCGCCGCAGTGTCCGCTATTGTGTTGACACTGTGTCCACACACCTTAGCGAGTGTGTAGGTAACTAATATTTTTAATTTTTTTCACCACGTGGCACATCACCTTTTGCCACTCACTACACACTGGTCCTGACGAAAGCTCCTTACTACTTTTATTCGTGAGCTGAAACATGTAGACCCACCACATAGCCAACTAACAGATAATTATTTCTCCATTTAGTTGCATCACATATCTTTTTAATCAATATCCTGAGCCGCCAATAATAAATCTTCTAATGGCAAGGATTCTCAGCGGTATTTTTTAATCATCACCACATCACATTTTTGCACCACACCAGCTCCGCTGTAGTCAGGCGTCGCAGCACAACCGGGGGGCATTCGGCCACCCGGTTGGGGCCCCAATGATGAAGCATGACACCAACCAGGTTGGTGTGTGAGGGGCCTTTTAACCCACTTGGTGGGTTCCCAAACATTGCTTCATTTTGACCGTACCACACTACATTGGGTTTGTCCACCTTTGACAAAGATTATAATAGCCTCCCGCGTAGTGGTTGGCAGCATTCCCACCGTCCAGGCCTGTTTGTACAGCGCCTGCAGCCGGGGGGCCAGTATATCCATATATGTAGCGCAAAACTCAATCGGTAGCCCATCAACTCCTGGGGTCTTATTTCGGGCCATTTGCTTAATGGCTGACTTAATTTCCCCTAACGATATCTCTTGTCCCAGGGCTAACGATTGTTCCTCCTCCAGCTGGGGCCAGCCCAGCCCTACAAAGTAACTCTCCAGTTCTTCAACATCAACTTCTCCCAGGCTACTATACAATGTTGCGTAATAGCTCGCGAACATGTTATTGATTCCCCGTTGGGTATATTCCACTGTTGCTGCCGGTGTGCGGAGCCCCAGGATAGGCGCCCCCCCATTAGCAGGAGCGACAAGCCGCGCTAAGAGCCTACCTGTTTTGTCCCCCTCGTCATGCATTCGTGCTCTATATGCTTTATAATCAAACGCCCTGAGCCTTTCCACTTGCTGCGCTACCTCCTCCCTCGCTCCCACCACCTCAGTTTGATCCCTTCTTGTTGCATGACTACGCCTTTCTGCTTCTCGCAACCTCTCGTCCGCTCTCTGGACATCACCAAGTAAGATTTACCGTACCCCCACCTTCTTGGAGACGCACATCCCTCGGACAACTACCTTGAAAGCCTCCCATTCTGCTGCTAATGTGGTCGCTGTATTTTCATTTTCATTAAAATAATGGAGGATCCCCTGCTGGAGCTCGTCCTTAAACACCGGGTCCTCCAGTATTTCAGGGCTCAGCCGCCATGTTGGAATCAACGCCCGTTCTTTGTGCCATCCCAAGTGGATCAGCAGGGGATTATGATCTGACACTGTTTTGGCCAAGTATTCACTGTGCTGCACTTTCACACAGACATCAGGCGTTCCCAGCATCGCATCCAGCCTCACATGCAAATCATGCAGACCCGAGTAATACGAGTAATTTCGTTCTTGCTGATGCTGTTCCCGCCATATATCCACTAAGTTCCAATTTGACTGCCATCTTCGCCTCTTATCCGCAAGTCTCGCACTCGCTGACTCAGGCAAGGGCGGGTGAGACCTATCTATAGTCACATCCAACACTGAGTTGAAATCACCCCCTAGAAGCATCGAGCCCGGCGCATGCACAGCTATAGCCACGGACAGGCGGTCAAATAAACTTCCTTGGTCAACATTAGGGGCGTATATACTCCCTATCATGACATCTACCCCATTCAGGCGCCCCACCAATAAAACATAGCGCCCCTCAGGATCTATCATCTTGTGTAGCAGTTGGAATGGCACTCCCGCCCTAATCCACACCAGCGTGCCTCTTGCATATGCGGAGTAGGTAGGGTAATATACCTGTCCGCGCCACCGACGCTGAAGCGCCCGGCCCTCTGCCATCATAAGGTGCGTCTCTTGTAAGAGGGCAACATGCACTCCCCCTGCGTACCAGGTAGGCATGCACCTGATGGCGCCTGGTCATAGTATGGAGTCCCCGTACATTCCAGGTTATGCACTTAAATGCAGGGGTAGAGGCCGTTGTCTTATCTCCTATTCCCATCAATCTGTCGTGTTCTCTGGAGCACACTGGTTCCCCTCTGAAACCCCTGAACATAACTAAACACACCCCAACTCCCCCTCCCCAGGACAGATGTCCCAACTTGAACACCCATCCAAACTAATGACTCAACCAGAGTGTTCAGATCCCCAAGGAATCTCAAACACCCTATGACACTGGGGGTAGGCACAAAGGTCCAAAGAGGCCCAGTTCGTCCCGCTCCCGCCGAACTCCGACCTTTAGCAAACTACATCTCCCCCATCCAGCAATATACAGACCAGTGTAGCAGGAGTCCACTGCAAATGTTCAGGATTAACCAATCATAAGTCCACCAGCTCATCTGCCATTCTCCCCGTCACATGAGGCAGTCGCTCACTGTCCGCCCCTGAGGCTTCCGAGTCCGACCCATCCGTGCCCAGCTTCGAGCCCCCTTTGTCGCTTTGCGAGTCCATCTCTGTCCTGGAGAGCGCCGCCACCGCCTCGATCGCTGCTGATCTTTCCATCGCCACTTGTCGCGATGTTGGCCGCGGGGATCCCGGTCGTCGTTTCCGAGATTTTGGAATTCGCCCAGATTTAGGTCGTGGTGGGGTCACCCTTCCTTCGTGAGTTGGCTGCTCTACACCTGCTTTGTAACGCTCGAGCCAGTCCCATGCATCTTCCGGGCTGCTGTGGAAGTAAGAGTTATTATCGACTTGTATTTTTAAATTCGCCGGATACATTAGGGCATATTGCAGGCCCTCCTCTCGTAGCGCCTTTTTGACCGCCATATAGGATGCCCTTTTTCGCTGCACTTCCCATGTATAATCCGGGAATAATGTTACAGACGCATTGTCCACTCTGTTCGGTCCCTTCCTGCGTGTCTGGGCTAGCAGCCAGTCCCTGTCTTTATAATGCAGCAACTTGGCAATCACCGGTCTGGGTGGGCATCCCGGCGCCAATGGTCTCGCCGGTACTCTATGCGCTCTTTCCAGCGTGTAGAAGGGAGTCAGGCCCTCCGGTGCTACTTCAGTTTTTAACCAAGTTTCTAAGTACTCCAGCATGCTCTTTCCCTCAACTCCTTCCGGCAAACCCACTACGCGAATGTTACTTCGCCGATTTCTCCCTTCTGCATCTTCCGCCCTCTGTTCTAGCGCCTGCAACCGACTCTGTACCTCCGTCATTTTGGTTGTTAGCGCCGCAGTTGTCGGTTCCATGCTTTCTAGAGTTGCTTCAACAGTTTTCACTTTGTCCGCCAACTTGTTGTGATCCGCCCTCAATAATCTCAGACTCTGCGTTACCTGAGCAATGTCCGCCTGCAGCGCTTCCCGCGTGGTTGTTATTGCTTGCAAGATCCGGTCAACTTGCTGCTGCGGGAGACCGTCAGTAGTCGTCGACTGTCTTGACTGCTCCGCCACTGAGCTCGCTTCTATGTCCCGGGCTGACTGCTCACCACCTTGCTTGTGTCGGGGCTTCCCCATCATGTTCTGCGGACCCTCGTCCCGTTATCTCGTGTCCACCGCTAGCACGGGTCAGCAGATCTCCGATCCCAGCGCGACGGCCCTTCTCGCTCGCTCCTAGTAGCAGAACTCATCTCCAGCGCTACCACGCCCTCCTCCGTCGCAATCCTTCTCGAGGTCTCCTTCTCTTTAGCGGTGCACTCCCTGCCCCTGCAGCTCGTCTCCCCTTCCGTCGCCGTTCAGCTCCTCTCTTCGCCCACCATTTTGTAGCAGAACCGCGCCCAGATTCTTTCTCTCTGCAGGATTCAATGTCCCAGCTCTAACTCTTCTTCCTGCACTGCCGCTATGAGGGTGCTACTCAGGGCCTGCAGACCGTCGCGGCTCGAGTATCAGCTGGTCTTCGCACCCTGGCGTGTGTCTCAGGGTCCCCCATTGCCTCTCCAGACTTCCATCACCAGTTGTTATGCCCAGGGCCAGGCGCCGATCGGGGCATCCAGTGCAGCCGAGGGTCCTTTCCGCTCTGCAGCGCAGTGCAGACCAAGCTGGGGCTCCCGTCCCTCTCTCAGTAAGCATGGTCTCCTCTTCACTGCTGCCGCGCACCTGTCCTCTAGCGCACTAGCTTCCCCCCGCAAACTTTTGCACCGTCCTCTAAGGCCAAGGGGGGGTGGGGAAGCCTTCCACTACGGGCCCTCATATGCCTCAGCCCCAGCACCAATTCATACCGGGGTGATGTCTCTCTGGGTCCGCTATCCGCCCAGAACGCCGAGCTCTGCAAACGAGTCTGCCATCCAGCTATGGAGCCCACGGCACCGCCTCGATCCGCCCCGGGGTCGCCGCCGCCGATCCGTGTCCTACTCCCGGTCTCCGCTTGACTCTCGGCACCGCCCAGTGGCTTCTGCTCGATGTCACCGCAGCACTCCTCGGTTTCGGTGCAGCTCGCACCCACCTCCGATCGCAGTCCGCCTCTCCCGCAGCCGCGCAGACCAGCGGCCGTCTGTTCTGGCTCCGTAAGGTTCCCCAGCCGCCATCTTGGCTCTCATTCACAGCGCGCCTCAGCCCTCGGCTGCTGCCCGCTCCGCCAACTTCTGCAGCCTTGCCTCCCACAACAATGTGCTCCTCTTCACAGGGCCAGCGCAACCGTCCGGCGCACGCTGTGGTGGGGCGCCGTTTTCGGCGCTTTTTTCAGGATTTTCGGCCAGGCTAAGGCTCACACGTCCGCCTGCATTCAAGCCTCGGCCACGCCCCGTTTTGTTAAATGATAAGGTAAAAACAAGCTTGTGGCATTAAGGTGTCGCCATGGTAAACGACCGGCACAAAGTGCCTGGAGAGTCCAGCTCAGTAAGATAATGGATCTAAGCAGTGACAGCCCATGTTGTAAAGAGGACATGTCATTCTGTATGATGTCTATTGCAGATGACATTATGTTACCCAGAGAGTATATCCTAGTGGACAATGTGGGCATACCATTATCACTGCTGGAGCCCTTTCTAAATTGCCCTGTCAATTTCGCATAATCTCTCAGCAGCCTCCTGCTGTGAAACTTTCCCCACTTCTTGTATATTGCATACAAGAAGAGCTTTCAACGTGGTTTTTTGAGGTCCTAATCTGTAGTCCCATACCATCAGAAAGAAGAGACAAGTGTTGTATTACCTGGGAGAATGCTGAGGTTTTTTACCAATCAAGGCACAACTACCCAACACTAAGTTGTAATAACCCAGAGTGTTGTTCCTGCGCATAATGTAGTTCGGGACTGTTGATCTTAAACCCTTTGGCGTCACCTAGGAAATGTGCATGATATCCGTTAGTATTTAACGACCACACTAACCATCCCCCCTTCCCCGATTGGTCCCTGAAGAACTGTATGTACAGTTGCGAAGCATGGTGTCTAATATTTCCTCTGTAATTTGTGAACCGTTGCCAGTTTGCGAAAAGTGCAAATGTGAGATTGTTTGGTGTCTTAAAATCTCTTATCTTAGCCAGGCCAAGACATGCTGTTTGCGCCACAGTTTTGTTCAGGTAAATCAGTTGCTGGTGCTTACTTCACTTCTCCAGTGGCGGTGCTTTTTACTTGGACATTACTGACACTTCTGAATTTCCCTCAGGATGATAGGGGGAGGAGTACTGCAAAGTCGCACACAATTTTCCCTTGGTGTCTTTGTAAGCCTTAGAGGAACGCCAAAGGGAGGAGTTCTGCAGTGTCACACACAATTTTCCCTTGGTGTCTTTGTAAGCCTTAGAGGAACGTCAACCCTGGTCCAAATGGAATGTGCCACCTGTGTGTATGTCCACATAAAGACTTGCACATCCGTTATTACAGTTTGGGCGTCAGCAGATCGCCGTGGCCAGACCCATGGGAATCGAGAGCATCAATCCACTGCAACCAAGATGTATTTGTAAGCCCCATCTCATTGTAAGTGGCCGCAGTGGTCCAAGTAAACACAAGCTAATGACTTGTTTGAGATTAATAGTGGTGTCTGTGGTTGGCGAACTATGTGGAACCTTTCATCTGCTGGCAGATGTAACATTTAAGGAAAAAGTCCCTAGTCTGTTTATAAAGAGCTGGCTACCAATAGTGTTGCTGCAATAGTGAAACTGTAGCTGCACCCCCCCCCCTGCGGACTGAATTTGATATTACTCGATCCCTTATTCCGCTAATCTGAGAAAAAGGTATGTTTTGCGCACTTAACTGATCGGAGTACTTAGCTGGAAAGCTTTACGGCGAGTGGGTGTCGTAATGTGCAGTGTTGACAGCCACCATAATGTCTCTATCTATCCTCGTACTGGAACAGGTAAGGTCAGCAACAATAGCAGTTTGCACTGTTGCTTTTGCGGCGTCATCAGCCATGGAATTCTCTGCAACGTGTATTCCTACAAGTTGATGACTCAAGGTGTGAATCATAGGAGTCAGTGGCAAGCATTCTTTCAGTTAAACCACTTGTCCTCAAAGCACTTATGGTGTACTCTTTGGAATCTCTGAATTCATTCTAGCTCCAGTAGTGTAGATACTCATTGTAAGACTGGGCACAATAATACTTATAATAATACTATGAGTGTGGGGGATCCATATACTCTAGTGCCAGAATTAGAGCTCCGAGTTCTGCCAGCTGTGCTATGCAATCACCTAGCATGTCTTTTCAGGGTGTAATTCACCATCCTGCATTCTACCCTGAACAGCCGCGCACGCTGCGGAGTATTGGTGCTTTGTCCCTATGGTAGGCTGTGCAGAACAGTCAGTATAGATTATATAATCATACTGATCAAGAGGCATGATTTCATTACGTATTAATTTTCACCCTGCATTTTCAGGTATGCTTGTGCTTGTAGTGTAGATCTGTAGTCTACATCTGTTTGGGTGAGAGAGTTGGCCCACCGTGCTTCTAGAAGGTGTCAAATTCAGTGGATTTTTGACTTGGCTTTCCACCTTGGGCACAGTCCGGGCTCCCGTCACTGAACTGAGAAACCCTGAAGGAACTCTAGTCTTTACAAAATGAGATATCCTAATGGAATTTCATGAGTTTTACAGATGTCTTAATGACTGGTCCGAGCATTTCCCCAGTTCTGATATTCAAGTTTATTGCTGACCTTCCTCTCCCAGAGTGCCCCCTGATTTACGCGAAGATATTGATGCTCCTATAACAGCTCAGGCAGTCCTAGAGCCATACATGAGCTCACAATTGGCAAATCTCTAGGAACGGATGGCCTCTGGCTAGACTTTTACCATACTTACTTTTACTATACTTACCCTGCCTCCCTAGCCTCCAAGCTGGCTGCATTATAGGAAGCTGCTTTAGAGGAAGGCTCACTCCCACAATCACACAGAGAGGCCCTCCTAGTCCCTCTTTTCAAACAAGCGTGACACCTTGAGGATCCAATCTCACACTGGCCAACAATTATTCTGAATTCAGATTGTAAAATTCTTGGGCAGATCCTCGTTACCTGTATGCTACAGGTCTCACAACAAATGGTTTTGACCAAATCAGGATTATTGCCTGTTGAAATACCTCACTGTACCCGAGAAGGCTTTACAAGCTCCATAAGGCCGCCCCACTGGTTTGGCCCTATTCTGCCCCACTTAGCTTGGGACTTGAGATGCCCTTCAATACATTATTCTAGAGGTGGGTATGTGAACAGGCTCAAATCAATAAGTCCTGAAGGACCGAACAGGCAAAATGCCAGTCTCGACGGACCTGACTATCTAGGCAGTAATGCTTTGTGAAAGTGTGGAGTGACGCCCACGTAGCAGCTTGGAAGATGTCCAGGACAGGCATCCGCATGCCAACGCAGTTGTAGTGGCATTGGCACTGGTTGAATGGGCTCACAAGACCGTAGGAGGCTGCTTCTTGGCTAGTGCGCAGCAGATTTTGATGCAGAGACAATCCATTCAGAGATGGTGTGCTTCTGCAACAGCCTAACCTTTTTCCACTACAGATAACTTGCTGAAGAGCTGACCCAATGATCTTTGGTATGATCAATGTAGAATGAGGAAGCTCTCTTCAGGTGCAGGCGATGGAGTCTCTCCTTCTCCTTGGAAGGATAAGGCAGAGAGAAAAAGGAAGGTAGAGTGATACTCTGACTGACATGGAAGGGGGTGACCACCTTCGGAAGGAAGGAGGCACGCGTCTGGAGGACCAGTTGTCAGGAATAAAGCTGGTGTATGGAGGGTGAACCTATAGAGCCTGAACCTCACTAATCCTCCTGCCCGATGTAATGGCCACTAGAAAGACTGTTTTGAGAGTCCAGAGTTGAAGACGCCAGCTGTGCGTGGCTCAAAGGGTAAACACATTAGAAACGTGAGACCGGATTGAGGTCCCATTGGGACATAATGAAAGGGGTAGAGAGAAGGAAACAAATGTTGCAAACCTTTAAAAAAACGAGTCACAACGGGTAACTTTAATAGGAAGGCTGGTCCAGGAACTGCAGGAAAGGAGAAATAGCGGTCAGGTAACCATTAACAATGCGTAGGGCAAGGACTTGCCAGGCTAAGTATTAAACAGCAACACCTCCTACAGCGATGCAGACGGGGTCCAGATGACGTGAGGAACACCAGGCCGCAAACTTATTCCAATGACACGCATATACGGTTTTAGTGGAGGGCCACCTGGTTACCAAGATGACATCAAAGACTTCGGGAGGGAGATAGAAAACTCTCAACTGTTGCAGCTCAAACTACATGCATTAGGTGGAGCATGTGCAGTTCGGATGCAGGACCCTACTCCATTGCTGCAACAGGAGATCCTCCTGAAGGGGTAGCCAGATCAAAGGACCAATACTCATGCTCATGCTCAGGAGATAAGGATACCATTCTCTCTATGTCCAATCCGGAGTCACTAGGATGACTTGGACCTGGTTGGTCCTGATCTTCTTGAAAGCTCGGGCAGGAGTCTTTGAGTAAAATATACTTTGGAAACTCCAATGTGCAGAAGTGCTGACAATGTGTGTTCTCAGTAGGAGTGAACATATCGAGCCAAGGTTCTTCCAAATCTTGGAAGGGACCTCGTGCCACCTCTAGATGCAGTTGCCATTTCGTGATCAGCAAAGAATCACCAGCTGTGTTTGTCCACCCAGAATTCAATGAGCTTGCAAAGTGCTGCACCACCAGGAAAATGTTCTGGTACTCCAGCCAACTCCAGAGACTCAAAGGCTCCAGGCACAATGTCTACGACCTTACCTCGCTCTGTTTGTTGCAATACCACATGGCGGTGGTGCGGTCTGTGAACGCCTGAACCTTGCCATACCATCATGGATGAAAGAAAGGTTTTCAATGCCTAACAGATCATCCTCAGTTTCAGAGACTGAGATGGAGCAGAGATTCTACCAGAGTCCAGAGTCCTCTAATCTCCAGCTCTCATAGATGGCCATCTCTACCCATAACTGATGCATCGGTCACTACTCTCAGCTCTGGGTGGGTAAGACAGAGCGGTCTACCGTTGACCCAGCCGCAGTTCGTCAGCCACCACTGTGGATCACTTGTAAGCTCCTTCAAAATCTGGACAAGCTTCCTCTGGTGCTGCGCCCACTGGGACTTCAGATCCCACTGCAAAGCCTGCATATGCCTTCTGGAGTGAATTACCAGCAGGATGCAGGAGACCATCACAACAAGTAGCCTCAGAGTCAGTCTCACCTAAATCCGGGATTTAGGCTGAAACATTGGGATCATAGCTCAAATATCCTGGACTCTTCACTCCAGCAGATAGGCGCAGAACTGCACTGTATCCAGAATGGCTTCAATGAAGGGGAGCATCTTAGAAGGAATAAGGTGTGACTTTGGCATGTTGATCGTGAACCCCAGGATTAAGCAGCCCGTTGTTGAGGACGGGGAAAACTGGAACCCCTGACATCCGAAGATGAGCTGTATTCCCTTCCATCCCTTTCCTGTACAGATAGGGGGCACTGGTGAGGTCAAAGTGAAGCAGTGCAAACAGAAAATCATGGTTGCACACCGTGAACTGGAGGTAATGCCTTTTAGCTCACAGGACAGGGATGTGAAAATAAGCATCCTGCAAATCCAACAGTACCATCCAGAGCCGACAAGACCTGAGCCAAGCTGAGCATCTTGAATTTCTCTTTCCGCAGAAAGGTGTTGAGGGGCAGATCTAGTATAGGACAAAGTCCTCTGTTCTTTTTCAGTCCCAGAAGGTAGAGGAAATAGCAACCACCTTCTCAATGACTCCTTTGGCCAGAAGAGCCTACACTTCCCGATGAGGCAAGGAGAGATGGTCCTCTGTCAACCGTTCTTGGCATAGTGGCAGAGGGGTGTCCACAAATGCAAGGGTTTATCCCTTTTGGACAATCTGAAGCACCCACTTTTTCGGTGGTAATAGCGGACTATTGGGGCAGGTGGTGCCTCATCCTGGCGCCAACCGGATTGCTGTGCTTGAAGGAGGGTGCACTAAAGAGGCTTAGGGGATGCGGCTGCCAGATGGGTGGACTGGACAACCTTGCTGGGACAGGCTTAAGCGACCTCTTGAGGATCTGAGACACTGTCCACGAGAGGACTGGGGAGGATGATGTACTGACGGGTACAGTTTGTACTGTGAACGCCCATACATGCCCCAGCCACGTCCACAGTAGGGGAGAAAGGACAGCTGCTGTGACCAGTCACATAGGAAAAGCTCCACAGGAGAAAGGTGGAGATGGCTTCATTGAAGGGGAGCAAGGGTTCAGCTAAACCATCACCTGAGTGAAGCACCTAAGTTAAGATGTTGGCTCCACCGCAACTGCTGACAGCTGTAGTTCAAGAACCTCCGCTGCCCTTTGCATCACGGTGGCAAAGGATGCGCCTTTCTCCAAAACTGGGCCCAGAGGGGAAAATATGCTAGAGTTTGGGGAAGTGTCCAAACCACTGGCGTCAACCAACTCTTCATACCAGTTTTCGGTTGGATTAGGGTCCTCAACCATACGGCCAAACCTACCTCCTCACATCACCCTTCAGGGAGGAAAGGTCTATCTAGGGGTAAGAAGTCCACGGGTTGGTAGGGCATGGACGGCACCAGCTCGGAGTTGGAGATGATTATAGCCTCATTGTTGAGCGGCATCGCTGGCATTGGGGATTTCGTCTGATGGGGAGGAGCCGGGGTGAAAGAAAGCACCCCTGTCGGTGCCGGTCTGGAGTGGATCCAAAGGACCCACCTGGCATCGGGGGTGGACACACCAGTGGCTGCCCAGCTGGAGTGTCTCGTGGCTCCGTGAGGTCCAAGGGTGCACCAGAAGGAGTGGGTGGCCAAAAGATGGCGTGCATGGCATCGTAAAATTCTTTAGGTTGGGCGGCGAACTCATGGTATCGCAGCTTGGTCCAGAACGGCAGCTCCTCAGGTGGTGTGCAAGCACAGGGCCTAGAAGCACGGCATTTGGATGGGGAAACCAAAGAATGCTTCAACTTTTTCTTCTTGTGCTTTTTGGACTTATCCTACTAGGAGGAAGAGGTCTTTGAATACAAAGAGGATCGTCTGCAGGAATGGCTTCGGGAGCGGCCCAATGATATACCGCAGGAATGGGATCAGGACCAGGGACTAGCTGGAGCCTTCTTCTGCCATGCTGCCAGGCTCTTTAAAGCTCACAAATTGCCTTGGGGTGCATCTACTTGCACTCGCAGGCCTTGAAGCCTTGGCCTGACCTCAGACACCATAGACCGGTCAAATGAGAATCAGACACAAACATCCATCTGTGACATTTCCGCAAGGTTTAAACCTCATATCTTTTGCAGGGGACATGCCCTAGAATGCTGAGACCAATAGCTCAAAAAGGATCAACAAAAGGTCTAAAATGTTCGCCCAAAAATTACCACGGTAGCTGGTAGCTCTCCAGATCCGCGCTGCTGGCGCAGGAAAAAATAAACTGATATCAGCGCACCGGGATGGCGCTTACATGGGCACTGTGATGTCACTTGCGATGCAGACGACACTAACACAAGCCAATAAATGCCACATACCAGCGCGTAGAGTTACTGCTCAAAATTTGATGGATCCAGTCTGACGCCTCAGAAATATTCCAAGGTGAGGAATCTGTGATCAGAAGTCTCTATCAGAAGTGTGACTGTATCACAGATTTACTGCATTGTACATTCAGAAATTATTCTGGCATTTCAGCTGTCTTCAGCCAGGCTTGCTTGAATCCAGTGGCAAAGTGAGCAAGGGACTCACGTCTGAGCATACCCTGCCAACTTATTGCGAACAAAGCAAAAACCAAAAGGAAATGATGGACGGAGTGTTGAACATTGCAAGCACTCACCCCCAGTCAACTGATCTGGGTTTAATCCATCACCGTTCTTTAGCCCACTCTGCCACCCCAGTTCAGACAAGGCCATATGCAAATCAGTCTGACCCTGTGCCTCATGGGAACAGTTCAGCCCGAACTGCCAAGCCATGTCTTCCCTGGACCGGAAACAAGCTTCCTAGGACCGGTTTCTGGCATTTCAGCCGTCTTCAGCCAGGCTTGCTTGAATCCAGTGTCAAAATGAGCAAGGGACTCACATCTGAGCATACCCTGCCAACTTATGGCGAACAAAGCAAAAACCAAAGGAAATGATGGACGGAGTGTTGAACATTGCAAGCACTCATCCCCAGTCAACTGATCTGGGTTTAATCCATCACTGTTCTTTAGCCCACTCTGCCACCCCAGTTCAGACATGGCCATATGCAAATCAGTCTGACCCTGTGCCTCATGGGAACAGTTCAGCCCGAACTGCCAAGCCATGTCTTCCCTGGACCGGAAACAAGCTTCCTAGGACCGGTTTCTGGCATTTCAGCCGTCTTCAGCCAGGCTTGCTTGAATCCAGTGGCAAAGTGAGCAAGGGACTCACGTCTGAGCATACCCTGCCAACTTATGGCGAACAATTGTTGTTTTTGCATTTGTCACCCCGAGTGGGAAGGGTATGCCCAGACGTGGGTCCCTTGCTCTCCATGCCACTGGAATCAAGCTATCCTGGCTGAAGAGGGGTGAAACCCCGAAACCGGTCCTAGGATGCTTGTTTCCAGTCCAGGGAGGACCTGGCTTGGCAGTTCGGGCTGGACTGTTCCCATGAGGCACAGGGTCAAGACTGATTTGCATATGGCTGGGTTCAAACTGGAACGGCATGGTGAGCAAAAAAACGATGGATTTAGGCCCAGATCTCTGTACTGGGGTGAATGTATGACATTGTTCTGCATTCTGTCCATCAATTGTTGTTTCAGCTTATCATTAGGCCATACCTTATTGTAGACAGAACACTGGTGCGTTCTTAATAGAGTCCCAAACTTGGAAGCTCGGAATCAGGCACAGAGCAAAGTTATGCTGATAGCGTGCAAAAGATGAACTGAATCCCAAGGATGGCAAAAGCAAGGGAAAATCACCGGGAGTGTAATAAACTAACAAGTCGCGCTTGGCCTACTTGTAGTGGCATCTTATAAGATCATCATATTTGCAGCATTGCATTGCATTAGCAACACAATTTTGAAATAATGATACTCACAATGTTCAGTCAACACACGGATACTTAAAAAAAAAAATAGGGTCACAAAAGTATATAAAAAAATATTTTTTTGAAAATAAATTTTATTGGTTTTTAACAAACACATTATTTCAACAGACACAGGCGCTCCGTATAGCATTGCCGCCAAGCATAGCCCATGCGTACTGTCCCACTCAAAATGACCCAGCATTCAATTATGCTAATTGTTCACACTGCAGACATGCCACTTGAGGAACCAACCCCCCTCACCTCCATCCTAGTTATGACTCCATCAGTCCCAGCCATTTGCCCCAAACACTCATATGAAACTGGACAACCCCAGACTTCATACACTGGTTGCTCCTGTGCAGCACACCGGTCAAGAACCCTGTGCCATTGGGAGATCGAGGGAAGGACAGGGTTCTTCCATCTGGCCGCTATCTCTTTTTTGGCCACCATGGTGGCAGTGCCCAGGAAAGCCCGATCTGCTCTAGTGCCATCAATACTCTCCATCACTCCCAGTAGCAGTGTTTGAGGAGAAAGTGGAACCTCCCAACCCAGGACCTCACCCAACTCTCCAACCAACTCTGCCCAGTATTTTTGTATAATGTTGCAGGACCATGCCATGTGATAAAAGTCTGCTGGTGCGCCTGTGTATCGCGGACAACGTGGAGTCTGAAGATGTCCCACCCTGTATAGCCTGGTCGGTGAGAGGTATGCACAGTGAAGATAATAAAATTGAATCAGCCTAAGCCTCGCTGATGTGGTGATCATTCGGGGGGCTACGAGGGCGTCCCTCTAGTCGGCATCCTCCAGGTGACCCACCCAGCCCTCCCACGGGACCTTAGCTGGTCTAAAGTATCAGGGGGATTAATCACCAGGGACCGGTAGATCTGGGATACACATCCCCTCCCCAAGGCTCCCATGAGGATTTTAGCTTCCAAAGGGCTGAATTCTGGCAGTGTGGTGCCCGTGGGGATGAGCGGAGTGATAGCATATAGAAGTTGCAGGTATTTATAAAACTGGTAGGGGGTCGAGGGAGTATAAACCCTGCAAGACCTGAAAGGATCGTATGTGTCCCCCCCGACCAGATATCTCCTATTTGGGAGATGCCAATAAGGTCCCACTTTTGGAACCCCTTTCCAATGCCCAAACGTTCCCAGTCCACACGCCCGCCACAATGGTGTCTGGAGCATGAGTTTGGTGTCCCGTCGAGTCTATGGCAGTGCAGACCGCCAGGCCAAGAGGACGGATTTTGTCACCCTAGAGCATGGCCTGAAGCTTTGAAAACCCCAGACCCTCCAGTTCTCGCCGATATGCAGGGTCCGACCGTCCCCCAACGAACCAATCGTTGATCACCAGGAGATGCGTCACTATTTAGTAGAGGAAAAGGTTGGACATTCCAATACCCCCATCATATGTAGGTTTTGGAAAATGGACCAATGCTACCCCTGGTCTGGAATTGTCCCAGAGGAACGATGTCACTAGCTTGTCAAGGGAATGAAACCATTGGCGTGGGAGATTTTGAAGCACATAGAGTAAGAGCAGGAGTATCATCATTTTATACAGAGCTATTTACCCCATCGGGTTCAGCGGAAGGGATCGCCATCTCTTCAGGTCAATTTTTACTTTTTTAATCAGCGGAGTTAGGTGAAGGGACCAGGTCTGCTCTAGGTGTAGCGCTACCCATATATTGAAAACTAAGACGCCTAATAGGAATGTTCGATTGCCAGTCTATGCAGTCCCTTGAAGCGTGAAGGGGGACTAGAACCGATCTTTGGGGATTAACTCTCAACCCAGTTGCTTCCCCAAAGAGTTCCAGAATCCACATAAGCAGGGGCCTATGTGAGCAGGATCCGCTATGTACAGGAGGACATTTTCCACATGAAGGGTGATACGATCCTCATGGGACGCACTCCAGCGCCATCCCTGGATTTGGGCGCCACATCTAATTAGACGCGCTAGCGGCTCTATTTCCAGAGCAAAGAGTAAGGGGGACCAGGGACATCCTTCTCTCGTCCCCCGGTGGATCGAAAATTCTTGGGAGAGTTGACTAAGACTTGGGACGACTGGTTTGAGTATAGAACTTGCATCAGCTTCCTGAAATAATTTCAGAAGTCCATCCAGATGAGTACCTCCTCCACGTATTGCCAATCTACGTTGTCAAAGGCCTTCTCAAGACCAGAGATGGGGGGAGGAGGTGTCGGAGTTACAGTGCCACATGCAGGCATCTTAGGCAGTGTTTGGTCCCCCGGCAATGCATGAATCCACATTGATCGGGATGTATTAGAGTGAATATCACGTGTTTGAGGCGAGCAGACAGGAGCGTGGCATTCATCTTAACTTCCGTGTTGATAAGTAATATTGGCTGCTAGTCCAAGCAGGACAGAGAAAATGGGTTCCCCTTAGGAATAACCACCACCGTGGTCCACCGCTTCTTTATAAAGGGCTTGAACCTGTGGGATCAGTAGCTCCCTAAATGTCGAGTAATATTCGGCCGGGTACCCATCCAGGCCCAGAGTTTTGCCAACTGCCATTGCCGAAATGGCCTGTCCTATTTCCTCCTCAGATATAGGCTGGTCTAACATCTGAATTTAAACCTCCAACAATCGCGGAAGCGGGACATCGCGCAAGAACTCTGAGCTGTTCCTAGCTTCTGTGATCGGAGCTGTGGAATAGAGGTTTTTATAATATAATGCAAATGTCTGGACTATATACTCTGGCCTCCTCAGAATGCCCCCTTCAGCGTCCATGAGTTCAGGGATTATCCAATTTGCTAAGGGACGAGACACTAACCATTATAAGAGCTTGCCATTTGTATCTCAACACAGGCCATGGAGGATCGCCACATTTGCCTAGCGGAGTCCAGGGAGATATGGCGAATCTCCTCTCGTATGAGCTCGATCTGACGACACTTCGATTCACCCATAGAGCGCTCCAATTGGAGCGCATGCCCTTCGAGTTGAGTGAGATGTTCCTCCTAGTAGCGATGCATCGCTGTGACGTACCTCTTGGCAATGCCTCTGATGGTGGCTTTGCCCACCTCCCAAAGCGTGCTTGGAGACTCGACCGTGCCTTCATTGCGTTGGAAGTACAACTGAATTTCTTCTCTCAGGTTTTTTTTTAGCACTCTCTCTGTTGGAGGAACCGGGCATTAAACTGCGTAGACAGGGCGGAGCGCACCGCTCGGGTCCCCCAAGGAAAGAAGCAGGGGTGACTGGTCAGAGATTCCATAAACCAATGTGTGGACGCCTGTCGCCATGCGGCAGTCGGGCGCTGGCATAAACATCAGGTCAATGCGTGATCGAGTATGGTGGGCTGCAGAGGTATGAGTGTATTGTTGGTGTGGGGGATGCCACATTCTCCAGATCTCACATAGCCCTAATTGGGAGACCCAGTTCGAAAGCCGTCTGGCACCCAAGCAACGACTCCGAGAGGGGGTGCCTGTAGCATCATTGGCCGGGTCCATTACTGCATTTAGGTCCCTATTAATCATGGTCAGTGCCTGAGGAAAGGAAGATAGCAGGGCCGTCAAGTCGCAGAGAGAGGCCTCGATGAGTGTTGGAGGCACATAGACCGTAATGAGATTCAGGGTGTGTTCCCCCACTTTCCCGGTGAGAGCCAGGAATCATTTCAGGGCATCTGGGATTTCCTGAGTGACTGTCAGGGGAAGGGAACGGTGGAGGAGAATAGCCACTCCTCTGGAGCCCCGAGCAAAACTTGCTTGGTGGACCCTGTCATATCGCTGCCTAGCTAGAAATGAGCACTAATGCCTAACAGATGAGTTTCCTGCAACATGAGAACACCAGGTGTAGAGCACTGCGAATTTCAGCACCGCCGCTCTTTTCACTCCATCTAGGAGTCCATTCACATTCCATAAAAGAATGTGCAGGGACTCCAGATCAGTACTACGTGATGACATGGTAGTCCATACCAATTGAGCCCGGACTGTTGATTTTGGGAATCTGGGGTTTTGTGCGCAGTGAGACTTTGTACAAAGGCTGGCCATCTGTCTTTAGTGCTTGATCACCGTTAGTGCATGTCGAGCATGTTTGAGCATGTCGTGTCTGTTGAGATAAAAAACTGTGCGAGAAACAAAAGTAGACAGATAATTCCTCCAACAAGCCCCCCCAACTCCCACCCCACCCTTCTTTCTAGGAAGCATCTGTCGCCCTAACGTAAACTAGTCGAACGGGTGTACTCTATATGGTAGAAGGACGTAGTGGAGGACCCCTCCACTTTGTAGGATTACTGAGTCTCATGAGTCCAGGACGTCGAGCTCCCTGAGGCCATCAGGGAGCTGAGGCTGAATATTCAGGAGCCTCTCGTTATATCTGCAGACTGTGGGAGAGGTCCGTGTCCTCACTTGTATTCAATTGTGGATTCATGGATCTCTTCTGACTCACCTCCCCGGCCAATACAGAGTCTTGCAACACTCCCTGCTGTCTTTCCTCCGCAGGGGATGTAGACCTGCTCCGCACCAGCAATCCTGATGATCTCGAGGGCCTTTGTCTGGTATTGTGCCCCCTTCAGTACCGGGTGCGCCGCCGTTGTGATTTTGGTGCATTATTCGATCCGTTGCTGGTCTTGACCAGTGTTGGGGACTCGGTTGGCGCTTTGTTCAGGGCTAAAGACCTCTCCTCAGTGGCCCATGTCCAGGCTGCCTACAGGGTTTAAAAAAATAAAGGGGGTAGTTGTTGAAGATTATTCTGAGACGGACAGGGAATAAGAGCCGGTAAGATATGTTGAGAGCCTGTAAATTCTGCTTGACTGCCTTGTAGGATCTCCTCTGCACCTGCACTTCTTTGGTGTAGTCAGGAAATACCAACACTTTATTTACTTGGCAGGAGAGACGGGGAAGAGTACCTGCCTCTTGTAGAATGGCATCCCTGTCCTTAAAGTTAGAACACGTACAATCATTGGTCTATGGGGAGCTCCGGGGAGAGGCTTGGGTGCTGAGGTTCAGTGCATTCGTTTCACCACGAACCACGGCGAGAGGTGCTACCATGGCATCCAGGTCTTAATCCAATCTTCTATAAAAGGGGAAGCCTAACTAGGCTCAGTTGCCTCCGGGATGCCCATAGAGCGAAGATTGTTCCTACGGGAATGATTTTCAGCGTCCTCTGCCCACCTGTGAAGTTCCGCTGCGTGAGAGGAGTGGCGCACAATCTGGTCCTTCACTGCCACCATTTCATCCTCCAAGGTGGACACGCATGACTCAGCCTCCGAGATCCTGGCTGTGGCATTACGGAGGTCTTGCCAGATAAGCGCCATTTCTACTCACACTTCGCCAATCTTATTTTCCACGGAGGCCTGGAAGGTGCGTGTTGCTTGGAGAATGCTAGCGATATCTCCCTCCGGGAGTGGTTCTTTGGCATGAGTTGCCCCACTGACACCCGCGTTCCCTGTGGTGTACTTTTCCATTCAAGTTTGGGAGGGGGGCAGTTTCATTACTTTGTCTTTGCCCATGTTTGCACAACTGGTCCTCTCCCCAAGTTGTGGCTGGGGTGGCAGCCCAATGGATCTCCGATGACCCCTGTGGCAGGGGATCCCGAGACCCGTTCACAGCCTAGCCCCTTGTCTCCATAAGTTCTCTTCTGCCCCTCAAACCGCTGAGGAGTCCTTTCAAGGAGCAGGAGGCAAGCACACACCCCGGGATCTTCCTCTTCCCTGTCTGGAAGATCTACTCTGGGTCAGGTCAGCCTCTCTGTGCCATATGGTGACGTTCCGAGTTGAGGTGTCCATCCATCTCACTGTGGACAATGGTCTCTTAAGCGGATCTCAGTCCTCATTCCTCGCTCCACGGGCCCGCGGTCTTTGTCAGTTGCTGTCCACATGCTGGGTCCATTCTACATCAGGATGAAGGCCACAGCTATAACACTCGCCTCTGGAGGAAGTATTATTATCAAAGTTAAAGCTCTTCCCCGGACTGTAGTCTTCCCTTGCAGCTCCCCACCCGGCCTTCCTCCTGCAGGCCAGTCATCAGGTGGGGAGGGGGAGGGCAAGAACCTCCCCTCCACCGCCCATCACAGACACTAACTTGTGGTGTGGGGGACAGAGTCTCTCAGCTCTGCTTTTCTTCTATAGGTCGGGCAACTCCGTGCCTCCGCCATTCTCCCCCTATGCGTCTTCTTCACTGCGAGCTCCCCAGAGCATGCCCGCAACCACAGACAGAGTTTCTTCGCACTTACAGCGGCAGCTCAAAGCCTCCTCTTTCCCCTTCGGGGCAGCCCACACCGGGGTAGCTTACCTCCTGCTAAGGGTGCCGCACCAGCAAGTTGTCTTCGGCGTAGGGTCTGCAGAGTTGCCTTCATCACAACCGTCAGCGCTCCTCAGTGGTCCTGACAGCCCAGGGCCTCTTCCACTCCCATAGTAGCCCACACCAGGGTAGAGAACCTCTCGCCGAAGCTGTCACCCCTGCAACTCCGCGATGTGAGGACAGTCCCACTCTGGTCTGCTTCTTTCACCAGGAGTGTCCAGCCAAGGGTCTAGAGCCACTCCGACAGGCTCCGACTCACAGCCCTCCTGTATAGCCTTCACAGGTGAGTCGCCATTTTGTATGTGGACGGCTCTGCACCTTGGTTTCACCAGGACAAGGAGAGGACTACCAGGCTGGCGCTGGGCCACAGAATGACCTCTCCCCAGTCATGAGTGGCGAAAGGAGCCCTTCAACGTCTCTGAATGTCCTGGATTTAGCGGCGAGACAAGCGGATGACGGAGGGGTCCGGAGCACTCTGAGAGTGCCACCACCATCCTGAAGCTCGTAGCCACACTTGTATGAAAAATATTTTAAGTACCAGTGTGTCACTTTGTTTAAAAGCGTGGATATGTATGTGTTTGCAAAATATTTAATAGCGCAATCAAACCTAATGGGTCTATCGTTGGTCTCTCCTTATCAAAAGATCCTTCAAAAAAAGGCGTTGATGGTTCAGACCTGATTTATATTGGTCTCTTTTGGGATGGAGAAGAAGACTTCCTCTTTTTTGAAGATTTTTAAAGTGTTTAGCCTTTTTTGAAGGCTCTTCAACAGAGAAGGAGACTGATCCTCCATGTCTCCTCTTTGTATAGGGCCAAGATGGTTTCTGCCCCTCATCTCCGGATGTAGATCCTCCAAAGCCTTTCCTTTTTGAAGCCACAGAAGAAGCCTTTAGTCCCCATCTTCTAAGGTCTTAGCAGAAAATGTATTACAGTGCTTACACTCCTTAGGCTTGTGGTGTGGATACAAGCAATATAGACCTCCTTATGGGGATCCTCTAAGAATAATATCAGCTGAACAGAAGAGTTACATGGTCTAAAGAGAAGTTGTATAGACCGCCTCTGAAATGGGTGTTTAGTCAGCAAATCACGGCCAAGATGATACCTTAAGCTTACTTGAAGTAAACATAACAAAGTTCTTTGTAGAGGTCAAACGTTGACAGAATGCACTAGTGTCCTGTCACACGATGTGCGTTATAAAATCTGACATATGGCAGCCCTGAAAGGGAAGAGTGCTTCAGCCGATGTTCTCTGCTAGGTCTAAAATGATGTGAATTTGTTAACAATGTTATTAGACCTGACAGCCTTATGGTGGTCTTCCAATTCAACTTTTTGCCTTCCTCTTCCACTTTTCTGATATCGTTGTTGCTGGTATTAGGACTCTGCACACTTTACCACTGCTAACCAATGCTAAACCAGTGCTAAATGGCAATGATTGCAAATAACTCTCCATGAATGGTCGCCGATGCGTTGTCTTTGAACCTCACATTACTTCTGGGGTTCTCATCAGGACCTGTCTAGTTGATTCTTAAGCTCTCTTTTAAGCCTTATAGAGCGAATACTCTGGTCGGATCCACTCACCCACCTTTCCTTGTGAGATTATTATTGCATGGCTTCTCCTTTGAGTTGAAAAGGTGTTCTGCTGCTTGAAGAAACAACCAATATAAGGCTTGACAGGGAGCTTAAGAATCAACAAGTCAGGTCCTGATGAGAGCAGTTATTTGCACTCAATGTGAAAATTGCATGTGGGCTAGCCTGAAAAACGATTCTGGGAGCCTACATAACCCCTATAGTTGGACTTGAAAAAGGGTCACAAAGGAGATTAACAATAGAGATTCCACTATCAACGAAAAAATTTGACTGGAATAAATGTAATATGGATAAGTCAATCTATGTTCATGTTGGATATATATTTAAGTTGTTGAATGTTTTGACCCACAGTTTGGGGCATAAATTACTTTTTTTCTTTTTTTAAAGTGATTTTGGAAATGTAATGTGCAGTTGGAGAATGCTGGTGAAATGAGCCTCACACAATAATGTGGTTCGATTAATATGAAGATGTTTATTTAAATGTATTTGACAAATATAAAATGAGAAGAAAAATCATAAAAAGATTAAGAAAATGTAATTACTTGATCTTATGAAAAAGTGTTGATGGAATAATTTCAGCTAGGGAACATTGCAAGCTTTTTTGACTTTTAGAAAGTTGTCATTTTCTTGCTTTACCCATTTGGTGACTGCAGCATGTCTCTGATCGCAGGACTAGGTGTAGTTGATAGTTGGGCTTTGTGTATTCCTCCTAGACAGCCACACACAATGCGAGCTAAGGTGTGACTTGATGAGCCATCATGGCAGGATGGGAAGGAGGTGCTGGGTACAACCTCACTTACACCTGAATAGGCGGTGTCCTGTCCACACACAAAGGGCTGCATACCACCTGTAGTGAGTCTGGAGCCAGGGCAGTGAGGAAGGACCTCTGTGCTCTTTAAAGGCATGTATTTGAAGTCTAACCTACTTCAAAGGCACCACTGAGTATAAGTACTCGGCCTCGGACATTATCATTTCAGAACACTTCTGGACCAGAGGAGGAACCTGCCAAGAAGAAAGACTACTGTGGAACTGAAGGACTGCCACTTTGCTGGTCTCCTGCTTTGCTGCTGCATTCCTGTCTGAGTGAGAAGGACTGGACCTGCATCACTTGACTCCAGGGGCTAGCTGGCTGGCCTCCTGATCTGAAGCCTCAGGGACATAACAATCTTCCAACCCCTGGACTCTACCATCTGTGAGTGCCACCCCAGTCCTGGACCATGGGAAGTGGGCCTAAGGTGTTTGCCAGCGAAACAGACGCATCTTCTCTGTTGAGGGACACATCGCCCAGCAGCACTGATGCATTGCCGTTGTGGCGTGGATGGGACCAGTCGCAAAAGACTCGCATCACCACCACCTCCCGAAGCTTGGGACCGACGCATCGCTTTTGAAACCGCCGCTGCGAGGCACTTTACCTGGCGCAAGCGCCTCGTATCCCTCGGCCGCAGCCTCAAATAACACTGAAAGTCCGCATCACAGCTTCACTGCTCATTGGAATTGACGCATCGCCTCTGCTGCGCCTCACATCCTCGACATCGGACTTCACATAGCAAGCCCAGTCAACAGGATCCTCAACGTATCAGGATCTCGCACTGCACCCTCTTTGCATCTCAGAACTGATTCATAGCCTCAGATGCATGACTCATATTCGTCGCAGACCCATGCAAAGCTCTGCAACCAGCCTTTAAGGTACTTTTTTTTTTTTTTTTTATATAGCTCGAACTTGACCCAAAGGTAGCAGAGCGCTTTACATGAGCACCAGTTGCGTTACAGACAGACACATTTATTTTCTTAGGCATGGGGAGATTAAGTGATTTGCTCGGAGCATCCCTGCCGAGACTCTAACCCGGTGCCACAGCTTTGAGTTCGATTTCTTTAGCCGTTAGGCCACATCCTCTCCCCCGTTAGGCCACATCCTCATTAGGCCCCTGTAGCTGGCCCATGATCCATAGCAGTTGGCCTGAACTTGTGACTCTGTCATGGTCTGGTGCGATCAATTATCCCCAATGGCGATTTTGCTTCTTGGCTCTATCTTACACAAAAACCTTGAAATTTAAAATCTCCAGTTCTACTAAATGGTTTCTGTAGTTTTTTAGTTTAGTTTTTTTGTAATATATTAAAATCATAGTTATTTTACTAACTTGGTGAGGAATCTTTTTGGGTGGTGTTTTCACTGATTTACTGCTTGAAGTGTTGCACAAATACTTTACACACAGCCTCTAAAGTTAAGCATGACAGCTCTGTCTGAAGCTACCAGAGGGTGAGCACAGGTTACAACTAAACACAACCGTCTTTAAATGGAATGTTTTAGAACAAGTCACTCCCAGACTGTATACAGCAGAAAAAAATTGTGTACAGAAAGGAAGCTAAATGGATCTTTTCTGAAGCTACTGATTGGTGAGGTTTGATTTAAATGAATGGAACTTCATATTCAAATTATGCATCCACTCATCAGTGTTGTAGATAGAGTCATAGTTTGGGTTGCTAATTTTACATGCACACCTTTCATTCATGCCAAGAGGACATTTTGCAGGTTTATAAGTGACATTTTATATTTTCTAAATGCACAGATAGCTCCACTTTTAAATAAATAACACTCTGGAACTTAATTTTTTTTTTTTAAATAAACTTTCACAACCCTGGCTGGGACTTTTTAGGTATGTATGTGACAACCTTTGTGAACTGCATTACAATTCTTAAATGGCGTTGCTAATACAATGCCGCAAAGATGAAAACATCATACAACACCACCACATGCAGGGGAATACCAATCAAACACTGGAAAAGCCAAGGAGTCTGGCTTGCACTTGCAGTTATAAGCCAGATATACCATCCTTGCCAGTGTTTGTTACCTATGTGCTGCAACAAATGAGCGAAGAAATGGGAGGGGGAGATGGTAATGAAAATGGAACAGAAATGAATTCACAGAACTCAGTACCTATGGACTCCAAGTGCCTAAAGCACTCTGAGGCAAGGAGGAGGCATGGCCAAGACCATCTAGCTATAAAGCGTTTCATCCACTCCAGCGGTATGGGACACAACTGCACTTGTCTGGAGCTGGATGAGGCTGGGCAGCCCCCCCCTTTAACTTCTTGCCCTTAGAAAGGTTAATTTATCTGTATATTTCACAATTCAGCGGGACACTCTCTCGGGTTCCACCTGTGGACACTGCACAGGTCTCTTATTAGTAATACAAATATAGGTGTAATTTGTACTTGTATTACTATTATATTGTGATGGAAGAGTCACTATTGGGATTGATCTTTGTTGAGTCATTCAAGGGGGTATTGCACGTATCGAGTCAAATTACTATCGTATTTGGTCGTGTTAGGCTCAGAAGACCCGCAGATAGGTTTTTAGTGTATATCCTCTTATAATAGTGAATAGTGCACTAACATCTAGTATCCTTCCTGATACCGAAATTTCTTTCACATTTTTCTCTGAATTTCATTATGGGCAAAAGAAAAGCAACTGATTGCACTCAAGGCTCTGCCAAAAATAAATACGTATATATACATGAGGCTATTAATTGTACCATAAAAGCCATAGGCAAACTCACAAAGGTCCAGATAAAACAGGGCACTGAGGGAGTAGAGGCAAGGGTAGGTCCAAAGTAGCACATATTTTTACCATAGCCAGCAAACCCCATGGTAAACCACCCTCAGAGGTGGGCAGAGGAGACCACTAAATCCCAATTCCAAATGGATGCTAAGCCTTATCCTCCCTCTCATGACTACTAAAATGTTACACCCCAGGATGTTCGCCAAACAAGCATGGCCGAATTGAGCAAGAATACCCCACCTCAACAGAAGCTCCGACCCTCCCCAAAACCTAGAGCTAGCTCTCCATTCAAATAATACTCTAATAGATGTGAGGTTCTGCTATTGTCTTAGACAATGTTCATAATACTAGTATTTTCCAGTCCAAGCCAGCCCTAGTTTTTAACAAAGAGCAAATGCAGATAATAAACTCTCCCACGGGTGAAGTCAACTGTTTAGGTGTACTTGTTACAGCCCTGACCAACTAAATTGCTGAGAGTCAATCATCTAGGTCTACTCCTGCAGGAGAGTCAGATAAGGCCATTAACCTTCAATCAAAGTTGTATGATGTAAGGGCATGCAAATAATGCATTAGTGTCATCCCAGTTAGACTAAGCACTGGTGAGGCGGGCTGGGTGGTGTATATATAGGCGTACTTCAACGAGGGCTGAGCCATGAACAACTTCTCTGAGGGGACTAGCATTCATTTGTAAATCATAAGAACTTGGCCTACCATCCAAAACCTAGTCCCTGAAAGACAAATGCTCCCACTTAGCCATCTTAACCACAAATGGGACAAACTAAGGGCACACCTAAATATTCCTTGCGACTCCCCTATAACAAACCTACCCAGCAAACACTGCACTAAGTTGTTTGTGATTAATGTACCACGGCTCGTATTAGGAGCAAGAGAGAACCAGGACTCATTGAAAAACAAAATCATACACTCGATCAGGCACATCAGACATTGTTACTCTGTTAGATTGGATATTATAGATGCTAGACGTTGCTCCAATGGCCCTTGAGATTTTATTGAACTAAGGATGAGGGACTCATGGATAGCGGAGGGGCTAATCAAATTTGATTTAAGAGACAAACTTCATTCTGGGTTTGATATATGCTTTAAATTCAATGCCCCTAAATCAAAGTATTCACTTGAATATCTTGCACAGCAGTACTTTAACACTATGGCTAGCCTACCAACTCTACATATCAGTCATACTAGGGAGGTACCCATTAGTATTCTTAATACAGTTGCTTCACTTACACCATACAACTGTGTTATTCAAACAGGGCCATTGACATCTACTAGTAATCGTACTCCCTGTGGCAGCTCATACTAGCTCACAGGGACTAGATTTGGAATTGTCCCTTCAACAACACATCGCAATGAACTTCGATTTAGTCCTGGAGTGAAGGATTGCCCCCTAAACTCACTTATAGGAATTCTAATCTAACCAATGCAGATTGTGAACCTAAATTTATATTCTGGACTGTTGCAGCACTCTCCTATACATTTTTGGAGCCTGATTGGAATACTTTTATTGAACAGTATGAGATCTGCCTACTGCAGGAGACCTGAATGGTCAACCCGCCCCGTAAGTCAGGATATTTGACATTTTACCTTTCAGCTATACCAGCTAAATCAAGGAGGGCCTCTGGAGGCCTGCTCACATGGATTAAATTATTATCCATGCTATACAGTGACAAACTTGTATACTGTTTCCTCATATATCTTAGGTTTCACACTGAGACATATCAATGATCAATTAATATCTATACTATCTATAATCATACTGCAGCTAAAAATAAAGAGTTGACTGTATTGACCCTGATGGCTGACCATTTAAGAACATTAACTTCCAGTTGAACATCCCATGCTAATTGTGGGAGGGGATTTTAATACCTCTTTTTTTCTTTTACAACAAATTTTATTTGGTCATTTTGCGATACATCAGGCAGAAGCCCGACAGTGACACGTTTAATCATTTGGACAATATGTGCATCCATAACCATTTCCATGAAAATAAACAAACCCTGCTGAACATGCAGGTAAAATAATAATATAAACAATATGCAGACAGTGGTCAAATTTCGAGGTACAGCACATGATTCGGCAGATTCAAAATATTCATCCCAGTAAAATGATAATACAGTCACGTGATAAAAGCTTGGGGGACACGTGGCAGGGAACGGAGGATGCCACTCATGACTAATCCTCAGGTAGGGGGTGGGGGCAGGTCAATTCCACGATATGTCGCCCACCGTGTCCATATCATGTGATGTTTCCGTGGGCAGCCCCTAGCCTCAAATACTGCAATCTCAGCTCCCATACGCCTATCCAATTTGGCCTTCCATTTGCCTATAGTTGGGGGAGATGATGCCTTCCATTCCTGTGCTATGTCCCTCTTGGCAATAGTAAGTGCGAGGAACAATAAATGCTGTTTGTAACGGTTCCCCCAATGTCGTCAGTGGAATGCAATAAAAAGAGCCGTGGGTCCAGTGGGAGCACCCACCCCAGCACCTCATTAAAACATGACCTAACTCTGTTCAAAAGGGCTGCAGGGCCGTGCAGGTCCATATCGTATGGAAGAAGGACCCATCCTCTCTGCCACACCGCAGACACACTGGGGACTGAATAGCCCCCATTCGTCACAGTCGTACCCTCATGTAATAAACTCTATGTAAATATTTGAATTGGATGAGCCTGTAGCGTGTGGAGACTGCCGCGCCCCTCGGACTGGCAATCGCTTCAGCCCTATCGTCATCTGCCAATTCGGGAAGAGTGGTGGAAGTGTGTGTTGTCAGTGTTTGGTATATTTGCCTGATTATCTGTCATCCAAGGACCCCCATTAACAGGCGACCTTCCAAGGGCTGGAACTCAGGGAGAGTCTCCATATTCTGGATGTGGGGGGAGAGTGCATATCAGAGCTGTAAAAATGTATAAAATCGCGACTTATGGAGGCCAAAATCAGTCTGTAATTGTTGGAATGACTTTAAGGTAGCGCCCCTCAAAACATCTCCAAGAGTCGAAATCCCCACCAGGTCCCATCCCCGGATCCCGCTCAATATGTTAGCAGTTCTGAGATATGTACCATGCCACAAGGGGGTTTGTCGAGTAAGTCGCCCTTTCCATCCCATTTGTCTGGTCTTGCCCCTCCATACCTGTATGGCTAGTCTGCCAGCTGGTGGTAAATGGTCTAGCCTAGTGTAGCTATATAATAAGTGAAGTAGGGGGACATGTTCAATCGCGGCGTGCTCGATAGCATAAGCAGGATCGGGGGAGAATTACAACACAATTCATTGATTACAAGGATGTGAGATGCAACGTAATATGAATAAATGTTGGCTGCCACGATCTCCCCACAATACGTAGATTGTGCACAGTTGCGGAGCGCCACACAAACATTTCCACCGCCCCAAAGGAGCAAACCAAGCACGAGGGATAAGATAAGGGAAATTTTGTAGGCAGTATAAGATCCGAGGCAGAGAATCCATCTTAAAGATGGCTGAGCCCCCATAGAGGGATAGAGGGAGAGCAGACCATATTATCGTTTCGTTCTTGAGGCTGATCAACAATGGGGTGATATTGTGTGTCCATGAGATCTTGTGGCATGGGGAGATGAAGATCCCCAAATATTTGAACCCATCTGTGGCCCGGGACAGCTGCGCAGCCCATGATTCACGGCCTTGATGTCCACACACTGGGAAGAGGATGGATTTAGCGGGGTTGGCGTGAAGGCCGGTGGTGCCACCAACTACCCTAAGAATTTCTAATATACGGAGTCCAGAATACCACGGGTCTGTCATAAAAAAAGAACGTCATCAGCGTATAATGCTATGCGATCTGATCGTGAGAGGGACCAATCGAACCCCCTGAGCACCGGGTCGCTTCTGACGCAGGCCGCCAGAGGCTCGACTGCTAGGGCGAACAACAATGGGGATAGTGGGCAGCCCTGGCGGGTACCCCTCTGGATCGGAAAAGCTCGAGAGCGGCGTTCCGCAACTCGAACTGAAGCCGTCAAGTCCGTATACAACAGGCGTATATATGCCAAAAACGGGGTCCAAAGTGGATTGCCTCGAGCAGCTGAAAAAGATAGACCCAACTTAGTGAGTCGAATGCTTTGTTGATATCGGCTAACAAGAAGGCGGCATGTCGGCCTAAGGTGGGGGCCGCAGCAATGGCGTTATGGACTCTTCTGATGCTATGTCCAGTGGCCCTCTGCGCCATGAAGCCCGACTGGTCGGGGTGGATCAAATCGGTAATACACCCCCTAAGGCGGTCGGCCAGGACTTTCCCTAATAATTTGGGTTCAAAATTTATAAGGGAGATGGGGCGATAGGAGGACGGGTCATCAGGGGGTCGGCCAGGTTTGAGAAAAGCACTACCTCCACGTGACGCCAGTCCTTTGGTAGACTTGCCAAATCAGTTGCGTCCACAATGGTCGCAAACAAATGAGGCCCCAAGAGAGGCATGTGGGATCGGAGGAATTCCACGGGGAACCCGTTGGGACCCGGGGCGCAACCCGGCTGGATCGCGCTGAGGGCACCAGTCAATTCTTCCAGTGTAATTGGAGCCTCCAGACGCTCCCTGACAGAGTCGGGGAGCCGTCGAGGCAGAATGTCCGCAAGGAACTCCGCTATAAGTTCGGCAGAGATCTGCTCCTTCCGGGCGTATAGGGATTTGAAGGGCCTCGAATAGTGTGTGTGTGACGGCCAGGGCGCCATCTGCTTGGCACAATCTGTGGAGCATTTTACTGGACTTATACCCCCACTGATATATCCGATGTTGTGATGCCTCCTATATCTCCTTGGCTTCACCCAGTAGGTATTGACGCAGTTCTTGTTGTGCTAGGATTAAATTGCAGCGAATGATGGGGCAGGGAGTGACACTGAGTTGGGAAGATAGTTTCGCCTGGCGCGTTTATAAGGTTGCTGGATCAGGCGTGTGTAGTCCGGGAATACCGAGAATCGTGTATAAAGCAGTCTTTATGTGTCCTGGCGAATCGCAGAATAGCATCCCGGTCTGCATAGTTCATGATCTTTGCGATGACAGGCCTTGGGGCCGCACCCGGGGAAAGCCTCTGTGTCAGGGCCCTGTGCGCCTCTCAACTATGAAAGCGGAGGATAGAAGGTTGTTAGGCAGGATATCTTTGAGCCACTTAGTGATGAAGTTCGTCATGGATACCCCTTCACAGCCCTCGGCCAGGCACACTAAGCGTAGATTGTTCCTCCGAGCGCGGCCCTCCGCGTCCTCCACCCTAGAGGTCAGTTCTTGCATGACAACAGTCAGCTTATTTACTTTCTTTTGTAGGGAGGTCACTGAATCTCCCACCGTGGAGACCCTTGTTTCAGCCTCGGTGATCCAGTCTACTGCTTTGCAGAGATCTTGGCATAAAAAGGAGACTTCAGATCCCACCGCGCCGATCTTTGCGTCCAGCATATCTCGGGGGCACTGTTGATTGCTGCTAGGAGGGCCGCGTTATCTGGAGCCGAGCCTCTCCTATCTCCGCCCACAGCGCCCCCGGTGGCCGTAGTGTACTGGTCTATGGTGTCCTGCTTGGGGCCAGCCCCACCCGGCCCATCAGGATGGTCGGCCCCAGGCCGGGAAATAGAGGGGCAATGAGCCCACACCCACTGGGCAGACAGTCGCCCCCCCCCCGGCAGAACTAGGATGGCAGAGGCCAGGAGGGTACAGTCCCGGATTAAGCACTGGGCACTAACAGAAGATCAGGCCGGGCAATCAGGGTCCGTCGGCGGGGAGGTGGCCACACCGCTCAATGCACCAAGTCAAACCCCCCAGGCCCAGGGAGGTCTCACACAGGGGGGCGCTGGCAAGGGCCACGGACCGCGACAATACTTGGGCCCTCCGCAGCTCCGGCGCACAGGTCTACGCTCCCTCAGGGCAGTGCGCTAGTATCCACAGGTAGTAAAGGCCAGATAATGGGGGTCTGTGTGAACCCTCCCCACACAACAGTCGGAGCGACCTGGGGGGCCACCCGTGCAACAATCAAGGGCCGTAACGACGTTGTGCTCCTCATAAGGTGGAGGTCTGTCCCCAAGGTGCTGAAGAACGCTGATGCTTCTGCAAACCAGCCCCGGACCGGGCCGATCCTGCGCCGGTCACGGGAGGGAGAGGGATAACGGCAGGGTCACGCACCGTCTGGAGTCGCGGTCCGACCCAAAGTGCCCCACCAGCGCCTCACTTGGTCCGCCCTATCAGGGCATGAGCTCGTCGGCTGCGGATGGGAAAGTTAAACTCCACTGGCTCCCGGGGCAACGAGACCTCTACGTCCCTCACAGTAGGAAACCGGGCGGCACCACAGGACAGACACCACTGCACCTCCAGCGTAGCTCCAGAGAGATAGCGGCCGTTAAGTGGAGGGGGAGGGGCGGGGCGTCGAAGCTCTCACGCCAGCAGGGTGTATGCGGCCTCACCGGGGATACAGGGCACCACCTCCCAGAAGTCAGTGCCCCGGACGTCGAGAAAAGCCAGCAAGGACCAGGGTGGCGCCATGGGGCAGGTGCCGCCGTACCCCCGGCACCGCACCTGTAAGATGGCGGCCACCGAGCAGAGGGGGGAAGGGCCGACAGCGATCTCCACATGCCGGTACAGTACTCCTCACAAAAGCGGCTCGCCAGGGGCACAGGGCACCCCCACTCCAGGGTCCGTTTCCTAAGCGCCGAGCAGCGCCCGCACCGCAGCCCCGCACAGCAGGCCCTGGGCAGGCCGCAACAGCGAGAACGGCAATCGGCGCTCCAACTCAGTTCAGTTCATGAAGCTTTATTCGGTACATATAAAATGACCATAAAAGCACAGCAAAAAAGAATAAAACATACATTTGGGTATCAGGTACAACAAGTTTGCAGACAAAACCTAAATATTACAAATATAGGTTAAAACACATACTTATCCTGGCCTTAATAGATTGGGTTAAAAACATAGCAGTAAAAAAACAGATATCGACATGTTGTAAGTTAAAAATTAAGCTCATAGCCTGATTAACTGTACGTACACCATATTTAAAAAACATAGGTTTTAAATAGGCAATACGGAAATTCATATACAGTTTACAGATTAAGAGAAAGTGCTTAGTGCTCTGTTTGGAGACGCCATCGCACATGCAGGGCCCCTGCGGATGTTTCTTAAGTGTTGGCAGTGCCACTAAGTGATGAGCTATACCAAACCTCAGTCTGGTCAGCACAAACTTATGGGATGGCCTTGTCACCCATACTAGATAAACGGGTAAACCTTCAACAATGTTGTGATTATTATAAAACATAACAGTAGATAGGGAACCATTAGCAATAGCCCGTTTCCTTGCAGCAAATGCCAAGAAATTTATTTTCAGCTCTTGTTTCGGTATTAAAGATGCTGCGTTAGGGTTCACCAAGATGTTTAAATTAAATATCTCTGAAAACCATCTAACAACATAATTTAACCAGGGTATATTTAGGAATTTATCCAACGAGAGACAATCCTCAATGACCGATCTATTAAAAGATTTTTCTTCCTGGAGCCAGATAGAGCGCCAGATCATGAGTGGCCTCAAAGATAGTTGATCGGTAAGAAAATTAGTGTCCAGCTCTCGATGGGTAAGCTCAGTACAAGCAGTAGATGGTAGTGACAGGAGTTTTTTTTAAAAAGCATTTGCCTCCAACTGCAAAGTATGGGCATGAAAGTGTCCCCAGACTCCCGCCCCATACAGAGCAATACTAACGCACCTAGCTTGATAGATCTTAAGCATGTCCCTGGTACGTCGGTCCCCAATCTTCGCAGCAAATCTGAAAACACCATGGGCATTTTTTGCCATTTTAATACGAATATTTTTAAATTCATTGAGCCACTTTCTATCATTAGAGAAGGTTATACCAAGATAGCAAAAAGTATCCACTTGATGCACCTTGTCTTTATCTATAAAAAAGAAATTTAAAACTTTGCTTTTCTTTTTGCTTTTAGCCCCACATGTCATGATGTATGTTTTACTCTTATTGCTAGTCAACTTCCCATCCTTAATAAAGGTAGAAAATCTATCAATCAAGCGCTGTAATCCTAATGGAGTTCTGGAAAGCAAGACCGCGTCATCAGCATATAATAATACTGGCACAGGGGAACCTTTGATCTGTGGGACATCTGCTTTAATTCTTTTTAAGATTGCGTCGATTCCGTTAATAAATAAGATAAAAAGGAGGGGGGCCAGTACGCAGCCCTGTCTATTACCTCTTTTTACACTAAATTTTGGGGTGAATTCTCCTTTAGTCCCAAAACGCACACAGGTTTCTAAATTCCCATACAGTTTAGCAAGAAAATAAATTATACCTTCTGGAGCACCTAACTGTAACAATGATGACCATAAAATCGAATGGTCAACCATGTCAAAGGCACTGCTAAGGTCTGCAAAACAGAGGTAAAGAGAGCCTGGTTTAGCTTCAGTGTATTTCCCGATCAATAAATCAAGATTTAAGCACTGATCGAGTGTGCCCCTGCCCTTTCTAAATCCATACTGGCTGTCAGCTAGGATACCCTCTTGCTCGGCCCATTCCTCTAACCTCGCTAACATGATTCTGCTCATGATTTTGACAGATGAATCAAGGAGAGAGATGGGTCGATAATTGTTTACATCAGACGTGCTGCCTTTTTTATGTATTGGTATAATAATAGATTCCCCCCAAGTTTCGTGGGTCTCAGTACATATAGCAGCATTAAAAACTGTAGCTAGCAGAGGGCTCCACATTTCGGGGGCTGTTTTGTACACGTCAATGGGCACCCCATCCGGGCCCTGAGCTTTACCCCCTTGCTGGCACAAAAGCCAGATTCTACCTCACTGACTGTAGTATTCAAGGGTAAGACAGGCCATCTATTCTGGCAAGTGCCCATACAGCTATTAGAATCAAAAATATTCGAGAAATGGGCAACCCAGCTGTCGCTCAGGACGTTTGAAGTTAACGTTGGAATATTCTCATCCTTAAGAAAAGGAAAGTTAACAGTAGCCCAGAACAAAGTACTGTTAGATAATTCAGCTGCTTGATTAAGAGAGTCCCATGCAGTCTGCTGTAGCTCGCTCTTCCTCCGCTTTAGGGCAAGCTTATATTCTAGCCTTAATTTGGTTACAGATTCAGTGTCCCTAGGCAAGAGCAAGTTTTAATTCAGTTAATAAACGGGTACACATATGATCAAACCATCTTGGTACATTACTACGCTGGCCACCCTTAGGTTTAGTAAATCTAGCCTCGATAATTTTGTTAATATCCTTAAAAGCATTTAAAACCTGTGTTTCATCAGTACTATTATCAAAAATAAGGCTAATATTTGGTAAGCAATCCCTCACAATGGAACCAATTAAATCACTTGCTTTGTCCCCTACCCATCTCATACGAACACCATTTGGTCTATGTGGTTCTATATTAGAGACCAAAGTGCCCACTTTAACACAACTATCACCCCACAAAGTTTTTTCCAAAATAATACAGTTGTGGTCACTTATAGTGGTTACTTCAATCCTGGGGGGAGCACAGCAAGAAATTATATTAGAAGAAACGATCACATGATCGATAACTGATTCCTCTTTTGGGAGACCTAGAATTTCTAAATCATAGTAACCCATAAAATAATTTAGTACATCTCCATAGTTGTTATGACAAAAATGCAGGTCATCCACTCCCGCATCATTGGTAGATCCACAAACTTTTTCAGTTCACAGTTCACATAATGGGATATTAAAGTCAACAACCCAGACAAAATCAAAAAAGACATTAATTTCTAGGTTTAAATTTTCAATGGCACTAGTCAAATCACGGACGACTACATCCCTGGAACTATCAAAAATATTATTATAATAATTTATCAATAAGATGTTATGGGCTTGTTCCTCTAACAACCAAAGAATCTGAACATGTTCTCCCACTCTTATATACCTTTTTACTAGAATTGGGCGGTGGATTAAAACTAATATCAGCAAACCACCTTTAGCCATGCCCGACCCAGTACCCTTCGCCACCAAATTGTATGAAGCGAACCCTTCATAATTAACTTCTTCCCTGCACCATGTCTCCTGGAAACATACAATATCATAGGTGTTGATAAAATTCAGCCAGCCCAGAACCTTCCCCTTGGATTTCAATCCTGCGACGTTCCAGCTGGCTAAAATTATTCCTTTACCCCTTATGTTGGTCCTATCTAGTGTACCAATTACACTAGGATTATTTTCCTCCCTTTGATTTCCACTAGATGGACCCCTACAATCATTATCAGTAGAATCCTCCACCCTGGTTGACTCCGAAACCAAGATATCATTAGTAGCTTCTATAACCCGCTTGTTGATAGCCTCACCCGAGGGTATCGGGCTCTCCGGGCTGAGTCAGTCGTTAGAATCCAAGTGTTTAGGGCATGAAAACGGTTGTGCAATGGGATGGCTAAACCCCGCCGCTGAATCGGCGGGGGTAGCCATAGATGGTTATTATCATTGGGAGGCATATTAATAAGGTGGCTATACAAGAAGCCAAGCGGGCGTGCACAGACACCATTGTCAGTGAACGGTAGGGAAGCTGCTCTGAGCAGGACTGTAGCGACGTGTTGAGGGTGTTTAAAATTAATAATAACACAGTCGCCCCTACAATTCTTTCTAGAATTACCAACCCAGTTGACCCTTCTAGTAGTTAATATATCATTAGAAGAGGCCGTTGGGAACCCGCATTGCTTATGCAGCCAAGAAACAGTTTTATTTTTCAGAGAATCATGAGATTCATACTGGGACTGGGTCATAAGTGAGTCAACCCGTGGAACGTTAGTTAAAACAACCACATAGGGGGCACAATCTGGCGGAAGATTGATAGAACCCTTTCTCCTCACCTCCGTCCAACCCGCATTACTTTCAGCTGCTGTAGTAGCCTGGTTCTCTTGGCTCACAGTGTGCTGTTGAACTGGTATAACTATTTGGTTAGCCTTAATCCCCTCATCTGATGGAATTACTACATCTTTCCTTACATTATTATCTACATCAGAGGCCATGGGGGTGCCAGCCCGAGTAATGTGGGTATCCAAAAGGTCACCCAATCTAGTTACTACTTTCGAAATCTGATCTAGTTTAGCCACCAGCGGTAGAATGATCTTATCAAATTTAGCGTCAATGATGCTAACCAGCAAATTGAATTGCTCAGAATTCAATTGGGCTGAACCGTTCTTTTCTAGGGTCTCCTCCCCCCCAGCTATGCTTTTGGGTGGTGATTGAATTCTCTTGACCTTTTTGTTCCCCCCCTCGCTTGATAGGTATTTTACGACAAGCCCTGACAACTCTACACGCCGGCGAAAATTCTCCAGGGGTATCAGAGGGATCATTTACCACAGCCTGGTTAAGGGTCGGTGACACTAAGCCATCGCTATTTGTCACCACCTGTAAGTCATGGTCAAAGCTAACATCTAACACTGGTACACCTAGAGAGGTGGACAGGATAGACGGGGAAGCAGGGGGACTACCCCGACTTAGGGAAAGTCGACGTTCATTATTAATTTTGTTAACAACTTTAACTAAGTAATTATCTAGCGTTGCTGGCGCTACAGAGGATTTAGAGGTTTTTAGTTTGGACATACTTACAACTACAAACACAACCTGCTACACAAATATTAAAACAGACACGGCCAGACACAGCCAGGCTGTCACGAAACACACAAAAATGAAAATAGAGAAAAATTAATCAAAATACTTAAGACTAAATACGTTAAAAATATCTCACATAGAAAGGGATAAGTCTCAGCATCAATCACCAAAGTCCGTGGCCCTGCCCTGCCACGTCCTGCCCCGGACGGCCCCCCCTTTGCCCGGGCTATAGCGTGGCGGGATGTGTGGCCTGTGTGAATTGTCCGTTACCTCAAGGGGCGGGACCACCGTTGCAGGCGCTGCCCCTCAGACTCCTGGGGCTTGTGGTCCTGGATCGCCGGTTCAGCTGGGCCCCTGGTGATTCTGCGCTGCGTCTCAGGGCACTTGTTTTTCCTCTCTGGTGCTGCCAGGCTGCAATCTAAATGAGACTTGCATATGCTTCAACCTTTCCCTCGGTCAACAGCTTCCTCCTCAGCTCCGGAGCATCTCTAATCTCCCTCCACCATCTCTCGCTTTCTCCGCAATGTGTCGATGGTAGAAGCCTATCAGAGGCAGCCCGCGGGCCGGTGACAGCGCGAGTTTTGAGGAAGGAACATCCGTCGGCAACTTCAATAGCTTACACCGCCCGCGATCCTTGTTGAATGGCGCACGCACCCGCTGGCGGAAGAGGCTCAGCAGTCCCTGCTCCTAGCCTTCGGAGAGCCAGGGACCCGCAGGTCGTTGCAACCTCCTACAACCGGAACGCTTCCGCCCCAGACGGAAGCGCGCTTCCGCCACACACTGCGCAAGGTTTGACCGCTTTTATTTGCCGCCACCACTGCTCTATTGCCTCCTCAAGTGAATTCCCAGGTTAACTCAATCCGTTAACCACTGCTGCTGTTGTTTACTTGCCTTCGCTGGTGAATTCCTGAAGAGAATTGCCCCCAAAATTTGCAGCTACTGCTGCCTGCTGATATCCTTGCTGGAGCTGCCCAAAGAAAAGGTCTGTGCCCTCATCTGCCGGAATCGGCGAGGTATTAGCCCCCAGGTCTCCCAAAGAAAGGTCTGTGCCCTCTTCCGCCAAAATTGGCGAGGTATTAGCCCCCAGGCCTCCCAAAGAAAGGTCCGTGCCCTCTTCCGCCAAAATTGGCTCCGACTCAAGGATCTGAGGCGTTCTCTGCAGCCACTTCGCCGATCTCCAAAACAAAGAGATCTCTGCACTCCAGAGCAGCTGGGGTAATCGGCTGAGCTAGGTGAGTCGTTCTCCGGGCAGGATGTAGAAGGATAACTGTCGGATTACGGCGTGGGTGGACGGAGCTCAGCTAAGCTGCGTCCGCCATGATGGCCTGTCAAGCCACGCCCCACCTTTAATACCTCTTTTTAGCCAACAGAAGACCTATATCAGATCACACAAGAAGAGGACAGGGTGCTGGGGATTTCTTCCCTTGATGTGGAACCACTGGGTAGTAGCACTGCGTATGCCACTCAGTTATTTTCTCTGTGTCTAGAATATGGGTTGAGGGCCTTTAATTAACAATCCAAGTATGACCGGAAGAGAAAGCATACCGTTAGGAGAGACAACTATGTCATCTGGTTAGATACCTGAACCTGGTATGGGTTTGTAGACTTCATCATAACAGATAGGCATGATAGCGATCATAATACCTTAATATTGACAATGAAGGATCCGTGCCCTAAGGATATAAACTTTCAGGAACCTGAGATCATGAGGCACCTGAGATCAGTTATTGCTAATTCCCAGAGAACAGTGAAATAGTCCAGTATCATCGTAAATAAATTACGTTATGCAGAGAAGATAATGACCAATTCTGGGCAGCCTTAACACCATATATCCATTTACATTCCGGCAAAATTCCAATAATCCAGATTCTTTTTATATTTCTCTTGCCACTACGTAGCGCAGTGTACAAACTAACAGGAAAAATAAGACCCTGGTATTCCAGTGGGTGCAGGAAAGCACAAAACAGAATGAATCAATTAAAGCTAAAGAGCCAAAACTAATACAACTGAATAGGAAGTTATATGGTAGAGAGAGTTGGGTCGCTGCAAAAGAGAATGGGACATTCTAGAAGCTTCTAGAGATGTGACTAGGTTCTGGCATATAATTGCCCATGGCAGTCGTGGATAGTCTATGCCAACAAAACACTTTATACAACCAGGATAATGAGTTGCATCCTTGTATCCTGAAGACACAGCTGAGACAACAAGAGATTTTGATTATCCACCTCCTATTTGTAGTAGTTGCCACTTACCCTCCCTTGAGTTCCCACTTTAAGACACACAAAAAACCATTGAGTCTTTGAAACCAGCAAAGGCTCCAGGGTCCGATGGGATACCCGGGGACCTTCTTAGTTCTTAACCTCTTATTTAGGAGCTCTTATTTTCAATTACTGGCCAAAGCTATAGCTGCAGGAATCCCTGTACCCTAATCATGGAAGAGGGCAATATTACTCCCATCCATAAGAAGGGGAACAGGAACTCCCCTTCTAATTATAAGCCTACCAGCCTTTTAAACAATTCTCCCAAAAATTATTTGTAGCTTATTGCTGTCGACCCTTCAAGGGTGGTTGGAGGAGGGCAATGTCCTTCTGGGCGTTGAAGTGGGCTTTAGGCCTAAAAGTAGCACTATTGACCAGGCCTTTCCACTCAAACTGATAACCTGGAAATATACCAAGTTATTGAAGGACCTAAAAGCGGCTTTTGACCTGGTGCCCAGGAAAAAGCTCTGGGAACATCTACGAGGGATCAGGGCATCAGTGGTCCACAATTTGGCTAGCATTCACAAGGGCAATTGTGCACAGGTTAAGTGGGGGAAAAATTGACAGAGCACAACCCAGTCAATAGGGGAGTTAGACGGGGTTGCATCCTGCCTCTAATCCTTTTCTCCCAGTACTTGACCGATTTTAATGACAGCATATTGGGATGTACCCAGAGTGTCCCAAACTTTAATGGTGTCCCTCTTGCTGTTTTAAGTTTGCGGACAACACCTTGCTTGTGTCCGCACCCAGAGAGTCCCCAAAATCTGATGTATAAATTTTAGAACTACTGTGAAAACAAGGGCCTAGAAATACAAATTTTAAATACTAAATATATGGTCATTAATCGCTCCTCCCTTTGTATTTTTAGATTGCATCACCCCAAACAAGGCAATGTACTACTTAAATTCCGCTATGGCACACTAAAAATCAAGAACTACACTGCTAATTGGACAAATGGTAGTAAAATAAATACAATTTGCACTACGTGTGATAACGAAGTATGCAAAAGAGTGTCTCGTTCTTTTCTTCTGTACTGCTTAGCAAATTGCATGCAGAAGATGGATCCAACCCCATTGTATAAATTTAGACCTCAGGCATTACGGATCACTCAGACTGACTTTTCTGAAGTGTGTTCTGTCTGAACAGATTTTTGCACACTGTATAGATTACTAGGAGGAAAGTCAGGCAGGACTTGCAACTAACTACAGTAGATATGTTGTCAGCTACTCAAAGCTCAGCAATCTGGCAGTGCTTAGTATTTGTACCATGCTCTGGTTTACTATTGTCCTTTTTTCTCTGTAGAAATTATGAATTCCAATGTACAGATTGTAACTTTTTTTTAAAGATGTTTTTGTATTACTATTATGTGCATCTATGCTATTTATATGTTTTATGAGCTTGGCTTGAAATAAAAATTCTTTGACTCTGACAGAAAGAAGAAAAGAAAGAGAACTGACAGTCAAGAGTAGAGTGGGAAGGATGGTAATGCTAGGGGGAGGATATAAGACAGATAGAGCCAGGAAGATTTGGGAGGTAAGAAAAGGGGTCAAAATAGAAGCAGGGAGGACAGCTTGAGATAGGAAAAATATACATGGGAGAAAGAAGAGAAGGGGAGAGATGGCATATATAGGAATGGGGAGAGTTGTAAGAAAGGAGGAGCATGGAAGGTGGGGGATAAACAAAGGGATGGAAGAAAGAAAGGTAACAATGACAGAGGAACAGTGATAAAAAAAAGTGAGTAATGAGAGCTGCTATGCTATCCTAAGCCTTGGATCTCCGTTTCACAGCAGGGCCCACTGCCACACAACCTGAGGAAGCTAGAAAGAGCTGATGAGGTGATCCAGAGGCGGAAGAGATGGACTCCAGAGCAGTTCTTAAGTGGGGTGATGGCAAAGGGCACCTTCAGTGTGAGAGGCCACCATAGAATTGGCTGAGCAAAGGGGGCAGGAGAATCTAACACACCACTTCTGTAGTCCCTTTGCACCACCCTCTATAATTTACAGCAGGGGAGCTCTTGACACTAGCATTTTTATTTTACCTGAGGAGCATCGCAAGTTTAGTACTAGGGAGGCTAGACTGTGTGCGCTTTGTTTGGTCAGCCAGTCACTAGACCACGTACTCTGCTTGATGGGGCTGCAGGGAACGCATGTGGTGCTTAGTATGAGTGGCCCAGGAGTGATGCTTCGAAAATAAAGTTTAACAAAGATTCCATGCAGCTGGCAGTAAAGCAGCAGGAACAGGCTGCAGAAGAACATCAAGACTCACAGCTGAAGGACACCAAAGCAGTTACTTAGAGTTTTATGTTGCAAATCTAAGAGGATAAAAACAAATGAAATTGTCTTGCTCAAAGAGAGAGTAAGGCAAGGTCTACAGGAGCTGTGTGAGAATGTCTCTGACATTTGAGGTAGAGTACGCTACGCTGGGGAGACAGTGAGTGAATGAGGGATATCTGGAACAGGAATAGCTAGGGGCCCGATTAATCTGTCTGGAAGAACAAAAGATAATCCTACAAGAGAAGCAGGAGTACTTGAAAAAAGGGTGAAAAAGAAATAATGTTAGGATAAGGGGATTTCCAAAAGGTGCAGAAGTAGTAGGAAATTACTCCTACCCTCTTGGTTGAATCGCCATTCACATGCCCTGTCAACAGGTTGTGGACAAAACTGACTCTTCAGAATATGGATGAGGGGCACATTCCCCCACCAGTGTCTTGTGAATCTGTAGATACGTTTGCTCTAGGAAAAATAAGGGATGAATTTAATCACCAATTAAATATGCAGGCAGGACATACAGTCTTCTTCCCCACCCAGCACTGTGGGAGAAAAGTGAATGAATTGGAAAGCTTCTAATGAACATTTTTTTTAAAAAGGAACCCTCACTGATCATTAAATCTATGAACATGACACTAGTAGTGTTAAAAAAGAATAAGGACTGTAAAAATGTATTAGCAAGATGTTATGAGAAATGTTATGAGGGAAAAATAAGTGCACAAGAAGTAAATAATTGTTATGGAGATTTACAGTCCACACTATATTCTAGGGCAATGCAATATTGATAAAGAACCCTACTAATGATTGATGAGTTTACCAGGAGTTTACAGATCGGTTAGCTCCAATTTTATATTTACTTTCTTTTGAATTTTTAGACAATAGTGTGCTCCAGCAGAAATTGAGTGGTTCTTATGGTATTAACTCTGAAGGTAGGGAGATATGCTACCAAGCATGTCAACAGTTGGCAAATTTCACTCGGCAACGTAACTTAAAAATATTGACCAAACTATTTGCTCCTGGGCTGAGGCTAGTGGAGTAAAAATTATGTATTCGTCAAGTGCTGTTACTGGTGTGATGATATCAGAAATAACAGACATCAGTAGGAATATGAATGTATTATAAATTGGCACCAGAACAGGGGGTTAGGAAACATTTGATCAAGTCAATTGCTCCTATTTGGAAAACGTAGTGGGCAGGTTTAACTTTGGAACAGCTTTTAGGGACTCGTTCAGGACATTATACAGAGATGGAATATCTGCAGCTCAATTAAATGGCAGGGAACCAGAATAAATTCATACAGGTCATGGCTCAAGACAGAGCTGTCTTCTCTCACCATACTTATTTAACCTTATTATGAAAACCTTGGTAATCTGGCAAAATATTATGAGAATTTGTTGTGAGGGGGAAAAGTCTAATTGCTTTGGTATGCAGGTGATTTATTAATATTTGACTTTTATGCAGTGCTGGCATGTAATCCCTTGTTTAGTATGTTTCACACAAGTCTATCTGGTGCCAAGATCAAATGCAATGAAGTGCAGGGGCACAAAATTACATTCTGCTGCTTAAAGTGATTGCTTATGAAGACGAGCACGCAGAGAAGAAATAAAAGTTAAAAAACATTTAAGGTCATAATCCATAAAAAATATTCCCATCAAATGCAAAGTAACACGACCTCACTTCTAATTCAGGTGGAGTTGAACTGTATAAGATGGGACTTTATAGATTTAACATTGTTGGCCACGATCCAGTAAGCATTAAACGCGCTTTCTCCTTTGTTTTATGCCTCGTGGTTAAAATTCTTGACCAACAACATAAAATCAATGTATTTGCTATGTAAAAAGTTTTGTCACCTAGCAAGAAGAAAGCAAATTTGCATCACTATATGCATTTTAGGAAATGGAGGAAGGAGACCTTGTGCCTCAAAGCCTTAAAAATATAATATGCATTTATTTACTCCAGAGCTTTTAGCTTTTGACTCCAGAATGAGTCGATCTACAGAAGTGTGCCATGATGCTGAGCCGGTGCATCAGAGCACCAAAGAAGCGGAGAGGTGTCGAGGCAGAAACGCAGCTGTCTGATCCGACTAGGCCCCCAATTCCGTCAGTCTTGGATTGCCTCAACTAACTGCTGCAATCCGCTGAAGCCAAACGGGCAGTTTCTCGGATGTCGGTCCCCTAGTTCGGGTCCCAGCCCCCTGGATTCTCATCTCCCAGCACGGTCCTTAACTGCTTCCCTGTGCAAGGTGAGGAAAGGCGAGAGAAGGTAGGTTTCACTATGGCCGGCGGCACTGGGAGGAGTAGATTATAGAGCTGTTGAGCTGGGTCATTCCGACAGCAGCCAAACAGCAACTTAGGCAGAAGAGGCTCAAGGCTGAGGTTGGGGTTCGGTGGTTAGAGACTGACGGCAGGAGGTTCGGGGGACTGGCATGAAGAAAATCTCCTGTGCAGCGGATCCGTCAGATGTACGTGACTCGACTCTGGGACCAAGCAGATCTGGCAAGTCCCCAGGAACTAGTTCTGGAAGCGTAGGGTTGATTCCTTCCAGGCGCGGAAGTGTGCGGTTATCTCCCCCGCCATTTCCTCTGCCCACTCCACGGCAATGGCTCCCAAGACAGCGGTTCATAAGAAGAGGAAGCAGCAGCTTGAGCTTTCCACTCGAAATGTAAAATCAAGAGCAACCCAAGACTCAGGTGGCCTGATCTCACGAATACCACGGATGTTTGTCAGAAATATAGAAAACCTAAACAAGTTCCTTTTTCTTAAAGATCCCTCCACAATTATAATACAAGCCCAAAACACATACCCTCTTTCACCAGTCAAGAGTACTTGTGGTGCAGTAATAGATACGTTGAGTACCCTACCAGATATCCTGACTCTGTTATTGGACGATATAAAATGAAGCATGGCACCCTCAGTTTCCAAAACCACTAAGACAAAAAACAGAACTGGCAGGCAAAGAAAGGGAAAACCTCTCTAGGTCACTTCAAGTTAAAAGCTCTACACCCTCCACTGAGACAGACCTCCCAAAGGATAGCACCCCACATGCGACAAAGAAGTCACTCAGTAACTCTATGTTGGATGTTCAATCTCCAAGGGACTCTCAAAAGCTGATCACGATTGTAAATGGAAACCAAAATATCTTAGAGATGTCAACTGTAAAGGGAAATACCAAACAGGGCAGTGACCCATAAGAATAGAGAGCGCAGAAGGGTTCACCACTGCACCACCAACAAAAAGGCAATAGCTGTGATATCGAATCAATTTTTGATAAACCCACTAAGAGGCTGCTGACAAGTGACCAAAAAATATGCAATCCTTCTGCTGTAGGTAGCTCTCATAATGTAACCACTGGACGTCCAATCGCAAGTCACCATCCCCGTGACACAGATATAGTTAGTATGGACCCAAACACAACCTAACAAAATGACCAACTACCACCCTTGGATACTGAATGCGAAAACAGAGCACTAAATTCTCAAGACCGCTGAGAACGTTGTTCATCGGCCCCAGGTGACCTCGTTCAAATAACTATGTCTTCACGCAAAATAGCTGTACAAACGACTAGAAAGTTTAAAGATATCAAGGTAATGCACAGAGCAGAAAAGAACATTGTCATTTTAAATCCACAAAATACTACCTCCGGCTTGGACCAATGTAAATCAAACAGGTTGTTACATACAGGTCCAAATACTATTCAGCGAGGCTTGCTGAATACCATCTCAAATGAACAGGGAAACACAAAGGCCATCCTGTATCCAGAATATGACTCTAAAGGGCATCAAGAAACCATAAACAGAAGAAATATTCTGAAATTCCTGAGAGATATACCATCACTGACTAATTTTACCACAGCAACATAATCGCACCAGCGAATTAATCTCATTGACGTTTTAATCATCATAAAAGAATAATTTAACAGAAACCACTCTTGTAGACTAGGACTCCCGAGTCATAGTACCCATGGTGCTAAAAAAAATACATTATTTCAAATCCTGGGGAATCTCCATATTGCCCTACCATTACTTATTGGAAAATTGCACATCAAACACCTCATCAAGATTTCAACCTCAGGCGCACTCAATACTTAAAGGAGCACTTTATCAGATCACCTAAAAAAGTGGCTAACTATGAACATATCATCTTAATGCCCTCTCCCCCGGTGGAATTTTGGTCCTCGGAGGAGGATTGGGGCTGGCTCTCACAGGCCTTGCAAAAACCTTCAGCCACATGAACTGCACCCCCACCCCCACACAAAGAACATAAGCTCTCTAAAAATTTGCTTGTGGACTCATTGCAGGGGCTAAAATCCAAATTAGGGGATGGGAATTCCCAACCAACATGGAAGAATTATGATATCATAGCACTTCAGGAAACATGGGCAATGACCTTGCTCCGAATTATGTGTTATATGCATTACAATATCCTTACAACTAAGCAATATAAGTTTTTGAGACCAAGAGGAGGCCTTGCAATGTATATAACTTTATCTTTTGCAAAAAGAAGTAGAAGTCCAAATGGAAACTGGCCAAGGGATGCACGACTTGGAATTAAAGAACTGGAACAAACATGGAAAGTCATCCATTTTCTTGATTAATGTCTATATCCATCCAGACCCAGTGATGAAAACAGAATCTCATGAGCAAACTGGTAACTCTTGTACAAGATCTGACGCATCATACCCCAATGTTGAGTATCCCAACTGGAGATCTTAATATGAACCTACAGTAAAATCCTAGTGAAGAAGAACTCCTGATAACTCAAACTTTGTACTGGATAATTGCTACCCAACACACTAGAAAAACATTGCTGTGACAAAATGGGTGAATATTTTACAAACAAACCTGAATATGCAGGTATTAGGGTGCTAAACGATAGGTGTATCACCGACATCCCGCCGAACCTCACGTATCGCAGGCCAAGCTTGCAATTAGTCTAACCCCCTCGTCCTTGCGAGAGTGGCGCAGTAGGGAATAGGAGAAGCGAGCGCGCCCCCCTTGCCAAATGAAGCGCAATATCATAGTCTTCACTCTTCGAAAGAAGTCACCCTCCAGTTCTATGGGCAGGGCCTGAAATAGGTAGAGGAGCTTAGGAAGAAGTGTCATTTTTATGGCGTGTATTCGGCCTAACCAGGATAGAAACAGAGGTTTCCATTTTGTGAGTTCTGCTTGGAGGCGTGTAAGGATCGGGGGGAAATTGGCAGCGTAGAGCCCCTCTATTTTGGCGTTAGTTGAACCCCTAGATATTGAATGTAAGAAGTGGCCCAAGGTAGAGGGGTAAGGGAATGAAGTCTGAGGACTTCCGATGGTGGGAGAGTAAGATTGAGTATATATGATTTGTCTAAATTTATTTTAAACCCTGCCACCGCTTCAAAGTGTTTCAGTTCAGATTGCAGATGTGGGAGGGACGTAGCAGGCTCAGAGAGGGACATAAGGACATCGGCTGCAAACAAGGAGATTTTATGTGGCTCCCCTGTGAATGGTAGTCCCTGGATTCCCGGGTTGGCCCTGATCGCTAATGCCAATGGTTATATACTGAGAGCAAAGAGTAAGGGTGAAAGGGGGCATCCTTGACTGGTGCCTCTTGAGTGGACAAAGGAAGAGGATTGTACCCCATTAACCACCGCTTTAGAGCGGGGGAGGAGATAATTAGCCTTAAACATGTTAAGAAATTTAGGTGAAAATACGAATGCTGTAAGTGTGCGGAATAAAAACACCCAGTCAACCCTGTCGAAGGCTTTCTCAGCATCCAATCCTGTTGGCCTTTTCTATCAGGTGTATGATTCGACGCGTGTTATCGTGTGTCTGGTGTCCTTTGATAAATCCCGACTGGTCGGGGTGGATGAGGTCGGGCATAAGATCATTTAGTCGTTTGGCTATAATTGAGGAGTAGAGTTTTGCGTCCAGATTTAGTAGGGCAATCGGTCTATATGAGGCGCAGCGCTGGGGGTCATTTCCCGGTTTAGGTATCACCGAGATTACGGCTTCGGACATAGTGCCGGAGGTCCTCCGCCATCCGGTTAAAGAGACATGCAAGATGGGAGCTAACGTCAGAGGTAAATGTCTTATAAAAGAGAGCAGTATAGCCGTCCGGTCCTGGAGCTTTGTGGAGCTTTAAGGCTTTAATGGTGGCAGTATCGTCGTCTACAGTGATAGGGGCAGTGAGTAGGTCATTCCATTCTTCAGATACCTGGGGTATGGCCAATGACTGAAGGTAGTTCCGCTGGGCATCCGAGTCCAGGGTCTCCCCAGCGTACAGATTTGCATAAAAGGAGCCAAAGATCTCAGCTTTTTCCTCGTCTTTATGTGTAGCTTCCCCCGAGGGTCCCCTGATGCCTCCTATGTATTCCCTCTCCCGCTTGTCCTTTAGCTGCCTAGCTAGATGTTCACCAATTTTGTTACCTTGAGTATAGGATAGATGTCGTAGTTTAAGAAGCGTGAAATCTGCCCTATTGTTGTAAATAGCCCAAAGTTTACCTCGGAGTGCCGTTAAGTTGCATAGGGTTTGCCTTGTGGGGTTTAATTTATGGGTGCGTTCAAGGGTAGATAGCTCAGTTTCCAATAGTTCTCTTTCACTAGCACGTTGTCTATTCAGTGTCTCATTAAGGGCGATACATTTCCCTCTAACAACAGCCTTAAGTGTGTCACAATTAGTGTATTCCGATGTGTCCTCCGGACTGTTAGTAGCGAAGAATTCAGTAATAGTTTCTCTGAGTTTGGTACAGGAGTCCTTATCTCGGGCAAGTGACGGTGGGAAATACTGCCTGGGGGTAGTCGGAGCGTTCCCACTCCAAGTGAGATTGATAGTAAGTAGGCTATGATCCGATACCGAAAGAGGGAAAATCTTGGCGTCCTGTAGGGTACCCTGCAAAGAATGACTAATAAAGATGTAGTCGAGCCGAGAGTATGTACGGTGGACATGTGAATAGAACGTATAGTCTCGGGTCTGTGGGTAGAGAGTGCGCCAAGTGTCTAGGAGGCCCATGTCGTGTATGCGTTGCTGTGTGTCCCTAGCAAAGGTGCCCGTGTCTGAGCGTTGTGTGTGCGTACTGTCCAGTTCCTTCTGCCATATCAAGTTGAAGTCACCCATAAGGGTTAGTGGACCCTCTGCAAAGTCTGTTAATCTCCCCAATAGTGTATGTAAGAAGATCGTCTGGCCAGTATTGGGGGCATATACTGCTGCAAAGGTGCAAATTCTCCCTCTTAAGTGTCCTTTGACCATAACCCAGCGACAGTCCCTATCACTCTGAACTCCCAGCGGCTGGAATTGTATAGAAGAGCGAAACATGATTGCCACCCCTCTGTGTTTCGTGTGGGCCGATGACCTATAAATTAGTGGGAAGTGTTTGTGTCTGAGGCGCATGTCTGAGGCCCTGGCTAAGTGAGTCTCTTGTAAAGCAACTATGTCTAGGTGATGGTCAATAATGTATTTCCACACTTTTTGGCGCTTTTGGGGGGAGTTAAGACCCTTGACGTTCCAGGTTCCAATGGTAATCGGCATCATGTCATAGGGTCAAAACTACAGCTCTCGCGGAGTCCTAGAGACCTCCTCACTACCCTGATCCCAGGCTGTCCTCCAGTGGGTATACAGTGCCAGAACCCGCTGTGCGTGCCATTCCATGTATCAGAAAGACCCTTAAGATCAACAGTTTAAAAGCCGCCACCACAACCCTCCCACTCCCACCCTCTGACCCCTAAAAGAATGAAAGTAAACATGAACAATTAAACAGTATAAAAACACTGCAATGTGGTCCCCCTGTAAGGTTAAGAGGACCCCGCAGGAACCAGGGGGGACAGCAGGTCCAAGGACCCCATCCACGCCCGTCCTGTAATATATTCGAACTAAGACATGTTTGTGCGGCTCAGAAGCGCACCGCACTACAGATCGATACTTAGGAGACTGACACTGGCAAGTTATTGGTAATGATAAGTAGAACATTCAACACCACCCTGCATAACAATATAGACCCGCTGAACGTTATAAAGAAGGGAGCAATATTGTTCATAATGGTGATGCCAACATTGTCCATGTTCCCTCTTTGATTTGAACAGGTGACCGCAGGGTCTTACAGAGAGGCAACTGTGGGAGCAGGGAAGGGTCGTACATGGGAGGAGCAGTGTCCTGTCGAGTCTCACTGAATGCCCCCAGAGACTCGGGCACTGTGGTAGGTCCGCCGGGACTATGCAAGACAATCTCATGATGCAGTCCTGGGATAATCATCTGCGTCCCCTGCGTGTCCCCACGGACCATGCTGAAGTTGACGTGGATTCTCGGTTAGGTTCGCCAGGTTTAACTTGGGAGGGACCGTCCTCCTCGGAGGGGAGGCCCAGCAGATCTAAGCCTTCCTGTAGGTCAGTAACGTGGCGTAGTTTATTCAGGAATTCAAAACAAAGCCCAAAGGGGTAGGTCCATCTATACTTGATCTTGTCATCTCGCAATTTAGTGGTGACAGGTCGTAGCTGTTGTCTCCGCGCCAAGGTAGATGGTGCCACATCCTGATAGATGGCGCAGAGTGGCCTTGAAATGAAATTGAGTCTTTCATCCTCGCTGCCTGGAGCACCGCCTCCTGGACTCTGTAAGAATGGAATTTTGCCAGAAGGTCACAGGGTCTTTTCTTTTCGCCAGGTTGTAAGGGTCCCACTCGATGAACTCTTTCCAGTTTAATTTTAAGAGACTGTGGGACCAGGACTTCCGAGAAGAGGCCCACCATGAAGGCCTCCAGGTCAGGCCCATCCACGCCTTCTTCTAAATCGCAGACTCGTATGTTATCTCGTCGTGCTCTGTTTTCGAGGTCTTCTGTCTTGAGCTGTGACTGGTGCAGTTGTTCCTTGAGTGTTCTTACATCGTTCCGCAGCTCGTTTGAAAGTTGTTCTCGTTCCTGGTGCTTTGTCTCGAGGTCAAGGACCCTGGTGCCCACCGAGTCCACATCCTGTTGCAGGGACGTCAAGCGTTCCGACAGGTCCGACCGTAGTTGCTCCATTGATGATTTGATGTCTTGACTGATGTCACTGCGTAATTCAGATTTGAAGACCTTGAACATGTTCAGGAGGTCCGCTTTTGGGAGAGCCATTGCTGCCGTGCCTGTGTCCCCTCGAAGCGTGGATCATTTTTCAGAAGTCGAGAAGAAGTCTGAGACCTTGTTCGGAGTCTTGCCCGTCGTCTTCTTAGGCGGCATATGGATCAGGCCCCCAGCATCGTGTGGGATTGATAAGAATAGTGTGAGTGCGCAGATTCCTGATTGGGGTGCTACATGAGATGGTAGGTTAGTGTTGAGCTCTGGGCAGTAAGACTACGGCGTGTGAGTAATGATGGCCTCTCTTCAGGAATGCAGCCGATCAAATGGCCGGTGCTCGGTAGTAGCCACCGTCGCCACTTGGGAGCCGGGCCGTCAGGTGGGAGGCAGTGCCCCTGGAGGCGAAGAGGCCGTAGTTTGCCCCTCAGACAACCAAACAGAGGCAGGTGTGGTATTGTGTCAGTGAGGGCAAGGAGAAGATGGACTGTGGCCCCTAGGTGCTGATGCTCATTGCATGCCTGCAGGCGCTGGATCGTGTTGCTAGCTGAGCCCTATGAGTGGGGGAGGTGTACCAGCATGTTAGCACAGGGGTAGCTGTGAGACCCAGCGCCGCAGATGCCCAGAGTATGCACGAGAAGGTGCCAGCCTTGTAGAGTTTCCCTCAGACGTTCCACTGTGCGCAGCATTAGTCCTGGCAGTGAAGGAAGGGGAGGCGGGTGGTCCCGAGTTGAAGGTCGCGAGTGCTCAATATCGCCGCCATTTATTGTAGCGCGGCCGCCATTTTAAGGTCAGGCACGCGTGGAGGTAATGAGGCTCAGTCGGGTGATACAGCCTCACCAGCTGCCGCGAACGACCCTAAGCCTCTGCTCACCTCAAAACCGCCTCCGCTCTGCGTATTTGGGTGCCTGCATCAGTCCATCCAGGGGGAATCGGCAAGGGCGCTCGCCGCACCCGCGCTCACGCCGCCATCTTAGCCCCATCTGTCAGCGCCCTCCGAGGGAGCGCGAGGCTGAACCGGGTGATCTCCGCGGTACTCAGGTGCGTAAATCGCTCCCTCCTTTGCGCTACATCTTCAGACACCTTTCTAATCTGCTTGCGGCATCCTTAGGTCGCTATAGCCGCCCTTTTGCACCTCAGGAACAGCGCGTGGACCGGGAGCCAAGTCGGTCTACGTCCGATCGGCCATCTTGCCTGGCCACGCCCCCTTAAACAATTTTTTATTGTTTTTTATTCTTTTTGCTATGGTTTCAATTAACTGACGCAAATAAAAATGTACATTTAAATTGAAAATTGACTCCAGAATGAGTCAAGTCAGTGACAAAGGTGATGCCTTCTAGTAAAGAATGCAGAGGGTGCCATACCAGCAGTCTGTTTTCTGCCTATGAAAAATGGCATTCTGAAGCCTCTCCTTTGTATAACCCTGTAATCAAAATGACGAATAAAATGTGATCCACAAAGTCATTTGATCAGTGTCAGAATCTTATATGTGGGACACCTATGGTTCAGTATACAGCTGGTGGTTTTGAAAACATTAGATTTAAATGTAGTAAGTAAATGGAACTTTGGAGATATAGGGAGCTATTCAAAGCTTGACAGATGTAGCACATCCGCCAAAAAATGAGAGATGTAGAGTGTATAGCCATACAGAAAATGTAATTAGGGCGGACAAGATGCATTTTCTTTACTCACTTAGTCCTGCACCTTCCATACTCTAAATAATCCCATAGAAGTTTGCTTGATCTTCTTCAGACTAGTGCAACTATGATTTCTGGCCGAAGACCTAGTCCTTCTGGGATGTCTACAGTATTAAAATATAGTTTGCTATCGGCATTGGTTGGTTATGAATTAATTCTATTAAGTGGTGTAGCGGTGCCTAATAATCCTGAAAGGTGTAAAACTAACAGAGGAGGTATTAGAAATGCAAACTGATGAATACTCTATGGGTAAGGTCTGTAGAGGCTCGGTTATGTTCTAGGTCGATTTAAAATGTCCAGCAAAAGATTGCATTTAGACTTTATTGTGCACCAGTCCATATGGTGAATCTGGATTTGTGTACTTCAAACTTATGTTGCTCCTGTCAATTTGTAAGAAGAAAGTGGAACAATAGGATGTGAAATCTCCAGGAAGTGGTAAATGTCTGAGGAGCAAAGTTGATCAATTTGATCTGGTAAGGAATTCCAGAATACATAAAACACTGTGACTGGATTTTACTTTAAAGGTAAATCTGTTCATTATATTTGCAGTTAAGGAGCATTACACATGGCGTACGTTTCACTGATCACATACATACCTCTCAAACTGATTAATTTGTGTACATTAAAAAAAAAAAAGTTTTCTGCTTTCATATTTAATTTAATAGTCTTACTATGCTTGTTTTCTTTTGCATTCTTTAATTCAGCTTCATAGTGGGCTTTTGACATGTCAAGTGCTGTATGCAGAGGTTTGAGGAAATTCTTCTCAATCCAGGCAAGTTCAGTCCATATTTCAGTCTGTTTTTTAAAAAAAAATGTAAAGAAAACACTCAAAAACAATCTTTACTGTTTAAGAAGTAAATCCTTCTAAATACGTTTCAAAGCAGTGCCTCTTTACAAAAAAGTGTTACTGGCAGTAACAAACACAAATTACACCAACATTATTTTGCTGCATAAACAGTGTAAATGTAGTCTCAAACAAACTTCTACCTCTTTGAGGGTGGGGGGCTAAATCACCATAAACAAATAGCAACATAATGTATACTTTATTTAGCAACAGTTTATTTTTAACACCTTTTTTATTTGAAGAACTTACAAGATTTCTTGCCGAACTACGATTAATTGCTCAATACTGAAAATTTAAAACGAAATGCAAAGATCCTACAGTTTTGTACGGCAGTTTCCTTGCCCAATAAATTACACGTCAACTACTAGATTTTGTCAATCCAACACACACTTTCTCCCACACGATCAGTTGGAGGCACAGCAACTTTGAAGACACGACCAAATGCAGATTTTAGCTCACTTATCAAATGATTTAAAGTGATCATGTGCCCCCAGAAGATCCTTAATCATTTTGTCTTGGTTCCAACTTACATCTGAACAACAAAAGAGGGAAACAGAGGAAAAAGAAGAGGACTCATCCTCCAAAATATTATCAAATAACTGAAAGAAGTCACTCCAAGAAAATTGGAAACTATGTCAACCTCGTAGTGGAAAGGAAAAAGGTTTTTCTTTTAAGTAACCCTCATCCACCAGGGTTACCCGTTGGTAGCATGCTTCATCATAGGGTTCATCCCATATCTGCTAAGGAACACTGATAGTATGTTTTGCCTATACACTTACACTGATTGCAATGATATTTGGAGTGTTTTTTTTTTTTTTTAAACGGTGCTAAAAATATCTGGCTAGTAGGAAACGGACCATTTTATTCAACCCCTAGTCAATATGATAAAAAAATGGGGATGACGAGAAACTATTAGAGTAATTGACCCTTTGTATATCTGGTCAACTAGTTTTAAGCCCTACCCAAAGGCTTTTCATCAGGACCTAAGGGGATTACTCCCTGTTACCACTCCTCCAGTCATCAAATCTCTCAATAAGTGAAAAAATAGATATAACGAAAATACATGAAAATAAAAGTATACAGCACCTATTTGGTCTGTTCTTATGTTTTATGTAAACATGCCCTAGTTAGGCCTCATGAGTCCAACCGGGGGAGAAGGGACGCCTGTAGTCATACTTTCGTCAAGGCTACTCCCTCGTTATGGGATTACTCGTTCGCCCATGGTTCTGGGAAAAGGCTTGGCTGCTGCTGCTGCAAAAAACACAAGCAAAGTTTCTGGGTCAAATAGAGTCCGATAGAATCTGTTCCAGTGTTCTTATAACAGGGAAACAGGGTGCGGGAACACTTGCCTACTCACAGTCAGGCAAAGTGGAATTCCATACGGTGACTGCGCTATGCCTAACTCATCATCAGGGTCTGAATCTCAGCATTGCACTGCATCCTAAGGATACCAATACCTTACACTGCACTGTATGTTATTGGTACTAAAACACTGCATGCCACTGGGTGCTAGGCATACACATATGGATAAACTACAGCGACATTTTGGGGGAGTACTGCCAGTAGGATGCCCTCAAAATGTGAAAAATGACGATTATATCTCAAATACGGTCTTTCATTTCTCGTCTGTTTTACTATAAATACTGCTAAAAGGAACATAATATTGGACAGTAAGGCAAACCTACAGAATCAAGCAAGATGAATGAGAAGTCAGGTGCTGGGTGGTAATATTGTTAATTAGACACATACTAAGCTTTTTGTTATTTGCAAGCATTGTGATCAGCCCCTAAGGATGCACAGGTGAGGCCTGCTGCAAGGTGTTGCAAGACCGATGTGCATACTGCTGGGTCGAATCTGGGGTGGCATGGTGAGCAAAATGATGGAATAGGATGCGGCCCAAATAACGGTTTAAATACATTTAAGCATTCTTTCTAGGGCTGCACCACTGGAACCAAGCTACACCAAACAGATGAGCCCCAATCAGTGTAAAACCGGTCTTGGGTTTCTTCTGTTCCCGTTCAGAGCGGGCCTGGCTGGGCCATTCGGGCTGGACTGTTCATAGTGGAGCCCGACCAAGGTTGATCTGCAGGTAGCTGGATCTAACCTGAGCTGGCACAATGAGCAAAATAATGATGGACTGGGATACGGCCCTGAGTAACTACCGTAATTGGATTAAAAAGTAAGTGTGTTGCTGAAGAGGTGAGCGAGGTGTTGCAGCAGACTGGCTATGCGCACTGTGTCATAACAACCCTAATGTATGTGAGAATACTGCCCACACAGGATTTAAAGCACTTTCTCTAATACTAAGGACAGTTACAAGACAAGTAGCAGCATAATATGCTTTTTCAGAACAGTAAAAATGTGCATCTACAGTGCAAGATTCTCAGTTTGTGAGAAATAAGTATGGATGACTGTTACGCGTGTGAAAACCTGGTTGTGAATTGCTCAGGCTTGCAGATATCATTTCTGTGTCTAGCTCAACATATTTTTTTTCACTTTAACATTAGAGAAAATTACAGATGTACTTTTTTCCCCCCCAAGTTTGATTGTGCATACATAATTTACTACAACTAAGAGAATGTTACTTAACCTGTACGCATCTGTTTGTGGCATGTAGTGCTGTAGATTCACATGCTCTGCATACTCCTGCCAACTAGTTTTGGGCCCAGAAGTGTGCAAGTTATTTTTGTTTGAAAAAGTCATTCGAGCCATGAGGTATTGTGACTCCTCCTCTTGTTGGTAAGGCACATGGGCATAAACTCCATTGTTAGCTTGTTTTCCTGCACGGCGGGTGAGGATGAATGTGGAGAGAAGTGATGTAAAGACAGATATGTCCATGCAAGAGAGAACTATAGGAGTGTGATTACTATAACAGTCACAGGCATCCAGGGAGGAGGGTGGGAGCATTTGAATCTATATTTTATATAATTTATATAATCTATATGCCACTAACAGATGCTTACAACGTAAGCAACATTTTCATTTGAAGCACTTGTGGCTGTAGATACACATGCGCTTCATAGACTGTAAAACAGTCTCCCCCCACCAAAAACAAACTGTGGCTAGCCTTTGGGTATTGCAGAAGACAAAAACAGTGTACAAAGTACTGCCCAGCCAACGTTGGCTGGTCAGCACATGCACACAGTAGTGTTTTGTGAAGGTGTGTGGTGTGGACCATGTAGCCGCCTCACAGATGTCAGCTATGGGAATGTTTCCCAAGAAAGCCATAGAGGACCCCTTTTTCCAGGTAGAGTGGGCTCTAGGAGGAATAGATAAAGCCCTTTTGGGTTTTGTGCAGCATGTTTGGATACATTTGACTATCCATCTGGCTATGCCTGATTTAGATAGAGCCGCCCCTTTATGAGGTTTGGAAAATGCAATAAAGAGCTGTTGCGTCTTTCTGAATGGTTTAGTCCTTTTAATATAGTACGACAGCTCACTTTACATCTAAGATGTGCAAAGCCTGTTCCACAACTAAGTCAGGTCGTGGAAAGAAAACAATAAGTTCGATGGACTAGTTAAGGTGGAACAGGAAAACCACCTTTGAAAAGAATTTGGAGTTGATGCGGCGTACAACCCTATCCCTGTGTACTTGAAAGAAAGGTTCTTCTAGTTTAATGCCTGGAACTCAATTACACGCCTAAGTGAAGTGATGGCAACACAGAATGCCAAGTTCCAAGAAAAAAATTGAAAGAGGCAGGAATAGAGGGAATCAAACGGGGGACCCATATGTCTTGTGAGTACAATATAGAGATTCCAAATTGGGGCTCGGAGGACCCAAGGCGGGATGACCCTCTTGAGGCCCTCCAGGAAAGCCTTAATGACTGGTATTCGGAAAAGGGAAGACGTGGTGCCTGTTCTGAAGATAGGCATGTAACTGCAGCCAAACGAAGGAGAATAGAAGTGAAGGCCAGACCACACACACAGAGAATGGCGGAGGCACTATGACGCGGCTAAGAAAGCGTTGTATCTGACCTCCGTCAAGGTTTACCATCGTGCCATATGTAGAGCCCGCGCGGCGTTCTACTCGGAAGAATTCCGCAATAGCTCTAATCCATCTAAATCAATATTCAAGGCCCTTAAAGATCTTTTGGCTAAAAGAACCTCTTCTCCGGTATTGGCTTCTACCTCTCATTGCGAGGCTTTGGCATCCTTTGTTTTGGAGAAAGTGCAAACTATTTACCGGGCGTTTTCTCTTACGGGGCCACCGTTGGGGACTCTGGTGGCTATCCCGGGTCTCCCCACCTTGGAGTCTCTTCCTCTGCTTCTACCGGAGGAATTTGATGGAGTAACCCAAAAAATCAAGTCTGGATCACCTCTGGATCCATTAAGGCCTATCTCCTTCAGAGATCAGTCCTTTGTGGGACGCCCTATAGTGCGTTCTCTTATTAACAGCTCGCTGGCGACGGGCATGGTCCCAGCTAAATGGAAGCGGGCAGTGGTCTCTCCCATTTTGAAGAAGCCTTCATTGGACCCTTCGAAACCGGAGAATTACCGGCCAATTTCTTTACTCCCCTGGCCGGCAAAAGTTATGGAGGCCCATGTTAACCAGGAACTTTCTGACCATCTTATTCGAGCCAATATCCTGGATGATACTCAGCATGGGTTTCGTGCTGGGCATAGTACGGAGACAGCCCTTCTCGCCATGGTGGAACATCTGCGTAGGGTGCTGGATGGGGGACAGACGGCGGCGCTAATATTATTAGATCTGAGCGCCGCCTTCGACACTGTCTCGCACCACATCCTTCTACGTCGCCTGGAGGAGATAGGCATTGGTGGGTCTGCCTTACAGTGGTTCCGTTCCTTTCTTGACGACCGTTCCTTTTGCGATGCTATACCACCTTACCAGTCCAAATTCCATCCTCTGGGCTTGGGGGTGCCGCAAGGTCCCTCGCTGAGTCCTACGCTTTTCAATCTTTATGTGAGACCGCTGGCTGATGTCGTCAAGCAGTGGGGCATGACGATGGTCTCTAATGCCGACGACACTCAGCTAGCGGTCACTATCAGCGGGGATGCTGAGCATGATGCCCTCAGGTTCCAGAGTGGACTGAGGGCGGTGGCGAGTTGGATGAATGTAAATTGTCTCCAGCTCAACGCTAAAAAGACTGAGGTTATGGTCGTCGGGAAGGGGCGGGAGCTTTGGGGAGATAGATGGTGGCCACCGGAGCTTGGGCCAGTTCCAACTCCGGTCACGGAGTTGAGAAACTTGGGAGTATGGCTGGAGCCCGCTCTCAATTTCGTGGGGCATTCTAAGAAAACCGCGGCCTGCTGTTTTGGGGTTCTTCGTGGCCTGAGATCCGTCTTGAAGTTTTTCGACCCTCCAATGAGGCAGCTGGTGGTTCAGGCGACTGTAATCTCTCGCTTGGACTATGCCAGCTCCCTCCTGGTAGGGGCAAATCAGGCGGAAATTAGCCGCCTCCAACGCGTCCAAAACGCAGCAGCCAGAGCCATAGTTGGCTTGCCCAGGTCTTGCTCTGTTTCCAGGACTCTCCGATCCTTGCATTGGCTGCCGGTGAAAACTAGAATTAATTTTAAAGTTCTATGCCTGGCCTTTAAGATCCTGAAGGGCTTAGCCCTTCGGATTCTTCAAAATCTTTTGTCTTTTTATGTACCAACTCGCTCTCTGAGATCAGTGGGCCAAGCACTTGTGGTGGTCCCGAGGTTTAAGCTTAGTCGTATGGGAGGTCGGTCCTTTCAGGTGAAAGCAGCAGTGCTGTGGAATTCTCTCCCGTTGGAGATTCGCCTGATGGACGACCTTCTGGCATTTCGTAAAGCTTTAAAAACCGTATTATTCTAATTTCTCCCCTTTAGTGTTCCCTGTTTTTTCTTTCTGTTGTTGTTAGGTGCGGCTATGTTTACCTTGTCATGCGCCAGGACGCCCCTTAGCTGGGGCAGCTGTGCGCAATACAAATGCCCCTAACATAACATAACATAACATCTGCAAATGGAGTAAGTAGCAGACAATGTTCTGGATCCTGGGTTTCAAAGGGGTCCATTTGTTTGAAATTACAATGATTCTCAAAACGTTTCCACCCAACAGCGTAACAGACCTGTGTTGTAGGCCTGCGTGCTTCCTTCAGGGTGCTCATGCATTCGGATGGTAAGTTAAGGTACCCAAATTCTAAGACCTCAGGAGCCAGAACAAAAGATTGAGTGACTTGAGTGCCTGAGTTCTTCATGGTTCTGCGTAAGAAGTTACAGCATGCTGGGGAGCCTCTTGTGCGGAACCACTGAGAGTTCCAGCAGGGTCATGAATAAGGGCTGGCGGGTACAAGTGGGGGCCACCAGGATGAAGGTGCTGGACATCTGGTGTAGCCTTCGAACCACAAAAGGAAGTAGGGGAAAAAGCATAGGCAAATGTCCCAGACTAGTTCATCCATAGTGCGTTGCCTATGGACTGTAGGTGTGGGAACCTGGAGGCGAAGCTTGAGTTTTTGGTATTCTCTGTGTTGGCAAAGTGGTCTCTCAGTGGGAACCCCCATTTTTGAAAGTATATGAGAAGGACTTGTAGGTGGAGTTTCCACTTGTGGACCTGTTGCCACATCCTGCTGAGGAGGTCTGCAAAGTCGTTGTCCTCTCCTGAGAGGTACTACCCCAACAGGTGGAATTTGAACAGAGAGGACCACTGCAAAATGCTCTGGGGAGGTGAGAGATGTGGGGAGATCAAGTACCGCCTTGTTTCTGAAGGTAGTACATGGCCGTCATGTTGTCCTGCCGGATAAGGACAACCTTGCCTGTCAAGTGGGGCAGAAAAGCCTTCAGCACTAGTTGGAAGGCTAACAGCTCACATTAGTTGATGTGGAGACCCTGATGTCTGGGTTTCCACTGGTCTTGGGACAGTCAGGTCCTGTAAGTGCACCTCTCATCCCATGAGTGAGGTGTCCAATGTGATGGTCATCTGCAGAACTGGGCCGAGAAAAGGCCGCCACTGCAACAGGTTGTTGGTGTTCAACCCTGCAAAGAGCGATGAATGTGGCAGCCGAACAACATTAGATCGTCCCAAAGATTCTGCTTGGATGGATCTGTACATGTGTAACCTGGCATGGGGGACGATAGCACTACAGGTGGCCATTCGGCCGAGGAGGCACATGACTGTCCTGACCGTGACCTGTCGGCCAGGTTGGAAGGGAGGAACCAGTGCCTGAAAGGACTGTATTGGAGCAGGGTTGGAGGTGGCGTTGGTCATAAACCTTACCTCTTGTAAAAGTTTTATTGTAACCTGTGTGTGTTCGCAACACTGTTGTAGAGTGGCGCTCTGGATCAACCAGTTGTTCAAGTAATGGAGGACGTGGGAGAGCGGCTAACATTGCGAGGTTCTTGGTGAACATTCAAAGTGCTGTGGTGACCCCGAAGGGAAGCACCTTGAACTGGTAACGTTTTCCGCTAAGCACAAACCCGGGAGAGAAGCGATGCGCTGGGTGGATTGGTATGTGGAAGTAAGCGTCGTTGAGGTCAAGAGAGGCCATGAAGTAGCCTTATTGTAGCAGCGGAATAACAGCCTGAAGCGTAACCAAGTGAAAATGCTCTCAAAGGATGTATTCGTTGAGGGGCCTGAGATCTAGAATAGGTCAGAGGGAGCCATCCTTCTTGGGGATTCAGGAGTCCTGTGCCCTCAAGATGGTGTGGCCCCTTTGAGGATGAGCGATATGACCGCTTCCCTGAGCAGACGTTGGTGTTCTGGGGAAGAGTCTGTGTTTGTGGGGTGGTATGGTGGGAGGCATGAACGTAAGCTTCAGACAGTAACCCGGTTGGTAATGTCTAACACCCACTGGTCGGAGGTGATGTTCCGCCACGAAGGGAAGAACCTTTGCAGGCCCTCCCCAACAGTTGTTGTGTGATCAGGGGGAGAGGGAGGTAAGTCAGGGTGGTGGCAGCTCCCATGGGGGAGCCACCCTTTAGCGTTGCTGCCCTGGTAGGAACCCCCTAAAGTAACCTTTAGAGGAGGATTGCTAGGCCTGTGGGAGATGGAAAACTGTGGAGGCTTCAGGGAATGTGTTCTTCAAGCCTCCACAATAAGGTGTACAGCAAAAGGGCCGGTGAGGGGCAGATGTTTGCAGGATGTGCAAAGCCTTTGCCATCTCTGTACCTTTCTTTATTTCTTTCCAGCATTTGGTCAACCTGAGGCCCGAATAGATGTTGGCCATTGAACGGGATGCTGAGCAAGAGTTGCTGGACGTCCAGCTTGAAGCTGGATATACGGAGCCATAGAGCCCATGGAGGAGTTACTTGAGTTGACACCCCGAGCTGCAGTGTCGGTGGCATCAAGGGGACATTGAATCATGGTATCGAGATGAGTTTGCCCTCGGAGACTAGCTAGTGTGCCCTCCTTCCCTTATCCTCTGAGAGAAGCCGGAAGAGCCTCTCCATTTCATCCCAGTGGGTGTGGTCGTAACGGTAGAGCAAACCTATAGAATTTGCGATGCGTCACTTATTGCCTGACTATGTTGCAACTCTTTTGCCTGCGGCCTCAATCTGTTTGCTCGCCTTTTAGGGTGGAAGTTTGTCACCGGTGCCCTTCAAGTTTGCTCGCTTGCAGGCGGTGTGTACCACCAAGCAGTCAGGGGGTAGTTGGCCCCAAATGTAGATAGGATCAGTTGAGGATACTTTATACTTTTTATATAATTGGGGAGGGATAACCCCGGCTCTGACTGGGGATATATGGGGCTGGTCGCAACATGCTCGTGAGTATAGACAAATATGTAGTCAAACAGTGGGTGGTGGAGAGAGTTTCAAAAAGGAAATCCTCTTCTATGTGTTCGACATGTATGTCAACCCTGTGGTATGAAGCTACCCTAGCTACCAACTCGTGGTAAGATGTGGAGTCATCAGGGGGTGAGGGCTGGGCATAATTCGGAATCAGTGTCCCCTGGAGAGTCCACATTGGGGAGCCCCAGGCATCGCTATATGGGGTGTATCATGGGTATCCCCCCCTTTCCCCATTGTACCTCTTTGTCTGAGTGTGGTGACCCCTGAGGTGTATATGAGAAGGGGTCATGTGGTGATTCAGGCAGGGATGGAGAATGCTATTGTTATAAACCCCAATGTAGGCCTAGGTAGTTGCACAACCCTTTACCTACATTTGTCCTACCATTGTTTTACATTACGGGTCTGACACTGACCTTTTACCTAGTTAGGTGCTGAATAAATGTTGTGTGGTTTTCTCCAAAATCTAGCCTCACTTATTATGCATGAGGATTCTCAGTATCACAGCAGGATTAACATCATCTGCATAATAACTATGTATAAGGGTCACTAATATTGTCATCCTTGACCGACATGACCATAGTGTACATCTAGGTAGAAACCCGGAGGGTACCTTTTGGGTATATAAGCACCACATCTTCGCTGACATGAGATGCTGAGGTCCCTGCATGCAGACACTCCAACATGCAGTGATCGAATATCCATTGCAGGGGTGTTCATCTCGAGACCAAGGAGGGGTCCTTTGCTCTCCCACATCAGGTAATGGACTTGGCTCTATTGTAAGGGGAATCTTGGCTATACCCATAAATACATGCTAGGTACACTTCGGTACATCAACTTAGGGTTTCAATCGTAGAAGTACGCATTTTATTGTTCTGTATCTATATGCCTGCATATATTCATTGTTTTAGTACTATGATAGAATTCTACTTTTCTTTACTCTGTTGGTGCTCATAACGATATACATATGTTTATGTCTAATGATTGCTGCAGCACACGTATTTTAGAAGAGAGTGACGCTGGTTCAATAAATACTTATTGAGAACGTCCCCACCATTTATTCTGTATATCTCTCTGAGACAGGATGAGCATGAGTGACTAAGAGAAAAGTACTGTACGGTTTCCACAATGCCTGGGCTGTGAGGGTTGTCATGTTCGATAGTTGCCAGAAACTATTCTCTCCTTGGTAAGAGAGACTCATAATGGCACTGTGAACTAGCCGGTCTACAGACTAACATAACCTTTGGGGGTGTCTGGAATCAGTCTTGACACCAGTCCTTTAGTTTAGGTTGTCTAAATGCGTAGATCCTATATAGATTTATAGGAACTACACAACACTATGTTCTAGGTGGAGATGAAGGGGTGGTGGTAGCTGAATGTTTGGCATGGGGCTGGTGGCTTTGTCCGACTTCTTTCTATGTTTCGTTGGGATGTGCATGTTGAGGGCCTCCTCGAAACTCAGCTGGTGTTTGAGGGTCTGTGGAGCATTCACTGGTGGGCGGGTGAGGATGTGGCATGTGTGCGGGTGAATCCCAATGTGTATCTGCCGTGTGTCAATCTCATTCTGCAGTTTTTGATCAGTACGACGGTTGTGAACACCGAGGGGGTTGGGGCTGGCATAAAAGTCTTCAGGGCAGGTGTCAATTTAGTCTTCGACACCAAGGGTTCCGGCTCCATCCATATGGTCGGTGCCGAGGCTGGAACGAGCAGCACTGAGGCAGCTTACTTCGACGGTTTCGTTGGCACCGAGCCAAGGCAGCCATTTGCACCCAAAGCAGAGGTTTGGTACCGACCATGGCCCGAAGGCAGTGGTGGCCCAAAAGTCGTGCTCTGTGCGTCCAGAACAGCTGAACGCCCCCTTACAGAAGGCTGTTCCACATGCAAGCGATGTTGAGGGGGAGCAGACTCATGGCCATCTGTGCTAGCAGAAAGTCTTTAATCTCCAGATCGGAGCCAGAACTGGCGTTGGGCGAGAAAGCCTCCTAATCAGCAGTCCACATATGCACATGTTGGTCCCCCTCAAGGTCCTGGGTGCCGAAGAGGTGTTGACTTCACCCCTATGTGACATCTCAGAGACAATGGGTCCGACGGTCACAGAGAGTCATTTTCAAGCGGAAGGGACAGCAGGCGGCCTCATTGTGCTCGGGGGAGAGGCAGAGGTTACAGATCTAAAGGCAGAAAGAAAACAATCTAACAATGGAGTCGATGCCCAAGCACATTACCAGCAAGAGGAGGAGTCACAATACCTTGTGACTTGAAAGGCTTCTTCGACTAAAAACAACTTTTACACACTAAATGGCAGGAGCATGCAGAGCATGTGTATCTACAGCCACACATGACACAAACACTTATTGTCAGCCTTTAGTACATGGAGGTCACGTCATCAGCACTTCTTCTTTGGTGGTGAGGACATGACTTCCAAATTATAATACTGGGTCTCTGAGAAATGTTTGTTGCTCGTACTTAAGGGCTCATCTGCTGACTAATTAGTGGAATTGCATTCTCAACTGCTCTAGGTAGGAGCCACAGGTTTCATACTGGTGACATCACTACACCCCTATCACTAATGCACAAGTGGAGTTCTGCTAACCAACAAAAGATGGACAGTGCAGCGGCAGCGCTAGTGGCCGTAAATGCACTCACTGTGCCTCCAATGAAACTAGGGGCACTCTTTCTTGTCCAACAAGGCCTTCGAAAGGCTCCCTGCTTGGGGATAATTATGTCCATGATGCCCAAGCAGCAAACTTTCCGCTTCAACCAGAGACTACAGATTGGTTGAGGAGTGCCGACAACACACAAGAGATAACTCCAGGCAAAAACAGCCTTAACACTCCCCTTAAGGGGGAGTGGGGTTAATTGCACTAGACTCGCAGGGTGAATAAATGATTGACGTCCCTCTAAGATGGTGTAACTCCTCTGCCAGACCAAGCAACAGCATGAAGAGCAGAGATTACTTCATAGATCTGCCTCTCTGTGTTAAAAAACTGACCCCCATAAAAGCACAACTTTCCCAGTCCTAGTGCATTCCACAGGCAGGTCGAAGAGGGAGAGTGAGGTTAAATAGTTGTTCTGCTATTTCAGTAAAGAAATGTCCCCTAAATCGTAGAGGACAGACAAAATGACTGCACCTCACACACAGGCATAAGGACCAGCTCCCCTAAACCCTACAGCAGGTACAGCATTTCCATTCTTATGTAAACAGTCTTACATAAAATGTAAGTAAACATAAAACATTCTAAAGCATACTATTCCATCACATTCACATGCCATAAAAAATAACAATTTTGTCAAAGGCAAATGCCATACCACACTTCATCCCAAAAGTTCTCCCAATAATAATGGGACAGGAATGCGTCTAAAGTGTAACTATGAAAAGTCCACTTACTTAACATCACTGTGGTTTTGCCTGTTTCTATCCCAAGTTATATGCCTATTTACTTGTTTGTTACAGTTGTTATGAATTGCCTGCCCTGCCACAGCGAAAGAAGATACTCCTGAATCTGCAGCTTCAACTGAGGTCAGATGCTCATGCCCTAGAGTTCTGGGTACTACACTTTCCTGGCTCAATCCTGTGCCAGTAGGTTGATTTGGTGCTAGTCATTCTTGATCTTCAAAACTCTAGGCAGGATAGGTGGCAGGAGGAAGAGATACAGGCGTCCCAAGCTCCACTTCAGGTGGAATGTTTCTCTGAGAGAGCCATTTTGTGAACTTCAGCATGCCAAAGTGCTGACATTGCACGTTCTTGGAGGTGGTGAAAAGATCGAGCCAAGGGTTCTCCCCATTCCTGTAAGATGCCTTGTGCCACCTCCATGTGTAATTGCCATTTGTGGTCCGCTAGGCATTCGTGGCCGAGTTCGTCCCCCCTGGTCTTTATAGATCCCGCCAGGTGATTTACCACCATAGAAATCCCCTGCCAGTCCTGTCAATCCCAGAGACGTAAAGAGTCCTGGCACAGGACCAAATACCCCACCATGTCCTACTTGTTGCTGTGAAGAAAAGAAGTTATGGGATTGGGAGTGCACTCCTAGATTTTTCAATATTGTCCTATTTTTCAGAGTAATTCTGTTGTGGGATAGTGGTGCAGCAGCGAAACACATGCTGCCAGATCGTGTGTGAGAAATCAATGAGTTAAGCCAAGTACTTGTACCCGGGTAAACTGCGCACTATTCACTGAAGGAAACCTTCCTTGTTTTAAACACTTTTTTATAAACCATTAGTATTGGTTTTCATATACATTGCATACGTAAACACAAAATTCAACATTATATATTCAATGATTCAAATTGAAAATTATACAAGAACATATGCATCTTTCAAATGACTTATAATATTGTTTTTCAATTTATTTTATATAACAGTCATTCGATGTCTAAGTTGTCGATGGCTTGTTTGCTGGAGCCCAATGCATTTCGGGACTAACCAGTCTCTTCATCAGGGGCCAATCTTACATCAGATGTTAAAAGGACGCGGAGTCTAGAAACCAGAACAACCCTGATGTGAACGCGCCAAAAACTCTGTGTCTCCGCTCTCGCCGGAACTTAGCGACGCGGTCAGTCACTGTCTGTATACTACCAACCCACGGGTAACCTCCGTAACTTCCCGTCTGTATCTCTCTACTTGTTGCAGTACCACGTAGCGGTGGTGTTATCGGTAAGCACCTGTAGCAGCCTACCTCTGTTGGTAGACAGAAAGGCCTTCAATGCCAAGCTAATAGCATGCAGTTTTTAAAAATTGATATGGCGTTAGGACTCCATCAGACAGTCGAATTCTTTGATATCCACCTCTCCCAGATGCCCCCCAACACAGAAGCAAAACATCAGTCACCACTGTCAGGTCTGGGTGGAGTTAAGGTGAGGGGGTCTGTTGGTGACCCAATCACGATCTAGCAGCAACCACTGCAGGTCTTTTACAGTCTCTTCCCAAATCTGGATAAAGTCAGACAAATTCCCCTGGTGCTATTTCCACTGGTAATTGAATGAAAGGGTGTGCAGTTCCTAGGACAGGGGAAGGTAGTCAGGTCAGTGGAATAGCCTCCAATTGGAGTAAGTGCCCTCACAAACCCCGAGAGGTGTCATGCTTCATCATCTAGGCGTGCTCCTCATCGGGCTGGTGCTGCAATGCCTGACGGGCAACAGCGAAGGGGGACTCTTTGCCGGAGATCTTTTTATAATAAAATACGTTGGGTGAATGATCAAAGAGGCTGACAAAGGGGGTGCGATAGTAATCATGTCATCCACTGATTAAAAGGAAGAATGCCTCTGCCAATTGCAAGACAATCAGTACTATAGAAGACCAGACTCCTGGATCACAAAACATGAGGCAGATTTTCTCACCAATGAAAACGCTAGATTAGCCTACTTCTACCCTTTGCCGAAAATTCATAAGGGTACCCTGCCTCCACCAGGAAGACCCATAGTGTCTGGGATAGGGTCCCTTTTGGAACCTCTGTCAAAATTCTGCGATCATTTCTTGAAACCTTTGGTGAAAGTTCCTTCATCTTTTGTCCAGGTCACAAGAGACGTCCTGAATCTAATCGCAGTGACAATACTAAGATACCCCAAATGGATTTTATTGTGACCCTGGATGTAGAGGTCCACAAACCTCCTCCAGCAGGCCACACATGAAGTTATAGAAGAAATTCTGAGATCAAGGAGCTGGACGTCCCCAAACCTAACAACTTTATATTGGAATTCGCAGCCATAGCTTTAACAGAAAACATCTTTCAATTTGAAGACTGTCTCTTCCACCAGATGCAGGGGACTTCAATGGGTAGCACCTTCGCCCAGAGTCTGGCGTGTCTGTACATGTTGGACTTTGAAGAAAAACACATTCAGTCCCCTACTAATCCCTTCACAGAGAACATTATTACATGACGTCGATACATGCATGACATTTTAATTTTCCGGAAGGGAAGTAGGGAGAGGGTCACCCAATTTATAGGGTGGATCAACAATCTGAACTTTTACCTAAAATTTACCGTCAATGCCTCGGAGAAAGAACTTCCATTCCTAGACTTACTTATCAGTCTGCCAGCGGGCGAATTGCATACAAAAACTTTTAAGAAGTCAACTGACAGCAACAGTCCCTTACTGTTCAGCAGCCATCATCCAAAAGCCATGTGGGAGGACCTTCCTTATGGGCAGTTTTTACGACTACGACGCAACTGTAGCAATCTGAGTAACTTCAAGATTCAATCCAATGATCTAGCAGCACACTTGGCTAGATGTGAGTACCCTCTAAAAAACATAAAAACTGCACAAAAAAGGGCCCGCAACAACAATAGTGAAGCTCTCCTAGATTCACGAGTAAAACAAAGAGACAGATAAACTCACATGCTTCACTACATACACGCCCTTAGGGCATGTATGTGCGCCACATGTGCACACATGCACGATTCAGGGGTGCAACAGGGTGTCAATGTGACACCCTGCCACCCATGAATATGCTCTCCCTATTACCGATTCGGTATTTACCGAATCGGTAATAGTGAATGGCTTCCCATTCATTCCTATGGGCCTCCAGGCCCATAGGAATGAATTGGAAGGGATGCATTATTGCCGATTCGGTAAATACTGAATCAGTAATACCGAATATTACAGATTCGGTAATAATTACCGAATGTTTACCTACATTCTATTTACCGATTCATAAATACCGAATCTGTAAAATTCGGTATTTATGATTCGGTAAATAGAAATTATCTACATATGGCCCATAGTGTGGGGTTGAATGATTACATCCCGTGGGGTGAGCTAAATAGGTGATCGCTCACCACAACCTTTAAATGAGCACCACAATTGTTTAGGATTTCTCACTCTGCACTTCCTAACGAACTAGTTTATATGTACAATACATGGAGGATGTCCCAAGTGGTACTCCCCAACTAACATATTCAAATACATGATACAACACCCAGTGACCCATTCCCCTTTTTATACTGTTCCTTGTGACACTGGTTCATATTAGAATTACCACTCCTTGATACACAAACATCTATAAGGAGGGAGGAGATTTCCTTAGACACACCCAGGTGATTACTTGTATGCCGCAAAGGTTTATTTATTGCTTTACTTCAACAGAAGAAAAACGGCTCACCAATTTCTGGCTCAACCCCAAATTACCTTAAACTACTATTCCCGATCCTTAGATCGTCCGTGACTTTTCTTAAAGAGCAGTTCTGTCCCCGACCCACCCAAGATGGCACCTTTAGTCTCCATTCTAGTCTTCGCACAATAAGTGCTGCCACAAGTATAATTCCGCCTGCCCAGCTATCTCGAAATGGGAGACAGAGCCAGGGTAGGAGGAGAGGTATTTGTCCCGCCAATAAGAGTGAGTACAGAATGCTAAGAACACATCTGGCATCTACCGGGGAAAGACATCTGATCTCTTGAACACTCTCGGTTTATTATTTAACCACCAGGTCGTGATTGAGCGGCATACTCTTTAACTTTCCCGTCCATCTTAGACCAACTTAAATCGGGTGAGTGATTAACTCGACAATTGTCAAAAAGTTCGGTTTTTGTGGAAACATTCCACCAAACAGCCTTGGCTATCCAAACAAGTGATATATTTTCAAACCCGGATGTGGGTGCAACAACAAAGGCACTTAAGGTATACATGGTAAATGAAGCATGTGCTAGCGTAACATCACAGAGCCCCTCGGACATTCATGCACTGGTACTGCCTTGTTAGCATTTCAACCAAAAGTACCCACGCTCACATATTGATTGCCGCATATTGTGGTGGTGCTACTTATGCGTTTAAAGCGCTCATCACCTGATTTACATGAGGGTGTATGTGGAAATATGATGAGAAATGTATTACATTTGCTAATACCGAACAATGTTTGACCAATTTTCAAAAACAAACCTTGTGTTTGTCCTATGTTTTGTTCTGACCCCCCTTTCCCTTTCTTTCAGGTCGGTCCAATAAACAAGGTAGAATTTAGTCTTGTGAAGCACAGCAGGACTGGTTACTCGAACTAACTGCACTCTTTGAAGAACCAGTCACACAGTAGTGTAAGATATAAAAATGTTTTCTCTGTCCTGATGGACTGCCAATAGGCCCCTTAGAGGCTGTATGAGACCAGAAACATGTTAACCACACAACTTTAGAACACGAATGCTCTATAGGACCATTGTATCTCACACGAGCTACACTGATTTTATTTAGATTAGTGAGCCCCACCAATAAAGTTTGGTAAAACCCAGTACCATTAAAACTATTTTAACCACTCCTTTAACTTCACTACTTATCACAGCTCATATACCCTCATTCACCCAACGGCTTTATTATAAAAAGATCTCCGGCAAAGAGCCCCTTTGTGGGTGCCCGTCGGGCATTGCAGCACCGGCCAGACGAGGAGCACGCCCAGATGATGAAGCATGACACCTCTCGGGTGTGTGGGGGAACACTTAGTCCAATTGGAGGCTATTCCACTGATCTGACTACCTTCCCCTGTCCTAGGAAGTGCACACCCTTGCATTCCATTACTACAGAAGAGAGTATGTGTGCTGGACCTAACCAAAAGCTCCCAGTTCCTCTTGCTTGGATGGCTATTGCCACTGGGACATTAAATCCCACTGCAGAACCAGCATATGCCATCTGGCCTTCTTCACCAGCAGAATGTTGGAGGACATGAATCTATCTAGATTGCCAAAGTGGTTATCAGTTAAATTTAACAGAGGTTCTGTATGTGATTGATCAGGTTGGAGTACCTCCGCAAGAACAATGGTCTTCACCTCCACAGTAGGCAGTTGTAAGTCAAGTACTTCAGCCACCCTCTGCATAACAACAGCGAAGGAGGCACTTTCTTCTGGGGCAGAACTGGCAAGAGAAATAAGGATAGTTATCTGGAGGAGTATCCAGGCCACTTGCATCTTGTATTTCCTCTTACCAATTTTTCCTAAGTTGTGGAACAAAATTACCCCTTCACCAAATTGTCATTGCCAAAAAGACTGTGTAAAGTCTGGGCCCTATTGCTCCAGTATCGAAAGCATAGAAGCCTAGGGAAAAGATGCAGTGGGTGGCACTGAAATAGAAGATTGCACTAGAGCCGGTGGTGAACCCGAAGCGAGGTGGGAGGCACAGATAACGCAGAGGTCAGACCTGCCAGCAGAGGCTAAACTGGAGGCCTCAGCGGATCCTTGGGGCCCAAAGGGACACCAAAGAAAGCTTCTAAAGCGCCAAAAATGTACATCACTGCCTCCCTAAAGGACTCTACTTGCTGCATCATCGCCAGACTTGGAAATACTGGATGCATCAGAACTAGGCTCGGAATCTGCTCGGAGTTGGGAGTAAGACCAGATTGATTGTTGAAGCTTCAAGCCTTCTCTGGAGTTTGAGAGTGGCGGGAAGGGGAAAACTCCTGCTTAGATTTCTAATGTTTCTTCTTGGACCTATCCAAAGACTTTGACAGCGACAAGGACCTGTGGGGATGACTTTCGGAGCGGGAACAGGACTGTCAATTGGTCTGGAGTGGTGTCTTTCAACTTATGGCGACATAAAACTACACCTTGCAATCCTATATGGCCTTTGGCTTCATCTGTGCACCATAATCACAAGCACGGGAGTTGTGCTCTGACCTCAAGCACCAGACATACCACGTGAGGGTCTGTCACAGACAGCAGTTTCTGACAGTTCCCGCGCACCTTGAATCCTGTTGACTTAGGAGATGTTCCCATGCTCACTATAAATGACCAAATTTTTTTGCAAACGGATCCGTGTCAGAAGGTGCTGAAAGAAAGAAACTGATTTCAGCACGCTAGCAGTTATATGCGGTTCCACTTGCCACTTCCTAATAGGAACAATGTAGGTCTGGAGACGCATAACACCACGTACCAGTATGCAACAGTGGTGGCCAGCATGGTTCGGGGGTGATGGGTCAGGGTGGAGGTAAAACAGGGGGTAGCTAGTGCAATGCAGTGTTGCGATTGGTCAGAGCGTAGTGGTTCAGTGCTCAGATAGGCAGTGGGAAGCCAGGCATGTTCTCCACCCAAGCTGCAATACAGCCTGGGTGGAGAACATACAAAGTGCGAATGAAATTTTGGCCGGCCCGAGATGGCCAGCCAAACATTCATGCACACTTACAAAGTGTACTCACAATTCCCACTGCTCCCGTCATCAGAGCAACCCCGCCAGCCCTGAAAAGCTGCTGCCGCAGGAACAATTAAAATGATAATACAATCAGTTATCATTTTATTTTTCCTTTATTTCACTGCTAAAAAGCAGTGGAGCCTTAGAGGAGGAGCTGCTACAAGAGTACTGGTTTAAAGTTTAGAGATTCAGTGAGACACCTGGGGAATATTCACAAGTTGAGGAAGCTGCCGTCAAACATATCGGTCAGAAAGCTGTTGGTAATTCTATGGTCCCAGCAGTGGCGGTAGATGTGGTTGTTGCTATATTCAAAGCCATAGATGCATGCAATGCCCACTATGTCATCCCAAAGAAATACTACATTATTAGCTCCCTCCCCAATGCAAAACATAATGCATAACTTGTAACTGCTCAAACCAACAATTAAAACCACTTAATATCCCATTTTTTGCTATCACTAGGCATCTGGTCATTACAAAGATGTCTCTAGACTAACCTAAAAAGGCTTAGCACAGAGTGTGCTCAGCTTGTAAAGGCTTAATATACTACAAGGTCCTCTTCTGCTTCTTTTGCCTAGTAACAGTTTCACATTACTAGACCATACAAAGAAACCTCTGGGGGTGCTGCAGTTACTGGGTAGTGTGTTTGCAAACTAAAGGTAAGACATTGGTGTTAAAATATGGTAAATATTCTGTGTAATGGCAAATATTTGCATATTTACCTTCAGCATGGAATATTACTGTCTCCAACCAGTGATCTTATTAAAGTTTGGAACTGCTGCGGGTAGCTTTTTCTTAACCTAAATTAGCATGAAATGGAAATGAGATTGAAATTCATCTTGAAATTGACTGGGCCCTGTGGAAATCGATTTGAATACCTATGATTGAGATCTATGTTTTTGTAAAATTCTGCAGCATTGCTTGTTAGATTAAAATGAATCCTAAAATGTTTTTTAAATTGTTTACTGATTTGTTTTTCTGTGTAGTGGTTGTTTACACAATCCTAAAAATCCCAGCAACACAGCATTTGATTTCAAATGACCAACATAAAACTAAACCAACCATTAATGAACAAGTTACTTACCTTCGGTAACGATATATCTGTAAGAGACATAAATTAGTTATAGATTCCTTGACTTAGAACTACCCCCAGGCGTCAGACTCGATCCAGAGAATTTTTCATCAGCAGTACCCCTGCGCGTCGAAAGGTGGTGTCGGTGGGCTCCGTGTTCATCATTGGTGTCGTGGTCGCCAGAATTACATCGTGGTAGCTACTTAGACCCCGCCCTCGCATGCTGGCATCAGTTCTTTAACACAACATTCCACGCCAGAAGCGCAGAGCCATGCAAGACACTGACCACTGGTGAAGAAAAACTAGGACCCTGAAAGGAACTCCTTGATCCAAGAAATCAGTTCGCAGAACGGGGAGGATGGGTGGGGCGGTAAGGAATCTATAACTAATCTATATCTCTTCCAGATATATTGTTACCGAAAGTAAGTAACTTGTTCACCTGAAAGAGACAATTAGTTATAGATTCCTTACCTTAGAATAGATACCCCAGCAATACCAACCCCGGAGGTGGGTCTGCGAACTAAGTTCACACCAGAAAGTCCTGGAGAACAGAATGGCCAAAGAAGCCGTCTCTCGGGACTTGGCTGTCCAGGCAGTAGTGTTTGGAGAACGTGTACAGAGATGCCCACGTAGCTGCCTGACAGATGTCATTAAGGGGGACCCCACATCCCAAAGCAGTGGTAGCTGCCGTCGCCCTGGTGGAATGGGCGCGCAGTCCCACTGGAGGCTCCTTCTTTGCCAAAGAGTAGCAAGCTTTGATGCACAAAATGACCCACCTGGAGATGGTCAGTTTGTGCACGGCCCGACCTTTCCTGGCACCCACGTAGCCAATAAAGAGCTGGTCATCCACTCAAAATTGTTTGGTACGATCCAAATAAAAGCAAAGTGCACGTTTAGGATCCAGACGGTGGAGCCTCTCTTCCTCTTTAGAAGGATGCGGAGGCGGGAAGAAGGTGGGCAAAGTGATGGTTTGACCAATGTGAAAGGAAGTAACCACCTTGGGAAGAAAGGAAGGTCTAGTTCTTAGGACGACCTTGTCCGGATGAACAGCCAGAAAGGAAGGCTTAGAAGAAAGTGCTTGAAGCTCACTCACCCTGCATGCAGAGGTAATGGCAATCAGAAAAGCAGTCTTTAAAGTACGGAGTGTGAGAGGATAGTTATGAAGCGGCTCAAAGAGAGCACACATCGGATAGGTAAGAACCAAGTTCAAGTTCCACTGAGGCATTATGAAGCGAACAGGAGAGAAAAGATGAGTAATGCCCTTAAGGAAGCGATTTACAACAGGGGACTTGAAAAGAGAAGGCTGATCAGAAAGCCTAAGAAGGGCTGAAATGGCTGAGAGAAAGCCCTTAAGAGTGCCCAGAGCAGAGCCCTGCTGGGCCAAAGAAAGGAGGAACAAGAGAACCTCAGAAAGAGTGCACAATGCACAAATGTGTTCCATCTCCAGGCGTATACCGTCTTAGTGGAGGGACGCCTGGCTGCCAAGATAACATCACAGACTTCGGGAGGAAGGTCGAAAGCTGTCAACTGACGCCGCTCAATCTCCACGCAAGGAGGTGGAGGCTGGCCAGGTTCGGGTGGAGGACCGTCCCCTGCTGCTGCGACAGAAGATCCTCTCGAAGAGGCAGTCGGATCGGAGGATCGATGGCCATGTGTAACAGCTCAGGATACTAAACTCTTCGTGCCCAATCCGGAGCCACAAGGATGACTTGGGCCCGGTCGCACTTGATCTTCTTCAGCACTCTGGGCAGAAGTGGTATAGGCGGAAAGGTGTATAGAAGACCGCAACTCAACTCACAACAAAAAGTGTCGCCTAGCGAGTGCTGCCTTGGAAATTCCAACGCGCAGAATTGCTGCCATTGCGCGTTCTCTCCGGTGGCGAATAGATCTAACCAAGGCTCTCCCCACTGCTGAAAGAGACCTTGCGCCACCTCCAAATGAAGACGCCATTTGTGATCCATCATGTACCTGCGGCTGAGTTCGTCCGCCCTGGCATTCAGTGAACCTGCCAGGTGTTGCACCACCGGGGATATGCCCTGATGTTCCTGCCATGTCTAGAGAAGGAGAGCCTCTTGACATAGGGTCCATGACCCAACCCCGCCCTGTTTGTTGCAGTAACACATAGCGGTGGTGTTAACCGTGAACACCTGTATTACTCTTCCCTGGACAGAGGGAAGGAAAGCTTTTAGTGCAAGACGGTTCGGCCGAAGCTCTAGAAGGTTGATGTGGAGCCCGGACTCCGCCAGAGACCAGAAGCTTCTGATCTCCGCCTCTCCCATGTGACGGCCCCATCCCAGCAGTGATGCATCTGTCACCACTGTGAACTCTGGTTGGGGAAGTGAACTCTGGTTGGGGAAGTGAGAGCGATCTGCCGTTGACCCAATCCTGGTTCGTTAGCCACCACTTCAATTGACGTGCAGTGCCCTCCGAGATCTGGACGCAATTGGACAGATTCCCCTGATGCTGTACCGACTGGAACTTCAGGTCCCACTGCAGAGCCTGCATATGCCACCTGGCATCATCTACCATCAGGATGCAGGAGTCCATGAGGCCCAGCAGCCTCAGGGTCATTCTGACCGAAACCCGGGATAGAGGCTCAAAGATCGGAATCATAGCCCAAATATCCCAGACTTGCTGTTTGGGAGGATAAGCCCGAAACTGCATCGTGTCCAGAACCGCTCCGATGAAGAGGAGCTTCTGAGAGGGAGTCAGGTGTGACTTCAGCAAGTTGATAAAGAACCCCAGCGAATGCAGGAGGTCCGCCGTAGTCTGAAGGTGGGAGACGACAGCCTGGGGCGAGCCCGCCTTCAATAGCCAGTCGTCGAGCTAGGGGAAGACTGGAACCCCTGATCTGCGCAGATGAGCTGCGACTACCGCCATCACTTTTGTAAACACTCGAGGGGCGCTGGTAAGGCCAAAGGGGAGCATGGTAAACTGAAAGTGCTCGTGGCCTACCGCGAACCGCAGGTAACGCCGGTTGGCCGGCAGACAGGACCTGAGCTAGCGTCAACATTTTGAACTTCTTCCAGAGGAAGCGGTTGACGTTCCTGAGATCCAAGATAGGACGCAGACCTTTGTCCTTCCTGGGCACCAGAAAGTAGTGGCCATAGCAACCACGACCTACTTCTGGGGCAGGAACTCGCTCGATGGCTCCCTTGGCCAAGAGAGCTGAAACTTCCTGTTGGAGAAGGGCCATCTGATCCTCCGACATGCGATGGTGCTGAGGTGGCATGGATGGAGGGGTAGTCTCGAAGGGGAGGGAGTAGCCCCTTCGGACTATCTGCAAAACCCACCTGTCCGACGTGATGGTGCGCCAGTGGGGGAGGTGATGGCAAACCCTGCTGCCCACTGGCGATTGGTGGCCCTGAAAGGTCGGACTAGGAGGGTTTGAAGGCTGCTGCAGAGGGGACTGTGGTTGACTGGCCCACTCGCTGGCCCCCAGAGCCACGGCGGTGGTTCCCACATCCACGCCCACGCAGGGGCTGAAGAGCTTACGCCGGTCTGTGGCTCTGGGCGGGACGTGGCGGGGAAAAGCAGACTGCGCAGTGCAGGTGGGACCTGGTCATAGACCGAGAGTCCTTGAAGCGCTCCAGCGCGTTGTCTGCCTTGTCACCGAATAGGCGACGGCCATCAAAAGGCATGTCCATAAGAGTGGATTGGACATCTCCTGAAAAAACAATCGAACTCAACCAGGCATAGCGTCAAAGGGCTACCGACATGGAAATTGTCCTGCCTATTGAGTCAGCGGTATCCAGCCCACAGCAGATGGTAAACTTTGCTGTGTCTCTCCTTTCGGCAACTGCCCTGGAGAGTACGGCCTGGGCATCCTCCGGGCACTGGGGCAGCACTTGCGCCACCGCATCCCACACGGAGTGGGTATAACGGCCCTCCAGACAATCAGTGTTTAATGACCGCAGTCCCAAGCTGGAGGAAGAAAACATCATCTTCCCAAGATGGTTCAGCTTTTTGGATTCCCTATCAGGTGGTGCGTTAGGGAATGCTACTTTGGAGGTGGAGGCTTGGACCACCAAGCTCTCAGGGCTGGGGTATTGGGAGAGGAAAGTGGGGTCGCCTGGGGCAGAGTGATGCCGTTGGGCAATCATGCTATCCACAGGTGCCAAAAAGGATGTCGGTCAGGGCTTCATTAAACGGCAGCAGGGGCTCCGAAGAGCTCGCTGCTAGTTGAAGCACCTCTGTCAGGAGGTTGGTCCTGACCCCCACCGTAGGTAGTTCAAGGTTGAGAGCCTCGGCTGCCCTACGCAACACCACTACATAAGACACTCCCTCTTCCGTAGCCACGGTGTGGCCCGAAGACGCTCCAGCTGAGTCGGGCAGCCCAAAGATGGCATGCATCGCTTCGTGAAATTGGCGAAGATGGGCAGGAGTCGCTTTGGGTCTCAGGAAGGGGGGGGGAAACTTGGAGTCGACCCTTCAAGCTCCCCACGCGTAGCTGCAGGAGGGGCACCACCCGCATCCCTCGTGGCGTCGGCCGACTGATGGGGAGAAGTCGAAGAGCGACGATGATTCCTCGACTTCTTCTTGTGCTTCGACTTACCTGAGGAGTACGAAGACTTGGACGAAGACTGGTGGTGGTGAATCCACGACTGGTCCCTCGACCTCCCACGCGACGGGGACCTTGAACGGCACGGAGCAGACTGCCGGGCCTCGAGAAGCCTTCGGGACCGCTCCCACAAAGACTTCTGATTCATGGTCCGGCAGTCGGAGCACGACTTGGGGTCATGGTCGTGCTCCAGGCAAAACAGGCACACACGGTGCGGATCCGTTACTGACATCTGTCGGCTACAGGAACCATAAGCCTTGAAGCCGGGCATCCCTGACGTGCACTAAGGGTCGAAGACTCAAAAGTGGTGTCTACAAAAGTCGCCAAAAAGTCAGTCAAAAAGTGACTGGAGGTACCGCTCTCTCCGGTTCTGCGCTGGCTGTTGCAAAAAAAGAAAGAACTGACGACAGCGCGCAAGGGCGGCGTCTAAGTAGCTACCGCGATGTCATCCCGGCGACCACAACGCCAATGACGAATGCGGAGCTGACCGATGCCACCTTTCGACGAGCAGGGGTACTGCTGACGAAAAATTCTCCAGATCCAGTCTGACGCCTGGGGGTAATTCTAAGGTAAGGAATCTATAACTAATTGTCTCTTTCAGATATACAGTTTGTAAAATAAAAAAGAAAGCTCAAACGAAAAGGCAAGTTTTTATTTGTACTCCATGCTTTCCAACTTACTTGATTATCATATTCACTATCTCTGATAGTTAAGTACCTCAGCAGGTTCAGTGAAGCCATTATCCTATAAATTAAACAAAGATTGTTATTGTCATCTATATTTACTCTATAATGTTTGCAAATAAAATATATATGTGTGACCAAAACGTGAATTAACATCTATCACCTAACCTCCCATATCAGTTGAAGCTCAGTTGGTTTTGAACCCTAATGTCATTTGCAAGTGAAATAGATTTAAAATCATAGTACAAAAACATATGATTACGTAAAAATGGAGCTGTTGTTAATGTGCAAATCACGCTTTAATTAAACAAAATTTAAAATGCTAATTGAGTACATAGTGCCCCACTTACATCTACAAAAAGTCTATATCTCCTAATAAAATACTTGTATGTTTTACAGGCTAAGAAAACTTCAAAAACAGATGGGCAATAATGATACAATGGAAATATCCCTTCTAGGAAGTAGCCATTGCTCAGAGCATTGAAATTATTCATACAGGGTCACTGCACATGGTTTTGTTTGATTTGCTTGGACAAGCCACATCGACTGCAATATCTACATCTATGCTTACTCGGTGGTGCTGTACACCCGAGTACTTTGGTCAATTTCCCACAGAAGATACTATATTCCTCCTCAGCCAGCCTGGGTGCTTGCAGAAGCACCACAAGATTCCCAAGCTTCTGCTTAGGACATCTGGTGTTTTCCAGCCGTTTTTAATATCATGCTGCATTGAGTTTTAATGGTTTAACTAACAAACATTTGAACAACGAAGAAACATGCCTGTCACATTGCTACTCCTAAATATGCTAAGGATCATCCAGAGTCCTACAGTATGCCTTCCTCATTGTATAAGCTTTTGATTGTTCAATGTAAATCTAATTTTTTTTCTAAATCATGAAACGCAATGCTGTTCTTGATTTAGATGGGAAGCTCTAGCTAGCTTGCAACAATTGGCAGCCTGAGCAAATCATGCTATTTGCATCCACAAATCTATTTCATTTTACATTAAATTCGATTTTATATTTGATTTGGTGTCTCATTTATCTTGGTGCTCTATGCAACTGCCTAGTTCATATACCTGAACCGGCTGTCTCTCTTGATTGACAACTTAACAACTGCTGAGACCTTTCTAATCACCATAAGTAATTGTACACGGACTCCTTTACTTTCACTCTTTAGTACCCAATCTACTGGGAATGACTCGGATGCACTATTTGATCCTTCTAAGCTGGCCTTCCTTTCTACTACTAAGGCTCTCAAACATATGAAGGGCCAATGGGTTACTGAGCCACCACTGATCTTTGTTGAAGCATTTCCTTCTTAATCATGCAACCTCCATATTAATTACACCTTCTATGTATCAGGTAGGTGGAAAGCCTAGTTATGATCATTGACCCCTGCTTCACCTTTTACTGCTTTCAGACACACTCGTCCATTATCAAGATCTACTGAATGGATGAGAGACTATCAGGGCGAAACTGTTGAAGATATGTAAGCCACAAACATTTTCAGCACTGCTCATAATGCCTTGCTTTTTCACTATACCAGTCGTTCCTAGGAGACAATTTCTAAAACAGCTTTCAATTAGCATTAAATCTCTTTTAGTGGAGCCCCCAAAAAAGATGGAAGACACATATGATAGAAATTGGAGACATAAACTGGAGAAGATGGCAGACACTGGTGTGGCAAAGAAAACACTGATGGGGAAAGCAGACATGCCGGAGAAGAGATGCTGGGGGGATCAGAGAGACAACTCAGGGACACAAGAAATACACAGGAGGGGACGAGGCACTTGTGGATATGACTAAGAGCCATAAAAAAGAAAGAGGAGGTTCATACATGTGGAAGACAGGGCTCACAATGTAAAAAATACTACAGAATGTGGCAAAGGACAGATAAAGCAGATGAGGCATATAGGGAAAATGAAACCATGATAAACACACTGGAGCTATGACAAACAATGGAGACGGTGACTAAATGACACTAACCAAAATGTGTGCCCGTTTCAGACTCTCGTCCACTGCTGAACAGGACTATCCGAAGGAGACCCCAGGCCCTAGAGGTATCCTTTATATGATTATGGAGCCCGCACGCCCGGAAGAGTCATTCATCATCATCTGGCTGGCTGGCTTCTCGTAGGGCAGGTGCTGCAATGCCAGACGGGCACCCACAAAAAGGCTCTTTATCAACAACCTTTTTCCTACGTGAGCCCGCTGAGGTGTGCCTAATCCAATAGTGAACGGTAGTGATGTGTGATGTGCTGCAGGGTGTGGTGAAACAATATGAATTAAAATAGGCTCTAATGCCCTGGACACCTTTATCAGATTCAAAACCTTCTGGTGTTTTCTTATGATTGGAATGTGAAAGTAGGAATTCTATGAATCTATGGTGCACTTCCAGTTCCCTCTGATGTAATTTTAGGGGGCAAATGGGGACCTGGTACAACTCTACTATCTTGAATCTCTTTCTTGATTCATTTGTTTGCTAAACTGAGGTAGAAAATGGGTTTGAATTCTCACGTTGATCCTTTTTTTTGACCTGGGAAATACAATCCAGTTCATTTTTGGTAAATAGGTACTTCCACCACTGAATGCTTCTGGAGTAAGGTGTGTACTTATTTCTGAATCAAATATTGATGTTGTTGGTAGGATTTCTTTGGTGGTACCATAGGTGGAGATGATTTTAACTTGAGAGAATATCCATTCCAAACAATATTCAAAACCCATTGGTCATTTGTAGGTCTCGCCTGACCCAGCGCATGCGCTGATCTGGCGAGACTTATTGAGAGTGCTCCAAAAAGTGCTACCAGGCCAGCCTAGAGCTACAGTGCATGTACGCGGGCGCGCGCGCCGCGCTTTACCATGATTACTTTCACTTTCGTGGCCAGTTTGATGTTTGATGTGATCGCGATCGATCGCGATCACTTTTACTTTCGCGATAGGTCTCGCTTTTGGGACCTTATAAGTATTTAGTTATGCAACTGTTGCATGGCTAAACACTTATAAGGTCCCAAAGGCGAGACTTATTGGCTATGCCAATGCTTGTTTATATTTTGACACTACTATAGATGACTGGTGATATGTCACCCCCACCGGAATGACTAACAGGAAAAAACTCAATTTTGTGGAAAGGTTTTCCTGGAGCTACTGATTGTTGGTGGCCCCCTTTGCCATTTGAAGGTCTCCTTTGATGATAAGACTATCTTGGTTGCTGCAGTTGTTGCTGCTGCCTCTGAGGAGTTTTATCCTCTTCTGTAAAGACTTCCTGTCATAAGGCCATCACGTATTCTTTAGCCCTTTTCCTTGTCAAGGAACACTGCTTTTTAATGTCCATCTCTGGTTTCATGCCGGACGTTTTGTAGCCAAAGTGAGATACAAACAAGGAAGTACCATAAAAGGCTAAGTTAATACTTTTTCCTGAGCATGAGATAGATTTAATGGCAATAACCATGTGCAGAGAGATCTGAAGAATATGCTACTGCACTTATAATCTCATTTGACAGCAGTATACCCTTACCCTTTGAACCTCTATAAAGAATCCCAGACGGATCTATTGGAGTGGCCCAATAACACTGTGGCACTTCCTCTCTTCAAGCATGTAGCTGCAGTCAAGCACATCTTCTTCCTCCATCCATTTGCTTTCCTTATCAGGAGGAGCTGTACAGGAAGGAGCAACAGCATGATACTTCCTTACCACCAACACTATGATGGAGTCTTGTGGTGGGTCCATTATTGATCTGGGGCATTGCATTCTGTCTGCAACATAGACAAAGCAGACTTTGCAGAGTCAGGAGTCAAGAATCAGCTCCACAGTTGGTTCCATAAGGCCAGGGGCAAATGTCAAGAGGGGTTTGGAAGATGTTCTGAGATGTAAAGGTTAAAAAATAACAGTGAGAACTGGTATGGGTATCTTCAATTTTGCTGCAGTCCTAACCAAACAACAATAAAGGTATTTATATCATCAATAGGCAAAACATGGGAAGGCAGGCAATTAGCCAGTCTCGGAGAATAATACCGGAGGTCAGTACTCGTCAGATGTAAGGCCAGGGGCCATATTACACAACCACCTCAGAGGAGCAACGGTCATTTGCGCACGCTTTATGCACCCCCAGGCCCCTTTTGTAATACAGATAGCGCTGGAGCACATGTAGCACCAGTCCTCTAATTAGAGGGCGCTCCTTCATTTGCATGGGGGCATGGCCCCATGCAAATGAGGGAATCACTTTGCCTCTGCGTCCACGCCGTATTACCCACATGGGCGCAGAGGAAAACGACTTTAGAAAGCGAGAGAAATAACAGTACCAAAGCACTCCAAAAACAGTCAACATTGAGCAATTTCACCATTCATATTATTTCATGTTTCTACAATCAGAAGACAAGAGCCAGATGGTTGTTGAATGAAGCTTGTATTCGAACCAGAATAAACAGTCGACACGTGTTTCGTCACACTGTGACTATTTCAAGGCTGTAATCACATCTGTACATCAATTGATGACATATTTGATGAGCAAACACTTTTTTTGAAATTTTGAAACAAAATACTAGTACATTTATGGTGTCCAAACATTAGATTACATAGAAGTTCTGTGCAAATAAGTGAATATTCACAGAAAAACCGTGTCATGGTGAGTGTTACTCGTGCACATTCCTACAGATGGTGGAAGCGAAAGAGGATTGTCATCAAGTCCATAGTGTATAAGATTAACCGAGTGGTGACCTAAAAAAGTGGTTGAGTAGTCGTAATCCTAGGAAGAATGTGTTGTTAACGGTGAAATTGCTCAGTGTTGACTGTTTTTTGGAGTGCTTTGGTACTGTTATTTCTCATGTTTAAATATAGGTAGTTCACTGATGTGTAATATGCATCCAGGGTAGTACGGTGCATCTGTACCATATAGCGCCATCTTGATAATCGTGTACTGTTATCTACAAATTGTGGCACATGATAAAAGATGTGCGATCAACGAAAAACAATACCTACGCATTCTAGTTGTTTGACTTTAGAAAGCGCACTGAAAGTGCACCACAAAACGGTGGCACACTTTCAGTGCGCCTTCTAAATGCAATCCTCTAATGGGATGAACGGGGGTCCCATGGAACCCCCAGACATCCCCTTGCAGGCGGGTGCAGTCACTCACTGCACCCGCCTCCAAGGTGATCTCTAACCAATTTTAAAAGTGCAGGCGGCTTACTACCTGCATAGAGAAAAACAGAGCATCTTCTAAACAGCTGCTTTTGAATGCGCCGCCCTAGGGGCAGCGTGATTTTGTGGCTACCCCAAGGGCAGTACATTCTTCCTGATAGGGCACACTTTCCACCTGGCACACCTCCTTTAAGGTGCACCATGGCGCAAACATGGAAAGTGTACCCAATCTATAATACGGGCACAGGAAGGAGAGTATCTATTCCTTAGACTGGTCCTATTAGAACTAGATTGTCTTCTATGATATCCGGAGTGCTTTGAATGAGAATGAGCGCTCCTGCTGAATCTTAATCTAGAGTGAGATCCCCTATTCCTGCATAGAGTTTGGGGTTGAGGTGGCTTGGGTGGTCAATATGATGTGTAGAGGCTCCAAAGAGGACTTTGGTAGATGTGTTGACTTCAAGGCTACTAGAGATGTAGGTGAGTCTGGAATGAAGTGTGGCAAGACTGATCTGCTGTTGGGGGGGGGGGGGGGGTACTCCGAGTCAGAAGATCGGAGTACCCTTCTCTTAGATCTTAAAGGCAATGGACCAAAAGGAGGTGAAGGTACCCAATGCCTTGAAATAGAAGGGAAGATGATTGCCCATTTGGTTGTGGTCTTGACATCGATGGGCCTTACCTTTAAGTGCCTACATCAGCCATACATGTCTTTTCGACATTTAGTGTCTCAACAGTGATGGGGTTGGTACAGTTCTTATTTTCAACGTCGAAGGTCTCGAAAAATTTCTAACCTTTAACAGGCTACAAACACAATTGTATTTTCTATATATATATATGGCAAAGTGTCGTGGGATAACACATGTGGCTGGGACAATTCAGTGCTCATGACTTTGACAAGGGTTCCCTGGAAGATAAACATATTTTGATCATGAATAACTGCTATTAAAAAACGACCTACCTATCAGAATGTACGAGTAGATCTGTTTCCACACCATCAGGAAGCAACAGCACCATGTGAAGGAGGGGAACCAAGCGTGATCCTGAAAACCACCTTATGCCATGTTCTGTCTGAAAATTGAATGCAAAAAGGGAAAGCCTAATTTTAATAATTCTATTTCAATCATGCCCTTCAACTTCCACTAGCATATATGGGTTTATGTAGACCTTTCTCACCCACTGGAAGGATTAGGAAACCCCTCTCTTGCTAGCATATTTTACAATCCTACATGGGCACATGTAAACAGCACACTCCACATACCCAAAACAATAATTAGAATTCAAATTATAAATAATAAAACATCTTGGATATTTACAGTCTAAAAATCTGACTTTGCAAATCAATTACCTACCGAGGTCCGGCAGTAGGCAGCTCTCCCTGCTGCCTATCCGGCTGCCCCCGAGAAGATCATACATGTTCTAAGACACAGAAGGAACTGGTGCATAGGCAGGCAGGTTGTATAGAGATGTAAAGGCACTCTGATACAGTTACTAGTCCTGCTGCAGCATATGGAGCATTGCAGAAAGACTGATATGGCATCAAAGTGGAGTGTTGCAGGATAAATTGTCCGGGGACGTGGCTGGAGCTCTACTAGTCACTAGCTTTGTGAGGGGTGACTCAAGCCCTGGGTACATAGCAGAGCTAGAAAGAGAAAATGGCAACATGAACCACAAGGAGAGAGCATCTACAGCAGGCTGCTGGACAAACAAACCGGCACCAGAGCCAATAGAAAGCTCTGACAGAGTGACCGGGAGTAGGCTGAAGATGGAAAAGATATGCTCATGTATGATCTTCCATAGTCACAACAATTACAGTCTTTGCCCACAGGGCCATTTTTAGTATTTGTGCCAGATGTATTTCTGTATTGGTGCTGTACTTCCCTGACAGACCCTTATGTATGCATCTAATAACGAAAGGATACGCATATAGATGCAATGAAAGGTAGAAAAATAGAAATGTTAATATACATGCTAACCCAATTACATATATGGATACATTTATAGAAACTTGGACAGGTACAAACACTAGATGTATAGGATGCACTACTACATGCCTCAATTTTCTCATGCCTGCTGTTTTTGCTCTTTCAGTTTAATTACCTATCTTACTTTATTATTGAGTCTGCCTTCAATGTCACACATGTACATGAATTTTGAGGGGCACTTTACCAGTCTTCCACAGATGATGGTACTGCTTCCAGTGCCATCATATCTTCATGAATTTAAAAAACTACTTTCATTTTCAACATTTTCATTGAGCATGCAGAGATCCATTCCACTCAACAGATTTCCTTTATCTAGTGAGATTTTACAGCCTGGTGGCAGACATTTGACATTCACTGCCATCATGGCCCCAAAATATGTGTAGCAATGTTCTCTCAGGTATTCCACATCTAAAACAGGCAGGTGTCTCCCACCATAAAATCCCAAACAATGCATTTCTTTTGTAGTATGTTCTGTGAGCAGTTTGAGTTGTACAACTGATACGTTAATTTACATCACCATCTCCAAGGGACATAGCAGGTCTTCACTCCATTCTCTATCCTCTAGTTTCACAACATTTCACCCCCATTTTATCTTTCCCATGTGTCCAATGTGACATAAGAGAGTGTTATATATAGTTGAGATGGGGGAGTACTCCAGGACTGCCTCAAAAGGGTGTCAGGTATCTAGTCAGTGAATGTTGCAGCTGCATATATTTGCAATATTCCCATTCTGCAACTCCTGCCTAAACTGAGGGTCTCTTCTCAAGTTCCCTGAGCTCTTCCTTCAGCTTCAATAAATATTCCCTTCAGATTTCAAATGGGGAGTCTCAAATCAAGTTTGTTTGGAATAGTGTTATTTCTTCCTGTAGCAAGAGCAGAAACTCTTTTCAGTGCCCAACAATCTTTACAAACCGATTAAAAACCATGTCCAGAGTCAGGTGTTTGTTAACAATGCGCAATTAAAACTCTCCGGGTGTGTTCGGTGTCGTATGTTATATTTTTGGTCTGTTGTTCCGCAGATCATATGGTTTTTGTATAATATAACTAGGTAGGGTATGCCATATACAACATATGTACTGTCTCTGCTGGGCTCTGGCCATTTGGTACCTTTCAAAATGAATACAAATTTGTTGTTAAAAACAAAAAACCATGTCCAGATTGCACCATACACTGAGTTTCAGTCATTGTCACTTTACACACTTCAATACAAGAGTATTCAAGTCTTTCTCTCTCCACTTTCAGCTGCCATTGGTTTTAGCTTACTACCGCGCAAACAGAATTCTGAGCGAATAAAACCCACCTGCTCCATGGAAATTCTAATGGAAATGTGCATATACTCTTCCCAACTACTGAGGGGAAGAGAGAAAGAGAGACCAGTTATTGGGAAACCTGTTGTCTATCAGGGCACTTAACTGAGGAACCTCTGCTCTGCAGGTATGTGCGGTATTACATGGCTTGGTGGCAAACTGCATGTGAATATGATGCTGAAAGGCAAATAGGGAATTTTAGAGTAACTGGTTACAAATGTTTGATGAACATCATTCAGGGTCTGTATTTTATTCACACTAATAATTTTCGTTATCCCTGAGGTGTTCATTATTATGATTGTAATCCTTATTCAAATGTTTTGCATCAGATTAGCACATAATAAATACTGTTTATTAAATAGAATGTTTTGTTGTGTACTGATTCTAGTGTTTCAGGGTGGGTTTCCTATATATACTGTTCAAGAATGAGAACTTCTCTGATTGGTCGAATTCTAAAAACTCTCTTAAGTCTTTAACTAAAACTCGGATGAGAGGCAGGAAATGACCGATTTTCCTTTTATCAGCAGAGCCCTGAAAGACGGCTTTGCGGTAAAAGGAAATCTACCATGAGTGACCTCAAAAAAATAAAAAGGTTTTGCAATGCAATAGGTCTCGCATTACTAAAAGTTTGAGCTATTGGCATTGCTAATAATAATGCAATGGCACTAGCTAAAACATTCAGTAATGTGAGACCTACTGCATTCCAAATGCTTGTTTTTTTCCCACAGTTTTATATAGCGCGATCTTGACCTGAAGGTATCAGAGTGCTACAGAGCGGGCCGGCAGTAAACGGCAGCCGCCTGTTGAATACAAAAAATTGTAAACCAACCTCCTTTTTGAAGATAATTAAATAAATGCCTGAAAACGAAGGTACGAAGAAGGGAGCAATGGACGAAAGGGTGGGGGAGTGAGGAGCAATAGGGAGTGGGCACAGGAGTAACAGAGAAGAAGGAAATTTAAATAAAATAAAAAGAAGTTTAGTTTGGAAAAACAGTTGATAGATGACCTGACTTGGACATGAAAACGGGCGCCATGGTAAAAGAAAGCTGACGCCCGTCTACATAAAACATATGCATTTGGCAGCCCGTGAAGCGGGCATAAAAGGAGGCGCCATGCTAAATATAAAGTGTGGCGCCCGAATACATACAAGGTATGTGCGCAGCTAAAAATAAATTACAAGCAGGCGCTGTGCTAAATATAAAGCGCGGCACCTGAATACATAAAATTTATGTGGGCGGCCCAAAAAAAAAAAAAAAAACTGGCGCCGTACTAAATATAAAGTGCGCCACCCGAACACATACCAGTTATGCGTGTGGCAGCCGGTAAAGCAGCTGTGGTGGTGAAAAAATAAACAGTGCAAGAAACACTAGATTGAAATTAAGTAAACAAGTAGTCTCTAAAGAACACATAACACTTACGAGTGTAAGGAAACTGTAGTTGGGCGGTGCTCCTCGCCTAAAACCGGAAGTGATGTAATAGAGAGCTAACCAATAGGGAGCCAGGAAATAAAAGTGGTGTAGGAGTGCAGCAAGTGCTAGCAGCAGGTGGGATTACACTCTGTAGAGTGATTACAGTAGAACTTGCAGACAGCGCATGCACGCTGATGCTCGACCTAAAAATAAAGGTGGGGGGTTTCACAAAACAGAATTCCCCTTTATCACCTTTCAGGAACGATTTTTAAACATACTGCTGATCACAGTGTCTTGACATTTCACCTGAGAACCACTAACACAAGAAGGCCACCCTTGGTCAGGACAAAAACAGATACAATGAAAGGAGTGTATGGGGGATTCCCTTTTATAGGACAAATTCTCTCACCCACCAATGGGTGGCCTGCTTCATCATCAGGAACCTCCTCGCACTGCGAACCTGGTCGCAGTGCGGGCTACTACCCCCTCTCTGAGAGGGAGGAGCTCAGGGATGCTTTAGTTCTATGTAATGAGAGATATACTAAAACCTTTTGATGAGCCGGGTGTGATGATGAGGGAAGAGTGTAAGCAAGAGAGTGCTGGTGAAGTTAAAACTGACTACCTGGTATGTAGAGACAATTTTACTGCGACACCCAGGGGGGTTAGGGTTAAAAAACTGTTGTAATCGCATGCCCGGAGAATTTAACCTAGCATGGATGTTGGTGATGATAGGGTTGACATGTTTCAGCTGTAATGCCCTCCGTAGAGGTGCTGTGGCTTTCTTCAGGACCTAATGAGAAATATGTGTAGAGGTGACACCAGACCAACTCAGGTAGGTGTTTGAAGAGTGCACCGACTGGCGGGTTGGACGTCAATCGTGATAAGATGGTGTTCAGAGGTGTTCCCGTCACTTGAGGGGGAGCTAGTGGCAGCTCATCCTCGGCTGGAGCGCTCCACGGATGCACACTACACGTAGCTGACCTCCGAGCAAAGGTTCTGTGGAACCCTCCTTGACTGCGCCAAGGATGAGCTGCCACTTGCTTCCCTCAAGTGACGAGAACACCGCTGAACATCATCTCATCATGATTGACGTCCAACCCGCCAGTCCATGAGAGGGACAGTGGTGGCCTTGTCCTTGAGGCACTTTAGGTTCTTCACCCTCATACTTGCCCAGGAGCATCCTTCTGTCTTGAAGTCATCTTCCTGCCCTCCTTGCTGAAGTCAAGCATGTCACTTGAAGCATTGGGGAGCCTCCTCCGCCCCCACACTCACACTCACGGAATGGTGTAGAAACATGGACATGGCTATGATAGCAGTATATACGTAGGGGGTGCCCAAAAAAATGGATAAGACTTTGGGAAGGGTGGAACACATATAGAGGAGGATTATGTACCTTACCAACAGTACTCCAAGATCGGGAAGAACTGTGAAGGACTTGCTGAAACCGCTGTGTTGGGATGAGTCCATACTAATGTGTTGCATGAGCATTGCTGTAATGTTGTGAAAGAACTCATAACCTATCGATCAGACAGAATAGCTGAATGTAAAAAGGTGTAAAACGTATCACTCTATTGTTGTGCATTTATATATGAGAAAATAAAAACAGTTTAAAAAAAAAAAGAAAAGCATGTCACTTGACTTCTCTACCTCAGTAATACTTGCAACATTCAATGTTAGGCTTACACAGACTACATTGCTCAAACTCCTGTAAGAAGGAGGTGACGCACAGCTGTACCATTAGCTTGCCTCTGTAGTAATAGGGCAGGAAGTACTTGTTACAAGGTAATGTAAAATCTGTGCGCAGCAATCAAAGACTTTCTCATCCCTGGGGCTGGTGCAGTCACAGTCTCATCTCTAGATCGCAGGGCAGGAAGTGATGGAACTGCACAAAGTGTTGCCAGCCCAGGTGATGAGCAGGGAATCAGGCAGGATGTCCTGATGGGGTAGAGAGGTCTTTCTGTTGAAAAAGGCTCTGGAGTCCACATAAAAGGAGTAGGCATCCATCCTTTCTTGCACGTTCCACCAATGGTGTGCAAGGACAATCTTCTGTAAAGTTTCTCCTCAATACAAAGTGTTTAGCTACACTAAAGAAGAGGTTCATCCATCCACAGCAAGTAAGCTTAAATGCCACCTCACTTGGACAAGATGATCAAAACATTTTCAAGAAGCTATATATGCTATAATGATGAAAGAAGGGGCATCTCCTTGGGGGTATCTCTAGCGAAGTGCAGACCTTGCGGTTGTGCTGGAATAGGAGTCAGCAGAGGGCGCGGATCACCTGCCCGTACGCGCCGGAGATCCCACTGTTAATGTGTCAGCAGTTGCCTCATGGGGGCAACTGGTCAGCGCTTGAGGGGTGGTGCGCTTCGGGTTTGACAACAGTGGGAGATCTGTACGAAGACAATGTTTTGTTGCCCTACGAGTCCATTCGCGAACGTTTTGATCCCCCTCGCGGGGACTATCTACTGCATGCGGGTTTGGTGTCGGCTATACAACGACGGTGGAAGGGAGGGCTATCTGAGCCTAAGACATCCATGGCTTGTCAGTATGTGGTGCTGGCGGCTGGAACCATTAAAGCTGTTGCTTGTTTATACCGACGGATGACTTGTGAAAAACTGGCCCCCCTTAGAAGGCTGAAGCAGCGGTGGGAGGAGGATATTGAAGGGGAAATACCTGATAAAATATGGGCTGAATTGCTTGAACGTCCCTGGAAATGCTCTAGGAATGCTCGTTTCCAACAGATCCAATTTTTTATTTTGCACAGGGCTTATCTTACTCCAGTCAAAATTCAACGCTATTTTCACACACTCGCGGCGCCTTGCCCCCGGTGTCACGAAGAGGGGGCGGACTTCCGCCATATGTTGTGGAGCTGTCCTCGGATCGGGGCTTACTGGCGGGAGGTGTGGATGTTGCTTTGCGATGTTAGGGAAAGGGAGATTGAGTTTGGTTATAGGCCCGTGCTTGTTACACTAGTTCCCCCACACCTCGAAGACAAAAATAACTAGTAAATTTATAGATCTGCGGCTGGTACTGGCCAAGCGGGAAATTACTGCTAATTGGAAGGCGCAGCGTGGGCCGAGATTACAAAGTGGAGGGCAGAATTCATTCGGTGGGCGGGGTGCGAATCGGTTCTCCGACTGCAGGCGGCTACCCGAGCTCATAGTGATAGGGCAATAGACTCAGCCCGAGCCTGGGGAGCTTTGACAGAATTACTGAAACCCACAGACTCTGATATTGATGTAGGCTCGGGGATGAGCTAAACGCAAGATCCGCCTTCCCCTGGGTCTGGTTAGAAAAGAGTTGGGAGAGTAGACGTTATCCCAGTTAGGTTGTTAGCGGTCCTGTGTTAGGAAAGTCCAGGGTGTAAATCGCAGTGGTAGGAGCTGCTATTCTGAGTAAAGAACTGAATGCCTTGTTATGTATTCAACCAATAAGTCATGCCGGGGGAGTTGTGGGAGGGGGGAGGAGGGAGGAGGGAGGGAGGAGGGGAGTTAGTGTGATAGAGATGTTAGGTTTGCTGCTCTTTTTCTTGATTACGAGATGGGGCTTCTACATGTATGTACTGTTATTCATGTTGCCACCTTTTACCTTGATAAGGAAGCATGAGGGTGGAACTGGTGGGTGGTACAATGCAAGGACTTGCGGTACATGTGGGTAATACCGCCTGTGCACCATCGGATAACAATGGATGCGTGTGCGCAAGGATTATTGTATGTCAGGACTATTTTACATGAATGGAGGCTTCTGAACGGATTTTTTCTGAGTGCTATAAGAAGTTGCTTAATAAACATATTTTACAAAAAAATGATGAAAGAAGGGGCAACACTGCAAGCCGGAAAATAGCTTGCGGGATGTTAGATAGTGTGTCTTGCAGACAAAATAGGAGCTGCAAACCTGTCACAGTTAACTCCGCCCACATATCCAATGCAGCGCCTGCACTGAGCGCTCACTGCTCTCAGAGGCCCCATGCTGTGACCTAGCAGTCCTTTGCGGAGGATGAGATTCACTTTTGTTGCCTATGCTAACTACTCCTCCCCATTTGCCTCCCAGAGTAATTATGATATAAGCCTGGCATGGCAGGCGCGTGTGTATACAAGCTGCAACAGTAAACAATATAGTACAGAACCAGCAAAGTATGAATCGGGTCAGGCGTGCTATAGCGAGACAAAGGAGCATTTTATGTAAGGGAGGACCTGGCAATTCGGGCTGGACTGTTTCCTTTGGAGCAGGGACAAGACTGATTTTGATAGGGCTGGTCCAAACTGAGGTTGCATGGTGGGCAAAAAATGGTGGGTAAAAAACGATGGACTGCAATGCAGACTGAGCCATTGCCAGTGGCTGAGATTAATTCAAGTATTCCATCAATATTTTTTTTTTTTAAACAGACTTTTATTGAGTTTCATAAAATAACACATTCAATCCCCCGCCCACTAACTGGCCACCAGAGGAAGCCAGGATGAAGTATAACGGCCACCCCGCCAAACTGAGTACAAAGTCACACCTCTCTTCCCATAAGGCGTCTGTGATGCAACGCAGTCCGTCCACAGGGTTGATCCAGGACAATGGTGTGATGCAATAAAAAGACACATAGCATGTCGCCAGCTTCTAAGTTATGCAAGAGGGCAATGAAGCCTCCCGTCCCACCTGTCAGACTTCCCATCCCGCAGGGCACAGCAGTGAGTGTATCAAAAGCACAGGAGGAAGCTGCCTATCATGGATCCAGTGCCCTCCCCTCGTCCTGTACTCCCATGAACGTGAAGGGTTTCTCAAGTGCCCCGTGCCATATCCCCCTCCTCAAGAGCCTCTTCGTCGTCTACAGCCAGATGTTTGAACAGCTCCAGGAGTGCCACCCATGCCCGGGCCATTTCTTGTGATTTCTCACTTCCATTACGCTGAGCCAAACTTAGTCTATAGTTCCCTTCACTACCTGCCCATTTCACCATCTCCCTATTCCAGCACAAGAGACTAGGCCCCTGCCTCGCCTTCCAGTGGGAAGTAATTTCCCGTTTAGCCAGGACCAGCCCCAGGTCAATGAACCGGCTGGTGACCTTAGTTTTGGCAGTGTGCGGGAACCAATGCAACAAGCAGACCCCCGGTACCACCTCTAGCTCTCTCTCCGTCACAGTTAGCAGCACAGTCGTCACCTCCCGCCAAAAGTCTCCCACCCGTGGGCAGTCACAGAACATGTGGAGAAAATTCACCCCATCGTGGTCACAACGGGGGCAAGTGTCCGACCCCCCAAAATACTCAGCAATTTTACTAGGCGTGAGGTATGCCCTATGGAAAACATAGAATTGGATGAGCTGGAAGCGCGCATTTCGGGAACATTTCCATGGCCGCTCCACGATCTCCTCCCAAGTTTTTTCTGCAATGGGTTCCCCCAGATCCGCCTCCCACTTGAGTCTCAATTCCGTCAGGGGTTGGCGCATATCGCAAGTAATCCGCCAGTAGAGGCAGGTCACCGCCTTAAAAGTACCCGCAGCCATCACTACATATTGACAAGTGAGAGACGTATCTGGCTCCAACAGTCCCTTTCGCCAGTGTTTCCTGATAGCCGCAGTCAGAGCTGCATGCAAGAGGAAGTCCCCCCGCGGGAGAACGTGGCGCTCTCTAAGGTCGTTAAAAGGGAGAAGATTACCATCCTCATAAAGATCACCTATTGCCAGAACTCCCGCCTCTTCCCAAGCCAACAACCGGCTCCAAACTCCCCCATGAGGCAACACCTCGCACATCCGCAAAGGGATCTCGGGCGCATAAGGGATCGCAACATGCGTCCTCCTGGCTAAGCGCGCCCAGCATTGTCGCATTGTCCTCAAATCCGGTGGCACTGAAGCGCCTCTCATCGGGACTCGTAGCAAAACACAAGACAAATGTGCCAACTCGGATCCGACCCACCCTGGTCCTCCGGACGCCTAATGTGACCGCCACCCACTTCGTAAACCACTGAAGCTGCGTGGCATGGTAGTAGGCCTCCAGATCTGGCAATGCAAGGCCCCCCTCCCCTCCTGGGTCTCTGCAGAGTAATTAACGCCACCCTCCGTCTCCCAGCTCCCCAGATGAACCCTGTAATCAAAGTGTTCAGTTGTGCGAAGAGCTTACCCGGGATCCAAACTGGGAGGGTCCCAAAATATTTGAGAAACCTGGGCAAGATGACCATCTTCACCAAGGCGACCCTGCCGGCCACCGATAATGGGAGAGTCCCCCAGAAATCAAAACAGGTTTTCGCTCCGCGCACTGCCCGCCCTACGTTGCCCTTCAATAGATCAGCGTGAGCATGATAGATCTGAGTCCCCAAGTATGGTAAGCACCGGGATTCCTACGGGACATCCCATGGACGAACTATCCCGTCCGGCCTGGTAGGAAATAGACATGACTTGGCCCAATTCACCCGGAGGCCCGCCACCCTCCCAAGGTCTCTAGCAAGTCCCTCGCTCCTCGTAGGGCTTCTCCAGCATCCGGCAAGAACATGAGGAGATCGTCCGCATATAATGCTATGTGTTGCACTCCTCCCCCCACTAATAGCCCTGGAAAATACCGTCCTGACCTGGCGTGAGTAGCCATGGGCTCCATCGCCAGAGCAAATAATAAGGGGGACAACGGGCACCCCTGCCTCGTCCCCCGAGCGACCGCACAGGCAGCAGAAATCAAGCCCCCTGTCCTCACCCTAGCAGTGGAATCACTGTATAGCAGCGCCGTCCACTGTACAAAACATTCCCCCAGTTCAAGTATTCCATCCATCATCTTCTTGTAGATGCAGTTGCTGCTGTAAGTGCGATGGATATGCCCAAATGTGGATCCCTGCTCACTGTGCCACTGGAACCAAGTTATACCTGGCTGATGAGCCCTAATCAGGGTGAAACCGGTCCTAGGTTGCTTGTCTTCCCATTCAGGGAGGACCTGGCAGTTCGGGATGGACAATTCCCATTGGAGCAGGGTCAAGACTGGTTGCATACGGCTGGGTCCAAACTGAGGTGGCATACTGGGTGAAAAACGACAGACTGTGTTGCGGCCTGAGTGATTGCCAGTAGCTGAGATTAATTCAAGCACTCCATCCACCATCTTATTTTTGTGGCATTTGCCGCCCTAAGTGCGATGGATATGCCCAGACGTGGGTCCTGTGCTCACTGGGCCACTTGAACCAAGTTATATCTGGTTGATGAGCCCTAGCAAGGGTGAAACTGGTCGTGGGTTGCTTGTGTTCTGGTTCAGAGGACTTGGCCTGGCAGTTCGGGTTGGAATGTTCCCATTGGAGAAAGGTCAAGACTGTTTTGCATGGGGTTCAGTCCATACCAAGGTTGCATGGCGGATGAAAAACAATGGGCTGGAATGCGGCCCGAGCAATTGCCGGCAGTTGAGATTAATTCAAGCATTCCATCCATCATCTTACTGTTGTTGTTTTATGAAGTAGCAACAATGGAAAACAACTTTCACTTCCCGAGGTTGCTACACCATAGTAGGGAATAACAAGATTTAGAATCTGGTATTCACACTAGAAGCCATACAGAATTATCTTTGATGTTCAAAAGTTACATAGAACGGTTCAACAAAGCACAAGCTCTGAGGAGAAAAAAAAGACAGGCATTTTTTAATCATTTCACAAACACTGCAGAAACCACATACAGATTGAAGGGTACGATAGTGGTGGGCAAAGAAACACGTCCACACATGTCCATTCACAGTAAGACTGTAATGCTGTGCTGCACAAAGAGGAAGCAAATTATGCAGTGCTTTGGGGATTATTCATGCACCTGAATTCCACGCTTTATATGCTGCCCCGATGCAAATATTCCTCAGCCATATCGGATATAATATTCACTGAGAGTGACAGTACCACAATTCTGGACTGTGCAAGCCCAAATGTCTATCTAAGCCTATCCTACTTTTCTTTGTCTTTTATATCTTTAATTACTGCATTCACATATAATATGTGACCTGTGACAGCAGTAGTATACCAATTGTGTGAATGTGTAAAAGAATAAAACCATCGCTAGTCGGGGATACTCAGTGTGAATTATAGCGTTATGATGTTTGTCCAACCAATACACAAGAATTTGAGATTTGACACGCATTCTCTGTGCATAACTACTAATCACGCTCCCACACTAGTTAGCACAGCATAACCATAGGCACCCTTCACATTTTCACAAGCAATGTATCTGGCTATATATAACTAAAATGTATGAGCCAGGCTTATTGAAATTACCAATGCTTGTTTGAACAGCCACCATCCATTGAAAACTTAAAACTGACTGCTTTCACAATTTTGGTATTGAAAATATACCCTTTCAAAAATCACCTGTTCTCTAGACCATCTAAAAAATTTCAATTACTGAATTTCCCATTTCCAGTTCCTCTACCCCCTCACCCTTCAACTCCTGAATCATCTACACAATGAATCACCGCCTTTTCCAACCAACCATTTTTGCCAGGGTCTTTTATCTCACCTATGAAGTAATTCTAGTTTGTTTTGCTACTCAGTTGCCCCCTAGCTTCCCTGCCCTGTTAATGCAGAAACTCAGCAGTTCGGCAATTTGGTATCTACTGTGTGATTCTTGACAGTTCATGTTTGCCATACATATGTCCCCTCAGCTGTTCATGTGCACTCAATGTAGATGCCACAGTAATTATCCACTTTTAGCCCATTTTAAGTTTGAGCAAGTCTCTGTACCCTTACCGCTCATGGTCTTGCGCGGTATGCTAGAGCCACTGCTGACTCCCCCTCCAACAGCCATGCTTCCATCTAAGTCCACTGGTTCTTCTCCTTTGTTCATGTTTGCATCCTGTTTCATCAAGGTCTGAGCCTCTCCTTTCTAAGACTACCTTAGTCTTGACTTTCTGGATTAATAGGGCTTAGTGGGGAACCAGAGCTGGTGTTGTAGAGGTGGACTGTTCCTAACTTCGATCCCTGTAGTTTAACATCTGTGCGACTGGGGACACCCCTGGCAAATGCATTCTTTATAAGCACTCTGTGGGCTCTCTTTCCATTATGGCCCCAATTATGAGATCAGAGGAGTGGTATCCTCTGTAGGATACTGCTCTGCCCACTTACAACTGAGCCAGTGTTCCAGCATCTGTGTTTCCTCGATGCAGGAACACTGTGCCTGATTTCTCACTGGTAAATCTAATGAGAAAATCACAGCTGAACGTGCAGCCTGGCCCTGGGCCCTGGCTCCTGCCCAACCCCCACCTATGGCACAGAGAGAGAGCACAAACTTTGCCCTGCCAAGCTAAAGTCTCTCCAGCACAAACATACACTACCCCCATCAACCAGCACTCCCATTTACCACCTCCTCAGAGCAGATGGTAAACAGAAGCGGATTGGTCACCTGAATGGAGCCTTTGTATGTGGATCTTTGTATGTGGATGTGGAACTGCTGTTTTGATCAAAAACTTCAACTAGTTATGACACACAGTAAGTCCTCCCCAGTTGTGCTGTCTGCTCTCTTTTTGTCCTTTTTTGTGTCTCTGTAAATGTCTCAAACTTATTCCTTGCAAAGGTCCATCCTCTTCTATTTCTTTTGCCAGGGCAGAGGGTGTTCATTTTGCCACAATTTAGTTACATACTTGCAAGGCCTGTGTGACCCGAGCAATAACTCTGCAAACTTTACGCCCTACATTAGATACAAAAAGGCTCTTCAAGTTGTAGTTGCTACTCATTCAATAACATCTTTCGGTGACCCACAACCGGTTATGAAGTGCTATAAAAATGCTACTGAACAATACAGTACTACAAGTGAGCAACAATCTCCTCCCCACCAGGGCAGACTCAATCAACAATCTTTATTGCCAGATACTCAAAGACACTGAAGGTGTCTAGAACAGGAAATCTCACCGGTTAGGCAACTATTGTTTTGGGTCAATGGCCTCTTGCTAGAGGAGACAGCAGAGTTAATAGGGAGAGGATAGAAAGTGGGAATAAACCAGGCAGAGCAGATCAGAATGAATGTTAACTAGTGAAGACATACAGAAAAGCTGTATTTTGCAAAGCTAGCAGATCAGAGAAGAGGTTGGCTATGATATAATATAACTAAAGGAGAACTAACATATCTATGCCATGCAACATCCCTATTCCAAAGCAGGAAAGCAGGGTAAGTCCCCTTTCCCTATGTTGTCTCTTTTCAACCACGAAATGTCTCTACACTACTAATAATGAAAGCGGAAGTTGCCTGAAAGTAAATTCTAGGATGGCAAGGGGGGAGAGCATCCTCAGATAAACTAGAAAGAGCAATTATCTCCGCAATGTAAGAATGAGTAATGGGCTCTCATGGTGGGGTGAAGACAGGTTACATTGTCAGACCAATTTGTTCTTTTGCTTTGAGGGCAGCTACCTACCAACCGATTCATCTGTTGCTCTTGCACGGCACCAGGCTGACTAGGATTTGAATAATAAAAACAACGAAAGAGTGTGCCTAGGAATTATTTGTTGAGCACAACTGCAGAAACCAAATAGGTTTCTTAAAAAAGCCCTCACTCACCAACCTGGTTGGTGACATGCTTCATCATTGGGCCCCACCGGGAGAGGCCGAGTGCCACCCCGGTGTGCTTCGACGCCAGAATTACTGCAGAGTTGGTTGAGTATGTGGTGGATAGTGGAAGTGATTGTTAAAAATGTCTGGTTTGTGTCAAAAAATAAAGTTTCTTAAAAGACAAACAGACATGTATAAAAACAAAGTGTGGGACGTAAGAGCTGAATAAATTGTTCAGCCAGGTCCCTTATGATATGGTCAACATGTTTCTGCTTATGTGTTAATTATAAACTGGCATTCGTCAGGACCAAAAAGGGGGGGGGGTTTATTATTCAAATCCTAGTCAGCCTGGTGCCGTGCAAGAGCAACAGATGAATCGGTTGGTAGGTAGCTGCCCTCAAAGCAAAAGAACAAATTGGTCTGACAATGTAACCTGTCTTCACCCCACCATGAGAGCCCATTACTCATTCTTACATTGCGGAGATAACTGCTCTTTCTAGTTTATCTGAGGATGCTATAAGTGTGAAAAGAATACAAAAATTATTTATATATCAAAAATATAAAAATGTATTAAGGTCACTCCCGCAATGGAGAGGAACCGAGTTTATTATGGGGTGTAGTCAGGATCTACACCATGGGTCTCGGGAGGGGGGTGGAAGCTACAATGGCACACCGCCCGCTCAGCTAGGCACCCGCTTGGCACCTATAAGATCCCTCAGTAACCGGACCCCGATGGTTGACTAGGATTTGGAGCCATTACCCAACTAGGGTTTGCACAGCTGGTGCTCGTCTACATTTGGGAACCTTGAGAGGGGATTGGATGCCAACTCCTGCTCAAAATTGTGGCATGCCGCCTAGCAGGAGTAGGTGAAATCTGGAACTTTAAAGATTGAGACGTTTTTGCTCAGGTTGGCTACCTGGATTGGTTTTCTGCTTCTTTCCTTGCTGATGAGGTACAGCAGTGGGCATCATCTTCTGCACTTACAGAGGTGCATGGTAACTACTCATGTCACCAACCTATATGGCTAGGTTGGTGCTGTGTATATGCCTATGTCTTTTAGTCTCCCTGCCCCCAACCAGACTATTAATAATTCAGACCATCCCATTAGATCCCCATCTCTTTTCCTTCTTTCTCTGTTTGCATGTCTCTCTCACACTTCTTCCTCAATCACACACCTAGGCACTGAGCTCTAGATAAGAGCAACTCTTAGGTCATTCATGTGCAGCACCAAAATCAACACATTATATACCTTTGGTTACCGGTTTTCTGTTGGGTACCAGCAGTGCCCTCGCCTTCTGAATTCCACGAGGCGCAAGGCTGGATCTACCACTACTCCAGCATTCCCTCCCGCATTTGTCAGGTTGTGCCTTTGGACTCCATCGCACCATTGGACCCTCTCTAGAAGTGACATACCAGAGCTTTACAAAGGTGCCACCCCTGTGCACTGACATCAGTTTTCTTATCTAACTATTGCTCATTCTCCTCACTCACCATTTGAAACCCTAATTGCTCTGTGGCTAAATGGTATTCGGTGTTGTGTTGCTTGGCGTGGGAAGCGGAGGTGGAGCTTGTGAGGGTCGGGAAGCAGCTGCTGGAGTAGGACCAGAGCTCCAGGTAGAAGCAGACGAAAGGGGCAAGAGGTGGGAGTGAGTTGCAAGGCACCCCTTCTGCGACTGCCACCCGCCTAGGGTCTGAGAAATGAGGTTGTGAGGCCCCAAGCTCTACCCCGGTCTTACTTACAGCCCAACGTCGGAAAAGAGCGTGGGAGAGCAGGAGAGTGCTCTAGGCAGCCGCCAGCAGTTCACGGAAGTGGCCGGTATTAGGTCGGTACGACTTGTGTTCACTGTGGTACCCATCCCCCCACACCCCCACTGATCAGTCTGACAAGACTGACAAGTCTGTACCAGCACCTACAAAGTGCTCCAGAATGCTCAAATGACAGACAGACTTACTGCCACTTCTGAAGACTTCGGAAAGCCTATGTTCAGGCCACAGGGGGCCGGTGGGGAGACTCACAGTGGCTGATTGATTCGCTGCAAGAGGCCATGAAATGTGTCTGGGGGCCTCTGGAGGCTGGTGGAACCGATGGAGCCTAGGACGCGCGCACAACCCCTAAGGTGAGCTGTGTGGCCGGTTGAGGAGCACTCTACTGCTATCTACAAACAGGGACTGGGTGTGCTTGTGTCATCCTCCTTAAGCTACTAGCTAACACCCTGAGGGAGGGGTGAAGCAGCAAACCTTGACCTTGACTGTGAAAAGCTGTGAAAAAAAAGCTGCGGAAAGAGAAAGCTGCTTTTCGAAACCTGGTGGAGGCAAAGGTGACAAAGCATAAGACTACCCTCCCCTAGTGCCTGACTACCAGTCTATCAGACCTCCTGAGATCTGTGACATGCCACTGGAGCTTAAGAGAGGCTTTTGTGGCTGGTGAGGGACCTTATGCTGTTGGGGTTACGGATGGGCAGGCACAGAAGCGGCTGGAGTTACCCAGGTCAGCCTGCTCCTCCCCCCCTCTGCATGCGATATCTCACACAGTCCCCTCTGCCCCCCTAAGAGCATACTTGCAGTAGTACTGGGGTCAACTGCAGACCAGAGGAAAGACATCCAAAAATAGAAACCAAGCTATTTTACGCAGTTTTAGACATGTGATCAGGCAAGTCAAGGGGGCCAGTGGTGACTCAAAAGAAGCAAAGGAAGAGGACAGATCATCCTGTTCACCCAGCTGCACCAGACCATATACTCCAATTAACTCCACCAACACCATCAAGAGGCCACCAGCCTGACTTAACAGTGCAGGCAACCACAATTAATACTTCAGGAGGGCCAAGCACTATCCCTTTCCAGCCAAAAATTACCTCCAAATTCAACTTTATAAAAGATGCTGGGGCAGTCATCTTTTTCAGCAACACAAACCTTAAGGGGCTGCCTATCCCCTTAAGCCCACTGTGATTGTCCGCAACGGGGCCCCACCTCTCCCCCAGCTGGAAGAGATCTCAGGAAGCTGTAGGGCCCTGAGGCCTCTAAGGACTCTTTCCATATAGTGAGTGCCCTCGCAAGCACTCTCTTTAGACCCTGGGATCAAGTAGAACAAGTAGAAGGAAGAGACAGAGAAAACAGACAGGGAGACTGACTTAAAACCCAAGGCTGTGGTTCAACTCATCACTGGGATGGGAAGACCTGTCTCATCTAATCACACAATTAGAGGAAGAGGAGAAGAAGTGAGTAGCCTCTGGGCTGCAGGCATGACTCACTCTTATGACACCGGAACAATTAGAGGGAGCGCCACCACCATCGGATGCCTTGGCTAGCAAAGGATGCAAAAAATCACAGGCAAATGGATCAAATCAATTGGCCCACACTAATAAAGATTCACAAATCCTTGTGAAAGACCTATCTTCTCTCCACTCAAAAGAATGGGAAAACTTGCTGGCCTCGTATGGCTACAGAGCACCTAAAACTCAAGCCCCACTGGAGTTTGCAAAGAGGAACCCAAAAGGGTCCCAAGATTCACTTTGGGCCACCGCACTTTGCATCTTGCAAAACTCTGTGGAGGCAATGTCTTTCCAAACCAACAAAGTGGACATACAGCTCAGCCTCCTGAACACTCTATCTTTGTACGTAGCCAGAATTGATGAAAAGATTTCAAGCAGATGCTGCAGAAACTACCCTAGGAATCTTCAAAAAGCTCATGGACATAATACCCTGATAAACCAATTTTTTAAACAACCACAGACTCATAAATTGGCAGAAAAGAAAACAAAAAGGTATAACATTTTAAAATCGCTTGTACAAATGGATGCACATCATTTGGAACACGAGTTGGAAGAAGGAATTTGGCAAGCTTAAGCATCCAATCTGCAGACAAACGTTTTGCAGATGTGAGAATTGATTGACAGCAGAGAAAGACAAAGCAACTTCTTAACTGAGAATAGCTGCTTTTATTTTAAAAAGAAAGCTCTTCTTTTACTTAGATTAAGTCAAGGCCACGTTTAGAACCACCAAACCAAGTCTGGGAGTATCAGCTCTGTAGAGTAGTGAAGGAAAAAACATTTTGGAAAAGGCTTAATTAGCACCACTTTTCATATTGTGATACACACATTAACTGCGTGTTGTAGTAAACATAGGCACTTGAACCGCAGTACAGTAAATTATCTTTTAGACACAATCTTCTGAGAGGCCACAAGATCCTTCAGTAAGAGTCATACTCACCAGATACAACATGAAAACTTGAAACCAGCATACCAAAGGCAAATTATTTGGCAGTGTTACAAAAGCAACACATATGGTATTTAAATTAGGTTACTGAAAAACAATCTCACCTTTAGTGATAAATCTATCTGATTCTTGATGTTTTGAATAATATAGCCTTCCACACCAGCATGATTACTCGTCTTCAACAAGCACCTGTAAAGTAAGGTATGATAACATTTAAGAATGTTTAACAGCAGCTTACTTGCTGCTTCTTCTAATAAACAACCCACCATTAAATGTTTGAAAACCCCTGTATTAAATGTATATGTTAATATTGTTATTACTAGTAAAAACAAAATGACTACAACTATTAATAATAATGCTTACAGTACCTGAGTAGCTTATATTTTCCCCCGACTTCAAATTTGTCAATATACATCTGCAATATCTTTAAACATTTCTTTCTCTAAAGAGGAAATGGAAATATGAGACACAATATAGATGGACATCTAAATGTTTCAAGTAAAAAGTCATGCATGTCTGTAACAGTGACATACATACCATGTTATATACATACCAGATGCTCAATCGGGCAAAGTGTCATCACTTTCACTAAATCCTGCATTTAGAAATAAGTGCTCTGTTACTGTGGTTTTGAATTACTATTGTATGCATAAATAATCACAATACAATTCTGAAACAAAGTGTGAAACAAAAAATGTACAAAATATATCAATTAAAATAAATGTACAAACCTCATTAGTGTTACTTGTTTTATTCAGAAAATCAGCTTTCTAACCAAGCTTCTGAACTCAACACAAGAATCAGATTACTATTCCACTTTAAGGACATGGGGTGTGCGAATACACAAGCATTGTGTACAGGATGTCTACATGGGTTTTATGTCGGAACCACGCAAGCATTTACTATGCCTGCCTTAACAATGCGGTACGAACCACATATGAGTCTTCACAACGTATTTCTACACCACACAAGTCGCTAGAACGCCTTGCCTTAGGAAAAGCACTGGACTTTGGAATAGTATACTTTACTATTGCAAATCCAGTCTGCGCAACAGAAGGGAAAGTGTTGGACTTAAAGTCCAACATCAGTCCAACAACTCTTTCCTTAAGGCAAGTTGTTGTAACAACTTGCGTGATAAAGGAATACATTGTAAAGACGCATTTGTGGTTCGGACTGTGTTAAGGCACTGAGTGGTTCGAGCTGCGATGTAAAGGCTGTTTACAGTCTAAATGTGGCACATTCAACTTTATTTGAAGAAAAATCCACACTTTTAAATTCAGTACAACAACAAGGAGACTCCTGTCCATTGAATCTGATGTAAGAGAGGATTTTAAAACCTCAAGCCATGGGTGGGTAATGCCTGACATCGGTATCGGAGAGCTAACTGCTAGCACTGTAAAGGAAATAAATGAAGGAATGCAAAGTATAGTTTTAAATGAGAATAAGATGCTTAGTTGAAGGAATTTATAAATAGGCAACAAATGTATGTTTCAAGGAGAACATCTACAATGAAATTTGATGCAAACTATATATGATGCAGCATAACGTACAGATTTTGTAAACACTGCATGCATATGAAAAGTGAAATATTGATTATGAGCTTAACAAAAAAATAGATGGCTTGTTTTACTAAACTGTATATTATTAAAGATGTAGTGTCTGCTTATGAGTTGAACGGATCCAAAGAAGAACAATGTTAATGCCGATGAGAAGACAAGAGTTTACCTATATTTATATTCCTATCCAGCAACTTAGCCTAGGTATGCAGCTGAGGGTGTAGGCTGTTTTATTGGACATATTACTCATACAGGTAAGTATTTTGAGAGGCTTCTGGGATGTAATGGTTACTATCTTAGGCTGAATGCATTTTCCAGCCAATCGCTACTCTTCAGCTTCCCTGGGATGTATGGTGCTGTCAAGCCAGGTTCCTGTAAGACATTTCCAGCTTCCTGTACTCAATTACATTATTTATATCAACTGTGTGCAGGGCCTGACAACATTCAACAATCTTTTTTGCATACTGTTTTTAAGATGTGTGGCGGTTATGTTGGCAGTTGGGATATAATTGTGGTGTCCAAAAGATATTTCTTTATTCATGGCCTGGGGCCCAGACTATCCTCGAATGGAAAAGAAAGCGATCTTCTCCCCAAATTATACCTGTCTTTTGTGTTACTATTTAGCCTGTAGTATCTGTGATGTCGGTGTTTGTGAAGTGTTATTTTCATGTCTGTGTTGCAGTGAGGTTTCGGGTGCATCTCTAGCAGATTTAGCTGTCATTGTGGGGCCCAGAGTGTATGAAGACACAATACTAAACTGTGTGCATGTCTGCTAAAAGGGCAAATCCAACAACTTCCATACAGGTGGTGGTCCATGACACCGGGAAGTTCCCAAAGAGAGAGTGGTCCGGGGTAGTTTGCAGTAGTTTTTGGTCTTATGTGCACTAAAATGTATCTGAGGTTTCAGCTCCACTTGAAGGTGAATAGCAGATTTTCATAGCTGCTGTTAACTATTAAGCATGTGCCAGTGCTTCATGATAGACTTCAGAAGGTTGTTGCATGTCAGAAGAGGAAGTGAAACATTTTATTCTAGACACTGGAGTCTTTGGGTACGTTTCCAAGAGTGTTTTCCTACGTTTATTTTGAGCACATTTACTTGCTCTATGGGTCAGATTAGCAGGATATTGTCTCTGTTTGAACCTGGAGGCAAGGGTGTCTGCTAGTTAGTCAAACCTAATAAGAGTTGAACAATGTTAATAACTTGTAAAAACTGCCAAAAAGGCAGGTTTCCTCTTAGTGATCCCAAGTGTTGAGTCTCATGGTGCAGTAAAGAGTTCCAGTCCGTGTCTCTAGTACAGACTTGCATCACCAACTGGCATCTCTGGGGATGAAAGAATGGTGAGGCTGGTGTGGCTCATGCAACTGGTGAATCTGAGATGATGTTCAAAATCATGTGTCCATGAAGTGAAGGTCGACAAGCCTAAATCTCCTGCCCACAGGATGAAGATAGAGTTAATATATTTCTTCCATGTCCTTACAATGATTTTGAAAATAATAGTCTTGTTGAATATGTATTTTGTTTCAAGCTGGTGCATATACAGATTTACATTGCTCGAAGCATAAGAACTGTACATTTAAATATTTGTAAGTAAAGCATATCTTCAAATTGAAAGTAATTCTCAGTGAGGGCCCAGGAAAGAACAATCCATTATGAAATAGGGTTGAAAGGTGTCCAGTTTTCATTTCTCATGAGCTCTGCAGTGGTGAATTAAGGCAGATGCCATGGGGACAAACATGTATAAATGTTTCTACATTCAAGATGAGGATAATTTCCTATGTAGGATCAAATTCAATGTTTGGAAGTAAATTCAGGACATCTTAAAAGTCCTTCAAAAATTAGGGTATACAAAGCACTAAAAGTTGGAGAAAGGCATTGTAAAACATGTGATAAAGGTTCCAACACCAATCCTTAACACGAATGAAAACCTATTTCTAGCTAAGCCTTTGGCCAGAGGCATTCCATTTAGTTCTGAAAAAGGAACAGCATGTGTACTGGAATCCCTAATTTAGTTGATTTCTTCTACTCAGTATGGATGGCTGTCTCTTACAGGATAAAACAGGAGTGTTGCTGGTCTGAAAATACACTTTGAGGAAGACTCGCTCCAACTACTATAAAAAACAGAAATTACAATTGCAGCCAGTGTCCAAGCGTATCACATCGAGTATAATTTACAATGTACCCGGATCCATAGGATTGTAAATTAATGGTCAGGATATAGAGAAATAACTCTCCAAATAACTGTTGGGAGTCTGTCCCACATCTTTCTGTAATGCAAATAACTACATAACAGATTTACAGCAAACAAAATGGCCCTATTTTTTTATTTGATGTATTTGGCAATCTGTAGTTTACATTGTTTAATATCATTTACACTTATAGTACACAAATTGTGACTTCGCTTTCATAACATCGAATGAATTAGTCATATTCCTTTGTTCTTGTAGTCAATGGAGTTTAAGTTTGTGTAGTATTGTCACCATAACGGACACTTTTGCCGAATACTTGACTAACCCAAGTGTTAGCAATCTGAGTTGATCACATGTAGGTCTGACACAAATAATAACACTAGATGCTAATATTATGGACTTTAAAAAATATGAATCATTCTCGCTTTGAGAACTAAAATCTACCTACAACTACATTGGTTCTACTCTTTACTTTTAAGAAGATTGATAATGCTTAGAAAGGGAATAACAGTTTATTGGTAAATTACCTGTGGTACGCTAAGAAATATTTTAATTTCCAAGTACTCAGGAGGAAGACTGCAATCATCCACTATCAGCAAGCTGTTTTCAAATAATTCCTGCAGGAGAAGCATATATATTTTGAATAAAAAATATGGCTCAATATTACATAACAATTGAAGGAGACATTTTTATCATGGTAATGATAATATAAAGATTGAAATATTTTATGGCATGCCAAAGAGTTGCTTACACTCCAACTACGTCCCTTTTTATCATTTAGATTAAATCTGACATTCTCAGTAAATAAAATGAGGAAAAGTCAGATACTGTAGATTGATGCAAAACATCAAACATCCTCTGAAACTTGAGGCTAAATGTACCCAACTAATTCCTTTGGGACAATATATTTCCTTCAGTTTTTTTAGTGGAAGCAGGGGATGGGCTGCAAGGCGCATATAAATCATTGTGTTTATGTGATTGTTGCTAGATGCTGTGTAAGCCGTCATACGCAACTATTTACCACATAAGGGATACCCCAATAGCAAATGCACAATCTATCTGTGCAAATGAACTTTTAATAGACATTGCAATATTACACTAAAGCAAACACAAGGAGATGATGGACAGAGCACTGAACTTTTCAGAAACTCACCCCCAGTCACAGATCTGCGTTGAATCCATCATCGTTCTTTAGCTCACTTCGCCCCCCCCAGTGCAGACCCAGCTATATGCAAATCAGCCTTGACCCTGTGCCTCATGGGAACAGTCCAGCCTAAACTGCTAAGACAGGTCTTCCCTGGGCCGGAAACAAGCTGAAAAGTTTCAGAGCTCCGTCCATCATCTGTTTATGTCTGCTTTGTTCACCCTAAGTTGGCAGGGTATGCCAAGACATGGGTCCCTTGCTCACTTTGACACTGGATTCAAGCTAGCCTGGCTGAAGAGGTGTGTAACCCCGAAACCGGTTTCAGGATGCTTCTTTCCAGTCCAGGGAAGACATGGCTTGGCAGTTCGGGCTGGACTGTTCTCATGAGGCACAGGGTCAAGACTGATTTGCATATAGGAAGAGGTGCATATAGGAAGAGGTGTTGGACCATGCCCAGGGCGACTGACACCGGAATCTGGGGATCACGGTTCAATACCCCGGCGCCGGATTAGCCCAGGACCATGTGACTCTGGTCAATAGCTTGCTTAATCTTTCCGACAGCCCCCAGCGCCTAGAGACCCTTACGGGTGATTGTGGATATTATTATTATTATATAGCTGTGTCTGAACTGGGGTGGCGAAGTGAGCTAAAGAACGATGATGGAGCCAACCCAGATCTGTGACTGGTGATGAGTGTCTGAAAAGTTTCAGCGCTCCGACCATAATCTCCTTGGGTTTGCAATATCACACTAAAGCCAGTGAGCATGAAGTACATTTCTGATGCAAATGTGCAGAGCCATTAGTAGTGTACCACTGTCTTAAGTTATTTTCATTTTATTTTTCTGATCACCCACAAAACCATCAGTACATAAAACCCTTTACGCAAACCTTTGGTAGTTCACATCTGGGAAATCCCAGGAACGGTATCTCAAAAACAGGTGATTTGAGAGGCACAAATTCTGAGGCAGCTGTGCAAAGCTGCCTCCGTTTTTTATTTTCACATCCAATAACCTCAAAAAAATCATGAATCCATAGAACCACCTGTGCACAAAGGAATGCTTGCTGTGTGGCTCTTAGAGCCAAAGTCATTGTCGACCACGCAGGGTTTTTAATGGAAATGATGTGTAGGCTTGTGTGGCGGGGTAGCAGGGACAGATTCAACAACCAGGCCAGTACGATGTAATGAGGGTTTTATTTTAGGTAACAGAGTCTTTTGATGAAGTTCTCGTCGTCTCGTAGTCAATGAATGGGAGAGCAGCCTGCTCCTTCTGCTGGGCTCCAGACTGAGGGGGGGAGTAGACTTCGTCTTGGCAACTCTGTGACTCGGCTCGTTCCCGTGGAAGGGATCCGGGGTGTTCGTCCCGATGAGGCAAGAAAAACAACAAGAAACCAAGAATTAGGACGATAGTCCTTCTCTGCTACCAACAGGGGCCGGGAGTGAGGGAAACCGAGTGCTCCAGTGCTCTTTGGGCGCTGACCGGTGAGAGTGACTTGGTGCTTCGTGAGGGCAGGGGAAGATTATTAACACTAGTACGGTAGAGCTCTCAGCTCGGTATGGGGGCTCAAAGGGTAGGCTGCGTCTTTCTGCCCACCCAGCCCGCTACTTTCCCCCGTACCTGTTCGAGGAACGCTCCTCCCGTGGGAACGTGGCGGGGCGCCTCGAGGGATCGTTGGCCTCCTGGCTTGTAACGGTCGTCTCCACTCTGCTCGGCTCTCGGTCCTTCGCTCTCTTCTCCTCGTCGCTCCTCTTCCCAGTTCCTCGTATTTCTCCACTGCAACACACCTTCTGCCTCCAGGGAAACGCCGTCCGTCGTCTTCCGGGTTTCCTCCGTCTTTATTCCGCCCTCCACCACGACGTCATCAGGGGGTGGGGATTCGTCCAAGGGGAAAGCCGAATTAAAGGAGCCCCGTTCCGGCTCCAGTGTCCAGTCCCGTGATGGATAAGGATACCAAACCCCAGCTGTAGATCGTTCCGGTGGCTGCTGTAGGGGAAGAGGAGGCGGTGATTTCCACCAATTCAAGCCTGTTGAGGAGGCATTCTCGTTCCCGTCACATACCTCCCCCCCCTGGATTCTCCCGATCGGGGAGAGGAAAGACTCTGGACAGATAGTCTGCATTCCCGTTATCTTTCCCCTTCCTGTGCTGTATTGAAAAGGCATATGGCTGGAGGGAGAGGAACCACTGGAGTATCCGAGGATTCTGAGTCCTGTTCTGACACATCCACCGAAGGGGTGCGTGGTCGGTATAAAGAATGAACGGTTTGCCCTCTAGATAATATTGTAATTTGTCAATGGCCCACTTTATGGCTAAACACTCCCGTTCTATTGTGGGATACTTGGACTCCCTCTGGAACAACTTGCGGCTGATGTACAGTATCGGGTGTTCTAACCCATCCGCCCCTGTTTGGGACACAACCGCCCCTATACCTAGGTCGGATGCATCCGTGGCCAGTATAAAGGGTTTGGAGAAGTTGGGGGTTATCAAGACCGGATGAGTGGTAATAGCCGTTTTTAGGCTTCTAAATGCATTCAGGGCCTCCGTACTTGGATGCTGTATCTCCCGGGGTTTTGCTCCTTTACGCAGGAGATCCGTGAGGGGGGCTGCTAGGTCGGCAAATCTGGGGATGAAGCGGCGGTAATATCATATCAGACCTAGGAATGCCCTTACTTCCCTCTTGGTGCTAGAAAAAGGGGTGCCATCAATGGCTAGAACCTTGTTGTATTGGGGTGTGATGGTGCCTTCTCCTAATACGAAGCCTAAGTAGTCCACGCGGTGAAAAGCCGCCCGGGACTTTTTGGCGTTGATATGCAGACCCGCCTGTTGTAGTGCGGTGAGAATGGTCTGCAGATGTTGTAAGTGTTCGGCCCAGGTGTTGCTGTAAATGACAATATCATCCAGATAGGCGGAACAGAAGGTGTGATGTGGTCGTAGTATGGTGTTCATGAGGCGCTGAAACGTGGCAGGTGCTCCATGAAGGCCAAAGGGCAGAACCGTGAATTCGAATAGGCCTTCGTCCGTTATAAAAGGCCGTTTTCTTCCTGTCTGATTCTCTGAGGGGCACCTGCCAATAGCCCTTTGTGAGGTCCAACGTTGTGATATAAGCTGCTTCTCCCAATTTTTCGATCAGCTCGTCCACCCTTGGAATAGGGTAGGCATCAAAGGAGGATATGGCGTTCAGTGCCCTGAAGTCCATGCAGAATCGTCTCGAGCCATCCGGTTTAGGGACCATCACAATGGGTGAGGCCCAGTCACTCTTTGAGGGGCGGATAACCCCCAGTCGTAGCATATCATCCACTTCCGCTTTAATGGCTTTTCTTCGGGCCGCGGGAATGCGATACGGTCTTAGCTTTACCCGTTTGCCCGGTTGAGTATCAATGCTATGTTCCACTAGTGTCGTTTTTCCGGGAAGGTCAGAGAATATATCCCGGTAGGGTAATAGCGCTTCTTCCAATTCTTTCTTTTGCTGCTGTGACACCTCTTCATTGACGACCAACTCATTCAGGGTGCTCTTCTTGTTGGTAGTGGGAAGGAGCAGGTTCAAGCTTTTTGGTGGGGGCCCAATCCATTTCTTTAATAAGTTGATGTGGTACGACTGTACCTTGTTTGCTGTCACCTTCAGTCGGTAGGTCGTGTCTCCTATGGTATCGACTACTTCGTACAGGCCCTTCCACTCGTGTTTTCCTTTGCATGCGAGGGGAGGGAGTAGGAGTAAGGCCCAATCCCCTATTTTTAATCGTCGCAGCTTGGTCCCACGATCATAGTGTTTTCTTTGCCTTTCCCTTTTCTGCTCTAGGTTAGAATACGCCAGGTTTCGCAATTTTCCTAGCTTGGACCGGAGCTGCTGCGTATAGTCTAACATAGACCTCTGTTCTTGTTCCTCTTCCTTCTCCCAGGCGTCTTTTGTGATTTCCAATAAAGACCTCGGTTGTCGCCCATATAACAGCTCGAAGGCAGAGCAACCTAAACTGCTCTGCTTCTGGGCTCGTAGGACATAGAGGGCCAGCGGCAATAGTCGATCCCAGTCGGATCCTTCGGTAGCGAGCATCTTTTTCAGGGTGGTTTTCAACGTTTGATTGTACCTCTCGACCAAACCGTCCGTTTGGGGGTGGTACACTGAGGTACGCAGGTGGTGTATGTCTAATGTTTTGCAGACTTCCTTCATTAACTTCGATGTGAAGGGAGTGCCCTGGTCGGTGAGGACCTCTTTTGGGAAGCCAACTCGGGAACATAGTTCAACGAATTTTTCGGCAATAAGTGCCGTTGTTGGTGTTCGCAACGGAAATGCCTCGATGAACCGGGTGGCGTAGTCCACGATTACCAGCACATAAACGTGGCCTCTTGTCGACTTGGGCAAAGGACCTATCAGATCCATACCGATCCTTTCAAATGGTCGCCCTATGGTGGGTAAAGGTCGAAGTGGCGCGGCTGGTGGTCTGTGTACGTTCTGTCTCTGACATATTTCACATCGAGCGCAGTACTCTTGAACGTCCTTGTAGATTCCGGGCCAATAGAAATGTCTCAGGATGTTATCTGTGGTTTTCTCTTTCCCACTGTGTCCGGCGGTGAGGTGAGTGTGGGCAAAGAACAACACTTGTTCCCTGAAGGACCCTGGTACTAACAACTGGGCCTCCTCTCCCTCCCCACCTTCCCTATACAGGAGGTCTTTAGCTATCTTAAACCTGGGATAATTTCTTGGCTCCTGGTCCTGTGTGACATGTGCGCTCTCCCACGCATTACACAGAGTGGGATCGCTAGCCTGCGCAAACCGAAAGCTACGGTCTAATAACCAAGGGTCCGGGGATAGTAGAGCCGCTACGGACTTGGAATGGGAGGAAGGGGGAAGAGACAGTGATCGTTGGAATAGAGACAAAAAACCCGGATTATCCACCCCCAGTATCACATCTTCGGGAAGGGAATCCACCACCCCCACCTTCACGGTATACGGCTCTTTCTCTAGGTGAGTCAGGGTCACTTGGGCGAGGGGGTAGGGCCTGACATCCCCGTGTACACATCTTATGTGGACTTGTGCTCCCGGGACGTACTGCGTGGGGAGAACCAGCCTCTTGCGAACCACGGATTGTCTGCAACCCGAATCTAACAGGGCCTGAACCGTCAAACCGTTTATTCTTAAACTCACGTAATATGATGTTCCCAGTTCGGCTGAGTACAGGACGGTCCGGGGGAGGTATCCGACCTCCATTGGTTCATCGGGGGGTTTTCTTCGTGGACAAAGTCTCGCAATATGGCCCCATTCACCACATTCAAAACATTGGGGCCCCTGTGTCGGCGGTCCCTCTATTCTCATAGGCCGGGGTTGGGGAGGTTCAGGTGTTGGTTTCTGTTTTCGCTCCGGTTTTATAGTTGGTTGCCCTTTCAGATTCTTCTCGGTGTCCCACCCTAGCGTCTTTGGTTGGGCCCGAGCATAATTCGCTGCCATTTCGATGGCTTGGTCCAGAGTGAGTCCTGGGTGCTGTTTTAGCCATCGTTGTGATGCGTATGGCAGGGATTCCATGAACTGCTCCATATATATGCGGTTCATGATCTCCTCCTTCGTGCTGGAGGCCGGGCGTAACCACTTATCAGCGGCCATCTTCAGCCGAAAGAACAAAGTCTTTGGGTTCTCACCTGGGGTACCCCGTTCCCTCCTGAACCGAAGCCGATATGCTTCCCCGTCCAGCCCCAGGTGATCCAAGATGACCTCCTTAATGGTCGTATATTCGTATTCCCCGTGGGGTTGGACACCTGGTAGGCAAACTGTGCCTCCCCTGATAATAGTGGGGCCAAAAAGAAAGGCCATTTCTCCTCAGGCCATCCCAAGGCCCTGGCGGCCCTCTCAAAGTTCATGAGGAAGACGTCGGGATCCTCCCCTGATACATACTTTTGTAATGCGATCCCAGACGGGTTTGGCCCGGTTAGGGGTCGAGTCTCCTCAGGGTTAGAGACTGTAGCGACCGGGCCTATTTTCTGTAGACTCTCGATCTGTGCCGTGATGGTGGTGTGAAACTGATCGCGATCTGCTTGGGCCGATGTCATCTGCCTCTGCACTGCCCATTCCAGTTTTTCTTGCCCCTTGATGAGGTGTTGAATGAGCGCGTCCATCTCGGTGCTACAGATGGACTGTGATGGCAATCCCACTTCTGACACCAGATGTGGCGGGGTAGCAGGGACAGATTCAACAACCAGGCCAGTACGATGTAATGAGGGTTTTATTTTAGGTAACAGAGTCTTTTGATGAAGTTCTCGTCGTCTCGTAGTCAATGAATGGGAGAGCGGTCTGCTCCTTCTGCTGGGCTCCAGACTGAGGGGGGGAGTAGACTTCGTCTTGGCAACTCTGTGACTCGGCTCGTTCCCGTGGAAGGGATCCGGGGTGTTCGTCCCGATGAGGCAAGAAAAACAACAAGAAACCAAGAATTAGGACGATAGTCCTTCTCTGCTACCAACAGGGGCCGGGAGTGAGGGAAACCGAGTGCTCCAGTGCTCTTTGGGCGCTGACCGGTGAGAGTGACTTGGTGCTTCGTGAGGGCAGGGGAAGATTATTAACACTAGTACGGTAGAGCTCTCAGCTCGGTATGTGGGCTCAAAGGGTAGGCTGCGTCTTTCTGCCCACCCAGCCCGCTACTTTCCCCCGTACCTGTTCGAGCCACGCTCCTCCCGTGGGAACGTGGCGGGGCGCCTCGAGGGATCGTTGGCCTCCTGGCTTGTAGCGGTCGTCTCCACTCTGCTCGGCTCTCGGTCCTTCGCTCTCTTCTCCTCGTCGCTCCTCTTCCCAGTTCCTCGTATTTCTCCACTGCAACACACCTTCTGCCTCCAGGGAAACGCCGTCCGTCGTCTTCCGGGTTTCCTCCGTCTTTATTCCGCCCTCCACCACGACGTCATCAGGGGGTGGGGATTCGTCCAAGGGGAAGGCCGAATTAAAGGAGCCCCGTTCCGGCTCCAGTGTCCAGTCCCGTGATGGATAAGGATACCAAACCCCAGCTGTAGATCGTTCCGGTGGCTGCTGTAGGGGAAGAGAAGGCGGTGATTTCCACCAATTCAAGTCTGTTGAGGAGGCATTCTCGTCCCCGTCACAGCTTGAAAGAAGGTGTATGCGAAAATGCAATATCTAGTGTTGAAGAACGGTCAGTGTCATCCAAAACCCTCTCCCAGTAGCGGAGCAACTTTAGACGGTCCCAGAGCAGGTGTAGTTAGGTGCTGGTACCCCTGCAGCCCTGCCATCATTCTTTACTACATTCAGGGCACCATTTCTGCACCAGGGCAGTGGTTACATACCAGTATGAAATTATTCCGAAGGCAGTCTTGGTGCAGACATGTTATGTGCTGTGTGACTAGCTCAGTGATAGATGTCTTCCCATCCTTTGTGTGTGATGGTCTGCACCAGCTAGACTTCATATCGTGTCTGACCAGCACTTTTCCTCTCGGGGGGCAACTGAGCTAAAAGAGCATAGAGCATAGAGCACTTTATTTTAGAACAGTCCATATCCCGAACGGTGTTAACAGCCTCTGTGTGTATCTATCAATCAATCAGGATTTATAGAGCGCAGGTGCATCACCTGTGAGGGTCTGGAGGCGCTGGTAGAGCATGCTGCCTGTTCTCCTATTGGTTGTGCATCCAGGTCATGTGGTCCTTTCTGAACTGCTGGAGCGACGGTGAGGTTCTGAGGTGCAGGTGGTATGGTTTAAGGGAAGGGTGTGTCACACAGTGTTGATTTTGCATGTTCTGTACACAGTCTGCTTCAAGAAGGCCATAGTTTGTCTTCAGTCTGTCAAAGAGAATAACTCCTTCTACGTCAAAGAGGTAGCCTATCCTTTTGCAGCCCCTGTGCCACTGGTGGACAAGGTCCGTGACAAAATCCGATTATTAAAAATGGGCTGGAAACTTTGGTTATAGGGGGGATAAGCCCTGTGGCCTGTGCTTGCACGGGGGCCAATCAATCGTCCATATGTGAAACCCTGCTACTGCCTGGTCCATGAAGCGCAAGTGTTTCTTCAAAGCTAATTCCAGCATGTACAGGAATTGTGCTGTCTGAAAGTACTGTGTTATATTAAGGACTCCCATGCCTTCCTCTGATGATGGCCTTTTGAGTCTTTTTAAAAGGAGCATTGGTGGTTCAACACGGGGCCACTGCTTGTGAGTCCAACTCCTATTGCACATAGCGTTTGGTAATGTATGGCAGGGGTTAGACGCAAATCTGACCTGAAACCAACCCTATGAGTAAAGGCCTGTGCGTCCAACCAAAGCCATGCACGCCCTTTGACCGTGAGCAACAGGTGTTGGATGCAGGGCCTGGCTGGTGGCCACACTCTGCATCCAGCCACCCTTGTGTGCTAAGAAGCTCTACAGCCAACCATAGGCCGGATGACTTAAAAAACTTTTTTTAATGTGTGAATTCCTAGTATCTCTTGCTTTCAAGTTTGCAGATTTGTATGTATGAGCTCGTGCTGCATCCTAGTGTTTTTCTCAATCTGTGACCTATGCCTTTCTTAATCCATCTTCACTCTATCTGTTCTTCAGTCTGGCTTACTTTTTTGCTCTTCATGAAATGTGGGTGCTCAGGAAAATGGCACTTATTCCCAAATACAAATGGTGACTGCATACTTTTCTAAATGTTTTTTGAATCAACAAATTTGCCCTCCACAAGATGCATTTTTTGACTTTTTTTAGTGCAATTTCTGCATCCCTTGGTACCTGTCCACCCTCTGCTATTGCCCAGAACTAGTCGTTAGGTCTCTATTTTTCTTTGTTAATTTCACAAGTGAATGCTAATGTGTTTCTAGTAACTTTTTTTTGTGTGAATTTCTGAGTTTTTATTTTTTTAAGGTATCATTAGTGGTTGAATGCAGAGCCACCACTGGTGTGCCCAACCAAAGATGCACTAGCTGAATGCTTTTTATGAAAGTTGCAAGTTTACCACCCACCAAATTCGTTATTCTTATTTTCGGAGTACTTTTACCAACCAGCGGAGGCAGAGACAGCAGTTGCCAAGCTAATGACAAACACTGTAGAACAGAGCCATGGTATAGCATGGATATATACACTGCCATTGAGAACATTAAGGTGTGGTTGATGTGATCTACGTTCATTTTTTAATTAAAAATTACATATGCATGGAATAATGTTGCAACTGTGTGGCTACTGTATTACAGGCACACATGCAAGTTAGGTGTGTTGACTTTACCAAAGCTATTAATATTACTTACTACCATTTGCCCATCATCCCTCAGTTTTATGTCAAATACAATATTTATTTAAAACCCCTACAGCATTCTATAATGTAATGGGGACAGCTATCAAACTATTATGAAAACCACTATAGTTCAGCTAACAACCTCCACCCACATGAAACAGAAGACCATCTTCAGTGATAAAAACAAAGATCCACCTTGTGATTCCAGTCAAGATCTTGTCTTGCAAAAGTGACTAAAAGCAAAGCAATCATCAGCTCTGTAAAGTACAAAGATCTTCCTTTTTACTGTCATTGTAAAAAATAACCCATGGGTTGGTTGTTCATTCAGAAATTGCTAGAGATGGAGGAATGGCTACAATGCACAGGGCATTCAGATTCTAAGTGAAGAAATTGTCTGTCTTGCCAGATCCCCAGCCATTGCGCGGAACAATCATTAAGGCGCTGTTTTTTTCTGTCATGTAGTATTTAGTTTCTTAATTTCACCTTAAATACAAGTATTTTAAATGATGTCTCAAATTACTACTGGAATCACACTCAATCTCATCTGAGACCCTCCTCTTTACTATTCTTATTTCACCTTGCAAGAACAATTGTTTTCACATGGTTTGCATCTGCTTGATATTTGTGCAGAGGTCTTTTTATGAGAGTCTCAATTTCAAGGCCAATTGTTTTTTGGAAGTAAAAGATCTGCAAGGCTGGACACTAACTTTGTTCGGTAGAAGCCATCATCAGAACATGGTCTTACAAGATTTCATAAACACCTCTTCTGAAAAGAAAAATACTGCAGGCAACTGAAATGTAATATTCTAGTACAACACAACAATAACAAACTGGTCAAAGGCTACAATTTATAATATCTGTAACGTAATTTGTGTATAGTTGAACATTTCATGGTAAATGCCTTTTCACATTAGGTCATGTAAGAGCTCAGAAATACTCACAATTCCTTTTGATAAGACAGATTCCTCTGTCCTGGGGGAAAAGAAAAAGCTGTAAATCACAGTGCAATTCATATGGACAATATGTGCTTTGAAGACATTGATTTTCATTTGGGTGTTGTTGGTTTACTAGAAATGCCAACTCAGCAGTATCATATAGTCAAAACCTTGAAATCTAAGGAGATGGTTCCGAAAATAATAGTAAAAGTACGAATTCAGGGTTTCAGTATATACCAACCAACATCAGGATACACGAGTATATAGATCTAAATACTTTGTCACTTAGAACAACCTTTTAAATTGAATGCAAATGTATGCACAACTTTAAAAATGCATCATTTTTAACCCCTCCCCCTGCAGAACCAAACGTTAGAGGTGTGGTGTCTGCTTCCAGCCTGCTGCTCAGCCAGTGATGTCTGTGGAATGTTAGAATCAGTGATGATGTCATAGAGTGTTGGATGCGTGGGTGAGAGTGTCAGTTGAGTGTAGGGATGAGCAGCAAGGAGGCTGCTCCTGTTGGGGTTTGTTACTTCATCACCTAATAAACTACTTGAAGATACCACTTGTACCAGACTTTCCTCAATTACTACAACGGCGACGATTAAGGAAGAACCTACATGTGTTTACTAAAGGACTGCTGAAGTTTAAAACAACTCCAAGGTGCGAGTTTTCTAACTACAAGATACGGATTTTAAGTTTACTGGCACTCTGTGAACCCCAACAGTGACCTGCCATCGGTCGCCCTCAACTCCTGCTGTGCCAGTTTCTGCCTGCATACAGCTTAAGTGTGCCAGTTCCTCCCTCACCTACCATCTGCCAGAGCCTGCCCGCATAAAACTTACAGTGAATCCTGAACGGGTTAAGAAAGCCAGTGCCAGGACAAGACATATCAACTGGGTCAGTTTGTTCTGATCTGCATCCAAGTGTTCAGAACCACTTGAAAGGCAGCTGAAAGCAGAGAAAGAGATATAGAACCGGAAAATTAGATCAAGATCTGGTCATTGTGTTGCATGTTTCTACAGAACAGGGGACTAATTATGAAACTAAGAGCCGAGCTGAAGAGGATGGAAGTCTGATTTTATTCATTTTACAGGCGGAAACAAGTGGTTATGTGCTGCCATCTAAAGGAGAAATGTTTACATTTTATTTGCCTGCATCTTAATTTTAATGTAAGTAGATGTTGAGCTGTAAGGAAAACGTCTTGTGACAGCTCATTTGCAGCGTGGACAAGTGGAGAACACTGGCTCTGCTACTTCGTGTTGCCGGGTGAGGCACTTGTTGTACATTATTTATTAAGGCAAATATCAACAATTAATCCGCCTCTGGAGCTCGAGCTGCGTTTAGTGCGCGCATGCTGTGGTGGCAGTTCAACCGTCTTTTGCTGTTTAAAAGAGAGCGCGCTTCCTTTCACAGCGCGCACAGCTTACCTTTGGTCTTGCTCCTGCGATGCCTCTTGATTTTCACCTGTGACGTTCTTCTCACCGTCACCGCAAATACTCAGGAATCTTTGGAGTACTCTTCCGCCGTGAGCCATCCCACCTTACGTCATGCTACGTGACTCCATCTTGTTTGGCACCACCGGAGCAATTTAAAATCGACCTGCTGTAGGTCTTCCTATTTGATTGAGTCATTCTGCCAACCATGCCAACCACGCTTTAAAGCTATTGACAACTTCGTCACTTCGTTTTCAAGCTCTTCCATACCTTTGCTGAGTGCCAATGCTGAGGTGTTTTCCAGCTTGTTATCAGCATTTTAATTTTACTTTCTTTCTTCTTGCCAGTTGAATGGACCAACATTTTCATTGTCAAAGCACCGCGAGTACTGCATTTGCAGTTTCTTTAACCACATAACAGTGCCATTTCCCATGACTTTTCAGGTCACTTGCACTGATGTACATTATGGTACGTTACTGTGCCATTTCCCGTGACTTTTCAGGTCACTTGCACTGTTGTACATTATGGTACGTTACTGTGCCATTGCCCGTGACTTTTCAGGTCACTTACACTGTTGTACATTATGGTACGTTACTGTGCCATTTCACGTGATTTTTTTTTAAGTCACTTACACTGTTACCTTACAGTGCCTACCCGTAGGGCATATGTTACAATGCCTACCAGCTGTAGAATTTGTATTACAATGCTTATTACTTTACAGTTACAGAAATGTTATAGTATTTTTTTTTCCCAAGCTCCTGCTGGAGAGTTGTCTTTGTTCTGTTTCTTACAATTTATATTTACAGTACTTTACGTTAAACTATAGTACTTTATTTAGATATCCCCTGTTCTTAAGATCTGTGACAGTCTGTATTTTCATCTTACATGGTACCTGTACGTTGATTTTACATTTTATTACTGTCGAGTCACATTATTATTCTCAGGGGTATTTGCTTAATCCTAATGAGTTTCCTTACACATCTCTTATACATTTTGAGAGTGTTTTTCTTGTCTTCATCATGTACTATCTGTTTTTTTTTCTATTGCTGTTTCTGCTTGCCATCTCCACATTGGTCTGGCCAACTGGTGTTTTCGTGGTGAATTGGAGCATCAATTCATTTGCTGCAGTTTTTTTTTGCTGTGCTATTGTCGTCTTTCTTTACCTTGTTAATATATCCTTACTTTGTTTGTATCTCCTATTTTTCTTCTTCCTTTGCCTTCCACATGATTTCCAGTTTAATTTATCAAAGGGGGAAGAGGGGTGTGGGTTAATCCTGTGTTATTCCTGCTTTTCTTTATGTTCTCTGTGCATGTCTGCCTATTATTACGGTATGTTCTTTTTTGAGAAACCTAATGTTATTTACATGCTTATTCCTTGTATCTCCATTGTAATTTTGTCATTATGCTCTCTCCTTGTATATTCCTTCCTGTTGATATTAAAGGGGGATGATATGTGGTGTCTGCTTCCAGCCTGCTGCTCAGCCAGTGATGTGTGTGGAATTTTAGTATCAGTGATGATGTCATAGAGTGTTGAATGCGTGGGTGAGAGTATCAGTTGAGTGTAGGGCTGAGCAGCAAGGAGGCTGCTCCTGTTGGGGTTTGTTACTTAATCACTTGAAGATACCACTTGTATCAGACTTTCCTCAATTACTACAAGAGGTTTACTGTTGGGAAGTATTGTTAGGGTAGCCAAATCCTTGTGATATTCTTTTGCAATAAAACAAGTTAACATTATTTTGTACCAGCCCAAGGGCAAGGTGCCAAAGAGGTAAGCTTACCGAGTCCTGCAACAGATTTTAACTAGCATGCCAAGAGTCAAGGCACTTGCCTTTGCACCCAGACCTTAACCTAACAATTCTACAAAAACAAAAATAAGAAAATATGGAGATTTTCTTGGTGAGTGAATATTGGGCCCAGCAAACACATATTCTGTTGCAACAACCATTATGCTGTTTGTGTTGTAATCTAATGAGAAAAACATGATAAAGCCCTCAGTCTTGTAGGGCGCTTGCTATCTCCTAAGTCAGTTACTAGATATTAGAGTGTTGGAGTACAAATTTCAAGAAACGTTTCCTGTGTTATTCACTATATGTGAAATATTCTCCCCTGCCAGCAAATGTCAACGGGGTGGTGGATGGGGGGTAGAGCGGGTTCTACCTGTACCTCCAGTATTGTACTGTAGCCTGTTTGTTTACAGGAACAACTTTGAGATAAGCATTCCAAATCTAGAATTATGATGCTTTAAGTCTGTCTTTGCCAAATGGTGTACCTTCGGCATATAAGTTATGGAAAGTTCAATAAGGTTTCAAGTTATCAATTAATCCTTCTTAGAACAGAATGAAGCAATTTTGGGAGGAGTGCCATAACACATGAACAGTTGAGCCTTAGCCACATGGCCTCCTAAAACATGAGAGCCCTCAAACTGCATAATGCCTGGAAGTGTTATGTTAAGCAGATCTGAAGAGTGTACAATAACCCGGAAGGATATTCTGATGCTGAGCAGGTGTGAATCTAGGCACACCTAGGGCCTAGTCGGACTAACCAAAAAGCCTTGTCTTCAGCTTTTTGCTGAATTCAAGAAGTGAATAGGAGGCTCTTATGTGTAATGGCAGGATCTTCCATCCATTAGGAGTGATGTGGAGAAGGCTCGACCGCCAGATCTGGTTTTCCGTATGCCAGGGATTTTGCAAGTAGGAGTCCAGATGAGCATAGGTGTCTGGAAGGTTTGAGAAGCAGATGCGATTGTTGAGGTAGGAGTGGGTGAGGAGTTTGAATTGTGCTTGTTTGTGAATGGGGAGCCAGTGGAGCTTCTGCAAGTGTGGTGTGATGTGAGTGCTGCAAGGGAGGTTGAGAGTTTTTCTGGCTGCCAAGTTAAGAATGGTCAGCAGCCTTCTGATGAGTTTTTTGTTGATCCCAGCATAGAGGGTGTTCCCCTGGTCCAGATTGCTTGTAACCAGGACATGTGTGACAGTTTTACATGTGCTGATTGGGAGCCATTTGAAAATCTTCCAAAGCATCTTGAGGGTATGGAAGCATTAGGCGGTGACGTCATTGATTTGGACGGTCATGTCGTGTTTGCTGTTGATGATGATCTCGAGGCTCTTAGTGTGAGTGGTGGTGGTTGTTGTCAATCCTATCTGTGTTGGCCACCAGGTGGAGTCCCACAGGGATGAGCTTGCCCCGAAGACCATAATTTCGGTCTTGTTGGTGTTCAGCTTTAGAGAGTTGGTCTTCATCCAGTGGGCAATTTGCAGGCATCGAACTTTATCTCGGTACTGTGCATTTGTCTGTGAGAGACAGAATGAGTTGTGTGTCATCAGCGTAGGAGAGGAGTTGGATATCTTGAGAGCGGTTGATGCTGGCTAGAGGCATCTTATATGCGTTGAAGAGGGTTGGACTCAGACAGGATCCATGCGGAACTCCACAGAAGAGGTTGCAGGTGTCCGAGGTATACAGTGCCATACTTACTGACTGGGTCCTTCCAGTCAAGAACGAGAAGATCCATTACAGTGCTTGTTCTTGGATTACAGGCGTTGGATGAGGAGGGAGACTATGTTTAAATGAGGCAGAGAGGTCCAGGAGAATGAGGGCTGCCATGTCTTCTCTGTCCAAAGTCATGTGGATGTGCTGCGTGGCAGCGATGAGGGCAGTTTTGATGCTGTGATTGGGTCTGAAACCTGAATGAGTGGTGTCAAGTAGTTGGTATATTCGGTGAGGTGTCTATTGATGATTTTCTCTAAGACCCTGGCCGAAAATGGTAGAAGGAAGAACAGTTCGTAGTTGGCGAGCACTGAAGAGTCCGCAGAAGGTTTCTTGGAAGCAATGGAAGGACAGTTGCTCAGCCCATGTCAAAGTAAGCTGAACCACACTCGTTTTTGGAAGTGGGCCATAAGCAGGAGTGGCAGATTGATACAGAAGTACAAACATGTAGGAAACACCAACATTTTGGCAATGACAATTCTCCCGGAGATATATAACAGCAGTTCATCCACACCGGCACACAGTCCTCAAACAATGTCATGAGTCTGCCATAGTTAGCCCTTTAGAGTTCGTCAACATCTCGAATGAGCCAGATGGCAGGATATCAGACAGGTGCCTTCGCCCATTGCAGAGCGTATTCAATATCTAAGGGTTGCAGGCCAGGCGTGAGCGGGAATAAAATTGATTCGAAGCAGTTAATGGTAATCCCAGCCTGTACACCAAAATTAATAATTTCACAGGTGATTGGGGCAATATTAACATTCGGGTCACGGATATATATGGTGATGTCCGCGTAAATGGAAACTAGGGTTCTTCTGGGGGTAAAGGTCAGTCCTCTATGCGAGTGATGTTGTCTTAGTCTGGCAGGCAGGGGCTCTATGGCAACAGCAAACATTATAGGTGATAAAGGGCACCCCTGGCGATTGACCCTGGAGATAGTAAGAGGAGAGGTTATTGTACCATTGACGCGCATACAGTCCATGGGTTGCGTGTAAAGTAGTTTAATCAGGCATTGGAATCCCTATGCTGGAAAGTAGAGCGAAGAGGTGTGGTCATTCTAGAGCAGAGGTCTTCAATCTGTGGGGCACGACCCCCAGGGAGTCTGTGGAGTCCTGGGAAGGGGGTCGCACATTCTCCAGCTTCACTTGTGCCTTCAATCCAAGATGTTTACTTTAGTTTTGGAAAAAGACAGCCCTCCTGGGACAGCTAATTTAGATTGTTATCAGCTGAAGGTTTATCATTTGAGTCTCTAGTGCTGTGAAAAACGTTGTGCCAGGGTGCCTGCTTGCCTGAATGAAATGCAAATGTGCCTATCAGTTAATCTGCAAGTGTAAAGGGTGCTTGGGAGTCGGTACTGGCTTTAATTGTTCAAATCACTCCAAGCTTTGTGACATCAAAGATTTGGTTTTTTGAGTGGTTGTGCAAAGAGTTAACAACTGAGCTGTGAAGTGCTTGCATTTAATTGTAGCTGCATTTACACAGGCCTTAGTACCCCTAAAAAGGTGTCGAAGGGACTGTAATGTAAAACAAAATTGCATTACATACGCTCTGTCTGGTATTACTAAAATCTACTTTCTGGAAGCACTATTTTATTGTAAAACAATTTGCACGTTTTGCAGCACTCTAAGTTACACTGTGTGTAATGCAAGTATAACATAATGGCTTACATATTCACAGTGCTTTCTGTCATAGGCTGTGACCTCGTAGCACAAAAAATACACATCGCTATTCTCCACTGCACTAATCAAGATTACATTCTGTGGCTCTCTGGTTGCACACAGACCTCTGCAGGGCATTAACTAATATAGGTTTCATAATGTACTTCAGTGCATTTCCCACTGAGTAACAACTTTTTACATTTATTTGTCATTACGCTGCCTATTATTTTATATGTAGATACTTGATGGTGAGAGACCTAAAACACAGACAGACTATTTTGGAGCTTATTTATGAGAGGTTTGCCTCGCCAGAGCATCACTTTTTTTGACGGTCCGGCGGCGCAAGTGTCTCAACTATACCTACGAGGTGGTGCAAAGTCACCCTGCATGGCTTTACGTGGCCTCATATATATGGAGTAAGACATAGCAGCGCGAGTCACTGCGTTGCCTTACTCTACATCAAAGAAGTGTTCCATGGGCTTTGTGTGGGGTTCCCAAGCAATACCCGTGGATTTTGATGCTGCCCCATATTTAAAAAATCACGTAAACCTGGGGCAGCTCCAAAAACGGACGTCTCCCTAGCAGAGGAGTAATGGGGAGAATATATTTTATTTCTCCTCGTTTTTTCCTCTTTCCTTGTGTGCTGCACTCTGCAGCTCACATAGAAATGGGAAAACGCCTTCTGGGATTGTTTTTGTGAAGGAAGGTGCCCCTTCCTGTACAAAAACAATCCTGCCAATGTTGGTGCTACTCAGCAGTTTGTGCGCCAACGCAAGGGAAAAGGACAGGAATTAACCGTATTTCATAAATAACGGTGCATTCCAGTCCTTTTACATTGGCATAGGGCAGCGCAGCAAGAAGACTTGCGGTGATGCCCTACACCAATTCCTCATAAATGAGGCCCTATGCTTTTAGCTACACCTTTGACTACAACCCCACACTCACTGACTTTTGTCCTTAAGCCTAAAAAAGTTTGACAAGGGGGTCTCAGCATCAAAAACTTTGAAGACCTCTGTTCTAGACAGTCGAACACTTTAGAGGCGTCAAGCAGGACCGCTGTGGTGCTGTGCCAGGGGTCAACTGAGTGAAGAAGTGCAAATAGCGCAAGTAAATTGGGAGCTGTTAAGCGGCCAGGGACGAAGCCGGACTGGTCAGGGTGGACAATATTCGGGAGCAAGGGGAGAAGGCAGGGGTTTGGGCAGGATTGTATTATCCACGTTAATCACGGACAAGGACCTACAAGAGTCGCAGCTACTCAGGGGATTGTCAGGTTTCAGTATACTGACAATTAACACCTCTCTGGTGGAAGATGGCAGTGTACTACGAGTCAGGGAATTCTCATACATTGCCAGGAGGTGGGGAGCGAGAATGTGAGCGTATTCTTTATCGAAGGCTATAGTTGAACCATCCAGGCCGGGAGCCTGTTCTCCCGGCATACTCTGGATGACCTGTATAATATCCTCCGTTGTGGAAGGTACATCTAGGAATTGACGGTGCGCGTCATCAAGCCACAGCAATTGTATTATATCAAAGAGATTGGTCATGGCAAAGGGGTTGAGTGATAGTAAAGAGGTGTACAAGTTAGTACAGAATGTGGCCATGACATGTAGGATAGCATCCAGACCTATGTGAACTGTCTGCTGGTCATCTATAAGCTCTGTGATGTGGTGGCTTTCCCTGGGTTTTCTGAGAAGTCAAGCAAATGTCTTAACTGCAATTTCCCCTCCGTGCATCATCGAGCAACTGCCTCTTCGTATTATAGCAATTTACTTTTGATGGATGGAAACATGTTTGTGTACTCAGTGTTATAGAATTGGAGTTCTAATGTACAGATATTTGCCTCCAATTGGGTAAGTTCCTTGAGCAGCATCCTAAGCACTCTGGCCTGTTTGGCAATGCAAACCCCACAAATTACTACTGTGAATGCTTCCATAGGGTGGAAGAAGAGTCGACTGAGCGTCCATTGTGTTCAAAGTATTTGAGTATGGCTGTTTTAATCTAGCTTTAAGCACCTGATCTCTGAAAGCATTAGGAGGAAGTCTCCCGAAGGCCCTCATGCCCAGGAATATTGGGGGGGAATCTCTAGAAGAACAGGTGTGTGATCTGATAGTGCCCTGAAAATATGAACAACATCCGAAGTAAAAGTGACTGCATCTCTGGTGACCAACTAGTAGTCAATTCTGGACCAGGTATTGTGAGTGGAGGCAATGCATGTGCCCTCTGTGCAAGTGCAGTGTTTGAGCCGCTAAATATATACAAGATCAATGGTCAGCCATGCGTGTCTGGAGTTGTGCAGCAGCGCCTGGGTGTGAACGACAGGTAGCGCTAGAGCTGTCAGCACGGCCATCGAGTATTACATTGAAATCTCCACCCCATACAACCGCTCCTGGACCCAAAGTGGCCATCAGGTGCCAGACTTCAGCAAAAAAGCCAGGATCATCCACATTTTGGCAAGTGTGATATAGTGTTCCTGCAGCTTTCCCACCAGGATGACGAACTTGTCCTGTGTGTCGCATAGCACCCAGTGTGTGCACTCTGGCAAACCTCTTCGGAGGAGAATGGCTGCCCCATGCACATAGTTGGAGTAGTCATGTACGTTATTCAGCAATCCATCCTGCACGTGGACAGGAGAGGATCACTTCAGTTGAGTGTAGCTCCTGTGAGAAGCACAGATGCTTACTGGGTAAGTTGCATAATCCGTTCGAGGCATGTGTGCTGTAGATACACATGCTTTGCATAGACTATATAGCAGTATTCTCCCAAAGCGGTGGCAAGCCCGTAGATGTTGCAGCTGTTTGAAAAAGTGTTTTTAGCACTGCTTGGCCTACATTGGCTTGTTGACGTGCTAACATATCCACACAGTAATGTTTGGTAAAAGTGTGTGATGTGGACCATGTTGCTGCTTTACAAATGTTAGCTATAGGGATCTTACATATAAAGGCCATAGATGCTCCTATTTTACTAGTGGAATGCGCTCTAGGAGTTATAGATAAAGTTAGTTTAGCTTTAGTGTACTAGGTTTGACTGCACATAACAATCCATCTTGCAATACCAGATTTAGAAATAGGATTGCCTTTGTGAGTTGTAGCAAATACAACAAGTAGTTGTTTTGCGAAAATGTTTTGTTCTTTCAATGTAATACAATAGCGCTCTTCTGACATCAAGAGTATGAAGAGCTTGTTCTGCTACTGAATCAGGCTGAGGAAAGAACGCAGGCAACTCAACTGATTGATTGATATGGAAGGCAGAAAAAACTTTGGGAAAGAACTTTGGGTTAGTGCAAATAATTACTCTGTCTTTGTGAAGTTGAAAGAAGGGTTCTTCTAAGGTTAAAACCTGTAGCTTACCAGCTCTTCTCAATGAAGTGATCGCAATGAGGAAGGTGATTTTCCATGAAAGAAACTGCAGTGGACAGTTGTGTAATGGCTTAAACGTGGACCCATGAGCTGTGTAAGTACAATGTTCAGATTCCAAGCTGGTGCTGGAGGTATTCTGGGTAGTATTATTCTCCTAAGGCCCCCTGTAAATGCTTTAATTACAGGAACTATAAACAGAGATAGATGTTGTTTTGCGAATATGCAGCTATTGCTGCAAGTGAATGGAAGTGTAGGCTAAATCAGCATGCTCTAAATGCAGAAGGTAAATTATATATTGAGTAGATGCATTTAGAGGATCAATATTGTTATTAGTACAATACATAACAAATTGTTTCCAATGCTCTGGTAGTAGGCTTTCTTGCTTCTTTAAGAACAGTCATGCATTCTGGTGGCAAATTAAGATATCCAAACTCTAGGACTTCAGGTGTCAAATCGGTAGATTGAGCTCCTTGGGATTCGGATGTCTGATTTCTTCATGGTTCTGCGTGAGAAGACTGGAATTGAGATGTAGCTTTTGATGTTGAACTACTGACAGTTCTAAAAGTGTAATGAACCACGGTTGACAATCCCAAGTGGGAGCTACTAGCATCAGTATGAGGGATGTTTGCCTGAGCTTCCGAACTAAAATGGAAGGAGAGGGAGAGGTGGAAAAGCGTAGGCAAATATTCCTGACCAATACATCCACAGTGCTTTGCCTTTGGATAGAGGGTGTGGGAACCTAGAGGCGGAGTTTGGGCATTTTGAATTGTGCACTGTGGTTAACAGATCTATTTGTGGGAATCCCAAGTTGAAAGTATGGAAGGAGAACCGGAGGATGAAGTTCCCACTCGTGAATTTGTTGAAGCTTTCTGCTTAGGAGGTCAGCAATTTGATTGTCCACTCCTGGGAGATGCTCTGCCAGAAGATAAATTGCCCAACGCTAAATTGTCTGAGAGAGGCGTGACAGCTGCAGAGAATGTGCCCCCCCCCCCTCTGTTTTTGTACATAGTACATTGCTGTCATGTTGTCGGGCCGGACTAGGACAACTTTCCCTTTCAGGTGAGATCGAAAAGCTTTGAGTGCTAGATATACAGCTAGAAGCTCTAAATAACTGATGTGCAGAGCTTTGTACCTGTTATCCCATAGACCTTGAATTGTCAAGTTATGAAGATGGGCACCCCAACCTGTGAGGAATGAGTCTGCTGTTAGCATGATTTGTGGAACAGGGTCGATGAAAGGCCGCCCTTTTGACAAGTTTGTTGTGTTCCACCAATGCAGAGAGTGATGGGTGTGGCTGTCTACCAACACTAGATCTGTTAATTGACCCTGAGACTGAATCCACTGATGTGCTAAGCATTCCTGTAGAGAACACATGTGCAATCTTGCATGAGGCACTAGCAGTTTCATAAACGTTCTGGCTGCTAAGTATTGATTGACCTAAAAATGTATTAGCAGAGATTGAATATTCTGAATTCTGGCTGCATTGAGAGAGGCTAGAGCTGTGCAAGTGTTTATAGTCGCTTCCAGATAAGACTGTATTTGTGAACTGAGACTTTTGAGCATTGACTGTGAAACCCAATTGGTAGAGTAGGTCTAATGTAGTCCGAGTGTGGTGTAGACACTTTTGGTGTGAGCTGGCTTTGATGAGCCAGTCGTCCAGATATGGAAAGACATGTATCTGTTGTCTTCTGAGATGTGCCGCTACTACCGCCAGACATTTTGTGAATATTCTGGGAAGAGTAGTTACTCTTAACTGGAGTACTTTGAATGGGTAGTTTTTTCCTGTTATTACAAATCTGAGGTATTTGCGATGAGCTAGGTGAACCGGAATATGAAAGTATGCGTCGTTTAAGTCTAGTGTGGACATAAAATCGCCTTGCTGTAGCAGTGGAAGGACCTGTTGAAGCGTAACCATATGGAAATGCTCTGAAAGTATATACAGATTTAGTGTCCTCACTTAAAAAATTGGTTTTAAGGAGTCGTCATTTTTGGGGATTAGAAAGTACAAAGTGTACACTCCTGAATCTTGGTACTGTAATGGAACAGGTTCTATAGCTTCTTTTGTTAAAAGAGCGTGAACCTCTTGTTTGAGAAGAAGTTGGTGTTCTGACGAGAGTTGTGAGTGCGGGGTGGAATGTTGGGATGATTGCTGGTGAGCTCCAGGCAATAACCATGTTGGATAATTTCTAGCACCCGTTTGTCTGATGTTATGGATTGCAAAATGGGGAGAAATTGTTGAAGTCTTCCCCCGACAGGTGTTAGATGGTCAGGGGAAAGCGTAGGCAAGTCACTACTTATTGAAAGAAGGGGAGTTACGTGTTGACGAGCCCTTACCCCTACATTTAAAATGGTTTCCTCTGTACCCTCCTCTAATGGAAGAGGGTTGCGTGTTGGACTTGTACGAGGAAGTGTTAGAGTCTGACGATGCAGTTTCAGACCCTCCTCTAAAGGAGCGGCGAAAGGAGCCTCTGCTTGAAGAAGATTGAAGTGCTCCCATAGATTTCGCCACCTCTGTGTCTTTTTTCATTTTTTCTAAAGGCTCATCAACCCGAGGTCCAATAAGATGTTGTTTGTTAAAAGGAGTGTTTAAAATAGACTGCTGTACTTCTGGTTTAAAGCCTGAAATTCTAAGCCAAGCATTCCGATGTAAGAGAATACTGCTGTTAACTTCTCTCGCTGCAGTGTCAACAGCATCAAGAGCATATCTAACAGAAGTGTTTGAAATCAGCTTTCCTTCTTGAACTAGCTCTTAGGTCTTTTTCTTGTGCTCTTCTGGGAGGTACTGAAGTAGACCTTCCATCTCATCCCAGTGTGCCCTCTCATACCTAGCTAGTAGGCCCTGCATGTTGGCAGTGCGCCGGTGATTAGGAAGCTTGAGCAGCTACCCTTTTTCCAGTTGAATCAATACGTTTTGACACTTTATCTGGGGGAGGAGCATCTCCAGATGTCTGCGAGTTCACCCTTTTACGAGCGTTGGAAACTACCTGAGGGGGCTGTCATTTAATGAAAACCAGATCAGAGGGTGAGGGTTTATACTTTTTATCAACCCTCGGTGTTAAAATTTGTGCACGAACAGCGTCTTTAAAAATGTCATCTGCATGTCTCATTATGCCTTTTAACATAGGGAGACTCTGGCTAACTCTGTGTGAAGACCCTAGTGTCTCAAATAAAAAATCTTCATCTAAGGTCTCTTTATGCAGATAGATAGGAAACATAATCATCTGGAGGTGAAGGTCTTATAGGGTATAAGTCTGGATCATTATCCATAGGTGGTTAAACATTATAATCAACCCACGGATCTGTAGGTAAAGGAATATCGTCATCATTATCATCCCTATCTCCTAAATCAGGCTGTGTGTGAGGAGATCCCTGTGGTGTTATGTGTAGTGGATCTGAGCCAGGCAATATGGGTAAAGGTGAAGATGGTAGAAGTGGTGAATGGGATGGAAAAGTAAGATGGATAGGACTTGTAGCAATGTCCATCTTCTTCTTGAGAGGGACCTTGTATCTAGTGTCCTCTGAACTGACTTTCCCTTTGGAAGGAGTTTTGGCTAATATATGTCCAGTGTCTGGATTGATGTAAAGCTTTTTCTGCTTTGGATCCAATCTGTCTTTCGTAATGTCTAAAATTGGTTCTGAGGGAACTGAAATGTCTTCTTTGGATGTAGGCGCCGAAAAATTTGGTGCCAAAGTATATTTGTCCTTGTAAGCAGAAGGTTTCAGCTCCGAAGCAGACTTTTGTTTTGCAACAGAGGATTTTAGCTCCGAACTAGATTTGTCTTTGGGAGCGGAATGTTTCTGGTCCGAAGATGATCGGTCTCTGATTGATCCAGAGCCGGAAGTCTTTACTACTAGTTTCAGTGCTGGGCCTGAGGATGGGGTGTCAGAAACGTCGTCTCTGTGCCAACCAAGGCCCAATGGCAGAGGTGGTGCCGAAGCCTTATGCTTAGCGAAAGATAGTTTAAGGGCTACAGGGGTTTTAGTACTCATGACCACCTGTCCCGCTGGAATGTCTTTGGACTCTAAATTGATCTCTTGGTCGGAATCGGATTCTGCGACCAAGAAGCCCTTCTCTTCTACCACAGCTGTTGCTTCATGTTCACATTCTTCTCCGAAGATATTCGGAAAATGTTGAGTGCTGTGGCACTGCATTTCTCGTCATCAAGCCCGACGATCTCTAAGTGCCTTTTTCGATCGGAATGACCGACAGGCCTTGCAATCTTCTTCCTTGTGCTCTGGGGAGAGGTGGAAGTTGCAGACTTGGTGTAGATCACTGCAAGGGTATTTAGTGCGGCACGAGGACAGAATTGAAATGGGGTCCGTTCCATCGGCACAAGAATGTACCGACGCAGCTAGGTCCGGAGGCAACACACAATGTTTTTGATCGAAGAGGAGAGACTTTCCCGATCGTACGGATACGCGGAGAGAGGAAAATGCGTACTAAAACAATACCGTTGAGGGTACAGTGGATTGCGCACCGAGGGGAACCCGAAGGACGGTTTCGAATCGGAGCACAGCAATACACGTCCGAACCCGATGGCGGAAAAAAACAATCTAACAATGGAGTTGATGCCCATGCGCACTATCACCGAAAGGACCCAACACTAGATGGCAGGAGTATGCAAAGGATGTGTATCTACAGCAAACATGCCTCGAACTGTTACTGAATATTAAACAAAAACAAAAACTTACTAAACGTACCATAAACAGTTACGTGCACAGGATTGTAGGTTTATTTCCTTACCTTTTCAGTAATATTTCAATATGTGCCAGGTTGCATTGGAGAAGAAATGAGGGGCTAAATAGAAAAATACAAACATGCATGAAAAGACGCTGAATCAACAATGCTAAAAAAGACAAACAGAAATGATTTCTATTTGAGAAAGTAACAACAGCTTGACACATACAATCAAAAGAAGTTACAGGCTACAGCCGTTTCATTCAACATATTTTACTACCTTTGTTTCCTTTGTTTTTACACTTCTGGGTACATTGTAGTTTCTGGCGATTCTGAGGTCTGGGCCCAATATCGCGAAAGATGTTCTACTCATATAGTTCACCAAACATGATGTCCCGGACTAGGCCAAACACACATATCTTGAGACATATTCTCAGTGAACAACTCTTCCATACCACCACGTCATGCATCAGACCAACTCAAAAACCTAACATAACATGCTCTACTCTTCTTTATTTTTTTAAATATACTAAAACTTTGCAAGGTGTTAAAGACTCACTATCAGCCATACATCTAAACATACCAGAAAAAAACACTACAAAATGTTCAACCTTTACATAAACTAGGCAACCAGTACTTACTTTAAAGCACAGCATCTCCTAATACTTAATCGTATTCAAATGCTCCCATCCCAGATGACCAAAATAAAAAAACAAAAAATATCAAGCGCTCAGTGAATAGCTTCACTAATCAAACCATTCTACTCTTCACAGATCTCTGTAGACCTGGGGGCATCACCAAACCTGCCCAAGCCCCTCTCTGAAGGCCATCATACATGGTGCAGTATGTCACATCAAAGGAGAAAAAGCAGAGCACATGACCCCTCTCTAAAAGACCTTTACTGACCTCCACCTGAAGCTAGGAAATAACTTAAAAATATGGTTTGGATCACGAACTTTAAAGAATGCACTTTCCAAAATAGGGAGATAGAAAGAGTTATTGGGACACCTCCCACCTCTTCATCGAATTAACAAAACTAAAAAACTTCATAGTGCTTAATCGGGTCTTCCCAAACGCACCAAGAACCTGACACCATCTACCAGAAAAATTCAGAGTCCATGCTATTTGTATACTGTAAAGACATAAAATATTACCTCCATAGAATGTACCTAAAAGACTAATTGTAGTCACCTAAACCTGATACTTATCAAACTAGTTTGTGATTTTTATCTAGTGGCATGTTAAGCGCTCAGTTAGCCATGTAGTTAGGTCAGCTCAATATAACTACTAGATGACTCAAACACCTGCAATTGGGAGGTGGTTTTGGCCCTTTGAAAAGTCATTCCTTTGAAAACAAAACAAATGTTGTTGCTAGTAATTAAAGTTTTCTTTCAATCGTGTCACATGAACTAGTGGGCATGGGAGCTGAAAGCATCAAATTAAGCGTCTATGATGCAAGGGAGTTATTCCTGGAGTCAACTTCCACATTATCAGATGTACATTTTGCCTCGACCATAAACATATTAGAGAAGACAAGTTGATAAGACAGTGGTTCAAAGGAGTAAATGGGTGATAGAAATTGTGGGTGAAGGAGAGTGCTTCTGAGAAGCATCATGTTTGTAGATGTTGTTTCAGTGTATGAGTAAGAGGAGAGAGAACGTGGTTATTTAGGTGCATCTGAGCATGAGCTAGAGTGTGTGTGAGACAGAGTATGAGAGAAAACGAAAGAAGACAGTGTATGTGAATTTATCTAGGGCTATAGAACGTGGGTGTGCGTGAGAGAGAGAGAGAGAGAGAGAGAGAGAGAATGCCTGTGTATTTGTGAGTGTGAGCGGTAGATAGTTTGTGTGTACATATGACAGAGGAAGATAGTATTTTAGCATGTATGTGTAAATATGAGCGAGAGAGAAGAGTGATAAAGAGAGAGGGGAAAGAGCATGCTAGGGTGGATATATGTACATGTCTTTGGAAGAGAAGTTCTGAGGGTGTCTCCAGATCAGGACTAAGAACCAAAATGGGCCCCGGCTAAAATGTTCAAGACAGTTACACGCTACTTTGCGCAATTGAGCAAGCAGGCCTCAGTATGTTATGCATATGTGTACTTGTCTGTGTTTGGACTCTTAACAGTGCAGATTAAAGCAATGTTTATGAAATAAATCAGCTAAGCACGTTCAGGTCTGGATCGTGGCGGTCCATCCAGTAATAAAGGCAGTACAGTACCTTGTAGTAGGAGATAGATAGATAGATAGATAGATAGATAGATAGATAGATAGATAGATAGATAGATAGATAGATAGATAGATAGATAGATAGATAGATAGATAGATAGATACTGCTATTTTTTGGTGGACTTGTGTTTGAGAGGTAGAGTGTGAGAGTGATAGTTCAGCACTCGCATGTGCAGAGCTGTGTGTCTGTTTTGTGAGTGCGGTGTGGTAACTAAGCAGGGAGCTTAGTTAATGGTATCCTGGTGATGGAGCAGTTAAAATAAAATGTTGTATACCTCCTCTATTTTGCATGAAATTAATTACATAATCATCCTAAGTATTAACTCGTACTACTAAGTTTGAAGTAAGACGACTAACCAACTTTTACACCTTGATAAACACGAGATACACGTGGGACTAAAATGCAAACTGCATGGCAAAACAATTAAAATAATTAACTGTGGTACGCAAACTAACTTTAGAACGTATTTAGAACGTGGTGAAATAGAGAATTGCATGATTCATGTTGCTTTTGTGATGGTTTGTGCTTCCAGTGTTGCAGAATGGTGAGTATTATTGCTTTAAATGTTGCTACAAGCTAGGAAAATACTAATATATATTGGGATTAGCGTGGGATTAAACATTAGAATCTTAATTTTTATATTCTAATTACTGTTATGTCTGTTTTTGCTTAAATTGGCTTTCGGGCCTGCTAGGCCGCAGTACTTAAGGTGGAGCTCCGGTGATACCGCCGTCATTTGAGCGCGATGACTACTGCGCAGAATCGGATGGCTCTGGAGATCTCCAAGTGACTCCCAGCTCCTGTAAGCAGCATGTCCCTTGCCAAGGATAGGTGCATGGAGGGCTGCCAAGTGATGAACGGTGTGAACAACCAAGGGCACAATGGCTTGATTTTCCTTCGGAACTTTCGCCTGTGAACCGAAAGATACCATACACATTTTACATCTTGCTATGCCAAGTCTCATGGAAACCAGTTGTTCATGAGAAATTTTGGAGAACTTACAAATCGTATTGAACCAGCCAATCAGAATAGTTTCTACCCCTAAAATTGTTGCATATTGATCTGAAGTAGGAGGAAAAAGGGTATAAAGACCCCTATCCGCCCAAGGGGGGTGGGTTCATTGGGTTGATCGTCTATGGCGTAGGGTCTGCGTTGAACTAATGAGGATTTCCCTGGTTTACCTTGCGTTTCTTTAAAATTCAGGAAAGCTATTCCATCTGATGATTGATTATTGCTGTGGGTTGGACAGTTTATCCTGGAGATTGTAGATGTGACTTTGAATACTGCATCCATGTGATCGGAGAGTCACCAACTTTGAGATCTTGGTAAATATTAATGCCATGCAAAATATAAATGCTTATGTTCTAAAGATTTAATGTTTTCTGGAAATAAAACGAACTATGTTATATGCTGTAGCGTCTGAATGCTAATGCAGAGAAAATTAACATTTGGATTAATAAGAAATTAGTTTGTGGTTCTTTAAATTAGGTACTGAAAATTAATCAAATGTTTCAAAGGCTTTAATTGTATTTTAGCTGGTTCTAAATCACCATCAACCAGTCCAACTAATTGGTCAGTCGACCAAGTGGTGGAGTGCCTTGATGTTAAGGTCAGGATTCTATAGATGCAGATGTATATAATGTAAAGAAATTTACTCCTGACAGGTAATAAGGTACTCCGCATGTCCAGGGCTTTTTCTCCTGTGTACAGATTCGAGTGAGACAAATGTGCGTTGGTGTTATGGGCCCCACCAATGAATGAATGGATGGATGGATGAGTTAGTGTAATGACGAGTCTGTGACATAGGGCGAATATTTAAATTTGTCCTTTTCCACTGGAGCAGTTTTCTTGAAGCAGAGTTATGCTTTGATTGCATTGGTTTGGTGATTATTGATTTGTGTTTAACACTTTATGTTGAGTTGTGTTGCGTTTTATGTTGTCGAATGGTTTGAAGACTTTCGGGAAGTAGGAAGTTGATTGCCCTGTATGTAGACGGGGGAAATGTGTGGCCATTTCTGTATGAATGTGTATGAGTGAAATCGCAATAGGTACTCTTGTGAAATTCTGGCCTTAATTCTCAGGAGCATTGTAGTCTCCACATGTGTTTTATCCCCAGAGCAACAGCTTACCTTTTGCTTGTTAGAAGGGTAAGGTAGAGGGACGTGCTACTTTATCGGCGAAACGGAAAAATTCTGTGGTAGGGTAGAGGCAAGCGCTGCCTACTGGAAATACAGAATTCTTGTGTAAATGGACAAAACTATCTCTTTGGTTTAGCGAAACAGGCAATGGAGATGTTTTATGTTGTTACTAACAGATTCTAATTAAAGAAACACTTGAGAAAAGTTGCAGATAAAATTTTGTAAAGGAGGGGTCAGCAGAAGCAGGAGTAGCAAGAAAGGCTGACATCAGGAAGACCGCGCTGGGATTGGTCAGCTGTAGGGAGACAAAGCTTTCACTGATTGGTGTGTTAGTGTGAGTCGCGCTGGGTTTTGAAAATTACCGGTGTGACGTAGACGCCCAGGATTGGTGCGTTAGTGTGAGTCATGCTGGGATTGGACAGAATACGGAGAAGCCGTGAAAGAAGTGGTTTGAAAAGCCTAGTTGATTAAGAACTGGGAAAAATTAAAATGATGTACTAATATCCACCTGAAAAAGAGAAAAAATCATGGTTTGGGAAAATTAAAAACCTATTTAAGAAGGATAAGCCGATTGTGACTAGGGAAGGACAGATACTTCCTCCACCGAAATCACCTGCATCTTTTATGGTAGCGAAATATGGTTATCATACCTGTATCTGGTTGGAGAATTGGGCAAAGTATACCAAAGAAGATGGGGTACTAGCGTTTCCAGAAAGTGGTTCGTTTAGTTTAGCTGTATTACGAAATTTGAGAGAAAGAATGATGAGGTTAGAACCGAAAACCAGACCTACCCAGTTTGAAGCTTTGACGGAGTGGGAAGAAGAGATGTATGAAAGGGAAAGGCATCGGCGTGGAAGAAGGCACAATTACATGTTTGGTAGACATTGTGGTCAAGAAAGTCATGAGGACAGAATGAGAAGATGGCGGAATGCGAATATGACTGATGGTATGTTTCCTCTGAGGAATACTGAAGAGACAAGTGGTAGAAAATGTACCGAAAAGAGAAATAACACATGGTCAGAAGGTTTTAGACATGGAGTGAGTGAATCAGAGGATGAAGTGCTGGAGGACATGTTCTATAAAAATCCACACCTGTATCAACCGAATTCTACGTTACTGACGCCGAGTGCGCCGGTAAAAGAAACCATGATGAACAAAAATGTTGAGCAAAAGCCACCGAATTTGGGGAAAATTAATCCATTTTAAGATTCTGAAATGCCACAACCCGTCCGAAACAGAAAAGAAAATTCAGCCGAGTTAGCTAGAACTACACTCGAGTTGACTGAGAAAATTAGAGAATTAACTAAGAATATGGAAGCAGTGACCGTACCTGTAACTTTAGGGCCGGTGATGCCTGTCTTTGATAAACAGAAAGATAGCGAGCATTGTTTATCAGTTCCCTATAATTGTAATAGGCAAAAAGAGATAGAAAGAAGCGGTTCTGGAGGAAATGAATGGAAAGATGTGGCAGGAACATCAGGTTTAAGTACTCCTAAAAATGTGACTGTAAATCAAAATCCAGCAAGTAAGACACTTATGACCACAGAAACAGCAACAGAAACCCCAGAGAGAATAACGGATAAAATAAGAAGCGAGACAACCCCTGTTGGTCCCACTTCTGAAGAATTAAGTGATTGGTTAAGAAGTTTACAGAAAAAAAGATACAGAACCACAACCTTTAGATGTAGCGAAATTGAAGGTGACATTAGAAGAATTAATTGTAGGAACCATTCCAGCTGAACAATTAAAAGCATATCAGGATGAGGAGCTAATGTTCCTCTGCAAAAGTATAACTTGGAGAGCGAGAACGTTGCATGAAAAATTAGAAGAGACAGCGAGTGAAATGGGAATTGATTTTGAGAAAATAAGATAATTACAGAAATCGTATAGGGTAGACTTTTACGAAAAGGATATTGAAAATTTGAATACTACAGGGAAATTGACCCAAATTAAAGAACTGATTGCCTTGCTAAGGAAACGGGGTGATGTAGATCGGTGGAAGAGTAGATGGTTCTGAAAGAGAGAGGAAACTACGGATAATGCTTGCTTAGCATTTCCGGTGAGAGAAAAGGAGCCAGTGGTAACCGAAATCCCAGGAGGGGGTTATGTACATGTTCCTTGGACTAGACAAGATATTTTGTCATTTACCAATGATTTCCCAAGGTTAAGAGAAAAACCAGTTGAATGGTACCGGCAGGTAGAAAGGTTTGTCAAACTGTCAAAGGTGTTGTGGATAGATCTGAACGGTCTTTTTGATATAATTGTACATGCAGATTTATGGGCAGAATGTAAGATTACAATAGACTGGCCAACGCAAGAGTATTCTAGGGATCCCAAGACGGGAGCCCCTGATCCAGAAGTAATGAAAAAATATGATCAGGTAATCTGAATTTGAAAAATAAAGTACCTCCAAAGGAAACTGACTGGGTAAAAATTGACAGAACTCACAAAGCGGCTAAAGAATCTGTTCATGCATACTATGAAAGGTTGTTGCTAGCTTTTAAACAATATAGTGGAGATGAGAAATTAAGCAAGAAGGATCTGAATCATATGGGTTAAAGCCTGAGGTTAGCAAAATGATCAAACAACATAGAGTAGATTGGCAGAATAAAAAGATAGTTGAGGTGTTACAACATTGAAGCTAAACAACGTAAACTGAAAGAAAAGGCAATGTGGGCACAAGTTAAGGTAGCGGTGCGGCAAGAAGCCCAGCTGATCGAGCAAGCTAATGGCATGGGCCAAGCTAAACAAAAGCCTAATATTGGAAAAGGACAGATCAGCCTAGAGGAAGCTAAAAAGAAGTGGCCATGTCATAATTGCAGAAAATTAGGGCATTGGAAATCCGAGTGTAAATTGCCACCGAGAGCTAATTGTGATAATGCATCATTGAATCCACAGGTGCAGAATGAGGTGAGTTGCCAACCACCGCGACAGCAGCAGGTTGTTACCCAACAGTGTCAGGTGCCAAAGCCACCTTTTCCACAGCACGTAAACCCTCAGAGATACAGTAATGAGACAGGATTCTACACCGAGGAACAGGTAACAAAGCTACCGCGCGCTAGAACTGTTTCGCAGTATTTGCTGCAACGCGATGAGAGTGAGTCAGAAGAGAGTTATTGACGGTGCCTAGAAGAGGAGTGTGTACTTGGCGCAACTCTAGAGGTAGACCACACAGGACCCTTTGTGGATGGAAAGGTGAATGAAGAAAACATTTTCCTAGTGGATACTGGTGCTACTTGTTCAACTGTTAGATCAGCTGAAGTTAAAAATCTTCCCCTCTCTGGTGAAACAATCCAAGTAGTTGGAGTCTCAAACAGACAGATAAACACTTATCTTACGGATCCTGTAAAGGTTAAAATAGGGAAATTCACCGGCATGCATCGATTTGTTGTGTGTGACACTAGCCCTGTAAATTTGTTGTGCAAAATGAATTGCACTATTTTCTGTACCCCTGATGGCATAGCGTTTGAAACTCCTGATGAAGACGTACTGTATAGAATGACAATGGCAAACTTAGAACCTGAAATCACTGAGGCATTTGTTATATTTGATCCGGAGGGATTGCCTCAAAAGTTGAAGAAAACCATAAAACCCGAAGTATGGGATTTCACAGGAGAAGATATTGGATTAATGAAAAGAGTAGATCCGGTGAAAATAATTGTAAAGGAAGGTGTAAATTACCCGAATATTCCGCAGTATAAATTGACACAAGAAATAATTGTAGGAGTAACGGCTGTGATTGACCGAATGATTGAACAAGGAATTCTGAGAGAGATAATGAGTAGTCCATGTAATTCTCCGATCATGGGTTTGAAAAAACCGAATAGGACTTTTAGGATAGTACAGGATTTGAGAACAGTGAATAAAATCGTTGTTCCATGCTCTCCCATTGTACCAAACCCTTCGGTAATCCTATATCAGATTCCCCCGTGATGCAGATGGTATACAGTCATTGACTTGTGTCATGCTTTCTTTTCTATCCCACTGCACACTGACATCCAACACATTTTTGCGTTCCGGTTCGGCGAGCGTATTTTGGCGTGGTGCCCTATCCCTCAGGGGTATACAGAAAGTCCCTCACTATTTAATCAGATTCTAAAGAAGTCCCTGGAAGATTTAAAAAATGCCTGAAAGTTCCGTGCTCGTGCAATACATCGATGACCTATTGGTGGCATTGAAGACATGAGAGGCATGTGTGGTGGACACAGTTGCACTGTTAAATCATTTGGCGGATGGAGGACTCAAAGTATTCTCATCAAAATTACAGTTTTGTCAGAAAGAAGTACAATACTTAGGTCATAAGATCGAAAAGAGTCAGAGAAAGGTGACCGTGGACAGGATTAAAATAATAAAAGGAATGAGAGCACCAATGACACAAAGAGAAGTCAGAATGTTTCTTGGAATGGTAAGATATTGTCGCCAGTGGATCAGTAACTTTTCGCTGATTGCAAAACCAATGGTACGCTTAACAAAAAGTGATGTGAAAGATCCCCTTGAGCTGAATAAAGAGGAGATGTAGGCTTTTAGACAATTGAGACACAGCTTGTGTGAAGCACCAGCTCTTGGAATGCCTGAATACGAAAAGGAATTTGAGCTCTATTGCAGTGAGAGAGATGGATGTGCACTTTCTGTGTTGGTACAAAGGCATGGAAGACTGAGACGAAGGATTGCTTATTTTTCGGCTGTACTAGATCACGTAGCCGTAGCTTTGCCTGGTTGTTTGAAAGCTGTGGCTGCCACGTGTAAGAGTTTGGAACAAAGTGAGGGAATTGTGATGGGATATCCTGTGAGAGTGTTTGTACCGATCCTTTTGACAAGGAGCAGGACGCAATTTATGACGCATTGTCGTCTAACGAAATATGAAAAGGTAATTCTGGGTGCCACAAATGTGAACCTTGTAAAGTGCCTTAATGTGAATCCATCGACATTACTACCTGATGCGGTGAATGCGGAAGTGAAGGATGATGTTGATCATGACTGTTTGGAAGTGCTTGATTTTTGCACCAAACCACGTCTGGACATAAAAGATGTGCCCCTGAAAGAGAGTGACTATGTGATGTTTGTGTACGGGTCATGTCTGAGAACTGGAGAAGGGATTTTGAGTGCTGCGTATGCTGTGTGTACTGTAGGGGCTGTGTTGGAAGCATCCTGTTTGAAAGGGGTAAGATCTGCTCAAGTTGCTAAGTTGTTTGCACTGGTTAGAGCATGCAAGCTGGGAAAGAATCTGCGAGTCACTGTGGTTACTGACTGTCAGTATGGGTTTGGAGTGGTGCACGATTTTGGGCAGATTTGGTCCCAAAGAGGTTTCTTAACGTCGAGTGGAACTCCAATCAGAAATGCAGAGATGGTTGGAAAATTACTTGAGGCGATACAGCTGCCTAAACAAATTGCAGTTATAAAGTGCGCAGCGCATTCGAAGGGAACGGACTATGTGTCAGCTGGCAATGAGTTTGCCGATGACATAGCTAACTATTGTGTGCGAAACCAAAACTCTTCAAATCGTAATCGGGAGAAAGATATGGAGTCATGTCCCTTGCTTTTTACTAACACTGACTACATGGGATGAGGTGAGGCAGTTACAGGAAGAGGCAGGAGAAGAAGAAAAGAAACCGTGGATAAAATCGGGATGTGCACCACGAGAGGTAGACAGAGTTTGGGTTTATCGTGATGGAAGACCAGTAATGCCTAATAGCATGATCTCTACTATGGCACGGATGTACCATGGGCAGGCTCATATAGGTAGGGATGCCATGATTAGACTTTTCAAACAGACCTGGTATAATGCGAAGTTTCGGCTTCTAGCTGAGAGCCTTTGTCAGAGATGCCTAATATGCCAGAAAATATAATCCGGGAAGGAAAACAGTGGTGAGCTTGGGAACCACAGGACGGGAGGGAGGTCCTTTCACTAGAATGCAGATTGATTTAATTGAGATGCCCCCATGTAACAGGCTAAGATATGTACTGGTGATTGTCTGCCTGTTTTCACGCTGGATGGAGGCTTACCCGACCAGAAGGAATGATGGAGTTACTGTAGCAAAACGTCTATTGAGAGAGTTCATTCCTAGGTTTGGTTTCACAGTAACGAATGAATCAGATAGAGGAAAACACTTCCAAAATGAGATTATAAAATTGATTTGTGAAGCATTGATTGTACAACAGAAACTGCATTGTGCCTATCGACCAGAGGCTTCTGGAGTGGTGGAACAAATGAATGGCACCATAAAGAACAGATTGGGAAAAATTTGTTTGGCCACAAGTTTGTAATGGCCAGATGTCTTGCCTCTTGTGCTTATGACTATTAGGTCAATTCCTAATAGAAGCACTGGTCTAAGTCCCCATGAAATTATCATGGGCAGAGCAATGAGACATGTCTTCTTTCCTGTCAACAAACTACTGCCTATATCTGATGACTTTGTCTTGGGTTATTGAAAGGGGTTGGCTGACACGGTTCATTCTGTGTTTCATCAGGTTGGACCAGATGCGATCACTCTCAAAAAGAAGCCAGCTCATGACTTGAGTCCTGGAGATTGGGTACGCATCAAAGTACACAGAAGGAGAAATTGTCTTGTTCCACGCTGCGGGAAACCACGTCAAGTGAATCTGACCACAATGACTGCTGTGAAGTGTGCCAAGGTAAAGAACTGGATTCATGCCAGTCACACTCTTCGAGTCCCTGGTCCTGTAAATCGAACTGAAGAAGAGCATCTAAAAGAGTCTGACACCAGCTCTGAGTCAGAATCAGAAGAAACAAGACCAACCCCAAGAGCAGGAGAAGCGGATTTGAGCCAAGTTGTGGGGCAGGAGAATATACCACTAAGGAGACGACTGGAAATTTCTGATACCAGCTCTGAATCAGAGACAGAACAAGTGGGAATACAAGAAAGGATAAATGAGAATACTGGAGAAAATGAACAAGAAATCTTTGGTAGGGGGCGGGGGGGGCGCGGCTGGCGAGGAGGGCCCGCCGGATCAGAATTGAGGGGTGACTGAATAGGCCTTGCTCTGGACGATGTTCCTTCCCCATTTATTGATTGCATATGTTCCCCTCCTATGGAGGTCGTGCGGGGTCTGTTGGGGGCTTCCCTCCTCCTCTGGGGGACTAGTTAGTTTTTAGCTATGGGGCGACAGGCACACTGCACTTTGGGGGGGCTGTCTGGGCTCATGCAGGGGTGCAGGGAGGGGGGAGTTCTGTTGGGATGGGGGGGTGGGGGGGGTGTGTTGTTTGTTTGCACCGCAAGGCAAACCCGCTACTATATTGTTGTTTTTACGATGCTCTGTGGGGGACGACCGATTGTTTCGACGTATGATGGGGGGTAGGGATTTGACTGTGTTGTCATGGAATGTTAACGGCCTGGGGGATAGGATTAAGCGTGGTGTGGTCCTGCAGTACTTGAAACGTATTTCACCAGATGTTGTCTTCCTGCAGGAGACACACCTTATAGGTAACTCCTTTCAGGCAATGAATCGGCGGGGATATCGTTTGGCGGCCCATTCTGGCTTCACTTCGGGCTCGCGGGGGGTGGGTATTATGATCAAGAACTCGCTCCCGTTGGAGATCGATGAGGTGCGCCATGATGAGAGGGGACGCTACACTGTCTTGGTGGGAAGAATGGAGGGTAGAGTGTTTATTATGATATCAGTGTACGTCCCGCCTGGGTTACAAGCCACCACATTTGCGGACCTGGGGCACCTCCTCCTGGACCTTCCGAGTGGCCTGCTGGTGGTTGGAGGGGACTTTAACGCGGTAGCTTCTGGGTCTATGGATCGCCATCCCCCCAGGGACCTCCCCCGGGCACAGGCGTGGCTGCCCGGCCTTTTAGACACGTTGGGCCTGGTGGATTGCTGGCGACTAAAGCATCCCGCACAGCGGCAATACACCTTCCACTCGGGTGCCCATGGTAGCCTCTCGCGGCTTGATTACATCCTTGTCCCGGCGGCCCATGCAGGGAGGGTGGGGGAGGTGCGCCATCTGGCGCGGGGTATCTCAGACCACTCCCCATTGCTGTTACATTTCGATGTCTTCCCGAGGGGGGATGGCAGGGTGGCTCCAATCAATGCATGGTATTTGCGCGACCCCACCATTCGTGCCGATTTGATCAAATCCTTACAGCGTTATTTCGACGAGAATGTGGGGTCGGTCCCTTCGGCCATCTCCCTGTGGGAGGCTTTTAAGGTAGTTCTTAGAGGGGAGGCCCTCTCCTTTATCTCCCATGCCCGGCGGCACGAGCGGGAGGAGGTGACCCGGGTAGAGGCCGAGATTGCAGAACTGGAGGGTGACCTGGGGAGCGGGGTAACAGATGCCAAACTGCATGTTCTACACCTAAAGCAGGCGGCCTATCGGGCCCTCGTCACGGAGGCGGCCAGGGGCCTCAGTCGAGAGCAGCAGGGGCGATTGTATGATGTGGGTGATAAGGCTGGCAAATTGATTGCGTGGTTGGACAAGAGGGAGAGAGCGAGTCGCGTGGTTCCTTTGATTGAGAGTGCGGATGGTGCGTGTGTCACCGAGCCGGAAGCCATTGTCTCCTGCTTTGCGGATTATTTCCGCGAAGTCTACTCCCCGGTTTCCCCCTGCTCGGAGGAAGATTCCCATGCCCTGCTTCGGGACATCGCACTGCCCTCCCTTACGGTGGAGGACAGGGATTCGCTGGACGCTCCTCCCACCTCGGACGAAATTGCCTTGGCTATTCGCTCGGTTGCATCCGGCAAGGCCATGGGCCCCAATGGTATCCCCATCGAACTATACAAGCTACGCCCGGATGTGTTGGCGCCCCACCTGCGTGCGATGTTCCTGGCGGCACACTCGCAGGGTTCCCTCCCGCCGGACCAGCGTCTGGCTACAATCGTGGTGATCCACAAGGAGGGGAAGCCCCGTGAACGGGTCGCATCCTATAGGCCGATCTCGCTCTTGAACGCGGAGCCCAAAATCCTCGCCAAGGTGTTGGCCAACCGGTTGGTTGGCGTGGTGGGCGACTTGGTCCACCAAGACCAATCTGGTTTTATACCACACCGCAACACGGCGCTCAATCTACGGCGCTTGCACGGTGTGCTCGCGCGTGTCCCATTTGTGCGGGAGCCGGCCATCTTGGCGTCCTTGGACGCCACCATGGCGTTTGACACGCTTGAGTGGTCATACATCTGGGCGATGCTGGCGAAATTTGGATTTGGACCGGGCTTTATTAGCTGGGTCAAATTGTTGTACTCGGGCCCCTTGGCGCAGGTGGTGGTGAATGGGCGAGTCTCGGCCCCGTTCGCGCTGGGGCGGGGCACGCGACAGGGTTGCCCCTTGTCACCTCTCCTGTTTGCACTGGCCCTGGAGCCCCTGGCGGAGTGGCTGCGGTGGCACCCTTCCATCCGTGGTCTCCGCTGGACCCCCGAGCATGAGGACCGTGTGTCCCTCTATGCTGATGATATCCTCCTCTATCTCGCCTCCCCGCGTAAATCACTGATCGTCCTGGTTGATGTTTTGCGTTCATTCGGTCGCAACTCAGGCCTTGTCATCAACTGGGCGAAATCCTGTGTATATGTGCTCTCCGGGGAGGCTCCGGTCCTACCACGGGACTGTCCGATCCAGATTGCCTCCCAGGGGTTTCGGTACCTGGGGATATATATCACTCTTGACCCGGAGGCCCGTTATGAGCGGAATTTGCTGCCCCCCCTCCAGCGCTTGAAGGAGGACGTGGTGCGCTGGCGGCGTCTGCCGCTTTCGCCGCTCGGCCGAGCGGCCTTGTTTAAAATGATGTCCCTGCCGCGCTTCCTCTACGCCCTCCAGAATACTATGGACTTGGTTCCGGCACGCTACTTCCGTGAGGTGGAGGGCCTCCAGCGGCGCCTGTTCTGGGACGGGAGGCCGCGCATTGCTCTGGCTAAATTGACGCTCCCGTGGTACGATGGGGGGGTCGCCCTCCCGGACATTAAACGGTATTACTGGGCCACCCAACTGGCTGCAATTAATCATGGCCTTTACGGGCCCGCCTTGAACCCGGCGTTTGAGATGGACAAGATGCTCCTGCCCGGTGGCGGCTACAATCGAGCGCTTTACTCTGCCGCGCCCAACCCCCGTCTGACGGGACCGACGCGCGTCATGGTGCGTGTCTGGCACGCGGCTAATGCAGCTATGGGGTGGAAGGACCGTTTGACCCGGGCGTCACCGCTATATGCGTCAGAGAGGTTGGGCTCCCTGTGGACATCGAAGGGCTTTGAGAAGTGGGACACGATCGGAATCAGCACTGTGGGAGATCTCTGGACGAGGGGGGGATTCAAGACTTTTGCGACGCTGCAGACGGAGTTTCAGCTGCAGGGCAGTGAGTACTTTCGGTACCTACAAGTCCGCCATGCGCTGGGCTCCGTCTTCCCGGATGTCGCGTCCATTCCGGAGTCTTCCCCCCTGGAGGACAGAGTGCTGGATGGCCATGTCCCAGACAGCACGATCTCCCTCATATATAAAAAACTGATCAACGACAGATCGTGCCTGCTGACTAGTCTCCGCGAGGCCTGGGTTGCCGACGGGCTAGAGCTGGACGACGAGGATTGGATTTCCGCGGTGGCCTCTCCAAAAGAGGTGGCCATCCCGGCTCGCCTTCGTTTTGTCCAGCTTAAGATCCTTCACCGGGTTTACGTGACGGGGCCAAGGCTTCTACGTATGGGCTTTGCTGGTGACGGAATGTGTAAGCGTGGCTGTGGCGCGTTGGCAACTTTCATGCATATACTGTGGGAGTGCCCAAAGGTGGAGCGATTCTGGCGTGGTGTGCATGAGGTCCTGCGTGTGGTTACGCGTGTCGCGCTGTTGCCTGAAGCGAGGAGATGCTTGCTGAATGTGTGGGAACCAAATGACTATTCGGTCCCGCAGACGCGGTGGGTGACTCTGGGATACATGATAGCTAAGCGTGACATTGCTCAATTGTGGGGATCCCAGAGGCCCCCTGCGGTGTTGGCCTGGAAAGAACATATGGATTGGTGTATGTTTCGTGAAAAGGTGGTGTATGTGGCGAGGGGTAAGCCTGGGGCGTGGGTGAAAATCTGGGGCCCCTGGAACGCCTACCGCGGGGGTATTTGTGAGCCGCCACAGCTACCGGCTGCCTCGCCTGCTCCGTCTCCCTAGATGGCCCCCCTCCCTTGGCCTTGGGCACGCGGTCCCCCAGTCCCTGATCTATTCCCATTCCCCTCTCCAGAGTTCTGCTGCTGGTTGGGATCCCCCACTTATGGAGCACGTGCTGTCACTTTGGATCGCGGGTTGCCTTGCGGGTGTGGTTTTTTGTGTTGTTTTGTTTTGATAAAAGGGAACCGTACTGTGGGCATGGAGCTATGCGGCCTGCAACATTGATTTCTCCTGTTTTGCTAAGCTGCACTGCCAAGAGACTCTTACTGTATGTATGCAATATGCTTTTGTCACTCTAGCGGCCGGCCGAGTGGTTGTAGGCCCATACCTGTAACTTTTTCAAACTGCAATAAACGGTTTCACAAAAAAAAAAAAAAAAAAAAGAAATCTTTGGTAGAGAAGCCCAGAGTACAAGCACAAGAGAAATTCCACCTGAAATCATAGAAATAGAAGGTGAGGAATTAGATAGAGAGAGTGAGGGTAAGATCATTGCGGAAGACCCCCGAGGAGGTGTAGGGCAACACCCGCCCAGGTAGAAAAAGGGACAGTTAGTCAGCAGGAAGATTGAGTGGAAGAAACATGAGGAGGGATAAATGTAGATAGTGAACCTGAGGTCCTGAGAATAAAATCTAAAGAAAGTAAAAGCCAAACCGATACTAAATCTGAAGAAAGTGAAGAAGAAAGCAAAGGGAGAAGAACTTTAAGGAAAAGAGCTTGGAAAAACGGAGCGAGAAGGGAAAGGAACGAAGTTAAAGAGGCCGACAAAAGAAGAAATTTGGCCTAACAAACTCAAAAGATTGAGATACCGATTAACGAGAGTAAAATCTTCAAATGCTGAAAAAGTGAATGAAGTGTCTAGTCAAGAAAAATCAGAAGACACTGATCAGAAACACTTGCAGGGAGAAATAAGGGTAAAGAAACCGAACCAGAAGTACAAGTCACCGGAATGGACGTATGTGGCACTTCCTGATATACAAGAGGGAGCAGATAGCCAAGAAAGTATGGGAGTAACTGTGCAGGAAGTAGTTGAAGAAGAAGAAGTTTCGGAAATCCTGAGAGTTATCTTATCTGACATCAGAGAAGAAACGGATGATCAGGAAGCTCTGAACCAAGATTGTAAAAACAGAGACAAAGACGATCCATGCACGGTTTGAAATGACAAAGAAAGACTCAAGGAATTAAAGCTTTGGACAAGACACGTGACCAGAAAGAACCGAATAGGCCATCAATGCCTTAGGTTTAGACAAAGGTAAAATTGTTGCTGAAAAGAGACTAAGTCAAAAGACACTGATCATTTCTTAAATGGCAAACACAGAAGGTAGAAAACCCACATGTGGTTTCTCCGAAAATGGTGTAAAATGTGTTTTTGTTGTACAGGATTACTAATGCTTGTCTGGATCATATTAGCAATAACAGTTTCATTTAGAGTAACATTTGAAGATATAGAAAAACACTCCGAAAACATGTTACAAAACTGGTAGATAGAGCAGAACTTCACAAAGATAAGTTCATAAATGATTTTTCTAAGAAATATTTTTCCAAAGTTACTGTACGAGTATTTAAAGACTATGGAGGTTAGGGACTGTTAGGTCTGCATGCAGTTACCTGCATCTGTGTCAGAAGGTGTCACTTATCATCCATCATCTTCCTTTTACATATGGGATAAATTGTAGTGTGTTAGCTAGTTTATTTTATAAAACAGGGAAATTAGAATACTATTATACTGATGTAGATAATGTTTTCTCACAGATACCTGTAGTTCCTGAACTAAACAAGGTGATTCCTGGTAGAATCTTAGGTGAATTTTTCTTGGAAACCCGAGAGTTACCATTAGAAGAAGTGTTTACGAATAATCTTACTTAGTTTGAGAAAAGAGGAGAAAACTTTCCTAAACATGGTAGAGGAAAGGAGAGTTAAGATGCAAAAGACGGTGTCTGGGGAAAAGATGGAAACAACATTTTGGGATGTTGGAAAAGAAAATCATTTGAAGGGAGAAACAAATCCAGCAATGGCTTTAGATTGGCCCCAGAAAGGAAAACTGTGCATCAGTAGAGATAATACTGTTTATGATAATTACTTTGTAGGTGCAAGTGAATGCCATGACTTATTTAAAATCATGGGAGGATGGGGATTTAAAGGAGAAAATGATCCAGTATTCCCTGGAATATATTACATCTGTGGGAATAGGGCTTCTTAAAGGTTACCGGACTACTGGTATGGCACATGCTACCTAGGCCTGGTCTTCACAAAAATATTTCATGTGGGGAAGGGGAAAGAACGGTTTGCACGAAATAGGTAGACAACTAACACGTAGAAGGAGGGGGAGTTGGTTAGAGATTATAGGGGATATTTTTGGAGCACTGATACCAGCAGTTGGAATATCTCTGAATGCACATAAAATTAGAAAATTGTCCACAGTTGTAGATTGCTTATCAACAAACACAGCTGGAGGGTTCTTAATGGTGAATACCAAAATGGTTGCCATGAGAGCTATGATTATGCAAAATCGACTTGCCCTTGATATTATATTGGCCAAAGAGGGAGGAGTCTACGGAATGCTGAAGGTACAACATTGTTGTACTTACATTCCTGACGAAAGTCAAAATCTAAAGAAATACATTAAGAATATAACTGATTTGCGTGAAGAAATTGTTCCACTGGAGGTTGAAAGTGTTTGGGAGAAAATGGGTAAAGGTTTTTCTACTTTTAAGAATTTATTAACAAAATTAGGTAGTTCTTTTGTGGGTAAAATGCTGATACCTGTGACCTGTGTGATAATATTAGTATTAATATTGAGACTAGGATGTATGTGTGTAAAAAGACGAAAATTACAAAACAAGATAAAAAGAGAAGTTAAGAAAAGAAAACAGAAAGAAATAAGAAAGAGAAATAGAAGATCTAGAACTGGAAGAATTGAAAGAAAACATGTACAAAAAAACGAGAGGAGGAGGAGATGGGAAATACTATGATGTAATCTTACAAATGCAAGGGAAATGAGTACCCATTTCCGTAGAATTTTTTTGATTAGTGGTGATGTTAAAAATCACCAAAGGGGGGATTGATGGAGCAGGTAAAACAACATTTTGTATACCTCCTCTATTTTACATGAAATTAATTACATAATCCTAAGTATTAACTCGTACTAATTAGTTTGCAGTAAGATGACTAACCAACCTTTACACCTTGATAAACAAGAGATGCACGTGGGACTAAAATGCAAACTGCATGGCAAAACAATTAAAATAATTAACTGTGGTACGCAAACTAACTTTAGAACGTGGTGAAATAGAGAATTGCAGGATTCATGTTGCTTTTGTGATGGTTTGTGCTTCTAGTGTTGCAGAATGGTGAGTATTATTGCTTTAAATGTTGCTACAAGCTAGGAAAATACTAATATATATTGGGAATAGCGTGGGATTAAACATTAGAATCTTCATTTTTATATTCTAATTACTGTTATGTCTGTTTTTGCATAAGTTGGCATTCGGGCCTGCTAGGCCGCAGTACTTAAGATGGAGCTCCGGTTATGCCGCCGTCATGTGAGCGCGATGACTACTGCGCAGAATCGGATGGCTCTGGAGATCTCCAAGTGACTCCCAGCTCCTGTAAGCAGCATGTCCCTTGTCAATGATAGGAGCATGGAGGGCTGCCAAGAGATGACCTGTGTGATCAACCAAGGGGACAAAGGCTTGATTTTCCTTCGGAACTTTCGCCTGTGAATCTTAGGATACCGGACACATTTACATCTTGCTATGCAAAGAATAATGAAAACCAGTTGTTCATGAAAAATTTTGGAGAACTTACAAATCGAATTGAACCAGCCAATCAGAATAGTTTCTACCCTTAAAATTGTTGCATATTGATCTGAAGTAAGTGGGAAAAGGGTATAAAGACCCCTATCCGTCCAAGGGGGGTGGGTTCATTGAGCTGATCGTCTATGGCGTTGGGTATGTGTTGAACTGATGAGGATTTCCCTGGTTTACCTTGGGTTTCTTTAAAATTCGGGAAAGCTATTCCATCTGATGATTGATTTTTGCTGTGGGTTGGACAGTTTATCCTGGAGATTGTAGCCGTGACTTTGAATATTGCATCCATGAGATCGTCACCAACTTTGAGATCTTGGTAAATATAAATGCCATATGAAATATAAATGCTTATGTCCTAAAGATTTAATGTTTTCCGGAAATAAAACGAACTATGTTATATGCTGTAGCGTCTGAATGCTAATGCAGAGACAATTAACATTAGATAAACAAAATTTGGATTAATAAGAAATGAGTTTATGGTTCTTTTAATTAGGTACTGAAAATTAATCAAATGTTTCCTAGGCTTTAATTGTGTTTTAGCCGGTTCTAAATCACCAACAACCAGTCCAACTAATTGGTCCGTCGACCAAGTGGTGGAGTGCCTTGATGTTAAGGTCAGGATTCTATAGGTGCAAATGTATATAATGTAAATAAATTTACTCCTGACAGGTAATAAGGTACCCCCCCCCCATGTCCAGTGCTTTATCTCCTGTGTACAGATTCGAGTGAGACGAATGTGTGTTGGTGTTATGGGCCCCACCAATGAATGAATGTATGGAGGAGTTCGTGTGATGATGAGTCTGTGACATAGGGAGAAAATGTAAATTTGCCCTTTTCCGCTGGAGTACTGGCAACCTTGCAACCTGACCATGGAACTCTGTCATGTCATCTGGAGTGGAGTGCTCAGGGGACAGAATATGAGTTTGTTTAAAAGATACAGTTGCCAGTGGAAGCTGCTTACTGCAGGTTGGATGGGATCAGCTCTCCTGAATAAAGTAACCTGGATTGGCAATCTACCTGTGTCTTGATTCATCTTTATGCATTCAGTAGGTGGAGAAGAAGATCTAAACACAAGCGTTGGACTTGACACAGCGTCTGCGCTGCTATGGAATTTAGACGAAGGAAATGTGGGTGAGATCTACTTCTGTTGGAAGCTGTTGCTGTTATGGAACAATGAGATCTGTAATTCACTCATTACTCATAACTGTGCTTTACTGTGTTTGAGCTGAGCGAGAGCCTTGCAGCTCACTAAGGTTCTCTTGAGCCGTCTTTATTGAGCTTTGTTGTTTCCACGTGGTCTCTCACAATAGTGGGACTTGTGACAATTTTTGAGCCTAACAGCATACTGTTCATTAAAATATCGCTGTCTTGAACATAATGTTTCTGTGCTCTAGGTTCAATGCATAATGTGCTCCCATGCGCTGGCTGTTCCGCCTCGTGTGCGTTCGCTCTTGAGTTGCCCGCAAGGTTAAAGACACAGAGCACCGAGTCGGGTGTTCGCTGTGCCATATTTTTCCTTGTTTCGTTCCAATGTTTGGGTAGTCACCTCACGCTCTTCTTTTGACCGTGTGGTCTGAGGGCTGTGTTCTCCCGAGGGCACTGGCTGTCGGCAACACAGCTGTGAGCTGGAGTAATTTGATGTCAGGGTACCATTTCAGTGGTACGTACACGGGTGCGCTGACCTTGTTTACTGCACTGGTTGTCTGTCTAAGGTCAGCGTAATATTTCAGTGGTACACACACTGGTGTGCTGACCTTGATCCTGCTTTGACTGTATGCGTGCCGTTTCAGTGGCAAGCACACTGGTGCTCTGTGCTGCAATTAGTGATATTTGGAATTGTGATGATTGTGGTTTGGTGACTCTTTCTGCTCAGCGCCAACATTATCATTACTCTTTTCTACATTCAGCTGGCGTGCTCTCAGTGGTACGCACACTAGTACTTTGTGTTCTTCTTCTTGCTTAATTCAATTTAAATCTATTTTGCTCTTGGTTGGCACGCTGTTTCAGTGGCACGCACACTAGTGAGCCAAGTTTCATTCTGTTGGAATCTATGAGTGGTATTGTTTCTGCAGAAACTCTTATATTGCTTCACATATGTATGATTTTGACGGTTTTAGTGCTCATCTTAGTCTTTATAATACTGACCTTGCAGCAATTTCTATACTGCCTTCACAGAGAACACCTAACAAGTGCTTACCCTTTTGTCTTTATTCTCCTTGCTGTACTGTCCTCACATTTCCCCATTTTACAATGCTAAACATCACTCCTCCGCCATTCTTTCTAGCAACCCCAACATTACCATTTTGCCAGGAGATTTCACAACAGCAGGGAGTCAGTTGAAGATTATGGTACAGAATTGTGCAGGCTTGCTTCTACGTCCAAATTTGGCAACTTTACTGATGAACGAGTTAGAGATCAATTTATGATAGGGTGCGGAATGGAAAAGGTAAGGGAGGATCTTTGGCTGAAGGACAAACCTACTCAGAAGTCCTCGCTGTTGCAAAATGTGTGGAGCACTCCATGGAGTGGATTGAGGTCATCAAAAAGGAAAAAGAAAGAGATCAAGGAGTTAATGCCATTAGAGAAATTGTAAAACAACTGGCACTCAAACCAAAAGGGAGTGGCGACAAAAACAGGACTGCATCTGTGTGAAAATGTTACCTCTATGATGGAACTGGGCATCCTGCTAATGACAAAAAATGTCCTGCACTTAAAGTTCTTTGTCCTAAATGCAATAAGAGAAGTCATTTAACTCCTGTTTACAAAACGAAGCCTAAACCGAAGGTTAAAGAAATGTGTGTTGACAGTGATCTTGATGATGAAGATACTAATTGTGTGTGGGCAGATAGTTCTTCAGGTTGGTGCTGATGGCAAGGTAAAGCACAGTCCTGTTGATACCAGTTCTGTGGAAGGGGAGTCAGCTGATGTACTCCTTGACTCGGTGCGAAATTTTAAATTGTCTCAAATGAGTTTTTACTAAACAAGCTAGATCACACAGTCAGGTTATCCAAGCCTAACATCAAACCGTGTGCATATGGGGGTGAGCCCATAAAGTTGTGTGGGTATTTTACAGGTGTGATTGTATAAAAGCAACGTCTTTCAGATGGTAAAATCTATGTCGCTCAAAAATGGGGACAGCATAATTAGTTGGTCTCACCAAGGGGACTTTGGGGTGATACTTGATCCTAGCAGTTCAACTCTCATTATGCTCAAGGATGTTTCTTCCTCCAAAGTTAGTGCCGTCACGGAGGTAAACTTGCTGGGTCAGCTCAGACAGGAATTCCCTGCTGTGTTCAGGGAAGGTTTGGGGTGTTTGAAATCTTACAAGCATGAGATTCGTCTTGTGGAGCAAGCAAGCCCAGTGTGCTATAAGTTCAGGAACGTTCCTATTAGTATTCGTGAGGAGTTCAGATATGAAATAATGAAACTGAAAACTGAGGTTATGATAGAGGAGTAGAAGGCACTGAATGCTTGCTCCGATTGCTATTGTAAGGGACTCCAATGGTAGTATGCATCTGTGTGTGGACCTGAGGCATCTCAACAAATGTTTGGTAGTGGACAGGTACCCACTTCCGAATATTCCGAAGTTGGTATTGTTGTAGGGGGGATGCCACTGTTTTCAATACTATTGATTTAATCAGAGCTGAAGGAGTCCTCAAGAGACCTTACAGCATTTGTGACTCCTTATGGGACTTTTAGATTTGTTAGATTGCAGTTTGGACTGGTTTCTGCAGCCTCTGTTTTTCAGCGGGCAATGCAAAATGTTCTACAAAGAATCACTGGAGTCTGTGTCTTTCAGGATGACGTCTTGATCTCTGGAAAGGATGCTGAGAAACATAATGCCAGAGTGAGAGCGGGTTTGGGGGGACCTTCTGACTGGAATCTCACTGTAAAGCCAGAATAAATGCAGGTTTGGGACTTGGTCTATCAGTTATTTGGGCCACACTGCCTCAGGCGAGGGGGTGTTTCCCAAAGATGAATTGGTTAACCCTATTAGGCGCATGAGTTACTCAACATCACAAGAGGAGTTAATGACGTTTTTAGGGATGATTGAATTGTATGCAAAGTTCATTAAGGGCTTTGCCAAACTCAGTGCCAACATGAGGAGTCGCTTGAGGAAAGGTGTTATATTTTCCTGGGACTCTCTTTGTGTGTGAGGAGGAATTTAGGTTGCTCAAAGTGCATGTCAGTACGGCCCCAAAGTAGAAAAATGTTGAACCCAAATCAAGGTCTGTAGTCCCCACTGACAGCAGTCTGAAACGTTTAGGTGCTGTGCTTCAACAAGAATGGGAGTGTGGCACCAATACAATAATTTTTCTTTCACGAGGTTTAAAAGACACGGTATTGAGGTATTCCATTATTGAAAGGGAAGCACTTGCTGTCTTCTTGGCGGTGAAGTGGCTAAAGAAAAGTCTTGTAAGGGGTCATCATTTACAGCGAGGTCTGATCACAAGCTTCTTGTAGAGGTATTGAAAAAACATGGGGTAGATCTAGTTTCTAGTTGCATTATCAAGTGGGGTATAGCATTTCAGGAATACGACTTTGTCATTGAATATTTGCCTGGAGTTTGCAACACTGTGGCCGATACTCTTTCCAGATTGGTTCCCGTTGAGGGGCATGATATTGATTCTGAAAGGGTGATGGAGGACGAGCTGAATGTGTATGTGCAGTCAATGTTATTTCTGAAGAGAGATGGCATGAGGAATTGACCAAGGATGAGGTGTTGGTAGATGTGATAAAGGCAGGGATGGAAGTTCAGAAATCAAGGATCGGAAGGATGTCGCAACTAATGGCCTGTGGGAGATGAATTATCCACCAGCGGGGACTTGCTGTTCAGGAGAACTAGACTTATTGTTCCTCTCCGTCTTAGGAAGGAACTGACGGATCTCACTCAAGAAGCACACAATGCATGACAAAGAGTAAGGAGAGAATGCGTGGTTGCCTGGCATGGACAGGCAGGTGGAAAGGCTTGTGAGCGATTGTCCTAAGTGTGCATTAAGTGACAAGTCCAAGCAACCAAGAGTTCAACCTATGGTATCCAGAAGACTGTCTTCCAGGCCATGGGAGGAGTTTGCATTGGACATTGTAGGTCTGATCCATGGACAGGGGAAGAACATTCTTCTCACTGTAGTGCATGACATGTTTTCAAGGTGGCCTGAAATTTATTTCACAAACTCCACAAAGAGCATTGATGTAATTAAAGTCCTTAAGGACCTGATAGCTAGGGAAGGCTTTCCTCATTCCATTCTCACGGACAACGGTGCACAGCTCACGTCCAAAGAGATGGCAGAATTTTGGAGTGATAGAGGCATACATCAGAAAAAATATGCCTTGTATCATCCTGAGACCAACTGAATGGTTGACAGGCTAAACAGGGTTATAAAGGTAACCATTTCATCAGCCAAGTCCAATGCCCTTGATTGGAAAACAAGGTGTGCAGGATGATTTAAATGTATAGAGTAACTCCTCATTCCTCTACTTGGAAGACCCCCTTTGAGCTGTATCGGGGCAGACTTACTAATACTTTTGTCAAGCCTTCCTGGGTAGATGCTTATGCATTGGAGTTTGGAAAGAGTGTGGGGGGCACTGAATGGCATCGACATGAGGAAGATGAAGCAAGATTGAGGAAGTCAGAGTTTGATGCCAGAAAAGCAGTGAAGAAAACAGAGGTGTTTGTGGGAGACTTAATCGTGATCAGAAGTCCAAGGAAGGGTGATTCCACATCTAAGTTCTCCAAGCCCATACGTGTCATCAAAACGTTAACCAGTGCTGTCAAGACACAGGACCATCGAATATGGAATCTGAATCATGTGGTCCTCCACAAAAAGAATGGTGGTAGTGGTGTAAATGAGGAGCATGTGCGACGTTCTGATGCAAATGTGAGAAGAGAGTTGTATGGTGAGACGACTCGGACCTATGACCGGGTTTTCAAGAGGCCAATGTATTTGAAGGATTATGTTTAATCTGTTCTTGTGTTGTCCTAATCTCTAGGCTAATTTTATTGACTGTATGGTAGGAGTATGTTTTTCTGTTTTTGTGGGGGTTTTCATATCCCTATCTTTGCATTCATGTCTTTATTGTGCTAATTCTGTTCTTAAATTGAACATGGGAAGGAAGTGGGTGGTTACTAAGCAGGTTGCCTAGTTATACTGGTCAACCAGAGCATGGAACTCTGCCATGTCATTTGTAGTAGAGTGCTCATGGCACAGAATGTGTGGTTGTTTAAAAGTTACAGAAGTTGCCAGTGGAAACGGCTTACTGCAGGTTGGATGGGATCTCTCCTGAATAAAGTAACCTGGATTGGCAATCTACCTGTGTCCTGATTTATTTTTATGCGTTGAAATTCGATTGCCACGTGTTTTTTTTGTTAAACTGTGCTGATCTTACATAAGTTTTAATTATTTTAAAATAAATGAACCAACAGACTATAACCTAAAAACATTTCCTGGGCCAAAAGATACACGTGATTTGTGTGATTGTTTATTGCATTGTCCGTCCACACAGTGGCAAACAGATAGGTAATTTCCAGTGCTATTCGGGGTAACTTTACAGGAGATGACACGCTCTGGTGAATGAAGCATAAACCTGTGCAACTCGTGATTGGCAATGTTATAGTCACTGTCCAGCTCCCTGCTCATAAGGCATTTCACACTCTGGTGGGTGCACAATGGAACTACAGCAGAGGACTGCATGCAAAAGGACTCCTATCAAACAAACTGTATTTTATTTAAGCCCTTAATGCGTTTTACCTCTCCTTTCCCCTCCTGTTATCCCTCTGCTTAATACAGAATACTTTCCAAAGTAACTACTTCAAAGATTATAGTGACTGTGAACACGCACTATGGCCCACCACATAAGTTACCGCAGAATAAGAGTGAGCCACCTGGAAGAAGCAGAAAGAAATGGTTTTTTAACTATATGATAGTGATAGATGCCAATAAAATGTCTATTGAATGCCATAAAGGGATTCTTCTTTACTGCTTCTGAACTTTTAGGAATCTTCTGAAGGTTGAGTCACCTGAAGAAGGTGATGATTATGATGAGTATGAGGAGGCATAAATTGGTTTTGAGAGTTACTTTAGGTTAACTATTAGCATTACACCCGAGATACCATCTTTTTTTTTTTACAGAGGCAGAGAGAAGGAGAGTCTTTTGGGGAATATTTGACAGCTTTGAGAGGTCTGTCTGTGACATATGCTTATCGGACAGCCACTAATGGAATGTTACACAAGTCAATCACTCAGCACAGTTTATGAATACCTTTTATGTGTTTATGTTATCAGGTTGCATTATATGTATTACCCTGGATATTTATCCCTATACAATGTTAATGTGCAATTGTATTTTGAATTGTTTGTTTGAATGCTCTTTTTCATAATTATGAATCAATCCAAGATATTTACTGAAATTAAATGAACTGAAAATAAATATATTATTTACATTTTTCTGAAGATACACCAATGCAAAAGGTTAAAACTGAAATACAGTCTTACCCAAAGACAGTTGGAAAGTGGTCCATACCAATGTGCTGTACAAACATAATATATGCCAGACAAGCCAGTGACTCCGCAGCATACTTTGCATCTTCTTTAGAAATGTCCTCATCATCTGTCATGTGATTTATTCTTGCACGTTGAAGGAACATCTTGGATAGTGGTTCTCCTACAGATAGTAAAATACCCTAAAAAGGAAGTTTTACGTAATATACTTTTAGTGATTTCAATACATTTGTGAAAATGTGTTTTTACTAAGAAATATTGTAAAAAATTAAAGCAAATTATAGGTAACCGAGTTCCACCTTATGCTAGCCTTACACAACCTATCACATTTCAAATAATGCCACAGAATGCAGGACAGTAACAAACACAGGTTTATATATTCAAAAAATGCATCAAAGTATTTTTAAAATTGTCAATAAAACACTTCACGTGTTTTAACAAATGTATGAAACTGTCAATACTGAATGTAGCTCTCCACATCTCTTGCTGCAACAAACAAACAGACGCAACATAAAATATATGACTTTCATTTAATATTAGACAATATTCCTACAAATAATGAGATAGGATTGTCAGGGTTTTGCCTAATAGGGGTCTAATTCAAACAGCTTTATCCAGAACAGTCATTATTAAACATTAAAAAAACATTATGGGGAGTGCATGGCTGACGGCCAAGGATGACAGACGCTTAGTTTAGTTTAGTTTTATCCATTTATAGAGCGCATGGTTACACCGAGCCGGTGTGTCCCCGCGCTAAGACATCTGAGAGTGAGTTGTTCTAAGGGCGAGAGCTAAGGTCATAAGACTAAGGGACTTCTGACTTTCTATAAAGCCAGGTTTTCAGGTGTTTGCAGAAAACTGTCTCAGATGTCTCTGCTCTTAAGTGTATCGGCAGAGTGTTCCAAGTTTTAGCCGCCCTATATCTGAAAGAGCGAGCTCCTAGTCTGGCCTTGAATATCCTAGGAACTGTAACCAAGGCCTTGCCTAAAGACTGCAGGTTCCGGTCCGGAGTGTATTCTGTTAGTAGAGATTGAAGGTATTTTGGGCTGGTCTTCCTAAGGATACGGTGGCCGTAACATAAAGTCTTAAAAATGATCCTCTCCTCCACTGGCAACCAATGAAGTTTTTTTAGGGCATTCCTTGAATTCGCTCTTCTAGGTAAACCAAGTACAAGTCGAGCAGCAGCATTCTGTATCCGCTGTAGCTTGACTAGTCCCTCTTTGGTGGTACCTAGGTAGAGGATATTGCCATAGTCTATTTGAGAGGTTATAGTAGCGTGGACAATAGTCTTTCTGGCATCAGAAGGTAAAAGGTCTAGGATCTTGCGTAGGATTTTAATTGTTCCATAGCATTTACCAGCTACCCTGTAGATCTGGTTAGTAAAGTTTAGTTCGGAGTCAAAATAGATTCCTAAGTTCTTAACTTCTGTTTTTGGGTTAGGCAATTGTCCTAAGGAATCTGGCCACCAGGCAGAGGACCAGATGGTAGGTGACCTGCCCACAATCATGACCTCAGTTTTATTACCATTTAACTTGAGGCAGTGGTTGGACATCCAGGTCGCTACTTCTGATAGGCAATTAGACAAGCATTTACAATGCAATGGTCTCGGCATTGGTAAAGTTAGAGCTATTGGCATTGCTCATGACATTATTTTTGTTAATGTTTTTGTTTTTAAAACATTTAAAGAAACGGCATTGTCATGAGCAATGGCAATGGCTCTAACTTTAACAATGCCGAGAGCGTTGCATTGTAAATGCTTGTTATAATACTAAAAACATTGAAGCAGTGTTTGTGAAAAGGAGCAATCCGCAAATGTGGGCCACTTTTTGTTAGGGTGCCCTGTCCTAAACTACAAAAACTCCTACACAGGCCCATATGTAGGACTGGGGACGTGTTTCACTTGAGTATCTAGAAATAGAACGTTTTCGCTTAAAAATGCCTGGAAGTAATTTTAGCCATTTAATCATATAAACTATAAAACTCTAGTAGGTAGGAAACTATAAGTCCTGGCATTCACTGCCAGGCAGTTGGAATGTTTTCATGGTTTTGTGTGTAAAAGCCATGCTGGCCGCAACTGTGTAATAATAAAATAGACGCTTGCTCCTAAATGTCAGGGTATAAGTGACCGAGCGCCTCGGTGAGAGCTGGGTGGTTGTCTCCCTGGCAGTGGCGTTGCTGTCCTTTGTGTGGGGGAATGCTTTGCCATGCAGTTCAACGAGAAGCTTTTACAGCCCGACATGAAAGGGCACCGACGTGACAACGAACAAAAGCCTCCACCCCCTCCTGCTTGCTGGGGGCAGGCCGAGCAAAGCAAACTTCACACAAAGCTGCTGCAGCTGAAGTGAGTCACAGAGACGCGAGGCAAATGCAGAGTAAAACAGTCTCAGGTTTTTGCCACTCATCCATTGACAATACAACTGATTTCCTGTAAAGGGTGATTCACACGAGGGACAGATGCGCGTGAGTCCCAGCGTTTAATCACAAGTAACAATGTTCAAAGCACTGTAGGAGGGAGAAGCTCAGTCATGCTTGTCTGCAGTAATCTAATCCTTAAAATTCTGTCAAGGAGGACAGAATGTACTCCGATTTTACTGTTGATCACTAACCACCTGGGACTCATGTTTCGCTTTTCCTGAGCTAAATCTTCGGATGACAATTTGGCTGTATGCAGCGTTTTAAAATGTAGTATCAAAATAAAGGGTGTGTTGAAGGCCAAGATCATGAGAAAGGGAGACCTAGGAGATTTCAGTCCACTATTCACCTGAACGAACAAGTTGGATGCCACATCAACTCCTTTGAGACAAGGAAGGACGTAAACGTATGGTTCGAAGCAAGCTTTTTTATCAGCCTCCAAATCTTAATCGTAATTAAAACACCGATTTCTACATCATGCTACTACGAAGAATCCTACTACTTCTCCATGTGTCACACCTGATTGAACTGACCTGGGTTTTGGGGGGGCTATTGAGCATACACTACAATAATATTAGAAAGCGATCACAAAGCTTCAACGGTCAGACTCTGCTTTAAGCAGGGGAAATCGGATCATGGGTTTCCGGCCTTCAGAGAACTCCAGTGAGTCTCAGTAGCGGAAAGAACGCACTTCAAGCTAATTTGCACAGAGCCCCAGGTCTCCAAATACTTACAGACCCGTTTCCTGTAGTATATTGTTAATCACTAGCACGTCAACTAGTCTGTATGCTCAACTACGGAATGCATTATGTGCCCAGATTTCATGAGCCTACTCAATGCTAACTTTTTTTTATAACGGCCTACTCAACGTTTCCCATGCACACTCCACAAAGCTTCTGGGAGCTAATTACCCTCTCCACGGGGCTCCAAAAAGACCAAACAAACACGTGTATCTGTGAACCAAGTACCTGCAGATGGAGAAGCCAAAAAAATAGACACTGTACGTCTCAACTGAGGAAAGAGACAAGGCGACCTAATACCTTCCTGACTCCCCTTAACAATACTACCAAGTAGCTACTGTCGCAAGATGGGTATGAAGACGAAAACAATAATAAAGTCGGCGGGAGCATAGGTAAAGAACAAATATGTTAGAGAACACGTCGGGTGAAAACAGCGATAAATAAAGGAAGGCATGGCATACATTTTCAGAGACGTGGAACGTAAGGAGTCCGATTGGTGTTGAAAGGTGCACAGAAGGCATACGGACTTGGTCATAACCTTGCTACTAAGGAACACTGACTGCGCCCTGCCACCTGGATGATTGTAGGAGGACCACGTCACTGTACACGAGAAAAGCACTCACCTTACTTAAGCTTCCCTTCCCACAATTAATTACGCACACTGGGGACTGCTTCTGTTTTCTAGACACGAGGTCCGCCTCTCACTGATTACAGTACGTGTGGAAACGTAAACCGCCTGCGACCGGAAAGTAGACGCACGTCAGAGTATCAGTCTAGGGAAACAAGTCGGACATGTTGAAAGGGTAAAGGTCCTATTAACCCAGTGCACCAAGCCCAAATGAGAATGCTAGTCAGTCTTTTATGGTTCATTTATAACATAAGAGTGTGAATGACACTGCGTCTTTGTTTTATATACACTTAACTCCCTTTGGGGTATGAATCTAATGTAAGCAAGTACCTTAATCTCGGGAAGTGATAAAATGGTGTCGTTTTTCCAAAAGGATTACTTTGGTTGAAAAGGCAACATAATAGGGTTGCTGTCCAAAACTGAGTGTGGCGGCTAGCTTTCAGAATGCATCCATATGCCCTAACAGAAGACACACTAGCTTTCAGAATAAAATAGGAACGTTCAGAGATGACTGGGCGTGTATACACGCACACCTCCACTTTCCAAATACCCCACTGAGGAGCAATGCAGGCATGCCATTTTTCCAGGTTTAAAAAGGAGAAGCTTTAATACTTCGAAGAAAGTACGCAAATCCTTTCTCTTGGGACAGAGACGTTCCTTGTATGCTCTGTAGACCGTACACCCCTACTTCGGATTCACCAATCTGCCAATACCTCAGCACGCACAGAGCTCACGCACGTCCGCTGGAGGTTTTTTCGTGTCACGACTGAGACAGAGCATGGCTCTGTGGTTAAGAATGGTACAGTATGTGCACCCACCTTGCCGAGCATGACAACCGCAGGGCACAAGTCCTAAACAAGGAGATCAGGTGAGGGAGCAACGCCGGGACACCACCGCCTTTCTCCGAGGCACAGCAGAAAATGCCTCGGAGAAACGCCACGTCCTTTTCGGATTTGGGGGCGTGTTTTGCTGTTGTCTCCTCCCTGAGACTTCTCGCAAAAAACACGCCCCCCGATCCGAAAAGGACGGGGCTTCAACGGAGTGACTGGACCTCTTCTCCAGTGGCTGGCCAGCATTTAAGAGGCCAGCCAATGGAGAACAGGAGAGAAGAGGGGCGGTTGCAAGCCCCTCTTCTCAAAGTCACTCAAACTCATTAAATCTCGGAGCGAGACTGCGCAAGCGCAGCCTTTCGCAGCCGAGACCTAAAAAACGGGAAGATGCGGAGTTATCCTTTTGTGACAGTAGGACAATTAGTTGTGTATCATCCGCGTATGATACAATAGATACATTATGTTTTTCTACAAGTATTGCCAATGGACTTACGTATAGGTTAAAAAGGGTAGGGCTCAATATAGAGCCTTGCGGAACTCCCTGGGTGAGGGGCATGCTTTTGGATAGATAGGGTGTTTGAGCCACTCTGAAACTGCGTCCCGAAAGAAAGGAGACCATCCATTTCAAGGCTTCATTCCTCACTCCACAAGATTGTAACCTATGTAGGAGCAACTGATGCGATACAGTGTCAAAAGCCGCACTGAGGTCAAGGAGAATTAGTGCGGTCGTATTGCCCTCATCGGCATGTTTCCTTAGAGCTTCAGTGGTGTACAGTAGTGCTGATTCGGTAGAGTGGGCACTTCTGAAACCAGACTGTGAGGAATGTAGTAAGTCATGTTTATTTATGTGATCGGTTAGTTGTCTGTTCACTATTTTCTCTGCTATCTTAGCTACAAAAGGTAGTAGCGAGATTGGGCGAAGGTTTTCTAGAACTATACTTTTAATCTGAGTATTCTTTTTCAAAGGTTTAACGATAGCCTGTTTCCATTTTTCAGGGACTATGCCTTCCTTGAAAGAGCGGGAGATGATATCCAGGACGTGCGGCATAATGGGAATTGCTCCTTCCATAATTATATCTGGTCTTGCGCTGTCTGCAGGAGAACCAGATTTAATTCCTTTGGCTATATCCATGAGTAGCTCTAGGTTATTAGTGGTAAATGAGTCAAGTGTCCCTTCTATGTGGGGAGTATTTATAGAGTTACTATAGTTAGTGCCTAGTCTGGCTTCTATCGGGAATGATTCGTAAATGTTCTTTACTTTAGTGGCAAAGAACTCAGCTATCGTGTCACAGCTTTCCCTGGAGGAAGGTTGTTCATTAGTCTCTTTATGTGATTTGAGTGACTTTAGTATAGTGAATAATTCTTTGGGGGCATTTCTAGCTTTTTCGATTCTTTCGGTGTAGAAAGTGCCTCTGACTTTTTTAATTAGTGAGTGATATTGTCTAAGTTCATGTTTATACTCTTCTCTAGTATAGTTGCAATATTCCTTCCTCCATTTTCGTTCCAACTTTTTACATGTTTTTTTGGCCTTCGCTAATTCACTGTTGAACCAAGGTGCGGTAGCACTTTGCCTTTTAGGGAACCTCGTACTCCAAGGTGCTATCTCATTCAGGGTTTCAGTGATCCATAGATCCAGTTGGTCATTGGCACGGTTAATGTCATTGTCCAATCTTGGTTCACTATTCATTAGTGCTTGCGAAAAGGATGTGGAGTTGAATTTGTTCCAGTTCCTAGTAGTGGTCGCTTTCCTAGGTTGTTTACACAACTTTGTGTTAGAAGGTATTGAGAAAGGGATTAAGTAGTGATCAGACCAGGGGATAGGGCATGGTATGTCCACAGTTAATTCTTCAAAATTAGAGAAAATTGGATCCAGTATATGGTCCTTCGTGTGTTTGAGTGGTTACCCTTTGCTCCAAGTTTAGGGTCCGCAACTCATGATATAGAGTGTTTACTTGGTGGTTCTGCATTTTATCACAGTGAATATTCAGGTCACCAAGCAGTATAAATTTATTATGTCTGAGGGCTAGTTCTACTATTTTATCCTCCAGACATGTTATAAATTTATTAGCTGGGCCAGGTGGTCTATAAATCAGAGCCCCCACCGATATTGTGCCTTTTATCGTGGAGAGAGTAAATGAGAAGGCTTCACAGTTCTCTATGTCAATACGATTGACCTCACAGTTCATATTAGCCTTGTAGATTATGGCGATGCCTCCTCCAACTCGGTCAATACGATCCTGCCTCACTATCTTATAGTCATCGGTGATGGAATCTAGGACATCAGGGGTGGAGCTCTCGTTTAACCATGTTTCTGTCAAGAAGAGAGCATCTAAAGATCTCTCTATTAGCAGTTCCCTGATTTCATATCTATGTTTGGCTAGTGATCTGCAATTGAGCAGCGCCATGTGCAGATTAGATTCTGTGGTGTGTTGAGTATCAGGCCTAAGGTTAGTTAGACAGTGCAAGCACTTTAGTGTTTTACTATCCACACTAAGCCTATGTTTGCATGCCACAAGCGATGGTTTAGACAATGCTAATAGTTCCAATCTTGTATATGTTATCCTGTTCCTCGGTAGTCCAGGCTCGGGATCAGGGGTTCTGGCCCTTTGGCCCGGTCTGGCGCGGACGGGCGCAGACGGGCTTGCCTTTGGCGCGCCTTCGGCGCGCCGCCGGCGCGCCCGCTGCGCGGTCGCCTAATCATCTGTTATAAGTAGAGGAGTTGATTGTCAAACTCCTCCCCTTCCTCCCTCCCGGAAATGCGTCAGTCTGCTCGGCCACGCCCTCCACGCAATCGGCACAAGCCGTGATGGACCGGGGCGGGCGGAGCAGCTGCGCGGCGCGAGTAGCGTGGGAGAGGTGAGATGGCACAGATATTAGCGGTAAGAGCCGTGGATTTACTATTTACATTAAGAGTGCTAACCTGCAACAGCTAGTTATCCGCCCTCCCAACAAACAGTAAAACACAATAAAACGGCACAGGTGGCAAAAGTTAAAACGTTAGAGTTAAAACGTTAAAAGGTACCTCTGTTACATATAAGTGCTGACTCTAGAAAACGAGTGTCTCTGCCCTTATAGCAATAGCGTAACAGTGGTGCACAGGTTAAAAGAATTAAAAGCGCTAGCACACACTCTCTCTCAGCGTGTCAGTGCGCGGTCGCCTAATCATCTGTTCTAAGTAGAGGAGTTGATTGTCAAACTCCTCCCCTTCCTCCCTCCCGGAAATGCGTCAGTCTGCTCGGCCACGCCCTCCACGCAATCGGCACTGAAACCTGCACCCAGAACTGTGCCATTCATCTAAATCCAACATAACATTGCGGCCGGGGAAATACCTAGAGGAGATGATCAGCCAGTCCCTCCTGAACACGGCACCCGGATTGCAGTGATCGGGAAGGTGTGCCATATCACAGCGAAGTGTGCCCAGCCTGTCTGACCAGTGAAGGGTCCTGGTGACACTGCTGCAACCAGCGGCCCGCAAAATAGAGCGGAAGAAGGCATGAAATTGGCTGTGCTGTAAGGCCCAGGTCTTACTGCTCTGCCCCTTGTGAGTGTGTGGCTAAGGGACCAAAACAAAATGGGAGGATGGCGTGGACTTCCCCAGGGTCATAATATAGAAGGAGCGTTCATTTGAGCTGCAGGGCTGCCCAAGGTGACCCCCATCTGAGAGACTACCTTTGGCCTCTGGCCACACTTTGCGGGTGCTGCCTCCTGGGAGGGGTTCCGGTGGATGAGAAACACTGCATGGCCACTATGGGGCTCCTTGACCCGTGATTGACCTGGTGGTGTGGACTAAATCCAGGAACACCTGTACCCCAGCGAGGTGGAGGGGGGAGTCCCACTGTGGCTGGTGGCTTGGGGGAGGCTGGCGGCTTGGGCGCCCACCTCACCGGTTGCTGTGTCATGCTTTTGAAGAGGTCACCCTGTAATTTTCACATTGCACAAGGAGCCAAGTAATTGTGCAAGCTGAAAATGACTCTCACTCAAATGCCCTTTTATTCCTGCACCTCACAAATGGGAGCGTTGAATTGCTGTTGGTGCTGTGTGGGGAGTTTGCTGCGGTGGTGCTTGTGTAGCGCCTGTGCGCAGCGGTCTGACACCGTGGAGGGCTTTTCCATTTTTGCAGAGAGGAGCCCCAGGAGACATCAGGCCTTTTTAACTGGAATGACAACGGATTGCTCACTCTAGGGGGGCCTCACCGATTGCTGCCTGACGTAGCCAGGGTGGGGAGACCTGAGACACCAAGCTGCAGTGCAGAGGCAAGGAGAGACCCTTGAAGGGCCCATTAGCCATGTGCCATACTTCTCTGGCAGCACAGGATCTTCCCCTTTATTTCGCCCCATGCTGCCTCTCATATTGCAGCCACATGCCTGCCTTGCAGCAAACATGGGAAAGGATAAGCCACCCACCCAACCGGTCCAAGGAAAGACAGATATGTTTGCTAAGCCCACTTCCACCTCAGACAAGCAGGAGCACCATGAATGGGGTCACACCAGGGTCCAATGCGCTGCCAGACTTCACGGAGTCCATCCTGTAATGACCTTCATACACTATTGAAATCCTGCAATTACCCAGAACGTAATCTTAATTTACTCTTAAAAAAAAAATAGAAAATGCATTTAATAGGTTTACTAATTTCAAAATTATAAATAGGCTTTCCTGTTTTCAGTTTCTATTTTTGGTAAATTCTGGTGTTTTTTTTTTCAGTGTTTTCAAGTGATTTCAATACCTTAAAAAATAGTGATTATCAGTGGGTACACATTTTTGAACGATTAAACACTACAGAAACAGTGTTTTCAGGTGTTTATGGAAAGTTTTGCTTTTATTATTGCGTGCTTTCTGCGCTGATAGCGCATGTTATATAGACAGTGTACGTATAGTGTATGTGAGGTCCAAATCGATTTTTGCAAATTAAACTTATTGTAGTACACCATACAATACTTCTTCAGTGAGTCCTTGGTCATGTGCGCTCACTCTTTCCTTCCCATGTAAACTTCTGTGAAAATGCCCTCTCAACATTGGCAGTTGAGATGGGCAACGCCAAAACAGCCAGTACACAATTTGTTAACTCTGGCCACTGACATAGCTTTCCATGCCAATACCGTTGCACTTCAAGATTGCGATTCTCAGGGCAGGTTCTGCAACATTTGCGTTGAACTAGTCGCTTATGCCATCAGAATTATTGAAGCGGTCAAAAATGAAGCAGCACTTTTGAAACTACGGAGGAAATTCCTCTTTACGGAAGGGATCTAGAACTTGTACAGAGTACCACAGTGAGGTTTCATTGACTTCAAATGCCATGGTTGGTGAAGGGACATTTCTATGCATCATTGCAAACTATTTCTCATACATTGTAAAATAAAAGTTTCTGAATTTCTCTTCAACATTGCTTTGCTTACCAAGTGGCAAGCACTCTAACATGGAACATGTTGCAGTGCCAGAGTCACTAAAGGTGTTGCGCAGCCTACTCTCAAGGAGATGTTTCACAACTACACCAATTATGCTGAACACTTGCAAAGCAAGGGTGTTTTCAGGCTCTAGTTTTTTTTATTATGTCCACTACAGCAGTTATGTTTTCCTGTAAAAATGTAAGAATGCAGTAGTGTGTTCTTTTTTCACATCACTATCAATATGCAACCAAAGATCCTCACATTTCTTGCCTTTGGCATCATCACTGAGCAAAACTTCTGTAAACGGTTGCCACATGGATAATATAGCATTCATAGCCCCTTGGACTGAGATCCATCAGCTAAGGGACACAGTTGGGATGACTCTTTCTTTGAAGCCACACAAAGCACAAAATGAGAAATATTTGTGTTTTAGTTCCTGCGCATAAAAAAACTGCACCAGAATGGACTTAAAAGTCAATAGCATTTCTCATTAACTCTGAAGATTGTAAAGAAGCTTTCAGCAAAAGATTTAACAAGTGGTAAGGATCCCTTAAAGGGAAGCACTTCAGCTCAGGTATCAATTTTGACAGGTCATCACACAACTTTTTCATATACATAGCTGAATTACTGCAAATACAAATAATATCACTCCAATCTTTATTGAACTTGGAAAGAACCTTTTTTGAAGAGCATTCCAAGTGACACTGCGTTCCATGTTTTTCAAAAGTCTGGTGTCGTGTTTTCACCACTATCCCAGATGCTTGGTGATAGCGCTCATTTCACATATACTTGTCACTATACCTTACATTGAATGTGTAAAGCCTGAGGTGTTGGAAATTCACATACTATCAATACTGACTCACTAGAAACTGGGGGCTGATGTATTAAGTATTTTTACCCATTCTCTGTGGGTAAATGTGATGACACATATTAGGAAAGATTCTTATGAAACTAGCCATTTTACCCATCAGTAAAGAATCAAAGGCAGCCAAAATCTCAAATATGATTTTGATATTTCCTGATTCTCTACAGTTTATAAAATAATTAAACAAGACCTAAAACATGCTTAAACCATGCATCTTTATACCAAAGACCACAAAACTCAAAAAAGCAAAAGGAAGAAGAAACAATATTTTAGTGACATCCCTAAACAACAAAACTCAAGCAGAATGTTAGCCCAGTCTTTCTTACTGCTAGCTTGTATAATGATGTTACATTGTATTGGTCCCTTCAGGAAGAAAGAAAAATGACTCTTTCACTCTCTTTTTCCTTTCTTTGAATGGCATTCAGTTTGTGGTTGTACAGGTGTTTTTTCAGTGTTTAAATGTTTTCACTGGTGAGGGCTATTTCTCTTTCAGTGGGGTTTTATCAGTTATTATAGATTTAAACCTAAAACCGGACAGCCTAATTATAAATACATATTCTGGGACTGTTCAATAATACTGAAGGCCATTCAAGACTTGAGAACTTCCCTTGAGGGCAAGATTGATGAATTGAGCCTGGGCCTTTTTTGCTCCGTCAGGACTTCGGGAACATGGTTGAAAGGGTAATTGAAGCAGTTGTATATCAGAAATAGAGGACTCTATCTGTACATTCCAGACCACTGTCAGCGCTTCAGCACAGATTCAACCATCCGGAAGCTAGAGCTTAGGACACGGAATGCAGATCCAGAATAAACAACATCCATATTATGGGTGTCCTGGAGGTAGAGAGGGGTTCTATCCTACTCACTTAAAGAGTGGCAGAAATCATGGCTCCTGATGGAGGAGTTGTCATCCAGTATCTTTTTGGAGCGGATGCACAGAACATTGGTAGCTCATCCTCCTAATGGGGCCTCCCAAAACCAATATTCAATAGAATCCTAAACTTTGTATACATAGATGTTATCCTACCTACAGTCCACAAACAAGATAAACACCACTGTGGATCAGCCCCTGTCATGCTTTTCCTAGACTATACACTTAAAGTACAAAACTATTGCCGCTCAATTTGGCAGTGAAGGAGAAGTTAAGGGCCATGCAAATAACAATATACGCTATAGTTCCTGGCATGCCTCAAAGTCATCTATAAGGACAAATGCCTATTCTTCGACACACCTGAGAGTGCATGGTCCAGGGTGGAGGAGTGTTCAGACTTCAGCCACAGATGATCTCCCTCTTTAGAGTCCTCGCATACAGAGGAGAGGGTTTACATCCGGAAGCAACTTCCATGAAGTAAACTGGGAAAGAAGAGGAGGCATTGATCAGAGGACGCTATGCCTACCAGCCACAAACATCCATGCCCCTTATTTGCAGTGGACTCTCCTAGGGCCGGGACTGAAGATGCTTGAACAAATAATGTACTGCCAGTCCTCTTTCTCATTGTCACACTCCCGTGCTGTTATGTCTCACAAATCACCAGGCGCTGAGCAGATGTGTGTGCGTAGCCATGCCTATGGTAGGTTGGTTGTGCAACTTACGGCCCGATTCCGATGTCGTTCGGAAGGCCTCCGAATCAGATTTGGCTTTCCCAGATCCGATTCGTAGCCCTTGTTTACGACCGAATGGTACACGGGTCCAAAAGACCAGTATGATGCGGAGATAGCGTACAGGCCGACCAAATAGTTTTCGGGACCTGAACCGGTCCTTGCGACTCATTTGTAGCCGAATCGTGCCACGCTATGGAGCTGTATTCTGACCGAGTGAGTACGATGCACGATTCAGACAGCCGCTTCGCCTCAGTCTCAACGAGGCGAAACGGTTGTCGGAAGCGTACTTCAGAGGGCCGTCACTGGGGTGTGCCCATGGGTCCCCCTGTTCCAGGAATGCACAAGGTGGCGGGCACCATGGGGTGCCCACCACAGGGTATACACTTTTCCCCACCCACCCCTTTTTAGGTCTCGCGCCTAGCACTGCACTGCGCAGCAGTGCTCGCGCAGCGCGAGACATTTAGTAGGTAAAAAACGGGCATTTAGTACTTACCTAGGAATCGCACATGCTCGTGCGATTCCTTGTGTGCTACCCCACTGGCCTTTGCGTGCGTCTTTTTATAAAAGACTGCACGCAATTGGCCAAAAGTGGGCGCATTGCTCCGCCCATGGCCTATTGGTGTCTATTACGCGCTTGGTGTGCGTAATAGACACCAATAGGCCATGTGGTTTCAATTATCGTGCCCAGACACGGGCGTGATAATTGAAAGCACGTCTCGCAGTGGTGCGCGCGCAACACTCGCGAGCTTCTTTGTTTTCCAAAAAGAAGTGAAAGCAAACGCTTTCCATGTCGCTTGTTTTTTTTTTTAAAGCACGCACGTAAATAAAGTGTTTATTTATTGCAGTATTCTCCTGACAGTGCCAATTGTAGCTGACTAACTCCTCTGGACATTGATAGGCATTGTATCTGTTTTTGTCTTGTTTTATGTGGCACGAATGTGGCCCAAGGGAGTTAGAGTGATTAGCAACAGAGGAACAAGCGCTACAGTAGAAAAGTAGGAAAACAGCCATAAAAAGATATGGTACATGGGGCCAATGATAACACACTTATATTAACAAAGGACACATAGGAGAAAAAACAAACATGAAAACGTACAAGTGGGGAGTAAGAAACGGTGCTGGTACCTGGGAAGTGAATTCACAATGAGTGACAAGTAGCAGGCAGTGCCCCGACCCCCCGCCGATTGAAGGGAAGGAAGGACACCAGAATATTCACCCGGATAGAAGAAACAACCAGGGAGTGGAAGGGGAGCCACGGGGCTGAAAACCGGAAGAAAGAATTAACCACGAGAACGGGTTCTCCAGATCAAGCCAGAAAAGTAACTAGGGCACGTGATGGAGCCAGAAGGGATGTAATTATGCAAAAGAGTCATTTTTATATCCTTGGCGAATGTAAACAAGGAAGAGACGTTGAACAGAGTTCGGAGAGTTCCCAGTTCTGATCTGACTGCCTGAAGTGAATCGTGCCACGGAAGGGTCTTTTATTAGGCCCGGGGTCCTAAAAGGAGTGGTTCCACCCTGTGAGGTGGTCGTTGTCCACCAGACAGTCAGCAAATCTGAGAGAGTTGTGTACAACTCATCTAGCCTTCTGCAATGTCTGATTGCTAAAATCGTAGTTTTTCGGGGAGTTTTATATAGCTCTAGCTAGACCCAAAGGGATCAGAGCGCTTTACCTGAGCACCAGTTGCGTTACAGGCGATCGCATTACTTTGTTAGGCACGGAGAGATTAACTGATGAGCCCAGAGTCACAGGATGGTGAGCGTCCCTGCAGAGACTCGTACCAGGTTACTGAGCTTTGAGGTAGACCGCTCTATCCATTAGCCCATGTCCTCGCTCCCTTAGCAAGCTCCCATCTGCTAACAAACATAGAGGTCCAGGCTGCATGCCAGAAAAGATGAGCTATCGAAAGGTCGTGCATTCTCTGCACAGTCAGCAAAACTGTACAATTCCACTCACATCATCATAACAAGGCCAGCATCTAAGAGCTTTCTGTCCACCAGTCAGGCGCGCAACGTCCATTGGGCTCAAAGGGCTTCAGCCTCCCCCCCCCATGTGTGGCAGCCCCGGCACACACTCAGCCGCACCCGAGTACTTCACAGGTCTTTCAAAGACCATTTGCTTGTTTACGAGGCTTAGATTTCTATTGGAGCCTGTGTACGCATCTGTACACAGGCTCCCAAGAGATCAATGGAAGTCTGAGCGAACCGAGTCCGTAAGCATACAACAGAATCGTACTCGCTTGTCCCGGAGCACGTCTTGCTTGGAAAGCCCTCCGGATCCGAGTCGTACAGAGGGCTTTCCTAGCGAGATCGGAATCGGGCCCTTAGTGTGAATGAGCCTTTCTGCAGAGGTTGGGGCATTTGGGCTTGGTGGTTACAGCATCGTGGCGACAGGAGGTACACTTATAACACCCCCTGCATGGCACCTCTTCTTAGATTGATTCCTTTTTTACTTGACAGACATTTCCCACACAAAAATAATCCAATGAGGGATTTCTGATCATTGTCCTATAGCACTGACTGTTAGCAGATTGGTGGGTGGAGAGAGGGGCCCCTGCCGTTTAAATGCCTGGTGTTTACTAGCTGACTCCTTCAGTGAGTTTCTCCATGGCACCATTACCAAGTACATTACCTTTAATGACAGCTCAGTCTCGTCCCCGAACATGCTTTGGGAAGCCTTTAAAACTATCATATAAGGGGAGGAGCTGTGAGTGACTGCACCTGCCCGAGAGGTCCGGCATAACATATTTCTCAATATTTCTCCAATCGTTCGTCAGGTTGAACATTTGACAATATATTGATATACAGAGTTATGAAATCTAAATGCTAAGTGAAGCAGCGGTTTGTCATGTACACTCATGTTTCCTCATTTATCAAAACCTTGCAGTCATTCCAAGTTCAGCACAGGCTAGCAGGTTTTTAGATGTTTTTGAGGCTCATGCCAAGTGACAAAAAGATGGAATCTGAAATAAAATGGATTCTACATTGCAATACAGATAATGTCAGGGCACATGTAGCAGCGATGTTATAGTAAGAGGCATTCCATTGTTTGCATAGAGCCACTTTGCTTTAATACCTGCACCCTATTATGGATGAGGGTGCTGAGGCAAAGAGGCCATCAGGAATCTCACTGACTGTGCACCACAAAGAGGTGGTGCACTGGTAGTAAATCCCTTGAGGGTAGCCCTTTAGAAGTGGGAAACAGGGTTCCATGGGCTCCCCCAGCCCCTTCTGCAGACAGGTGCAGTCACTCACTGCATTTGCCTGCAAGGGGATCTCGGGCCCACTTGAAAGTGCAGGTTAGGTGGCACCTGCACTGTGAAAAATGTAGCAGGTGTTTCAAGCAGCTGCTCCACTTTACACTGATGCGCTGTCATTAGGGTTCCATGGGCTCCCCAGCACCTTCTGCGGACAGATGCAGTCACTCACTGCACCTGCCTGCAAGGGGATCTCAGGCTCACTTTAAAGTGCAGGTTGGGTAGCACCTGCACTGTGAAAGATCCAGTAGCTGTTTCAAGCAGCTGCTCCATCTTACACTGATGCACTGTCATCAGGACCGCACAAGTTCGGTCTAGGCTGGGGGGCAGCGCCACAACAGTAATAGGGTGCACTGACCCAGTTTCAGCATGGTGCACCAATTTGAAGTTGTTTGAACCAATATGGACTTATTTGAAGTTGTGCTGCAGCACAAACAGGGGAAGTGGCCCCTGCTTATAATACAGCAGACAGAAACAGTCTACAGTCCTCCCCTCACATTTTACACTGTCAGTTTTTGCCTAAAGTCAAACCTTGATATTACTCATACCAAAGGAACTAGATCTGCCCTGGACACTCGACTGGCTTCTTGTTCCGGTGCAGAAGCACCAGGCACTTGGAAGAAAGCACCGCCATTAGCTTATACTCACATAGTGTGAAGAGCAAGTACCTCTAGCCTGCACCGAAGAAGCAAGATGTACAAACAGTGTTGTCATGTACCGAGAGGAACTTCGTGTCCAACTCTATGTTTTCCAGTACAGGATGGCTGACACTTCGCATAAGAGGAATTCACAGATGCTGCTGAATCACAGCTCACTATTCAACTTGCATATCTCAAGCTGCTTCTCCCAGAATGCATTTAAAACCAAATAAAGGTGCAACAAAAAACATCAAATCTCATTCTACAGCAGGAATTACTACATTATGCATTTATTTAATCTCGCTCCCTGGGACGGGCTTGTCTATAGGGGCAATCTGGCAGTGATAGAAGAGCTGGCTTGACATCTCAGTATGTGGGGGTGGTATTCTGGTTGTTTGTGGGCCTGCTTGAGGGTCAGGTAAGCGTTTTTTAGAACTGTTGTTTTCTACTACAAACCTTACCTGCAACAAGCACAAATGCATACTGTCGCCCACACACCTTTGCAAGACACCTACACTGTTTACCCTAAGAAGCGCACAAGAATTACAAATATGGGCACTTTCTCGATATGGGGGACACTTTCATTTCACTGCCCATGCCTACTTCTGTCCCTTTCCAGCCCTGCTCGCTCTCATAATGAAAGCGTGTTCAATGTATTTCAAAGTGACATTTAAAAACCGCATAAATGGAGATTTGCCAGTGTCTGTTGAGAGTTGTTTGCATTCTTTCATCAGTAAGGAGATGTCACGCTGTGGGAAACAATACGCAGCCTCAAAAATACTAGTATCAAATCAAGAATGAGTAATATTTTCTTGATGAACCTAGTTATCAGCCACAAGAAGGATTTTTTTTTATATGCGCTGAAAAAATGCACACACTAAAGGAGAGTAGAATCCTTCCAGCTAAAACATTCCTTGTGCAGCTGATGAACGCTAGCAACTACACGCATAGAAGGGGAGAATCTGGGAGGAGGTGCTGCAATGGCAGCTGGAAAAAATATTAACCCCTTCAGTGCCCCGCCCTTTCCCCCTCCTGTGCCGGGCATTGTATTAGCGGGCGGGGTCCATGCCGAGATAGTCTCGTCATGGGCACAGCGCAACCGCGCTCCATGACGAGACTATCTCGTCATGGGCATAGAAGAGGTTAAGAAAAGCATTGACGAGGAGGAGCCTAGCGCGCAACCAAGATGGCCGCGTAGGTGCGAGGCTCCCGAGGACCTCCGCGACCTCCTGCATAAATCCTGACCGAATCCTGTCCTAGATGAGGGGACTGTGTTTGTGAGCCCGAGCTGAGGTGACACCCGTTTTCCGTTTCCAAATTGGACCTCGGACACCGGCGGGAGCACCGATTGAGGTTTGCGGCCTTCTCCACACCGGCCCCCCGGATTGGAGTTGTGGGGCGATCCGGAGACAAAGTGAACAACAGCGGCGGGCAAGGCTGGGCGACTCGCGTGCCCCGCACTTTCACTTTCGCTTCTGCGTCCTCCTTGCTGCCAGGCGAGGTAGGATTGCGGGGCGGTGTGCGGTGGTGTGGCCTCGTTGGGGTGCCCTGCCGGTCCGCCGGCTGGGATCCGTCCTGCGGAGCTGTGGTCGCCCCCCCCCCGGAGCCCGTGAACTGGTTCATCGGCCCTTTTTGAGGAGATTGGCACGATTTGGGGACTGAAACCATGTCCACAAAACAAGATGGCGACCGGGCAAAGGTGAAATCGACCCGCCGTGGCGCAGCCCATCAGTCCAACATCATGGACCGCTACACCCTCCAGAAGGGATCTCCAGAGGCGCCGCGTAGGTCCCCTGCGGGCCCGACTGATGCTCCTGCTCTGCCCACGGATCTGACCCTCCGAGACGTCATGGGCGCCATCGCCGAGATGAAGGCCTCGGTGGACCAGCGCTTTGACACTCTGGCGCAGAAGATTGACTCGGTCCTCGTGGATGTGGGCCTGGTGAGGGCCGATCTGTCCAAGACGAATGACCGGGTCGATTCTTTGGCCCACACTACCTCGGGCCTCACAACGGACGTGGCAGCCCTCCAACAGGAGGTGCGCCGGCTTGGCCAGGCGAGCGCCCTGATGAATCGTCGACTGGAGGATTCCGAGGGTTGGGCCCGGAGGAACAATGTCCGCATTATCGGGGTGCCGGAGGGACGTGAGGCGGAGGCGGCGGATCTGTTTGTGGAGGACCTGATTCTCACCCATCTCCAGCCCCGGGGCTGAGTAAATTCTTTGCGGTGGAACGTGCCCACAGGGTCCCCGGAGGAAGGCCTAAGGCCGGAGCCCCTCCGAGGCCTCTCATTGCCCGGATTTTCAACTTTCGGGACAGAGACGCTATCCTGCAGACTTCTAGGCTACAAGGACCAGTCAGACTCGACAATATGGACATAAACTTCTATCCTGATTTTACTCCGGCGGTCCAAAAGCAGAGACTGAGTTTTCTCGGAGTCAAACGTCGCCTACGGGACCTGAACCTCAAGTATGCGATGCTTTTTCCAGCTAAGTTGAGGGTAGAGGTGGATGGCCGCACGCACTTTTTTGATCGTCCCGAGGCGGCCGGGGACTGGTTGGACACTTTGCCCGGGGATCGGGGCCGGGGGGGTGGGGGGGGAGCGGTTGGCGGGGAGGGCCCGCCGGATCAGGACTGAGGGACTAATAGTAGGCCTTGCTCTGGACTACGTTATTGTCACCATTGACTGTTCGTGTAAGTTCCCCTCCTGTGGAGGTCGTACGGGGTCTCTTGGGGGCTCTCCCTCCTCCTCTGGGGGACTAGTTAGTTTTCTTATCTATGGGGCGACAGGCACACTGCACTTTGGGGGGGCTGTTTGGGCTCATGCAGGGGTGCAGGGAGGGGGGAGTTCTGTTGGGACGGGTGGGTTGGGGTGGGGTGTTGCTCGTTTTTACCGCAAGGCAAACCCTTTACTGTATTGGTGTTTTTGAGATGCTCTCGGGGTGACAAATGATGGCTTCTGTATGTGATGGGGGGTAGGGACCTGACTTTGTTGTCCTGGAACGTTAACGGACTGGGGGATAGGATTAAGCGGGGTGTGGTCCTGCAGTATCTGAAACGGATTTCGCCTGATGTGGTCTTTCTGCAGGAGACACACCTTATTGGTAACTCCTTTTGTGCCATGAATCGGCGTGGCTATCGTTTGGTGGCCCACTCGGGCTTCACGTCGGGCTCGCGGGGGGTGGGCATTATGGTCAAGACCTCGCTCCTGCTAGAAATAGACGAGGTGCGCCATGATGAGAGGGGACGCTACACTGTCTTGGTGGGGAGAATGGAGGGCAAAGTAGTTGTCTTTGTATCAGTGTACGTCCCACCGGGGTTACAGTCTACCACTTTTGCGGACCTGGGGCGCCTCCTCCTTGACCTTCCGGGGGGGCTTCTGGTGGTTGGGGGGGACTTCAATGCGGTGGCTTCTGGGACCATGGACCGTTACCCCCCTAGGGACCTCCCCCGGGCACAGGCGTGGCTGTCCGGCCTCTTAGATACACTGGGATTGGTGGACTGCTGGCGTTTAAAACATCCCACGCAGCTGCAGTACACCTTCCATTCGGGTGCCCATGGTAGCCTCTCGCGGCTTGATCATGTCCTTGTCCCTGCGGCCTATGCTGGGAGAGTGGGAGAGGTGCGCCATCTGGCGCGGGGTATTTCAGATCACTCCCCGCTCCTGTTGCACTTTGATGTCTTCCCGAGGGGGGAGGGCAGGGTAGCTCCAATCAATGCCTGGTACCTGCGCGACCCCACTATTCGTGCTGACTTGATTAAATCCTTGCAGCGGTATTTTGAGGAGAATGTGGGGTCTGTCCCTTCGGCTATCTCCCTGTGGGAAGCCTTCAAGACAGTTCTTAGAGGGGAGGCCCTCTCCTTTATCTCCCATGCCCGGAGGCGCGAACAGGAGGCGGTGACCCGGGTGGAGGCCGAAATTACTGAATTAGAGGGTGATCTGGGGAGTGGGGTGACGGATGCTGCGCTACACGTTCTACACCTTAAGCAGGCGGCCTATAGGGCCCTCGTCACGGAGGCGGCCAGGGGCCTCAGTAGAGAGCAACAGGGGCGACTGTATGATGTGGGTGATAAGGCTGGTAAATTGATTGCGTGGTTGGATAAGAAGGAGAGAGCGAGTCGTGTGGTCCCGCTGATTGAGAGGATGGATGGTGTACGTGTCACCGAGCCAGAAGGCATTGTCTCTTGCTTCGCGGATTATTTCCGCGAGGTATATTCCCCGGTTTCCCCCTGCTCGGAGGAGGATTCCCATGCCCTGCTGCGAGATATCGCGCTGCCCTCCCTTTCGGTGGAGGACAGGGAGTCGTTGGATGCCGCTCCTACCTCGGACGAAATTGCCCTCGCCATACGCTCGGTCGCGTCTGGCAAGGCCATGGGCCCGAACGGCATTCCTATCGAGTTGTATAAGCTGCGACCGGATGTACTGGCACCCCACCTCCGCGCGATGTTCCTGGCGGCCCACTCGCGGGGCTCCCTCCCGCCGGACCAGCGTCTGGCTACCATCGTGGTGATCCACAAGGAGGGGAGACCACGAGACCGGGTTACATCCTATCGGCCTATCTCGCTCTTGAATGCGGAGCCCAAAATCCTCGCCAAGGTGCTCGCCAACCGGCTGGTCGGCGTGGTGGGCGATCTGGTCCACCAAGACCAGTCCGGCTTTATTCCCCATCGCAACACGGCCCTTAATCTGCGGCGCTTGCACGGGGTGCTCGCGCGTGTTCCGTTCGTGCGGGAGCCGGCCATCTTGGCGTCCTTAGACGCCACCATGGCGTTTGACACGCTCGAATGGCCATACATTTGGGCGATGCTGGCGAAATTTGGATTTGGACCGGGATTCATCAGCTGGGTCAAATTGTTGTATTCGGGCCCATTGGCGCAGGTGGTGGTGAATGGACGAGTCTCGGCCCCATTCGCGCTGGGACGGGGCACGCGACAGGGTTGCCCCTTGTCGCCGCTCCTGTTTGCACTGGCCTTGGAACCCCTGGCGGGGTGGCTGCGGTGGCACCCTTCCATCCGTGGTCTCCGTTGGACCCCCGAGTATGAGGACCGCGTGTCCCTCTACGCTGACGATATCCTTTTGTACTTAGCCTCCCCGCGCAAATCACTGATTGTCCTGGTCGATGTTCTGCGCTCCTTCGGCCGTAACTCAGGCCTTGTCATCAACTGGGCTAAATCATGTCTCTATGTGCTTTCCGGGGAGGCTCCCGTCCTCCCGCGGGGCTGTCCGATCCAGATTGCCTCGCAGGGGTTTCGATACCTGGGTGTCTATATTACGCTGGACCCGGAGGCCCGCTACGAGCGGAATTTGCTTCCCCCCCTCCAGCGCTTGAAGGAGGACGTCGCGCGCTGGCGGCGCTTGCCGCTTTCGCCGCTCGGCCGGGCGGCATTGTTTAAGATGATGTCGTTGCCGCGCTTCCTGTACGCTCTCCAGAACACTATGGACTTGGTCCCGGCGCGCTACTTCCGTGAGGTGGAGAGTCTACAGCGCTGCCTGTTCTGGGACGGGAGGCCGCGTATAGTCCTGGCGAAGTTGACGCTCCCGTGGTACGACGGGGGGATTGCCCTCCCGGATATTAAACGGTATTACTGGGCCTCCCAGCTAGCTGCAATTAATCATGGCCTTTACGGGCCCGCCTTAAACCCGGCATTTGAAATGGACAAGATGCTCCTGCCTGGTGGCGACTATAATCGAGCGCTCTACTCTGGCGCGCCCGGACCCCGCCTGACGGGACCTACGCGTGTCATGGTACGAGTATGGCACGCGGCTAACGCAGCTATGGGGTGGAAGGACCGTTTGACCCGGGCATCACCGTTGTACGCGTCTGAGAGATTGGGCTCCCTGTGGACCTCGAAGGGCTTCGAGAAGTGGGACACGATCGGCATCAGTAAAGTGGGGGACCTCTGGACGAGGGGGGGATTTAAAACATTTGAGACGCTGCAGACGGAGTTTCAGCTGCAGGGCAGTGAATACTTTCGGTACTTGCAGGTCCGTCACGCGCTGGGCTCAGTCTTCCCAGACGTCGCCTCCATCCCGGAGTCTTCCCCCCTGGAGGATAGAGTGCTGGATGGCCATGTTCCGGACAGCACGATCTCCCTCATTTACAAAAAATTGATTAATGATCGCTCGGGCTTGCTGACTGGCCTCCGCGAGGCTTGGGTTGCCGACGGGCTGGAGTTGGACGACGAAGACTGGATTTCCGCGGTGGCCTCTCCGAAGGAGGTGGCCATACCGGCTCGCCTTCGCTTCGTCCAGCTTAAGATACTCCATCGGGTTTACATGACGGGGCCAAGGCTTCTGCGTATGGGCTATGCTGAGGATGGGTTGTGTAAGCGTGGGTGTGGTGCTTTGGCGACTTTTTTGCATATTTTGTGGGAATGCCCGAAGGTGGAGCGATTCTGGCGTGGTGTGCATGAGGTCCTGCGAGTGGTTACGCATGTCGCGCTGCTGCCTGAAGCGAGGAGATGCTTGCTGAATGTGTGGGAACCAACTGACTACTCGGTTCCGCAGACGCGATGGGTGACTCTGGGATATATGATAGCTAAGCGTGACATTGCTCAACTGTGGGGATCCCAGAGGCCCCCGGCGGTGTCGGCCTGGAAAGAACACATGGATTGGTGCATGTTCCGAGAAAAGGTGGTGTATGTGGCGAGGGGTAAGCCTGGGGCATGGGTGAAGGTATGGGGCCCCTGGAACGCCTACCGCGGGGGTATTTGCGAGCCACCACTGCTGCCTGCTGCCTCACCAGCTCCGTCCCCCTAGTTGACCCCCTCCCCCAGCCCCGGGCACAGGGTTCTCCCAGTCCTTGATCTGTTCCCCTTCCCCTCTCTGGATTCCTGTGGATGGTTGGGGTCCCCCATTTGAGGAGCACGTGTTGTTACTTTCGACTGCGGGTTGCCTTGCGGGTGTGTTTTTTTTTTTTTGTGTTGTTGTGTTTGTAAAAAACGAAACCGTATTGTGGGCTCAGAGTCATGTGGCCCACGTTGTTGATACCTCCTGATTTAGCGTCTCTGCAATGCCAAGTGCCTTATTGTATGTATGTCATATGCTCCTGTCATTTTAGCGGCCGGCCGGAAGGTTGTAGGCCCATACTTGTATATATTTGAGATTGCAATAAACGGTTTCAAAAAAAATAAAAAAAAAAAATAAATAAAAGCATTGACAATGCAAATAGATCTGACATATGAATGAAAGTGCCTCTTGTGTCACTGATGGGGTTAGGCACTCAATAATTCATCATGCATGTATTCTGTCACTGATCTTTGCACTCATGCATCCATTCACCGACTCATTCTTGCATTCACCCTCTGACACAATTGCAACAAAAAACATAAAACTCAACAAAATATGCACAACAAACTTAGAGTACAAGTAGAAAAAGAAAACCTGCTGCCATCTAAACACAGTGGGCATAAGCTTGCAATAATGAAAGGAAACATATCAGCAAGTGTGCATGTTTCAGAAGTATTATAAATAGTCTATCATTATTTTACAGTTCCAGCACGGCCTCCACATTTAGAACCAAAGCGTTAGCCATCTTGGAATGGTAAAACAATAAAACACTTTGGACAACAGCATGCCAAGCGGGATGCAGCGCAATGCTGATTAAATGAGAGGCAAGCAAGTGACCCGTTAGAACTTACTGGAGAGCTGTGTATCATCTTAAGGAAAATGAAAGTAAAAAGAGAAGAAGCAAAAACTTAAAAGAGGAACTATAAAAGGAGAAAATTTAAAACTAAAGTACTGGCCAAATGGCCTTAACAGTATAGCACACTCATTTTCAATTGGACGTACATATGTGGTCAGAAATGCAGCCATTCACAAGGCAAGAGAGCAAACGGCTGATATGGACTGAACCATTACACCATACAGTATGCTGTCAAGGATGGAAGCAGACTGAACGACACTCAAACCAACCAATGGCAGAACACAGCTGACCCAAAGGCCCTCTATGTGCTTATAAATATAAATGTAAGGATTTTCTTTGTTACAAGATCGTGGCACACGGCTATGAAGACTAAGAAGAGATTCTAGCAAGAATTATTACAGTGCAAATCTTCTCCCCCTAAGGTTTGTCAGAGGCAGTAGAGAACACCAAATTCCTTCCCTACAAAGAAAATGTGTGAGGTTTCATTTAACAAAATACCTATCTGTAGGATTTAAAACACCAATAATAATCCACCTTTAAATGCCTATTGACTTTAACATATAATTTGTACAGTCAATACGCCAGGCCTACTGTGTTTATCAAAACTTTTCATACTCAACAGATCACACCTACAGCATCGGAAATGTTTTCCAACTAAACCAATCAGGCATTTAGTTAGGATTATTGGCTTGTCATCATAACCAACTCAGACCTACTATGTTGGTTATAAGCCTTCGTTCAAGGCAATCATCAGGGATACCATAATAAAATTACAAATATGTACCAAATGCAGTTGTCAAAACAATATAAATCCCTTCTATTAGTGCCTAATAAGGATTACCATTAGGGCAAATAATCTATGCCCATGTTTTGTTCGGGTGGGTCGCCAACACCAAAACCCTTGCCTACTAAGGTAATCTGTGAGAATCTATGTAACAAAATATCTGACTCAAGGCTTTAGCAGTGTGATAACAATAGACACTTGTAGGAAACTGGCTCTATATATACTACACCAAAATAAGGTATAGTGTGTATAGAGTCCAGATGACCCCAGAGGTAGTCAGAGGTTCAAGTTAGATTGAACCTTACTCTATTTGTGGTAGAGTGGTCGAGCAGTAAGGCAGTATCAGACGACAGTGTTAAGCATTTGATGTACACAAATGATTTCACACACTCAAGAACTGAAGTCTAGTCCAATTGTTTTTGTTTATAAAAAAATATACTGTTGTTTTATTTTTAGAACCAAGTAAGCCTGGCACAGGTAAGCATTAAATACTTTACAGTAATAAGTTGCTGAATGTAGAACACTTTGAAAATGCAATAGAACTTGTACTTTGTTTGATATACAGGGGATGCAGTAGGTTGCAACACTTAGCAAATACAGTACATTGAAATGAATAGGCTTTTTCAGTAAATTAGAGGTAAGTTACTTTTTTACGTTACTTTTCTAACTCAGTGCTGTATACCTAGATTCAGCACTGGGACATTTCCTGCGAACAGGTAGGTAAATATGTTTTGGTTATTCATGCGATTTTTTTTTTAATTTCAAAATACTTTATTGATTTTCTTTTTTTTTAACAAGGGCAAACAGAAAGTCTGTAACAGGGTTAGCATAAGTTATCCAAGTCAAGGTTTATGCATATGAGTCCTAAGACAGTGTGTTCTGCTTATATAGCTAACCCAAATGATCAATATTAAGAGAAAAAGAAAAAGTCAGGCAGAAGAAGGGAAATGGGGGGAAGGAAAGGAAAGAGAAGGGAAGAAAAAATGACGGTTCTTAACATTTACTTCTGACATTCTATGTAGATGTTGGCACAAGAGCAGACCGGTATTGATAGGCCTCACCCACCGCAGTAGCCTGGTATAGGCAACAAGGAATATTTTTAGATTTCAAAACTCCACACTTAGAAACTTTTTGGAAGATAATTGTCAATGTTATCCTATGGAGGAAAAACAGGTTATCGGTTCACAGGTAAATTATCGACTGTGGGAGTTAAGGTTCTGGGGTTAGACTCAGGGGTCCCCCAGGGTCAGTGATGCATTCTTGTTACACCCTCTGCGGCACTAGGGCGGCCGAGTGCAGAGTGTTGAGGCTCAATGTTATCCAATGGGGGATAGGGGGCCTCTGGTAGGTGACTGCTGGCAAGCAGGCCACTGGGTTGTGGAAGCAAAGCTCCTAGGGTTTAGGTCAGGGCAAATAGGGAAACAAAGTAGCACAAAAGGTGCACCCTCAGCGGCAGTGGGTCGGCCGGGTGCAGGGTACTATTTTGAGGTTGGTGCCCTGTTGTTTTCAATGGAGAACCTCCGGTTTGCAAAACCACTGCAGGCAGGGAGACAAAGGACTTCTGGGTGCGACCACCACTTCGCGACGTAAGTTGGGAAGTTAAGGGTCGGTTAGGCACCATTGGTTTGGGCACACCATGCCGTGGGGAGTCTGTTGCAGGGGTGCCTTTTGGGGTCGGATAGTCTTACCAGCTCTGGGTTGCGGTCAGGGGGCCTTCTGGATTTAGGCTGCAGGCGTCGGCTGGAGGCTTGAGGCAGGTCAGGGGTCGCGGGATCTCTGGTCAGAATCGCCGGGGTGACCTCCTCGTTGTGTTTTTCCACTCGAGCCGGGTTCGGCAGGTGCAGAGTGGGCTGGATTCGCGGTCTCCGGCTGCTGCCAGAGGTTGCAGTTGAACAAATCCAGTGTTCACTGGAGAAGCAGTCTTTGGAAATGAAGGCAGGCAGGTCCTCCGGGTTTTCGAGGTTGCTGGCTGCAGGACACACCGGGATTTCGGAGGAGCTGGTTCGAGGGGAGACAGGCCTGTAAGGCTGGGGCCAAGTCAGTGGGTGTCTTCCTCTTGTTAGCTGGCTGCATGGCTGTTCGGTCCTTCTTCTTTTCTTATTGTCGTTTCTGGATCTGAGGAAACGAGGTTCAAGGTGTCCTCTAAATACTAGATTTAGGGGCATTACAGGTATGTAAAGGTACACCCCCTATCGTGCCACCCTCCCTTGGAAGGGGGAAAGGAGCCTGTCCCTGGTTGGTTGGGACCCTCGATCCTCAAGATGGCAGGGACTCAGAGTTGTGCTTCACCTCGCCTCCCCCACCTGAGGGGTGGAGTTGGCAGAAGTGGGCACACCTCTTTCCCTCACTTGTTTTTCCCACTGGTTCTCCCATACAAAGTGGGGGGTAGAACCAGTGGGGACCAGTTGCTGAAAGCAGCAAATGGTCTGGAGAGCCTCACAAAGGCGGCATGCCTTTGAAGCTTCCCCTTCGTGAAGCCTGCCCACCCTGGGGGATGAGGCTTGGCATCTCGTCCCAGGATGTGCATTGTTTCAGGCTCCCGAGAGCAGCAGGCTCTTGACCCAGGGGTCCAGAAACATGTCTGTTGGTGGCAGCCTAAGCAGCTGCTCAGTCGGGTCACTAGAAGTTGTTCGAGTTTCAGCGGGCATCTCTAAGATGCCCTCTGTTGTGCATTTTACATTAAATCCCACACTGGCATCAGTGAGGGTTTAATGTGCTGAGAAGTTTGATACCAAACTTCCCAGTCTTCAGTGTAGCCATTATGGTGTTGTGGAGTTCGGAATTACAAACTCCCAGCGCCATATACTCTTAATGGCAGCACTGCACTTACAATGCCCAAGAGTGAACTTGGGCACTATAGGGGTACAGGGATCATGCACCTGCACCCTCACCACTGGTGTCATGCACCCTGCCAGAGGGGTGACTGATCTATGCCAGGGCAGTAGTTTGTGGGCATGACACACAGAGATGTGTGCCATGTCGCTCTTCACTTTGTTCTGCACCAAGACCCGCAGCCTGCAAAGGCAGTGTGTGTGTGTCAGGGTACAGGACCTCTAAGGGTGGCACAATAAGTGCAGCAGCCCTTAGAGGCCTTCTCTGGTCACAGTGCCCTGGGTACCTGTGGTACCATTTACCAGGGGCTGGCATGTGGCCAGAGATGCCAATTGGGTTTAGGCTTCAATGCAATTTTAGGGAAGGAACATAGGCCCTAGGTACCCGATTAGCAGGAGCCCAGGGCACACTCAGTCAAAGAACATCAGCAATTCAGAAAAAAGTGGGGGTATACCATGCAAGAAAGAGGGCACTTTCTAACAACACTTAAAAGACTTTTGCCCTTAATATATGCCCCTCACACTAAGTGAGGCCTACCCTACTTACATTATCATAACTCTCTTTTATAACCAGATCACACTTACGGGCTCTAGTCTTAACCAATGGCTTGACACTGTAAACACAGGCCTACTGAAGGGTGCATACACTGCCAACCATCTTGCATACAGTCATAAATGTACACATGCATACAATTTTACAGATGGCAAAGTAAAATGCTATCTCTCCAAAAAGAAGAATAACAAGGATTGTTGTAGAGCATATCGTCTATTCCAATGGTTTGCTTGGGTGAATCACCGACCCCAAACAGCACAACCCTTATCTAGTAAGGTAATCTGTGAAATTACATTTAACAAAATACCTGCATACAGACTCTAGCACAGTGTAATAACAATCCATCCTTAAACGCCTGTTGCCTTTAACAAAGGCTTTTCACAATAAGTCAGAACTACTGGCTTTGTTATAACGTTTCATAATAAATAGATCAAACCTATCAAATCTGGCATAACCTGGGGGGCGTGGCCTAGCCGAGGACCAAAATGGGCGTTTGAGCCTGAAGCTTCAGAGATGTTCCAATAACATCTGAGCCTAAAACCTACCTAATCAACATCAGGCCGAACTCTACAGCATGGAGAACAGAGAGTGACTCGTCCTCTGTCTGAGTGCCCAGTTCACAGCGCCCGGAATCACAGTGGTGCGAAGATTCGATGGATTAGGACCCAGGCCGGGGAAGGCGAAGCCGGACCCGATAGAGGCCTAGGGTGGAACGCCGGCCGGCGGCGGGACCCCTCCACGCCACGCCCCCGCAATTTAGAAAACCCGGCTAGGCCGGGGAGGGCATGATAGGCCCACAAACAATGGAAGCTCCCCCCCCCAATCAGGGGGTGAGAGAGGTAGGCAAGGGGGCCAGCGACGACCGGAGATCCATCGGAGTTTTTTGGCGCCAAACAGAACGGCGGAAAACCTCGTCGGGAGCCAGCGGCGACAGGGCCCACTCGGGGCAAGGAACATCGTCCCCAGGGGCGGCAGGGACGGCGAGCAGCGAAGCCCAGGGGGAGGTAGCAGCAGCAGATTGCCTGCACGGCGCCGTCTTCACAGCGCGGCCCCCGCCATCTTGGGCACGAAAGGAGGGGAGCAACAGCCACCGGGAGGAACAGGTGGCGACGGGGACCGCGGGAAGGACACGAAGCCTGCGGCCCTTGCAAGTTGAGCGGACACCCTACGGAACGTGCCGCTGGTTGAGCCTTGCGTGGTGCGCTAAGGTTCACGTAGAAACCCACCCTTTCCGGACCGGGAGTCAGCAGGCGCGAGTACCACCAGGGGTCGTTCGGCGCACGCTCGGAGAACAGCGGGAACAGCCCCGAGCGTGAGCGCGCAACTTAGCCAGGCCATTGGAGGAAGCGAGAGACCGAGGGACGCGCCCTCTTAAAGAGACAGGATCCCCTTTTTCTCCGTGGTCCCTCTCTGGCCGGGTGTTCGACACAACGGATGTCTTGGGAGTCAACTTCCAGATGCCGGCGCTGCCTGGCACCATGCCAGGCAATTACTCGGAGGTCAAACCAGTACCACATAAGACGACCCAAGGACTTTGTGGGATCCCATGACCTACGATTCCAGACTAGGAAAGTCACAATGGCTTTGAGCAAGCCAATGAGGAAAGCCACTGCAGCAGGTCCCCACAATCGCCTTCGTAAGGTGTAGAAGAATGATGGGAACAACGGCATCGGGGGTTTCGCGCCTTCGCAGGAAAGACGGAAAGGAAGGCCGCGCCATCGCATGGAAGGCAGAATTTAAGGCCGGGGAAGCCAACCGGACCGGTGAGGAGGGCGCAAGGACGCTACATGGCATTTCGCGCCTTTTTCGTCGGAAGGGAAAGAATGCGGCGATCACCCCCGCCCCATCTGTCGTCGAGGGACGGGCAGGGTCCACAACAGAATCCAGACTCACGGGCACTTGGAGCCAATACGGCGGTGCCCGGATCAACAGGGGCAACGACCAGGGGTTGGCGAAGAGCTGGATCGAAGCTGGGCAACTGGCGACTTCGAGCGAGCAACCGGGGAAAATCACCGAGGGTCGGTGCGGGCGGCGGTGCCCCCGAAAGGCGGAAGACTGGTGCGGGCGGCGGTGCCCCCATGGCGAGCCCGGACGCGTAATTAAGTGAAAGAGGTAAGGAGCGGGGCTGCGCGAGGCTAGGGTACGGCCGAATCACGTTGGTAAGCCAGGGTTGCGGCCAGCCTACTCACAATCGCTAAGACCCCGCCCCCGGCATTGAGCACAGTAACCCCGTTTTTTAGAACAATAAGGAAGGGTCTAATAAGGTTTGCTCTGCGGTTTATAGGCAGTTCCGGGATGAAAGTTAAGAGCTCACTATTCTATAGTGGAAAGTTAAGTGGTAAATTCCAAGGAGCAAAAGATATCTCTTTTGAACGCAGTAGTCTGCGGTTCGGTTTACGTCATATGCAGGCGGTAATCTACGGGGTACAGGTTCTTGGCAGCAGGCATAGTAACCCTCTGCAGTATCTTCGCCTAGGAAAATGCACTCACCGTGGTCTGGTGGGCGCAACTGACTATAAAAAAAAAAAAAAAAAAAAATCAGCATACTCAGCTGTCCGGTAGGTCTTGGTATTCGATCCCCAAATGGTTGCGTTACAGAAAAGGGATTCACTATAAAGATTGGGTGGGCACTCCTGCTTGAATTCAGGCAGTTTGAACCAAAAAAGGTTTATTCAAGAAAGTTTATTCGCCTTAAGGAAGCCATCACCCGGTGCGGCAGCACCGGTCGCACCGCACCACCATACCGCGATAGGGGCCCGAGCATCTGCCATCGCACACGTCTCACGAGGAACGGAGATGTTACAGCGGTTACGAAAGGTGGAGAGGGGTTCGAGCCCGGTAAAACAGACCCGAGCTTTCACGGAATGGGCCCGATTGCTGTAAAACGCCGGGGAGACAACAGGGCCGGTTTGTAGTGCTGGGGGCGCCCTGGGTGATAATGTTTGTGGGCGCCCCCGCCCCTATGACCACGCACTCGCTGGCACCCTGTAACAGTGAACAAGTCACCAGGTCCACACGCTCGCAGAGGCGCCGAATTTGTTATATAGCGCCTTCCGGCCAGTGTAGGGGGCCGAGCACTGGGCATCGCACATGCAGGCATCTAAACGCAACAGGTTTTACAGGCGTTGAATCACGCCATTAAAGCATCGAGAGGTGTCCTCTGCCTGTAATGTGTCAGGCTGGGGCAAGCATTCGTCGTCACCCCTTTTACTTTCTTGGCTATATATATAAATCTTGTACATTTGGGAGCACAAAGGCTCCAATGAGAGGCAGTGGTTTTGCAGAATCTTTGCTGCATCTTCCCCTCCAAGGTGGATTTTCTCCATGACCTAGTTTGACGGGGGCGATCTACCCGCCGAAGGATCGACCTTCATACCAAAGCCCCCGGGATGCTCTTATGCTTGTAGAGGCTTCCAGGGCAAGCTGCAATAAGCTGATGCGGCGTAGGTGTGTGCGCAGGGGTCTGGCAGCAGCGATTGCATGACAGAATACTGACATAAATATCATGTTTTCTTTTCTTTTATATAGCGCGATAAGTATCAGAGCGCTTTACACGAGCACTTTACATGCAGTGCACAGAGACAATCAAGCATAGGTCGAATACGGGTATAGGAAAGGATAAATAAGCCAAAGGACGGAAAGCGTAGGAAGCAAGCACGCAGAGGCGAAAAGAAACAGCGCAGTTGGGAGTTTTTCTTTGAGAATAGGAATCGTTTGATAGCCAAATTTACTCCTTTTGCAGCATGGTTGAAGTTTCTAATAATGTATAGGTTGTAAAAAAAAAAAAAAAAAAAAAAAAAAAAAAGTCACTGATTTCAAACATGCCTACTGGTTGTGCTTGCCTTTCCCACACGCGAGGGGCGGCTAGGGGTAGGCAAGCTCGGAAAGTCACAGACAGAACTATGCATTGGCTTTGCTTTCGGAGTCAAAAGCATGCAGATTGCAAGGCATGGAGTAGAGCTTAGGTACGTTAATACCCGGACTTTCATTATTCTAATGTCGCAAAATAGGTTCACCTGGGTTACAGGTGAAAATCAGGCCTTGTGCTGGTTCAGACCAAGCACTTTCCAACCATACGGGCTGCCTGTGTGGACACCGCGCAAATTCACCCCTTGTTGTCCTGTGTGTAAGTTAACATTTTGTATACGCTGAGTTACACACCTAGGAAAGTCGGTAGGCCCGGTTACAAGGCAATTGGGTGTTGAAAGCTAGGTGGGGCGGAATGGCTCCCACCGGTGTACGTTTAAGGGCTGTCAGACAAAACACTGGGTTCATTCACAATGCAGCAGTCACAGGCACAGCTTCATGATCCCTTCGTTCAGGCTACAAGAGCACGTTCGAGCCCATTGCTTGGCAGTACTGGTAATAGGAGAGGTAGGGCAAGGTCCGGAAAAACAGTCTGTCTAAATACGGATGCCCCTTTTGCTTAGTTAAAGGTCAGGTCTAGAGGAGTCCAGTTTAGACACGGGGCAGAGAAGTGTTGTGTTACAGTTGGGTTAATATTTCAGGCAGCACTCAAGAAAAGGTTTCTTTGGGGTCAAACAGGGCCCCCAATGGTGATTAGTGGAGGGGAATCACCGAGAGTATTTGCAGTAATAGTAGTGAACTGCTGCAGTGGTTCACCCCACAAGTCCCAATACCTTACAAAGTACCATTCAGAAAAGTCTCACCCTGCATCACCATATTACAGCGAGAAACTCAATTACGTGGAGTACACAGGGAGATTTAGCTATGGAGATACCTTCCCCAGCTAGAACAAACCAGAGGTATAGCATCCAGTGAGGTACAGCTGCACTTCCGATACGAAACGAAGACGCATAGCGGGCGGTGGTACCAGCAAGATTGGGGCATAAACGAAATGATAGATATGTGTCCCCGAGGGTGTAGGACAATACAAGTGTTGTTGGCATGTGGCATATTATAATTTTCGGTAAGAGCACAACCAGGACAGGGCAGTGCAAAAGCCACCCGTGGTCAGGGCGTTGGTCAAGACCAGGCCCCGGGGAATCCGTGTTTTCGGCTAGGGGAGAGCCCCCCCCCCCCCCCCCCCAGTTTCCTCAATGTCAATTACGAAAAGTTAGCCCAGTATACCGGCGCCACGCAGCAAGCGTAGTTAGAGGAGGCAAAGCCAAAAAAAAAAAAAAAAAAAAAAAATCCTGAAGAGAGCTGATCATCTCCGGGGACAAAGCTTACAAGGCCCAGGGGTGGATGTCAAGCAGCACGGGTGCATAAAACTGGTAGTAGTCAGGGCAGACCGCACGAGGACAGGAAGAGACAAGTTCAGGCGGCACATCGTGGGCATATTCGAGCTAGGAGGTGGCGAGTAGGTAGCGAGGGTAGGCCGAGCAAAGGGGGGAGCTCCCTCCGATCGAGAAACCGTAGGGAGCGTGGCGGAGCTGACACGAGGAACCTAGTAGAGAACGAAAGTACTAGGAGATAGATGAAAGGCTCACACAGTGTCCTTGGATGCCTCACGCCAGGGGCACTGGGGGAGCCGTTGGGCGGCGTGCCGCCAGAGAAAGAACAGAGATGACACTCCTGCAGGACCCCGGGGATGCCTTACGGCAGGGGTACAGACGGAGAAGATGACAAGGACCCAGCCGCAAGAAAATAGAGTAGATGCTCAAGTAAGGTCCTTGGGATGCCAAACGGCAGAGACCCCTGGGAGAAGGGAGGGCCCCGAAAAGATACAGGACGAGCGGGACGGCACTTGCAGCCCGGGCATGCCCAGAAAGGGACACCCTCCTAATCGGTAGCAAGTTGAAGCCTAGACCCGCGAATCGAAACACAGGGATTGGGGCCCCTCCCTCCTCTCCCAGGCAATTGGGGCGGCTGGGGTCCAGAATGGGAATAGAGAAAATAATGAACAATAGATAAAAGTGAAACATGGTCGTTGAAGGACTATAGTAAGACCATGAATGTTGAAATTTGAAATATGAAGATTTCATGTTACAAAAATGTTTGTTGTAAATAAAACTGCGACCTTTTCAGGCACCAAGAAGTGGTCACGTGGTACTTAAGGGAAAAGCGCGCAGAGATGGCAGCAAACAGGGGGGGAGCGGGGAGGGAGCGCTCGCCGCCTGGACGGGGTTAGGACCCAGGCCGGGGAAGGCGAAGCCGGACCCGATAGAGGCCTAGGGTGGAACGCCGGCCGGCGGCGGGACCCCTCCACGCCACGCCCCCGCAATTTAGAAAACCCGGCTAGGCCGGGGAGGGCATGATAGGCCCACAAACAATGGAAGCTCCCCCCCCCAATCAGGGGGTGAGAGAGGTAGGCAAGGGGGAGGTTAAAAGGGGCCAACGGCCCAGGAAAATTCAATTTCAAGGCTCCCCCTCGCCGCATAAGAAGAAGAAGAAAAGCCCACCCACCCACACCTATGGATACGGGCGTCGCAGCCGTAGGGGCGGAAGGGTAGCGGAGCTGACACGAGGAACCTAGTAGAGAACGAAAGTACTAGGAGATAGATGAAAGGCTCACACAGTGTCCTTGGATGCCTCACGCCAGGGGCACTGGGGGAGCCGTTGGGCGGCGTGCCGCCAGAGAAAGAACAGAGATGACACTCCTGCAGGACCCCGGGGATGCCTTACGGCAGGGGTACAGACGGAGAAGATGACAAGGACCCAGCCGCAAGAAAATAGAGTAGATGCTCAAGTAAGGTCCTTGGGATGCCAAACGGCAGAGACCCCTGGGAGAAGGGAGGGCCCCGAAAAGATACAGGACGAGCGGGACGGCACTTGCAGCCCGGGCATGCCCAGAAAGGGACACCCTCCTAATCGGTAGCAAGTTGAAGCCTAGACCCGCGAATCGAAACACAGGGATTGGGGCCCCTCCCTCCTCTCCCAGGCAATTGGGGCGGCTGGGGTCCAGAATGGGAATAGAGAAAATAATGAACAATAGATAAAAGTGAAACATGGTCGTTGAAGGACTATAGTAAGACCATGAATGTTGAAATTTGAAATATGAAGATTTCATGTTACAAAAATGTTTGTTGTAAATAAAACTGCGACCTTTTCAGGCACCAAGAAGTGGTCACGTGGTACTTAAGGGAAAAGCGCGCAGAGATGGCAGCAAACAGGGGGGGAGCGGGGAGGGAGCGCTCGCCGCCTGGACGGGGTTACCACTGCAGCCTGACGCTGCCCTCGGAGGCCCCACGACGAAAGGGGTCGCAGGTGAGCCTGAGGGCGTGGCTGTGACTTCTCCCAGCAGAGTGCTTAAAATCGAGACCTGTGCGTCTGTGAGATCCCCCTGCTACGCGGTGCCCTACAAAGCGCGTTCACTGCAGGAGAGAAAATCGAATGACTCCACTGGCCGTGCTGAAACTAATGCATATATGCACTGCTTTTCAAGATCTTGGGCACCCGGGCTAGCTGCGCTGAGCATTGGGGATGGTTCCCCCTGCCGGATTGAGCGACACGGCGTGACGCTGGGTTCCCGATTGACTGGACCCTGCTCAACTAAACCTGCGGTAACCATTTGCCTGATCTGCGGGGGAGGAATGTTGAAGCGCGTAGCTCTCTACGCTCTGAAGGAGTGCTACAGACGGCGCTGCACGGAGGGCAACATGCAACTTAGCAAACTGCATATTGAACGGTGATGTGATGGATACATGTTATTGATGCTTGTCTGTACAACCCTGAAGTAGCGCTGTCGGATATTCACTTCATAGGCGTACGCCATATGTGCTCTTTTAGCGACGGGACCCGGAGCATCCCCAGCACTTACTTTTGAACTGTTTGTCAACTCCCTCATTATTAACTGCTGGCTGCTCTGGCCTCCAGGGGAAAAAACATTATTTTTTAAACTGCTCCACTCACCGGCGAAGGCAACCTGACTAGCAACGGATATAATTACTGGACCCCACTATCAATCCTCCTTTGAGACAACCAAGACTCCTCGGGGAGGTGAGGATGAGGGCTTCAGTGGGGCAGCCTCGAACACAGGCGACCCAGACTCTCTGGTACCTTAGGGCACAGCGACGATCCTAGCAGTGTTCCCTGCTGTATTTAAATCAGTAGTCACCCGACTAGACGCATTGGCTGCTCAGCTTGAGAACATGCATGAAAGAGCGAGCAACACCAGTCGCGCATTTCGACCGCAAAGCAGCTCATATCAGACTTAGACGATAACAGCGCTACAACTTCAAAGCAAATCGACAGGCTCGAAAAAATGCTGAAGCTCACTGCCGCGGAAGCATAAGATTTGGAGGCAAGATCAGATAGAAATAGTATCCGCATAGCAGGAGTCGCTAAATCCACCAAAACTGGGCGCATGTGTTCATATGTAGAAGCACTCCTCGCGGATCTATTCAGAAGAGACAAGCTTTCATCTACATTCACAGTTGAGAGAGCTCATAGTACTCTTGGCCAATGCCCGGTGCCAGGAACCTCGGTCCGATTGATTATAGCCAAGCTCCTTAATTACCAGTATAACTCCTTAGCACACGTGTAATTCGTAAAAGAACATAAGTATGTGACGTGTTTCCACAAAAATAGACAAGTTATTGTGCAAGAAAATACATATGAGATCTTCTTTCTTCCGTCTTGTTTTCTTTTATTAGTGCAAAAACTCCCAATGTTTCATTCCAGCCAACACGTGTTTCGTCGTAACCTGGGCAAGTTTACCCCATGACTTTCTCAAGGCTATTTTCCATATATCTGTTGAGTTTGATGCACGGCAATAATTTCAAATCGCAAGGGATTATGCTGTTGTAGATTTTAAGTTTCAAAAGGAGAATCTGGTTTGTATAAATCCAGGTCTGATAATCTTCTAGCTAATGCAAAGTGACTCGTTAATATCCTTCTTATCGCTGTCGTTTGTCTCGTAGCTGTATTTGCTATTGCGGACGCGCGCTTATGGAGAGGCGCTAGCTACGCTGTCAGTGTTCTCAGCTCCCCACTCGACGCTAAACTGTCTTTGAAACTGCACAATATATTGTTTTAAAATCACTCCTGAAAAGCTACTGCTCGTATCTGTTTTTTAAATTGCACAGCACGCTTCCTGACTTACCACTCACGTGTAGGTCGCTTCTAGCGCTACCACGCCGTAATCTCAGCTGGTCATTGCCCCGTTCCACCGCGGCTTGTGCCGATTGTAGTGGAGGGCTCATCTTGACCAACAGCGACCAATAGCAGGGCATCCCCTCCCCTGAGAAGATCGCACTTCCGGGGACGGTAGAGACGGGCCTTTCACCCGCTTACAGTACTTCAGTGAAGCCCGGATCTGACGCGCAGCGGGCGCGCGCAGCGGGCGTGCCGCTGGCGCGCCAAAGGCAAGCCCGTCTGCGATCGGCCCGCGATCAGCGCCAGCCACGCTGCCCATATTCAAACAAACACTCGTATCATGCTATCTAAAGATCAAATACTTACGCTGAACCCATCCACCTGCCATAGGCCATTATGCTACGACCCCTGTATAACGGCACATGGGTCCGGTAAAGTGGAATTCAAGTGTAAATCTTGTTCCTTCAAATTGGACAAGAAAAGACTAGGAAGACAGGGCAAAGTCCTAGATAAAGCCTTATCCTCAGAGCCCATCACTGCGGGCAATAGCTCTTCCCTTAAAATAAAAGCCTGTCTTATCAACTGCAGATCCTTCCCTAAACATGTAGATGGCATCTGGCTACTACTTGACTCCAAATCTTGGGATCTCATCTTTCTAACTGAAACATGGATGAAAGAGAGCTCCACTCCTGATATCTCAAAGGCGATCCCAGACAACTATAAAATAGTATTAGAAAATCGGAAAGATGATAGAACGGGAGGTGGACTTGCAGTGATCATTAGAAAGGACTGGGAAATTCTACATAAAAGGGTCGAACATACCGACCTGATAGAAGCTCTATCTTTCAACATTACAATCTCCCCGAAGCTTTCCATTACGGGTATGCTGATCTACAGACCTCCCTCCTCCAAGCCCGCCGAACTGTGGGAACTTGGCGAGCAGTTGGCTGACCTTTCATTAAAATACACCAACTTTCTGGTATTAGGGGATTTCAATGTCCATATGGACAATGACGCATGTCCCATAGCTACTCAACTAATAGAGATACTAATCGGTCTGAACCTCAAGCAATTAGTCTCTATACCCACACACAAGGCTGGACCTCATATGTACCAATATCCCCAATTTAACAATTGACGACCCCATCCCTCTCCTCTGGTCCGAGAACTGTCTTGTTCCTTTCTACCTAACCACGTCTATTAACCACAATGCCAACAAATTTGCATACGATACTAAAAGAAACTGGAGGACAGTTACCCCTGAAACATTAGGACCTATACTATTGAACACCCCTCTGCCATTCACTGGAGACCCAAACTATGACGCTGTAAATCTCAATCAATGGGTTACAACGGCTCTTGACCAAGTCACTCCTTTGAAATCGAAGAAACAGTCCAGAAATGCATCCTCGTCTCCTTGGTTTACACCAGCACTTCAAGTAGAAAAGAGCCGATGCAAGAAACTTGAACAGCTATGGCGCTTAGCCTACGACCATGAAGCCAAAATCACATATAAAAAGGCAATAAAACAGTTTCACAAATTAAAACGCGCTGCGATTAAAGACTACATTACCAAACAAATAAAATCAGCTGACAACTCGTCCAAAGAAATTTTTAAAATTGTGCAGGGCTTTCTCAAACCAAAGGCATTGAGAAGTAATATTATTGGGTATCTGGTAATCTGCTGCAGGAGCTGCCTAGGATGCCACGGCTGTGTGAGCTGTGCTTTCCGCCCCGGACCGGTCAGTGATGGAATGATGGCGGGTTGACGGCGTACTGAAATCGGCTGTCTTCCGCTTAGCGCTCCGATATGCTGAGGCTTTCCCTATATTCCCTAACTCTGTCCGTGGGAAGAAGACTTTGGTGGCAGGCTTGGCTCTCTGGACGGCGATGGTGGTGTAGCGGTGAATCGGCAACACTTCCCAGGATGCCGCAGAAGGCTGGGCGGGGTAGAGTCCGCGGAGCTGCAGAGAGCGGGATCGCTGGAAGTGCAGCTGCTGGCGGCTCGGCTGGTGGCTCGGCGCTTGAAGGGAATATTAAGGGAAAGGCTGTAACCCCAGCGGAGAAAAACATTGAAGGGGGTAAGCGTATTGTTCCATTAGTCCCCACGATTTTCACTAAAAAGGGCAAGAAAAAAGCTACCCCCTCACTTGCTAATTCTGTAAACAACATATCAGGGTTCAGTGTTCCCTCGCAGGACATTGTTGTAAACGGCGCGAAAACGCCAGAGCATGACGCTGTAGACAACCCACTGACTGAGCCATTAAATACAGCCATGACTGAAAAGTTAACTTCAGGAGAAACATTGGCTGTTGGAAATGGTGTAACTACTGGTGTATTGGATGGGAGAAAAGATAAAAAATATGGTTCATCAGGAGAAACAAATAACTTTATGAACAATCAGGCGCCTGTGGCTAATGTGTGTACTACAGCTTTAAAGCACCCAGCTAAGGCTTCACAGCAGCAGGGTGCTAAGGATTTGGACTCCGGCGATTTTTTTTCTCTGTCCGGCTCATCTGACGATGAGTTCGAGGTATCAGATAGCGAGGGTCCAATGGCTAAAACTAATGAATGCCAAGCGAGTCAGTGCCAAACGGCTGAAAAGGAAAACCTGGTTGCTGAAAACTCGCAAACTGTTCGGAAAAAAAAAAAAGATAGCCACAGGGGCCCAATTACTCCAGAAGAAGAATTAGAGAAGCTACAGTGGGATTACTCATTTACTCCTCAATTCGAAGATGTAAGCGGTAGCGCTATCAGTCCGCCAGGCGATCCCGAAAATGTTTCTTTGGCAGATATAATTCAAAGCATCAGAGCACATAGGGAAGAAACTAGAGCTGAAAGCCAAAGGGCTCAGGGGGCTTGTCGCAAATTGCAGAACACCGTGAGGCGCATAGAGAAATCCTGCGCTGAGTTTACGGCGCGCCTCACGGAGGCTGAAGTTAGAATCTCTAGCTTAGAAGATGAGCTAGCAGCTCAGAAAAGTACTACAGAGACTTTAAGCGCAGCAAAAAACGACATCGCCTGGAAATTAACAGACTTGGAGAACCGTTTGCGAAGGAATAACTTACGTATTATTGACATTCCGGAGGGATTGGAAGGATCTGACGTCCGTCGATTCGTTATTGATCTATTTATCGAAGCTTTTCCTACCCTAAACCAATGGGACTGGAATTCAGAGATATTGCGTGCTCATAGATCTCCTTTTATTCAACGAGCTAGATCAAAGCAAGCACAGGGCTCTCCCCGTCCTAGAGCTATTTTAATCTCTCTCAATAATTTTCTTGCAAGAGAGGCCCTATATGATCTAGCCCGCCCTGATCGAAAAAAGATGGGTAAAGGGGTTGAGTTTTTTGTACGCCCAGATTATTGCCCAGTCACTGTCGAAACTAGATGGAAGCTGCGCCAGCTTATTACACCCTTTAATAATAAAGGTGCTCAAGCTTATCTTCTAAATCCTTCCAGACTAAAGATAGTGAGTAAGGATCAAACAAAGTTTTTCACCTCTGAAGCAGCAGCTAAGCTATTTCTACTGTCTCTATACATCTCTATAAATCCTTTTTTTTTTTTTTTTTGATATTTCTGTTGTGTGTTCTGAGCTTTAAGTAAGATAAAATAACTTCTCTGAAATCTGCTAAATGTTATTTTTCAAGTATATATATTCATTCTATCACTGCTGGACGGTCCGGGACAGCTCGGCTCTCCACATCCTTGGGACCATTGGTCCTAATGCCTCGTTGATGGGGAGGGGGGGTCAGGGGGGAATGAGGTCTCGGATGAGACCACATTGCTGGGTGGGTTGGGTGGTGTTGCTGGGGAGTGGGGGAGGGGAGATTGGGGGGCCTCGGGGGGGCTGGCAATAAAAAAAAAGAAATGCTCGTTTTTGACATAAGTGACAAGTATTTTTAGCTTTGTACAGCTGGCGACAGATAGATGCTTGAGAAAATTATTAATTGATGGCTAGTTCGGTCATTCGTGTAGCTTCTATTAATATCTGTGGACTCAATGACAAAAACAAAAGAAGAAAGGTTCAAGAAGATCTAAAATTTTTGAATATAGAGACACATATAGCTAGTAGAGATAGCAATTTATTAGATAGTTTGGGGTTTAAAAGACTTGTTCATACTACACAGGATTGCAGGACAAAGGGTGTTGCTGTACTATCCAGAAATAGCAGTATTAGATGCGACAGAAAGGCTGCGGATAAGCTGGGTAGATGGACTCTAATGATCATTAAATGTGGATCAAGCGCGTTTACTTTAGCTTCAATATATTCTCCTGTAATAGATGATCCTTCAGTTTTGAGATATATGGCAATGGGGCTTCCATCATGGCCAGCGCCTTATGTTTTATGTGGGGATTTAAATATCAACGGTGCCAAAAGGACAGATAGTACAGTGATCTCAGAACGTAAACCACAAATACGTAAGGCATTCAACAACCTGATAATTGACCTGGGGCTTATCGATGCTTGGCCTAAATTAAGAGGTTCGGAGCTGGGATTTACTTATTATTCTGCTCCCCATCAGAAATTTGCCAGGCTCGATTACTTCTTAGTTTCCCCTCTTTTATTAAAAGAAGCAAAAATTGAATTATTGTCATCATAGTCTTTATTCGAAGATTCAAATTCATAAAAGACACAAATATCACAAAAATACAATTACAATAAAAGCATCGTAATGGATGCAGAGACCGTAAAATCCATCATATAATAAATATTAAAATATGAATATAAAAAGACATTAAACAATAAATCCAACGACTAGATGGTGAAATAACATGGAAAATGCAGAGAATTAAAAAGCAAGAAAATTCCATGGCCCTACCATGCAAAAGCTCAGTAGGAAACTAACAAAGTGAGCGTGTCAGTTTATTCCTTAAATGCCATGCCCAGCCCAGATATTTGGCAAGACCGACAGAAATAATCGGTAGGGTATTGGTGCGTAAAATCCTTAAGGCCACAAGACTACTCCTTGTGCCCAAAACTTTGCACAGTGGGGACAACCAGATACGTCTTGGATCAACATAAGCGGGGCAGACGAACAGGAAGTGACCAATTTATTCAGTCTGCATGCCACATGCAGGGCATATATCACTACCTGCACTTGACCACCTACTTGTAAGGGACCTGAGTGGCAAAGAACCTGCTCGTAACTGGAAATATAATTTCCTGTCACTTGGTTTAGTAATCAAGTCCCAATAGGTTTCCAGAACTGGAGTAACCTTTACCTCCAGGTACCAATTAGTCATCCAAGAACAATTGACTTGGCTCCAAGTCTTGTAATCAATATGTTCCCAATATAACGTTTTCAAGGCACTCTTGGAAGGGAATGTCGCAGACATTGGATCGCTCCACAGCCCCACCAAACCCAAGTCTACAAGGGCCGCACGAAGCTTCCTCAGCCAACCGATCTTATGGGATGTATCAGACTTAATAACATCCATAAGCCCCCTGGCATAGGAGGAGAGCTCCGGAGTAGACCACAACCTCCGCCAGAATAAAACCGGACGGAGATTGGCTAGTTCCAGGATAGCTCTCCTACCTAGGTCATATCTTAGAGGAACCAAAGGAGTACTCTGTGGAAGGCCTATAATACTGCGTAGGAATTTATTTTCAACTACCGTTGATAGGCTTAACGAGTCGAAGCCCCATAACTCTGCCCCATACAAGGCAGAGCTTAAAGCCTTTGCCTCATAAACTTGAAGCACAGGTTTAATCGGTTTGGTTAGCGAAGTTTTAAACTCGTTGAGTAGGACCCCAGTAAGATGCCGAAATTTCAAGGAGGTCATCATGACATGCTTACTCCACTTGGTGTCGTTAGTTATGTGCATACCAAGATATATAAAGCTGTTGACCTCCTCTAGTGGCTGGGCATTCATAAATAACTTCCTCACTCTGTAACTAGGGGGCGGATTAAAAACCATAAGTTTGGTCTTGGATACATTTACTTCCAAACCCTGGGCGAGGCAAAAGTCATCAAAGACAGACAGGGCTCTCTGCAGACCACTTGGCGTTTTAGACACAATAAGAGTGTCGTCCGCAAACATCAATATTGGGGTAACTATCCCTGCCAACTTAGGAGCGTCTGTAGAGACACTAAGCATACGATCTACGATCCCATTTACAAGGAGAAGAGCATCGGGGCCATGGTACAACCTTGGCGTACGCCGCGCTCAACAGGGAACTCAGAAGTAACTTCATCAAAACCTCCCCATTGGACTTTAGCAATGTTGGACTCGTGTAGTCTCATAACCAGGGTCAAAACTTCCGGAGGAAGCCCCAGCTTTGCTAGGACAAGCCACAGCCTTGAGCGTGGAACTAAGTCAAAGGCAGCTCTTAAGTCAACAAAAGCAACAAAGAGACTGCCTTTCCCCAGAGTCACAACCTTCCAATATAATTGGATGAAGCGAAAAACCTGGTCCACTGTGCTAATGGATCTACGAAAACCAGCTTGAAATGTAGACAAGACCCCGTTATCCTCTTCTCAATCTAGTATCAAATTCAGGACCATCCTCCCGATGATCTTCTGAATTGTATCTATCAGACTAATCGGTCTGTAGTTACATGGGAGAGCCTTGTCTCCTTTTTTGAAAACTGGAATAATAATAGCACCCCCCCAGGATTTTGGTACAGGGGCACCTTCAGCCACCGCATTAGCCACTAGTGCAATGTACTTACTCCAGCAGGTTCGATTCTGGAGAAAGACATCGGACGGAACACCCTTCAGATCCAGGTGCACGTCCAGTAGCTACCGAAGCCGAGACAATTTAAACATCTTTGGGGCTGAAGGGACCTTTGCTGTAAAAAACATGTGGGATTGTCACAGAGGGGATATGTAAAAGGCTACAGGCATATTAAGGCTTGAAATACTTAAACCACTCATCCTGTGTCACATAATTTGAAAGAGTGTCAGGCAAGCCACCCCTGTTCCATTTGATAATATTCCAAAACGTTCTAGGATCCTTCCCATAACTTGCTCCCTTCAGGTCTTGCCAGAAGAGCTCATCCCAGTTTTTTTTGGCTTGTACAAGGCATTTTTTGTATGCCTGCCTTGCTATCTGAATGCTACTCCTGTGGCCGTTTGAGAGAGCAGCAGCTAGATTAGCTCTTGCATTTCTGCATTCCCCGTCATACCAGCGGAGCCGCCTAGGAGGAAGCTTTTTATTTTTAGTGACTGGCTTTATAAAATATCCCTTTAATCCTTCAAAAAATAATTCATGAACGCCGGTTACTTGAGTCAGACCTTCACCAGAGGCCGCTACAACCTCTAGATGCAAGATAACTCTAGCCAACTCGGCGTCAATTTTTGCTATGGACATATCATTAGTTGCCACCTCCCGCCACCTGAGCCTACGCATGTTATTAGTGGGAACGACTTCTGGCGGATTAAGTTCAATTATATCAGCTACAACAGAAGTACCACTCCACCAATGGTGAGTGACACAAATAGGATTATGGTCGCTCTCAACTCTGGGTTCCACCACCATATCTTTGATGGAATGCCATAAGTTCTTACAGCAGAGGACATAATCAATCCTACTTTTAGAGCGGCCATTATCAAAAGTATTAGCACCCAACTTATCCCCCTGGGTTCTGCCATTCAGAGCCCTAAGACCGTGCTCATAACAAAGGGAGTTTATCTGGACTATGACCTCCGACCATCGTTTAATTGGAGGGAGAGCCAGACCTGGAATATCCCATAGGCGATCCTCCTCAGGATCAAGTCCCCATTCTGAATCCGAGGCTAGTAGGGGTTCGAACGTAACGTTAAGATCTCCCGCAATGATCGTGCCCTTCATACTACAATAGGTATCCATAAGGGAATCCAGAGTGACCAGGACTTGCGACCTTTTCCCCTTTGTCCCTCTGAGATAGAGGTTGAAAATAACCAGGTCCCGCTTTGAGGCCAAAGGCAGCCTAATTAGTTTAATATCCAGGGACCCGGACGGCAACTCGCTGGCCTTGGGAAATAGAGCCTGACGAGCCCAGGTAGTTAGGCCACCCATAGGACGGCCTTTTGAGGCCCTTAGATGCTGGGACATGGAAGTTTAAGTAGCCTGGCAAGAACAAAGGCTCGACGGACCATGTCTCCTGAAATAAGCAGACGTCAAAGTTACCTATGAACTCTACCCATGCGGGAGAATCCATCTTCGCCCTGAGGCCAGCAACATTCCAGGAGATCAAGGATCCAAAGCTAAATCCCAACAACCTATTCTGGGCAGCAAAACAAGATGTGACTTCCTGTGAACTCACAGGCTGTATAGGCAAATTTAAAGTTTTTCCCTTAGGAGGGGAAGGAGTACTAAACTGAACCAGGAGAAGAACATCTGGGTGATCCAGTGACTTATCAACAGTAAGGCAAACACCCCCGGTAGCTGTTAGACTAAGATGACTTAGTTCCGGTCAATCTATATCTTCCAAGTTTCGCACACCATTATTACTATTGGAAGACAGAGCAAGAGACCCGTAGTTAAATCCTCTCCCCAACCAGGCGTGGCCCCTCCTATCCTAATGGGTAATGGGTTGCATATAAAAGAAGTGTAAATCATGCACCTGGATCCCCGAATGAGACCAAAAAGGAGCATGATCACATATAAAACTGGCAACACGGCTGTCTTTGAAGTTGATGATAATAGAATCACCCAAAACATCTTTGGATCGTGATCCTACCCAGCTAACCCTTCTAACAAACAAGATTTTCCCATCCATGTTATTGGGGATAGGCGTGTTCTTGTTTAGCCAGTGGATCACTTTGTTCTTTAGTTCTTCAAAGGATTCGGGTTTTGAACTTTTTGGTTCGGGGACACCAGTTAATACCACCACATAAGGAAGAGACTGGGGTGGTAGATGGATATGGGCCAGGGAAGAATGAGAAGTACTTTCAATGGGTCCAATTCGAATGTCAACTTTAGTGTGGTCAACCCCTGAGTCAATAGTTGTCTGGGGAGCCTTCTTAGTAGGTGCACAATTTTTATCCCTTAGCTTTAAAGGATCGAGGCCCGAACTAACAAGTGTTGGCACAGGGTGTTTACCAGAAGGATCAGGGGCAACAGATGGAGGGGTAACTGAGGATATAGAACTAAGGTTATCGCGAGCTTTTGTAGTAAGTTTAACTACATTCTTTAGTGAACAAAAGTTGTCAAGAATAGTCTGTTCTAGATTGTCAACTTTTTCGCTAACCAATTTAATTCTTTCCAGGAGGGGCAGCATTAAGGATCGAACCACCTGCTCAATCAAGGGAAGCATATAATTGGCTTGTGGCCGATCCGGTGGGCTATTAGGGGCCTCGCCAGAGGCCGGACACTCTTCATGGAGGGGGGTGACAGGCACAGACACATTTTTAGAGGTTTTAGGGATTTTACTCTGTCTTGTACCTTGGGCGTCCACACCTCTCTTCCTCTTCGGAATAACTAATCTAGGTGCTTTGGTTGCTTTATTGTTAGCCCTAGTTAGCGGAAGGGTAACTACAGGGCTTTCAGGGCCCTCGATAAGATGGGGGGGATTGTTAACTTCAATGGCGCTGGTACTTTGCAAAGATACAATAGAACTAGGATCAGGGGTTCTATGCTGTAGCTGATCGCCACAGATTTGGTCAACTGACCTGACTGGTGACTTAGCCCGTGCCAATGCGCCAATTGATGACCGCCTGGTATACATAGGCTCAACAGAGAGACGGTGTTCAGTGATAGAAATTTCATGTTCAAGCACGGAAACAGCTCTAGTAATGAACTGATCCAGAGTACCAGTCACTGAAGCAGTCCCCGTTGCGCGCTTACCTTTCCCTGCCATGTTACAACATACACGGGAATGAGCAACAGTGTAAATACAGTAATTGAATACTCAACTTCGGTCGCGACAATCCACAAGTCTTACGAGTCCTACTTGTCAGTTACGTAAGCTCAGGGGAATGGCCCAGCCCAGCCTCTGTCAGCCCCTGACGGCCACAGACTGTCCCGCCCTTGTCCCGGGCTTTGCCCGGGCTCGTTCCCGCACGCGTTCCGCGCTGCGGAATCAGTAAAGGATAGATATAGAGGCAGAGGGCGGGAGGCCGAGTAAGGCGGGCCAAGCCACAGGTGGAAACAGCAGTGGGCGCCTGGGTAATGGAGTCTTCCTCCCTTCCCCGCAGCAACGGCCAGAAACAGCAACGGAGGTTCAGCGCAGGCACAGAACCACAAGTAGTCACACTGCTAGATACAATGTTGCAGCAAACACCAAAGGTCTTTCAAAGATGAAGCGGGACCCGCGCCAGCGGGTTCCGCGAGGTTATTTGTAGAGGCAGAGGGCGGGAGGCCGAGTAAGGCGGGCCAAGCCACAGGTGGAAACAGCAGAGGGCGTCTGGGTAATGGAGTCTTCCTCCCTTCCCCGCAGCAACGGCCAGAAACAGCAACGGAGGTTCAGCGCAGGCACAATACCACAAGTAGTCACACTGCTGGATACAATGTTGCAGCAAACACCAAAGGTCTTTCAAAGACGAAGCGGTTAATTGTAACCTGGAGAGTTGACTAGATGTTCTTCAACTTCATCGCTTCTTTTGGAACATGGCAGAAACAGTCACTTTTTTCGCTGATAATAGTGGCGTTTTCATTAAAACGTTTGCACCCTTTAAGCATACAGAACAGTGAGGGAAGCAGGTCGCAAACACCCAAGGTAGAAAATGATTTATATCCAAGGGTACTATCAGATCATAATCCCTTGGTTCTCCAAATTCCCCTGGATGGTATGGTTAATATAGTGAAAAAATGGACATTCGAAAGGGCCATTCTTTCAGATAAAGATTATAGAGATCATATTAGAATAAGAATAGGGGAATTTTTCAGGATTAATAACGGTACTGCATCCCCAGGGATTATTTGGGATACATTTAAGGCCTGGATACGAGGTGAAACTATTAGCTTTGGTGTGTTTAAAAAGAAGAAACACATTTTGCAAGTCAAGAACTATTATCAGAGACTTTCTCTTCTGGAAACAGAATTAATAACTAAAGTGGGAAATAAGTCTGAATTAATAGGAACTCTGGATTCAATTTTTGTAACTAAATCGGCTTTAAGTGATCTGTACCTAAATAAGCAAGCTGGTATTTATTTAGCTAGAAAGCAGGACTGCTATGAATATAGCGAGACTGTTGGGCGTTTACTTGCAGCTAAAACCAGGCAACAGATATCTGCCCGTCATATACATCAAGTTAGAAATATTAATGGTGACATAATTTCAGATGAGAAAGAAATTAGAGATTCATTTAAAGATTACTATAGAGCTTTATATACAGCAGACACTTCTTTGGATATAATTTGTGACCCTCTTTTTCTTCCTAAACCAAAATTATCAGAAGAAGAGGCATCTCATCTTGAACTAGAGATCTCGTATCAGGAATTAAAGAAAGCATTATTCGATTTACCATCCGGTAAAGCTATGGGTATAGATGGTATACCATTAGAGTTTTATAAAACTTTCTTTAAGGAGTTACGAAGGGAACTTTTAGTTCTCTTCAACTCTGTTAAAGCTGGAGCGGTCCCAACAATGTCTTGGGGGCTCGCAAACATTGTTGTATTTCTAAAGAAGGAGAAGGATCCGCTAAATATGGGCTCTTATAGACCTATCACTCTTTTAAATAGTGATACTAAACTATACTCCAAGATCTTTGCCTCACGTCTCAATAGAGTTATGGTACATCTTGTTTCTCGATGGCAACATGGATTTATCCAGGGAAGGGGGACTGAGGATCACATTAGAAGACTTATTACATTACTGGACGCCTCTGATGTTACAAAGCTTCCCTTAGCGGTCGCTTTTCTAGATGCTGAAAAGGCGTTCGACCGTGTCTCTTGGTGCTATCTTTGGAAATGCTTGGAAGCGAATAATCTAGGAGAAGGCTTTATTAGGGCAATCCAGGCTCTATATTATAAACCAGTAGCACAGGTCCAGATTATGGGTTGTCTCTCTGAACCCTTTTTCATAGAAAGAGGGACAAGGCAAGGCTGCCCATCTTCCCCTCTGCTATATGCGCTATACATGGATCCCTTTATCAGGGCCTTGGAAGCTTCGGAGAACATATCTCCTTTTATTCTGAATGATTTTTCAACGAAAATTTTAGCATATGCAGACGACGTCGCAATTGTGACTTCGGAATTATCTAACACGCTGGTTGAAGTTGAAACCCTGGCAGAAAAATTTGCCAGAGTATCTGGTTATAAGCTTAATAGGGGTAAAACTCAGATTCTGGTAAACAAACACTTGGCTCATATGGATGAAAGAACTGTAGTGGAGGCAATATACCTAGGGATTAGAGTAAAGGCCCAAACGAAGGAAATAGTCGATGTCAATCTTACCCCTATTATTTCTAAAATTAAAAAGGATATGGGTCGATGGGATCATTTGAAGCTATGTATCATAGGGAGATGCAACCTGATCAAAATGATCGTCCTTCCAAAGCTTCTATATATTTTTCGTACAATACCCTTAGAAATCCATAATACTTGGTTTCTACAGATCAATCGCGAGGTCGCTAGGTTTATTTGGTCTTTTAAAAAAATACGTCGCGCAAACTGTTTTTTAACTCTCCCAGCGGAAAGAGGAGGACTAGGATTACCTGATATTAGACTGTATTATTTAGCAGCAGCATTTAAATATTACTGGCCTCTATTTCGAGCAGATAAAAATGCCTCTCCGACTTTTAAAGATGTCCCTTCCATATTTGAGATCTTATTGGGTCAGGATGCCAGAGGATGCTTATTAAAAATATATGAGCCTAGTTATTTCAAAAAGACACGATTTAAGATCTTGATTACAGCATATAAAAACTGGACTCATGTTAGAAATAAATTTGGTTTGGGTAGGTTTAGCAGATATACCCCATTCTTGGATAATCCTCAGATCTCTGCAATACTCTCTGACGGATGTTTTGCGAGATGGATCAAGGCGGGGGTTTTCAGAATCTCTGATTTGATGGTTGGCGATCAACCAGCTACATTTGAAATAATTAAAAACAGATTTAATTTCAGTAATAGAGATTTTTTTAAATTTCTACAACTGAGGGATTTTATAACCAAAAAAAGAGGTGGTGCAAAAGGCTATTCTGTGATACCCCTGTTGGAGGTTATCACTAGCGACTTTCCTCCTTCAATTTCCGTACTTTATAAAATCTTTCTTGAAGGGATTTCTGATGATATTGAGAAACATTCTATAAAATGGCAGGAAAGGCTTGAGATTATAGGCTCAGGGTTGGAAAGAGCTGTTGGTCTCGCCAACACTGTACTAGCTACAGCAAATCTTAGGGCTCGATGCTATAAGACTTTTTTTGATCTCTATATAACCCCTTCGAAAATTGCTAAATGGGGTGGCACGGAGGGTACCCACTGTTTTAGATGTAATACTTTGGGAGTGGATCTGGTCCATATCTTTTCTACGTGTCCGACATTGGATAATTTAAGGCAGGAGGTTACAATATTTTTACAATATGTTTTGAATAGAAATTTTTTGCTAACTCCCCAACTTATGCTTTTGGGTGTATCTACACCAACGGATAATAGCATGGAGTTCATATTTATTGCTATGTCAGTAATTAGATTATGTATTGCCTCCTCGTGGCTAGATCCCCTACCACCTACTTTTGGTCAATGGAAAATGCGTATGCTCCATATATTCAATTTGGAGAAGGCCCTGTATATGCGAAAAGGGAAAAAAGGAAGAATCAAGGGACTCAAGATTTGGAGACCACTCAATGACTGGATCTGTGAATTTGATTAACAAAAGCTATACTTTCTTTGCTTGTATTTTCATTTGCCTAAATGCTGTTTGTCTCCAGTTTGTCTGTATGTATTTACGAGCATGAAATAAAAAAATTTTAAAAAAAAATTTAAAAAAAAAAAAAGAGAAGTAATATTATTCCCTCTATGGCACTCTGTGAAAATCTCTCAGCATTCTTCCAAAAGAAGATTCAGGATATTTATGCCAACTTTCCCGCCAAGGATCCGTCCATCACCTCATTGCTCCACCTACCTCCCACTACTACTTGGTCTGAATTTGCCCCCTTCGATCTTGCTACATCCTTTAAGCAGCTGGATAAAACCAAATCCGGCTCCCCTCTTGATCCTTGCCCGCCTAGGTTCTTTAAAATATTAGCACCTCTGCTTAATCCTGCTCTAAACCAGCTTTGGAATACCTCGCTGGAAACTGGCATCTATCCATCTAGCTGGAAGCATGCTATTGTTCAACCAATTCTAAAAAAGGAGAACGCAGACCCCACAATCCTGAAAAATTTCAGACCCATTTCCCTCCTGCCAGTACCCGCTTAGATCCTCGAAAAGGAAGTACAAAATCAGTTAGCAACATTCTTGGAATCAAATAAACTTCTTCATGACACCCAATCAGGATTCAGAGCAGGTTACAGCACGGAAACGGCCCTACTTGAGGTAGCTGAAACTGTCAGGGAAACCATGGATAAAGGGAACTGTGCGATGCTGGTGTTATTAGACCTCTCGGCAGCATTCAACACAGTCTCTCACAAGGTCCTTCTGGACAGGCTTCAATGCTTAGGAGTAACAGGGACTGTCTTGGCTTGGTTCAGCTCCTTTATGGAAGGCCGCACACAAAGAATACGGCTACATCCCCATACCTCTGGTACTCGCCCCCTGATATGTGGCGTACCTCAGGGTTCGGCACTTAGCCCAACCCTTTTTAATGTCTACCTTGCCCCTCTCGCCAGCTTGGTAAAGAAACATGAAGTCGATGTTATCTCTTATGCTGATGACACGCAGCTCGTGTTCTCTTTCGCAGCCTGCTCAGAAGCCACCTTCTCAAACTTTAGGCAGTGTCTCCTGGACATCATCGTAACCTGGATGTCGGCCAACTGCCTAAAGTTGAACACAGAAAAAACAGAGGTGCTATTTTTTAACCAGCCCTCTCCCCCGTCATCTCAGCTCTGGTGGCCTACGGAACTCAATGCCCCACCCCTCCCAGTCTCTTCGGCTAGGAATCTAGGGTTTAAACTAGATACTTCCATGTCTTGCAAGACCCAAATAAGCCAAGTCTCTTCCTCCTGTTTCTGGAAAATGAAGGCCCTTCGAAGATTCCTCTACTTCCTACCGATGGATTGTAGAAAAACAATAGTCCATGCAGTAATCACATCACAACTTGATTACGCAAACAGCATGTACCTGGGGCTGCCAGCATACTCACTAAGAAAATTGCAGATGGTGCAGAATGCAGCAGCCAGGCTCATTATGAATATTCCACTCAGACATCGAATCTCCCCCCACCTGCGCAGCCTTCATTGGCTGCCTGTCAAAAAGAGATCTGAATTTAAGGCTCGAACTCTCGCTTACAGAGCACTTAATGACATTGGCCCACACTACTTAAAAAAGAGAGTTCGTAAATATCATCAGTCTAGGACCCTAAGATCCAACACCTATGAATACCTCATCATCCCCCGTTTCTCCAAATCCAGAATTGGTGGACGTTCTTTTTCCGTCAAAACTGCAATCCTATGGAACTCCATGCCCGACCATATCAGAAAAGCCAAATCTGAACTCATTTTTCGGAAGACCTTAAAAACCTGGCTTTTCAGCCTCCCGTTATAAACCGGGGACCGATAACCCTCACACACTCTGACAAATGATACCTCTATTAACACCTCTCTCGTGTCCGCAAGCACCGGGACACCCCCGTTGGGGGTAGCTGAGCGCTATACAAGCTTAGAAATAAATAAATAAATATGCATTAGCTAGAAGATTTATACAAACCAGATTCTCCTTTTGAAACTTAAAATCTACTACAGCAGAATCCCTTGCGATTTGAAATTAGTGCCGCGCATCAAACTCCACAGATATATGGAAAATAGCCTTGAGAAAGTCGAAGGGGTAAACTTGCCCAGGTTACGACGAAACACGTTTTGGCTGGAATGAAACATTGGGAGTTTTTGCACTAATTAAAGAAAACAAGATGGAAGAAAGAAGATCTCATATGTATTTTCTTGCATAATAACTTGTCTATTTTTGTGGAAACACGTTGCATACTTATGTTCTTTTACTAATTACACGTGCGCTAAGGAGTTATAGTGTTTATATAAGGCTTAGGCCTATTCTGAGGAGTAAGGTAGTTCTCCTCACCTTTTAGCACCGTTAGATATTGGTTCATTACAGTGATATTAGCTAATAATCTCTGAGGCGCCTATACCTAAAACAACACCACTATCAAGCTTTCTTGTCCTTAATTACCAGTGCTGTGACATGGTTCTGCGACTCGCCTGGGAGAAGTCCACAGTACCAGGGCATAGTAAATATGCACAAGTCCGCTTTTGCGGTGAGGGTATTCGCCCAGCCCAAACATTGGCCAATATATTGTGTCCCTCCTATCAATCCTCATGGATTATGTGCCTTCAACTGGATGATAGTTTCGTAATTGACAACACTGACGCTATAGCTACTACTTTTCTTGGCTATTACACTTTGCCGTATTCATTCTGCAGTGATCTTTTTTTTTTTGGGGGGAAAACCTTTATTGTTCACAGTTTCATCGTCTCACAGTGTACATTCACCTTCCAGGGTGTCGAGTCAGTTAGATATTAAGCACATTGTTCCAATCAGTATGACACAGCCATTTAGCCGGCAACCCGGGGGTCCGGCGGCGTTACTCATGGTGACATTCTTACAGGAAATTGGGTGTGTACTCTGTTAAACGGCAGGTCCCTGTCGCTTTTTGGTGTTTGTCTTTTGTTTTGTTTTTTGTGGTGTTCCTTATTCGTGTTATCAGCGACAGAGAATGGCGCTGTATTCCAGCCCGCACCGCGGCCATCGCGGTCGCTGCCCAGGCCCCCATCCGGTGTCGTGCAGGACACCGCAGTTAGCCTCAATCGTAAGGGTCTCCGGTCAGCGCAGCGTCAGTGGCGTGCTCGCAATGCGGGCCGGAGCGCGGCAAGGATGTTTCGGTATAGCTCACTGAGACATAGGCGCCAACGTTTAAGTCCAGCGGCTCCAGTCTGCAGTTTCGCAATTCGAGTCTGTGTGTAGGCTACGTGGCGCGTGTCCGTCCCCCCATCGCTTCGCCCCTCAAGCTGTTGATTATCGGGGTACGTCTGGCATTCCATACAGTGTGCCAGTGGCGGTTTTTGCGTTGGGGCAGTGGGGCGTTGCCCCACTTAAAATATTTGTGTACATTTCGAGCGCGCCGCTTTAAATTATTAATACAATTTCAACTTTCAAAGTTGAAATTATATTAATAATTTAAAGCAGCGCGCTCGCATCACTCGCGGCGTCACATCACGTGACAACGACTCGGACTCCGTGTCCGTCAGGCAGGAGGCAGCATTGATTTTCAATGATGAGCGCGCGGCCACGCGCAATGTGCGGGTGGTGGCGTGCGCGGTTTGGCCGGCTGCCTTTTCTCGGCCAGGAACCCAGCATACGCATAGTGGCTTTGCTACAGCAAGCACAAGGTGACGGGGGGTTTGGCCAAAACAGCAGATCCCAACAGGAGCAAAATGAGCGGCGAGTTTGCCTGCTCACGCCATGACGCCAATCCTACGACAGCAGCATCTGCGTCCGGATTGGCTGCTGCAGCCGAGGGGTATGACTTTGACTACTTGGAGAAGTTGCAGTTCAGTTGGCACCGCAATCCGCAAGGGTGGGAGGGCCCGCCCAGCGCCTAACGTAGCAATGGCCAATCAGTGTAATGGTTTATTATTAAGCCATGCAGTGATTGGCCATTGTGCCGTTCCTGGGCAAATCGGCCACCTTTCCTCTCAGTAGTCGAGACTAGCCTGGAGAGTCAAGACTAGTAGTGAGAGAGTGAGACATCGTCCGTGGCGAGAGTCAAAATCATCACTGATCAGATTGATTCATTCATCATTGATCTGATCATCATTCATCGACAATCAATTCATCATCGATCTTGGATCGGATCAACTGCTCCCCATTGCCCGGCCTTAGCAGGTTTGTGCTCTAGCCTAGCCTCTACTCCATATCCCCGCCGCAGTACTGCATCTCCAGCCCTTGCACATGACATCACACTACTAGTTGCAACTTAATGCAAGCACAGGTAGTGTGGTACATTCATACATAATGATAACACAGTACGGTGTGAGAGCGCGAGGCCTGATCTGCGCAGTACTGTATGTGAGGGAAACTTACACTGCAAGTTCGTCAAGTACTAGCAGTTGTGCGAGAGGCTGGGGATATGTGTGCTGTGAGTGTGAGCGAGCGTTACGTTACCGTTGCAGTGTGCGAGAGGCCTGATGATCTGTGCTGTAGGCCTGAGGATGGCAGACGACGTTCGAAGCTGTTCCCGAGCGGTGTTCATAAGAAAATCGGATGCAGAGAAGCACACACGCACACCTTTACCCACCCTGTAGGCACCAACAATATCATGATGTTACATTCTTTTTAATTAGATTTGTATCCGCGCCAAAGCAATTTATTTCAGAGCAGCAGTAGACTATGCAGATACCGGGTACTCCACAAGGCAGAGTACATGTGCATCCAGGCAGAGCTGGGAAATTCAGGGCGCTACATTCACGAGGCGCCACGAGGGCATGTCACAAGCTGTCGAATTGTGAGGGAGTCTGGGTACCGAACATGAACCCCTGTGTGTGACCTGGAGAGATGTGAGAGGGAGGGCAGAAATATAGAGGGGAAAGAAGGCGAGGCGATGGAAGTGGGGTAAGACTTGAGAGAAGGGGAAGAAAATGCATGGGCTGGAGGAAACGAGATAAATAGAGAAGATAATGTGTAAAGAAAACAAAGAGCGGATGACATTTGGGTAGTGAACAGAAAGACAAAAGAAAGATCAAATATAGGGGGTAAAGCTGGCCGTCAGACTTTGTGGCTGTGTGAACAGACAGAAGGCCAAGGGATGGGGGAAAGAAATATTGAGGGAAGAAGACAAGGGACACTATGGGGGTGGGACACTGGAGGTAGAAACGAGAGAATTGAGGGAAAGTGTATTGAACAGAGCGAGAGTTAATAAAGAGGGAATGGGGAGCGGAAAGGTGGGAGGCTGCGTGGATAGCGAGAGAGGGAGGCTGTGTGTGCGCGTTTGTAAGAGACCGAGAGTGGGTGAGGAAGGCGGAGGAAGAGAGAGCCCCTGGCAGTTGGTGTGTGAGAGCGAGGTGTGGTCTCTGCTGTGCTGTCTGTGCTCTTATTAAACGGGACAGACAAACGAAACCGTCTTTTTTTATCCCCAGGGCCCAGAATACTCAGCAAGGCGCTCTAAATTGATCACCTCAGCATGCTATAAGCTGGGCCTATTAGATCGGTCGCACGCATTGTTGGCTTTTAAGGGCAAGACCCACTAGCTCTATATTGCTGTAGTGAAGTACCTACCTACTGCTGCTTTGCTTTCCGGCGGGTTGCAAAATATGAAACTATTACAGACCATGGAGCAGAAGTGGTAATCACATCAAAAGCTTTCCCTACGCAAATAAAGGTGTGGATGCATGTGTGCACATGCACCATCTGTAAGCGTGGCTACCTGTAGGTGTGTCATCTGAGTGCAGGGCTGTCTTACTCTCTGTGCATCTGTCCCTCTCTGTGGATGCTTTCTCCTTGGTTCTTAAGACATGGCAGCGGGAAGGACAGACGTTTAGGGGCATTAGGCAGTTTCTTGATATCATTATTCACCTTCATTTTGCACCGAAATGTGTTTTTGAACCTACAGTTGTTCCCATGCTCCTGATGATGTTGCATGAATAGAGATTTTTCCCCTAATCGAAGTTTGTGTATAAAAGTGATTTTTCACCTACATGTGTTTTTTCACACTTAACAAGTGTACCTGGCATGATCCTGGCATTACTCCGGCCCTATTGGCCTGTTGTGGTTCACCTGACAAATGCCATACTCTTCCTCAGCAAACTGGTCTTTCTCTGGTGACTGACTCCTCAGTAGCCCCTCCAGGCTTTTAGAGGTGAGTCTCACATTTGATATACTCTGTCCCAGCTCTACTGTCCCTTTAGATGCAAGACTGACATGTTACACACGCTGCCCCATACCTAGTGGCCTTTCACAAGTGCTCAAACCTGCGATTGACTTTGTCCCAGCCCTAACTGCTTTTCAAGACATGTAACTAACATGATAGGAACTGCTATCGGCCTTCTGAATCTTCAGAAATATCAAAAAAAGACTGGTGAATGTGAAGAAGGGCATTCACGATCGAACAATGTCTGAGCTGGAAATGTTAATGGCAGCGCCAGAATGTACCTTTCTATGCGGAGTACAACTATTAGAAACAAGTAAACAGACTTAAAGTGAAAACACGTTTAGCAAAGGCTGTGGTGTTAAAAGGAAAGCTCAGCATAACACAAAATCAACAGGACACAAGCGTGTTAAACATAGGGAAGTGAGAATTTATGATTTCTCACAAACATTTTTTAAAGGTAACCAGCCTTGCAACTACAAGCACTCTCTAAAATTTCAATTGAATGTGAAATTTTTCACAAAAACATTTTTGGAATTGTTTCCCAAGAATTAATATTGTGTCAGAGTTTACCTTAAAACGTAGTACCTTCAGAGTGCATGGTATATAAACGGATAACTTTATTTAATGTAATTTTTTTTTTATTGTATAACTTACACTTTCTTGTATGTTTGCATATGCATCTGCACTTTAGTCCTTATATGCTGCTGTAGGACCACGTGTTCTACGTGATAACCTAATAATGTGCTCTTCCTTCGACATTGGTTTCACATGATGTTTTGCTCTGTATCGCTTTTTCACGCCTCATCCCGATGAATTGAATTAATTTTATGTATTGTTTTATTATGCTCTGTGCACTCTAATGGTTTGTAATAACCGAATAAAGTTACTATGATGATTTTCCCTTGCTTTAGGGTTTGCTACTTCCTTTAGGGTTTCCCTCTTCCTTAATGATGCGCCACAAACTTCTTAAAACCTATGCATTAGCACAGCATTAATTACTCTACTCTTTTCGGGTTCTTAGCTGCAGCTCACCCGTTTCCCTGGTAAATAAATTGCAACTGAATCGATCAATGTAGTAGTTGGATTCGTTGCACTTCCCTTATTAAACCATAGAACCTGTCATTCAAACATTCCGTTACAGCCTTAGGGTAAACCAGTACTCCATAGTATTTGTATTCGGTGGTGCCTCAATCCTTCGTTATCCCAGCGCTAATTACTGGTTTACACTCCGACAATGAGGATGTTGTGTGTTTCGTACAGATAGCCACTTATTTCAAGGTACTTTGCCGCCACTGTTTGCCAAAAGATGGATTTTATTTATTTATTTGCGGAATTAGAAGTGGTGCAGCTTTGTGTGGATCGTGAAAAAAAGTTTTTGCAATTCTCTGCTATTGAATATTCGTGCTCTTAGTTTCCTTCTTCTATGCTGAAGCTTCCTTACTCACCGGTTAACCTCTCAGCACGCGGCCTTTCCTTCAGAAGCGTGAGATAAAGCCGACCGCTCGCTGAGCTGTGGGGGATCGACTGAAGCCTTTCATTTTATCAGCTCTGTGTCGCTAAGTCACGTGGTATAATTGTTTTTTGCGCTTTTTAAGTTTTGTCAGGCGACATTCAGTGCATCCGCTAGGCCTATTGTCTCATTTTAAAATTTTTGGCAGGTATACATGTACTTCTAAACTACGAACAGTAGGTTAAAAGGGTAAGTCACAGCGGCACATTTCCCCAAAAAACGAGTGTGCTCTCTGAGACAGACGCACGCAGATCTGCAATCTGCGGACGTATTTTTCTCTCATTCAAAAACTAAAAGTAATCGTCTAATGGTAGCAGTGTGTGTGAGGCCAGATCAGTGCAGTGTCTCTGATCGCAGGTGTGAACCTGAGGTGTGGGAAGAATAAACTATCAAGTAAGTTCACCCGCTGAGTGTGTTGTCTTTTTTAGGTTAACAGGAGGTCGTGTGTGCGTACGTTCCGTGGGGACTCCTTTTTTGACAACTCAGTCTCACAAAACACACACAAACCTAACAACAAAAAGCATTGAGCTGGTTTTTTGCATGTCTTTTGTATGCAAGGGCATACCTCGCAAACAACTCTCACGCATGCAACTGCTCAGGGAAGTTTGCATATTATGATAATGTACGGCAAAAGGGGATTTGGCAAGGGAGTACCCATATCCTCATTTTCTTTTCTGGACGCATCCCATTTTCCTTTAAGTAAAACGGGCTGCATTTAAAAAGAAAAAGATTGCTTTATTTAAAATAAATGGGCATTACAATAAAGAATAAATTACACCCACAATAGCATATTTTTGGGCATCTGTTGCCTGGATCGATTCCGGAGCAGATTTCTTACATTCCAATTGTCACTAAGATTCGACTCATATCTTAACAAATAAGACCATGTGTATTGTGCAATAGGTACAAACGGCTGCACAACTTGACACTGAAGTCACAGGATGAATCTGTTTTATGTATGATCCGAGGCCTGTGGTTCTTTATGATTAGCAGTCTATGTGTTTGGGTGACACAACTACATTTTGTTATATTTGCTTTTCAGCATCTGGTAAAGCCTCAAAGCAAAGAAGAAGAGGCACCAACCTCCTTTGCTGCACTTGAGCCTCTACAACAATCAACAACCCCAGCGTTTAAGGTAAGGAAACTGCTGCTGTATTTTACATTCTAGTAGTTAAGGGCTATGTAAGTTGTCTACATGGTGGGTGGCCTCCACATGCACCAAACCTCATACGTTGTACTTTGATTATTGACAGGTAACATTAACATTGGTAACACCATGAATACAGTAGAGCAACTACTTGCAAAGCCGTTCATTGGGCTGAAACGTGAAGATAAACTAATTGTAAAACAACTAGGACCCCACCAGCCAGACCTAAACCTACAACAAAGTTCCCAAGACAGAGGGAAGATTTACACACGTTCTTTCTCAAACACCTGGTACACAAAAGTTGATTGGCTTACAGGGTGTACTTCAACAAATACTCTGTTCTGCTTCCCCTGCTTGCTGTTTGGTGGTGAAATTCCTTGGACAAAAAAGGGGTGAAAGACTTGAAACATTTGTCAGATAAAGTAAAGAAGCATGCACACACAAAAATACATATGGAAAACCTGACGAGACTGGGAATGTTGGGAGACACACCGATTGAAGCCCACATAAGCGACGCCTACCGCAAAACAATAAAGAAACACAATGAAGCAGTTGATAGGAATAGACACATACTATCAAAAATCATTGATTGCATTCGTTTCTGTGGTGCTTTTGAACTGGCATTACGAGGGCATGATGAATCTCAAAGTTCCGAAAATCCTGGTATATTCAGAGGTCTTGTGGATATAATAGCAAGCATAGACCGTGAAATGGAAGCACATCTAGCAAGTGCTACAGTCTTCAAGGGCACCTCTAAAATAATACAAAATGAACTGCTTGAGTGCATGCTAGAGATTGTAAAAAGCAATATCGTGCAAGAGTTGAAAAACACCGACTTTGTGGCTATTCAGGCTGATGACACCACTGATGTGGCCACTAAAACACAGTCTGTACTGATCTTTCGGTACCTTGACAATGACAGCAGAGTTGTGGAGAGGTTCTATGGTTTCACTCATTTAAGAGACTCTAGTGCAGAAAGCATTTCTTCAGCTATTCTACAAGAACTAAACTTGATTTTTCCAGAGCAGCCTCAAAAACAAAAACTGATTGCACAAAGCTATGATGGTGCTGCAGTAATGAGTGGAACCTCCGGTGGAGTTCAAAAAAAAATTAGAGATGTGTACCCTAATGCCCATTATGTGCACTGCTATGCCCACCAACTCAATCTGATTATGCAACAGGCAGTAGGAAAGATCTCTGAGGCACAGATATTCTTTATGGATGTAGGAGGAATGGCAGCATTCTTCTCACGTTCCCCCAAAAGAACGGAGGTACTTCATACGATTGTCAACAGAAGGATTCCAAAGGGAGGCCCAACTCGTTGGAATTTTCACATACGTACAATCAGCCTAATATACCAACATAGGGTTGACCTTGAAAAATGTTTCGACACCATAGAAGCCAATGATGACTTTGAATATAAAACTCGGAGTGAGGCCCGTGGCTTTGCTAGAACACTGCAAGACAGGGAGTTCCAGTTTTTGCTGTTTTTGTTTTATGACATAATGCCTCATGTTGACGTACTATATGAGAGGTTACAAAAACGTGATATAGATACTGTCTGTGTGGAAAGAGCTACCACTGACTTTGTCACCTGCATTAACAAAGTCAGAGAAGGGGTTGACAATTTAGATAGAAGACTGCCAAATGATTCTACTTTCTCCAACCGCAGAAAAAACATCAGCAGTCTGGTCCGAATTGCAAAAGAGATATGTGACACTATAACTGTGCAGGCAAAGGGACGTTTTTGTTTTACAAACCATTTGGTGAGTGCCACATTACTGAAAAGTGATTTGTTTGCAAAATATGATAACTCCTTCCCTGAGCAAGCACTGAATAAGGCTGTGGAAGCTTACCCTATGCTCAACAAAGAGGATTTGAGAACTGAATTAACTGTACTCTACAGTATGAGTGTATATCGGCAGGCCACTGGTGCAATTTCTTTGCTTGCTTTGATTCGGAACCTTAACATGGAAAAGTCACTTACAGAGACAGTGGCTTTACTAAAAATAGTCATAACCACTCCAATGACAACAGCAGAGGCGGAACGATGTTTTTCCACTTTGAACCGAATAAAGACATTCTTGAGGAACACCATGATTCAGGAAAGACTGAATGCTTTAGCTATGCTCTCTATAGAGAGAGACCTCGTTAAAAGAATACCAGACTTTAACATTCAAGTTATTGAAAAGTTTGCTGCTCTTAAAGATAGACGTGCTGATTTTATCTACAAAAAGTGAACAATATGTTGAATGCTGCTAGTTTGCAACCTGTTTAATTGTTTGTTAAATAAAAAGCATCTGTGAGGTACTCAGAAATGCATTGTATCGCGAAGTCTATTATGAAGCTTTGTGGTTATACTGAATAAGCGTCTACCTATGTTATATGACATCTCTATTAATGTAATAACTGCACTTTCACAATTGCTTTATTAACCTCCCTGCTTTCTCAAATTTGCTTGAAAATGCACCATTTGCCCACTAATTTTTCAAAATTTTCTTGGGGGGAGAATCCCCCCAAACCCCCCTTAGGTGGTTCGGGCTCGCTCGCTACGCTCGCGACAGTGAAGTTTAACAATTGTTTTACGACTCACCACTTTCAAATGTCACCAGCCACCACTGCAGTGTGCCCTTGGCAAGATCTTGCTGCGTGCTCCAGACGCACCGTCCCTGGTGTGTGTGTCATCGCCGCTCCGCTGTCAGTGGGCGGGGCACGCTAAATAGGGTAGCGCTTCAGGGACGCCGGACGGCGCATCCACTGTCTGTCATCTGCGATTAGGTATGGATCCGGTCAGGGAACTTGACCTGTAAACTAACTGTTCCCTACGCTTATGCGGCGATAGGGATAATAGGGGTTAGGGTCATATATTCAGGCGGGGTCAAGGGGGGGGAGGAGATCATCCTGCGCTTGAGCGGGGGGGCTAGCAGCTGGCGGGTGGGGCACAGCGGGGCTGCGCGGTGCGCGCAGGGAGCAGCAGGCCGGGGGAGGGAGGGGAGGTGGCCTCCAGGCAGGTTGGGATCCCAAAGCGCCGACGCCTACCCCCTGTTTTCCTGGGTGCGCAAAGTGCTCCACGGCATTGGAGGGGGAACGGCAGGGTGGGGCGAAATGGTCGTTTCTTCCAGTCGGGGCCCTCAGCCAGGCAAGGTGCGCGCTGCTTCAGATCTCAGCAGCAGCATGCACTGGGCACGCGCGATATCCGTACTGTAATAAATCCCCGGCAGTAGTCTCACTTAGGGCGGGAGTAGGGCCCACCAGGGGCGGTCAGGGGGAGGGCGGGAGCTAGCCCCGCCGCAGTTTTAGGGCTGTCGTTGCCAATCAGCAAGGGAGCGGCAGGTTCAATAGACTCAGGTTATCCCTCGATCCCGGCAGGCCATCTGGAATGCTTTGAGGAGGTCATCCCAATGCTGGGCGATAGGGAACTTCCGGAGCCCCGCAGTTTCCTCACGAGAGAGCACCGCACTCTCCGCCAATGCCCAGTTAACGAAGGAAGCTTTTCAGTGTCTGATGTGTGGAGGGGTCGTGGCCTTCCAGTGTTTAGTGAGCAAGCGTTTGGCCGTGATAAGTCCCATGTCCCAGAAGCGTGCCTGTACTTTGGTATCTTTTGTACGCTTATACAACCCTAGTATGCTTGCTTCCCATGTACGCGGCAGTTGCCCTTCAGCGCCGCGCGCGAGTAGTGTCAATACGTCGTCCCAATATGTCCGTATATCAGGGCAGTGCCACAGCATGTGTAGGAGGTCCGCTCCTGGTAGCGAGCAGCGCTGGCAGGCTGCATCCGTTCGCGAGAAGTATCTATTAATCTTGTCGGGCGTGAGGTATGCGCGTTGCAGTATGTAGTATTGTATAATTTTAAAACGGGGGTTTCGTGGGATGTTATTTGGGCCAGCCAGTATCAGTGCCCATTTTTTATCTGTCCAGTCTCTTCCCCGGTCGGTTGCCCAGCGTTCCCTCAGTGGTAATGTGGATGGTTGCGAATGTGCCTGCAGCGCTTGTGCTAGCCAGTGTATGAGGTGTGAGCCATTGCCCATAATATGCAAGTATTGTATGAAGCTGTGCATCGGGGGCTCCACTGCCATGTCGCCCCAGGAAGCTGTGAGCGTACGCAAGAGGGAGGCATGCAGCAGGAACTGCCCCGCCAGGAGGGCCGTGTCCTCAGCCAGGTTGGCGAACATGAGTAACTCGCCGTCTGCGTAGAGGTCACTTAGCGTATCTACCCCTGCGCGTTCCCAGCCAGCCTTCATTCTGCAGTGATAATGCAGAAGCAATAGCAGACTATTTGGCGGAGGTAGCCATGGTATGGTCAGATACTGGACAACAAGCATTTCTTGAATCCCCTATCTCCAGCGACGAGATTATACAGGCCATTGATGATTTAAGCAGTAACCAAGCCCCTGGCCTGGATGGCTTTACTGGCGCTTTCTATAAAGCAGAGATAGCCCACCACCTACTTGGTTTATGCGTAATCACTCACAAGGGACAGCCTCCCAGCATCAATGCGTGAAGCGGTGATAACTTTGTTACTAAAACCAGGCAAGACCCTGGACAGATGAACCTCTTACAGGCCATTATCAATGCTGAACCATGACAAAAAGATACTGGCTAAGATTCTTCCCACTCTTCTCTCTTTGCTAATCAGCCAAAAAGTATCCCTGGTGCAATCGGGATTTATCTCAGATCGCTCCACATCCATAAATTTGCGGACAATATTCGCTGTGCTGAACCAGATAAATCCAGAGCTTTCTGCTGTGGCAGTCCTGCTCAATAAAGAAAAAGCATTTGACTTGCTTGAATGGCTTTTCCTATTCGCCTTGCTGATCAAGTTGGGAATCCTAACAGTTTCCTTGCATTGATCCACCTACTCGACGCTACCCCATTGGCTCGACTGAAAATCAATGGGGCTCTGACAGACCAACTTACACTTTCCCGTGGGTACCAGGCAGGGATGCCCCTTATCTCCCCTTCTTTTTATAATCACCATGGACCCCCTTGTCAGACACACGCAGGAGCGTCATTTAATGAGGGGTCTCCAATTTCACTGTGGGCCCCTCTTGGCCTCTTTATGTGAAGATCGACATAATGCTATTAGTCAGCTACCCAGACACCAATCTACCGCCTTTAATTCGCAAGGTGGTACGCTTCGGAGCACTCTCTGGGCTGGTGATCAATTGGAGCAAGTCTGACATTTTTCCTTTAACAGATGCCACAACCAAGCTTGCCTTTGAATTTCCCTTAATGGTGCTCAGACCTGCCTAAATATCTTGGCATATATCTTCACCGTTAAAGTACTGAGGTCATACGAATGAACTATGGTCTAGCAGACGAGAAACTAGCGACTTTGGTAGAGAGGAGGATTGCGCCTCCATTATCCATTGCAGGAAGAATTGCAATTGTAACAAGCATTGGCATAGCCAATAGCTCTCACCTTTGGGACCTTATAAGTGTTTAACCATGCAACATTTCATGTTGTTGCACCAAGGATATTGTGCTGCATAACTAAATACTTATAAGGTACCAAAAGCGAGACCTATTGGCTATGCCAATGCTTGTTTTTAAATGTGACTCTAGAGTGTGTTTCTCTAAGACCCCCTCCCTCAATGCCCATGGGTCAGGCTACCCCTATACTTCCCCTTTATATCATATTTTGTTTTACTGTTTAGGATTCGGGTTTGAGTCCCCGAGGCTTAAGATGGTGGCTGCAACTTTTCCTTCAAACTGAGGCCAGCCAATCACAATGCATGGTTGTTCGTGTGGATCCTAAGTGGCGTGAACTCTACAAAGTTTTTGAGCCTTAATTTCTCAAAAAATACTTATCAAATTTACACCAAATCACAAAAAGCAATCTTTGTGGACATGATCTAGCTTTCTGACGAATGTGGTTTAATTCCGGTCTGCTGTTTTGGCTGTAAGTGCGTCTAATTTTCCTCTGGAAAAATTCAAGGGGAAAACGGGTTTTGGCCCCCCTTTTTCTCGCCTTTTTCTCACCCCAAATCTTTCAAGAGAGCAGTTGAGGTGGAAGAAAATGCTTTCAACTTACATTACATTTATGAACAAACAAAACATTCTCTAGCTATCTCGTTTCATTAATAAATTATATTTCAGAACTAACATCTGCAAGAAAGAACACTAGACAATTGAAAAATATTTCAGCACAGAAAGGCCTTTCACGAAATGAACAATTGAGGCAATTAAGATTTTTACTAATTTTTCCTTTTCTATTTTGCCTTTTGAATGATATAGCCATATCTACACTGACTAGGGTCTTCTAAAACGTTTCAAATATTCGCTGTTACAGTACTTTGGGTTTTCATTCATGCTGCAATTTGCGTTCTTAGTCACTTAAAACCCATCTGACCCCGAATAACTTTAGGAAATGTTTAGAGGAACGTGTCAGTGACACACAATTGATAATGAGCAAGCTTCCAGCCAGCGCAAAGCGCCCATTTATTTTTTCCCAAAATAAAAATTAATGAAGAGGCTTTAAATTATGCCTTTCACGGGTTCAAAGTAGGTTAAAATGTTGTCCGCCAGAATCAGCTGGCTCATTTAATTTCCAGTGGATGAGCGTGCATTATGGCAGCAGCATGACTGCTGGACTTTCTGAGATACCGTAAACAGCCCCCAGCGGAGGGATACAAATCACTGGCCAGTCACTTTGAGCTCTGAGTGAATAAAAGCGTGCAAAGCAAACCTTCAAAAAGAGATTAGCATGTGCAACGGTGTGTGTTGTGCGAGGCAGAAGAACTATGCCCTTCGCTTTTTTAATTTGAACTATAACCTTTTCTGTGACACAAACTTTTTTTACTCAAGTTCAATTAAGTAAAATCATTTAACGTTTCATTAATAAGGGACTAACACTTAATATCAGAAACATATTTTAAAAGATCCACCTTGGTTTATTTCATTTCACAAAGATCCGTAATTGGAGAAGCTCGGAAGTTTTACAAATTGTGCTAAAAGTGCAGCAAATTGACAAAAAAAATAAGATGTGCAATTTAAAGTAAAGTGAAGCCACTGCTTAGCCAGTGCGGTAATGCTATTGTACGCAAGGGAAAGGAGTGTTTGTCAGCACGAGGGGGAAAAACGGGTGCTAACATTGCAGCTTTAAATGCACAAAGCACTTCTTTTGTATGTTTTAGTCCATTTAACTGAAAATGTCCACTTACGTTATGATTATCCATTTCGGTAATGCAATTACCAATTCATGATATTACCGCGAAAAAGACAGTCAACTGTGAAAGCACTTTCAAGTGTAATTGCTTCATGTATTTGAAGGGACGTTCTTTTCACTAGCTCGTGTACAGTGTAGAACCACCCTGCTATACCAATCATCGTTTTAATCAAAGAAATAAAAAAATAAAAACAGTTTTTCACATGCAAACTGCACCTGAATGTTACTGGGGCGCTTTACACGAACACCAGTTACATTATACAAGGACACATTAATTATTTATTTTTAATGTTTTAGGCAAGGTGAGATGTGGTGATTAGACCAGAATCCAGGTTGTTGAGCAGATGCCGAGACTCAAACCTGGTTTCCAAACGCCAAAGACCGCTCAAAAAGTGCTACTTTGGAACTATATAAACAAGCATTGGCATAGCCAATAGGTCTCGCTTTTTGGACCTTATAAGTGTTTAGCCATGCAGCACATTATCCTGGGTGGTGTGCCACCTAGGACTGGAGAGTTATACAATTACTACACACTGAATGAGGAGTCTGATTCAGGAATACATGCTTGCCTCAGAATAAAATTTGACACATTCAAAAGGCTTTTCACCGCAACCCCATTCTCACTACCAATGCACTGCACTCTGAGATCTCACATGTACAACAGTGCACTGCAGTCCGACATGTCTCAGGCACCACTGTGCACTGTACTTCGAGATGTCCTGCTTTCAGAAATGTCACAAACACAGACAACCTGCCACATGTGAAAAATCACCAATTAAAAAAAAAATGCCCTGCCATTGCAAATGCAGTACTGTGCCAGGAGGGGGAAGGCCTCGAAGTGGTTGAACTTCCTGGCCCGCAGGAACCGCAAGATGAAGGTGTCATCCGTGTGCAGGAAGCCGATGTCTGGCCGGGTGATGATCATGTCTCCGACCTCCTGGATGTCCTGGTGCAAGGTTTCTGGGTTCTCGTTCAGCTTTAGTCGGGCTTTCTCCAGGGCCTCGGTCGAAAGGCCCACCTGCAAGTGGGTCATCGTTGCACCTTCTGGGGCCCAGAATCCTGCTGCCGGGAGAGAGGCACTGCCCGGGGGCCGCAGTCACTGAGCAACAGGCACAAAATCTGATCCCTGCATAGGGTCAAAAGGTGGCTATCTCTACGTCGTGCAGCAACCCAAATCACTTATTCCAACGGATGCTTTGCTTCATCAGTGACGGAAGATGTTGCAGCTGCCTCCGCCCTCCTTGCTCCCGTTAGATTTTTGACATCCTTCAATCAGAGCGTGAGATTTACCAGTCAAAGATCTGTCTTGTTTTCTTTAAAATGAATATGTCTCCTGCAACATTTGGTTTGCGTGCTCTTTCCCATTTTAGGCACATTTAGCAATAAACCGCAACGGAGTAAAATCCACCCAAGCTGTGTTTAACAAAAAGCAGCGATGGCTGAACATGGAGACGTAGAAAAAGGAATACAATCAGACACACCCTGGACGGAGGCGTCACGCGAGTGGCGCGCTGAAAGTTAAAAAAACAAGTTACACCTCTACACTCCACCCCCATAGTAGATGGCTTAGAGAGACCCCTGAGACACCTGCACCACACTGATAATCATGATGGAGCGTCCCACTGAAGGGGGGGTGGGAGGAGACAGAGGGGGCACGCGCCACAGAGGCTGCAGGGGCCCGCTGTACGCTGCATTGAAGGTGCACGCTTGTCATGGGAAGTGCACATTTATGCACTGTAAATAAAAGCAGATGCTTGCATTTCATGTGCCCCCGGGGAGCCATGATTCATGACAGTGTAGGAAGCCCAGTCAATGAAAGCTGTTGTGTGCGCAGAGATACTGGAGTGAAGAGTGACCTCGCGAGCCCCGCTGAGCCCCTGTAGCAATGCAGGACACCGCGCGCCATGGCAGATGGAGATTCACTCATGGCTGGCGCGAGCAAAACCTTAAAACGGCGCATTTGATCTGCACATTTGCAAACACCGCTGATCTGCCAGAGGGCGATTTGTTTGCATGGGTTACAACAGTAAAAGTGGGATGACTGGGATAGAGCACGCATTTGTCTAACTCTAAAAGGAGGGACGGTGGTGATCCTGTCGGGTGCAACGTGGAGGACCCCAACCGTCAAGGGAGTGATCGGGGGAGGGGTGAGAGGGTCGGCTCTGCTGACAGGCGAGAGAGGGCACCCGCCTGATAGTGCTCTGCTGGAGGGGCGATACTGGGCTCTGGAGCGGGGCTGCTGGTATACACAGAAGACGCGTGGCCTGTCAGAGACCCACAGACGGAGACTCGCTGTTTGGGGGATGTGAGAGAGGTGGGGGCGGGAGTATATTGGGCCGATGGACGGTTTACTACTGTGGGAGCGGTTTCCCGAGGGCGACTGTGCGAGTGTTGGGCGCAGCTCTGTTCCTGGTGACGAGCATGGGGAAGCCCTCGTGGCTGGGACCAATCCGAGCGCGGCAGAGCAGTGACGTCTGGGGAATCCCTCGAGACTGGACCAATACCAGCGTGGCTCGGCGATGAAGTTTTCGGAATCTGCGCACCGCAACGCTAGGCGCGAGAGCGCGCCACACCAAGACATGTGTTTTGAATTATCGCGCACGCATCTGTGCACGATAATTAACAAGTATTCGCGCGCGGCCGTAAAAGTAACGCCCGCGCGGCCGTGAAAACGAAAGTAATAGCGATCGCGATCAAAGTAAAAGTGATCGCGATCGCTTGGACGGGAGCGCTGTGGGGCAAGCACGCGAGTGGTGCGCGCGCAGCAGTGATTGGCGGCTGCTCGCGTGCACGCTCACGTGCACTCAAGCTTTAGGACACAGGCAGCACTTTAAAAATCCCAACTACAAAATGTCTCTCCGAGCCAGCGCATGCGCTGGCCTCAGCGAGACCTAAAAACAGCTGTAACGTCGAAGCACATAGTCGTAGTAGTTGCCTGAGCCGCCAGATTAGACATTTTCGTTCGAGTGGTTGCTTTTGTCCCATTAACTTCAGTTCTACCTCCTGTCCAAAGGACGCCATACTTGCTGATCTCTTTGTCAAGGGGGTTAAGGACCGATAAAGCTGAAAGTTAGAGGTCATAATTTGCACCACAGAGCCCTCGCCTGGGCTTTGTCCCACTAGAGCCTGCAATGGACAATCACCTAAGCTCCCAGTAAGTCGATTGGTTCTCCCTCTTGCTTTGAGCACAATGGCCGGCAGCTGTCCTTTGCTCTTCGCACTTGTCGCGAAGGATCAGGGTGATTGACAGGTAGGAACAGATCTGGCGTGGTACCCTGCCCAGGCCGATTGTCAATGGTGAGCGTCAGTCCCATGACCTCTGCACACTAAGGGTCACCGAGCAGGTACACAGGTTCGCGAGGGCAGGCGCCGTCACTTACAATGGTGTAAAGAATCCATGCTCTCGCTGGTCTACGGAAGACGACTTGTTCACTCGCAAACACGGTAGCTCACTTGCACTCTCTGTGCTGCTGCAATTTCTGCTGCCCCTTTCAAGTTTGCACTTCAGAAGCCGTAGTGTGCCTTGATTTGAAAGAATACATTTATAATCTTTTACTGGAACGATTTGTAAAGGTGTTGGTTCCCTTGGAAAAACTCTTAACTATATGTATTTAAACAGGCATTCCTAGTGAAAATATTATTACACACACCTAAACATCAAAGGCACCTTGGAAAACGAGATTGTGAAGCAAACAAAAACAAGCGGCCGCGAAAGTGATCGCGATCAAACATCAAAGCGAAAGTGAAAGTAATGCGGTCAAGCTCGGCGCGCGCGCCCGCGCACATGCACTGTAGCTCTAGGGTGGCCTGGTAGCACTTTTTGGAGCCCTCTCAATAAGTCTCGCCAGACCAGCGCATGCACTGGGTCAGGCGAGACCTAAAAATGGTGGTACTGCCCCGTTTCTTATACTTATTCCTCAAAATTCCCATAACTCTAACCATGACTTTTTTAGGTCTCGCCTGACCCAGGGCATGCGCTGGTCTGGCGAGACATTTTGTGAGGGCTCCAAAAAAGTGCTACCAGGCCAGCCTAGAGCTACAGTGCATGTGCGCGGGCACGCGCGCCGGGTTTGACCGAGCTTACTTTCACTTTCGCCGCTTTGATAATTGATCGCGATCACTTTTGCAGCCGCACGGGCGCTTGGCATAGCCAATAGGTCTCGCTTTTGGGACCATATAAGTATTTAGTTATGCAACTGTTGCATGGCTAAACACTTATAAGGTCCCAAAGGCGAGACCTATTGGCTATGCCAATGCTTGTTTTTTATACGCTGCGTAGCGCACTGACACGTTTGGTATGGGCTGATAAACCGCCCCGAATCAATTGGCAGACTCTGACTCTGCCATAAGCATGCAGAGGATTCAGTGTTCCTGATTTTTATTGTTATTTTTATTGTTAATACTTGTTGGCAGAGGCACACGTCTCGTATCATTGGCATCATTATGATGCACAACTACAATTTCTAAAGCCAGAGTGGTCACAGATACACCCCTCCCCACTTCCCACAACTCTTCCATTAGGCCTGCCCAGAAACACCAATGCAATACAAACTCTTTCCACTACTTGCTGGGCTTGGACCAAGCTTAATAGATATCTGGGTTATGATTGCTTATATTTTCTGAGCAGCTCTATTGCAGACAACCCCTGGCTACCAATAACTGCTGAAAATTACACAAAGCGCATCTTGACCGATTGCCGGCTCAGAGATCTCTGTACAGAAGCTCTTCTACACTCTCCCACATCCTTAACAAACAAGTGCAATGTATCACAAATGGACCGGTTCAAAATATACCGCCTACATGCTACTGCACGTGCCACAGTTCCGACTGCCCCGGCCGAGCCACCAGAGTTCCCATTGCTATCTCTAGTTATTACAACCCCAGACAGTACAAATTTGATCTCGAGACTGTATCCTGCGGCCCGCTTATTGAAGCCAGTACCGGAGAGGGGAGCGCATGAGGCACCGGGGGGTGGATTTGAGAGATCCCATACTGGACGAGACCTGGCATTTCGTTTGTGAGCAAACCAAGCTGGTCTCAAATAATCAACAACATACATTTTTGCATTTCAAATATATTTATTGTGCATACACAACCCCTCAACTGCTAGCCAAGTTTGATCCCACCAGGTCACACAGCTGCCCCAGATGTGCAATGCACTATGCAAGTTTCCTTCATTTAGTGTGGAACCGTACACAGATAGCTGTTTTTTGGGAAGAGGTTTTCAAGATCTTATCGAAAATGGTTGAAGTGGAGCCGGTTCTATCCCCGCTTATGGCACTGCTTAGCTATGTTAAGCCACTCCATGTAGCGATTAGACTATATACCCCTATTGTGTTATTGTTAGCAAAGCAACAGGTATCCTTACACTGGGGTGCTGTATTGGTTCCAACAGTACAGGGATAGATGAGGGATTTAATTACATGCGACACCCTGAGCGATACTTACACCTCTCTGCAGAGTTCTGATATAGCATAATATCAGCAGCAACGGCCCTGGTGTGTGAAGTGTTGGACATGGGCCTCTGGGGATCCAGCACTGCCCGATTGGTACAGTCTAGATACTAGCCCTCTCAGTTATATCATTATATATACCACTTGTGATGATGCACGGCTCTGTTTCACACTCCTTCCCCCACTGGCATTAGTTACCACTATACGTAGCTACTATTTTATTGCCTTCTTTTTTGTTCGTGTATCTCAGGACTGCACAAGAAATTGTAATACTGTAATTATTTGTTTTTCCTCCCTTGATATATGTTGCATTGATGGAATTCTTGATGCCTATTTGTGTTTTATCTATTGTTATGTTGCACTTATTTCCCCAAAAAAATAAAGATTAAAAAAAATAAAAATCTGGCACAACTTTTCCCAATGATCAAATGAATTGGCTTTACAATTTAGTCAACACTGGTCTTTTCAAGTGCAAATCAAGTGGCAACCATCATGCATACAGTAATAACATTACGATTATGTAGAAAAATACAGCTTGCAAAGTAATATACAACTCCTCTCAAAAAGGTCTAACAAGAATCATCACAGTGAAAACCCTCAGGGTTTGTCAAAGGGGAGGACAACACCAAAATCATTGCCTAGTACAGTAATCTGCAAGATTACATTTAACAAAATACTTGTCCATTACTTGTGACACAATGTGATAACAAGCAACTGTTAAAGACTTACTGGCTTTAACAAATGCTTATCACAATTAATAAGCTAGAACAAGGTTTCATAAAAACCAGACTAGACCAATAGCATCAGACATAACCTTTTCCATTGCATCAATCAGCCCCGTAATTTGTCACCATAACCACCTCAGGTCCCCAGTTTTAAGCACAAGCTTTTCCACAAGGCAACCATCAGACACACAGTCATAAAATTAGAAAGGAGTACAAAATTACAGTTGCCTAAGCAAAAGACTATCTCTCCTATGAGGGCCTAACAAAGATTCTCACAGAGCAAACCTACATCTATGGTTTGTCAGACAGGGTACTCAAAACTAAAACCACCACCTATTACAATAATATGTGAGATTCAATGTATCAAAACCCCTATCCGTAGGCTTTAATATAGAGCAGGGGTACTCATAGTACGGCCCGCGGGCCGCCAGCGGCCCGGCAAGCCTTCCCTGGCGGCCCGCGGACCTTACAGACATCGTACCTGTGCACCGCCGGTTGCAGCAGCGCGGGGCTATGGGGGCCGGGCGATTCTTTTAAAAGCCAAGTCACTTGTTAATGAGGCTTTGTTGTATTTCATCTCTTCTTAGCGCCCCTGCATCTCCCCTCTGAATGAGTGGAGATGCAGGGGCGCTAAGAAGAGATGAAATACAACAAAGCCTCATTAACAAGTGACTTGGCCTTTAAAAGACCTGTGAAGTACTTGGGTGCGGCGGCTGTTTGTGTTCCAGGGAAGGTGAGGTGACGGGCAGGGGGAGGGGGGGCAGGGGGGGGAGCAGCTAGTGAGAGCAGCAGGTGAGTTTAAAGCGGGAGGGAGAGAGGGAAGACAGAGCAGGAGACAGGGAGGGAGAGACAGCGTGAGAGAGACAGACAAGTTGGGAGAGGGAGGGGGACAGAGGGAGGGAGGGGGACAGAGGGAGAACAGATGGAGAGGGAGGGAGACAGAGAGTAAGTAAATTCCAGCTACTGAAGCAGAGAGTCTGAACAACCCTCTTAGTACTGGCGAGTGTTTTGAAACGCATGGCTTGCAGCTGCTGCTGGTATTGCTAACTCATACAGTATTAATGGCATTATTTTTTTCTACAGTGTTCAAAGCTCATTCACTTGTGCCATGGGTGCCATTTGATTTTCTATGATGTCACTGTCATGCCAGCTTTCATGTGATGTCATACCAGCTGATACCCTGAGTCTGTTAGCATACAGAATGCAGATGGGACTCACAGTGCAAATCCTCTATTTTTATGTGATCTACTTGTTTCCGCAACCTCCTAAAAAGAGAAGGGCAAACTACATGCTGTAATTCAGCCGCGTGCCACCGACGGCTGCAAAAATAACTGTCCCACATGTTTCATGGACAGTTAAAGTAATGCCTGCTGTGATTAACTGCAAGCAGCCAATTAGAAGGCTTCTAAAACGTAGCCCTATTCCTAATGGTTGAAAAGGTCCTTGTGTTTAGGCCATTATGATTGACTGCTGTGAATTAACCAGAATTGAAAAGTGTATAGCAAATGTGGAGGGAGAGACAGCGTGAGAGAGACAGACAAGTTGGGAGAGGGAAGGAGACAGAGGGAGGGAAGGAGACAGAGGGAGGGAGGGGGACAGAGGGAGGGAGGGGGACAGAGGGAGAACAGATGGAGAGGGAGGGAGACAGAGAGGGACGGAGACAGAGAGAAAGGGAGACAAACTGATTGAGAGAGAGGGAGAGAGATAGAGAGAGGGAGGGAGACGGAGAGAGAGAGGGAAGGAGAGAGAGGGAGAGGGAGGGAGAGAGGGAGGGAGATAGAGGGAAGGAGGGAGACAGGGGGAGGGAGGGAGACAGAGTGAGGGAGACAAACACAGTGAGTGAGGCAGAGGGAGAGAGAGAGAGATAGAGGAAGAGAGACAGGGACAGGGAGGGAGACAGGGAGAGGGAGACAGAGAGAGAGGGAGACAGAGAGACAAACAAAGTGATTGAGACAGGGAGGGAGGGAGGGAGGGAGACAGAGAGAGGGAGGGAGACAGAGAGAGGGAGACAGAGAGAGGGAGAATGATAGAGGGAGAGTGATAGAGGGAGGGAGGGAGACCGAGCTAGATAGATAGATAGATAGATAGATAGATAGATAGATAGATAGATAGATAGAGATGTGTGAATGCCGGGTCTGGTGGCTCAGTGGACGAAGGCGTCTGCTGCAGGGGCCTGTGTTCAACCTCATGGTCACAGTTTTTTTTTTTTTGCTCTAGCCCCGCCCCCTCCCCCACTGCCCCCGCCCTCACCGGTGCGGCCCTCGGCCACAAACCACACTGTAAAGTTGGCCCCCGAGAGAAAGTTTGTGAGTACCCCTGATATAGAGCAATAACAATCAACACGTTTATGCCTATTGACTGAGCAAGACTAGTACTTTTGTCATAACGTTTCATAACAGATCAGGCCTATAACCATGATCATTGGCTTGCCACCATAGTCACCTCTTTCCTGCTGTACCACAAGCGAAAAAAAAGTGCAATACAGTCTTAAGTGAAAGCACACAAATTCAACCCAATGTACACATACGGACCAACATGTGGATGGAGTCTAACCCCGTCTCTCAGTATTACTTTGAAAGTTATTTTAAGGTCTCGCCTATGCAGCGCGCATGCGCTGCATAGGATAGACCTTTAGTCATCGGCACAGCTTTGCAGCCAAAAACGTGCACGCATTCCATTGCCTTCAATGGCAACGCGTGCACGTGTGGCGATTGACTTGCGGGAGCGAGCGGCTGGCTCCATATGTTATCAATTATCGCGGCACCAGCCGCTCGCTCCCTCAAGTCAATCGCGCAGTCCCCCTCCTCTATCCCCCCTCCCCCTGCTGCCGCGCAAGGGTGTTCTTAATGTCCTGGACAAACTAAAAATCTTCGGTTATAAGTATTATTTTTGGAGTGCACGTGGAGTGAAAAACGTCTGACATAAAATGATGTCAATGACATGGGGGCAGTAACTGCAGAGCTTTCAGTGCTTATTTTTTGTGTAACATTCAAACTGGAAAGCTTTGGTTGTGAACAGTCACCCGTTTTTGAAAAAATCCTTTTTTGATTTTTGTGTTGCATGCTTCTCAAGCATTCTGCTGGATCTGCAGGAACAAGAGTGTTTTTCGGGTTGCCTCCGTTTGCTCTCTGCTTGTTGTAGATACCAGCCGATGTGTGGCATTAGCCACTAAATAAAATTCAAAACTCTGCATCATCGTATAATGTACCAGACTGCTCAAATTGGGTCTTAAGCCTTTTCGTTGCACTTCTTGCTTTGTATCAAATAACATTTTATATGGACTTCTAGAGAATGTTTTTCACTGGCTGAAGTATTTTCCAAAGTGATTCTTAGTGGCCATTGTTCAAGCTCTGGTATTAATACATGCAGCAACGTTATTTATTTCAGGCCAGAATGTCGCAGCAGGTTCCTTTGAAAAGATGCAGTATGAGATAGCACAAGCATAGAAAACATTTATTTGGACCACATAACCATGTGCCATCCGCTAGATTAACGGATAGACAAACAATAAAATGCATATATACCGTAACGACAAAAGGGCTACAAAATATTGTGATACAAATATGTACTGTGCAATCATTCGCAGAATAAAACCTGAAGCACAGCCCTTATAAGTGGGTGTCCCTGCTTCAGCAGTCTTTATTTAAGGTGCAGCGTGTAGTTTAAGTAGCACTCAGCAGGTCAAAAGTCCTTTACGCCTCTAAAGGTGGATAAGTATCTATCAGAATGATGTCATCTTTTTTGTATACATATTAATGTCAACATTTCACTCAGTTTGCAGTCGGTTATTTTGGGCCAGACGAGAAAGACCAGTCTGATACCAGGTACATAACATTCAAAGGCTGCTGGAAAGTGGTTTTGGAGCTGTAGCTCATCTATGTTTGGCTGCATTTAAACAGCTCCTCTTGTCCCAAGTACTTTCTGATCCTTGTTAAATTCAAAACGATGATACTTTGGACAGCAGCGAGGGTGCCAAGTTTGCTCTCATCCTAATTTTACAAAGCAGGAGTTGTAGCATAACATTTTGAACTGCAACTCTGACCGCAGCCCCATATCCTCTACCTCTAAATATCACAGCACAAGAGACCTGAAACACAGTGTGAGGATTGTGAAATAATATCCTCTGTGCTCCACATTTCTCACGGCCTTACTTTATTCATTTCGGAAGTGGGAATCACCCCGATATCCCTCCCGCTCTCTCCATCTCTTTCTCTCTCTCTCACTCTCCCCCTCTCTTTCCATTTCTCTCTCCTCTCTCTTTCTCTCTCTCCCTCCCTCTCTATCTCTCTTCTCTTTATCTCTCTTTCTCAGTCTCTCTCACTCTCTTGTCTTTCACTCTCTCCTCTCTATTTCTCTTTCCCTCCTTCTCTCTTTCCCTCCCACTCTCTCTATCTCTCCTCTCTTTCTCTTCCCTGTTTCTATCTCTCTCCCTCTCTCTTTCTCCCTCTCTCCCACTCGCTAGCTCTCTTTCTCTCGCTCCCTCTCTCTTTATCCCTCTTCCCTCTCACTCTTGCACTCCACTCTGTGGCACGTAATAACACGCCACATAATTACACTCTACTAAATGCAACACACACTCCACATAATACCACTCAGTGCCACATAATTACATACCACATATTTACACTCTACTCAATGCAACATAAATACACCCCTGATACCACTCAGTGCCACACAATTACAAGCCACATAATTACACTCTACTCAATGCAACATAAATACACTCCGCAAAATATCACTCAGTACCACATAATTACACGTCACATAATTACTGAATTCAATGCAACATACTTACACTCCACATACCACTCAATACTACATAATTCAACGTCACATAATTAATCTCTACTTAATGCAACATAAATACACTCCGCATAATACCACTCCCTGCCACATAATAACATACCACATAATTGAACTGAACTCAATACAACATAAATGCACGCCTTTGGGTCAAGTTCGCGCTATATAAAAAAGCAACAAAAAAAACGTTTGCAATGCAATAGGTCTCGCATTACTGAATGTTTACGCTACTGGTGTTGCATTATTATTAGCAATGTCAATAGCTCAAACTTTTATAATGCGAGACCTATTGCATTGCAAATGCTTGTTTTGTTTATCACAAAGTTCACATCAAAGACGCACTGTCAAGCCAGACCTAAAAAACATGTAGATTAGTGTAACCCTGGGTATGTAAACACAAACCGGCACTCTGAAGTCTAGAGAGGGAGTTGGGACTGCAATAGTCTCCAATTGTCTGCCCTCCTCCCATCGGTGCTGCTGCCGGAGAAAAACAAACACCATACATCATCTAGTTGTATAAAACACTTTTACAGCATTAAAATGTCAAGTCTGCGCCCCTGAGAGTTTTAGCTCAGGCAGCTGGCTAAATAAACAAAAAGATTACAGCTGCAAGAAGGGCAAACATTTTGTTTTGTGGAAGTACCCATCAATCAAAACATATACTCCTTACTACCAACATGTGAGCAGAGGGCATGGCAGAGTACTCTCCAGTGCTCTGTCAAGCCAAATCATAAAAAAAAAACTTTCCCCCCTCACGCCCTGGCACTGAAGTGCACGACTAAAGGTGGGGATAACCACGTTGTGCACAGGAAAAATGTAGTCACTGTCAGAGAGTGTGGGTCGACTCATTGCCTTATGCTTTTTATTGCAGTGGGCGGAAACCAAACTTGAATGGTACTACACAAGACCAACTGATGACTGCAAGCCCTTGTATTTATTGAAGCAAGCAAGCATTTTTAAAGATTGTAAAAAAAACAGAGATAAATACGTTTAAAAAAAACCTGAAAAGAAAATTAACACCTGCAACTATTGGCAAATCAGAGCGATCTTGCATTGAAGACTATCCCATGTTGAAATGTAATTAAAAAAGTGCACTGGAACATACATAATAACATTGAATGAAGTAGTAAAGAGCAGGTCCGCGAATAAAATGGTTGTATTCAACTGATACAAACATGCAAAGTTAATGCAAAAGGTGTATACATGAGTAAATCCATGCACGTCAGATTTTTCATGCGTAGAATTAATCTAAAAAAAAATGTCTAGCCTCTAATCGGACATTATATTTTCTGTGGCCCGGCTCCCTGTCATCATCTCAGAGCTGGACACGTTCGGGTCAGTATCAGGCTTCAAGAGAAACCTGCTGAAATCGCAAATCTTAAATCTAACCATCCAACCAGACACGGTGCAAGCCTTACGCACACGGTATGCCTTTCAATGGGTAGAAGCCGATCTGCCATATCTAGGAATAGTATTGGCTCAGAACCTCCCGAATGTCTTGTGGTACTTCCAAGCAGCCCAATTGAGATATATGATAGAATGGAACCACCCAATGACAGAGAAGCACTGGGTCTTTGTTGACCAAACGGTGGCGGGCTCGCACCTCTGCAGGGAGGCATGGCTCCCCTGGCCACATAGATCTTGGGGACTCTACTCATCCCCGGTTACTAGCCCTACATTACAAATCTGGGACAGGGTAGCGAGCACAGCTGGGCTCGTATCATTGCCCTCCTCAATGAGACCATTATTCGCGAACCCGGAGTTTCCTCCTGGATTATCACCGGGTGTCACCAAACACAGGCTGGCGGGTAGTTGTAAGAGGATCGGCTGCCTCTTCGACAATTCCGGCCCTATCCCTTTTGACCAACTTAAATTACAATACTCTATAGCGGAGCTCAACAGGTTCACCCATACCCAACTCACTCACTGGCTGCTCAGCCCGGATACGCACCCTAAAGCAAGCAGACCTATGAGCCCCTTCGAAAAATGGTTGTTCCTCAAAACTGACAACAAGAAACCTTCTTCAGAAATCTATCGCTTACTGATGAAAGTGCCTCCTACAATCTGGACCCCAGGCCAACTCTGATGGGAGGCAGAGCTTGGGCATAATATCTCTGACAAAGACTGGGGAGACATTCTATAGGGCCCAACACACAACGCATACAATACAGGACACACCGAAACAGCTTATAAAATTAGTTCATACAGGTACTACACCCCAGCGCGCATCCAGAAATGGAATACATTTTCTGATGGCCAGTGCTAAAGAGGCTGTGGCAACCCCGGGACACTAATACACCTCCTGTGGAATTGTACCATGCTCACAAGATTCTGGGAGCTAATCTTGAATGACATAGACCGCACGTTTAGAACGGAGCTGCTGCGATACCCCGCCTACATACTCCTGGGACTCCCCAATGCTCTCACTTACCCGCTCCGGTCTATATGGGGGCGACAGATAGCTGTGGCCCTTAATGCTGTGCACAGGCTACACTTGGCAAATTAGGGCTCAGACAAACTTACAGACCATAGGTAATGGCTTCACCAACTATTAACACTGTTGGGTATGGAAAGACTCTCTAAAGCTACTACCACCTAAACAGGGAGGAGTTAGGGCACTATAATCACATTGCCTCTGACCAATGATGATCTTTCTAGTGATCTTACACACTTTCAATGGCCTAGTCCGAAGGGAAGAGGGTGGGAGGAAGGGTGTTTCTTGTTCATTTATATGTTATGCTACACTTGTTTTACATTGATTTCCCCGTAGGAATGCAAAGTCTACAAGGCACTCGGCAACGCCATACCAAGGCCATGGTTCTCTCAGCCATGCCTGATAACTCCGAACCTAATATGGCAGTTGATTGACCTTCACCCTTTGTCCTCCACACGCGGCCGGCCCGATCTGGGTTGTAGGCGACAAGCTGTGTATCCTCCCCTTAGCTTGTGTACCACCTTTTTAAATCACGCTCTGCCTTTTAACATATATTTGACTACTGCGGCAGACCCGAAAGGGGGTTGTAGGAGACTTGCTATGTACGTGATCTGCCAAATTACTTGTCAATAAAAAGATTTGATCCTAAAAGAATGTATACTCTGAGAAACATCAATGCTACATACTGATATGTAAAGAGTTCTTATCGATAGGTCTATATGATTAAGACCAGGCAAGAGCTGACCAGTGATAGGGTTCCTTTAGTCCAAGGCCCACTCCCTTGACACAATCTATGTGTTAGAAAACCCACTCCCACACCGGAAGGGTGGTAGTGTTCTCCCAGACATACACTGTGGTAGCTTGGCTCGAGTGGTCAGGGATCAGGCACCGTGCTAAGCATACGTCATACCCACACAATAACCATGCGTGGATCCGTTCCAAAAACGACACTACACCTTAAAAATTATACTGAAAATATATCTCTTTATCTTCTTTTCTCTTAGTTGCTGATTAAATAAATAATAATACAATCACAGTACACAAGGCTTTTCCTGTGGAAGGGTAAATCAAATAAATAATACTTCAACGATTCAATAAATAAGGTCGATCATAAATAATCAAGGCATAAATATAAGTGCATTACATAAAAGGCAATTAAATATTATGAGGCAATAAATACTGCGAGACAATAAATACTGTGCGACAATAAATACTGTGAGGCAATAAATACTGTGAGGCAATAAATAGGATGAATACAATAAATACAGTGCTCTTAATAAATAATAAAAGCCAACAGTGACACTTGAAAATCAGTTCACATTCCTGAGGTACTATGGGATGATTTGACCCAATCCCAGCTTGTAGAGATTTGGATGGCCTGAGGGGTATACTCCCTGGCTTGGACAAGGCTGAGGCCTAAACTGAGGTAGATCAAGGGGGAATCTAGAGATCTGGCTCTCCCACACTACACAACCCCTCTGTATTAGTCTCAGCTCACCCCTGGCACAATCAAGCTGGTTCCAGCACCTCTCTAGCCCCTAGGATGGTCTCTTAGGGCTTCACAGGGCCTTAGGCGCCCTCTATTCCACTTACTGCCCTTTTTATGAAGTTCCGACGCCGCTGGAGTCGTGTCGACGCCGTGAGGCGGCTCCGGTTCGATGTCGGCGGCCTCGGCGCAATGACAGTTCTTGACGACGCCGGTAGGCGGTTCCGGTTCGACGTCAGCGGCCTCGGCTCGATGTCGACCTCCGGTTCGATGACGTCGGGCAGTCTTGGCTCGATGTCGGCTTCGGGCGGCTCCGGTTCGATGACGTCGGGCGGCCTTGGCTCGATGTCGACTTCCGGCGGCTCCGGAGTGCGATCTCCACTCCCGACCTCCGGCACGATTCTCCTCAGGTTCCGGCGACTCCGGAGTGCGACCTCCACTCCCGACCTCCGGCACGCTTCTCTTCAGGTTCCGGCGACTCCGGAGGGCGGACTTCACTCCCCCGTCGACGCCGCACACTCGACCTCGGGTGACTTCCTCCTCGACCTCTGGTACTCTCCACGACCTCAGTCGGCGCCCTCTCTCGACCTCTGGCGGCTCCGGGTACGACGTCTGCTTTCCAGTCAGCGCCGCTTCTCCACCTCGGGCTCCAGGTCTCCAGGCTTCTCGACGTCGGACTTCAAGAAGTTACCAGTAACCAGGTCAGGAACTTGCTGTTCTTTACTTTTAAGGCCTGTTCCTGCTGTCCAGGTCCTTAAGATGGTTTTTCTTGCTTTCTCCCACACAGGGCTCTAGGCTGGGCTCAGTCAGTAGGGACTAGTATCAAGGGTGGGTTTATGGACCCCACTCCAGGCACAAGTTTCCACCCCTGCTGCCTCACTCCTTCCTCCTTCAGTTCTGTGCTCCTCTCTCTTCACCAGTCAGGTGCCAACTGCCAACTCCAACTGCCAACCTGGAGATGCCTTCCCAACATTCTAAACCTGCCTCACACTGTCACAGGGTTCTGGAATGTTCTGGAAGGTGCTGGTAGGTTCCAGTGATGTCACAGGTGACAATGGGTGGCCACCATTTTGTGTTTCAGGCCCTCAGACAGAAGTTCCAGGGGTAGATAAAATGGCTCCCTGAATCTGCATCCATACTAAAAAGTCTGGTGGTTCCCAAAAAGGAAAAATACTAACAGGGTTTGAGGCAAAAGGGGGACAAAATAAATAATGATGAGGAGGGACCACCCAAAGGGCTGACAGGTCTAACACGCGTCCCCCCCAGCTGAAAGTGGGGAGAGATACCCAACCCCTTGGGAGTTCTCATCACTAAGGCGGAAATACCTTGAGAGACCGTCTGCATTGGCGTGGTCCACTCCAGGCCGATGTTCCACCTGAAAGTCCATTCCCTGTAGGGAGATAGACCACCTCAACAACTTGGGATTCTCCCCCTTCATCTGCATCAGCCAACGAAGGGGTCTGTGGTCGGTCTGAACTAGGAAGTGCGAGCCAAACAGGTATGGCCGCAACTTCTTCAGAGCCCATACCACTGCAAAGGCTTCACGCTCTATTGCACTCCACTTCTGTTCCCTGGGAAGTAGTCTCCGGGATAGGAAGACCACGGGTTGATCCAGACCCTCTTCATTGAGTTGCGATAATACTGCCCCAATGCCATGTTCTGATGCATCTGTCTGGACAATGAACTTCTTGGAAAAGTCTGGGGCCCTTAAGACCGGGGCCTCGCACATGGCTTTCTTCAGCTTGACGAAGGCCTGCTGACAAGCCTCCGTCCAGACTACCCGTCGAGGTTGCTTCTTGGACGTAAGCTCCGTGAGGGGGGCCACGATGGTACCGTACCCCTTCACGAAGCGGCGGTAGTATCCGGTGAGGCCCAAAAATGCTCGGACCTCAGTCTGAGTCTTGGGGGGTTCCCAGGCCATGATGGCCTCGATCTTCGCCTGGAGGGGTTGCACCGCTCCCCTACCCACCAAGTGTCCAAGGTACACTACCGACCCCTGCCCGATCTGGCACTTGCTGGCCTTGATCGTCAATCCAGCTTGTCTCAGGGCCTGGAGAACAGCTTGCAGGTGACGCAAGTGATCCTCCCAGCTGTTACTGAAGACGGCTATGTCATCCAGATAAGCAGCAGAGAAACTCTCCATTCCGGTGAGGATCTGGTTTACCAGGCGCTGAAACGTGGCAGGTGCGTTCTTGAGCCCAAAGGGCATCACACAGAACTGGTAGTGGCCATTGGGCGTGGAGAAGGCTGACCTTTCCCTTGCTCCATCAGTCAAAGAGATCTGCCAGTACCCAGAAGTAAGGTCAAAGGTACTCAGATATTGGGCAGCTCCCAGCCGGTCAATCAATTCATCCGCCCTTGGGATCGGATGAGCATCAGTTTTGGTTACTGAATTCAGTCCCCGGTAGTCCACACAGAACCTCAGTTCCGGTTGGCCACCCGGTGGTGCGGCTTTTGGTACTAACACCACCGGACTGGACCAGGGGCTGCTAGAAGGTTCGATCACTCCTAGCTCCAGCATCTTAGTGACTTCACTGTTAATGCTGGCCTTCACCTTGTCTGACATCCGGTAGATCTTGGACTTCACCGGTGGGCTGTCTCCTGTGTCCACGTCATGGACGCACAGGTGAGTCCTACCCGGAACAAGGGAGAACAACGAAGAGTACTGTCCCAGGACCTGGCGGCAGTCCTCCTGCTGTTCAGGAGTTAGAGATGGGGAGAGAATCACTCCCTCCACCGACCCATCCTTCTCTTGAGACGCAAATAAATCGGGGAGAGGCTCGCTTTCCACGTCCTCTCCTCCGTCAGTCACCATCATCAAGATGACTTCGGGCCTCTCGTGGTGGGGTTTGAGGCGGTTGGCGTGCAGCACCCGTAGGGGCTGACGAGGGGTTTTAAGATCCACCAAGTAGGTAGCCTTACCCTTCTTCTCCAATACCTCAAAGGGTCCTGACCAGCGATCCTGGAGGGCGCTAAGCTCTCCTGGTTCGATCACCCACACCTTCTGGCCAGGCTCCAACTCCACCGGGTGAGCGTTGTGGCCATACCACACCTTCATTACTGCTTGGCTGGCTTCCAAGTTGTCAGAAGCTTGCTTCCACAACTTAGCCATTTGGCTCCGGAAGGCCAGCATGTAGCTCACCACGTCCTGGGGAAGCTTCCTGGGAGTTCTCTCCCATCCGTCTCTCACCAGGTTGAGAGGTCCACGTACAGGGTGCCCATACAAAAGCTAGAAGGGGCTGAAGCCCACTCCCTTCTGTGGCACTTCCCTGTAAGAAAAGAGTAGACAGGGTAGGAGGACGTCCCATTTCCTCCGCAGGCTTTCAGGCAGACTTCTGATCATGCCTTTCAAGGTTTTGTTAAACCTCTCCACCAGACCATTGGTCTGAGGGTGGTAAGGAGTTGTGAACCGGTAGGTCACTCCACACTCCTTCCACATGGCCCGCATGTATGCTGACATGAAGTTGGTCCCCCTGTCGGACACAACTTCCTTGGGAAAACCCACTCGGGTAAAGATTCCCATCAGGGCCCTAGCCACAACAGGTGCTGTTATGGTCCTCAGAGGTATTGCCTCTGGGTACCGTGTGGCATGATCCACCAGAACCAGGATAAACCTGTGACCAGCTGTAGTAGGCGGATCTAATGGACCCACAATGTCGATGCCCACCCTTTCAAAGGGGGTGCTAACGACAGAAAGTGGTTCCAGGGGAGCTTTCAGCTTCACCCCTGTTTTCCCACTGGCTTGGCAAGACACGCATGTCCGGCAGTAGGTATCGGACGACACTTTCATTTGAGGCCAATAAAAGTGTGGGACAAGACGGGCGAAGGTCTTGTCTTGCCCCAGGTGTCCTGCCAACGGGATCTCGTGAGCCAACTCCAGAAGGAAGGCTCGATAACGTTGAGGAACTACCAAGGCTCGTGACGATCCATGTAGGGGTGCCTTGGGTTCACTGTAGAGGAGGCCATCCTCCCAGTAAACACTGTAGTTCCCTTCAACGTTCCCTGCTGCCTGGGCTTCGGCCTGTCGCCTCAGTCCCTCAAGGGTAGGGCACTCCCTCTGGCCCTGGCAGAATTCCTCCCTGGTCGGGCCTCCCTCCATGTGCCACTCGGCCGGGATGGGTAGGTCCTCCAGTTTGGTAACATCCCCCACCGCAGACTCCTGGTCCACCACCTCCGGTGGCCTATCCGTCCTACGGGGGGCGGACGCCGAGGCAGGCTCCTCCTGTCCTCGGTTCTTCCCTTGACTGGCAGCTGGCTGGGCCTTTGTTCCAGGCTCCAGCCGAAACGAACTCCCTCTCCGGGTAGTCGCGGACCCTGTGCTCACACAGGCCCAGTCAGGTGTACCCAGCATCTCAGTATGAGTCCGGTATTCCACCTCCTTCCAAGCATTGTGCTCCATGTCATTCCCCAGTAGACAATCGACTGGCACGGCAGGGCTTACGGCAACTCGAAGTGAACCTGCAACCCCCTCCCATTCAAAGGGAACCTCGGCCACTGGATAGTGGCCTGTTCTGCCGTCACCCATCGCGGCTGGGTGGAGTACATCGGGAATTACCTGCTCTGGAGACACCAGTTGGCTACGTACCATAGTCATACTGGCTCCTGTGTCTCTCAGAGCCTCCCCTCTTTGGCCGTTGATGGTGACCCACTGCCCATACTTTGCGGTATTTGCGGGCACCTGGATCTTAGGAACCATCTCCCGTTCTCCCAGGGACACTAAAGTGACACCCGCCCACTCCCTTCCCTTAATTAAAGGCATCTCCTCCCCGAGCACTACACTAGCTACTCCGGGGGCCTTTCCTCCAATGGGAGGGGGTGGTCGTTTTGGGCACTTAGCATCTCCCTTATAGTGTCCAATGCCACCGCACTCGAAGCAATGGACAACCCTTGGCTGCTGACTCTGGCCAGGATTAGGGTTTCTGGGGGGGTTAGCCCTAGGGGTGAATCCTGTTCCCTTACCTTGGAAATTATTTTGGGGGCCTTTGGAGAACTCCTTTTTCTTTTGCCCTCCCTCTTTCTTCTGGGGGGCGCCCTGTCCGGCCTTTTGAGTATCCCCTCCAGTCCCCCTTGTGGACACCCGGGTACTAGCCCAAATGTCCGCCTCCTCAGCAAGCTTCCGGGGATTGGTCAGCTTGCTATCCACCAGGTGTTGACGCAGTTCAGGGAAACATTTTTCGAGCAGGTGTTCCTTTAGTACTGAATCAAACAACCCCTCGTAGTTCCTCACTTCACTGCCCTGAATCCAACCCTCTAATGCCTTCTTTGCATAATCCAGGAAGTCCACCCAATTCTGTGTGCCCAGTTTGTGGCTACCCCGGAACTTCTGTCTGTATTTCTCGGGTGTTAGTCCAAACTTTCGTATGAGCGCCACTTTCATGGTGGGGTAGTGGGTCTGCTCATCCTGCTCTAGGGCCAATAATGCATCCCTACCAGCTGGAGGCATGTACCTGTACAATCCCCCTCCCCAGTACTTCTCTGGAACTCCATGGGCTCTTAATGAGACCTCATAGGCCGCTAGCCACTTGGCAATATCGTCGCCCACACCATAGCTAGCCACTATGTCTTTCGGCAAATAGGGTTTGGGTTCCCTGGTGAACTCTCTTTCTTCGCTGCCACCATTAGGAATAGGGTGTGCCCCGGCTCGTAGGATCTGAAGATCTATCTCCTTCAGCCTTAGCTCATGAGCCATCCTCTGTTCCTCCTTCTCTTTCTCCAGCCTTGCTAAGTCCCATGTGAGCTGTCTTTTCTCCCTCCGGTCTGTTAACTCCACTTCAGACAAGCCACCGCTAGAGGCACTGCTGCCCTTCCTAGAAAGTGTCCTGGGCCCCGCTAACAGGTTCCCCACCTCAGGTTGGTACAAACCAGCTCCCTCACTGTCGGGCTCTCTATCCCTGTCCTCCTCCTCAGCCTTGCTTTCTCGTCGTGCCTCCCCCCAAGCCCTTAAGCTGGTTTGGAGTGCACCCTTCTTTGCTCCTGGGGGACAATACACCCCCTCCCGCTGACAAAACTCCCTGAGTTGGGCCACAGTATAGGTTTCCAGGTCTTCTAGCACAAACTCCATTTTGCCCACTCAGAACAGAAGACAGGTTTTTACAGAAGCTATGCAGGGGGGTACCTTATATAATACCTCCTCCCACCACCAGAGTAAATTTGGAAAAACAAAAACTCACAATTAGGAAGGCCGCTTGGAGAAAACTCCCGGTGTAGGCCTATGGACTACCCACAGTTATTGTCGAGTATACGTAGGCACAGCTCTATCCCACCGCTGAACACCAATTATGTTAGAAAACCCACTCCCACACCGGAAGGGTGGTAGTGTTCTCCCAGACATACACTGTGGTAGCTTGGCTCGAGTGGTCAGGGATCAGGCACCGTGCTAAGCATACGTCATACCCACACAATAACCATGCGTGCATCCGTTCCAAAAACAACACTACACCTTAAAAATTATACTGAAAATATATCTCTTTATCTTCTTTTCTCTTAGTTGCTGATTAAATAAATAATAATACAATCACAGTACACAAGGCTTTTCCTGTGGAAGGGTAAGTCAAATAAATAATACTTCAACGATTCAATAAATAAGGTCAATCATAAATAATCAAGGCATAAATATAAGTGCATTACATAAAAGGCAATTAAATATTATGAGGCAATAAATACTGTGAGACAATAAATACTGTGCGACAATAAATACTGTGAGGCAATAAATACTGTGAGGCAATAAATAGGATGAATACAATAAATACAGTGCTCTCAATAAATAATAAAAGCCAACAGTGACACTTGAAAATCAGTTCACATTCCTGAGGTACTATGGGATGATTTGACCCAATCCCAGCTTGTAGAGATTTGGATGGCCTGAGGGGTATACTCCCTGGCTTGGACAAGGCTGAGGCCTAAACTGAGGTAGATCAAGGGGGAATCTAGAGATCTGGCTCTCCCACACTACACAACCCCTCTGTATTAGTCTCAGCTCACCCCTGGCACAATCAAGCTGGTTCCAGCACCTCTCTAGCCCCTAGGATGGTCTCTTAGGGCTTCACAGGGCCTTAGGCGCCCTCTATTCCACTTACTGCCCTTTTTATGAAGTTCCGACGCCGCTGGAGTCGTGTTGACGCCGTGAGGCGGCTCCGGTTCGATGTCGGCGGCCTCGGCGCAATGACAGTTCTTGACGACGCCGGTAGGCGGTTCCGGTTCGACGTCGGCGGCCTCGGCTCGATGTCGACCTCCGGTTCGATGACGTCGGGCAGTCTTGGCTCGATGTCGACTTCGGGCGGCTCCGGTTCGATGACGTCGGGCGGCCTTGGCTCGATGTCGACTTCCGGCGGCTCCGGAGTGCGATCTCCACTCCCGACCTCCGGCACGATTCTCCTCAGGTTCCGGCGACTCCGGAGTGCGACCTCCACTCCCGACCTCCGGCTCGCTTCTCTTCAGGTTCCGGCGACTCCGGAGTGCGATCTCCACTCCCGACCTCCGGCACGCTTCACCTCGGTCTCCGGCGACTCCGGAGGGCGGACTTCACTCCCCCGTCGACGCCGCACACTCGACCTCGGGTGACTTCCTCCTCGACCTCTGGTACTCTCCACGACCTCCGTCGGCGCCCTCTCTCGACCTCTGGCGGCTCCGGGTACGACGTCTGCTTTCCAGTCAGCGCCGCTTCTCCACCTCGGGCTCCAGGTCTCCAGGCTTCTCGACGTCGGACTTCAAGAAGTTACCAGTAACCAGGTCAGGAACTTGCTGTTCTTTACTTTTAAGGCCTGTTCCTGCTGTCCAGGTCCTTAAGATGGTTTTTCTTGCTTTCTCCCACACAGGGTTCTAGGCTGGGCTCAGTCAGTAGGGACTAGTATCAAGGGTGGGTTTATGGACCCCACTCCAGGCACAAGTTTCCACCCCTGCTGCCTCACTCCTTCCTCCTTCAGTTCTGTGCTCCTCTCTCTTCACCAGTCAGGTGCCAACTGCCAACTCCAACTGCCAACCTGGAGATGCCTTCCCAACATTCTAAACCTGCCTCACACTGTCACAGGGTTCTGGAATGTTCTGGAAGGTGCTGGTAGGTTCCAGTGATGTCACAAGTGACAATGGGTGGCCACCATTTTGTGTTTCAGGCCCTCAGACAGAAGTTCCAGGGGTAGATAAAATGGCTCCCTGAATCTGCATCAATACTAAAAAGTCTGGTGGTTCCCAAAAAGGAAAAATACTAACAGGGTTTGAGGCAAAAGGGGGACCAAATAAATAATGATGAGGAGGGACCACCCAAAGGGCTGACAGGTCTAACACTATGCAGCTGCTATCATACCATAGTCATTTTTCTTAATTAGATCTCCGCCTCTAATGTCCAGAGTCATGTGCTTAATAGCATTGCATTTATATCTTCAGACGAGTAACTGATGGCTGTATAGTGCTGTAGTCAGGGAAGTGTTGGGTGTTGAGCAGTGGATCTGGACCTTGTGTTTGAGAATTCTTGTGTATTCATATCTTGTCACATTGGCACCAATTTCACATAATTTACACTGTTTAAGTTATTGCTAGTGAAACACTTCAAGGATACTGTTATTGTGCCAGGTTGAAAAGTCTTTGTATAAGAAGTATTTGAAATGACGTATAACCAGAGGAAGCCTCGATAGTGTTGTAAATGAAGCGGACAGTGGTGATTTTCTGTGTGCCCTTAAGATGTAATTGTTTATGTTTTTGCCGCTTTGAATGCAAATAAAGGTTTCTTGAAAGAGCTATTGATTGTGGTGAGTATAGCCTAACCACTAAATTACTAGCAGCAGAAAACTCTGTAACTATTGTCAGTCTATCCTGATGATCTGTCTTCTTTCAAGGTATAAGGGTCGATCTGCTGGGGCAAATTCAGGCATATTTTCTGATATGCTTGAGCAACTTTGGGGGTTATTCCCATGCTTTTAGGCTCTTAGAATATCTGATAGTTAAAAAATTGTTCTTCAAAATCCACTTCAGCGCAGAGACTTACTGAAGCCGAAATTATCCCTGAGCAGATCAAAATTAAATTACTGACCATAGGTTTTCTTTGCTGTGTAGAGTATACAAGGAATCCTTGGCACATTTGATAGTAATATGCAAAAAATTGATGAAATAATTATTAGAACATTGGAATGCTGAGCGCTCCATTGAAGACAATGAAGTGCTTTGGCCTTCTAATGGCTGGTAGAAGTCCAGAGCATCAACATTCTAATGTCTGATCACAGCTGTTGCTGTGAACAGAGGCCTCACAGAGCCTAAGGGGATTCCAACCCGCTCAGGCTCATTGGAGCCTTGGTTTTACAAATTAGAACATTCTGCCCTCTAGGGGCGGAATGTTCTAATAGCCTTAGAGCCACCCGTAGCAGGCTATACCGACCATTAAAGGCCCGCTGCCTTTAATGGTGGTGCGGGCCTTTAATGGCCTGTTGAACCCGCTATGGCGGGCTCTAAACCTATATTGGAAGACATAGTAAGTCGAACACACTGGCTATGAGTGTGAAGTCCTGTTTAAAAACGATTTATGTATTTTGCCCGTCAAATTAGGAATATATTGTCACAATAGTGATGCCTTAGAAAAATGTTGGTTTTAAAAGGATTACAAGAAGTCAAACTATGCTGCTGTTCGGAGCAATGCTCACGCCTAAAGGAATACCTTAGACTTGGTAAAAAAAAGTCAATTAAAAAAAATACGTTTTTGGAAAGGGGAATTTGGGTAAGACTATGAATAAAGGTTGACAGCACTTGAGCCGAATGAGTACGGAAATCCAAGACCTAGCTGATAACTTCAAAGCCTTTGTCTTGTATGTATATTAGTGTATAATGACTTGTGTGCCCAAAGTACCAGTAATTGTTTTTCTGTATTAAAGGGAAGGTTTTCAGTAGTATAGAAAGTCAGTGCAATCCCTTATGAATGCTGCAGTTAAAGGTAAAACGGTTTTATGTAGAAATCCACAAAGTGGCATGAAGGTTCTGAAATGGACCATCAGTTGGACACCATCAGGTGTCCCGGAGGGTAATCCATGTTTTTGTGGATTTTGGGCAAAATATGTAGGACTGGTGTGTGCACACAGCGGATCTGTTGAGGAACTGCTGTTGTTCTTTGCTAAGGGTACCTGCAGCAAGACGAATATCTGCTTTGTTTCATCATTCTAGTATGTGTTGTAGGATATCAGACATTAATTTGACACAATGATCAGGGTTTCCCGGCTGTCTCAGGATCTCCTTGCAGCAATATGGAGTGATAATGATACAATGACACCCCCTTTATTTTAACATCATTATTATAACTCAGCTCGTGAAGAGCTTCTTTTTCGGCTATGATTTTTCTTTATGCATTGAGGTTATCAAGTTTGTTGAGCACAAGTTTGTTGAATGTTATAATTCTCTCTGGTACACCCCATGCAGGGCGTTGGAAAGAAGAGGGGGTGTAGGCCAGTAGCTTCAAACTAGCTTTTGGCATTCTCTGTTCAAGAAAAAGAAATTAAGTCAAATATTTCAACAACAACAAAAATCTGTGTAACTTAAGTTTGACACTGAAATAATCAATTCTTTCATCAGGTACAAATGAAGGCTCCCGGCTGAGGACTGAGATCTGTGCTGGTGACAACTAATAGCTAGAGATATTAAAGATAGGAGCTATTTTGTCAAGGGTTTGACATAATGCATTGGAAGAGGAGTCAGATGTTATCAACAGCAAAAATGATACTAGGTATGTTGATTCCAAATTGGTTCTGTCGAGATTGGCTGCAGCCTTACCCTCTCCCCTGTCTTTGCCTAAAAAAGGAGCTATATGACACAGTTTGCTCGACATGGGACAGGCAAAAGTGTAGAGCACTCATACATTCTGCATTCGTCTGTCTCCACTGCTTGTTCACACCCCTTCCTATTCACATTTAATGCAATGCTCTTTTACATAGCTACACTCCAAAAATGCATACATACAAATGATCAAACACACAGGTTTTACAGTTTTAACTCATTCTTCGTGTAAAGGCCAAACATGAACCAGAGGAATAAGGAGATAAAAGTCGACATCAATGTTTATTAGTAACATCTCTGCATATTAAAATCACTGCAGCATCTTTAATCTATTACACTGGATATTAAGGTACACCTTTACTAAATGTACAGACCAAGCAGAGTCTTGTTGGTAGATCTGCAGGTTTGGTTTGGAAAACCTGGCTAGATCAATGGCTTTTTTACTTACCAAAATGTCAGTAGCAAAGATTCTGAAGGGATGTTCATCTGTGTTTTCTGGGTGTTGATCCAGCTGTGCATTTAACAAAGGATATCTCAAGCATCTAAAACAACTAAAAAGCAAAATACAATATTAAAAATGTCATATTCAAGGAGCATTTGACCACGCGCACTATACACAGAACATTTTTTATACTCAATTATATATTAAAAACTGGTACTCCATTTATTGAATTTGGAAAGATGACATACTGAACCAAGAATCTGCGTCCTGTACATCATTAGAAAAAAGGCGCAAAAATCCCTGTCCTATTTTACTGGACTAGAAGGAGACTCTGGCGTGCCACTCCATACAGAACACTGCATGCATTTGCGCTACTTATGAAGATGATTTCAAGAAATAGCAATGAAAAGCAATAGCTGATGATTCAATTTTACACCTTGCATGCTTTTTTAAGTGTAATAATATGCATTAAACATTTGCCTCAAGATAAACATAGCAATACATACATTCTGAACAGAACAACTATGTTCTAATTGTACACATGGTGCACACCTCCTGCGTGCATGATTTTATTGCTGGAACATCTGTAGTAAGGGAGAATGAAAATCAATGATTCTGAGGCACAACAGTGCATGCAGGCTACCCTAAATAGTGAGCAAATAAAATATACACAGTGAGCAATGAGAGCATCGGGAGAGTGTAGATGGTCTTTAGTCTTTATGGTGGTTGCAAAATTCCTCATTTTCACGCATGCAGTCAATAAGGGGATCTGCTCTAACATTCATGGGGTAAGTCATCTTCTTAAATATAATTAGGTTATCAAGTACTGGATGATATTCCTAGACAAGTGTACAAAGGAAGAAGTCCCACCATCTATCATAGCCGATTCCTTCATTATTTAGAAACATGAGTGAAGTGTGCAAGGTTCGAGGGGATTGTTAAGTGGTTGGACAGACGTTTCCTTAATTATTGCTGTATAGGGTTTTTTTTTTACACAATTGTCTTATTGTGTGTTCGATTAGGTCAAAAACTTGAATACAACAAAAGAAGATGGGCGGATTTAAGGTTAGAAGTGTAAAATATGGAGTTATTTCACCCATGAATCTGACATTTTGAACATCAGGGAGAGTGGGCTAAATCAAATGTTGCTATTAAATAACAAACACAATGTATATTTTGATCATGAGTATAAGTTCAATCTTATAAGGATACTCACATTGATATTGTGGTGGATATTTTACAATCACAGCCTATTCCTGAACATGAAATATGCACTGAAACAGTATTATTTTGTAAAGATACTGTAGAGGAAATATTTTTAAAACTTCATATGTACTGAAGAGACATATCTAGAGAGGTCTGTTAAGCTTCTGTGTGACAAATCAGAATTAAGAAATTCCCTACATGCTTTTATAAACTCCAAAAGGGGTAACAATATCATTATTCTGAGCAGTACTAACTCTTCCCCAACAGTCCGACTGGTAGCAAATGCTCAACTAAGTATGTTAAAATACATCTGTTCCCCCTCAGAATTGGCAATCTAAGAATACAGAGATGCAGACAGAGCCTTTACAAACAATGGCAAGTCGCATGGTGGTCACAAATTAAAAATGTACCAATTTGCTTGACACAATATCTTTCACATTCTACACAAATAATCTGAATCCAAAAAACTGCATGACTATCGTACATAGAATTGCTTTTATCCCTGCCACTTTGCAAGATTTGGGATACAGCACTGGCTGAAAACCTGTTGCTAATGAAAACAAGTCTAAAGCTTGCCCTTGAGTACCAACAAGAATTTCGAGCACACTAATAATAGTGGCCAAGCGGAATATAGCGCGTATGTAGAGGTCTGACCTGTGCCGGAGTTTGTGACACTGGAAGAGAGATTTGGATTGGTGTATGCTGGTTAAGAGGATGGTTTACATAGGAAGGGGCTGTCCGTCCAGGTGGACCTAAATAGGGGGAAAGTGGAATGCATACTGGGTGGAACTATGTGAACCTATTTCGGATGTGTCTCTTGATATTATATCATGGGAGGGACCTTGATTAAGTTACGACATTGTACGTTTTTGCAATGTCGAACAGTTATCAATGTGTGCTTGTGTCTTCGCATTGTGAATCCAAACATCACCTGTCATCGTATGACTTTTTGTTTTATTTTTCAATAAAAAGATATGTTAAATAAAACAATTTCAAGCACACTAAACCATGCTACAAACTGGCAGGCATGAAAAATTAAACAAGGCTTAATTTAACTATGTCGCCAGTCTTTCTATGGTGAAAATAAAACAATAAATGGCGCATCTTCTCTAAAAGATGAAGATCAATATATAAAAGCACTATCGAAAAAGCCTGAAAAAAGCTTAAGGAAATTCTTTAGACAACAACAAAATAGTAGTGCCACAATCACTAAAGTTACAACAAAGAGAGTTGTAGGAAAAAATAATAGTATTCATATAAATGGATCTTGCATAAGTAGAGTCATAGTACAAAAAGTATCAAGGAATGCAAAGTTTAAATTTATTCAGACCATGATTCTCCACAGGGCCTATCTTACCCCTCATAAATTAGACAAAATGTTCCCACAGATGCAGCATCACTGCCCGAGATGCCTATTGGAAGGAGCAGACCTGCTACACATGATATGGGCATGTCCACGAATACGAGGGTTTTGGGATACTGTCAGGCACATAATCAGTATGGTCGCACATCGCGAGGCACAAAATACCGTAGAGGGATGTATATTAGGCCTACACAAACATGTGTCCAAGCATAAAGTACAATACCATTTCGTAGACCTGGCGCTCATTTTAGTGGTATGTGCCATCACTATGCGCTGGAAGTCACGGAGGCCCCCTACTGTACACGCCTGGCATAGTGAGCTGCTGTGTTGGGGCAGTGCAGAGAGTCCTGCCTTGCATCGAGAGGACCCCAATAACACTGGAATGGGATGTTATGCTAGATGCCCTCAAAGCAGTGGACATTAACCAGTATAATACCCCTGACTGAACACAATAGACTGTGTAATGAGAAGACCATTTCCCGAGCTCCAAGTACCGTGATGTGGTTTTGTTTTAAAATGCATAGTTTTTCCAAGAGCGTCAAATATTAGATACGTTGTACCTATGGCATATTTAAACATGCATAGGACTGTTGGGGTGGAGGGTGTTGGGGAGTGGTTTGGAATATTGTTCATGTTAGCAGTCACAGACGAGAAAGCTGATTTGGGGTAGGGATAAAGCAGGAGATGCACCAGCTATGGGCTCCGCCATTGAATACGCTAGATTGATAGAGATGGAAATATATAAGTGTTTTATTCCCTAGCAGCCAATTTATGTCTGATATAGGTCCTGGATATCACAGAAAACTGTGACATGTCTTGTAGCACATATACTATGAATATGGACAATATGAATATATTGCATCAAAAATAAGATGTATGTTTTAAAAACAATAAAATTATGTCATAGTACAAATAACTGTTTAAAAAACAACATACAATCCTAAGGCTGTGTCTAACAATAACAACTTTATTAGATAAAAAAGACCCCAAAGACATCACTATTAAATCAGAAACCTTGATCATTCTTTGCCTTTTGTTTAGGAATCAAATGGTGAAAGGTCATTAAAAGGATCATGCACCACCAATAAAGTCTTCTCATCTAATCAATCAAATCACAGAGAAAAAACAAGCCCTCGTTGCTTTTTCTGTTGCAAGTGGTAATACTAGCCTTGTAGTCAACAGTGAAGATCAGTCTCTAACCTTTACCTCTAGGACACAAACAAATAATATTAGTTTAAGTTCAAATGCTTATACCTTTATTCCAACTCTTTATGCTTTCAGAGGGAATAAGAATGCAGGAATTGCCCCTACTTCTGTATTGACTGAAAAGTAGATAACAGATAATAAACAACAATAATTCTTTATTCTTCACCCCATTTATAGATCTAGACGGAATCATGATATGTTACCGAGGTTCCTTATTTAAACTGTCAAAATAATTGCAATCTTAAGCTCACGTTTCAGCTATGAACATCTTGGATGTCACATTTACTAGCTGAGGAAAAGGGGATGCTACCTCAACTGCACCCAACAGAATCCATCAAAGTAACTTTAAGCGGGTGCAATTGATTTTACCACACTGCAATACATTAAAAATAAATCTGCTCTGGATAAAACTCAGGTAATTCATGGTCATCACTTAAAAGCTACTGAATTATTGCACTGAAACACCTGGGTAGAGGTAAACAATAGGTGATAGATCCAGGGTGACAGATAAAATCATGAACAATTAAGGCCTCAAACAAGGTTGTGTATTGGCACTGCTTCTTTTTGGCTTTTACCCAGCTGATCTACAAAGATCACTTAAGAAAATAGGAGAAACTCCCTCTAATTTTGGGAGCAGGGACGTAGATTCATAGTCTTCAGCATGCAGATGATATTGCACCGCAGAGCCTAAAACATTAATTGCAGCTTTAGATTAAAATTAATCTGTTTGTAAACGTTAGTGAAGCTTAAATGTCAGTCTTTGGGAAAATATAACAATCCTTCAAAGGGAAACTGGGAGATCAAGACTTGATGTGAAACTATTCTATCATTATTTAGATGTTTATCACAATGATGCAACTAGTAATAAGGCACATTTGGATCAAGTGGGTGGGAAGACCAAATATTTCGCTTTTGCCTTTAAAACATTTCACCTGCTCACACTCCATCATGCCAATAATAAAAATAATTCAATTTAGATAGGTTTCCTCCTTATATTTTAGGTTGGAATCCTTTTTAGGCAACATAGGCCATGGGCAGAAATAAGCACTGGGTATTAAATGAAGATAGTTTTTCCCATTAACAAAGCTACACCACTTGCACAGTTGTGTTTGAAGTTTGGTTTTATTAAACCTTCGTCATACCTTGATGCCCCTTATATGAAATACTGTTTTAATTTACTAAAATAATTCTTATTTGGGTCCATCACATTTCACAATAGCTTAAGGATCAAACCTCATGGAAAATTCACTGTGAAACTCTTCAGGACAAATTATTACAGGGTTCTCATTGAATAGTTTCAAATTTTCTAGCCTAAAAATCTGGTATTAGGAAGTAGAGCAATTGGTCTTCTACCATGGTTTCTGAAGCAACTGTAATGTTTACAAATATATATTTCAACAGAACAATACTGGTTACACTGCACATTTCCAGTATGCATGCAGTCGCAGCCCTCCATGGCTGTGATGAAAGGATGTCTTACCCACGTCTCCTCTGATTCAAACCATGTGCTCCAATATTTCTGCATGTTTTTGTAGACAACCCCAGTCTTCATAAATAGGTTTCTACAGAATCCTGTCGTAGTTTAACTCTGCCTTCTGTTTTGCCTAATTCTGTGCTTCTGCTCCCATCCACTACCTGGCTACATCTTGCTTTGCTAACACACGCCCTAGGCCTAGAATCCTGGTCATGTGCCTACTCACCTAGGAGATTGTCTATGTGCTCAATAACACTATTTTAGGGGTGAGGACCAGAGTACTTTCCACACACTGCTGATAAAGTTGTTTTGGGTTTGATTAACAAGGACAACCCTATCTGCCCGCGTGAACCAGGGTAGGCATGTATTAATAATGCTCTGTGGGACTCGCTCAAAAGTGGCACCTTCTTATGGGTCTTAGAAAGAACCCAGAGTTACTCAGACTTATTCATTGGACAAAAAATAATTACAAAAAGAAAACAAACCACAAAACGGACGTATAGTTTGCGTCTTGTAATGTTTTGACTCCAATCAAGTGTAACAATCAACAAAATCAGTGATCATATTGCAGACGACGCAGTGCTCCTCTGCCTCCAAATAGGGCCCTGTGAGATACAGCTGTGCCCCGACAGCTGTTTTCCTGTGCATTAAATCATTTTTATTGATAAGTACTAAGGAATTATCCTACATTTCTGATGTGTTCACCACAATGATACAAGGTGCTTAAAAATCTTTAGAGCGGAATCCTGTTTAAATTTAAATACAATGAACATCAACTAGCAGTAAACACTCCATTAGAAAAATAAGAAGTGTAGAAACATTAAATACATTTCGAAGTACAATAATAATGAAGTCCATGCTGCTCTACAAGAGATCTAATACTAACAAATCAACGTCCCTCCTGATTTTTCTCAAGTGAGGAAATCAATCCCAAGCAATTTTCTACAGTGTTTTTTACAACATCCTTTTTAATTTATATGAATTGCACTTTTTGACACAACATACAAAGATCTACAAATTAACATGTTGCACTGCAAACTACAAATGACCGATTCATCCCAAACCCACTATGTTTGATATCTCGGAACGCTGCTGGCATAAAAAGATTAATTGAGTAAGCCTGACTGGCCAGAAATTATTAAAGACATCGATGTGGTTTGATGTCAAGAGACTTGGTCTCAGGAGGATCTATTCATTGATAAATTTCAATCCTTTTATTTACCAGCTTCCCCATCTACTTCAGGTCGGGCTAATGGAGGTTTGGGGATATTAGTTTTCCTAAAGAAAGGGCTCTTGAAAGCAGAGAAGTTATGGGGTTCATCCTGCTCTCAATTCTTGTGTCTTGAAATCCCAGGTTTATTGGATACACTTTGATCAATTTTTATTTAATTATTTTGTAAATCACCCTATTAATTTGGTAAAGGCGTTAGATATGTTTGTGTCAGAATATCTTCTAAGTCACCCAGACAGAGAGACAATTCTACGGGTGGGCAACTTTAATTTCATAGCTTGCGCTACTGGGAATAAGCGGGTGTGTGGGGTTTCAGACAGATCCAACGTAAACTTGACCCACTTTGTACACACCCTGTATTGGAACACCCTGAATCAAAGCATCATGAAGTTTAACCTCCATTGTAGCGCTGATTTGCTAAAGTAAAAGGACCCTCCTGTCCCACTTTCACGGTCAAAGTTCCATAACTGATTTTATGTTTTTATTTCCAACTCATATAGCCACATATGTTCTTGACTCCTACGCAATTACCTCAATTTTGAGTGACCACAACCCTATTGTCCTAGTCCTTTCAGGTCCTACTATTAAACCAACATGGACTAATTGTCCCACTGAATTAAAATATAGAGTAAATAAGAACATCCATTCAAAATGGGCCAAAATTGACTTGATTTCCCAGAGCTACTAGGATAGCACGGTCTGCTTGGCAGAGGGCACTACCACTGTTCATATGGTTCAGAGCTTTGAGGCCATTTGTAGTCAAGCTGCAAATCAATTAATTTATAATCCAGGTTAAGCCCAAAGAGCCTCGTTCTTTTAAATGGTTCTCCTCAAACTGTACAGCAGCTTCAAAACAGCTCAACGAGGCCCTCAAGGATTCCCCATGTAATGCTGCCCAAATCAAATTGCTTAGGATTGCTGCAAGGAAGCAGGAAGTGAGGGATCAGGCCTGGGATGACTTACTAATTACACTATCATTACATGAGTCAAAGGCTTTTTGGGAAGTCATCAATAGGCCTTACCTTAGTGACAATAATCCCCCCGCAGACTCAATGCCATATTCCAGCCACTGAATGGCTTCACCATTTTTCAGGAAATCTTTTGTAACACCTGCTTCATTCAAGAAAAGCCACGGGTTAATCCATCTCTGGATGAAGTGCTAGCACTGAGCAGTGCCATTACTGTTGACATGACAATGAAAGTCATTTCTAAATACTCCCCAAACAAAGCCACAGGGCCTGATGGGGTATCAATTGACATTTGTTTTTAAACAAAACTCTGATTTTTGGTCACCACTTTAAAAAACAAAATGTCGTTTTAAGCCAGTTCTCTTCTTCCTGAAGGGACTCTACCATAGTCCCCATTTTAAAAAGGGAAACAGAAATGAACCTACTTGCTATAGGCCCATTTCCCTATAGGATTCCTACGCTAAAATCTTGGGGAAGGTAATCTTAATCTCCTCAAGGAATGGGCTAGTGATACCACGTTTTTTTGGAGGTTCAATTTAGCTTCTGCCCTGGATTTGGAACCATGGAACAATCCCTTAAAAATCTTATGATAAATATCTGCAAGCCAAGGGCTGGGCAATTCATATGGCTTTCATGGATCTGGTCAACACTTTTGACCTGGTTGACAGGGAGAAGCTTTGGACACTGAGGGGGAAAGCTGGAGCAAACGCAGCATTAATCGACCTTTTGATCAGACTGCATGAGGAGACTAAGACAAAGGTTCTATATGACACCAACGGAGATTGTACCCCTTTCTTTTTTCAAATAAAGGTGTCAGAGAGGGTTGCATTTTGGCACCCTTGCTCTTTTACATAAATGCCCTAGAGAAGGAAATGATACGAAGAGGCAAAGATCTCCCACGGATTGGGGACCGCATCGTCCTTGTGCTTCTTTACACAGATGTTGCGGTCCTTTTAGCCCACACAGTGAATGGGCTTTAGCTGCTATTGGACATTTTTAACGACTTCATGAGGGATTTAAACCTGAAAATTAACCATGCGAAGTGTTATACCATGATTTGCGGGCCTAAAACGACCCCTTTTCGCCTTCACAACGTCATAGGGACTCCTATTACTAGAGTCCAGAACTTTCACTATCTCAGGATAATGATCTTTTCTGATTTAAAATGAGAAAAACCTCTGACACCGAGAGTAGGCAAGATGGAGGGGACAATAGAGGCTATATTCCGCTTTTCAAAGAAATTAGGTCATAAACCGAATCAGTAGTAAACCGCCCTGTATAAAACTAAATGTGTCCCTTTGGGAACCGACGGGGTAGGAGTGTGAGGTTATAACTCACCAGGTAATTTACAAACAATTGATAATAAGTTTCTCTGTAGGCTGTTGGCTTCACCACGGAGTACAGCAAGTTTAATTACCCATTTGAAATCTGGCCTCCCTTTTCCTGAAGACTTAGTCTTAGCCGCCCCTCTGCTTCTGTGGGCGAAAGTCTGGACTCCCCCATCTTGCTCATTTTCCAAAGAGATCTTGGCGGATTGCCTAAAACTAGAACAAACAAACTCCATTCCCTGGCCCTATGTTAAAAAAATCTTTCTCTGACCTATTACTTCCTCACTTTCTTTTCTCTCCAAACGATCTTACTGTTAGCATAAAAGGTAGCGCAAAAGACGAGAAAAAAAACTACATTTAACTAACTTAGAACCCAGATGAGACTTCGCAATCAACAATCTTCAGTTACAGTATCAGGTTATCTAGGTTTTAATCAAGAGGTGGGGGTTGAATGCTATCTCATTTGGGCTACGAACACAGAACATAAGTTTTACCTTACCAGTTTTAGGGTAGTTATGGTTCACTTCCTAGTAGTGCACCCCCAACAGGGATCATGGTTCTACAGTTTACCACCCTGTCCCTGTGATGGCACCTCAAAACAAACACTTGCCCACTTCCTGTTTTTTTGTGGTTTTTACATCCAACCTAGAAAGTTTTTTTACGACCCATCTTGCAGTCTTTTGGTGTCAGATCTCATAAAACTTGTTTGTCTAGCCTGTTATGCCTAGAGTCAGAATTGTGCTATCTTGCTATCATTACTTTTATTTGCGGTGCCTTAAAAATCAGGAAAACCCTAACTTAAAAAGTTTCATTATTAATTGCAACATTTACATTTCATACGAATATTGCAGTTGCACTTTGAGTATTGACTATTTTAACTTTGTAATACTTTTTATGATTGATTTTTACTCTTAAGGGCTTTTACTTTGTTGCTGTTCTTCTAAACAAGCTTTTGCCTATGTGGTAGGTTTTTATTATTATGGATTTTTGCAGACCTGAGTAATTTCGATTGATAAAATATCTGATAGTCGTCAAGACATCCTGGGCAACTTGGCGGATCTCTTATGTGTCCTCTTTTATGGACAAGCTGGAAGTTTTTGTTTCCTTGGTCTTGTCTTTACCACATGCCCATTTATTAGTAACATATGTAGTATAACGGGTGTAACTTATTCCATACATTTTACACTGTGATCTTCATTTATATTGTTTTACATTTTTATCCTGTGTACATTTATGGTTCGTTTGAGCCGAAATAAAGATGGATGACAGACTGCCTGCCTGGTGTGTGCTCATTGTCTAGAAGTCTTGCTTATTCAACCTGCACAGACACATGTCCATTTTAACTCTCATCAGGATTTTACAATTACTACACATTCTGCAAGAATGGGTGTTGGAGCTTCACTAACAAACAATATCCTTATATAACAATTTGTCGGCATTATTATAGCCACTGCTTCATTTAAGTATTTCTACTAAACTAGAAAGGTTTAATTAAGGAATGCAATCATAAAATATGGATGATGTATGGGACTCTTCATTCTAGCAGGAGGTCCTACTTTGCAGTAACCCGAGACCTAAGATGACCTGCATCCTTGCTGATGTGGTGGCAGCCAATCAGATCGCAATACGAGATAGGTCGGCCCTTGGATCCTCTGCAACGTGAAATATACAAGTATGTTTATCCTTAGTTGCTCAAAAACTACTTAGCCGATTTACAAAAAAATCAGTCTTTTGTATCAAGATCTTGCTTTCTGCCAGATTTGCTGTAAATCCGTTCTGCTCTTTGGGCTGTAGCTGTGTATAAAGTTCCTACGGAAAAAATTGTATTGGAACCCCCCTTTTTCCCAACATCTACTTGACAGATAACCTCAAAATTTTCCATGAACGAACTAGGCAAAAATAAGCACTTGTTTGGAAAGTTTTGTGATGATTTGTTAAATGCCAAAGTTTTTAGCACTACACAATTACACACTAGACTAGGGAAAAGGAAGGGAAGAGAAAAGGGAAGAGAAGAGGGGGGAAGAGAAGGGAAGAGGGGGGAAGAGAAGGGAAGAAAGAGGGAAGGAAGAGGGGGGGAAGAGGGAGGAAGAGGGGGGAAGAGGGGGGAAGAGGAGGGAAGAGGAGGGAAGAGAAGGGAGGAAGAGGGAAGGAAGAGGGAAGGAAGAGAGGGGAAGAGGGAAGGAAGAGGGAAGAAGAGGGGGGAAGAGAAGGGAAGAGAAGGGAAGAGAAGGGAAGAGAAGGGAAGAGGAGGGAAGAGGAGGAAAATGGATGGATGGATGGATGGATGGATCCAATAAGGAGAAAGGTTGCACTCCGATCTTGAGAATATTTAATTTAATTGAGAAAAAAGTGCTTGCCTCAGGAACACATTTTGGCTGCTCACTCAGCCTTTGTCAATCTAAAGAGCTTCATTTCATTCACAGTTTAAATATGTGCCACATGTGTGCAATCACATAGACATAAACAAGATACTAACTTCTTTAAGCCTTAAATCACAAGGTTAATTGTTCACTGTTTGCAAACACATATTAGAAATGAAAAATAAAACCATTTAAAAGCTCAACAGCAGTTCTTGCAGTTTAAAGTTCAGTAGTGGAAATTACTAATAACTTATAATTTCAGATATTATGGTACCCATAGTCCTCGAGATTGTCACAAAAAGTACATTTCATCTTTCAACATGTGGCTCCATGAAGAGTGCTATTCGACCCAATTCCTGAGTGATATCAGTTAATTGTGCAGTCTCTGCATTTCAGAAACGTACAATCCTTGGTTCCCAAAATACTTCTTATTTACCGCTGGTCTCAAATGATCCACAAATAGCTGCCAGAACGCTGTAAATCACAATCAAGTGCTGTTGTCAGTACCAAGTCTCTCGATCTCACTGCTCAGCTTATAGCCTTCAGCAGTGCCCGGCCGAAAACAGCATTAACCCCACGGGCTAAGCCATGCGTGCCATTATCATGCACGCAGAACACAGTTTGCCTCAACCACGCATATGTCTTAACCTCGCACACGCGTGGTTAAGTAAGTCAGAGGATGGGCAGGGAGAGGAACAGGAAGGATAGGGAGAGGAAGGACCGGGATGCGGCTTAATAAGTAGAGCTGGGACGGGGGGTAGTTTTCAGGGGGGTAGTTTTAGGGCTCAGGGTGGGGGGGGGGGGAAGGGGCAGTTTTCAGTCTGGGGACTATTCTAAGGCAGAGAGCGGAGGGCTGGGGTCGGGGTTGTTTTTTGACCTAGGGGCTGTTTTAGGGTGTCAAGGCGGGGGCAGGTCGTTTTCTGGGCTGGGGGACGTTTTACGGCTCAGGACGGGGGGCAAGGTAGTTTTTGGGATTGGAGCGGTTTTAGGGCTCAGGTCAGGGGGATGTTTTTTTTTTTTTAATTGAATTTTTCAATAAACATACATAATGGTCGTCTCATTCAGGACAGTTTCCACAGAAATAGTACATTGTGAGGATCTAAACATCATGTCACCCAAGATTACACAGTGGGGTGGTCATCCACACATTGATAGTACATATACAATGCAATGGTCAACTAAGCAGGTCTCTTGGAGTAAGTTAGGATTATCACGCAGGTAAGCCGTAAAGGACTCCCAAATATCTGATGGCTTCGACTTATTCGACAGTTCTTCAGCATATAATATAAAATTGTCTCTACAGTATGTGGCATCTTGCAACCAATTCGCCAACGTGGGAGCTAGTTTACTGTCCCAGTACATAAACACCCTACGTTTTGCCAAGAGTAACAATATAGCAGTCAGCTTCTTCTTCTTTGAGTTCATTGGTATATTCAGCCCCAATAAACACAACTGCGGTGTACACTCCAATGTGCAGGTGGATAACACACCCAAATGATGAGTTACAAGCTCCCATTATTCCCTTATCCTATCACAATACCATGCTAGGTGTACGAAGTCCGCACGGTCCACCCCACATCTCCTACACCGCGCATCATCCCGCAACCCATATTTATGTAATTTTGTCGGCGTGTAGTAGGCTTGATGGATATATTTGTAGTGGATAATACGGAGATTACCGTTGGGTGTAAGGAGCGTGATTAGCGCACAACATGCTTCCCAATCTGCATCTGTCAGCGGTGAGTCTAATAGTGTGTTCCATTTATCCAGGGCCTTATGTGTCTGCGTTCCAATTTCGCCTTGAACTAGCTTGTATAGTCTTGATATTATGTTTGTATGCGTGGGTGTGTCTATTAACATTTGCAGTGACTTCAGTATGGGGGGTTCTGCTGGGAATGTAGGATACAGCTCTTTTATAGCTGCCCTCAGTCTGTGATAGATAAATCTGAATAGTAATGTTTGATTGCTAATATACGATAAGTCCTCTAAAGAGATAAAACAGCCATCTTGATATAGATCACCCATCTGTGTAATCCCTATTTCTTCAAGGATCCTCATACTATTCTTTTCCTTCGTTACTGACAGTGTAGGGTGATGTGCTAGAGGCAGGCCCGGGGCATACATCGGGGTTTTGCCCGCTTTTTGGCTTATGCTACGCCATGCTTCCGATGTCGTCCTCACTGTGTTTATTTCCTGCGGTGATAGGTGTTGCCGGGTGTGTGTGACTATGCTAGTCAGTGGTATTGGGTCTGCGTCCCCCTTCTCCACCGCTAAGTGTGGCAAATATCTCACCGGGTGGTACCAATAATGTGCGTATTGTGCTTGGGCACATAAATAGTATAAATAAATATCCGGGACTTCAAAGCCGCCTGATTCATACGGTAGGGACATGATACTAAGACCAATGCAGGCCCTTTTCCCGGCCCATTTCAGTCTGCTGAAATTAGATCGTATCCGTCGAAATATGGGGGGAGGTGGCCTTATCGGTATATTAATGAAGAGATATAGTAGCTTGGGCAGCAGTATCATCTTTATTAGTGATATTCTGTCCGCTAGGGACAAAGGTAGTGCGATCCATCTCGTTATTTGTGTTTCTATGCGATCTATTGTGACTCCGTAATTGTGTCTCAGCACCACTTCCGCATCCCGATGTATCCAGATCCCTAGATATTTGATAGGGCCATCATGCCAAACAAGGGGAAACTCCAATTGTGGTGCTTTAGTGTTTACCGTTAGTGGCATTACCGCTGACTTGCTCCAGTTAATTAGTAAACCTGAAATACGACCATATTTTGTATATTCCCTCAGTATTGGCGATAGGGTTTCTTCCGGGTCGCGCAGGTATAGCACCATGTCATCTGCATATAGTGATATGATAATGGGTCTCTGACTGAATCGCAAAGCTGCATGCGCATATTTCTGACGTATTTTACACGCTAATGGCTCCAATGCGATGGCAAAATGTATGGGAGACAGCGGGCAGCCCTGTCTAGTACCACGCTGTATGTCCAGTGGGTCTGATATATGCATATTTACTTTGACCCGGGCAGTCGGTTTGCTATAGAGCAGAGCGATCCCGTCTATGAGTTTGGGTGTTAGCCCTATTGCTCTTAATATTGCAAAAAGATACACCCATTCAACTGAGTCAAGGGCCTTGGCTGCGTCGAGGAGCACCGCCACCGCCTGCATCTTCGGATTTAACTGATGCAGTAGTGCAAATATAGTGCGGAGGTTATGAGCAGTGGAACGCGCTGGTATAAAGCCGGATTGGTCAGGCAGAATTATCCTAGGCATGAGTGGTTGCAGTCTCATGGCGATAATTGTGGCTAGTATTTTTGCGTCTGTGTTTATCAGTGATAGGGGTCGGTATGATTCCGCCTTGTCTGGTTTTAATAGGGCCACAATGAGCACTTCGCGCAGCGTAGGAGGGAGGAGCTTAGTTTGATAGGCTTCACCGTACATTTCCAGCAGCGGTGGAATCAATAAGTCTGGGAATGCTTTGTAAAATTCCGCGGAGTACCCATCAGGTCCCGGCGATTTACCGTTAGGTAGCGATTTGATTGCTGATAATACATCCTCCTCCGATATGGGCTTAGCAAGGTATTCACGATGTGTATCAGATAACCATACCAAGGCAATGTCTTCTATATATTCTAAAATATCATCCGCTTGTGCTGTGGTCTGAGATTTATAAAAATCCCGGTATGTGTCTACAAGCAAGTGAAGTATACCCCGAGTGTCATAATGCAAATGCCCACTGTTGTCCTCTATCTGGGTTACCGTATGGTTCCTGCGTTCCGCACGCACCTTATGGGCTAGCGTCCGTCCCGGTCTGCCTCCTTCGCCCAACCTGCGTGCAACCTGGCGTCGGGAGATGTATTTTATTTCTTCCTCCGCCAATGCATTATATCTATTTACTTCCTCCCGTATATCACTAAGGGTGCTAGTGCTGTGAGACGCATCATACTCTGTTTCTAAGCCCCTTATGCGATCCTCACTTATCTTCAGCTGTGTTCTTATATCCTTCAGGATACCGGCATTCGTGCTTATGCAAATACCTCTCAGTGTGGCCTTAAAGGGCTCCCACAGAGTACCAGCACGGTCTACTGATTTTGCATTTTCGGCAAAGTAGTCTTTAATCGCTTTTTGTATTGTGTCTTTATATAGGGGGTCAAGGAGCGCCTTCGCATTAAATCGCCATATAAATGGAGGGGGTACGCAAGTCGGAATTTGTAATGTTAGTAGGACGGGCTTGTGGTCAGAGAGTGTTTTTGGGAGATGCGTTATATCTACAGCCCACGTGGATGCATTCCTCGTGATCAGCCAGTAGTCCAATCTCGACCAGCTATTGTTTTCAGTGGAAGAGTGGGTACTATCTTGAGTCAGCGGATTCCGGACACGCCCGATATCCAGCATTCCGAATTCCTCCATGCCCTTCTGAATGGCGGAAGCAGCCCTTATGTGTCGCTCCGTAGTATTCTGGGATAAGTCCAATTTAGCATCCAGCGCAACATTTATATCCCCACCCCACATTAAGTCCATATCTGGCAATGCACGTATGTGTGCCCAGAGTTGCGCATAAAAGACAGGGTCATCAGTGTTCGGCCCATATACATTGATGATACCAATTTTGGATCCTCTCAAGACTCCTGTGACTATGACATATCTACCATTTGGGTCAATTATTGATTGATGTAACTGAAAATGTGTCCCTTTACGTACTATTGTAGTAACTCCCCTTGCATAGGAAGAATATGTCGCAGATATCACTACGTCCGCCCATTTTTTCCCTAGGGTATCGGCTCTACTTTTAATTAGATGCGTTTCTTGGAGCAACGCAGTGTCAATGCGGTGTCTATCGAGGTAAGCAAACACTTACCTAATTTTCTTCGGGTTATTTAGGCCCCTGACGTTCCACGTTAGGCTCTGCAGAGGCGTTGCTTTAGCCTTCGTGCTCGTGCTAGACATTGTCATGTGTCCTCAGTGAGTTGCCAGCGTGTGCTCTATTCTGCAGCAATTTGTGCCTGTGTGTATTCTCCAGGGTGACTATGCACATTTGTGCGTGTATTTGTGGTGTCCTGTTATGTTTATGACCAACAGTAAAACAAATTCCCTCCCGGATCCCCCCCCCACCCACTTCACCACCCCAATCATGGCAAAGACATATTCCCCTAACCTCTTCCATCAAACCCACCCTATAGTTCGTTTCCCAATATAAACACGTTCAAAAGGCAAAAATGTGTTATACACAGGGGGGACGGTCGCCACCAGCAAACTACCCCATCCGGTGAATGGATGGGGGATCACGCCACTACCCCCTAATCAGTTAGACATCCTAGTATTCCTTGGAACCACCGAGCTCTGAAATTTAAGTAAACCTTTCTAATAAGGTACAACCAGGATTATACTGTATCTAGCCCTACATGAAGAGTCCCAGCGTTTCACTTACATATCCTTTAGTAGGCAAGAGGGCGTTCTGCCCATCCTACCGAGGGAGTTTCAAGTTCATGTGGCCCCTCCCGTCATTCTACATCTGACGTTTGATCTTGCTCTGTGTCAGCCACTTTCTGGGACTTACGACGCTTGGCCTGGGGGTGTTTGAGCTGTAAATATCTGACTGCTTCCTTAGGGACACTGAATATTACGCTCTTGCCATCTTCCGTGATTTTCAGACGCGCTGGGTACAGCATGGCATATGGAATGTTCTTGTCTCTTAACTGTTTCTTGACCTCCAGGAATTTCTTGCGAGCCTCTTGTACTTGAGAAGTAAAGTCCGGGTATATTGAGATATTCATTCCCTCAGTTTAGTGTGCCTATCTCTCGTGCTTTACGAAGGGCTGCGTCTCTGTCTCTATAACTGAGTACCTTTGCTATTATAGGACGGGGTCTTGCTCCAGGTATCGGCGGAGGTGCCAGAGATCTGTGAGCTCTTTCTATAATGAATACCTCCGAGAAGATCTCTCTGCCCAGTAGAGTGGTTAGAAGCGTCTCAATGTAACTCTCCATATTTCCTGTTCGTGTCGATTCCGCCACACCCATTATCCGCAGATTACTTCGACGCGAGCGAGCCTTCAAGTCCTCTGTCTTTATCAGGAGCGACTGTATGACCTTGTCAGCTTTAGCCTGTTTCTGCTCGACCTGGTTGTGCGAATCTTCTACCTCTGATATGCGGCGTTCCGCCACATCTAGTCGCTCTGTATGTTTGTCCAGCCTTTCTGACATCCTGTCAACAGGATATGTTAGGGTGTCTATTTTCCCATCGATGTTGGACAGGGTTGCTTGTATGGTGGTAAACATTGCTTGAAAATCCCGAGAAAGAGCCCGTCGTGGTATTGCCAGCGGGGTTCGAGTCGTGTGACTCATTGCTCGTATCCCCAGGCTTTCGACGCTGGTCAAATTGCAACTTGGGTTGATTTCTGTCCAGTTTCCCCATCGCAGCTCCCAAGTCGACACAGCACAGGCAGTGGATGGCAAAGTTTCTGTGTTATGGGCCCAGAATATCAGTAGATCCCAATGTTCAGGTCGCCGCAAACATATCGGGGGCCTCTCTCCCACATCACGATCCAGGGGTGGCGCGGCCCCCTCTCAGCAAGTTGCACCACTTCGAGTTTGCGGCGTCTGTATTAGGCCACACCTGGGCGCACAAGTTGGAGAACCGTTTCGCACACAGCTGCGCCAGCCAGGGTATCACTGCTATCGCTAGGACAGGCCACTTCTAGTTGTGCAGGGGGGCCCCCCGAATGCGGCACTGAGCAGAGCCTCGTGGCGATTCGCGCTGCTGGAGATACACGCAGCGGCTCTCGCCGCATATCCCGCAGATTCCCGCACAGCACCAATCCCGCGTCTCGCTCTCCAAGCAGATTCTCTTTGTTGCCTCTTCGCGCACTCTCAGCTTGTGACACAGGCAGCCAGCCCTACTCCCTTTGCGATATGTCTTAGCCAAGCACATCTGCTGCACGCAGTATTATAACAGTGATACTGCTAACTTTCACCCTCCATGTGCAGTGCCGATATCATCATACCTCCCAAATCAACTTCTCCCTCAGGAAAAATGTCACCAGGTCGTCGCTGCCTCCCTCGTGTCCCTGGGCCGCCACTTACTTTACATGCGTCTCTGTTCCCTGTTAGTGGCACAGTCCGGGCGTTTCAAGGCAGAGGGCCCGCCGCATGTCTCACGCACCACAGGCAGTATTGGATGATGGCCTCCGCTTTCACCGCGTGTCCCAGGCAGGGCAGCTAAGCGCCAGGAGACGCGCCACAGATCGGCGCTGCCGCAAAGGATCCCTCACCATGCCATGCCCCCGAGTCTCAGCCAGGGTCCGCCTATCCACGATGCCGCATCAGGCCCGTAGTCCGCAACCCCGGCTCGGCACACGTTCCCCCGCCAACGTGGGCAGGATGATTGGGCTCTCCGCCGTCGTCCGCGCGCCCCCTGTCGTCCTCCGCCTCGACTTCGTCACAAGGATCAGGCCGCAGCTCCACGGGCTCGCATAGAGAGCGCACCCCGCCGGAAGCAGCGACCGGATCAGCGCCGCCGTCCCGCCGAATCTTCAGCCCTCTCCACTCCGGCTCAGCCTTTCTTAAAAGCAATTAACTCGCCCACAGCTCAGCACAGAGAAGTCAGTGGCATTATTTCTTCCTTGGTTGTAAGGTTGCTCATCGTGGTATGCAGGATAAGTGCAGGATTGTAGCGGGATCGGGAGAGCCTGCTTAGTGCGTGGCCATTTCCTAGCGCGGCAAGCTCCGCCCCCCTGGTCAGGGGGATGGGGTTGGGGTAGTTTTTTTTGGGTGGTTTTGGAGCTCAGGGCGGGGGGCGGAGGACAGGGTAGTTTTTTGGCTTGGGGGCCGTTTTAGGGCTCAGGGTGGTAGGCCAGGGAAGCTTTTTGGGAAGGGGCCAGGGCTTAGGGTGAGGGGGTTAGGGTCGTTGGTAGGGCTGAGGTGGGGTTCATTGCAGGGCTATGGGTCGCTTTTTAGGGCTCAGGGCGGGGGTGTGAGCTTTACCATGCATTGCCTTTACCAATCATGCCTTTACAACGAAATTCGTTGTAAAGGCATGCATGGTAAAGGCATGCATGGTAAAGGTATTCATGGTAAAGGCCATGGTTGAGACAGCGTGGTTTAGGCAAGTATTGTTGAGGCATGCGTTGTTCTATCGTACAACAGTGCCTAGCTCTGAGCTGCCTCAATGTTCAAGAATGTTTGGGCTTATTAAGATAACAATCTTTGCACTGATATTAGCTCCCTCCACCAAAACCACATCTGAATATTTCTCTTTAATTAAAGATCTGATTACAGATGATTACTATAAATGTTCACATGAGGTACTCGACCATCAGGTTTAAACCACATTATTTGTAAGGATATTTGCCGTTCATCTGTATGGTTGTGTCTCCAATCAGAAAGGCTGTATGTCACTACTAGGGCTCCTTTTCTCCTCTTTTTTTTTTTTATTCGGTTAAGACAGTATAGATGCATATTGTAGGATTTGAATGAGCTCAAGAGTCGATGTGAAACCCTACAATACTATTCGAGATTGTTAATGAGACAAATAGTATGAGGTTCCAATGAATTTCTGTTGTCATGCTCTTTAAAGAGGTGTGTCTTCAATGTACGATTGAATTAAATTAGGGTAGGTGCGTTCTGATGTCAATGGTGATTTTGTTTAACATGCTGGATGGGTTGATGAAGAAGTCAGTGACCTTTTCCCTCTTGACCACTGTCTGCTGCCTCCACCCTCTAAAAACACTTTGCTTACAGATACACACACACACTTCCATATATGATACTGTTAACTGTGCTTTTGTTGAAAGAAAAAAAAAAAACAGATGAGGGCTTGGAGCTGGACCCGGACCCATGCACCAACATCCTCCTTGGAAACACACACATGAAAGCTTCACAAGCCACAGATTTTAAGAGTCTGGATAAACTTTAAAAAACACCATCACTGAAAATACCTTTCTGCACCCTTGTCTCCATTCAAATCTACTTTTCGCCTATACACTAACCACTAAAAGATTTATTTAAGAACAGGAGGTAAACGAGGATGCACAACATGACAAACAACTCTTATTACCCAACAAAATGAAAAATAAATCATGAAAACAAAGTGAGAATTTTCCATTATAGCCAATGTTGTCCACACTAAAGTACAACACAGTGCCTAAAGTGACAATGGGCTTGCAATGAATTAATGTGCAACATCTAGCAGGTCAATTTTATGTCACAAGAAAAATGCATATACTTAGCTATTTCAAATACTAATTGATGAATTGTAACATTTCTCCCAACAACAATCATATTCAAATAGGTGGTTATTTTGCCCCACTCAACAAGAATGGAAAATAATGGCATGTGAATCACCATGCAAAGTGATTTTAAACAGAAGTCGGTAGACTCACAATTTTCGCAACTCTGTCTTCAGTTCCTCGCTGCCACATCCCGTCGACACTTTGGTTTGTTTCACAACTTCATCAACAAAAGGCTTAGCAAATTTCACCAAGACGTTACTGCAAAGGCAGAGGCCATGCTTGTCCTCTTTCATTTGGTCTTTGGTGTAGGGCACTGGCAGACTGGAAAGTTGATTCACAAGAGTAGAGAGAGAAAGTCCAACTGAATAAGCTTTCTTATCACCAAGTTTCAGTAGCACTGGAAAAAAGAGCACATTAGAAGTCAGGCTTTCCAAAACGCTACATCTCTTTTAATGTTTGATGTGCATTAATATTACAAAGTCTCCATTTTTTGGGTGATCAAACATTACTTATTGGATGACATTGCTAATGAATTCAAGTTCATAAACTACTATCTAAATCACAATCCAAGTAGCAACTGTAAACCAAATTAATAAAAGTACTTGTCTTCAACAGAAAAACAAAGTTACATTTTTCACTTACACATTACACGTTTACCAGAAATATGATTCTGCAAACATAAAAAGACATCAGACGAAATATTGTAAGTTAATGAAGATAAAAATAACCAGGTCTACTACAAGCTCCAGACACTGGAATAAAAACGTTTATATATTAAATGAATCTGCTAAACTACGTTAGGAAATTCTTGCTACTTGTGAACAGTCAATCATAAAATGCAGGCACAAAAACAGTGTACTTTATGGAAAAAAAAATTACAGTTCAATCTTGGGGAAATGAAGATAGCAAATTACAATGATTTGCAATAAGGGCATGGTATGCCATCCCGCTGTAATCAGCTGTCTCTTTCTGACGCCGCTGCAATCAACTGTCCCTTTCTGGAAGTCGCAAACCGCTCATTTTTTCCTGTAAACAAAATGATATCTTGAGTCTAGTGGACATTTTAAGAGTGCTTCGAGTGATGCGGATCAGTGGATATTACCACAATTTAGCTCACCAGAAAATATTAAGTTCAGATGGTGGGTTGAGTTTACTGTGAGAGAGGCCATGACCACGCAGATTCGATTCTGAGAGAGAGCCTGCACAAAGGACACTTCTTGTGCGAGGAGGCCTCGACCCCCAATGGATCCACTGTTAATGAGATCTATTTAACATGCCCAGCACATAAAAAACAATAAGAGTGGGCATGGTTTTTATCAGAGTTTATAATCACAAAGAAAATGCATGAAGCTTGGCAAAAAATGTCAACAAGTGGACTCTTAAGATTGAGCATATTTATTAAGCTCTCTTCTGTATATAGCTTGACTTTATCTCCAGCTATTCTATCTTTCTGAAATTAATGCTTCAAAATAAATCACTGCAATAGTTGCTAAGGGATTAAGTATATCTAACATCTCCTATGACAGGTATGTGATGCTATCAATTCTACATGCTATTGTGACAAAGGTTTATTATAGGGATTCTGGAACTATATCGACTAGGACAGAAGGGAGCATGCTATACCAGAATTTTAAGAACTCTATTACATATTGGCATAACTACTTAACAAGTCATGGTTAATTTAGAAATTGTTAAAGTAACTGTAAGAATTAGGATATAAATATTCACTTCTCCCTGTGTATGTGCAGAAATGTAGTCCAATTAGTTCTGTCACATAATTGTTATTATGCATAGTTGTTATTTGGCAACATTGAAAATCGCATAAAAAGAAAAAAAAAGCAGCTACACCTTATCCTTAAAGAAATTAAACACTGATAACCTGGAATGAGCTGCTCCTTGCTCATTCCCACTTGAGATCAGGATTGAAGAGCCACACTGTGTTATTCTCCATCCATAAAGGTAAGGAGATACTTGGGAAAGATGACAATTGTCAGTTTTATAGTGCAACAGTGCAGTATCACCATTATCTCAATGTATTGACATTTGAGTGTATTGAGTAACTCAGATTGAAATCCCAATTTTAGAATCTCTCCAGTTCTACAGACTATGTTCAGAAAAGTCACCCATGTTATTTATTAGCTTTCCATTAGTCTGTCCTCATATAACACATTGAAAATCTTTTTGAAAATAGCTGGCATACAGGCGGCAAAAGAAGTTAATCTTTTATGCATGACAGCGGTCTCCAATCTTACATGAATTATGTACAGAAATGTTGCTGATCTTTACCTTAGGAAGTCTTTTTATTATGGAAAATAATGAATTGGCAGACTTATTTTGCTTCTTTTGATATTTTTAAAGTATTTTGGTGGAAAACCTTACATGCCAATAAACACATTTATTAACTAACAAAAACAAAAGGGGACTGAGATGACAAATCTGATAACTGTTTCAGAAAACATACTTGAATACAAATATGTACAGAAAATAGAGAAACACGTTGATGCGCAAACATCCCAGGAATACAGGAAGACCCTTTTTTATTTAAAGATTTGATGTAGATATAAACATTGTAAAGTATTTTGAAAAGGGATACCTGTTTGTAGAGGCTGAATCAAAAGTAAAATGATCTTTGATATGTCTTCCCCAGTGGCATCTTCGATCTGTTCAAGTAATCCCAGTAAAAGCTCTTTCGGGTTACAAATCTAAAAGGAGTACAAATCATGAATATATTTTGTGATCCTGTGTCTAAATTTAAAGACAGACAGTACGCTTCATATAAAGTATGAAAGAGACTTTGATAATTTAGTTCAGCTTAAAGAATATCAACTCATAGGCTTGCATGAACAATTTTAATGGCCACTAGATAAAATGAATAGGATGGTAGATGTTAAGACTAGGCAAGCAAGAGAATTGACTAGACCGGCAAGACAGTGACCTCATGTGCTAGGCTAAGATGTACTGGGTGAAGTTTCAGCTTTATACCCACTGAACCACGTTTTTAAACTGATTTTGTACATATGTACACTGACAGTTCGACCACACTCCTATCAAGTACTTGTTAGGGCAGACGAAGGAAGTTATAATTGTAGCAATGGCTTGGATCGTTCCTTAATTTTCAGAATAGCAATGATAAAGAATATTTTTTTTATAACTGTTAATTGAAATTTTTAAAAAGTAACAAAATCACAGGTCACATTGGTCATTGCTCAAGTATACTTTTTATCTGACTCAACTAAAAGATGCACAGTAAAGAAATCAACACAGAACCAAATATTTTAGGCTCTCCTAGTGCAGAGCTTCATTGTTGCCTAGCCCAGTTCTGCAAAGAGATTAGCAGAACATTTGACTTCCAAGAAGTAAGCAAAACCTTACAACTCAGGCCCTCATCAAAGTTAAATAAGATTTGTAATTTGGAAGAACAATTCATGCACTAGTGTGATTGCTAACAGGTGTGCCATGCACTCCAAGCCGTCCCCGTCTGCAGTATTTTCTTTTGTTTGGTTCAACACAACAGAGCAAGTTGTCCAAGAGCAGAAGAGCCAGTTATACAGAGCAGCGTACATTTAAAACAAAAGACATATACCTCACTGATAAATATTTAGCAAATATTTGGAGGGGCAACATGTCCCATATTGGCAGACAGATTGTCCTGGTCAACAGCATTACTGATTTGGAACTTACATTTATGCTCACTATCAACCTCACTGACTCTATTTTAATGTATAGGTGTCCATTAGCATAGTTTATAAACTCACATCTCAAACATCAATTAAAGGCAGAGGTCAAAATTGATCATTTGTACCCTGTGTTTTGTGCAGCATAAACATTTTGCTATTGTTTAAAAAAAAAATGTTTTAGTATTACTCTCTGAAAGAAAATGCCCAATTGAACTAATTCTTCAATGCTTTTACCCATGTTTACTCTGATCTTAATCTCTATTCTTTTCAGATCATATTTTTCTGTTACAATGATAATTTTTGTATTAATCTGAAAATTAACTACTTATTTATTGAAGGTACTAATGCTTTTTGGTTTTCAAATTAAAAGTTTAACATTGAAAAAAAAACAGAGGGCCAGATTCAGTGTGAGTTAGTGTGGCTTCCTTACTCAAATTGCTTTCTTAGGAGTGGAAAACCACTTTTGTCATGCACAAAGGATTTACTCACACAAAGATATTCTCCAGAGTAAATCTATTTTCACAGGCTAACACTCAGCATCCCAGGGTTAGATTACACTGCGAGTGTATGTGTACATCCCAATTGTAAACATTTGTAGGTGCTTACAAACTTCTTTCCGAACCATTACGATCCTGCTGAAAATTTAAAATGTATTCCTCACCGCAGTATGAGTAAATGCCTCTCCATGAGGGTGGAAGAAAGGGAAATATCCTAAATTAGCCAGGTCTAAGTAAAGGGTTTCAGCACAGGCATAAATATGGTTCCAGTAGAGGAAAAAAAAGGTGGCATTTCACAAAGGCAATGCCATTACCCAGACTTCATTTTACAATATGTACAATAAATCATATTGAACTTCCTTAAGACTAACAGAAACAGGAATTCACAGATGTTTTCCTGAAAGTTTCCTGGAAACTTATACATTTCCCAGGTTTTGAGGTCTACTTTGTGGAACTATTGTGTATTACTAAAGTTAATGAATTTGTACTCATGCGAGGTTGTAGCATTGAGGGTTGAGAGTAGATTTAGACCCTAATTATGATGTCGGTTGGAGTTGCCGTCTAGGTGTGGTAACTGACCGACCATAGGTCTGCAAATTCGAACACCCAATTACAATGCAACTGCACATGGTGCGTCGCAAACTTCCATTTCCCTACAGAAGCTTGTGCAGCAGTCGGAAACTGGCGGCAGCACAGGCTCCTATAGAGAAATGAGTGTTCCTGTAAATCCCTGCACCACATGGTAGGTACCTCACGGTGCCTGCCACATGGTGCAGGGATTTACAGGGGGCACCATAGGGGCCCCCAAAGTTGCTTGCCAGCAGGCTTTCCATGTTGGAAAGCCCGACATGAAAAGCCTGTTGGAAACCAACATCATAGTCCCGATGGCGGAAAAGCCGCCCGTAGGGGATTATGTGTGGACTCCGACTGGTCGACGGACTCCTTGAGCCCGTCAGAAGCCAGTAGGTCTGACCGTCGGTTTAAACTCCGACCGCCTACATAGTAATTAGGTGGCTGGACTTTAAACCTAGGATGTCGGTCGGAGGCTATCCGACCAACATCCTGATGACCCCCATTAGTTACTAAAGACAAATGTATTACAAACCTCAGCCGGATTAGCACAACAGATACCGATAGTGCTGAAAAAGATAAACAGCCCAAAATCAAGCAACTACATTTCAGTTGAGAAAGGTTGTTAGTTAAGCACAAAGCAAGGATCCTGCAATTGCAGCAGTTCGGATTTACCATGTTAGATTGTGATAATGTCCAGAGATATTTGATCATCAGCTTCTACCTCCTCATAAGGCATGTCATCAACATGTACATACCTGCACCATTTGATTTATTATCTTCATGCACTCTTTACGTTTCTCATTGTCTTGTTGGTGGGACTGAAAACATTTAACAACAGGGCTGACAAGATTCCAACCCATGCTTTTGAAGATAACCTGCAAAAGAGCAACCAATTATTAATTATACAATGTGCTGTCACCAAATGCAATAGTGGATGGGAGTATTTACTATGTAGAACAAGGACAAAATATAGATATATTATATATCTCACAAGACGAATAAAAACAACAATAATAAAATCATAAGGAAATGAATACTGCAGATCCCTTACTGCAGACAACATAAAAACGTATTATTCACGATCAGTGGACAGGTGTAATCAAAATGTCTTCAGTTAGGTTAACACCAGCTTTAATCGCTCGTATACTGAGCCAATGTTCTCAGTTTCTGCAAATGTGTGCAATAAAGAGTAGGCTGATTTTCTTTTTTTGAGCGTAATAAAATGATTGGAATTGTACTCAGGCACTGTGGTTTTCTGATGACCAATTTCCACTGATATTCAGAAAATGTTGGATTTAAAAACAATTGAAAATAAAATGATGAAAGAAACATATGTGTTTTACTGGGACAAAGATCAACAAACCTGACCAAGTTTGTTAGAATTTTGATTACTATAACTAAGTCAGCATTATCTGATCAATTGGCCCGTTTCAATTGCTAGTCTGGATTGAGCTACAGTTGCTAATCTGGCCCAGGAACATTTCAGTCCGACAGTGATCTGATTAGATGAGTTGTATCCTTCCACTGCTACCTTTAGGAGACTCTTATTTACAACTATGTAGAACATCAAACCCAACATGATGAGCATTAGCTAGAACCCACACACTCCATGAGACTGCATGTGGTTCCATAATTTGTCTCCTACTTTCCCACATGCAGCTCTGCCTTCCCCACTCTCCAACGAGCTGCTTTTGCTCCCTTCCCCCATCTGCCAATGTTCCTTTCTCATGTAGAGCTGGGAGAATGAACAATATAAAAACAGGTCTACCTACAGAAAAGTTGGGCTCCACTGCTGAGAATCTGAAAATAAACCAGACGGTAATGCGTGAGTTTTCTCTGGAGAGCACATGCTGAGGTTTCTGTGGCTAACAATAGACTGGGTAAAGGAGGAAAATATTTTGCTGATAGCCACTCATTGGCTGCTGGAGGCCTCACTTCTGAACAGTCTTATTGGAGGTTTTAGGGTGACATAGACTATTAAACATAAAGCCATGTTGATTTCACAGTGCTCAATGTCTTCACACCTTCAATGCACAATTAACAGTAGCCTGAAAACGGTTGTCACCTAGATGCAGCCCTAAAATGGAAAGCTACTGTCAGGTACTGAGTACCTGCACTTCCTTAATTTTAGAGTGAGGGTATCTGCACTTTTCAAAAGAAATGCAGTACTTCTGAAAGACTACTGGTGCTTCTCAATAACAAACTAGTACTCTGGAATAGTGAGTACTGCACTTTCATATTCCAGTTTTAAGCACTGCCTATATATGCGTTTGTATTGAAGGAAAACTCTGTTATATTACCATCAGTAGAGACCACTGATTCTGTTACTTTCATTGTTAAAATAACAATACTAAGTCCCTACTTATGAGGGTCATAATATTAAGTAAACGTGTTTTCTAGTGAGCGTTTTTCCAACATGTTTGTTGTTTAGTTTTATGAACACTGTGAGCACAAGAAAGGTTTTTTTCCCCCAATTGCACCAAAATGTGTTCGAGGTGATTCCACATTTTGAGAGCTGGGGTACAGGTATAAATGTGATGCATCTAAAATCACACATTGGGCAAACTGGGAAGTCGAGATTTGAACCTAGATTTCCTGATTTGGGCGTCTGCAACTTACCTACTGGACCACACCCTCCCATACGTGTCACTGACACATGACATATGGCTGACCTCCATTTCAGTGCCAAAGTAACATTATTTATTGTTCCTCATGAGTGATGTTTTAACCTGCTAACGAGAAGACTACACCACAATTGTATGTGAGAAAGTGGTTTCCAACGCAAATAACTACCTATAGTGTCATCCTCTATATTCAACCTAACCTGTTGTTCTACATTGATGATCAGATCAAATCACAACTGGATCGAAGGTTTTGGGGCAAACCAGCACTAGGTCGCCGATTACAAATAAAAAAAACTCCAGTCTCCTGCACAGGCACACAGCCACTGTGTGCACCTGCACAGGAGAGCGGAAAGTAGTCACATCGTGGAGCAGTTCTGTGAGAGTTCACATCCACTGGAGACAAGACTTTTTTTTTAATTTCACCTCAGTCCGTCAGAAAAACTTCATTTGGTTTTTGTTCTAAAACCATTAAAGTTACATAGACATAAAAACAATTTAAGTGAAAGTACATAGTTTAAAATGATAGCCATTTCCACAATTAGAATCAGGTAAATAGATAAACAAGCCTGAGGAAACAAACATTACACATCCATACAAATCCTGGATTTAACAGAAGCTTTTAAAAACCCTACTATAAAAAATATACAGTCCTCTTTCAGTAGTTGCAGGAACACAAGTGCCGGGTGAATCTGTCTAAAATTCATTCTTTTTAAAATAGGAACCAGAAAGTGCTTGCGAGGAATTTCATATAATTTACATAAAAACAGGAAGTGCAGCGTATCCTGTGGAGATTGTCCGTCACAGCCGCAGGGCGCTGACACTTGACCTCTATTAAAACCCTTGGGTCTAGCGAACAAAAGGTGAAAGAGGTTCAACCGAAACCTAGTTAACAAAAATTTCAAATGTGTTGACAGAGACCCCATGAGATAAGGTTCCGTCATGGGGGTTGTCTTGAGCATTATATACATCCGGACACTAGGTTTCAACACCTCCTTAGCTTCCCTTTCCATTTTCCTTAGGGACAAATAGGCTATCTTGATCGATTCCACATCCATCTTTATTATGACATCAGCATTGGAAAATAGATCACCCCGCCCTATCCCATCAAAACTTTTTTTGATATATCTCAGCCACGGGATAAGAGCTGAGCTTTCAAGGGACATGCACTCTCTTAGGATCAGGTGGTTGAGAGTTAGATCTTTATTCAACCAACATTTTAGCCAGAAAATCAAGGGTCGCAAAGCAAGAGCATCACTTAAATAGGGGACCCCCAGTTCCTCGTGGACCGCTAAATTAGAGGTTCCACAGGGAACATATAATAAGTGTTTCAGAAAGTCATTCTCCATTATCTGGAGGGATTCTGCAACAGTGTATCCCCAAATGTCACTACCATAGGAAGCTATGGCCAGGCTTTTGGCCTGGTACACTTGCAACATAGCTCCTGTTGGTTTCTTCCCTACTTTAGATGCAAAATTTTAAATTGCTGAGTTAACCCGGGCCAGATCCCCTTTTTTCTTCAGTATTAAGGGTCCCCATTTAAGCTGGTCATCAAAAAGGACCCCTAAGTAAGAGAATACATTAGTGCGGGGGATCTTGGAGGGGCCTACACTAAATTGGAAGCTTTTTATCGACGGTTGCCCCACTTTCATGACGTAGGACTTAGAATTATTGATTGCCAGGTCTCGATCAGTCATGAATCTGGAGAAAGTGGTTAAAAGAGATTGCAAATCCAGTTCGGTCCTAGATATGAGGACGGCGTCGTCCGCATAAAGCAGGACGGGAATACCTATCCGTCCTACACAGGGGTAGTCAACTCCAGTTGCCCTTAATGCACTATCCAGTTCGTTAATATAAAAATTAAATAAAAAAGGTGCTAGAATGCACCCTTGTCGGACTCCCTTCTTGATCTCAAAATCCCTTGCGACCTGCAAATCCTTTGAAAACCCAACATTGGCTTTAGTTGATATATGCAGGTCCTTGAGGAAATTGACAATACTGTTCTCCACCCCCATTGCCCTCATGGACTGCCACAGCTTGTCCCTGTTGACACAGTCAAATGCAGATGACAAGTCCATGAAGGCAAGATGGATAGTTCCAGGGCGAGCAACAGTATATTTGCTCAGAATCATAGATAGATTGAGACACTGAGCAATGGTGAAACGTCCCAGCCGGAAACCATACTGGACGTCCGACAAAATCTTGTGGTCCTCTGCCCAAGTTGATAATCTCTGTAAGAGGACCCATCCTACCACTTTAACCACTGAGTCAATAAGCGAAATTGGTCTGTAACAGTGGGTACTATTTCTGTTGGCCTTTTTGAAAACAGGAACTATTTTAGAAGATGCCCAAGACTGGGGACAAACATTCTTTGCCGCAGCGTTAAAAACGGACTCCAATATCGGCGCCCAAAAGGAGGGGTCCGACTTGAATAAATCTGGGGGGATCCCATCAGGGACAGGAGCTTTACTAATAGATAATCCTGTGATGCCTTCCAGGATCTCACCCCTTTCAAATGTTATTACTAGGTCCTTCCTGTCCTGGGGTTCTCTACAATTAAGCTCAAGCGGTCAAACATAGATTTAAAATGAAGTACCCACTCCTCCTCAGTGATATGTGAGTCAAGGCACCCCCCCCCCCGTTCCTGGTCAAACAGGGGCCTATTCACAACACTCCAGAACCTCGAACTGTTTCTAAGAGTGCTGTAGTCAATCAGCTCCTTCCATGTTTCTTCCTTCAAAGCTCCCTTCCGTTTGGCCAGGGCTAACTTGTATCCCCTACGACAGGCGCAAACTTCAGACTGGATTCTAGGTTTAGCTGACAAGACTTCGCTCAACCTCTTGGCTGCTTTAGAGCAGTGGGAATCAAACCATCTGGGACCAGGCAAGATGTTTCCTCTGGCTGGAGCACATAACAATTTGGCTACTTTTTGCGTTATTGACTCAAATGCGCCAAGAATCTCATTAGGGAGGGACTTCTCCTTTGTACATAGTGACAATTCATGGGCACAGGCTAGTTTTACCTTATTATAAAATCTTTCTGGGGATACCTGGGACCATTTTAGTCTACGCTTCCCATCTGTCGGTCTCAGTACGCCCTTGCTCGGAGCATCCCCGAATATTACCGATAGTGGACCTGCCATGTGAACTGTTAAGGGGTTATGGTCACTAAATTCACTTTCTGCAATATTAGAATCATTAAAAAAAAAGATTGCAAAGGAGACGAAATTGAAATAAAGTCAATAAACGACCCCCTCCAATGCCCTTTGAAAGTTGGCACTGGAACCTTAGTGCGCGAGTCAGTTAAGGACATCATAGCCACCATCCAACTCGTTTAACATGATATTCAGCAGCTCCCCTTGGGCGTGATGTTCAAAATGAAACCCCTTTATACGAGGGCAGCCCAGCTCAGAGATGCAAGATGTTGTTGGATTACCACAGGGATGTATATTGAAGTCACCAGAAACCAAAAGGTTGTGAAGACTAGGGTCCAAAGATTGTTTTATAGTTGCTCCCAGGGCAGTAATGTTACAGGCCTCGTGCGGACATGTCAATGAGTTGTAAAAGTAAACAATTCCCCAGCTAATATCCCCCCTTTTGGCTGACAAAGCCAGGATTCCTGGGTGTGTAGTTGGTACCACCTGCAACTTACAATCAATAGCCACGGAAATATATGTGACTAGACCACCCTTTGGTCTTCCACTCACAGATGGTGTGACCGGAACAAAAAAGGCCTTATAGCCTTCCAAGACTAGATCGCAAGCCACAGACCACGTTTCCTGGAGGCTAATTACCGTGAATTATTTCACATAACACACCCACCATGGGTCCTGGAGCTTATTTGCCAACCCTGCAATATTCCAGGATAGGAAGTTGTTAGATCTCACAACTGGGTGCCCCACAGCTACCTCCCCTGGAGACTGGAGAGGTGCAACCGACTCGGGCCCAGGTGGTATAGGGCCCCTCAGTCAATCACATTCCTCCATGCCGGTTAAAACAGCAAATCTGTTGTTTGACGCCAATGTGTGGGCGGTACCAAACTGCCTATCTAATTCTGGCGGTGGTTGGACCATAGGAATGGGCTGTTGTCTAGGGACTGGTCTATTTATGCTCCCCCTCGGTGGGGTACCCTAGGGCCATTTACAGACATGTCCCAGTAGGGGACTGGCTTGTAAAAGTAGCACAAGAGTAAAGCCTTGATGACAGATCCCATTAAGGGGATGAGGTTGAGGTCCCTAGAAAGATTACGGCCCGCGGTGAATGGGTTATCAAAATTTATGATAACACAATCGCCTGTCCCCTGTTTACGTGAGCTCCCAATCCAACTGACCCTACGTGCCATGAGGATGTTTTTAGATACATGGGCGCCCAGGGTGGTATTATAAGTAAACCAATGGTTTAATTTATGTAAAGGCTGTCCATAATCTTCACTCACCCCGTTGGGGGGGGGGGGTACACTCCCCAGAACCACAACATATGGAGTGGATTCGGGTGGAAGGTCAATGGTTGGGAGATTCAATTCTTGAAGGACCCTGCACTCTGGCCTCCTGTCCCTATGAGGCACTGGGGACCCTGCTCTTATAGATGACTGCTGTGTGGTTACCAGGTTATCTACACTGGTGGGCCTAGTACTGTTAGAACTATTCTTGGCTAGCACCTCGCTATTTACTGCTGGCCTCACACTGGGGGCTACCCCTGTTCCTTTCCACCCAGCTCTTTCACCCTCAGTGGATGTTTGGTCTTTGGTCGCATTTGTACTAGCTGCCGGGATAGCCTGCGGATTACAAACAGCCATCCTTTTTAATTTAGATAACCTATATTCTACTAAACTTATTTTTTGAAAGATAGGGTCTAATAAGGTAGACAACATGGTTTCAAGTCTACCCCAAAAATTCCCCTCCTGCATGCTATCAGTTGGCTGCCCTGCCGTAGTCTGATTCGTGGAGATAAGATTTCCCTCTATACCAACACTTGTAGTAGGAACAGCTAATACTTTCCTTCCAGATGTGCCCTGTACAGATTTATTTCATTTCGTAGCTTCCCGGCTCTTCCTTTTTACGGCGGGGGATTCGTTGATACGATTTGATTTCGATTTTGCTTTCTGCCCTCTAGTTGTGGCTTTGGTTTTAACAGGGCTGGACTCCTGCTCCATGGATGAGCAGGAAACAGAATTAATCAGTGTTACTGGGACAACAGGTGGAGACTGACTCAGCCGGGATGGAGATACATCCTGGTTGGACACCGGCAGAGTGTCAAGGAAAGTATGAGTTAAGGAAAGTCTGCCTTGCGGGGGTAGGGCTCAAGGGATAGCCTACGTTCAGTCAATTTTATTTCATTAATGAGGGCAGATTCGGCCCTCAATATGAAGGCGTCTAAAGTTCCAGCCACCTTTTTCCCCAGGTTTGGTTTCGCTTATTCATGATTAGCAGCTTCTGGACACACAGGGTTGTTTACTCAAATCCCTTTTAAAGTGCAAATTCGCTTTTGAAGGCAAAGTGGCTAGTGCTGTATACAATGTGCAAAATACAGGACAATACTGGGACACAAGCTACAAAAGTAACAAATGTAAAAAACTCCTTAGGACTTTATATATAAAAAAGTGCTAGATACTTATACAGTAAATGGCAACCAGATTAATAAAAACAGTTAATCAGAATAAGGGCACTAAAGTGCAACGTGCAGAACATGGTCCTGGCTCATGGAACAAAGTTTAAGCCGGGATTAGTCTAAGTGGTTTAATCACACCTCGTCCGTCAGGGCAGAGTACGTTGAGGATATGCGAATAGCAATACAACCCCTGAACTGACAGCCATCTGGAATGACGATTATACCACGAAGCCAACAGTACCTGCAAGCAAACTCCAAAACCTGCATGGGGGCCCTCAGTCGCGGATGAAAGGGGGATGGCCCTGGCCTGCCTCTGCCTGGCGATGACGGGCGCGGGGCGGTCCGTCCCTTGGCCCAGGCTTTGCCCGGGCGCCGCCCGCATGCGTCCCTCGCTGCTAGAGGGCAACAGCGCTAATGAAGGGGCTGAAGGCGCTGATCTGACGCTGTTTCCCTGCGCCGGGCAGGGGCTGCTGGGAGTTGTAGGCCGTTCCCCTCACAGCAAAGGAAAACGCCGATGTCGACCAAGCTGTTCCCCTCACGGCGGTGCAAAGTACTCTCTAGCCATTCCCCTCACGGCGGAGCAAAGAACTCTCTGGCCGTTCCCCTCACGGCAGGTTGCAAGCACCGGTAAGCGTGTCCCGCGCTGCGGGTGGGCAGCAGCGCTAATGAAGGGGCTGAAGAAGCTGATCTGACGCTGTTTCCCTGCGCCGAGCAGGGGCTGCTGGGAGTTGTAGGCCGTTCCCCTCACGGCAAAGGAAAATGCCGATGTCGCCCAAGCCGTTCCCCTCACGGCAGTGCAAAGGACTCTCTAGCCGTTCCCCTCACGGCAGAGCAAAGAACTCTCTGGCTGTTCCCCTCACGGCAGGTTGCAAGCGCCGGTAGGCGCGTCCCGTGCTGCGCGAGGGCAGCAGCGCTAATGAAGGGGCTGAAGGCGCTGTTTCCCTGCGCCGGGCAGGGGCTACTGGGAGTTGTAGGCCGTTCCCCTCACGGCAAAGGAAAACTTAGTGCACAGCAGTGAGATAATCGTGCAGTTCTGTCAGTTGGTACTGAAGGTGTCCCAATCGATCTTTTATTCTCCGAAAGGGCACGAGATAGGGGCGCCCACTCTAACCAATGATTTTTGCACTGGCGCTCGAACCTCTCGCTGCATGGGTCTGTCGAGGCCCGCTAATATCGGGTATGCAAGGAGGGGGGAATGGGAAGAACGTATTTCCCTATATGCGGACGATATGCTACTCTACGCCACTAACCCCTACTGGCCAGTGCATAGGGTGCTTCACATATTCCAACTGTTTGGCAGCTATTCCGGATACAAGATCAACTGGAACAAATCCCTCCTCTTCCCCCTGGTGGAAAACGCCACTACTAGTTAAGGATAGATTTACATATTTAGGCATTCATCTATTCAAGAAAGAAGAGGACTTCCTAGTAAACAAACTTTGCCCACAGCTCGAACGTCTCAAAGGGATGTGGCGCACTGGAGGAAGCTACCAGTGTCTCTAGTGGGCAGGCGGTTCTTTTCAAAATGATGGCCCTGCTTGCCTACTGTACTGTGAGAGATCCCCGGACATTGCAAGGCCGACGCCCCTTCCCCGCTCCTACCTGTGGACTCAGCCTGGGGAAGCAGTCCTCGAGAACTCCCACGATCGGCCATTCCCATTCCGGAGGCGGACTCCGCCCCGTGACCCTCAGAGGCGAGCAGGTCCTGGCTCCGACAGGAGTGACCCGGAAGGGGGAGGGATTAAACCCGGATGTCCTTCTTTACTGCAGGTGAAAAGGAGGACCGAGAGAGGAGTCGGAGGCACTTGTGCCGGAGAGAGACGGGAGACGGAGGAAGCAGCGAAGGCGGAACGAGAACGAGAAGAGGACCGAAGCGAAACAGAGAGCGTGGAAGAGCAGACCGAGGAGCCGGAGGACCGAGGAGTAAGCGCGAGGTTGCAGAGGACCGAAGAGGAGGAAACCGCAGAGGGTCCGGACGAGGCGTGGTGCGAGGACTGGTGGACCCCACAGGAGGAGGCTGGAGAGCGGCCGCAACCAGGAAGTGTTGCGGCGGGGCCGGTGAGTGGCTAAACGGCGGGGACACGGGACGGGGAAGAGGGTGGTAGACGGGCAGGCGTAACTGGGAGGTGGGTGGTGATAGGACCACAGGGTGTAGTGTGTTGTAGCGGTGGTGGTGCAGTGCTGCAGTATCGAAACGTCTCTCAATCTTTCCTCCCTCATTGATTGTTCAAAGCTGCAAACTCCTTTCCCCCCCCCTGGGTGGTGACAATAGATGGTGATCGGGTCTTTCCTTTCCTCATTCCTCAAAGCCCCCTTTTGGTCCCTGGGTGGAGCGCCCTTCACTGGTCAAACCCCACAACCCCCACACGGGTGCGGTGTCGGATCTATCTCTCTTGGAAGAGTTCAAAGAGAACAAAAGCCCTGACGGCCTTCCGCTTTTCTTTATCCCTCTCATGAGCCTCCCTGGGGAATCCATCCCGACCAGACTGGAGCAAGCCACCGGGGGAGAAGACCGCAGAGAAGAAGACGAAGCAGAAGAGATCCGAAGACCACATCAAGAGTCCCTGATATCTGAACCACCGGCCATATCACCTGATGTCAAAATAAAAACCTATCCACTGGCTCACTATATTCAGCCTCCGCGTCTGTTTATCCGGCCCGCCCTCCCACATGTACGTATTGCAAAACACCCATATAAAATACAAGTTGACATTTTTCAAAGTATCGACAGAGCTGCGTAAACTCCTATTGGACCGAGTTAGCTCTAGAATAACGCTGTGTAAACTCCAAATAGGTATTTATGAGGGAGGATGGTCGGTCCTGAACATAAGGAAGTATTACTGGGCCTCCCAGCTGATTACAATAAATGACTGGGTGTAATAGTCACGATCCGGCCTTTCAAGTGGATCGTCTAGCGATGGGCAACGGAGGCTACCCAGCAACACTATACCACAGGAGCCGAGAGTTGACCAGTAGAACCTCACTTAGGGATATCGATCTGTTAAGGGAGGCGGGGAACCTAAAGAGATTTAAACAGTGGGGACTACTGAGCATTAACTGCCTGGGAGACATCTGGAGGGGCCGGGCACTGATATTCTTTGATGAAATAAAAAAGCAATACATGATGTCAGACACTGAACGGTTTAGATACTTACAAGTGGGAAACATTCTCTGTAGACATCTGCTTGTAGGGGAACCATTACCTGAGTATTAACCCCTAGAGGATAGGCTATTGATGGACCCACTAGTAGTAGTAAATAACTCACCGAAGCCCATGGGCCCACTGACAGAGGCATTGGAGACCGACCTGGGGCAGCTGGAGGACGACGATTGGCCGGAGGCGCTTCAGAGTCCCCGGGAGGTGGCTATTCGTGCCCGCTTTCGTCTCATCCAGTTGCGGATCTTTCACAGATCCTCCTCCTCCAGAACACTTCTGAATAGAATTGGACACTGTGACTCTGTACACTGTGCCAGGGGCTGTGGAGAGATGGGCTCCTTCTTTCACATACAAAATTACTGGAGAGAAGTCATGTGGGTTATGACCGAGGTCACCAGGCTGGAAGTCCCGGTAGAACAGTAGTGGCTTATCCTCTGTGTGACAGGGGAAATGCAATGGCTTAAATACCGCGCACTATGGCTCAAGGTGGCGGCAATTGTAGCAAAACTGAATATTGCCAAGGCTTAGGGGTTGAGCCATCCTCCTGAATTGCTATATTGGGAAAACGACTTTAACTGGTGCTGTGGGGCCGAGAAAGTGGCGTACAAGGGTAGAGGCTGTCCTTGAAGTGGGAGAAGATTTGGGGCATGTGGAGGTCCTACAGAGGTTACTGAATGTGCATCATGGAGTGGCTCAGAAAGCTTAAATACTATATGTGGCTAGCTGTCCGTGGGACTGGGGGGGGGAGGCACCCTAGCTGCAATGGGCCTTGTGCCCGAAGCTGGTGGCCGTTATATAGGAGGCAAGTGCTGAATCCTGGCATCCTAGTCACTGGGAATAAATGTATGTGCTTACCACTCCACTACATGAGAGGAGAATATGACTAGCAAAATATCCCTACAAAGCTTGTTGATGAGGGGGGAAGGGTTGGGGACCCTGGGTACGCACAGGAAAAAGTCGGGTATCATCGAGGGAAAAATCAGATCCTTTTTCAGGAGCTGATTGAGGGGGGTAGAGAAGGATGGGATTTCATGATTCTGATGTATGCACTGTGCAATTGCCTTGCTTGCTAAATTGGCTGCATGTTGAGCAGATGTTTAAAAAAGTATATAATTTCCTGTACATATGGTAATCTTCACTCCATGTAGGAGATTGTCAACAAGGTTGAGGTATGTAAACCCTGCCTCGAGAATCATTCTTTGTAGATGATGAACAACCTACCAAAGCTTTGGCCCACACACATCTTGGTATCTTTTCCACCTTACTTATACTCCACACATTATAATCTGAAGTTAACCACCTGTTTACCGATTCTTAATGTCCTAATGGGCCTAGAAAACTTTGAGTCATCAGCTATGGCGAACCTCCCTTTTTCACCTGCAACCAAACTTCCTTCTTAAAGCAGGTAATGCTTTACTAATCTCATCTCTGAGCTTTTCTGATTTTAGTCTCTCAGATTGTTCACTCCACTCGCGTCCACTTTACATCCAGTTTTTCCCTTCAAATCCAACATCCACATCTGTTTTAAATTACACAACGGCATCCTTCCTCTCATTTTTAGGTCTCGGCTAGACAGTGCATTCGCTGTCTCTCCGAGACATGCTGTTTTCAATCAGTAGGCTTACAGCCTGCCTATAGCTTACCACTAGTTAGCTTTAACGTCGCTCTCATTTGCTTTGTTGCCATTCAACATTCGTCATGGCATGCAGACGTCATGTCCTGTTATTGTATTGGGCCATCCCCTATACCATAGTCTCAGTACATGTTTCCTTCCAGTGCTCCCGTTTTTTTAAACATATTTTTTTATTTGTCTTCAAGCACTCCTTAGGAGTACTTGTGTTTTCAGGCTGTCTTATCCATGTTGCTGCTTTTCCTCCCCCCCCCCCCCCCCCCCCGGCCCCATCCGTTTCTTCACTACCCTGCCTCCCCCACCCCTGCTCTCTATCATCTGCTTTTTATTAGTTCTCGCCTGGCGTTAGCAGCGCACATGCGCTGCACTCGCCATGCGAGAGCTTCTTGGAATCGATACGGTTCCAGAAGTCGTGTCCCTGCTCCGCCTGCAATTTTGATTGGTGCGCTTCGTTTTGCGTCATGGATTATGCAAAACACAGTGTAATGATTGCACTGGACCAATCATTACACTGAGGGGTGCCACCCTGTCTGCCTTTGGTTACGCCCACCGGGATTGGATAGTTTACTTGCGGTGGGACACGGCCTTCCTCAATTACTTGGTAAGCACTCTTTTTTTTTTGTAAGTTACATGCATGGTCCGCTTTCATTTTCGGGACCGCGAGCACTCTATTTGTTATTACTATAAGTGTTCGTGTTTTTTTCCTGAGCTTTCCTCCTCCCTCAGGAGACCCGCAGAGCTGCGGCCACATAACCCGGTTGCAAGCAGGGAGAGAAAGGCAGTCAGTAGCCAGCTTTGGTGGCTCCGTTGACCGATCCTACAATTACGGGGTCCGTGATTGACTGTGTACAATCTGTATTTCTCTGTTCACTGAATGCGTGTAATTGGTGCCTCTTATTACACTCCTCCCTCGTCACACTTAACTCACAACCTCGTTTAGAGCCTGCAAAAGTGCAGAGAAAGTTTGGAAAGCATATCGAATAAGTTAGCACTTTCCCCTGATTTCCTGGACTACGTTGAAGGTCTACACTTGGGAGGCGTGAGGTAAAATGTGGAGGGGGTGCGGGGAACTGTGTGACGAATGTGTGGTGAAATGACGGGCCACAGTTTTAATGCATGTGCTCTGCTTTCAGCCTACGATTGGACTGGAAGGTGTTTCCTTCTACCCTTTGCAGTGCGGGCATTTTACGCCTAACCCGAGATGGCTGTTTATGCACAAAGCAGCAAGTTATGTTCATTCTAAATGCTTGCCCTACTCTTGTAATTTAAGGATGGTTAACCGAGTGCATGACGTGTGTCCGCGATTATTAAAAGTAAGTGAAATGTGGCTGCCCTATCTAGTCTTTTGTGACTGTAATGTCTGTGACACCAGTGAATCCCCCCACCTTGCTAAAACAATGGAGTGTCCCACGCAGATTCACTGCTTGTGATGGCTGCAGAGGTGGACGTGCTCTGTTGTGCTTTCTATTGTGTTGTAGCAGGGTGGTGTTTCTGGCATGCTGTTGAATGTACCAGCTGATCCACTGCATGTGTCTTTGTAGAGACAGCGGGGGCCGAAGGGGGGAGTATAAGGACCAAGCATACATGCTAATAATGTCACCTGTTTATCTCGCCTTCCACAGTGTCTCAGCCCTCGGCCCTGCCCACAGGTTACACTAATTTACTCCTCAAATTTACTGATCTGTGCAATCAGCGGTGGGTGCGTGCACTACACTGTTCTCTCAATTAGGATTTTTTTTACTGTCCGTGAGGGCTGTGATTTTGTGCACAGATTGTGAGGGCCCTGCTTTGCACTCAGTTTGGGTTGGGGGAGGGTTCGACGAGGACTGAGTAGGTGAGGGCTGCGGACAGTCTGTTTCTTTGCACAGACAATGAGGGCCCTGTTAACACCCTGCCCCACTGTGCACTAAGTGCCGGGTGTTTGCTGTCCTATCTGCAGGGCTCTTTAAAGTGAGTGCAGGCAGACTGCGCTTCCATGCATGGTCAGTGAGTACCGGCTCACAGGTAGCAGTCAGTGAGGGCCCTAGGCACAGCCGCCCCTATACACTCACCGAGAGCGCGCAAAAGCTGCAGGCAGTCTGTTTCAATGCACGATCTGGGGATGGCACCCTGTCCTCCTATACACTCAGTGGCGTGTGTCTGCTTCCCTCGAGGGCTCTGTGTGTTAGGGCTGCGAGCAGTCCGTGTTCCTCCCAATGACTCTCCGTTCCTCCCTCAGTCTTCCCAGCTCTCGGCCCAGCCCACAGTTTCCACCCTCTGACTCCTGTCATTGGCAGCCTGAGGACCCAGCCTGTAAGACACATTCCTCTGGCGGCCACTCCAGGCTCCTCGCCTCTCCCTTCTCCACTCCCCTCCAAATCGTGCTGTGGCCACTAGGTTATGGAAAGCTGAGCGAAGGAAGAGTAAGGGTGGGATGATAGTTAATTAATTTGCAACCGTGAAAGAGGGGGACAAGTTTGTTAACGCTTTGTGTACTAACCTGAGCGATTTAAGGACTGGACGTTTCTCAGTAGGGAGCCAGTGAAACTCTTTAGGATGAGGAGAAATAGACACGTATATATCGATGGATTTAAGATCATATGAACTGCATCATTTCGGACAATCTGGAGGTTGTGGGAAAGGCAGAGAGCAACGCCCAGATATAGACAGTTACCATGATCGAGCCAAGAGATAAGTTATTGCACTAGCGTCTTGCAAGTATCTAGAGGATGGGAAGGAATCACTTTTCTCCGCATTATAAGTATTGAAAAACAGGTGCTTGCAGACTGACTGACTTAGTTGAAAAATGTCAGGTTGCAGTTCGTAAAATAGCCTATATTCTTGGTAGATTCTACTGGGACAGGGGTAGGTCCAAGCTCAAAAGGCCAACCAGATAAGAAACTGCTCCTCGATGATAAGGACTTTGGTTGTGTCATTCTTTAACTTAAGGCAGTTCATTTTCATTCAGGTAGTCATTCCGAACATACAGGAGCAGAACTTTTCTTGAACAAAGGAGAAGTCAGAGAAGGAAACGATGATCTCATTAGCACCAACATATGATATAATCTCAGTACCTAAGGAGCCACGAGATGCCCAGGGAGTGATGCAAATAATGAACAACAAAGGGCTGACTGGCAAGCCCAGTGGTACCCCACATAAGAGTGGGGCATTTGCAGAGTGGAAAGGTGGAAATGAGACAGATTGAGTCCTGCTGGGTGGAAAGGTGTAAATGAGACAAATTGAGTCCTGGAGGACAGAAAAGAGCACAGCTTACAAATATCTAGCTTGATGAGACTAGTAATAAGAATGGAATATGATACCGTATCGAAAGTAGCAGCAAGATTCAATAGGATCATCCTTAGAGAGTCAGTCACAGACAGTAAAGTAGTTTCTGTACTGTGTAATGGACAGAAGCCAGATTGAGCCTAATCGAGCAAAAGTTTGAATTCCAAATAACTGGATAGCCGTTTGTTAACCTCCTTTGTCCAAGATTTTTGTGGGAAAATGCAATCAGGAATCAGACCGTAATTACTTGAAACATTCAGATCAGCTGTGGTATTTTTAAGGAGCAATTATATGACTGAAGCATGTTTCCAAAATGTAGGGACCGTAGCAGAGCGAAGAGACCTATTGCAAAGCTTGGTAAGAGCTGGGCAGACAATGTCAGGTGCTAAAGTGAGAATATGAGGAATGCATGGGTGAAGTGGATACCAGAACTTTGATAGTAGTAAAGTCCTTGATCCAAAAAAGATAAAGGACCTGGAGAAGGTGGAGATGCAAACCAAACTTGGATTTTTATTAAACTTGTCCTGAAAGAAAGATTAACACAAAGATCTTTTGATGGCTGTATGGAATACTGCAGGCAGCAGGTTATAGGGAGCTTTGAACAATAGAGAGGATCACAACAGGAATTGTCTGAATTATCAATTTTTGTAACATTAAGAAACATATGCAGAGTGGATGAGATGCTGGCAATTTTGAGTAGCTGCTCTGTATGTTTCCTTGGTCTCGGCTCAGTATGATTTCCTCCTTATGCGTTTTATTAGTTTGCAGTGATGCTTAACATCATGCAGTTCTGTGGTGTACCAAGGTGCAGACGGAGTCTTGCCTCAAGCTTTGGTCTCTTGAGATGCAGTCTATCGAGTTACCTCCTCTTCAACTGATTTTTGGGCGACAGTGTATTGAGCCAAATTTTCTTGTCTGTCCAGTAGCAGGCTTGCGTCTCTTGAGAGACAGTCAATCAGGTACCTTGAACCCTAGTCTCTTATCTTTTGAGCCATAGTATCTTGAATAACCGTCTCTGGTTTCTTGAGCTGCAGTCTCATGAGCCAGTCTTACATCTTTTAAACCATAGTCTCTTGCCTCTTATGTTGCAGTTTCTTTAGCGACATTCTCTTGAATAATCATCTCTGGTCTTTTGAGTGGCAATTTTATGAGCCAGTTTTCTGTAATGTTTGAGCCACATCCCATGTCTCTTGAGTTGCAGGGTCTAGCACCTCGGTTTTTCATGGTGCAGTCTCCCGAACTGTGGTACCTGAGCTCATCAAGCTCAGCATAAATAAGTAGAACAATTCAGTCTCCGAGTTTCAAATAAATTAGCGAAGGCCCGCATATTTTATTTGGTGAAACATTTCAAATAAAAACAAAACAAGCATTTGCAATGCAATAGGTCTCGCATTTGCAAGAGTTTGAGCTATTGGCATTGTAAATGACAACACCTTTTATTTATGTGTTTTGCAAACCTGCAATCAGTGCATAAACACACACTTTGTACTTATAGTAGTTGCTTACAAGAAGCAAGGCTGTCAGTAACTGTGCCAGTTTTACTACCAGCCGTGCATTTCGTAAGCAAGGACTATAAGTACTAAGTGCATATTTACGCACGCTTGCAGGCTTTCAAAACAATCTGCCTCAAACCTTCCAGAACAAACATCTGCTCACCACGAAACAGAGGACCCAACAGTTCCTCTACAACATTAAAATATGATAATACATTCTCCTTCAATATTTTCTTGTTGATCCACTTTGATCAGATAAACTCTAAAAAATGGAGCGTGGCTTGGACAGCCATCATAGAGGACGCAGCCTAGTGAGGCTCCAACCGCCCAAGCCGACAATCCGCTACAATCCTTTAAGAATCCTCTCCTCAGTGGACCATGTCTACTGCAATGACATTCGGAGCGGAGTGTAGCCCTAGGCGCCAGAGGGGCAGCCGACTAGAGACCGAGTGCAGCCATAACGGATGACGGGGAGATTGCGGCACAGCACTTGGACTGACGCCGGAGATTTCCCCTGCCGTGGGTGCCTAGTACGGGGTATGTGGCACCGGGGTAAGATTAATTACAGTCCCATAGATCCTATTTCCTAGGTGAGGTGGGAGCTGTGGCGTGTTAGATCCGGGGTGTCAGATGCCTGCTGAGGGCGGGTTGTGGGCGCCTGGGGTCTGTGGGCCTTGCAGGGGCCGCCAGGTGCTCAGTAAAGCGGAGCCCATGCGGCCGAAGCTGCGCCGTGGGTCCCCGCGTGGCTGCCCACCCCCTTGGAGGGCCCGGACGATAGAGCAGCGAGTGAGGCACCTGGGGCGGCCCAGGCCGGAGGATGGGCTGTGCCGAGCCAGGTGCCGCCCCGGACACCCAAGAGTGTGAGGTAGGTGGCAGCGCCGGCCATGCCTGGGCTGCCTGCCCCGCCCTAACTATGATGCCGACAGGGCCTGAGGGCCTAAAATGAGAGTCTACTTGTGGACGTGAATTTCCTGTCCGGTAGCATTCTTCAGCTGAGTGGCTCCAGTGAGGACGGAGCAGGCCGCTGCGGGACTGCAAGGAGGGCCCTTTGAGCTGTGGCCGCACCGCCAGGAGGACGATAATGCAATGAAGGGGACCCGGCTGAGAGGCACACAGATTACAGTTGCTGAAGACATTACCCTTGTTGAACTGGTCATACAGGGTGTCCACCCTAATGTTTCAGGTGTCCTGCTTGGGGAGAGACATTGGAGACGGCCTGTTGGGGCAACTGGAGTGGCCTGCCCATACTTGGAGGCGGTAGCCCTGTCCAGACCACGCCAATACATCCTGGTGGGGCGGCGGCCCTGAGGTTCACTTGATTGGTCTGGCTTACGATGACCGGCGGACTAGGAGTCCGGCGAGTCTGGTCCAGTTAGGTGGTATACTTGGCTGGGCACCTCGGGCTGCTGAAGCAGCCAAACTAGGCTTGTTGTGGCTTGTGGCCGGATTCTGTGAGGCCTGGCCTACAGTTCTGTTGCCGTGTGCTCCTGTCAGGGAGCTTAGGAGGGGGACGTCGGGCAGCGACGCCGACTAGGAGCATCAAGTACAGACATGAGCCCAGGCACAAAGTGGACGCTGCTTGAGTGAAGGGGGCTTCTCTGCGTCTCCCTCCCACCCCTCCTCCTCTCTCTTCAACATGGCCAAAGATAAACCAGCGAGTTCCTGCCCCAAGCAAAGTACTTTGGACCAGTTCACTACGGCCCAGGGCAGCGCAAGCCGTGGGGACACTGGGCACCCAGTCCCCAACAATGCAGCACTGTTGGCAGCGATTACTCAGGCTCGCGATACCCTCAATGCAAAGATAGGCGCTGTGGGCTCAGAGATCTCCTTTTTGCGCCAGGATCTCTGGAAGGCGGTGGACCGTATCACTGAGGTGGAGACCTGTGTCTCGACTGTGGAGGATACAGTGGCATCTCTATTAAAAAAAAAGGTGAATAAGCTCACCATCGTCGCGCAAGAGCTGCCATCCCACGTCGAAGATGCTGATGGTAGCTCTTGACGCAACTACTTGCGCTGCATCAGCTTCCCAGAAGGGTGCGAGGGCTCCTCCAGGGATCTCTTCATTACGCAATGATTGAGGGCCTTCATGCTAGAAGACTCTTTCGTTGTCGAGCAAGCTCACAGGGCATTGACCAGGAAGCCCCTCACACCCTCCAGGGAGCACCTGAGACCGGTGATTGCCAGGCTACTGAACTAAGCAGACTGTGATATCATCCTTCAGTACGCAAGAACCCACAGAGACAAACTGGTTTTTGATTCACAGCCCATAATGATCTTCCCGGACTACAACTGTGTGGTGCAACAACAGCGCCAATCTTTTACAGCTGCAAAACGCAGACTCAGAGAACTTAACGTACAGTATATTTTTCGGTATCCAGCCCAAATGAGAGTCACATACAATTCTAAATCGCACTTTTTTGACACGCCGGAAGCTGTCTTCAACTGGGCTGATGAGACAGTACATCTAAAACCACATACACTGCCAGAGCTGGAATCCGACTCATCGCAGGGATCCCAGAGAAAAGGACAGAAGTGGGGTAATTCCAAGAGGAGGCACAGGTTAAGTGAATGTACACAGACTACCTCCTTTTCTCTGGCCCATGGCCTCGGGCGATGCGTGAAATCTCCTCAACGATGCAGGGCCATTTGGAGAGCTAACATGGATTGGCGGCCGATCTCAAGAGCAACTATATCCCTGAACAATTATGTTTCAGTGGAAGTTTGGGTACATTTGGCGGAGGCTCCCTGGGACTCCCTGTTGGGGTCCCGGACTTCCCTCCTCCGTGACAGATTTTCCTTGTTGGTGGAGGTATTGGGGTGGAGGGAGGGTGGCAGTTCAGCTCTGCTTGATTAGACGGTTTGCATTTCCTTCATAGGCACAGGGACTTTACCACAGTTATGCATGCGCATTCGCGTTGGCAACCCCCTTAGATGACAGATGTCCTCTCAGGCACATAGCTCCCAGCTTGGGGGCCTGACCATAGTATCATGGAACGTCCGAAGGATGCTTAATAAAAATTAAAAGAGGCGCCGATCTTCAGCAAGCCAAATGCTGCGAGGCTGACATTCTTCTCCAGCAGGAGACCCATCTGTAAGGCAACAAAACCTAATTCCTTACACGATTTGGGTATGACACAGTATACCATTCGGGGTCCACACGGGGCTCCCTGGACACGGCAATTTTAGTACACCGCCGGTTTCCCTTCACCCGGACTAAACTTTGGTCAGACTCTGGGGGTCGGTACACCTTAGCGACGGGCACTCTCCATGACGAACAGGTAACCATAGCAAGCATGTACACTCCCCGCCTTGTTGGGACATGCATTCATTGACAGAATTACACGACTTTGGAGCGCCCGGACTGTCTGACCCCGCTGGGGGGTGGGACTGGAATGAAGTTATGTCACCCTTGGAAAGCCGGCGAGAACCGGGGTGGTTCCAAACTCCATCAGCTGGTCACCACACTGGGGTGGTCGGATGCGTGGTGGGCATACCACCCCTCTGAGTTGAGATTTATGTTCCTCTCAGCTGTGCATGGCTCCCTATCAAGAATAGATTATTTATTTTTATAGCGTAGTTACACCCATAGGGTCTCTCATGTCTTTATTCTGCCCAGAGGACTGTCAAACCACTCCCGGTCTTACTCAAGCTGCACATAGGACCACAAAAGTCCCCCTTCAGGTGGCGTATGTCACCTTGGCACCTCAGTGAACCAAACTACCAAGATGCCCTTCGTCAGGCCATCTTAGATTATCTTTCGTCCAACGTCGCATCTGCCCCCTCCGGTATCATCCTCTGGGAAGCTCTCAAACCTACAATTCACAGCGTGGACATCAGCTTTCAAGCAGGCGAAAAGTGTAAATGCCTCGTCCAAATAGTTGAATTACGAAACCGTAAAAAAGGTCCCTTGAAGCCGAAACGGCTATGTCCGCCGACCCACTACCGCAACGTAATCTCCTCCATATACAACAGCAAATCCACCAACAGCTCACCAACGAGGCGCATGAGATCAGATTAGCGACCCAACATAGGATTGATCAATGGGGTGACAAGTCAAGTGAAGTGCTTCATCGGCTGTGTCAAGCCACAATGTCTCCCACACCTGTCCCGACGCTTCGTAATGCGGTGGTCCAGGCGTTCGCGGCCTATTATGCCTACCTATATGAGTAGAAAGAACACATATCGAGTGTTTTGAATTCTTGATAGACATACCGCCCAAAAAGCTCCCTGACCACATACGGGACCAGCTGGACGCTCCCATAACTGTGGAAGAAGTCAGTGCCGGGTTAGCTAATATACACCCCGGCCGGCCCCAACAGCTTTCCCGGCGACTTTTTACAGCCACATATGACACAGATTGGCCCATACTTGTTGGAAGCACTTCCTGAGACTCTCAAGCAGCACATCCTACCTTCTGATTGGTGCAACAGTGGGTTTGTGGTATTTCTGAAACCAGGACGTCCTCCAGAAGACCCCTCTTCTATCGCCCTATCTCCCTTCTCAATTTCGAACCCAAACTCCTCAGCAAGGTCCTCGCAGACCGCCTCCAAACATGCATTCACAACTTAAATCATCCGGAACAGTCCGGGTTCATGCCGCACCGGTCTACCTGGCATAACATCCGGAGAGTTCATAACGTAATTGCGAAGGCTCCGGCGAGGAGTCACCCCGCAGCTATCCTTCTGGCCGACATAGATAAGGCATTTGATTCCTTAAGCTGGACATATCTCTTTCAGCTCCTCCAATCCCTCAACTTTGGCCCGCACTTCCTGACATATGTCCAATTATTATACACGGTTCTCTTGGCCTCTGTGCTGGTAGCTGGGTTTAGGTCAGCACCCTTGCCACCACTATTATTTGCACTCGCCATAGAGCCCTTACCCACATGGGTGAGGCAGGACCCATTGATTCGGGGGTTCGAATTGTCATGGGAGCGGTCGGACAGAATTGTGCTATAAGCGGACAATGTATTGTGTTTTTTTGGACGGATCCTTGGTTTTCTGGGCCCCGAGTTCTCCAGATACTCCGGGTGTTTGGGGAGACCTCCGGCCTGGGAGGCAACCCAACGAAGTCGGTGTTGTTCCCGGTATGTGGAGACCAGGGGCGTGGCACCTGGGCAGCGCAGTTATCCCATGCTGCAGAGGGCTTCAAATATCTAGGCGTCTTTATTTCACCATGTCCCACAACATCGTGGACACAACATTAATCCGCTGCTTTCAGGTATCTGAGAGGAGACCACAAATATATGGTCCGCACTACCGCTGTCTTTGTACAGGAGCTCAGCAATTCTTAAGATGGTTCCCTTGCCTCGGTTACTCTACTGGTTGCAAAATTTCCCAAACAATTTTCCACGCACATGGTTTGCCCAAGTGTATGAACGTCTGAATAGCTTCCTATGGGGTGGGGGCGCCATCAGAGTAGCGCTGCGAACCTGCACGCAGTCGACGTACTGTGGCGGGGTTTCAGCCGCCGATATATATGCTTATTATGTAGCTTCCCACCTGTGGAGCATTAATGAGTGGTGCTACAGCCTGCACGCAGATCCAGCATATGCTGTGGGTCGTCTGGTGATGGGAGGGTATACCCCTCCTGAGGCTCCTATACAGCCGCATAAACCTAAACTTCCTGCTCCACGCCAGCAGAACGGTTGTTCAGCTCTGGAGTTATACCGTTAAAAAGATGGGCTGGGATTAGAGTCTGATATGGATGACCCGCTGTGGCAGGGGGTTTACCTACATCCGGTCGCCGAACTTCCGGGCTTCCAGTCATGGGACCTCCTTGGAATCTCTACCTTGGGTGACATTATGTAGGAAACCGCCCTCAAATCCTTTCAGCAACTGCAAAAAGAATTTCAGCTGCACCAGACACAGTTTTATAAATATTTGCAGCTGACACACACCCTGTATCTCCCGATTCTCTCATTGAGTGATTTGCCGGAATAACACCCCCTTGAGGGTTGCTGACTAATGGGGGATCTAGGGGCACATAAGATCCGGCAGATATACCAGACGTTGATCACCCAAACCACACTGCCTAAAACCCGAGAGGCATAGGAAGCAGACTTGCCTGACATGACAGATGACGACTGGACAGAGGGCCTTGTGAGTCCCCGCAGAGCCACTATCACCACACAATATCGCCTTATCCAGTTTAAATATCTCCACCGAGCATACTTTACCCGCTCCCGTCTCTGGAGGATGGGTGTCATCCAATCCTTTATATGCCTCAGATGTGGGGATGCAGAGGGAACCTTCTTCCATACAGTTTGGAGCGGTGGGGCATTGAAGCCGTTTTGGCAGAAAATGTCATCATGCCTTGGTTGTACCTTGTCCTGGAGCCTCCCGTTTGACCCTAAGCTGTTCCTGCTTCATAGTACAGAGGGGATAGGCGGGAACCGTTATAAACAACACATCTGTTTCTGGGCCTCACGCTAGCCAAGCGAGACATTGCCTAATTGTGGAAGGGGACCTCCCCACTAACAATGGGAGGGTGGAGGGCAGCTATGGACAGATGCGTGGGGCAGAAATCATGGTATATAAAGCGTGAGGCTGCCAACAGAAACAGGAAAATATCATCCCGCTGAGCATCGTATTAGGGCATAACCCTGGCCCCCCTACCGCCAACAGACCCCCTATAGGTCGGCAAGTATACCTCACTGACCCTTACTTGTACTATTGCACTGGAAATGCATCCGAAATGTATGCTTCGGGCTCCGTCCAATATGTACCATTAAACTCAATAAAATATGTTATTAAAAAAACTCTCTTTTTTTTGCTTCACACAATCATCTCTCCATTGCATTTCAGAGATATAACCACTTGACACTTTGCAAATCGAAATTACTCTATCCGTGTCACAATTATTTAACTGAGACTTATCACACTCACTAACAGAAAGACGAGATAAACAATCAGTCAAAACATTTCTGACTCCTAGAACATATTCCACATAAAAATGAACATCTTGTAATTTATACTGCCATCCTGCAACTCTTGTTGTTGCCCTCCTACAACCCTTAGTGGTAAACAAGTCCACCAAAGTTTGACGATCAGTTCTTACTCTAAATCTTGTGCCATACTTTCTAAAATACTTTATGCCCCGTCAACACACTAGAGTCTATTTTTTCAGTGTTGAATATTTTAGTTCTGCCCCGCTCAGTGGTCCTGATACAAATGCAATGGTTACCAATTTACTCTTTTGATCCTGTAGCAAAACTGCACCAATCCCACATTGCTTGCATCAGTCATAATTACAAAATCCCAATTAGTATGAAACAATGCTAAAGCCAGTGCTTTCCCAATGGCTTTGTTCAAATCATTAAAGTCCACTACACATTTGTCCCATACAAATTATTTTCTTTTTAAATTAACTACCTCATGTTTTTAGTTCTGACTGAAAACAATGGAATACACTTTGCATAGTTTTCTACCAGACCTAGAAATTACCTGAGTGGTCTTTATCTCTAGGTTCAAAAACATCTTCAATGGCCTTGAATAAAGCCCTGGTCAAGCAGCAACCACAATTCTCATCAGGGTCAGGCACAAGCAAACCCTAAATTAACCTGTACTCAACCTTCTGGTAGCTTGGCATAGAGCAGTCGAGCTTAACTTTGAGGCAATGTATAAAGTATTTCAAACAATAATACCGTGAAAACACTACACAAAAGGATCCCACGCCAGGATAGAAACATAAGAGTTATTTTTAATGAATAAAACAAGCCAGAAACAACAAAAATCCAATCAGCAGAACCGGAGATATGCAAATTTAAACATTTCTATGAAAACAGCGCTGAAAAGGCCAAAGCCTCAACTGTGGATATCTGATCGCCCTGGACCATGACAACTTCACAAGTTCAGGCCGACCACGATGGAGCACGGGTAGGCTACAGGGACCCAGTTAGGTAAGCTGAACAAAGTACCTTAAATCCTGGTTTGTGGAGAGCTGCGAGGATTCGCATCGAAGACGTGTCTTGTAGCCAAAGCGATGCTTAGCTTGCGAGATGCAGAGAGACTGCAATGCATGGTCCTGCATCGTCATTGAGGATCCCATCGACGAGGGCTTGTGGTGCGAATTCCGGCGTTGAGGATGTGTCTGTTCCGAGGAGTTGCGAGCCTGTGATGCGGAGTCCGTTGTCAAGGCTACGATGAGTAGTCCGTCGTCGAGGGCTGCCGTTGATGAGGGATGCGAGAGCCTGCACCAAGGATGCTTCGGTCAGTATTGGATCCGATGAGGTGGAGGAATGTGATGTAGATCTTTGCAATGGAGGAGACCCCCACGGCAACAGTGATGTGTTGGTTCTGCTCGGTATTGCGCTGCAGTCAGGGTAGGGGTAAGGGCAACACCCTGAACTGACCAATCTTCCTAAATGGAAGAAAGGAGATAGGCAGAGGTTTAGTCTACTCTTTCACTCCATCGTCCGTGAACAGAAGCTTGGTTACCTCTGGACTCTTGAAGAAGCATTTGAGGCAATTGACATGCAAAACCCTTAGCTGCATAGCCCACACATTTTGGCCAGTTTGAATCTCGACCAGAGTAGCCTTTTGATTATACCACTGTTTCATGACGTCCAGGCTGGCTTCTAGATGCTCTATGACTTTCTTTCAGAAGAGCTTAATCTGGGTACAGAGTTCCAGCATGTAGCTGACCACCTTCTTGAGGACCTTCCTGGGAGCTTGCTTGCAGACATCCTTCACCAGACAGTGGTCCTCTCACAGGATGCCCGTACAGAAGTTCAAAGGGGCTAAAGCAACCCCCATATGCTGTATCTCCCTGTAGGCAAACAAAAGGCATGGCAGGAGGACGTCCCACTTCTGCCTCAAGAGCACTGACAGGCTCATGATCATCCCTCTTAGGTTTTTGTTGAACCTCTCAAGAAGCCCATTAATTTGGGGGTGGTAAGGATTGGAGGTTACCCCGCACTCCTTCCACATCGACTTCATGTACGTAGACATGAAGTTGGTATCCCAGTCAGATACAACCTCCTTGGCGAACACCACATGGGTAAAGATCCCCCCCCCCATTAGCTCTCTGGCCACTGCAGTACATCCTACAGGTACCGGGTGGCATGGTTGACCAAGACCAGGATAAACATGTTGCCAAGGGGGGGGGGGCCAGAGGACAACAATGAGGTTTTCACCAGTTCAAAAGGAGTGCCAACAGCAGAAAATGGCTTCAGGGGAGCGTTGCGCTTCTCTCCTGATTTGCCACTGGCCTGCCAGTAGGGCTTGACCTGCAGAATGCATCCGAGGCTGTCCTCATCAGGGGCCAGTAAAAGTGGGTAACAAGCCTTTCAAATGCATTGTCCTTCCCTATATTAGCTGCTAGGGGAACATCATGAGTCTGCTCCAATAGGAAGGCCCTGTAATATACTGGGGGACCACCAACATAGGTTGCACCAGGCTCAGGAACCTTAGTCTAACTAAGCAGGACACCATTCTCCCAGTAAATCAGGTGATCACCGGAGGTGTCACCAGTTGGCTGGCCCTCAGCCTGCTGTTGTAGGCTCTCAAGAGTAGGGCACTTTATTTACGCTTTGCAGACCTCCTCCCTGGTGGAACCCCCTTCCTTCTGCTAACTCTTCAGTTCAAGTAGGTTCCCCAGGGAGGTAATGTCCTCCCCTGTAGGTTCCAGGGCTTCACCCTCAGGCTCTGTCTCCTCCTGGACCATGGGAGTTTCAGGAGCAGGTGTTCCACTCCCCTTGCCCCTGCTCTTTTTGTCAGGCACTTGGGCCATTCTTCAAGGCTTCAGGTTCTCCTGAATACCTTCTTGGGCGGTCATTGACCGTGTGGTCAGGCACACCAATTCAGGAAACCCTAACATCTCCAAGTGCGATCTGAGCTGCACCTCCTTCAAGATGGTATGCTCTTGATCATTGCCAAGCAGACAATCCACAGGCACGGATGGACTCACAGCATTCTTCAAGGAACCTGAGACAGCCCCACTCCAAAGAATCCTGAGCCACTGGGTAGAGAGACTCACAGTTGTCGGCTGCAACAATCTGGTGGAATGCATTAGGTACTACCTGCTCTGAGGTGACCAAATTACATCTGATAGTAGTCATGCTGAATCCAGTGTTTTTCAGAACCTCCCTCTCTGCCCATTGACGGTGACCCACTGCCTGTATTTCCTAATGTTACTAGGCATGCGAGTTCTCTGCACCATCTCTCCGTCACCGAGGGACACTAGTAGGAGCGGCTGCTGACCGTTCAAAGTAATGGGGCGAGCGAAGCGCCCCTCCATCTCCCAAAAACACATTTTCCCTCCCAACAACAAGCCCATAGTAAAAACTCCCTCAAAAGCCCAAATAAAAACAACCCCTCCCTCCATAATAAAACAAACCGTAAAGCAATACACATTATATTAATGAAATAAAAATAATGCACTTACAGCGGGCTCCGCGTTCTCCTTGCTATCCTTCCAAAGCCTGTGGAATGAAGAATCCCCCCTAACCAAGCCAGACGCTGGATTGGATGGAGCGGGTTGCCTAACACTCCCTCAGCCCCCAGAGGCCTGTACTTGGTCCAAGACAGCTTGGTGGAGAGCTTCAAAGTGCGCATGTCATTTTGGCTGGCGCAAGACTTCTTGCCAAAGTGACATGCGCACTTTGAAGTGTGTGGCCACCACTACTCCAGTCCTCCTGCTGCCAATGGGCCCTCCTGGCTCAAAGGCAGGCTGGTGGCTGCCGTGCCTTGGTTAAAAATAAAATGCCAATGAAATCATTTCATTGCCATTTTATTTTTAACACTGCACTGCTCGCAGCGGGCAGGGGTGTGACCGTCCACCACCCTCATAAAGAAACCGCAGCTGGCACTAGGTTAACCTCTAAGCTGCACCTCAAACTATCTGGGTCAATCTCCTCCCCAAGCGCTACACTAACCAACCCAGGTGTATGCCCACTAGTGGGGGATTATGCCTACTTGAGACACTTAGCATCCCCCTTCTAGTGCCCAACCTATTGACACTCATAGCACTTAGGGGGTGCTTTCCCCAAGGACCTACCATCAGGGAACCATTTCTTCTTCTGTTCAGGAGGGGCATGGGAGTCCTGACCCTTATAGCTAGTTTAGGGGACCTTTAGAGAACTCCCTGTTTTAGGTTTGTTCTCCCCCTCTTCTTTCTGGTGGTGACTCTTCCCACCCTTGTGGAGATCCCCCACAGACACCTTCTATTGAAACCTAGTGCTGAGCCAGCGGTCCAACTCCTTGGCAAGCTCCCTGGGGTCAACAAGCTTGCTATCAATAAGATGCTGGTGCAGATCTGCGAAACAAAGACTCAACATGTGCTCTTTCACAATCAAAATGTACAGCCTGTGATAATCCTTCACTTCACTGCCGTTCCCCCAACTATCTAGAGCCTTGCAAAAGGAGTCCACACAATCCACCCAGGACAATTGGTCCAGCTAACAGCTGTCCTTAAACGTCTGCTTGTACTTCTCAGGGATGTGCTTCTAGAGGCTAGCCCCCCAAACCTCCTCAGGTATCCTATGCATCTGCAAAACCACCTCATCAGCCTCAAACCACTTATCAATGTCGTCCCCCACAGCAAAGTCATGCGCCAGTCCTTTGGGAATACGGACCCTCTCATCTCCATAGGACAATGCAGGTATGCTGCCATCAATATTGCTCGACTCTGCTTGTCTAGCCCTTATGCCCAACTCTCTGAGGCTCCTCTTCTGAGCCATCTTTCTTTCCTTTGCCTCCATGGCCAGTTTCTTTTGTTCCGCTTCCATGGTCAGTTCATGTTCAGCTGCCATGGACTGATTCATCTCCTTTATTTTCAACTGGGCCATCTGCAACCTAAACTCCCTCTCTGCGTGTATGTCCGTCAGCTCCTCTGGGGATAGGCCTTGACGAGACACATTGCTCTTGCAGGTAGTTCCAACTCAGGGGTCACGTCAACCCCCTCAGCTAAAGGCTGTCTCTTTCCCTTTCCTTCTCATCATCCCCTATGTTGGCTGCAACCAATGACTGGTGGGCTTCCACCCAGGCTCCACAGCACCTTTTGGAGCTCCACCTTCCTGGTCGAACTCTTTGTTGGAAGTCACTTCTCCTTGCAGAACTCTGTGAGCTGAGCCAAACATAAACATCTATCTTGTCCAGTTCAAATTCCATCCTTGCAGATGTGAGACAGAATGTAGAAAACAAAAAGGCCAATCAAGGAGAATTTGAACTCATATTGGTCTCAGATATGAGAATGGCAGTGTAACACAAAATCACTATATGGCACTCCACAAACACAAGTCCAAATCTTCACCGCTGATCACCAATGTTAGCAACTGTGGTTTCTGTATGACCAGGGCTTACATCCCAGTCAACCAACAACTCAATTTCTCACTGTAATGAACTCTGCTGCTCACACAGAGTCTATCAAAGGCTTGTACCATAAGAGCATCGGTGTCAAGCAACAAAAGGTGTAAATGAGCTCGGTATTAAAGGCAAGGTTTTCATTAAATATTTATTTATGTTTAGAGTTTTAAAACATTCAATCCTATCACTTTGCGGCCACTTTGAAACACTATGTTGCATGCAAGTCACAAAATCAGATCAGGTCCTGAGCTAGACCATGTGGGGTGGCTACTACAATTCACTGGGTAGTTAAACTGAAAATATTAAGCCTAGAATAAAATCTGTTGGCCAAAGGATGTCTAGTCTCCAGGAAGGGGGCAGGGGTGTAAAAAGTTATTTGAGGTTAGAGAAAAATGAATGAAAAAAAATGTCTCACCCCAGAGGCCCATATATCTGCACCTTAAAATAAGTGTTTGGCCCTAGATTGTTGCACGGGGGCAGAGATGGCGGTCTTCCAGGCTCGGAGATGCCCCCAGAAACACAGGAAAATATGGTCCAAATGGGCAATTTATTGAGGAATAGAGTTACCACCCCGTATAGAACGGCTTTCACATAAAAGTCCGGTGCCTGAACTGTCCAGACACTATTACGGTTACTGGTGGTCGTATATATCCTAATTGAATCCCTTTTTTGTGGGGTTTAAAATGCTGTGTGTCATGTTTATGTTGTGTTGCCCGTATGTTATGCAGGGGTTTCAGTTTTTCACAAACGCAGGCACCTTGGATTTATCCGATGTTCCATATGATTACTATGGGCAATGGCCCATTATGTACCTTGAAAATCTAATCAAATATGGTTTGTTTTTTTAAAGTGTTTGGTTTTCCTCCAGTTTTTATTTTATTTTTTAACAATGCTTTCCAAGCAAGCACTAGCAAAGCCAATAACTTAGCACTGAGAATGTAAAGGCAAGACCTATTGGCTTTACCAATGTTTGGCTTTCTTTTTTTATCACTGGAAAAGTAATCTTACCCACTGCATCACAAACCCTTTGGCTGCCAGTGTACGGTGCCACAGTATGGCTGTGGGAAAAGGAATGTCTGCTGCTAAGTTAAGATATCAATCCATATGTATAAGATGTTCAAAAACTGTACATACAATTCACTAAAACAAAGTCTTTATTGTTATGGCAAGCACTCATCGGAAATACAGTCAACTGCAAGCTCAGCTTGCAATAGTGACAGGTTTCAATATATATACACATACAAGTGTGTGCACAATTTAACTGTTTATGGTTCTTTCTGATGTTCCTAGAATACTCCTTGAATATATGCAGAAGAAAGAAACCAATATTGGTGATTGTATTCAAAATAAGATATCCAGACAAAATATTTCCAACTTGAAAAAAGTATAAATATTACATATTTTCCCTAAACTACAATTCAATTTGTTTGCTTTCAAAATAAAATGGCTCCAAAAAGATATCCTCAACTTGAAAAACATTGATGAAGCTTACAGCCAGTTGTGCTAAATCATTGTGCAAAGAGATAAGTGCACCTGCATGTCCAAGATCTAGCATGGGTGCAGATTTATGACTTTTAGGAATTTGCTCGAGTTTACAGAAATTGGGCTGGAAACCTGGCAAATGTGTGAATTCCATTTTTGCAAGAGAAATATATAGGGATGTATTTGCTCATTGAAAAATCAGCCAGGGAAATGCAAATGAAGTAACTTTTTCTTTAGAAAAACCCTAGCACAACACCCCCACCTTTCCCACAGTGGAAAAAGTTTTGCTATTTACTTTCTCAGCTGTACATTTCTGATGTTTTTCAGAGTGGGAAAGGGGTTACAGGTCAAAGGGTGAATACTCTTAAACATGTAAGTCTGCAGGTGTGCAGAATCTCAAGGGTATTTCAGCTATGTAACTACCACTCCCAGCCTTCTTCATGTAAATAAATGGTTTCATGAGTGAAAAATCTAATTTACACATTTAAATCGCATGGAGAATGGGCCCATAGCATCTTGAATTCGGCATAAATTTGCACAGATAAAATGATATTTCCATGAACTACATAATGTGGTCCTGGTTAGACTGCGAGTTTTCTCATTGATCCTAGACACTGGACTGTAGGTATAATCTAGGTTTAGTAAAATAAAATGCATGATTAATAGCAAATTTGCTAGAGGAATTCACAAGAAGCTTTCTCAGAAACCAAAGTTAGAAAGAAAGCAACGGTTTAACTACAACAACTATATATTCTGATCTCTGAATATGTCAGCACTTTCATTATTCTAGCAGAGTGAATATAGCAGAGCTCTACCTTGAACAAAAACCTGGCCTATAAACAAAGCCCATTCATTAACTGAGCCTTTGCATATGCAGAGGCTTTCAATGGTCAAAGGTTTGATACAACAGTCCTGGTATGTTCAGCTTTGGGTATAATAAACAAGCATTGGCATAGCCAATAGGTCTTGCCTTTGGGACCTTATAAGTGTTTAGCCATGCAACAGTTGCATAACTAAATACTTATAAGGCCCCAAAAGCGAGACCTATTGGCTCTGCCAATGCTTGTTTCTGTTTATTACTGCTCTGTAGTAATGGCGGCACCCGTGCTTTAGCTTAAACATCTTAAGCTAAAGTCGGGTGCCGAGATTGCTTCAAAAGTAAAGAATTGTCTATTTCTGTAGTAGGGGATCTCTGTGTATAGTCATAATCTATGAATAATCCCCGCCCATGTGCGGGGACCCCGGAGCAATCAAAAATATCTCTTAAGCTGTCCCGCATTTGCAAACCTGCAAAGACACTTAAGAGACAGACAAAATAATACAGCCTAATCACAACAAGGCTGCACTGGCCAGCACTTCCTCTGAAGTGAACACAAAAGCCAAAATAAAGTTGAAATGTCATTTTTATTCACATTTGACATGTTCCTTTATTATCACACACTCCCTTCACCAAAATCCCTTTAAACAATAGAGAGGAAGGGGTGGACAGACAAGCCCTATAGGCTGTCATTATGTGTCTGCTAAAGGGATACCGTGCCTTTAAGAAACTCTCCAGAGACCCCCGGTATCCCAGGATGCACAGCCAACACAAGTTACTTTCAGTTCTTTTTTCCGGCTCCTGCTAGCAGGACCCTGGAGCTTGAGCTCTACCCTTTTGGGTGGTTTAATTGATTAAAATCGGATTTTTTGGATTAAAAGTGGTTTCATTCGACGTCTAAAGCCTTTGTCTACTACTGCCTGCAATCTGGAGCAGTTTTGGCCCACTCTCAGCATGGCTTTATTCGATAAATGCCCTGAGTGTGGGAGGAAGAAGGCTAAGACGGACCCACATGAGGTGTGTATCCTCTGCTTGTCGCCCTCACATGTCCCAGCTGCCTGTGACATCTGCAGCACCTTTTCGAAAAGGACCCTGAGGGACAGGGAGAAGACTCGCCTTCAGGGACAGGAGATGCAGAGGACCGGTGGGACTTCAGGGCATGGAGGGTCCCATTCCCCCTCCTCCGCCCATGCTTCAGCCCCTGGAGGGACCTCCGGGCAGAGCAAGAAGCAGAGACGGCACCTACCGGCTGGTAGGTCGCGTTCGACGTCGAAGGCGACGACGTCGACGGCGAGAGAGAAGGCACCGGTATGTTCGCCGTCGATCCAGGGCTCTGGGTCGCGGCAGCCTCGGCGTTCGACGTCGAGGGAGGGGCCGGCGAGACCCGGGACTGGGTCGCCGTCGCAGGTGTCACGGTCGACGTCCACAACACATCGACGTCGTACCGAGCCCCATGGACTTCACTCGCCGCCGTCTACCCACGGCTCGACGCTGACGGAGTCGACGCCGAGATCCCGGCGCCCGCCGTCGAGGCGGAGGCGGTCGACGCCGAGACACAGATCGACGTCGAGACATCAACGATCGACGTCGAGACATCAACGATCGACGTCGAGACATCAACGATCGACGTCGCCAACGATCGACGTCGAGATGGCAGCGGTCGACGCCGAGACACCGGCGGTCGACGTCGAGACGCCAGAAGTCGGCGTCGAGGAGGCAGTCGACGTCGAGGCAGACACCTCGGCGACGGCGATCAAGGCGGGGTTCGACGCCGAGGAGGCATGGGTCGACGTCGAGGAGACATGGTTCGACGTCGAGAGGACGATCGACTGCGGGGCGGCACTCGTCGTCGAGGGCGAAGAGACGCCGGTCGAGGTCGACGTACAGTTCGACGTCCCAGACATCGGGGAATACGTCCTCGGTGATTACGATCTCCAGTCGGGGATCGGGGAGGCGCGGACGTTCGCCTTCGGTGGCTTCCACGCGGGACAGGCCCGCCAAGAAGAGGAGAGTGGCCGCGAGCCCGGACAATGATGATGGGGGCTCTCCGGCTAGAAGTGATGGGGCTTCAGATCATCTGACCCCGCTGCGTACCCAGCGGCCGCCTTTGCCTCCGGTGCCCGACCTTCCACCGGCGCCTCCTCCGGTGCCTGCCCTGCCTCCTCCTCCTCCTCCTCCTCCTCCTCCTCCGCTGCCTCTGCCCGTGCCTCAGCTGCCTGCTTCGCCACCGCAGCCACCGCCTCCTCCCCCGAGGGTTCCTCACCGGCAGAGATCTCGCTCTCGCCCTCGCAGGCGATCACGGAGTAGGCGCAGATCCTCCACTCGCTCTGGACATGGTCGACGAAGGTATCGGTCTCGTTCCAGAGGGTCGAGGGGCACGTACTCTTCTGGGGCTGGCAAGTATTCGCCCTCGCTGTCGGAGACGCCTCCTACCCGCGTCTCTCCAGTGGATGACATTGCCACGTTCCAGGAGGTGTTGCTGAGAGGGGCTGCGAAGTTGGGGATATCAGTGACTACCCCTATTCCCACTACTTCTGTGATTTTTGAGACTTTGCATAAAGTACATCTGTCGCGCCCCCTCCTCCCGCTGGTCCCAGGGCTGGAGGAACCTGCGATGGAGGTGTTCTTAACGCCGGCCGTGGTGAAGCCGGCGCCCTCGAGACTGTCAAAGAAGTACAGGGCTCCTGACTCGGATCCGGCGTTCCTCAGAGTGGATCCCCCACCGGATTCTGTTATCGTGGCGGCGGCTCGTAAGCAACACTCTACGACGCCTTCCTCCACGGCTCCCCCGGATAAGGAGAGTCGCAAAATGGACTCCTTGGGGAGAAGGATGTGCTCCACGTCGGCTACTACGATGAAGGCCGCTAGCGCCTCCGCTCTGTTGGGGCGCTATGACAGGTCTCTTTGGGACTCCCTGCAACAGTTCGCGGCCTCCCTGCCCAGAGACAAGAGGGAGGATTTTCAAGAGGTGCTGAACGAGGGCATGATGGTCTCTAATCAGATCATCAGTGCGGCGGGGGACGTGTCGCTGCTGGCGGCCCATGGGTACTGCCACGGCATACACATGAGGAGGCATTCCTGGCTGCGGCTGACTCCGCTCAAGCCGGAAGCGCAGCAGAAGATCGCCAATCTACCATTCTCTGGCACGACGCTATTCGGGTCACATGCGGATGACGAGATGGCCCGCATGAAGGCTGAGGCGGAAACTCTGAAGGCGGTGGGGCTGGAGCGGCCTAAGGAGCAGAGGAGGTCCTTCCGTTCCTCGAGCAGGCGCTACACCAAGCAGAGGGGCCAAGGGCGTCAGTCGGGCCCCCAGCAACAGCCCCAGCAACAGCAGCAGTACCAGAGGCAGCCCTTTCAGAAGCGCCAGAGGGGCAGAGGCCAGCATCAGTCCTCTGCGGGGAACAAAGGCCCGGCCGGGTCGAAGCCCTGAAAAGTTACTTCCCCCTCATCCGTTACCCGCTCCGGTGGGGGGAAATATTCAACACTACCTGGCAGAGTGGAGGACAATAACGCAGGACAAGTGGGTGCTGAATATTGTTTGCAATGGTTACTGTCTTCGTTTCACCAGTTCGCCTCCACAGATTCCACCAGTGCGCTCCTCCATCATGGTGCGGAAGCTCCAGCGGGAGGCAGACGTTCTGTTAAAAAAGAAGGCGATAGAAGCTGTTCCTTTGAAGCAAAAAGGAAAAGGTCTCTACTCACGGTTCTTTCTCGTAAGAAAAAAAGACAAGAACGAGTTCAGGCCTATTCTGGATCTGCGTCAAGCAAACAGGTGGATCCGCCGAGAAAAGTTCCGTATGTTGTCCCTGCATCAGATTTACCCTCAGTTGCATCGAGGAGACTGGCTGTGCGCCATAGATCTGCAGGACGCTTACTTTCATGTGCCGATCGCACAAAAGCATCGCAAGTTCCTGAGGTTTCTGGTAGGCAACAACCATTACCAGTATTCAGTACTCCCGTTTGGCCTGAAGTCTGCACCGCGGACGTTCTCAAAGTGCATGGCAGTGGTCGCGGCACACCTGCGGAAGACCAAGGTGTTTGTGTACCCTTACCTGGACGACTGGTTGATCAAAGCGTCCACTTATCAGGAAGCCCAGTGCCATTTCAACAGGACGGCGGCTTTGCTTCACCGTCTGGGGCTGCACATCAACATGACGAAGTCAGTGCCGATCCCTGTGCAGTGTCTACAGTACTTGGGGGCTTCAGTCAATACCTTGACCGCAAGCGTGTGTCCTTCGGAGGAGAGACGCTTATCGATCCGTGGGAAGGCTCTGCATCTCATCTCAGCCCGCCCTCCTACGGTGAGGACGGTGTCTTCATTACTGGGGTCGATGGCTTCTTGCATCTTCCTCACCCCCAATGCACGTCTGCATATGAGGCCCCTGCAGGAATGTCTGGAGGATCAATGGGACCAGAGGAGGGGGCGTTGGGAGGACAAGATCCAGTTGTCTCAGCACGCTCGGCAGTCTCTGAAATGGTGGTGTTCCCCAGAGAATGTCTGCAAGGGGACTCCTTTTCACAAGGACATTCCGGCCCGGACCATAGTGACCGATGCGTCTCTCCAGGGCTGGGGAGCGCATTCGGGCCCTCTTCAGATTCAGGGGATATGGTCGCAGACGGAGACGACCTACCATATCAACTTTTTGGAACTCAGAGCAGTACACTTGGCCTTGAAGGCGTTCCATCCCTCCTTCAGGACGTCCTCCCTGCTGGTTCAGACGGACAATACTACGACCATGTATTACCTCAACAAGCAGGGGGGCTCCCGGTCACGCACCCTGTCTCGGGAGGCACAGGCGATCTGGAACTGGCTGGTGGCCAGGAATCTGACGATCACGGCAACCCACCTGCCGGGAGTGCAGAATGCCCAAGCAGACGCGCTCAGCAGACTCGTTCAAGAGAACCACGAGTGGGTGCTAAACGACGACGTGCTAAGAGACGTCTTCGCAGAATGGGGCACTCCGGATATAGATCTGTTCGCTACGGCAGAAAACAGCAAATGCCGCGACTTCGCGTCCAGGTACTACCAACCAGGGACGCTGGGGAATGCACTATGGATCAGCAGGTCCAACAGCTTTCTCTACGCCTTTCCACCCATTCCCCTGATTCCGGCGGTGCTGATCAAGCTGTCGCAATCCAGAGCCAGAATGATCCTGATTGCTCCGGAGTGGCCGAGACAATGGTGGTTCACCGACCTTCTTCACCGGTCTGTTCTGCCACACCGGCGCCTGCCGTGCCGGCCGGACCTTCTCACGAAGTTCGGAGGGCAGATGGTTCACCCCAATCTCTCGTCCTTGAGTTTGGCAGCATGGCTCCTGAGCTAGTGCAGTATGGACACTTGAACCTGCCTCAGGACTGTATGGAGATCTTGAAAGAGGCTAAGAGACCGTCTACGAGGACTTCCTACGCCTATAAGTGGAAGAGATTCTGCTTATGGTGCAAGGCGAAGGACTTTGACCCTACATCCTGTAAAGAAGACGTTATTTTGCATTATCTGCTGCAGTTAGCTCAGTCTGGGCTTAATTTTCAATCTATTAAGGTTCATCTCGCAGCTCTGACTGCGTATAGGAAGGGCCCTTCTCAAACCTCATTTTTTCAAATCCCTGTGATTAAGGATTTTTTGGAGGGTTTGCGTAAGGTGTTTCCCCCTGTTAGAAGGCCTTCTCCACCTTGGGAATTGAATGTGGTGTTATCTAGATTGATGAGGGAGCCTTTTGAACCTATCCATAAGGCTTCGTTGCAGCATTTGTCTTGGAAGGCTGCCTTCCTTGTGGCCATTACATCGGCCAGGAGGGTGAGTGAGATTCAGGCTCTGTGTTGCCAAGAGCCGTATACTGTTTTCCATGCTTCTAAAGTAGTGATGCGTACCCATCCTAAATTTTTGCCTAAGGTGATATCAGATTTCCATGTGAATCAGATGATAACTTTGCCTACGTTTTTTCAGCATCCTTCCTCTCCGGCGGAGAGGTCTCTGCATTCACTTGATGTGCGTAGGGTGTTGAAATTCTACCTGGATAAGACAAAAGATATCCGCAGGTCGGATCAACTGTTTGTTAATTATGGTTCGGTAAGAACTGGTTTAGCTACCTCAAAGCAGTCCATTTCCAGATGGATTGTTTCCTGTATTCAGCTTTGTTACCAAAAAGCTAATAAAACATTAGGGGGTAAGCCTACGGCACATTCGACTAGAGGCAAGGCGGCTACCACCGCTTTGCTTAGGAATGTTCCCATTGCTGACATTTGTAAGGCTGCCACCTGGAAGTCAGTCCATACGTTTACAAAGCATTACTGCCTGGACTCTGATGCTAGGGCAGATGCGCAGGTTGGACAGGCTTCGCTAAGGAATTTGTTTGCACAGTGATTTGTTGGTGGTTGGTCTTACTCCACCGCTTCTTGTTGGTTGGGATGGGCTTGCCATTCTATTCATAGATTATGACTATACACAGAGATCCCCTACTACAGAAGGAGTAGTTTCTTACCTGTAACTCCAGTTCTGTAGTAGGGGTATCTCTGTTATAGTCATAAGCGACCCTCCCTCCTCCCCGGTGGAGTAACCTGACGGTATCAGGCCTGTTGTTATACACCTTCAAAAAGAACTGAAAGTAACTTGTGTTGGCTGTGCATCCTGGGATACCGGGGGTCTCTGGAGAGTTTCTTAAAGGCACGGTATCCCTTTAGCAGACACATAATGACAGCCTATAGGGCTTGTCTGTCCACCCCTTCCTCTCTATTGTTTAAAGGGATTTTGGTGAAGGGAGTGTGTGATAATAAAGGAACATGTCAAATGTGAATAAAAATGACATTTCAACTTTATTTTGGCTTTTGTGTTCACTTCAGAGGAAGTGCTGGCCAGTGCAGCCTTGTTGTGATTAGGCTGTATTATTTTGTCTGTCTCTTAAGTGTCTTTGCAGGTTTGCAAATGCGGGACAGCTTAAGAGATATTTTTGATTGCTCCGGGGTCCCCGCACATGGGCGGGGATTATTCATAGATTATGACCATAACAGAGATACCCCTACTACAGAACTGGAGTTACAGGTAAGAAACTACTCCTTCTTTACTTTTGAAGCAATCTCAGCACCCGACTTTAGCCTAAGATGTTTAAGCTAAAGCACGGGTGCCGCCATTACTACATAGAAGTAATAAGCAGAAGAAAAAAATCACGCGCCCGCTTTGAGAAATGACTGCTGTGGCGGGGGAAAAATGCTACTGCCGGCCACAGCTTGCGAGTGGTGCGCGCGCAGCAGTAATCACGCCATATGACGCCTCTGCTCAAGCGCGCGCCCGCGCACATGCACTGCAAGCAGTGGCCGGCGGTAGCATTTTTTGAAGCCCTTACTTTAAGTCTCGCCAGACCAGCTCAAGCGCTGGGTCAGGCGAGACCTAAAAAAGCGGCATAATCAGAGCCTTACCGGAATCCAAATCCTGACATTATATGAGCCCAGGCATAACAGAAAAGCTATTATCAGAGCTCTGACATAATGAGACTGCGGCCATAATTTGTCATCTCGCAGTATCGCACCAAATAGTACAATTCCTTTTCTTTTACAGACTAGTATTTTTCTGAGGCATCTCATCCCTTTGACAAGAAGATATTTAATTCAACTTGTTAAGAATATTGCTGTTTGGCAACCTGTTTTCATGGTTACAATCAAATGTCAATATTGTAATAGGAAAACTCAATTGGTCGGTTATATTGATATATGTGGTAAGAAGGCATATTTGTGACGGTAAACATAGTTTACCCCAAATCCAGAACACCGCATGCAATTACAACTCGCTCGTTACAACGACCTCGTTGTTACAACGCATGCCATTACTCCGCAAGTCGGAACAACAACTTGCTCTGGGGGCAGAAGGTGTTGAATTTCAAATCCAACACCTTCCCTACTGTTGCACAGACTGGAGTTGGAATAGTAAATTATATTATTCCAACATCCAGCTCCCCACATAAATTAAGTTGATGCTCCGACTTGCGGAGTAATGGCATGCGTTGTTACAACGCGATCGTTGTAACAACTGCATTGGAATTGCATGCGGAAAAAAAACATGCATGGTAGGGTGGCATATTCTACTGTGACATCGTATGTAAAAATATTTTCACTTGCCTTGTTTTTCTCATCTTGAATAATTTCTAACACTTGAGTTGTGTAGCCTTCATCTAAACACTTCTGGCCTGCGGCCTGAAACAGATTGAAATCCTCTTCCTTGAACTCCTCCTCTTGCAGAGTTTGCTGGAACAAACAAGTCAATATAAATAGTAATCATGCATCTGAATGGGGCATAAATGGGATACTCTGAGCAAAACTTCAAAAGGGGTCTGCTACTGTGCTGCAATCTGCATAGAATTCACCAGTGCCGCTGATCATCTTCCTTGGCACGACATCTTACACGTAATAACTGATAGAGGATCTTACGTCCAATAACTCCTGCAGATATGCACAAGTATGCTTTCTTATTACAAGAGAAAATAAAAGGTTAGAATTACTGGATACGTTTACTGCATTCAAGAAATAAATACACACATTTAGGAACGTTGGTCTAGAGCTTATGACATCTTATAGAGGGTAATGCATGCGACAAGAGCTACCCATGAATCAGCAGGACCTGCGTTTACATATCAAAGTAAAGACAATGATCCAACCGGATCTCATTTAAGCACATATTTACGAGACAAATAGAACTTTGGCAATCACTTTATGTGGAGCAAACGTATAGCACACTTTGAAAATGTAATGTAAAGGGAGAAACATTTTCTTAAAAACCAGAACCATTTAACAGTAAATATACAACGTACATACATAGCAAATTGACAAACAGATTGTACAGTGTCCAAAATGAGGAATCGTATAGTTGTGAAGAATCTAAAGTCGTGGAGAACACTTTCAAGCAATGTGTTCCAGAGCACACGTGAATCGTTGGAATATACCACAATACATCAACTTTTCAAATACTGATCCAACACTAAATTATGTGCAAAAGGGGTCTCATTTTATATCAAGAGGGCGGAGACTATACTGACTTAACTACGGCCCATGACAGGGGATCTGTGCAAGCAGGTACGGGACCTCACGGAGTGAGTCTGACTAGAGGTCACCGTCCGGAGGAACACCATCCGACTGGCTGGATAGCCAAAGAAAAGTAGATGGAACAGACATAGGTAACTTTCTTGTAAATATGGTTGGCTATGATGACCATGCCAGAAGGGTTTTTCTCAGTCCATTCCCAGGAAAGAGCACGTAGTGTGTGGCTACGCCAGCACTAAGGTGAGCACCCCCACAGCCAGTTACGATACAGCTGTTGAGTTACTGCATACTACTGCAACAAGCATTTACAATGCAATAGGTCTCGCAATTACATTATTTTGAGCTATTGACATTCTAAATGGCAATGCAGTTACAAAAATTAAAAGACATTGTTATTTTCAAAACCAAAAGCAACACCTATTGCATTTCATAGCGCAGTGTCTGAATCTATATACCCCAAAACAAAGCCTGCCCTAAGAACGTGGCCACCCCAAGAGTCTGCATTATAGCATACCACACAGTGCCTGTCATACCGCAGAACAGGTGCCCTCCTTACAAGCCACGCCCCCAGGGCAGCTTTACCCCTCCATGGCCTGTTCTTCACCAGGATCTGCGCAGGTTTTTCCTTTTATTCAGAATAAACTCCATGATTCTGAATAAGTGTTGGGCAGGTCATGTGTGTGCGGGAGGATTGATTGGGTAGCACGGTTAGGGAGCAGCATCGAGCGCGAGGGGCAGGGGATCCTGCCGAGTAAAGCTGAGGGACCCTGGGATTGGGAAACCCACAAGGGGGGGATCTCCGGTCTCGCGCTCACACGGAGCCAGTCTGCGCTTAAATCTAGCCTCGAGCTACACATTCAGAAGCATGGGAGCCGCGCTCGAAACTGAAGCGCACTGAGGACAGGCGCCAACTCAGAGCCAAACTCCACTTCGGAGCAGCGCTGCTCGGATGCAGGCTGCACCCAGGAGCTGCGTGCACTCATAACGGAGCCCACTCAAGACTACCCCCCTGGGAATCGGATCACACGGGCAGCGATCGCACCGCCTCTCTATTTGTTCTTCGCTACTCTGCACATTCAAATGCAATTCCCAACACTTAAAAACTTTCCACGAAGTCGCTCTGATCGATTTTGAAGGAGGAGAGGAGAGGTAAGGGGGCGTTGATGAAAGTGGGAGACAATAGGAAAAGTGAGTGTACGGGCAAAAAGGAGGACCCGTTGCCCAGGGCTGAGAAAGGAGAGCCCAGATGTCAGAGTTGCAGTGCAACAAGAGCAAGCATCATTCAAAGCAAAAAATGAAAACTCGGAGACCTTGGCTAGATATGAGTCCAAATGTTTCCTGCTAAACTAAAAATGATGATGGACAATGTAATGGGGTGCTTTGAAATATCCGCAAGAAGTGTGAGAATGGTTTGAAGCTTATGAAGCTGAAACTGAAGTTAAGCACTAGCCTGGCAGGTGACAAACTCAGGGACCAAAGAAAAGTCTGACCAAGAGAACATGCTCTAATTGACCAATGTTTCAACAGCACCGCAGGGGGAACAGATGGTTGTAGCAGCAGCGAGTCTACATGAACATAACACAAAGGAAGAACCCATGGATGCAACAGACAAGGTTTGTCTTCCAAACCAGACCAGGACTACCCTTCACAGGGTGACCACGATCTCCTGACCATGACTCCGGGATATGTAGACGACCTAGTGTAAATGGTGAACCATGGACCTAGCCAACAAAGGTTAGAGTGTGGCACAGAGAATATCCATATGTGGGGAACTCTGATTTAGAGGACAATAATTCTGGTAAATACTGAGCCAGCTGGATTTCGAGGTATTCTCCTTCTTGACATCAATTTCAATAAGTGGATACAAATAGTGTGCTATAAGTTTATTTATGGACAGAGAATGTTGGTCTTCAGTACTGTGGTAGGGTTTGTTCGGGATTTTCATTGTTCAAATAGCTTTGCATGCCCAAGAAGTGAAAGTACACAAATAGTTTTCATAATGGGGAAAATATCTATGCAAGACAAGTACACTGGGCAGAGGCCCCGAACCGAAGGTCATTGTGCAGTGGCCTCGAGTGCCCAACAGAACAGATTCATACACCTAGGTACTCTGAAGACCTTTAGATTCCGGACATGGAATAGAAGGGAGATGAACAGTGCAGTGAAAACGGAAAAGATATAATATGTTAAAAACAAAACAACACGTTAGGAAACCTACAGTCCAAATAGTTTTTGATGCAAACCACCATTGCTACTTGTAATATTTTTAAATCCACATTGATGTACAGTTACATCACAAACGAGCGCTCAGAAAGACCTACATTGTAAATTGAGCACCGTACAATTGTTCCTGGGTTTTTGCTTTTCTAAATCCCATATAAGCATTAAGCTGAGACTATACATTTGAATTTTTGACAATGTTGGGACAATTGATTTAATCTCATATTGTAATGTTTTCTTCCTGAAAGTGAATAATAATAATGCTTGCATAATTTAAATACCTGCAAAAGCGCCTAATGATAAATATATTTGCTTCCCTGGGTTGACCCATGATGTATGTGGGACTATAGTTCCCATGATGCCCCATAATGTATTTAAAGGGATATTGTATAAAAGTGTAACAAAGGAAGGAAAAGACGACTTGCTAGTCGAAATGTGCTTTATTAATAAATAATTGCTAATTACAAAAACCAGGAATGCAGCATCTGGTATATATATATATATATATATATATACCATTTTCACTAAGTACCAAAGTACTATTGCACTCTCGTCAGGACACAATACCCGCTACGAGTCCATCCGTCAATGAAAGATCGTGTTTATTTCACAGCATAGAGCATCCGCCAGAAATTTACCCAACGCGTTTCGGCGAAACTCGCCTTGGTCACGGGTAAGTGAAAGTCTTCAAAAACACAAATTTAAGACTTCATGTTACACACGACGTCAGATACATAAACATAGACAACAGACTTACACATCAATCTGTGACATAAACGTGGCGGCCATTTTGGAACAGTCTTATTTTCATCGTAACCCAAAATTCAATACATAAAGTTGTAATTGAAAAAAATAATCACAATGACATTTTAGTGCGCACCGGGTTTCCCCACCCACTCAAGTGTCCCACATGTGGCCTTCACCAATTGTACAACCCATTTAAACGTGAAATTCATCATCTCCACTCCCCAGTGGTTTTGTATGCCGTAATTCTTAAATAATTGTATTTTAACACATACCTAATGTATCTATCACCGGCATAAAAAATACTTCCACTTCCTTCAATGGCTAAGAGTGTACCTGATAACAAGCTCATGCTCATCTCGTAGATGCTATGGCCAACGTTACTCTAACTTATCAGCATTGCTTCAAGAAAACATACCCCCAGTGGGGTTAGTTCGTGCAATTTGAATAGTGAAAATGTAAATCATTATCCTAGTCATGGTCAAATAAGACATAATATACAGATTCTCTATCAGCATATCAATAGTACTGCAATGTTCATAGCAAACCCATTCAGTCCCAGTGGACCAAAAGTATTTTCCATTATCAGACGTGATAGCCCGGGCTTCTTCATTGCTCATGAAGATATACAGATACTGAAATAAAAGGAAGAAGAGATCCAGGTGAAGAAATCAAAAATGAGAAACACGAGAGAAAGAAAGAGAAAAAGACTGGACTTCATAACTTGCCACTCTACCTTCCACAGAATATTCAACAGACAGCATATAACATTCAACAAAATTAAACCAGATGGATTCAAAGATATATAAAATCACACAGAAGCATATAATTGCTCCAATAGCAAAGTTCATCATTACTCAAAAGTTCTTCACAGATAGTTCACTGGAAAGTAAACAATAGCAATAAAACCAGACAACGAAATAGACATTCCCCACTGCACATACGGAACTATCTAGGGTGAGATAGATATCCTGAATAGGATACCTTCACAGTGATGATGACAGAAGTGTAATGGCCACTCCCATCTGATATCATCATTCCCCCAAATGCCAAGACATCTCCTCCTCAAAATTTAATCCTTCAGGAATTTTGGTATTCAGATCTAAGATATACCTTGACTCCAACTGCCTGAGTTTGCGTATCCTGTCTCCCCCTCTTTGTGTTGCCACCACTCTATCGATAACAAAGAATTTCAATAAGTTTCGATTACTCTTATGGAGTTCCTCAAAGTGTCTGGCAACCGGAGACAGTTTGTCCCTATTGTGGATTGCCCTTTGATGTTCCAATACCCTTTTCTTTGCAGTGAACATCGTACTGCCTACATATTTCTTTCCACAAGGGCAAACCAGAACATAAACGTGATTAGTAAATAGTCCTCTCTCCACTCAAAATCCTTAATCAAACTCAAAAAGTGTCTACTGTCTTTAAGAAATGAGGGTAGTTTTTCTACATAAGGATGCAAGAAGTAATCAATGTATTTAGATGTTTTCTCTAATAGGGAGCGCATTGACGACACAATGGGCCTCCCTGGCGGACTCACTGCCTCACTACCCTCATTTCTTAAAGACAGTAGACACTTTTTGAGTTTGATTAAGGATTTTGAGTGGAGAGAGGACTATTTACTAATCACGTTAGATGTCTGTAGTCTTTATACATCAATCAGACATGCCCAGGGAATTCAAGCTTGCCAACATTTTCTTAACTCTCGTTCCATCTCCTTTCTGAAGCACAATGAGATGCTACTACAGATGATGACCTATTGCTTGGAGAACAATTTCTTCATTTTTGATGGAATTTACTTCAGGCAAAAGCAAGGAACTGCGATGGGCACCTGCTTTGCTCCCAGTTTCGCTAATTTATTTATGGGGTACTGGGAGCAGCAGGTGTCGAAGACACAACATCTGTACCGCAGCCATGTCAAACTCTGGCTGCGGTATATCGATGATCTTTTTATCATTTGGGGTGGTTCTGAGTCACAGGCAAATGAATTCATCTCTGCTTTAAATCAAAATGAGATGAATCTGAAGTTCGAAGGCACTGTAAGTAATCGTAGTGTGGAATTTTTGGACCTACAAGTACAGGCAGTGGGAAACAGATTGGTTTCGAAACTTTATCGAAAATCCACAGCAGGGAACACCTTGCTATACGCAGAAAGTGGACACCCTAAAACATTGATCCGCAGCATCCCTTATGGGGAGTTCCTCCGAGCACGGAGAAACTGTAGTCTGGAGATGGATTTTATTGCAGAAAGTGAATGTATGACTCAAAGATTCTTAGAGCGAGGGTATACTCCTAAGGTCATTGAGGAAGCATTGACAAAGGCGAAGACATTCACGCAGAATGATTTGCTGGTACCTAGAGACAAAGAGGGTGATGGTTTGAGTGATGGGGTTGTTAGATTTGTAACCACATATCATTCTAATTCCTGGGAAATACGAAAGTGTTTGAACCAACACTGGAAGATTTTAACAACTGTACCTACACTGAAAGACAAAATAGGTTCTTTGCCAAATATCACTTATAGGAAATCTGATTCCCTCAAAGACAAACTCTGTAAGAGTGAGGTATTAAGTCACCACAATGCTAACAATGACATACAGGGATTTTTTACCTGTATGTCCTGCAAAGCGTGCAAGTTCAGTACCAATGTTAAGAAAGTGTATTATCCTATCAGCAACACAGAGAGAACCATAAGTAAACATCTTACGTGTATGTCGGACTTCTGTGTTTATGTTCTGGTTTGCCCTTGTGGAAAGAAATATGTAGGCAGTACGATGTTCACTGCAAAGAAAAGGGTATTGGAACATCAAAGGGCAATCCACAATAGGGACAAACTGTCTCCGGTTGCCAGACACTTTGAGGAACTCCATAAGAGTGATCCAAACTTATTGAAATTCTTTGTTATCGATAGAGTGGTGGCAACACAAAGAAGGGGAGACAGGATACGTAAACTCAGGCAGTTGGAGTCAAGGTATATCTTAGATCTGAATACCAAAATTCCTGAAGGATTAAATTTTGAGGAGGAGATGTCTTGGCATTTGGGGGAATGATTATATCAGATGGGAGTGGCCATTACACTTCTGTCATCATCACTGTGAAGGTATCCTATTCAGGATATCTATCTCACCCTAGATAGTTCCGTATGTGCAGTGGGGAATGTCTATTTCGTTGTCTGGTTTTATTGCTATTGTTTACTTTCCAGTGAACTATCTGTGAAGAACTTTTGAGTAATGATGAACTTTGCTATTGGAGCAATTATATGCTTCTGTGTGATTTTATATATCTTTGAATCCATCTGGTTTAATTTTGTTGAATGTTATATGCTGTCTGTTGAATATTCTGTGGAAGGCAGAGTGGCAAGTTATGAAGTCCAGTCTTTTTCTCTTTCTTTTTCTCGTGTTTCTCATTTGTGATTTCTTCACCTGGATCTCTTCTTCCTTTTATTTCAGTATCTGTAGATCTTCATGAGCAATGAAGAAGCCTGGGATATTACGTCTGATATTGGAAAATACTTTTGGTCCACTGGGACTGAATGGGTTTGCTATGAACATTGCAGTACTATTGATATGCTGATAGAGAATCTGTATATTATGTCTTATTTGACCATGACTAGGATAATGATTTACATTTTCACTATTCAAATTGCACGAACTAACCCCACTGGGGGTATGTTTTCTTGAAGCGATGCTGATAAGTTAGAGTAACGTTGGCCATAGCATCTACGAGATTAGCATGAGCTTGTTATCAGGTACACTCTTAGCCATTGAAGGAAGTGGAAGTATTTTTTATGCCGGTGATAGATACATTAGGTATGTGTTAAAATACAATTATTTATGAATTACGGCATACAAAACCACTGGGGAGTGGAGATAATGAATTTCACGTTTAAATGTGTTGTACAATTGGTGAAGGCCACATGTGGGACACTTGAGTGGGTGGAGAAACCCGGTGCGCACTAAAATGTCATTGTGATTATTTTTTTCAATTACAACTTTATGTATTGAATTTTGGGTTACGATGAAAATAAGACTGTTCCAAAATGGCCGCCACGTTTATGTCACAGATTGATGTGTAAGTCTGTTGTCTATGTTTATGTATCTGACGTTGAGTCTAACATGAAGTCTTAAATTTGTGTTTTTGAAGACTTTCACTTACCCGTGACCAAGGCGAGTTTCGCCGAAACGCGTTGGGTAAATTTCTGGTGGATGCTCTATGCTGTGAAATAAACACGATCTTTCATTGACGGATGGACTCGTAGCGGGTATTGTGTCCTGACGAGAGTGCAATAGTACTTTGGTACTTAGTGAAAATGGTGTATTAATTGGGCTGCTTCGGACCCGTAATTGCACCGACGCAGGAAGTGTCCCGGTTTTCTGAAGAGGTGAAAGTTGATATATATATATATATATCTATATATATATATATATATATATATATAATCCTTTGTCGCCTGCTGCCCGCAATCAAGAGCGGACCCAAAAGTTAGTGCAGATTTTATTTTATTGACCGCAACTAGGTCTCGCCATAACGCTTTTCGGCAGTCGCCTGCCTTGAATATATATATATATATATATATATATATATATATATATATATATATATATATATATATATATATATATATATATATATATATATATATATATATATATATATATATATATATATATATATATATATATATAGATATATAATATATATATATATATATATATATATATATATATACATAGTGAACAAGACAACTCTCACCGAAATGCGTGGGCACTGTTGTCTTATATCACTGCACTTCATGCAAAATAGATGGAATAGCTGGATCCCGAATGCTCTGCTCTTTCTTGAAACATTGGGAGAGGAGTAGGGAGATTTGTATATATTTATTCTACTCTTAGTCACCCGTATGTAGTCATAGTTCCGACCTACTTTCCATAGGGAAAGCGTTTTTTGTTTTGTGAATAACTTTGGCACAGTTTCACAAATCTTCACGAAATGTCCAAAACTAGTTTGCCAGCCACTTAAGCTGCAGTCTACACAGTTTCAGGGAGATCCGTCAAGTGGAGGCTGAGAAAAAGAGGGGGACCCAAAACACGTTTTATCCATGCAGTTTCTAATAGCGATTTTAGACACGACTACAGCCTGAACTGCTGAACAAAATTACACCAAATTTTAGCAGAAAGATAGATCTTAGTCCAGAACAGGTGCTTTTTGTAATTTTGTGTAAATCTGTTCAGTAGTTTTGGAGTTATTAAAGTAAAAAATATTTATGTATATCTAGAGTCGTGAATCAGCTCTGAAAACTAACGGATTTGCAGATCCACGCACCAACTGCAATGTCGTGATTGACGGGTCACAACCTGAGAGGAAAGTTGTGGCTGCCATTTTGTTCATAGGGACAATAAAATGTAAAAGTGATAGAAAGGGTCAGGGTAGAGGTATCCTGACCCCATGGGACTGAAGGAGAGGTCTGTTAGGGACCCCTCATGGGCAAGACATTGTCCCAAAATTACTTTTGAGTGCGGAGGATCGGAGGATCCACCTGGATCTGCAGATCCTTCTGGATTCGGGTGGATCCGCAGATTGAGACTCTAATTTGAAAAGAAACACACATACCCCACTCACAGACCCACATATCTACTCACACATGCACTCACACACCCATACAGCTATTCACAAGCCCACAAAAACTCACACATCCACTCACAGACCCATTCCGCATTCACGTACATAATCACACAACCACTTACACTCACACAACCACTCACACATCCATACACCCACTCACAGACCAACAAAACTACTCACCCAGCCACTCACAGAACCACACAGCCACTGATGCAACACTCACTCACAGACCCGCAAAACTACTCACCCAGCCACTCACAGAACCACGCAGCCACTCATGCAATTGTAGTAAGGACTCCCTTAATTCGTACATACATTGTTAAGTTAGCATAACCACGTCAGAAGTTAGAAAGCCATCTTGCTGCTTTTGCACACGACACTGCGTTCACATGTTATTGCTTAAACGAACTGCTGACTCGAGTTTTGCCTCACACGAGAGCAATCTGTTGTTACCATCCCGAGCTCTGCGAAGCGACCTTGGTCTGCACACGATGTGACAAACATTCTGAGTTGTTAGACAATGCATGTTTTCCACTCTAGGTTGATCGACCCACTATTTAGTCATAACACACGAGCAGCTGCACATACCTGAAAGTTGGTGCTTTTAATATCACGGACATCATGTTTATTATTCAGACCGAAGACGAGCCTTCCTGCGAGAAGACTCCTGATGCTCCTGTGATGTGATTTCACTAAGCTGATCTTTGAGGTATGGGGTCCCCTATTCAAGCCTAAGAGACCTTTTGTTAGTCTAATAATAATATTAGCTTCTTAGTAAAGGGAAAGTGGTAGTATCCACTGTCATTATAACATGATCACCCCTTTTATATTCTATGGAATTGTAACTATGTTGATGGTTTTGATTTTAATCATTTGTCTGCTTGTATTAGCCAAAGTACTGCATATTAGGACACGTGGTCTATAAAAATAAACTCTTTTATTTTCACCGTGTCTCTATTGATTCTTGTTGTGGACTGATGTGAGAATAATATACGAACAGGTATTTCCGATTCCCACCATTCCTGAGTATGTACTGAGTCGCGTGTTCTGGGTTGTCTTTTCATTGGGACCGCCGAGCTAAATCTCGGATAACGAATGGGACACTTATGCTAGCCGGATACTGGGTTCTGGGTTCTGAGGTGAGTTTCTGGTACACCACAACTCACTGAGGTCCTGGGGTTCTACGCATAGTTCTGTGTATAAGCAGAATCCCTGCAACATGGCGCACCTAACGTTTGGTCTATGAGTTGAAACGCCTTAGTAGTGCTCGCGTTTGTCCACAACACCCTCATTCTTGTTTCCGGATAACAAGTCTGACGGATTTAAAACCTACCTAGGTCTATTGATATAGGTTCTTTCAAGCTTGATAATTAAAAAGGTTATTGAACCCTTGTGCTACTGATAGTTTCAAGTGAGTGTTGTCCTAATGTCGGTGGATATTGCGGCGCATAGCCGTGCAGCTCTGAAACGTCATTTGACGCAGTATGGGGTGCCGGACACTGGTATGAACGTCATCTTTGTGGTGGGAGCCGATGCGGCTCATCCCTATGAGTTGTTCTACTCTTGGGTGACGATTCCGGCGGTGGGGGATGATGACACCTTTCATTCTTACACTGCCGCTGCCGTGCCAGCGAACTATACGCCGTATAGGACACAGGAAATACCAATATCTGCTTGGCAGCATCATATTTGGTTTAATGGCGCCCTTCCCCATGTGGTTATACCGCCGAGAATGGGCCCTTTATCAATTGCAGGGGCCACTTGGCCGGTACTAGCCGGATTTACGCCTCATCCCCGTTACCTCACGGTGACGGTGGCTGAGTTGCGTGTACTACACACTGCCCTCATTACGGTATATAGGGCGTTAGTGCAGTATGTGTCGCGCAATATGCAGGCGGGGGCACCTGCTGTTGCGGGACAGCCTACTGATCATCACGCGGTGGTCATTAGTCCTGTTATGGTTAATTCTGTTATGGGCAAGCGCCCCCAAACTAGGGATGATTTCCCCTTTTGGCTTGCTGAAAAATTTGACCAAATAGAAGCGGTTTACCCAAATACTACTCCTGTGGAGAAACACAGGATCCTCACCATTAGTTTGCCTAAGGACTTGGTCCCCCACATTGATGATTGTGTAAATTGGGGCAAGGTCTTTGCAGCGACGTACGCGCAGTGCTTTGGCACACCGTCTATGTTGCAGCTGCCCTCCGTTATCAAAAGAGTTCAAGAGAACCATGGTGCGGAGTCTGCGATAGAGTTAGGGATGCGGCTCCTCGGGCAATTTGACCTGGTGGCTACCATGATAATTGGTAACCTGAAGGGTGATGCTTTGCATTTCCAGGTTCGTAATGAACTGAAACGAGTTGCTGAGGAGGACAAACCGCAGGAATTTACGAAAATAATCGCAGAGGCATATCGGGATTTGGGTCGTAGCTCTTTAGGAGTTAAGCCTGTAATAAAGAATCCCGATCTAAAACCGCAGGGTAAGGCAGAAACGTCTGGTAAGGACGAACGGCCCTTTTTTCCTAAACAAAAATGGCAGGTTAAACAACAGGGAAAGCAGCAGCAACAGAAACAGGGCTCTCGGCCTGCCTCTCCCGTACAGTCAAGTAGTGAACGCACTTATGATCTGCGCGATCGTGCTGCTATTAAGTCTCCTGATAGATTTCAGGTTTCTGAACAGCGCTCTCCTCGTTCTTCACAGGAAACATCGGCTACACAGTCCGGTGGCGGAGGCGGTGGCAAAGGTCGGGGTGCTCCACAACAGCGTGACCAGCCCCGACAGACTGAGGGTAAAGGCAAGCAGGACGAATTTGCACGACAAAGACCCCCGTTTCAGAAGAAGAAAGTGGCGGCTCTGACGGCAAGGTATGCCTCAGATAGTGCGGACACAGCTTCGGAACCGGACATGGGCGCTAACGCTCCTGGACAGCGCAGCGGAAATTACCATAGTCCGTCAAGCTCTGCGTCCATTTCTGGCGGTGACAGCAACTGATATATCAGTTACTGTGGAAACAGCTGACACCAGAGTGGCTCCCCCTGACAGACTTTATGAAATAGTCTTATTAATAGAGGGTGACATACAACGTACAATAAAAGGGATTTTTTGGGATAATCTGACCACCACCTATGATATCCTCCTAGCGGAGGCAGATTGGCCCCCAGCTTTCATTTTAGAGGCTCCTAGAGGGGAGGAAGTAATCCTCCCGTCCTTTGCGCACACAGTGCCTAAGGACCAGGCTGAAGTGTATGCTGAGGAGTGGGCGCTTGCGCCGGCGGTGTATCGTACTCAGGTGGGATGGGACAGATTGTCCCCCTGCCATGAGATTCCATTGCGGTCTATGCCCCAGCCTCAACCTCAATATCCTATGCGTCGTGAAGCGAGACCCCACGTCGCGGCAATCCTTGAACAATTGGAATATCAGGGTGTTATTGAAACATGTGTGTCCCCTATGAATAACCCTTTATTCACTGTAACGAAGCCTGACGGCTCGTACCGTTTAGTTTTGGATTACCGGCACCTAAACTCCCATTGCCGGACCTGCGCGGTACAAAATACACATAGCTCGGCTTTGGTCGACAGTGACACCCAGTAAGAGCCAGCGTGCCTTTGATTGTATGTGTATGCCCAACCCCACCGTCATCACACCAGCCACCCATGACCAATAACGCTGTATCACTGGACATTCCCGTTTAATGTGGAAGAACGTGCCAGGTAAGCCACAACCACTCACTCATTGATCTGAGTCTGCACGCCCAATCCTATGGAAAAGTGTGCGGGAGTAGTATGTGCAAAATTCGTAACTGGATTAATCAAAATTCACCCGGAGTGTCCCGAGGGGATCAGGTAAGTTGTTCATTATTTTCTTGTATGTGAGGGAGATTGCTTTGTTGTGAATTGGTCCTAATAACAGCCGGTCTTCTAATGGGGCGTATTCTGGTATAGTTTCCCCATCTTTGATGTGACATCTAAGCGCTTGCTTCAGTTGGATATATCAATATTGCTCTGTCACTGAATGTGAGCATCCGATCCGGCCTCCATATGTCCCCCAGATTGTCTATGCCTATGCAGCTCCAGTTGTGGAATCCCTCAAGCTTCCCAACCTCGCTTAGCCCGTCACTGTGCCATAGTGGGATCTGTTGGGTTAACCTGCCCTTCCACCTGAGCGCCTTGGTGGCGGCATGCCAAGCTTGCACCACCATCTGAGTATGCGCAGGAAGCCCTCTTCCACCTTTGCTCTGGTATAGCGCCGACGGGTGTCCCTTTGGTCCCAGCGCTCGTCTATCCACTCTGTACGCAGGCTCAGTCTGCGGCGCGAAAACCCAGCCATTGATATTTAGAAGTTGGAATGCTTGGTAGTAGTCTCACATCTGGTATCGCAAGCCAGCCTTCATATACTACCCTCTGAAGCTTGTGGAGCGCTATCCGTGGTGCCCCGGTGCCCCAGAGCAGGGTTTGCAGTTCCCCATCAATGGCTCGAAAAAAGATGTCAGGGAGTATATGCGGTATGTTTTGTATCACATACAACAGGAAGGGGAGGGCCATCATTCTGAACAATACGGCTCTCCCCATAAGAGTGATGGGGAGTTGACGCCAATTGCCAATGTCTTCGCAGAGTCTTATCAACTGCACCCGAGTGTTCATGCGCAGAAACTCCTCCGAGGAGTGCGAGATCCAAATGCCCAGGTATTTAAACTTATCCTGGTGCGTCAACGCCGCACAGTCAGAGGTGAGTGGGGGATGTGCTCCAGCAAGGTTAAAAATGAGGGATTTATCCCAATTTATTTGATAGCCATAATAGGTACCAAAAATCTAGATAATGCTTATAAGCCGATGAAATGTCTGGTGGGGCTTACCTGCATAAAGTAAGATATCGTCTGTGTACAATGATATACGTTCTTCCCACTCCCGCCCACACATCTGTTCCTCTCACTATAGGGTCACCTCTGATCCATGCCGCCAATGGCTCGAGCGCCAGCGCAGCGCAAACAGGATTGGGGACGGGGCAGCCCTGACGCGTGCCCCTGTGGAGTAGGAAGGATCTAGATACCACCCCATTCACCCGAACCCGACACTAGGGTCACAATACAGGATGCGGACCCATGCCACGAAAATGGGGCCCAGTCCAAATCTAGTCAGGATATAAGGCCATTTGATGCTGTCAAACACCATGCGTGTGTCGAGCGGCAACAGCGCCATGGGCTCGTCCGTTTCGGTAGTCACAGCCTGCATTACCCCATACAATCGCCGAAGGTTAAGCCTGGTGTTACACTGTGGCATAAACCCGGTCTGGTCCGGGTGTACCAACGAGACCACCGGGACCAGTCAGTTGGCCAACACCTTTGCTAATACTTTTGTTTCAAAATTTAGAAGAGAGATGGGTCAGTAAGAGCCACAAAGCTCCTTTGGTTTATTCTGTTTCGGGATGACCACCACCGTGGCGCTTCATAGATCAGTGGGCAAGCGGCCCTCTTGTTGCGCAGCCACAAACATCTCCAACATGGGTTTCACTACTATGGTTGCCATACACTTAAAAAGTTCGGCAGGTAGCCCATCAGGGCCCGCCGCCTTCCCCGACTGGAGATCATTAATGGCCCTTCTACCTCCTCCACCGTTAAGTCTCAATCTATGTCATTCCTGTCCTCCTACGTCACCGTTGGCAAGGACAGATCCGCCAACAATTCCAGACTCGTTGAGTGACCTGGTGGATACTGATTGGTAAATCTTCTCATAATATGTCGCAAACTCCTCCGCGATGTCCGTGATGGAGCAGACAGACTCTCTTGTGCTTGTTGTGAGCTCCGCGACCCAGTCCCAGTCCCGCCTCTCCAGCCATGCAATTAACGTACTTGTTTTCTCACCGACGTCGTATAATTGCCTGTGCGTGGCCAGTGCATGATGGTGCGCCACATCTTCCCACAGATCCCTCAGCTCCTGCTTAAGGCAGAGTCGCAGGAGCAGCTCCTGAGTATCTGGCACCTCTCCCATCTGTTCCCGCTCCAGGGCCTCTATCTCTGGCTACAGTTCATCACATTTAGAGCGACTTTGTTTTCGTTTTATACCCACCTCCGCCTGAATGTAACCCCTAATCACCACTTTATATCCTTCCCAAAGTGTACAGTGAGAGCCAACAGACCCCGTGTTCTCGTTGAAGTATTGTTGAGTGCACTTCCTGAGTTCATCCTGAAAGTCCCTATCCCGGAGGTGCCAGGGTGCAATTCGAGGGGGGAGCGTGAAGTCTCCAATAGGGCCATGAAGCAGGATCTCCACCGGGGAATGATCAGATATACCTCGCGCCATGTAATGGGCACCACGAAAGTGTCCCGCCTGGGTGCACTGTGTGAAAATATAATCTAATCGAGACCCGCTGCCGTGTGCAGGGGAGTTGTGTGTGCATTGCCTGCAGGAAGAATTATTCAGTCTCCACAAGTCTGATAAGCCCATCGCGGAAGCAAACTACCGCAGCAGCCCTGCCACATCAGCCCTGCTTTGTTTTGCAGTCCTGTCCCATTCCTGGGACATCACGTCATTCATGTCTCTGCCCAATACTAACATCCCATCTGGCATGTCCAAAAGTGCAGTGCTTAATTCTGGCAAAGTGTCTGCGTGTTACGTAGGGGGGATGTATACGGAGCACAAATTAAGATGACATCCCTCCCAAGTCCCTACGAGGGCTACAAATCTTCCGAGTGGGTCTTGCCAGACCAGACCTGGGATGAACGGAACTCTATTGTTAACCAGGATCGTCGCCCCCTAGAGCCCGTTGTAAAACCCGCGTGTGCCCGGAGAGTGTACCCACACCAATTTAGCGCCAGATAATGGTGACCGTGCAGGTGCGTCTCCTGAAGGAGAACAAGATCGGGGGCATGTCTACGTAGGTACTGAAGGACTGCAGTCCGTTTAATCTTGTCTCCCAGCCCATTACTGTTCCACGACAAGATTTTCAATGGCATCACAGATGGGCTGGCCATAATAACAGCCGGTCATCAATTTGATGCTCACATGCATTCACTGCCCACCCCAGCACCCCTGCATCCCAAGGAGAATCCCTGTTGTCTACCCATGATAGTGACTCATCAGCTGGAACATAAAAAACAGCAAACATTGTGCATATCTTATAAAAACAGTAACAAGAAGCCCTTCTAAACGCCCCCTCCCTGCAGCACTAACATGGGGCGCCTGCTCCAACCGCCCGCATACCCGGCCACCCGTCATGCTTAAGCCTGGTAAAGTTACATATATGAAAGTCCCCTCAAGATACATGCGTAGGAGTCCTCGGCCTCTCTAACCTGTTCAATAGTGTCTTACACCCCCCTGGGTAAGTTACCATTTCCTGGCTTAGGTTTACCTATTTGACCACGTAGCTCCTGGTGGGGACGGTTCCCAGCCGCACGCCAACCGTCCAACCAGTCCCATGTTTCCTCCAGGCTGTTGAAGAACCATACCTTGCCAACGGATTCGACCCTTAGCTTGGCAGGGAACATCATTGCATACTGGAGTACTTTTTCGCGCAGTGCACGTTTAACTACAAGGATACTACGATGTTGTTTTTGCACTTTCAATGTAAAGTCCAGAAAAAAATGTATTGTATTGTTTTCCAGGTGGACCGGGGTGCGCAACGTGCCGTATGTAAGATGACATCTCTGTCCTGGAAATTAAATATTCACTCTACAATGGGTCTAGGTGGCAGTTCAGGCCTCGGCCTACCACCCGGGACCTTATGCCCACGCTCGACAGAAAAGAATTGGGACAGGCCTTTGGGCTGTAAGTACTGCGTTATGAGGTCTTCGATAAACAAGTCAGCCGCCTGCCCCTCCGCTCGTTCAGGTACCCTAAGAATTCTCATGTTGTTGCGCCTGGCCCTCCCCTCATAATCGTCCAGCTGCGTTTCCATCCTACTAGCACTGACCTGAAGTTCTTTAACTTGTTTTTTAAGCATGGCGGAATCATTGATCAACTCAAGTGATGTGGCCTCCACTTCCTTAATTCTCGCATTCATATTGTGAATGTCCGCCCTGATTAGGGATATTTCGGACGATACACTGTCCATCCTGGGCTCTAAGGACGTCATTTAAGGTCAGCTCAGGCTGGTCCTCTGCCTGCTGTACTGTAGCTTGTGCGCCCTCAGGCCCCCTGTCCTTTGCGTCCACTCCCTTCTGCAGGGTGTATTTATCGAGCTCCATCTGCGTCGCCGTGGGGCCACCTTTCTCGCTCGCCATTGCGCCACCAGTGTATGCCGGGGCCCCTGGGTCCAGCAGGCTACTCACCACCGCCTACTTCAGGACAAATGCCCTGTCCTGCCTGTTTGATTTCGCCCGTCACACCCTGTCTTGTACCCAAGCCAATTGTTGGCGCACCTTCCTTCAATCTGGGGGGTGGGGTTCCAGGGCCCACTCTCAATCAGTAGAAGTCTTTGCGGGGCTATCCCAGAGTCCCCACCACGTCCAAGGCAGCGTTCACCAATTATGTCTCCTGCTCATCAGTGCTCCTTTGGGTGTCTCCTGATCCTGCAGCTTTCAGGCGCTAAGGGAGTGCTTTGCGATCGCTGGCCAAATGCCCCGGTTCCGCACCGTTGGCCCCACTATTTGCACTGGTGCAGTATATGCCTCTCACCGGGTATCCCTTCTTACTTTAATATTCCACAGAACACTGCCGTGCCTTCTGCTTGGGGGTGCCGGTCCACCTCACACACTTCACTGCCACGCACGGTGTTTCCCCCTGGTCGATCGCCGGCCCCCTCACTCCGTTCAGCAGTCTCCACACAGGAGTCCGAGATCAGGGCAGGGTGCGGATTTCTTCAGTCCAGAGGGCCGATGACACTGTCGGGCGGTTCAACACTCCGTCATCAGGCCCAGTCACAGTCCATTTCGTGGCCCTCCTACGCCGGTCGTCACCACTTGCACACAACAGCATTCTTGGGCCCAGCCGCCCCCGGGTCCGGCAATCTCTCAAAGCCATTCCGACTGCCACACGCCGTTAGACTATGCGCTGCTCTATGCCCACGTAGATTACCTTTTCTCACTGTCGAGGTCGTTTCTCCACACCCCGGCCGCGCGACTTAATGTAACGATATTACAGGCCAGGGGCGTATCTTCGGTTTACAGCACCCGATTAACACCGCGTTTGTTGCAGGGACAGTCCCCGTAGTTGCTGGCACTAGTAGCCTAAGGGACAGCTCTTCACATGCCGTATAAGATTATGGATATTGATCTGGCCGGGTGAGTTGTGCCTGAGCTGCGCTAGTGTGCGGCCATCTTTCTCGGCGGTTGACCACACCCTAAGGCTGTGTAGTCTTGATTTTGCTTCATGCTTCTTTCTTTAATCCATGACCACTCCCTGCCTCTTTATCTTACTCTTGCAGGTTTTTTTTCCATTTCTGATTTCTCCTTTGTCACTGTTTTTCAGTCCTTCTTTTCATGCTTCTTTTCCTCTTGAGGTGCTCTCTCTCTTGTGCTGAATCAAAGCTTGATGAGGAAAAAGAAGTACTGATCTCCAAATATGAGTGCCAGTGGGCTCCCCATGCAATCCCTGGCTCAAACTAAGCACAACATTCATCACAGAGTTTACTTAGGGTAGATGGTCTCTTTCAAGGCTACGCTAGCGTGTCTCAATGCACAAAGTTTGAAAGGGGTTCCAAAGCTCTTGCAGCAAAATTCAATTGTCCTTCATGTGTGGAAACTTTGTTGCGGAGAGTAGATAAAAGTTTCAGAGTAAAAGCACTGATGTTGAACTTATTTCACTTTATTTGCAATGTAAGAATTTTAATCAGTGGCAAAGACCAAGCAGCCAATAAAGCACCTCACAAAACAATTCTGTCATTCTACATTTATTGAGCTGCATTAGCCTTATCAACAGGTAGAATTTTCCTACTAAACTTGAATGCCTTTTGAAAAGGAAAATATTAGGCTTCCTATGGCTCCCTTTATTCCGTTTGGTGATTTTAAGGCTAAATATCTTGCCTTTTGGAATGAGTTTCAAGCTCAAAAAGAAAAGAGCTTACACATTCCTGTACAGTCCTTAATAAATAATTCTGGTGACCACAGAAGAAGATAATTGGCTCCTGTATTGAAAACATTAAATATGACGACAGTCAGTTGAAGATATAAGGGGAATTCACCCTGGCAAAGAAACCTTTGATGATGGTAGGACGTCTTCGTTGATTGATTACACCATTATATCGATGGAGGATTATTACTTGGTTAGAGATTTAGTAATAGCGGATTTGGCAGGGAGTGATCAGAAACCCATTTTGTTATCTTTAGTTGGTGGGTATAATGAAAGGGACACTTGGCCAAACGCATACTGTTACCAAAGTAAGAATGATCATGGAATAATCTGGTCTGTAAATCTGAAAACTAAGGGGGAACCAATGATCCAGAAGACCCTGATGGTATATCAAAAAAATCCCCGTTGTGAGATACTGTTGGAATACGATAAATTAGTAATTAACGTTAGATGCTATGCATCCATGCCCTGAAATGTGGGTAAGAGGCCAAGGGTTAGCCTGTGAGCGGGGATAGATAAAGCTAAACATGTATAGAATAAAAAAAATTAGGGAAGTGTTTCAAAGTGGCCTCACCACCAGGAACTCTTTAACAAGAGTTTACAGGATGGAGATTAGGAAATAGATCAGGCAGATTAATTGGAAAGTGTAGGATCGGATTTGGCCAGAGGTAATCCTTGGTTTACAGGGAGGAAGTTCTAAAATCCAGTCATTAATTAGAAAAACTTTGGGTGGGATTTGTGTAGGAAACTAGGCCTTTGTTGCAGTAGTCCCCCCCACTTTTTGCCTGGTATTTGATGCAACTTTGACTGAGGTGACTGCGGTGCACTGGGTTCCTGTTAACCAGGTCTCCAGTGTCAGTGCTCTTCTCCCAGTACAAGTTAACTGGTAAATTGATACCCAACTGACCAGGTCTTTAGCCCCTAGTAAGTGGTACCCCTGGTACCTAGGGCATAGGTATTAAAGATGGCCCCCAAGAGCAGCAGCATATATTGTTCCACTCTAAGGGATCAAGCACCAAACCCATGCAGACTGCCACTGCAAGCTGCATGACAAGGTGCTCTAAAAGGGAAAACACAACATGGTACACACTCTGTGTGCCATGTCCCTTAACACTGCATGTAATACTTGTAAGTCACCCATACAGCAGGCCTTAGCACCCTAAGGCAGGGTGCACTGTTTTACATGTGAGGACATATCTAAATGAGCAGATATGCCCCTGTGCTGGACAGTACTAGTTAATTGGGAAGTCATCTTAAGGTATGTACTGGGCACTGGTCAAAACGAGTTTCCCAGCTACATAATGGCTTCACTGAAACCCACAATGATTCCAGTGATGGATTTAATAATACATGCGCCCAGAAGGTGCCTTAGAGGTGCCCTCTGAATATCTACCGACCTCTAGCGTGTTGGCTGACTGGCCTGTCCAGCCTGCCACCATAGACATGTTTTTGAACCCCTGGAGGCGAGAGCCCACACTCTCTGAGGTCAGAAATAATGCCTGCTCTGGCAGGAGGTGTTTTCACCTCCTCTAGGCAGGATGACTGGTGAGCTGCATTTCAAGGCAGGAGGCTTCACAGGCCTCCACCGCCTTTGATATGTGACCTTGGCTTCACCCAGGCAGAGTAAACTCCACCCCCTGCCCTGGGCCCCTCTGGCACTAATACAGGCAGGAATATTAGCCAATCAAGAGGCATGTTCACCCTCAGGCTAGTACCACCCCTCAGGTGGGCTACCTAAAGTGAACATGACTAGGAAAATTCCACCATCTTGGGTTTTTGTGGAATTAGGTCCTCTAAGTTAGGATTATGCTCACTCCCCACAGGAAGTGTTTATAATGAGGGTTTAGTCACCCCAAAGGTAGGTAGCCCATTCCCTACAACTGGACTCCCTATAATGCCCCTAAATACAGTATTTAGGTGGCACCCCTGATGCCAGGATCTCAGATTTTAGCAGATAAAAGGAAGGAGTGGACAAAGAGGACTGCTGACCTGAAAACAGAGGAGCACGATTAACTTGGCGCCAACCCTGCCAGTCTGCCTGCTGCTCCCGACCCTCACAGAGCAACCGACTTGTCCTGCCACCGTGCAGACTGCAAGAAACCCAAAGGGTTGCACATACTTCGCCAATCATCAGAGAAACTCCATTGGAGTAGAGGAGCTATTCCCAGGCACCAAAGAAGCAAGGTCTGGTTAACCATCCTGCTGCCTATCTGGACTATCGAAGTTGCAGCCACCTAGGAAGAGGTCACCGTACTCCTACAGGTCGGACCCATCCTCCAGTAGGAGGACGCCAGGACTGACCGGAGCCGCATAGTACCAATACCTGGGGTATTGACCTCTTGCAGCAGCCAAGGCTTGTTGTGTTCAGTCCGGACACCAATGCCGAGGAAAACCAACCTGCACGTAGAAGGACTTCAGGGACAGTGAAACCCACACTGAGAGTGGCCCAGCTGTCCTTTTTGCTCCTTCCTGCCAAATGAAAGACTAAGAGTGAGCCTCCGATTGCCGCCACCAAACACCTCAAAGTACCTCTGCACAGCTCCCCGAAGCCCGAGTCCGAGGGAGGTGAAGGTGCCCAGGGGACCCTGAGACCCACAAGAGCCGAGCCCATCCCTGGGTCTGTCCAGTCTGGACTACAGGTCGCTGCCTGCAGCCTCTTTTTGCAGGCCCCCTCCAACCGCTAGTGACTCCTGCATGAACACCCAACGCAAAAAGAAGTGGCCCAACGGTGTCCCTAAGTGGCCAAACATCTCAAAAGTAAAGCCCCCTTGTGGGTTCCCCTGGACTGGCCCCACAAACCCCCTTGCAGCCTCTTTCTAACCGGACTGATCTCCATTGAAGTGTATGGGACACCTGACGCAGTAACACACCTCTGCACCCTGCTGACCCAATGCTGCCCGATGTGACCTGTTGGTGTGGCCTTGGACCTTGCCCCCTACTCACCTTAACTCCAGGAGAAGGGACATGTAAGTTGCTGACAAGTGCCCGAATGCAATACATGTTTTTCCTCCATAGGATAACATTAGCGCTCCAGAATTGCACTGTCAACTTTTGAAACGTATAAAAAATCATAACTCGAAAAGTACTTACCGGATTCCAAGGATCTTGGTATCTAAATTCATATAAAAATAAGTGTTATTTGTATAAATTGGTGTTGGATTTTTGTTTATTGAGTGTGTGTCTCATTTACTGCCTTTGTATGTGCAATAAATGCTTAGCACTACCCTCTGATAAGCATGACTGCTCACCAACACTACTACAAAAGAGAGCATTTGGGTTATCATTTGTGCCTCTGTCAGCCAACTGGGGTGTGCCTGGACTTTTTACATCACTTTGGTCCACTATGTAAAGAGCCATCTTCCTACATTGGTGGTACAGCGGTGGGAAATAAGGCTTTGCATTTGCTGTATCACTCTGTAAGTATTGTGATTCCACTAAATAATCCAGAATTGTCTTTAGTTGCCAAAAATATTTTTAAATGTTGAATTTTTTTTCCAAATTTCTAATCTGTCTATTGGGGCATTGTCCCAGTCCCCCAGTCCATGTTGTTTAGAAGTTTTAAACGTATATTAGCTAGTTAGGCTTTAAAAAGTGTTTAGAATCTTTCTAGAATGTTCTAAAAAGATCCCAACTACTTTAAAACCATGTCCGAGACAATGGGTAATAGCCAGGAGCTCTGCAAAGCATGGAACCTTGCCATGGGGCTAAAATCTACAGAGGCTCACCTGCAGAACCTGCTTGCTGAGCATTACAGCACCATGGCCAGGGAAGAAAATGCTAATTGAACAATAGATGGGGATGCCAGTGAGAGTGATGAGGAAGTCTCAAATTCACCTACTGGCAGTACTTCTGGTTGTATCCCAGATGAAGTACACGAGAAAGAGCCTGATCAAAAAGAGGTTGGGCCATGAGGCCAAGATGCTAGCTATAGAAAAATAAAGGATTGAGATGGGCATAGGGCACATTTCTGATGGCTGCAAAAACTTAAATAGGGAGAAAGAAGTAGCTTGTGACCTTAAGATCCCCAAAGTGATTATCCCTAAATATACAGAAGGTGATGATATCCCCAAATGTTTTACAGCCCTTGAGAGGGCGTGTAGCACGAGGAAACTCAGCCATAAGTATTGGACTCTCTACTTGGGAGCTGCTTTCAGGGAAGAGCAGGGATAGACTCCTGACACTTGATGAGAGAGAGGAGTCCTATGACCTCATGAAGGGAACCTTGATTGAGGGCTTTGGCTATACCACTGAGGAGTATAAAATTAAGTTCAGGGAGACTCAGAAAACCTTGAGTCAGTCCTGGGTTGATTTTGTAGCCTTTTCAGTTAAAACACCAGGTGGTTGGTTGAAGGAACGTCAGGTGCAAAATAATGGGCTTTAACATTTTCTTATGAAAGAACATCTGTTAAGTAACTGTAGTTCTGAAAAGTTGCATCAATACCTGGTAAGCCTGGGTTTGGTCTCTTTCCAGGAGTTAGGGAAGAAGGCTGACTACTAGGTACTAGGTCATAAGTAGAGGATCTAAAAATAGTATTGGAGGGGGTGAACAAATGAAAGGGGTTGCTAAGCTCCCCACCCCCCTCAGAGAAGAAGTTGGCCCACTCTAGAGACAAAGATAAGGAGTCCTCTTTAGCCCCTAAAAACCTTTCCATGAAGGTGGGCCCCAAGACACCTCGCAAAACAAAAGTGGGTACCAAGGTTAGGCCTGGGATCCTAAAAAGGCTTGCTTTGACTGTTCTAAAAACAAACCCATTACTATTCCTCCAGGGATTGCCAGTGTTACCTTTGGTGATAATTCCTCAGATGAGGACATCCTTGTATCTTTAAACTGGGAAGTGGGCCCAGAAGGTGAGTTGGTGATTCCAGAGAGAAGCAGTCACTTCCACCACCCAATGTTGAATGGAACCCCAACCACTGCCCTTAGGGATACGTGTGCCAGTCACACCATTGTGCATGAGAGGTTGGGTAACCTCAGACCAGTATATCCCATGTGAGACTAGAAGAGTAAGAGCAATCCCAGGGGAGGTCTCTGATAAGCCTATGACTTAAGTACCTCTGGAAATAGCTGGGTCCCTTAGGTGGAGAAAGGTGGTAGTGAGCACACACCGCCACCTTGATTGTTTTCTTGGAAATTACCTCCCAGAGTTTGGTCTGAGCCCAAATGTGGAACTAGTCCAGCGGCAGACCTCTCCCAAGGATTCTGGAGGTGCTGAATCTACTGTTAGTATTAGTTGGCCCCAGAAGAAAAGAAGAAGGAGAAAGTGTAGGAAAGGGGAGCAACTTTTACCCAAAGTTCCAGTGAGCCAGGGAGATCCTGCGCCAGCATTTGTGAATGCAATAAATGCTTAGCACTACCCTCTAATAAGCCCGACTGCTCGCCCACTCTACCACAAAAGAGAACATTTGGGTTATCATATGTGCCTCTGTCAGCCAACTGGGGTTTGCCTGGACTCTTTACAGTGTACCTCCTTTGGGCCACTATATAAAGAGTCAGCTTCCTAAAATTAGGCAAAACTAGAAGCTTCGCCCGTGAATGAGGAGCTATGGGTGAATTATAGATTTGACCTGTATTGTTCCAGAGAACTCAAATACAACAAGGAATATGAGGACTTCCAAAAGGGCTGTTTATTGCACAGTGAAAGAATCCGTTACCATACCCTAATTCCCTCTATTAGGGAGATAGAAACAACCATAAGGAATCGAGAGCTCACGTTCTCAAGGCCCAGATGACCTGTCAGTAGACATATTAAAACTTGAGACCGAATTATGGGCCCATGTCCTATCACCTGTGATGGCTGCAGTAGTCCAAGGAAATAAACCTCCTGAGTCTTGGAAGGGAAGTATACGTGTCCCTATTTACAAAAAGGGATCACAAACTGACCCACAAAACTATAGGATAATAACTTTGCTTGACATCCCGAGTAAAATTTGTGCTAAGCATCTCTTAATAGCCCTTGAAGAGTAGGTTGTAATGGAGACGATCCTGTCTAAAGTCCAATTAGGATTTAGGCAAGGTCACTCAAAAGTGGAAGGGTGCTTTGCACTAAAGTTGCTGGTTAAAGAATAGATCTTTAACAGAAATCAGCCAATTTATGTGGCGTTCATAGATTTATCAATGGCTTTTGATACGATCAACTGGGGATTCTTATGGAAAAAATTGTTTAACTTGAACATTCCACTTGGATTACTGAGTTTGGACCCATGTCAAATTGAGAAGTAATGGATTCTTTAAGAAAATCGACACGCTCAATGGTCTTAGGCAAGGATGCATACTTGCCCCACTCCTTTTTTCTCACATTGCAAATGTCCTGATTATACTTAGTCTTGTTTGTATGCACCCACCAAGATTGGAAGGCAAGTTAATTCCAGCTATATTTTATGCAGGTAATACCATTTTAATGGATCGTACTCCCATGGGTCTCTAAAGACAATAAGCTGCTTTCTCGCAATATTGTTAAGCCAATGACTTGAATATAAATATTACTAAAACACAAGTAATGATATTTTCGAAGTTTAGGAAAAAGCTAAATAATCTGAATTGGTGACCTAATGCAGAGAAATTGGAGACAGCAAATAAATATAGATACCTGGGCAACCTTTATAAAGAAAATCTACATTTTAAACCACATATACATATTCAGGAACAGAGGGCAAATGATATAGCGGTCTCCTTAACAAAATTAGGACATAGCCTGGGGGCACAAGTCTATTGAAGTGTTTAAGTAGGCCTACAACCTAAAAAATTTAAATATATTGCTCTAGGACTGCAAGATTTTCATTGAGTCCAACATAACTTGACTGCAGACAATAAAAATGAATATCTGGAAAGAATGGTTTGGACTTCCAAAAGGCACAGTAAACAGTGTGCCAAGATTAGAGCTGGGACTGTTGAACATTAAACTAAAATACTGACAAAGAATCATGAATTATTGGTTGAGTTTAAAGATATCACCAGATTGTACATTTAGGCAGTTGATAAAACGTCACTTATTGGCTCAAAGGGCTAATGAATCCATGGATAACATTTGGAAAGTTTTCAAGCTACCCCCAAAAGATACTTTAGATGGGACCTTAGTGGCTGCAAGAAAAAGACTGATAAAACTCTGTTAAAAACCTTTCCTTGAAAAGAGATATGGATAATTGTAGAAATAGAAGCCAGCTGTTTCATCTGTTGTGTATGGATTAAAAGGGTGCTCTACAAAAGTACGTAAAAGATATAAAAGCTGCTAACATATGAAGATGGAAGCTGAAGCTACAATTAGGTCATGTATCTACATTTATTAAATAGAATTTATAGGAAAGTAGGATCTGCTTTTATGGTTACCCCCACGTTTTGCTTGATATAATGCGGTTTCTTACTAGTCTGGCTGGGATCCTGCTAATCAGGACCCCAGTCGCTGTGCTTTCTCCCCTAAATTGGTTTGGTAAGTCTATGTCTATGCAACGTTTCTTATTGAGTGCATATATCACCCAAGGGTCACATAGCGCTTTGCCAAGACTCAGGAACAGACAGAAGAAGATGTTTTGGAGTTGGACAGATTAAAATAGCCAGGTTTTAAGGGACTTACGAAACTTTTTATGGTCTGTCTCTGTTCGTAGGGGCAATGGCAGGGAATTCCAGAGGGTAGGGGCTAATTTTGAAAAAGATTTGCTGTCTTACTTGACTGTTCGAACCTTTGGGATTATTAGTAGGTATTTATTTGCCTAACGAAGTAAGTACTTAGGTACATCCGAGATTGGACACTGGTGTACACTTATCATTCCCTACTATATGGTACTAAAGTACCCAGGGCATAGGTACACCAGGGGTCCCCCATGGGCTGAAGCATGCATTATGCCACCCATGGGAGACCACTCAATTTGCAACTACAGTCTTGCTATTGCAGCCTGTGTAAGCTGGTGCTAGCACCACTTACGAAAGATATAGGTTTCCCTATATCTTAGGTCATTGCACCTAAAACCTATAAGTCACCCCTAGAGCAGGCCTTTCAATCCTGAAGGCGAAGTGATTGGTTCTAAGTGTGAGGGTATCTCTGCATGAGCAGGACACCCCTACGACCTACAGAGTTTATTCTCCCAGGTTGTAAGTGAGACAGCCATATGACATATATAGTGGGGCACCACGTCATTACGCTGTGACCATCTCAAAACTGGCTGCAACTAATCCTATCATGTTTGGTATCAAACATGTTGCAGTGTGGGAGGTATGATTCCATGCACCGTAAAGCTCCTTTGGGAGGCCCCCGGTGCTCCCGGTACCAGTTTTCCAGACCCGGACAGCAAGCCAGGGCTGCTGCCGGCCAGAGACATGTTTCTGCCCTCCTGCTGCTGGGCCAAGCTCGGGCAGGAGAAGTCAGAACAATAGGTATCCTGTCACAGGGAGGTGTGACAGATAGGATTTAGTGTATTGGGGCAGGGTGGGAGCACTTGCCAGCGCCACGTAGTCTGCGTGCAGGGCACACCTGGTGCCCTCCATGCATAGTTCAGTTCAAACCATTTCAGGGAGCCGTTGGCCCCTGCTCTGGTGTGAAACTGGACAAAGGACAGGGGAATATCCTCCCCCTTGTCCAGCCCTCCTTAGGGAGGGACCCCTGGATCGTCCCAACCCTTTCCTTAGGGTATTCAAGGGCTTACAGGTGGGTGGGTCCCTAGATTCGTCGTGGGACAAGATTTCAGACACCACTTCTTCTTCGACCATCTTTGCTGGACTTTGCTCTGGGCATCAAGGCTGCAACTAGGAAGCCTCCTGCTGCTCCTGATCTAGTCACCCTGCTCGTCTGCTGCAACACTTGTGCCTGTGCACCATACATGAACCTTCCAAGGGCTGTGGGCATCCAAGACACCTGAAGGAATCTCCCTTGAAGTGAAGGAGTCACCTACCTGCATCTGCAAGCACCGCAACTAAGCTGACCGGTCTGCTGATCCTGAGCTCCCACGGACTCCGACAGGCTCAGCAACACAGGAGGTGGTTCTTCAAATCCCTTGAGGCCTGCCCTATCCTCTCACTGAGTTTGAGGCCAGTATCCCGCGTTGGAGCCGCTGGAACCAAACCCCTATGCACCGCGTCGACTTGCAGTTGCAAAGGCTTACTGGCTTCCTTCCACCAAGCTCTTCAGGCTCCAAGTAGCCCCAACCTCAAGCATCTCCAGTGACCAAGATCTTCATCCTCACCACAACGATCGTGTTCCCACATAGCACACGACCTTTATGGGGCTCCTAGTTACTTACCTCGGGTGGTTCCTTGGGTCCCCTACACTTCTTCATCTTCTGGGTACTGTCTTGACTCGAGCTGTGGTTCGCATACCACTTATTTAGTATTTAGTGGAGAAGTGTAGCTCACTGGTTAGAGGAGGCATACCCTGAAGCAGAGATCAGACCCGGGACCTGGGTTCGATTCCCGACGCGGCAGGGTCCAGAACCCAATTGTCCATGGACTCGATAATTCTCGCTTCGGTGCCCACTCTAAGCACGAGTTCACACTATGCAGCTCTGGGCAACAAGCCTGCTTAATCTCCACAACGGCCCCCCGCGGCGGGATGCCTGGCTTTCACCTTGGGGATGCCCAGTACGGGTTATCTTACAGGGAAAAACCAGGATGGGTTCCCAATGCAAGCGCCAAGATGCCCGTAGGGTGATAGCTGCGCTCTATAAGTACCTCAATCAATCAATCAATCAATATGGTTTGTTCCCCCCTGGTGACCAATGTGTAATAAGTGCTACTTACCTGTTTTTATCGTAAAGTATTTTGTACATTGTGTTTATTTCTGGGTAGGAGACACCTGTACGTGTTAGTGAGTGTCTTATATTAAATACATAATTGTATAAAAACACTGTATGGTTATTTTTCACTTACTCTATACTTATAAGATTATGTTCTGGTAAAACAAGATGCTTTACTCTCTTTCTGCCTGCTCTTCACAGCTACCACTTAGAGAGCTTTCTAAGGTTGTCTAAGACCACTAAAATCTCCATAAGGGTCATCTGGATCAGTGCAAGGTGTCCACTTACATAAGTGTACATCATATACTGAGCCAGATTCTCATAGAACTATAATAGAGTTCAGCATGGAAAGATTTTGTGTTGGAGTTTACTTGTCATTGCTCCAATCAACGTACATTATCTTAACTTCACCTATTGGCATTTTGTATTACTTTCGAACAAGAAAGTAGTCATGGTCAACTGCCCGTTTTTAGAGAGCTTCAGATATGATGCCTTTGGGACTTACTATCAACCACAATCGAATGCAGTTCGGTCAGACTATGTTACAGAGTTGATAAATTCTGGAAAAAGTGGCGAACAGTCTGAGCCAGAAAGCAGTTTACAAATATTCCCGTATCACTAAGGACGATGTTGTCAAACAAGCATGTTCATTTGTTTGCTGCACTGTCCTTTGAACAAAAAGAAGCTGAATGACACTATATGTTTGGCGAGTTCTTTAGTTCAGATGAGTGGATAACATCTGCAGAGGTGGTAAAGTTCGATTTATAACCCAAATGAATATGTATAGGCGGCTCAACCTGTTAGAAGTATGGTGCATAGGTCAAAATAAATAAGAATCTATTTAACCCCTTCGACGCGCTTGACGGAACGGTTCCGTCATGCACGTCGGTTGGGCTGTGCTTATGACGGAACCGTTCCGTCATGGCCCCGCCCGCGCACGGAATCTTCAACGTGGCGCGGAAATCCGCGCCGCGCTGAAGGGGTTAATTGTGATCTCCTGGACAACTGATAGGTTAAATATAATGTAAATATTTACACTGCAAAGGGGCACACTGCACTTTATGTAAGCTTTGACTACAATGTTAGGAGTGTTGCTCATTACGTGACCTTAGTGTTTAGTTTGGGTAAGGGCCTAGAAACTTTATTCACACTATAAATTGGTTAATTGGATGTTTAACTTAGGCTAGGAGTGTAAGAAAACACTGAACACTAGAATAATGGAATGCAGGCTGGTGTGATTTTAGTTTGTTTTTATATTATTTGTTGGGGGTTGGTGTTTTAAGCTGTTACTTTTCCAGTAACGTGCTATTGGATTGTCTCACTTGTATTTGTGCAGGTTGACCGATGGGTACAATTGTGGATAACTTTTTTAAAGATTATTTGCACATGAAACTCCTTTTAATATGTTATGATAATTGTCTACGTCATATTTATTCACCTCTTTGGCTTAAATCAAACAATACACAATACTAAACTAGACTGACTTTCTTTATCTGGTTGGTATAACAAATTACTCACACATCGTTGTGTTACTGCGCGAAGTTCCTCCACAGCCATTTTCTATGACTTTGTTTTCTTACTTTACTGGAATTCAAATGCGATGAGAGCACACCTCCTAAGAAAACAATAAGGAAAATGTACATATATATTAAAATAGGCTGAACAAGTTAAAAGAGAGATGTATAATTGAATAGCTCAAAAGCAAACATTGTTTCTTCTAATGGTGAACATGCTTTGTGCATGTGTGTGCCCAGTACAGTACTTGTATTTACTGAATTTAAATAGTATGTTTGTGCTGTCAATGCACCTGTACATTGAATTTATATGGTGATGGTGCAAAGCTCTGAACATACATTATACAAAATAGATATAAACAATGTATGTGGTAAAAGTCAAAAACAAACACAAAAATACAGCAAAGACGAGGAGTGGTCAACAGAAGTAGGGAAGCAGGACACAAACTGCAAGACCAAACATGGAAATTTATAAGACAGGACAAGTAAGATAGGGAGAGATGAACAGATTTGAAAACAATGCACATGTAGAGGAACATAAGTTAATAGGAGAGGGGCGGCTGTAGGAGAGTAGGGTCTACTTTCTATGTTCACCCCCACTTTTTGCTTTTGCTTCACTGGTTTTCGACTTCGATGTGGCTGTGGGCCTGCTAATCAGACCCACAGCCCAGCTGTTCTCTCTCTAAATTCATACTATGTACTCTAGGTACATAACCCAATTGGTAAGGATCACCTTATAGGTCCCTGTACAGTGTACCTCGGTACCCAGGGCCTAGGTGTACCCCTGGCCTACCAGGGGCTGCAGCATGTATTATGCCACCCCTGGCTGGCCTTCCATTATGACACAACTGGCTGATCACTCAGCTGGGGCAAGGTCGTGTAATCACCCCTTGCTTAGGCATAGTATTCCTATGCCTACCTTATATATAGACACATGGGTAACCTATCAGTCACTCCTATGGCAGGCCTTAACAATCCTGAAGGCAGATTGCTTGTTAACATGTGAGATGGTGCTCTAGCATGAGCTGAGCCTGTCTGCAGCTTTCGGAACCATGTCCTTATAGCTGTAAACATGTCGTGTAAGGTGTTTAACACTGTGGAATACTACCCCCACACCGATCCTGGTGGTGAGGATAGTATTCCCCCCTTCTAGAGGGAGAAGACATGTTAAAGTCATACTACCCGGTTAAAGTTAACCAGAGCCCCAGCATCACAAAATGGATGCTGCTGCCACAGACACAAGTCTGACCTCCTGCTGCTGGGAGTCCTTCCAGCGAGGGAGGCTTGGACAATAGGTTTACTGCCGTGGGAGTTGCTAGCACCACCCTAGACAGGACTTAGTGTATTGGGGCAGGGAGGGATGAATGAAATGAGGCACACAAGGTGTCCCATGCATAGTCCGGTTCAAACCGGTGCTGGGGCACTCCAGCCCCAGTCCTGGCGCGAAACTGGACAAAGGGAAGGGGGTGTAACCACCCCCCTCCCTGGTCCCACCCATAGGAGGGACCTAGCAGGTAAACCAGCCCCCCAGATTAGTATAAGAGTGGGAGCTGGGTCCTTAAGACTTTAGATTATCCTGAACCTGCATCTTGAACAGAAACTCTGGACCTTCGACATTCAACTACGGAAGAAGACTGAAGAATCTCCCTTGTGGCCAAGGAGTGACCACCCTGGGCAACCAGGCACCATCCAGCGACCGCTGCTTGCTTTGCGACTGATCCTACGAGGGACGACTGCAGAGACTGACCAGCGCCGAGACTTCCAGACACCTCTGAACCAGATCCACATCTACAGCAAAGCTGAGACCCGTGGAGGCGACGAGGGACCGGCGACTTGGGAAAAGTGGCTAGTAACTGACTAGCGCGACTTCTGAGGCTTCCTCAAGGCTGTGCTTGGGGAATTGAGAAGCCCCAATCCCGAGCACCATCTGCAAAGAAGATCAGCTAGCCACGCTTCACGTGTTCTGCGTGGGGCCCTTCTGCACCTGAGTTGCTCGAAGTGTTGTCCGGTTGCTGGCCCGTTGGCTAGTGACCCCTGTGACGACGAACCTTCAACTTTGCCTTGCTGGTCCGGCTCCTCCAGACTGGCACCCGCTCCCCTGTGAAAGGGAAGCACCCCAGACCTTCCTGGTCTGCGACAGAAGCAAGTCCTCCATCCTGCGTGGGTTACGCCTGCCAAGGCTTGTTGGGTCCTAACTCGACATCGATGCCGCCGACAGCAAGAGCCTTCGTGGGACAGCTCGCCTCCTGGTTCTGGCCGTCCTCGACGCTTCCTGGTACCCGTGGCTGCTGTGACAAGCTTCACCTCTTCACCTGCATCTTCACGACATCGCCTAGTTCCTTCCTGGTTCCTTCCTGTCTCTTGGCTGGTGACCTGGACTCTGTCCCCTCTGCTTGCAGGTATCCTTCTTCTTGATTCCATCCTTGGAATACACCGGACACTCTTCACTGACTGCCTGTCAGCATCTTTCTTCAGGCATCCATAGGAGTCGACGACGAAACCCGACGCAAGTTCACACCTATACACCCGCAGCCCGTGGGCTAGGTAACTTGAGGACTCCGGTGCTCACAAGGGTATTGACTGTCCTAGTGTCTCTAACTCTTAGCTCCTTCCGAAGTGTCCTAAAACTCTTAATTTCTAATTACTACTATTCTATCGACTTTTACGCATTACGCGTGAGTGTTTCCACTCTGCACCTGAATCCCGTGGGCCTCCCACTTTCTAACCATTGGTAGTATAGTGTAGCCCCAGCGATTCCCTAGGCCTAGGCCTAAACTGTGTTCGTGACAGTGGTTCTTATACCACTTACTTAGTATATGGTTTGCATGGCCCCTAGGGCCTAACTGTATTACTTACCTGTGTGACTTATGTATGCTTAAATAAGACTGTGTTGTACTTACCTCGAATCTCATAAAGAGTGCTGAGGGTATTGTGACTAGAATAAATACATTCTATTTTTTTATAATATATCTGTTGTGGTGTCCTTTCATTTGGTATTCAAGGGATTGCAATTGGTATAACAGCTGGTTTCACATGCCATACTGAGTTTAGCCTAAGACTGCTCTTGTCCAAGCTACCACTAGGATAGCTGGTCTATAAGGTTGACTTTACAACCAATCACCATAAGGGTTGTTTGGACTGATACAAGGTGTACACTAGAACTAGTGACATCATATATCAGGCCAACTTCTCACAGCGGCCACCAAGGTAAAGCAGGTGCAATAGAGTTATGAGCAACTAATAGGAAGAGCAGTAAAGAGGGACTAACATAGTAGGGAGGATAAGTCTGAAAGGTAAAAAGGGTGTATGTTAAAGATACAGAATAGTTGAGAATGACAGGAGCAACAGAAGAAATGCATTCAGTGGAAGCAAGAGATGTCAAAGATTATTTTAAATTGCAGACAGAAGAGAGGTGATGGAGTAAAGAAAGAAAATAGCTTTCTGCTATACAGATAGCAGAAAGCAGGAAAAAACTATTTTGTGTTTGCTTGATTTAAAGTGAGCTGAGACATCCATTGTCAAACTGTAAAAAGGCACAAAGAAATGGAATTGTGGAGCAGAGAGAAGAAAGGAGAGAATGATTCCTCATCAGAGAAAGGACACAAAAGATAGAATTAAAAATATGTAAAGGTAAAGAGATAGTAAAGATAACAGGCAGCAGGGACACAAAATCAGAGGAGTAGGAAGATGAGAAAAGACCTGACCAAGAAAGGGTGTGTGACGTGTAAAGTGTGAAAGAGAAGAACTACGCCAAGTAAAAGCTGTGGCAGTGACACTAACAGAAGGTTGGATGGAAGAACTCAATGATCAAAGTTTTTTCAAGGGTGTCAAAGAAATTCAGAAAGAAAGGGAAAAGTTGGAAGGAGGAGAAAAAGTAGGTAAGTTAATGGCAGATGAATGTGGTTTTAGTCATGTACCAGAAGAGAAACCTGACAAAAAAGGAAATAGAATTCATCATGGCAGAAATGGCCACGGTCTTAGCAGCCTCGCTCTCGGCAGTCTGTAACATCTCCTTGCACACCACTATTTTTCCAAACAAATGGAAGAAAGCATTGATCAAACAGTGGTGGCTGGTGATGTTTCAAAGTGGTAGGGCGGCAGGGGAAGGGGCTCAGGGACACATTAAAAAAATCAACACAACCGCATACAAACTCACAAAAGCACACTAACCATAGATCTGTTAAACATAAAATCTCACTATGAACATATTAAACAAAGCCAGACCTAAAAACAGCTACACATGGAAAACAAGCACAGGGACATGCTGTCCTTCACAATCACACTATGGGTGAAGTGTCCCCAGTCACTTAAGCCAGCACTTTCAAAAATATACCTGCCTTGTGTCATAGCAAACACACCAACAGCCCTCTCACAAACATACAAGATTAAGCCATACACACAGTACCCCTAGTCTTTACACGCAACCTTTGTCTCTCAGATGCACATATCCAACACTGCAGTTACTCCAAGAAACGGTAATACACTTAAGCCCTCTTATGGCAGAAATGTTCATGTATTCCACACTCTCCCTCATCTGCACCCAACTTGTGAGTCTGTAGGGCATCAGTTCATGTTCCCCATCGTGAACAAGGGGAAAAATATTCTTCCCTGACAAGAAGCGGTCACAATCTCTAATATAATTCCTAGGAATCATCAGTGGCTTTATCTTTCCATGGCTGTAGCTGTCCTCCAGTGCAGGAGGTGCAGTGACACAGAGGTTCGGACCCTACTGCACGCCAATTGACCACCACATCTTGAATAATTAAAACAGTTGAGTGATAAATTACATAAACCCGAAAAACATTTTACCACTAAATCGCTCCCTCTCTATCCTTTCCTGTGTGGCCTTCTCCGACAACACAACTCAGCACCCTACAGATATGCAGATATACAGATATGAAGCTGAACTTCCCGACTGATATCTGTTTTTAAACTGAAGGTTACATTTTCTCGCTTGACTCAGCCTTTTATTATCCCAAGGTCAATAAATTAAATTCAATTAATTTGCATAATGCCATTAATCCTGCGACGAAACTTCCTACAGAGTGGGAGCAAGTGTTATAGCAAAACAAATCATTATTTATTCTTATAACACATATTGGTGATGTAGTAACCAGACGAAAATGAATGCATTTAAATAACATTGAAAAAGTATGATTAACTAAAAGAAAATACGGAATGTACATAACTTTCCTAGGGCATAACGCAGTAGTAATATCCCGTGAACCATGTTTAATATTTAATTCTAATAATGCATATTAAGGACATTGTTAACATGCCGACGTCAGCATCTTCAAATCACGGTTCTGACTTCACATTTTTGTCTTTGAATAATACGCAATTAATTTCTATATGGCCTAATTTTCTCGCTGGCAATCAAGGGATTGGTACAATTAATTCCAACACGCACGACGGTCCATGCACTACTTTCCTTGCTGCTCGGTGCAGATCATGAAATCATTTACAATGTGCCAGAAAATGTCTCCTTTCTACCTTCGTATAGGGAATGGTTCAGTCTTTGACCCGTTCCACAGACATGCCCCTTCTATCAGTTCAGTTGGATGTCTCTTCTATGTTTATTGCCTGTGGAATGTATCCCTCGCTATCGTGTATTGGTAGAATATTATTTCTATTGCGCCCTTTCGGTGGAATTTTCCCCATGCTTTGCATTGAGGCCAAGACAACTGTACTTGATTATGGCTTTACTCATACAACTTGGAAAACTCTAGCTATAAAACACAGCGGCAGCCGGCATGCTCGAGGGAAGGGGAGGGGGGTTCGCGGGGGGGGGGGGGGAATAAGGTAACAATAAAATTATAAAATCAAAGATTAAACCTACCTACCTGAGTGGGTGCCGGGGTACCACACCGCCTCCGCTCCAGGCCGGTCACTGGCGAGTCCTCGTGTTCCTGCTGCAGGAAGCAGGCAGCTTCCTGCTTCCCTCCGCTACGCAACGGACGCACTACGCACACCAATCTAAATGCCGATAGGCGCAGCAGGCGAGCGCCCCGGCCGGAACCTTTTCTCTGCATAGAGAAAAAGGGAGAGTGGGTGGTCCTGCTCGAGGGCAGGGGGGGGAGTGGCTTAGCCACTATTGTGGGTATTGACTGTTTGTTCGGCTCAGGGCCGACGGCCAAACAGTCAGTACCCACAACAGTGGGTAAGCCACTCCCCCCCTGCCCGCGAGAAGGACCGCCCACCCTCGCGCCCCCAACCAAGCACAGAGGCACTTCTGCTTTCTCGCAATGCGAGAAGGCAGAAACATAAATAGTCGTTTTTACCGTTTATGTTTCTGTCTTCTCGCACTGCGAGAAAGCAGTGGGGCGACGCCCCCACGCCCTAATGGGGGAGCCGCCACTGTGATCAAACCTCTCCTGAAGAAATCGTCAGCAGATCCGGCAGAGATGAAAAATTATAGGCCAATCTCCCTCCTCCCATGCTGTTCGAAAGTCATGGAGAAGACGATTGATCAGCAATTGACAGATTATTTGGAACAGAATCAATTGCTGGACCCAGCTCAATCGGGTTTTCGAGCAGGTCACACAGCATGGAGGCGGCCCTGATGGAAGTTACTGACAGCATTAGGATGTTCTTAGACAGAGGGACTCCGACCATGCTGGTGCTCCTTGATCTGTCAGCAGCCTTCGACACCATCTCGCACAACATTCTGCTTTGCAGACTGCAGGAGATTGGTGTCGGAGGACTAGCACTGGCCTGGCGGCAAATCTTCCTGTCTAATATATCACAATGTGTCAAATTAGACTCATATGCGTCAGTAACCACCCCTCTTGATAAGGGGGTACCTCAGGGCTCCATCCTAAGCCCTACTCTGTTCAACATATATGTGGCCCCTTTGTCCGTCATTATAAGAGCTTGCGGCTTTGAGACGATTTCGTATGCGGATGATGCGCAGTTGATTATCCCATTCGAATCGGATCCTGCTGTCACCAAGGCCAAATTTAAGACCTGTATGTTGAACATAGCTGCCTGGATGGGGGACAACCTCCTCCAGCTTAACTCCAACAAAACGGAGATACTCCTGCTCGGGAAGGCGGAGGAACTGTGGACGACAGATTGGTGGCCCTCGGAACTGGGGGAGCCTCCTTTCCCAAGCTCCAGGTTCTGCAAAATACTGCTGCAAGAATGGCTTTGAACAAGCCTAGACGTTCTCCGTCTCGACCCCTGCTGCAAGCCTTACACTGGTTGCCAGTCAGAAAGAGAGCAGTCTTTAAACTTCTTACATTAGTGTTCAAGGCTAGGCGAGGCCTGGGACCAGTATACCTAAGGAAGAAGGTAAGCACTTATGTCCCGGGTCGCCAGTTGAGGTCTAGCAATCAAAACCTGTTAGTTCCGTGTAAGATCAATAAAGCAAGAATGGGAGGGCGTGCTTTTTCCCACTTGGCCCCCTTTCACTGGAACAGGTTGCCGGAAGAGATACGTCGCTGCACCTCTCTGGGACACTTTAAGAAAAGCCTAAAAACCTGGTTGTTTTAGGGGATCGGTGAGGGCGAGGTTCCTGCTAGTGTGATGCCAAGCGCTGAGAGATCCCCCTGGGGATGATTCGTTGCACCATATAAATGTGAAATGAATAAATAAATAAGTGAGTCAAAATAAAATGAAGGCTGATTGGAAACAACCTGCACCAGAAGGATAGAAAGAAACTGGTCACATTAGCCCTGCACTCTCTGCCTCAAAGCTCAAGGGATGCAATCAGCTACCTGGAATGCAGTAGGAATATAAGTTTGACATATATTAAAGTGACATATTCCACAGAATTACCACACTATGCCTTAAGAGACTCAAATGTGGAGAAGTGTGGCTCAATGGTTAGAGCGGCAGACCCTGATGCAGAGGTCTGGCCCGGACCAGGGTTCGATTCCCGCCTCGGCGGGTCTTGGGCTCAATTTCCCCGGACCCGATAATTCTCGCCTCGGTGCCTATTCTAATCATGGGTCCCACTCTGCAACTCTGGGCAATAGCTTGCTTAATCTCCACAACGGCCCCAAAAGCGCTAGGATGTCTGGCTTCACCTTGGGGGTGCCCAGGAGTGGGCACTTCACAGGGAAAGGCCAGGAAGGGTTCCACAGCGGTATGTGTACAGCGCCTGAGAGACCCTTTCGGGGGTGTGCGATGCGCTATGTAAATGCACTACATTTACATTTACATTCAAATAGTACTTATGAATGCGAGTATGAGGTTATTTACCATGTCGTGCTCAGCCAGTAGCCAGTGTGATTTCTAAACCACTGCAATTTGATCTTCCCTGTTTACTGAAAGGGGAGTCAAACTAACATCTTTATAAAAGGCCCTTTTAATGAATGTAACGGAAGGCTCAAGCGCTCACTTTGACCAACCTTTAACTCTACATTGAATCCTATATAAGATAATTCAAATCATACAACAACCAACATTTGAACCTGTTACCAAGTGAGAAAAACATGCTCTCCAACCATGCATTCTGGCAAAGAATGGAAAAAAAATAAAGAGCATGAACCACAACTTGGCGGAGAGGCTTGCCAAATTTAGCACCTCACTCAATTTGCACTCACTATAATCTCAGATAATTGACAACCAGTCAACAAGTAACACCTGAAGAACGACCCAATGTTGCCTGACATCATGTGCAATATCGGACTACACAACCAGAGCCTTTCCCAATACATGATTTTGCAGATGAGGTAGTTATCCTGCTAGAAGGGTACCCATCTTCGAGAAAGTCAAGCTGGTAGCCTGAGAGAATAGAACCCCTCAACTACGGCTAACAACAATTATGCTCATCTGTTCTCGTCCATTCACATTTCAACCCTAGCTGATAGTAAATAGTAATTGTAAAAGCATTCCAGCAGCAAAAACTCAAAGAATGCTTCACTTTCACGTACTACACATATTCCCTGAGCGATTTCAAAACTATTCAATATTGCCAATATCTAACAGCAAACAATAAAATTAGAGACACTTATTTTGCATGTTTGTGACTTTTGTTGAAATTACTTCTCATACTATGATAAACAATATTGTGAATCGTTTCATTTTCCGTTTGAAATAATGCAGAAATATTTTTTCGTATGGGAACACCGTCTTTTATGTTTATATTATACCCTGATTACCTTACAGGATTACTGGGTATCCATGTATATTTTGGATCTCTGCACAATAAATAGACAGGGTTAGACAGAACCATCAGGAGCTACAGTGGTCAACACACCGAGCACTCTCAAGTTTGAACTGGTAATTCTATCAGTTTGTGGCCTGAAGAGCAAATCAAATTAGGTTCAAATTAGATTCTTACCTCCGTTACTGTCAAAGCCAAACCATGACTATTTTGCTTATCCTGGTTATGTCCACAACCACATTTTGACCCAAAAGTCTTGATCAGGTTCTTGTAGGACCTGCATTGAGAAACAAAAGTGTATGCTTTTTTATAGACCGTAATAAAGCAATCTGGGTATCAGTGGGCTTTACATTTCAAGAGTGATTTGCAAAATACATAAACAATGTTCATTAGCACAGTATATAATTGAATATATATGCTAAGATTTAATAAGCTTATTAAGCAGTCAATAAATTAAGATAAGGTTTCCAAATGAGTGGAATATTAACAGATAAGGTTGGTCTAAATTAAATATAAAATATAAATTTGTTTAACATTTACAGACTTTCAGTGATATCATATTTTACGTATATATTCCAATTAATAACATATGATAAATGGATAGTTTAGAAACACATTTTGCATAAATAATGTATATTCCCAGTCAGATATATAATTATGTAGGCTACTGATAAAGAAACTCTTATTGCTAAACTTCCGGGCCTCTAAATTGCAGTATAAATTCACCTCGGTGGGACTGGTACTGGCGAAACACAGTATTGCTGTTCGCTGGATCTGCTCACAGCCCCTTACACTGACATCCTGGGAGGAAAAGGATGTCCAGGAAAGGGCAATCAAAGAACAGATCTGCATGAAAATAGTTGGGACAGATGATAAGAAGCTACAGATCTGGTCCGAATTGATTACGAAGTGAAAAGAAGTTGGTGGGGGCTGATTTGGAGATTCAGCAAAGTAATGCACGACGTGGGCTTTTCCTTCCTATGGCTTCTCATCTACCACTTGTACTTTATGGATGTAACTTGTACTTGTATTCATGAATCATTTACCGCACATTGCCGCTGTTATGCGTGGCTTTTGTTCTATGATAAACTAACACAAAGTTGTAAAAAAAAAAAAAAAAAGATAGATTTTTCTGTAGGTGGCTAATATGGGCAACTGAAATTTGTATTACGAATCATGGACTGTAAGTTTAAAAACAGAGAAAAAAAATGAACATAAGGCAATATTCAAAGGATGTTCTTGTGGCAGGGCAGCCTTATTCAGTTAGGTAATTTGGCAGCAGGAAAGATTGTACTTTTGCTAGTACAAACCTTTTGAACAACGTATCAAAATGTGCAGTATGTGTGGAAAAGTTTGAGGGGTTCAGAGTAGTTGACGGTAATGTGGAGAGGAAGCTAAAGTGATCACAAGAAGGCACGTGTTGCATTATTTAAAATATGGCAGTGCTACCACACACGTTTTGTGTATGCCTTGGCCGTCGCAGCCTGCTACCAAATCTTGACTTGGGCACCAGGCTGCATCCTCTTTTTCAGCAAAAGTTCGCCTGCTGAGATAATAAGAACAATTTCCACTATAACAAATAATGGCAGTTGGTCTGCCATGTCGTGCTGGCATGTCGAGGCAGTTGGCTTTTTTTTTGTTTTCCCAACAAAACTGACCATGAGAAGGGTTTGTTTTTGGAATACAAAAAAAAATCCCTGATTTGCGGGGTGATTCCTTCCTCTGCATGGCCAATATTGTTTTTATCTGTCTGGAAACTGCTGAGCCAGCTTCAGCGCTGCTGGTACCCGATGCAACAATCTTTTTTTACATCCCCCACCCCATATGACCTCTTTCCTAGGTTCCCTCATTACCACCCAAGCAAAATTGCCCCTCATCTCTTCATAGCCCTCTCTCAAATACATTTCATTTGTTATAAAGCGCTGGTAAAGGCTGGCCTTACTATTCCACTCAGCTAGCTACATAAAATACAGATATTTTTTTTCAGCAAGTATATTAACCCTCTGTGTTACTTTATGGCAAGCCAAAACTGCCACTAGACAAAACTCCGATCTTTCTCTCTAGCAGGACCATTAATCACAAGACATGAAGCCCATATTCTCAAAGGTTAGCATTACTTTTGAACACACACCCGAAGCTAAACCTGTTTTCGGATTAACAAACCAATGAAAATTGGTATTTGCATTGGTTAGTATCGAAAAGTAACGTAAAGCAGTGCAAGATGTTGCTTTGCAATACTTTACTTCACGGGGCGTTACATGGGTGGTACATGTGCGTTCCCATGCAACCACCCATGCTTTTTGACACTAAACCTTATCTACTAACAATGGCAGACAGGGTTTAGCACCAAAAATTAACGCTGCTGGAAAGCAGGCATAAACAGGAGCAATGTAATTTCTCCTTGCTTTTCCGACTATGCATTCATGCTGCACTGTGCAGCACACATGTAAGGTAGGAACAGCTTTGAAGTGCGTTTACGCATAGTATTTTGTACTAGATGGTTACCCTTCCAGTACAAAACCTATGGTAGCCTCAGGCACATACCCTAGCGCCAAGGTGTGTGCCCGGCGCACGGCAGCTGAAATCAGCGCCGGTACTAGGGAGAGGGGAGGAGAGTGACATATTTCTATGAATATGGCGCTCTTCTGCTCTCACCCTGTCACGCAACGCAGTGCAGGCTCTTTGAGTGCTGTACTGCGTTGCCTGACAGCTACGAGAATCTGGGCAATATGTATATTGCTGCTTGAAATCTGGACGCACAACTGTGAAGCTGCACCTGTTGCACAGCCCTAAAGCCTGCCCTGTGTAACTGTGTAGGGTGGTAATGCAAAAGGAACAAAAGGGGTGATATTAGATAGCCAGGCTGACCCAAATACTTTGGTTCTTTGGAAGACATTCGGGGAACACAATCAATCGGGATAAGTCCCTCATGCATTTGATTACTGGCCCTGAACCCACCTTGCCCAGAGATGTCCACCTGCCCATGTTTTAAGAACTTGGGAATGAATGTCATGGTGGACCCCCACCTTTTTTACCATTCTAATTTGTTCCCTATCCTAGAACTCTTTGCAGCGGATGTTCAACACTGTAGGGAATTGCCGCTCTCCCTCCTGGGCAGAGCCGCAATGTTCAAGATGATAACACTGCCCCGGATGCTTTACGCACTCCAAAATACTCCATATTGTATATCCGAGGAATTGTTCCGTAAGACGCAGTCTCTTCTCCGTCTGCTTCAATGAACACGAGTCCTCCACATATTGCCCCACCGAAATAGATGCGAGGAGTGTATGATGGTGGGATTGGTCTCTCAGATAAAGGAAAGTACTATTGGGCCACGCAACTGATGGTGATTAATAACTGGGCGTTTGCAACCTGGGAGGACCCAGTGTTTAGACTAGAGATTCTTTTTTTTTTTTTTATTCTTTTAATTAACAGTCATCGACCGCAAATGCACATTACAGCGTTACGGACATTATAATCAGGCACCTTTAAATTTGACAATAATAATGCACATTTTACACTTTTAGGACAAATCAAGGAGAAAGCAAGTCATCGACGGCTAGTTGTTGTGGCCCCCATATCCGGGACCATTTCTTAGGGCAGCCTCGAGCCACATAAACAGATTTTTCGCGGAACATACACCAGTCCATGCTGGTCTTCCATTCTTTCAGAGTAGGAGGGGCAGCTGCTCCCCAAGCCTGGGCTATGTTCCTTTTAGCCACCATGAATCCAAGTGTGGTCCACTGTGTTTGGTGTGTGTTTAGATCGGTTGGTTGCCATATGTTGAGCAAACATCTACGCACCTCCGGGAGCAAGCGAATCCCCAAGACCGCCCCCACCACTCCATGAATCTCCCTCCAGTAGGACTGGATGAGAGAGCATTCCCAGATGATATGCAGGAACGTGCCCAGCAGGCCACACCGTCCATGACAGTCCCCGGTGGGTGCCCTTCCCATCAGCACTAGTCTAGGCCCTGACATGTATATTCTGTGCAGGATTTTGAGTTGAACCAGTCGCAATCTTGCTGGGGTGGCCACCACTCTGGGAGAGGACACAGCCTCCCGCCAGTCTTCGTCGTCCAGTTCAATGCCGTCCGCCACCCATTTTTGTCGAAGCAGTGCAAGAGGGTCTTCCATGTTATTGATTAATTTGTTGTAGATCAGTAAGATAGTCTTCTCAGGGAGGTGTCCATCTAATATCCTACTTTCTAGTGGAGAGGACTCAGGGGGGGAGGAACCCGTGGGAAAGGCTGAGCGTAAGGCATGTTGAATTTGTCTGTAGCGAAAATGTTCTGAGTCGGCCAGCTCATGTTGTTCCTGTAGGGAGGTGAACATTTTTATGTCCCCCTTTTCCCAAATATCTTGGATGCGGGAGATACCAATCATATCCCACTTATCGAATCCCTTTGTCTGCCACAGGTTTCCCAGTGTCACAGAATCCCACAAGGGGGTGGCCAGTGTCAGTTTACCCTCCCATCCTAGAGATCTGTTGGCAGCGTGCCAGACGGTTATCGAGTGCCCGGTGGGGTCAGTCAGTGGAGGTCGAGCCGATTTGGAATATAATGCTCTGTTGTAGTTCCACCCCCCCACCGGGAGAAGCCACCTGTCCATTCAATAGCCTGGGTCGTCAGGAGCCCCGTAGGTGCCGTGATTTATGGCAGCTAGGTGAGCAGCCCAATAATATTTTCTGATGTCAGGAAGAACGATACCACCATCATACCACTTCAAGGTTAATTTACTAAGGGCTATACGTGGTGGTCCATTCCGTAATAGCTCCCTCTGGAGTCGCTCAATTTCTTTAAAGTAAGCGATGGGGACAGCCACAAGTGAGTTTTGCAAAGCGTATAGGAAGCGGGGAAGGGACATCATTTTAAAACGTGCGGCCCTCCCCGGGAGGGACAACGGGAGGGTTCTCCAGCTGGCTATGTCACGCCGCAGGCGCTGGTGTGGGGGGAGGAGATTGTTATTATAGCGGAGCGTGGGGTCTAGGGAGACGAATATCCCTAAATATTTGAACCCCGATTCACTAAGTTGGATTGGGCAGTTAGTGGGTAAAGCTGGCATACCCCATAAAGGGGATACAGATGAGACTTAGCCCAGTTGATCTTGAATACGGAATATCTCCCAAATACTGCCAAAATGTCTAGTAAAGTGATTAAAGATTTACGGGGGTCAGTAAGATAAAGTAATAAGTCATCAGAATAAAGTGATATCCGGTCTTCTCATTCTACAGACCAGCGGAATCCACGGATCACGAGATCCTGCCGGATCCAAGCCGCTAACGGTTCTAATGCCAAGGCACATAAGAGAGGGGAGAGTGGGCAACCCTGGCGGGTGCCCCGGCTCAAAGAGAAGGTGTCCGATTGCTTGTTGTTAACTACCACTTTCGCCACTGGCGCCACATATAGGAGGTGAACCCATCCAATAAAGTCTGGGCCAAACCTCAGCCTCCGGAGCACCGCGAAAAGATAAGGCCATTCAACCATGTCGAACGCCATAGTGGCATCTAGGGCGAACAAACCCGCCGGTTCGCATAAGGTGTCCGCTCTGCCAAGCAGCCCGTGGACGCGGCGCAGGTTCAGCGCCGTATTCCGCGTGGAATAAAGCCAGCTTGATCTGGGTGAATGAGAGATGGTATGATTTTAACCAGGCGGTTGGCTAGGACCTTCGCAAGAATTTTGGGCTCGGCAATGAGAAGAGAAATAGGTCGATATGAAGCACAGTCTGTTTTAGGTTTGCCGTCTTTATGGATGACAACAATATTAACTATGCGTTGGTCCAGTGGAAGTTCACCTAACTCCCTACTCTCCTCAAACATGACTTTTAGGTGGGCTGCCATTGTGTCCGGATGGAGTTTATACAGTTCTATGGGGATCCCATTAGGGCCAGAGGCCTTACCCAATTGGAGTGATCGAATTGCCTGGGCTATTTCATCTGTGGTCAGGGAACTGTCCATTAGTTGCTTATCGGCCGCGGTAAGGGTGGGAAGAACAATGTCTCTTAACAGCTCGGCGGAGTCGTCTTCTGTATAGGACGTCCCCGCCTTATATACTGCCCCGAAATGGGTGGCGAATTGGTTAGCTATTTCTTGAGGGTCCACTATTCTGGTGTTAGAAGCGTCATGGATGACCGGGACCAGTCTACTTGCCCATCCCCGTGTAGCTAGCCAAGCAATCAATTTCCCTGCTTTATCTCCCAAATCATAAATTTTCCCAAGTTTCTCTCTCTCAAGAGTTCGAGCCGCTTCCGTGACGAGAGTTTTATATTCGTCCCGTTCAAGTTGCAATAGATGGAACGCACCAGGAGAGTCCCGCCCCTCTAGGTCCCCCTCGAGCCTGTGAATGTCATCCTCTATATCAGACACCGCCTTCTGTTGCTCCCATTTGTGACCCGATATTAAGGGCAGGGCTTCGCCCCTAATCACCGTTTTAAAGGCCTCCCAGAGCGTTTGGCCCGAGATCACTGTACCCACATTTTCTTTGAAATAGCGGTCCGTTGTGGCTAAAAGACCTATGCGTATTTTGGGGTTACGGAGGTGCCAGGGGTTAATAGGTGTCATTCTGCCCACACGAGTGTGACCCAGAAGTATATGCGTCCATAGCGGCGAGTGATCGGAGATGCCCCTAGCTAGGTGTCGGATCGCGTGGATGTGTGAAATTTGAGAGCTGGCAACCAAGATATATTCAAGGCGAGAGAAACTGTGGTGGGCTCCGGAGTGGAAAGTGTATTGCTTAGACTCGGGATTGAACGTGCGGCAGGTATCTATTAGCCCCATGGCCTCAAGGAAGCCAGGTAACCAGCCAGAAGCGGGCCACAACTCCAGAGGAGGATGTTGGTCCAGCCAGCCCAAGCACACCAAATTAAAGTCGCCCCCCAGCACCAGCAGCCCCTGCGGGAGAGAGAGAGAAGGGTACTATGGAGGTCCTGGAACTTAGTCGTTTGGAGGCCAGGTGGAACATAAACAGACAAGAGTGTAAGGACCTGTCCCTCCCATGACCCGGTGATGCCAACGTATCGACCCCCGTCATCGGTCCAGGTGGAGTCTACACTGAGAGGGAATGTGTTCTTATCCATGTTATGTTACAGGGAATTTATTAAGCGCACGTTCACCAATGGTTTCTTGGCGCTGAGAGAAACATGAGGCAGCGGAAGAGAAGAGGGCTAGTTGTCGTAGGCCTGAGAAAACAGCCAAGTCTTCAGTAGTTTTCTGAATGAGACATAGGAGGTGGTTGTCCTTAACTCCAGCAGGAGCGACTTCCAGAACTGCGGGGCCAATACTCCAAAATGAGCACCGCCCAGTTTTTTGCATTTAAATGTGGGGGTGACTAGCAAATTCAGGTGGGCGGATCGGAGGTAGCGGTTAGGGACATAACGTATGATTTTAGATGGGATGAAGGCTGGACAGTTCCCGTGCAGGGATTTGAAGATAGTGCATCCCAATTTGAAAAGACCCCGCATGGCCACAGGCAGCCAGTGAAGGCCTTTGATTAGAGGCTGAATACGGTGCCATCTAGGCTGATGGAAAATCAGTCTGGCAGCCTGGTTCTGGACAAGTTGGAGGCGTCTAAGCTGGTATGCCGGGATGCCTACATAGAGGCAGTTGGAATAGTCAAGTCGGGAGATGACCAGAGCCAAGATTACTAAAGTCAAGGCTTCCTGAGACAGGAATCTGCTGATTTTCTTAATTCTGCGTAGTTGGAAGAAGCCGGCAGAGACCACCGAGCTGATCTGGGCTTTCATCGAAAGGTCGTTGCTGACCAATATTCCAAGGCTCTTGGCAGAGCTGGCCGGGGTAGGGGGATTGCCTAAAGAGGATGGCCAAAAGTTGGAGTTCCATGGGTTAGCAGGTCCGCCCGTAAGGATTAATTCCATTTTGTCAGGATTGAGTTTCAGTTGGTTTCCATTCATCCATTCGCTAATGAAGATCATAGTGTCTTGGAAGTGGGTTAGTGAGGAAGGGTGGAGACTAATATTGAAAACCAGCTGGAGGTCATCCGCATAATTGTATGTTACGACATTCCTGTCCCGAAGAGATGAGATTAATGGGAGGAGGTAGAGATTGAAAAGAAGCGGGGAGAGGGAAGAGCCCTGAGGAACTCCGCAGGAGAGTTTCATCTTCTTTGACGAGAGGTTGGCGAGGCGGACCGATTGGAATCTGTTGCTGAGAAAGGAGGAGAGCCAATTTAGAGCCCGGCCCTGGATCCCGGCATTGTTGACACGGTCCAGAAGGATGTTATGGTCGACCGTGTCAAAAGCTGCTGACAGATCCAGGAGAACCAGGGCCTGGGTAGGCCCTCTATCAGCACTCCCTCTAAGCTCGTCCATGACTGTCAAGATGACAGATTCTGTGGAGCGAGAGGGTCGAAAGCCGGCCTGGTGGGGGTCCAGTATATGATGCAGTTCGACAAAGGAACTTAATTGTGTAGAGACATAGGCCTCTAAGACCTTTCCAAGGTATGGTAGTAACGAGATAGGGCGGTAGTCGCCAGAGGTAGAGGGGTCAGCACCTGGTTGACCATAATGCCCACCCCTCTGGAGCCAGTCGTGAAACCTGCATGTGCCACTAGTTTATATCCGCACCGGTCCATCACTCTACAGGAATGACCCATGAGGTGTGTCTCTTGAAGAAGCACAACATCTGGGCCCTGTTTCTTGATATACTGCAGAACAATACTCCGCTTGATTTTATCCCCAAGCCTATTGACATTCCAACTTAATATTTTGACGCCTTTATCCCAGTGTGTGTGCATTGGTGGTGTGATCAATCTTTTGTGCCTTCGCCGTGCCTGAAATTCTGTGTCGATCAGTAAAACTAACAAAGAAAAATACCTTCAAACTCCCCCACCAACATCCCCCCTCCCCGCTTCCCTGCCCTCTGGACTTATAACTGCCCATACCAAACTGGCAGAGTGCCTGTCGCCCAAATTCTACTACTATGAAACAAATAAAAGTAGAAACGGGGAGGAAAGCAGACACCCCATCTCCCCAGCACCTCTGTGAAGCAATTGTCCCCAGTTGGGCCATCGTTGAGGCTCCTCCGGTGTAAGACAGTACCTGGTGAGACTAAGTCCAGCTGTGGGGCCCTTGGACCCCGTTACCTGAGCAAGTTCGTGTGAACGACAAAGGCAGTCAGCAGCTCTCAATCTTGATCCTGCAGTTCAGGATCTCCGTCCCGCTCCCCCCTCCGGGGCTCCTGCCGACTCTGCGGTCTAGCCAGTCCAAAACCACTTCCAGATTGTCAAAGAACCGTGCCCGCCCCTCCGTTTCCACACGGAGACGAGCCGGGAACATAATAGCGTATTTAAGTCCCTTCTCTCTGAGCTTCTACTTGACGGCCATGAACGTTCGACGCTGTCTTTGGACCAGTTGTGTGAAGTCAGGGAAAAAGGAAAGAACAGCATTTTCGTAGTGCAGAGGGGATGCGGACCGCGCGTGCAGCAGAATTGCGTCCCTGAAATTCAGGACACGAGCTATTCGCGGGCGCGACAGTGCGCCAGGCTTAGGTCGTCCGCCCGGGATCCTGTGTGCACGCTCAATGGTGAAAAATGGCCCCAGTCCCTTAGGTTTGAGGTGATTTAAGATGAGGTTCTCTACGAACAAGTCCGGCGCTGGCCCCTCCGATGTTTCAGGCACTCCAAGGATGCGGACATTGTTGTGTCGGGAACGGCCTTCATAGTCGTCCAATTTGCGTTCGGCTGCCTCAGAGAAGGATTTAAGATCACGTACTTCTCGTTGGAGTAGAGATACGTCGTCTGTAAGACTGGACATTTTGACATCCAGAGATTTGACTTTCTCGTTCATTTTCGTGAGGTCGGCCCAGATGAGATTCACGTCGATGGAGATAGTGTCCATTTTGTGTTCTAGGGACGATTTGACTCCGTTGATGGCTGCTAGAACGTCTTGCAGTGTCAGGTCCGAGGTGGCATTCTCAGGATCTTCGACTGCCTTAGGAGTATGGCGCAAGTCGGTCGGCGAGCCCTTGGGAAGAGTATACTGGTCGAGCTTGTTTGACTGGACATGCTTCGTGGTCCTGGGACCCCGGACGGGCCCCTTGTCTGCGTCCTGTCTCCCTGCCATCGTGCTCCCAAGTCCTCCGATTCACCAGCCATGCCAGAGCCGAATGCCCCCTCGTAGGTGCGGAGTGGGGATGTGAGAAGGGAAAGCCACAAATCTTGAACCACCAGCCTGTGCCAGCTCCGAAGGTCAGGTCCGGAGGGTGTAGGAGGTGAGCGTCGCACTATGTGACCGTCACCAACCAGTGAGCCAGCGTCCGGGCACTTCACAACAGGAATCCCAGTCTCTCCGCAGCAATTACCACACAACCAGGGTGGATGGCATGCAAGGACAGGGTGGCAATGTTGTTAGGTATAAGGTGGTCTCCAGCAGGGAGGCAAGGGCAGCGGTGCGCGTTTTTTTTCGCTCAGCGCCGCAAAACCCACTGTGATGGTATCATGCCAGCGTCTGCACTCTGAAAGGTGTGTCACGGATGGACCCCAGGTCGCAGGGAGGGCTCCTCCGTTTATCCCACGTGTCTGTGCCTCAGGGCGGAACAGCGGCGCCGGCCGCCGTGTATCCGGCAGCCATGGACCCACAGGTGCAGTCAGGCAGCGAGGAGTGCACTTCCCAGCCCCTGGAGACTCCTCGCAGGCAGCTACTGCAGGGTCACAGGAGTAATGTGAGGGGCTGCCACCACACTTAGATCGAGCCAGTCGGCGAGGCGAAGGTACCGTCAGTCAGGCGATCCGGCCCCCAGCACGTACAAGTCGACACAGCTTCCTCCGCACAAGTCTCAAGGGGGTCCCACTATGGCAGCAATACTCCCGTCAGCAGCACCTCCGCCGGGCGTTGCGAAGAGATTAATTTCGCAGGACTACCGCTGACCGGCGATTTCCGGTCCGAGCGGCCGGCTTTTCTTCCGTTCTGCGGGCAGTCACAGTACTCCAGTCCCCGGCGTGCGATGGTCGTCCAGGCCCAAAAAGACAGGGCCCGTATCTCCGGCTCTGGGCGCCGTACGGAGTTTGGAGCTACGTGAATCGGCTCCGCTAGTTGTTAATTGTCGTTTGGGGAGCCATGAGGTAGGATTTCTGGAAGGATGTAGGTGTCAAGGAGATGGTCTCGGCGGAGCGGAGGTCCTAGGCGGCCATATTGGTCCGACACTTGGCCACTCGCCGACTAGAGAGATTCTTGATGAATGGGAGTTCCAGGGGGTGGGTGGATATATATATATAATATATGGCATGGATATGGATATGACATGGATATGCAATAAATCAACTTATTTTCACCCATTTCGGAGTCTGTGCCCATGTTTGACCCGGCGTGGTCTTTCTTTGGGATCCTGGAGATATATATATATATATTATCTACTGGCGGTCGCCAGTAGATAGTTATAGTTAGGACCACGTTTCCATAGGAAATCCGCAACATTCTATTTGGAATAACTTTGGCGCCGGTCGACGAATCCTCGCGAAATTTTCAAAATAGGTGGGGCGCTACGCTCCGCTCCTACCCTGAAAGTCTCGGGGGGATTCGTCAAGCGGGGGCTGAGAAAAAAGGGGGGTCCCAAAACGCGTTTTTCCCATGCATTTTTCCATAGGACCTTTAGACACAGCTACAGCCCGAACGGCTGAACAGAGTTACTTGAAATTTGGCAGAGAGATAGTCCTCAGGTCAAGGAAGTGCCTTTTGTAGGTCTGGTGTAAATCTGTTCAGTAGTTCCTGAGAAAATAGCATTTAAATCAATATATATATCTGAGCCAGCTTACGGTGCGCTTACCGTGCGCTTACCGTACGCGTACGGTGACGTGCGCGAGCGCGATTCTGATTGGCTGTTAGATCTTAGTAAACATTCGAATCGGTCGAAACCAGGAAGCAGCGGCCGCCATTTTCTATCTCGCACTCTGAGGGGGTGGAAGAAAAACAAATGTAAAAATCATATAAAGGGGCTGTTTAGACTGCTCCCAACCACCTAGCCTTGATGGAGGGGTCCTCAAAGAACCCCCAAGGGCAAAAATGCAATTTTAATTTTTTTCGAAAAATCGCCGAATACGCTTACCGTACGCGTACGGTAAAAAAACTGCCCAAAAAAAAAATATCCATATTCTCCACATCCCGTGTGCAAATGGTGCCCGAAGGTCAACATTTGTGCATGGCTTATCATTATTCCCGTAGCACAACAAAAAATCAAACAATACCTTTCACAACGAAGCGCATAATATGTCCTCCATGCGCGCACGGTGCGCGAAGCGCACCGTGCGTACATGGCCCACCCAGCGTAACGTGGGCACGCGGTGCGCGTAGCGCACCGCGTGCCCACCCAGCGTGCACGGCACTAACTGCGTAAAGTGGGCGCGCGGTGCGCGAAGCGCACCGCGTGCTCACTGTGCGCGCACGGTGCGCGAAGCGCACCGTGCGCGCACGGAACGAACTGCGTTAAGTGGGCGCGCACGCCACGAATGGCGTAAAGTAACTTAGCATTTAAAAAACCGTACAAATTCACTGAAAAAACCATAGGTTTCACACACGTTATAGTTAGGAATTAGCATTTAAAAAACCTTGCAAATTCACTGAAAAAACCATAGGTTTCACACATGTTATAGTTAGCTGGACATTTTACTGATAAAAAACCAATGAAATTCCCCCGTTATAGTTAGTGCAGGCAACTATAACTCACGCGACCGCAATCCTCTGCTGATGACATATGTGTCTTTATGAAAAAAAAATATTTGTAATATATGTATAGCTAAAATTTAATGGAAGAAGACATGGGCAAATAATTGTCTAAATACAGTATTAGCATCAGCAGAGGATTGCGGTCGCGTGAGTTATAGTTGCCTGCACTAACTATAACGGGGGAATTTCATTGGTTTTTTATCAGTAAAATGTCCAGCTAACTATAACATGTGTGAAACCTATGGTTTTTTCAGTGAATATATATATATATATATATCACACCTATCTTAGCACCATGAAACACAAGAGTCAAGGAGGTAGAGGATTCGACAGTTGCTTTACAACGAGACACTGAGGACCTACGGCCAAGTTAGTGAGTTGCAAGCTACAAGTAAATTAAAGGAGGTCTGCCACTGGCAATAAGGCCACTAACACAGTAAAGGCTCAGGATAGGTCTTAGAAAATTATTCCTATGCTCAACCCTTGGTAACGTGGCTGCGAGAAGACAGGCTTAACTTTAAAGAAAGGTATGTAAAGCATTTGAAAACACCAATTCAGACATAACAAATAATGAAAATCCAACACCAATTTATAACAATAGGAAATATTTTTATCTTTAAAATGACACCAAAACTACAACAATCCAATGTAGGGAACCGGATATATGAATTTTCAAAGATGTAATCAAATATAGCACTTAAAAGATTATAACAACATTTTGTGATATCTGCTCGCGATAGGCTGGGTCAAAGTCAAAGTTTCAGGCCGGGCGCGATGGAGCCGTGAGCCGCTACAGCTCCCAGCAGGTCCCCGTCTCAGTTTATTCACACTCAGAAACTTTACTGGAGCTTTTCTTCCCGAGGGCCCTCAAAGCTCCCAGCCAGTCCGGATCCGGTGAGGGTTCGCCAGATTGACTTGTGACGAGGTCCCGGTCAACTTCCCTGGAGCAGACTTAGAAAATTTCTCAAGATCGCTTCAGCGGGGCAACCCAGGAATCCAGGCCGGCATGCGATGGAAGGCAGGCAGCTTGGCTCTCGCGGTTGCTCCCGGACACCTTTTCTACGAGCGGACTTAGAAACTTTTCTTGAGCTTTTTCTCCCGGGGTCTCTCGATGCTCCTCATGTAGCCGATCCGGTGAGGGTTCGCGGGCTTCAGTTTTCTTCTAGTCCCGGTCAATCTCTGGAAGTTAGAGCGATGGAGCTTTTAGCGGGACGACCTGGTTGACTTGGCCGGCTCGAGGTTGAAGGCAGGCAGCCTGGCTGGCCAGGTTGAGTCGGTCCCTCTATGGAGCTTTTTTTCAAAGTTCCTCCAAAGTTCTCCAAACTTCTTCCTGAAGTTCCTCAAGGGGTCCCAAAGTGTCTCAAACTTACTCCAAAAGGTCTGGAAGCCCCAAGATGGTCCTTGAAAGTTGAGGACGTCAGTTCCCACAATCCACTGGTACAAGACCCTTACAAATCCACTGGTGGTTCTCCAAGGTGTAGATTTAGTTGGTGATGTTCCAGATGAGCCCTTTTACCCTGTAGCTTTCAGGAAGTCCACTCTTTAGTTCTTCACAGAGCAGTAGTTTCAGATGGTGCAGTCTTCAGAGGTGAGGCCATAGAAATCTTGCACAGCAAAACTTCTCAACAGGGCACTTCTTGCTTCAGTAAGTTTCAAGCAGCAGATCTGGAGGGCTCTGCCCCTCTCAGATACTTATTCTTAGTTCTCTGGGTCAAGCAGGAGGTCACTTCTGACCAATGGGAGCAGGGTAACTCCTCCAATATATGACCACATCCTCTAGAGTGTGGCATTATTTTGTCCCAGAGTGCATCAAATCTTCCAAATCCATAATGGATGATTTTCCAGCAAGGAGGTAAGAGCTGGCTAAACACACCCCTAGGATGGCTAATTTACTTAGACTCTCCCCCCTGCATCTGCTCATACCTTCCTTAATCCTACCATCTGCCTAAGGTGGGAAGCTCAGAGCTGTAAATGACACTGGTCTCTACTCTCCTCTTAGAAGAACATAGTTTACGACTCCTCCCCCTGGCCTGACATTCCTATAGACAGCACACTGTCCTGCCAGCAGAGCTGGCTAACCCCAGGGGCTCTTTATCACCTCTTCAAGGCAGCCTGGCCAATCCACTTAACTCTGCATGTGCAACTAGAGGAGACTTTAGGGGTTCTGAATCTGTAGAAATATTGCAGAGTCTTCCCTCCACAGTGCTCCTAGCATTAAAGTCGAATTTGAGCAGCACTTTACCACAATGTGGGAAGTGAAATGTGAAATTTCACTTTACCCAGGCATATAAAAACTCATTTTATAAGGGTGAACCTTATAAATACCTGACCCCCCACCCCTGGGATACCTAGGGGAGACCCTGGGGGTCCCTAATATGCCAAAACATTATAGGTTATCCCTTTTTAAATGCATCAAACACCATAGTCGAGTTTGGGTAGAATTTACTTTTTAAAAGCAGTCCTGACACCCAGGGCTGCTTTTAAACTGACCTCAGGCTTCAGCAGTGCACACATGCAAGTGCAAAGAGAGCTGCTGGCCTCTAAACTGCCATGCCCTAGGGTAGTAGGGAGTTCTAGGTAGTTTCAATCCCCCTGCCAAATTATATACTAGGGGCCTATAGGGTAGGTCATGCCAATCACAGGGGTAACCCACCATTCCATTGTGTACCCTAGTGTATGTATGTGTTTTAACTGTATTCTAATGTGTCTCTTTCAGAATAGCACTGGCCCTGGGCCAGGTTAGGCAGAGCCCAGGGTCAGTCAGAGTCAGTTACCACCAGTATCAGTCAGCAAAACGTTGGGGGGTGCCCAGGGCACAGAATGATAGCCCCCCCAAAATGAAAGGTGATGGGTTACTAACCTACACCCTGGTAGTCCTCATCAGCTAAGTGGAAAAACCTGGAAAGTTCATTCCCTGTAGGGAAATGGACCACCTTAACAGCTTGGGATTCTCCCCTCTCATCTGCATGGGCCATCTAAGAGGTCTGTGGTCAGTTTGAACACGAAAGTGAGTCCCAAACAAATAAGGTCTCAACTTTTTCAGGGACCACATCACAGAAAAAGCCTCTCTCTCAATGGCACTTCCCCTCTGCTGTCTGGGAAGAAGCCTCCTGCTAATAAAGGAAACTGGCTGATCAAGGCCCCCTTCATTTAGCTTTAACAACACTGCCCAATCCCTTGCTCTGAAGCATCTGTCTGAACCACAAATTCTTTTGTGTAGTCAGGGGCCAGTAGCACTGGTGCTGAACACATGACAGCTTTCAGAGTGTCAAAAGCCTTCTGACACTCTGGGGTCCAAATCTCCTTCTTGGGCCTCTTTTTAGAAGTGAGTTCCGTTAGGGGCTCCAGAATAGTCCCATAATTTAGAACAAACCTTCTATAGTACCCTGTCAGTCCAAGGAATGCCCTGACCTCCTGACCTTAGTTTGGGTAACAGGAGCTGTCCAAGTCACAATATTTTGGATTTTAGCTTGGAGAGGCAGTACATGGCCCCCACCTACCAGGTGGCCCAGGTACACCACAGAACTCTGCCCTATTTGGCACTTGCTTGCCTTAATAGTCAGGCCTGCCTGCTGCATGGCTTAATGTGCACCCAACCCTGGGTGCACATTAAGCGATTGGCTGTTTAAGGATACCATTGAGGCTCCTTATTGTTTTTCCCACCCGCCCTAAGGTTCATGAGGCAACACCTCACGTACACTTAAAATAAATACGCATACCATTAGGTACTGTATATTTTCGCATTTCTTCACTTATGTTGATAGTATTCTCATAAGTACATAAATTTGCACATAGGAGGGATCTTAACCCTGTCCTGATGAAGATGCCCTGCATCGAAACATGTTGACAACATACTAGGAGTAAACCGCACATTGAGTAGGAAGTCTCCGCACCACCTTTTTACTAGTACCAGCCCCCTCTGACTTATTAAAGGTCTTTTGTCCTAGGGGCCAGGTCCTTTTTAATCTCACATTCACATCTACCCCAGACCCTCCCATTGCACTACACATAGCACTTTATTATCAGTGCTCCCACGTATTCGTAGGTCGTAGCACGCCCCGTCCCGCAGCGGGGCGGGAAGACCCCTATGATGAAGCATGACACCATGGGTCATTCTTGGTGTGTGAGGGGTATTTAAACAACTCTGTGTATGTCCAACCATTGTGGGACACCCACACTCATTTATCCCCGTTCCTTTGAAACCCAGGTTTTGAATTTCCTCTTTTTCCCTAAAGAGATGGATCTTTATGTTTAATAATTAATTTAGAGTGGAGGACGCATCCATCTCTGGAGCCCATGTAGGGCCTTCCCTCTACGCTCCCTAATCTTGTTATTATTAGTCAAAGAGAACAGGCCAGCAAACTGCTCCAGCACTTGCTTACAGTCTCTATGCTGCTGGTCTGTCAACTTGGGAGAGAGCACAACTCCCTCCACTGACCCATCTTGCACGTTAGTGGAGAGGAGGTCGGGCACAGGCTCAGTTTCCTCCTTCACACCCTCATCAGTGACCGGTAACATGGTCATGTCTGCCCTGTCATGGTGGGGCTTCAATCTATTCACATGCAAGGCCCTATGAGGGTTCCTGGGGGTGCCAAGGTCAACCAAATAGGTAACCTCACCCTTCTTTTCTAAGATTGGATAGGACCCACTCCACTTGTCATGGAGGGCCCTAGGTCCACAGGCTCCAACACCCACACCAATTGTCCTGGAGTATACTCAGGCATAGTAGCCTTTTGATCATACTAGTGCTTCATGAGCTCCTGGCTGGCCACCAGTTTCCTGTTTACCTTGTACATGTACTCTGCCATTCTAGATTTCAGGCCTAGCACATAGTCAAGCACATTGTCCTTTGCTTCTTTAAGAGGCTTCTCCAAAGCCTCTCTCAGCAGGCTCATGCCCCCCTCACAGGGTCTCCAAACCCCAACTCAACGGGACTAAAACCAACCCCTTTCTGTGGCACCTCCCTGTAGGCAAACAGTAAGCATGGGAGGAGAACATCCCATCTTCTCCTGAGTTTCTCTGACAACCCATTTATCATGCCCTTCAGGGTTTTGTTGAATCTCTCGACAAGACCATTTGCTTGTGGGTGATAGGGGGTGGTGAATTTGTAGTTGACACCACACTCATCCCACATAGCAGTCAGATAACTGGACAGGAAGTTTGTGACCCTATCTGACACCACCTCTTTTGGAAAACGCACTCTGGTGAAAACACCAAGCAGTGCTCTAGCCACCGCAGGAGTGTCAATGGTTCTAAGAGGTATGGCTTCAGGGTACCTAGTAGCATGGTCAACTCCCACTAAGATATACCTATTCCCTGATGCAGTAGGTGGGTCCAGGGGACCAACAATGTCCATCCCCACCCTTTCAAAAAGAACCCCAACCACTGGCAGTGGTATTAGGGGAGCATTTGTCTTGCCCCCTGCCTTGCCACTGGCCTGACAGGTGACACAGGAGCTGCAAAACTCCTTTACCTTTTAAGACATATGAGGCCACTAGAAATGGTTCACCAACAGGTTCCATGTCTTTATCTGTCTCAAATGTCCTGCCAAGGGGATATCATGACCCAAAGTCAGGATGAACTCTCTGTACTTCTGGAGCACCACCAACCTCCTGGTGGCCCCTCCTTGAGGTTTCTGGCCTCCGTATAAGCAGTCCATCTTCCCAGTAGAGTTTGTGAAACCCACTGTCACCCCCCTCCTCTTGCTTAGAAGCAATCCGCCTCAAGCCCTCAAGGGTGGAACAGTCACGCTGTCCCTTACTGAACTCCTCTCTGGAGGGACCACCTGCTCCTGTCAGTTCTGCCAAATCTGACAGCTCTGGCAGGGATGGAGTCCCTACCTCAGAGGCCAGATCCTCCCCATCAGGGTTAGATTCTTCTTGCACCTTTGGAGTTCCCTGGGCTGGCTCACCAGGCCCAGTACCATTGTCCTTGGATGCTTGGCACTTTGTTCCATGGTCCAAGTGTCCAGCCCCTCCCTTTTGGCTAGTCTGTGACCTAGTCACAGCCCATACCCACTCAGTGAGCTCCAATATTTTCATATGGAGTCCTCTCTCCACCTCTGACCACACAGAGGCTTCAAGATCATTTCCCAGTAAACACTGGACTGGGAACACCTTTGACACAGCTACCTTCATAGGGCCTGTCACACCTCCCCATTCCATATCCACCACAGCCATAGGGTGGAGTTTGGTAGTGCTGTCTGCATAAGTTACCTGGTGAAACCCACCAGGTAACAACCTCTCTGGAGGCACCAGTTTATCCAGGACCATAGTTACACTAGCCCCGGTGTCTCTGATAGCCTCAACCTCAGTCCCATTCACTTTATGCCTCTGCCTGTACTTGTCCTTGTTTGGAGGTAAGGCAGCAAGGGTTGCAATATTCACCCCACCCAGGGACACTAAGGTTGCTTCCACCACCTGACTACCCCTCTCTGGGGCACCACTCTCCACCCCTACACTGACACTGGCAATCCCTGTGGATGGCCCCTTAGGGGGGAGCTTCTTGGCGCAGATAGCATCTCCCTGTTTATGCCCTGGCAGGTAACAGTCAAAACATTTACCCTCCTTTGAGGGATCAAAGAACCTACCAGGCTTTCCCTGAAACCCCCTCCCCTTGAATTTAGGTTGGCCCAGGCCCCCCCTCCTTGTGCAGGTTTTTGTGAGTCTTTGGAGGACTCCTTAGGTTTTTGGCCTTCATTTCCCTGGGCTTTCCCTTCGGAAGGGACTTGTACTCCTTTCTTCTGGTCACCCCCTGGTGCTGAATAGAAACTCGAGTTCTCACCCACTCATCAGCTGATCCCCCCCCAACTCACTAGGGTCTGTCAGCTTAGAGTCCACTAGATACTGGCGTAACTTCTCTTCTGCACAAGGAGTAAAAATATGTTCCTTCAAAAACAAATTATACAATCCCTCATATGTGTCAACTTTGTTACCAACAATCCACCATTCAAGTGCCTTTACTAAAACGTCCACAAAGTCTACCCAAGACTTTGAACTCAATTTCTGGGTGCCTCTAAAATTCACCCTGTGCTGTTCTGGAGTCAGACCAAATCTCTTGACTAAGCATGCCTTCATCTGCTGGCATGATTCTACATCCTCTCCCTTCAGGGTCAGGAGTTTATCCCTCCCAGCTACTGGAATCAACTCCCACAGGAGTGCACCCCAATACCTAGAGTGGACCCTACTAATTTTAAGGGCCCTCTCAAAAGCTGCTAGCCACCTACCAATGTCATCCCCCTCTGTGTAATTGGGCACTATGCCCTTGGGGAGTTTAGGTTCAAACCTACCACCCCTGGACATCACAACATCTTCTTCACTTTCGCTGCCACCATTCCTCTTCTCTTCCTCCCTCTCCCATTTTCTCCTAGCCAATTCCAATTTCTCCTTCTCCACGGCAATCAACACTAATTGAGCCTGAAGCTGTCTCTCTGCAAGGGACTGTAGTAGTTCCTGAGTAAGGGACCCTTCCCCACTCCTACCACCACCTTGATGCACTTGGCTAACACTACTCACAACGGAAGAGGTCTCATCCTCATCCCCCTCTTGGGTGAGGTTGGGGTGGGGGAACATCTTCCCATCCCTCTAGGTTCTCCTCAGCTGTCCCGGCCCAGGCCTGTAAGGACTCAAGCAACCCTGCCTTCCTCATCTTTTTGGCAGCAGGCAGCCCCCTAAGCCTACACTGTTCCCTAAAATCAGCAAGCTTGAACTGGGACAGTTTAGCCAGGTCCAGCTCCATGGTTCCCTAGTTTTGGGTCACAAAAACTAGGCACAACAGACTTAGAACAATTTGGAAAAATCTAAACCATGGATTAAAAACAGTTTAGTCCAAATTCCAAAAATCAAACTCAAACGTTTTGTTCTTAGGCAATTTAGAGGATTTTTATAATCTTAAATCATTCACTGAAAGGTGTACTTTTTAAACACAAGTCCTCATCCACACCGCTGAGCACCAAATGTAGGAAAGTGGGTTATTGGTAGGGGCAAATGTAGCTCTGCCACTGGCATTAAGGCCACTAACACAGTAAAGGCTCAGTATAGGTCTTAGAAAATTATTCCTATGCTCAATCCTTGGTACCGTGGCTGCGAGCAGACAGGCTTAACTTTAAAGACAGGTATGTAAACCATTTAAAAACACCAATTCAGTGAATAATTAAGACACAACACATAATAAAAATCCAACACCAATTTATAAAAATAGGAAATATTTTTATCTTTAAAACGACACCAAAACGTCAAAAATCCAATGTAGGGAACCGGAGATATGAATTTTAAAAGATTTAATAAAATATAGCATTTAGAAGATTATAGCACCATATTGTGATACCTGCTCGCAATAGACCGGGCCAAAGTCAAGGTTTAAGGCAGGGCACGATGCAGCCCTGAGCAGCTACAGCTCCCGGCATGACCCGGTCTCAGTTTCTACCTTCACACTTAGAAACTTTTCTGGAGCTTTTCTTCCTGAGGGCCCTCAAAGCTCCCAACCAGTCCGGATCTGGTGAGGGTTCGCCGGATTGACTTGTTACGAGGTCCAGGTCAACTTTACTGGAGCAGACTTTGAACATTTCTCAAGATCGCTTCAGCCCAAGGAAAATCCAGGCCAGCACGCAATGGAAGGCAGGCGGCTTGGCTCTCACGGTTGCTCCCGGTCACCTTTTCTACGAGTGGACTTAGAACATTTTCTGGAGCTTTTTCTCATGGGGTCTCTCGATGCTCCTCATGTAGCTGGATCCGGTGAGGGTTCGCCGGCTTAAGTTTTCTTTTAGACCCGGTCAATCACTGGAAGTTGGAGCGATGGAGCTTTTAGCGGGACGAACCTGGTTGGCTTGGCCGGCTTGCGGTTGAAGGCAGGTGGCCAGGTTGAGTCGGTCCCTCTATAGAGCTATTTAGGTCTCACCTAGCGAAAGCAGCGCATGCGCTGTTCTCGCTATTGCGAGTACCTTTTGGATTCGATTCTGCCGACGGCTTTTATGCACGCGCCTGAATGGACAAACATGGCTGCTCTTGCCATTTGTCCATAGCAGACCGCATGCGCGTGCATGTAAGGACAGTGGACAGTCCGCCGCCATCTTGCTAAACACGGAATGCTTTCGCTTTAAACACGGCATGCTTTCAAAGTGAAAGCACGCCGCCATGCACGCTGCACTTTCAATGTTCATCTAGAACAAAACCAAATGTGATACATGTGGCGTTTCTGTTTCTTCCAGCACGCATCTGTGTGCTCTATGTTATGTGCCGGACTGATTCTAAAGCGAATGGTCGAATACAAATGCATGGTTTTGTTTAGTTCGGGTTGTTTCTAGTTTTCTAACATTCTTTGCGAGCAGAGAGAACCTGCCTATTAAGAGGAGCATGGGTATGTTCTGACGCTGCTTTTGAATGGGCAAACGTGGTCGCTCGTCGCTTACCGCATGTCTTGTACAAGACTGGCATTAGTATTGCCTGTAGCTGTGCAGAATATATGTGAATAGAGAGTCGTAATGTGTTCGCTTGGTTTGTGAGCCCTAGAAGTAATTAAATATTGCATTCCTCAAAGCTTCAAACCAAGCACAAGCAAATCAGTACCGGGGTACTGGTGTGTCAAAGTGTATCTCGGCGCCTTTGCAGGAGGAGTTTGAAAGTGCTATATAAACGCAACACCGACTTCTGATCTACAACAGTTTAACAGTATTGTTTTCCGTAACCCCATACTCTTTTATTTTTCCATCATTGTTAAAAGTGAACACAAGCGTTGTTGAAGCAGTGCAGCTCACAAGTACTGTTGTCTCCTGGTTTAACCCCTCGGGCTTTATGCTGAATCACAGACCCTGTTCACAAGGATTAACACCTTCCTCGCTAGTAATCCATGCTGTTTAGCATACACGGTGCTCCAGGCAAAGAAGCACTTCGAAGCAGGAACGCCATCTATTTTCGTAACCTTTCTTTGTATTATTGCACCACCTAGTGCTAATGCCCTAATGCTGCTGCCTCACTATGCCTTGTGCTGTGAAACCTTAAAATCTGAATCTCTCGTTTTCTGATTCAGCTATGCCTCATCCATACTCATCTTTGACCTGTTTTCAGCCTGACTCTGTCCCTGACGCCACCAGCATAAACATTAGGTCACAAAGCTAAAGTTGAGACATTGTAGGCTGCGTAAACATGCAGAGTCAGCTTGCTCGAAGGTTTTCAGGCAAAAGTTAATCCTTAAGTAAAGTCTACTCAGAATAGCACATTTTGTTGTTCAGCCTTGAAACATAGAATTTGCACAAGACACCGAGGCTGTCATATTCTTGCCTTAGCTCATTTGTGTGTTCTTTCCAAAGTTCTATTTACCTCGGGGCGTTCCTTGTTTGTGATCTTCCCTATAAAAACCCATGTAGCCATTGTTCAAGTGTGCTCCTTTCCTTGAGTAACTCCATGGAGCTCGTTGGATGGAGACCCATTCTGAATGCTTAATAAATTACCTATGGTTTGTACTTCGCTCCACTGTTGAGTCCTCCTTATTTGATAAAGAACAGGTGGCGAAGTGGTGAGCCCTGCACCAGCAGGTTATAGAATTAATCTGCTCCACAGATTGACGCCCAAACGTGGGGCCCCATCAAGCGCTTGCAGTTGGACCCGGGCAGGAGATCAGGTCGGTAAGACGAACTTCGCTGAGGAAGCGCCCCACCTGATGAGATTAGTGTTGCTCGTGGTCCAAGGTGATTTTTCAGCTCTCCAACTCTGATCTTCCCGGCGGCTGCTAGCCTTGACTGGGGCCTTCGATGGTCATTTTTGGATCAGGGAGGATCGACAGGTGGGAGTCGAAGACTACGCATGAGGTAAATATGTATTGAACCATTTCATTTGGTTAGGATTTGTTTGGTATTTGGTTGACTTGATATTCGTCTTGACTTGGTATTTGTTTGGTAATCCATTCAGAATTGGTACTCCGTTCGGAATCTGTTTGGAATTTTGAAACCTACGATCTGTTTGGTATTTTGAAACTTAGACTCTGTTTTAGAACTTGCTATTTGTTTTTGCTAACATTTTTTCTTACAGGTAATGTGAGAATATTTCTTATTTCTCTCTGTTTATAAGTTTTTTTTAATCTTATATAACATGCCTGTGATTAGCACTCTTTGGAAGTTTTGTTGCTGTGATAAGCAGAGCATTTTGGAAGCAAGTTAGCCAGCGCCACCAGAAGGTATGCCAAATTTTGAGATGTACATCAAATATGGTATTTGTTCCATCATGTATAAATGCATTGTGGAACAAATATACAAAAGGGGATCCCCAGTTAGAATGGCCATTAGAGGGAACCATTGACCCTCACAAACTCGAGTATTTTTTGCGTATGTGGAGAAAAGAAGTGAGGGAGCGGCAGCTCAAGGCAGAGAAGGTACAAAGGAAACAGAAAAGGCAAACAGAGTATCAGAAGTATAAGGAATTAAAGGATAAGGAAGTTCAGGAGAAAAAGTCATGTTTAGATAGGGAGCATAGATTATTAATATCTAAGGAATATATAGTTAGACCAACTGTAGCAGTTCAGGTCCACCAAGAAGATGTGGATTCAGATCTTGATGGGTTGTTGATAGAACAACCCCCACCCTCATATGTACCTTTAACACCTCTTCCCCCTGCACCATTGAATGTTGTTCCCCTTGTATCCCCGGTTCCAACTCCTTTGCCTGCGGTTGTTCAGCCCCTTATTTTGCAACCAGTACCGGTACACTCTTTACTCTCTCCAAGTCAGGACACTGCACCCCCAACCCAAGCCACTGCGCCTCCACCTCAGGCCACTGCACTTCAAATGTCTAATGATTCTGTACTTTTTGCATCTGTTCTAACCCCTCGAGTTCTTCGCTCTACTATACCTCAGTTTCATCAGGATGCGATAAGATTGATGGTATTAAATTGGTTAAGTGATTTAGAAGTAGAAGACATGATAAACCAGATTCAGAATTTTTCTGAAGGCGAGCTTCTTTGTCTTATAAATAAGCTCTCTCATCAACTTATGGTTCAATGGGAGATGACTACAGGGCGAAATGGCCCGGATGATGTTAGAGCAATTAATAGACAGTGTCAGATAGGGGCCTTCCCTGTAGATAGAATTAATAATGCTATTGCCATGATAATTGGATAATTTAATGAACTCTCTTCCTCTCCTTGAATAAAGACCTATGAGGGAAGCTGCGCCACAGTTCATTCCTGTAAGAGGGAATGCAGATAATGATGACCCTAATGGTCCCAATGCTAGAGCCCATTTTTTATACAATTGGATATATACGCCCTGGAAAAGGATGGATGTACTTACTTTAAAAGCCTCCTTGCCAGACATAAGGAAAAATCCTAGGGGATTTTATGATCATGTATAGGCAGCCATTGATTCCTGTATCATGACTTTAGCGGATATCGATATGTTTTTTTTGGTATGATCCTACCACCTGATATGTGGTGACTTACCTGGAAACAGGATCATGCTGTTGATTTGGGAGGAGATTGGACTGCCATTATAGCAGCTGATAGGGATAGGAAACCTGGTCAGAAACCTAGTCAGCTCATTCTGGATCTGCCATTGTAACATACGTACTTATATAAAAACGATAGTGCCAGCCAGAAAAATAGATTGGGCACTCCTTACTGCTTATAAACAGAAACAGGGAGAGGCCGTCCCCGATTTCTTTACTCGCTTTGAGGAAGTTTCCTCTAATTTATGTAATAGCCCTATTCTTCCTGTCCTTAAAAGGGGGAATGGAATATAGGATAAAAGTTTATCAATTTGTGATTGATTTGAGAGAAAAGTAATAAGATAGTAGTCCCTCAATATCCTGTTGTTTCTCAGGTAAAGTTAATACACCTATGGGATCTTCTTGCATCCCCGTTCAACGCCCTATTTCACAACAACTGAATGTTAGTACAAGGGTCTCCAACATTTTCTGTAACAAAAGTTACTAGTAATGTAAAATGAGCACCCCATCCATGAATATCAGCAGTAATCACATTGTTGCATTAGGCAGGGTTTTCAGCAGTAATAAAAAAAAAAGCAAGGCTTTGACAATTTAAACTGAAGAACTACATGTGTAGTGCATGCAAACCATAGCTACCATAAGGTAATAAGGTATAAAAATGAGTAATAAACCTCTCCAACTGAAATAATAGTTTTACACACATTTTCAAAATGTTACCTATTTTCTCTGCAGTTTATGAGTTGTGAAAATACAAAAGAGATGTTGTTGTGAATACCTGAGTTTTATTTTTTTAAATACAGGTTGGACCGTACACTGGTAAGCTACTCGTTGGAGACATAGCAATACAGCAGAAGGTTTGAAACAAGTTACAGTGAAATTATTGCATCACTTAGTATGCTTGGGACATAAAGTATCTCTTTTTCAGTACTGTCAACAGAAGATTACTTATTTAGGTCTCCTCCTGTCAATGGTGGGGGGGGGGGGTGAGACGATGCACCAACATAGGATATAATTGGTGCAGAACTTGCAGAAACCACTGACTCATTCTAATATCTATGCGTTTATTACCAAATTTTTCATAAATTGCAAACCCCCTGCTTGCCTTAACATTAAAGCACGTATGCATGCCGTTTTCTTTGGACTAATCAGTGTAAAGCTGTCTTTTTTGCAATTTAGAAATGCTCTATGTAATGCTCCTGCTTTAGGTAAAACTTTATTATTACAAATCTGTGCATGCAAAAGGTGGTTGCAGTTTGGCACGGTCCCATGTAAGAAGGAATAGGTCATGTGCATATTTCTCCTCCACATTGGACCCCACTGCGATAAGGCAATCTGAAATGTATATTTAAGGTCACAATTTGACAGTTATGGTACCACATTTAGTGGACATCTAAAAAAAAAATTCAGACCCAGCACCTGACCAGTGCGATATTAACAGGTTACGAGTTGATACTTTTTGCTCCAAAACATCACTCTGAAATGCTGTAACATTTTGAATCCACCCACTGTACTACCCCTCTTGGAGTCCCAACAAGATGAGAAGCATGATGGAATATTTTATTACTGAGAAGGAGACTAAGGGACAGTAGACCTGACAGATACCCCTATATCTGATCCACCAGGGGAACTGTCCGTGGATGGTGCATATTACAAACTACCGGATGGCTCTAGTACAGCGACTTATACAGTTACTCCCTTCAAATCTGAGGTTGAGTTATGTAAAATACAACAAATGTCAACGCAGTCGGTGAAGCTCACAGCTTTGACTAGAGCTTGTGAATTAAGTAAAGATTTGACTGTAAATATCAATATATATACCTTTGGAGTTTCCCCCTCATTCAGATGACTTTGAAGAAGAAAAAAAATAAAGAAAAAAAAGAGGTTTTATTTTATTTTGCATGGTGATAAGATACAGTATGGGGAATGAATAGTAGAGATACTGGATACCTTGATGTTACCAAAAATTGTTGCTATTGTTAAATATTGTGTCCACAAGAAAATTATAGATGAGGTAATACAGGGAAATACTTTTGCCAATGAAACAGCTAAACGATCAGCCTATTTAGAGTATAGTTTAATGTATATTGTAGGGACAGTTAGATGGACACCAGAAGTGACTATGTTTAATCAAACTCTAGATTTCATTAGGGAAGTACAGGAAGAAGGTACGGAGGAACGGAAAGAGCAGTGTAAACAAATGGGTGCCAGGATGCAACAGGATGTTGGATAGATGTTTGATAGATCGATTAGGAAAGCAAAGATGAATGCTTCTAAATTATTATGTGAATGTTATTGTTACCATGGCCCACAGTTCAGCCCATATCAGTGCTAAAGGAATAGTGGCCACGTCAGATCATGTATGGTTCAATAATCTGATTCCCAGGGTGTCAAGAGGTGCAGGATGTGCCATACTTATAGCACAGGAAAAGGTACCCCGTTTTAACAGGATATTTTGCACCCCCAGATCTGCCCTTTGAAGGTCTTGAAACCAGTTGAGGTGGTTATGGGGAGGCCAGCAAATGTATAGGGTGTACCAAGATCAAGGACAATCTGACATTGAATTTACCATTCTTGTTGATTACTGTGTTGACTAAAGATCTGCATTTGATCCATTCACAGGTGAAGGCCAGTCTCTCTCCCAGTCTTAAAGGTCCAAGTCACAAGCGGAGGCCTAGAGACGGTGTCTTTACCCAACAGTTTCAGAGGCCAGTGCAAGTTCTCTTCACCACCCAGACTGCTGTTAAGTGCACAGGGCACAGACACTGAATCCATGCCATATGATCAGTGAATATCAAGTGGAATACCTGATTTACCATGCCTGACCAAGATGAACAGATTCTGTTTGAACATCCTGACATTGTTCAGCCCGGATACAAAATGCGGCCAAGGGCCAAAAGAACTATAGACTTTGATTGAAGAAACCATCTCTGGAGAGGTAGCAACCCATGCCGGTGGTCAAGACAGTCAACGTCCGGACTGCTACATAAGCTTGCCAGTGAGACTTTGAAGCAAAAGACACTTGGGACTTAATGCTCTCTGATAGTGTAGTGAGCAAATTTTGGGAGAACTGAGACTACATTGCTCTGTTTCTGGCTGATCGTTACGCTACTCTATGTTACCTTGGCAAGCAAACAAATACTACAGTAAGAGGAAGGAAGGTTAAGAAACATACAGGTTGGATATAAAAGATTAGTATAGGGAATAGTCATAGGTGTTCTTCTGAAATAGGTATTTGTATATAGATTACGTTGAAATGGGTAGAGTTGTCGAGCTGCAATTAAGGCCCTTTGGGAAGGTGTTTTTTTGATCTATAAGGAGGAATAGAAGTACTTGCCCAGAATGCCCCCGCTAAAAGCCGACAGTTTTGGATTAGAAAGAGAAAGATAGGGATATTTGTATGTTTTCTATTGGGATTTTTTTGGAGTCTATTTTTGAAGCTTAAAACATATTACCCTGTTCATAGCCTAGTGCCCCCTACTTCTACCCCATCTGAACATTATCACTTCACCTTGTCCTCTCTTAAGGATTCACACTGTCAAATACATAAAACACCCTTAATTTTAATTGAGCCACACAAAAGCTTCATCAAATAACTGCAGAATTACACCAGGAAAAAGGAACATGGATTTGGTCAGAATGGTTTTGAGGTATTGTTTCTGCTTGGGGCTGGACATAATTAAAGGGAATAGTGATTATAGGAGCCATCTTTCTAACTTGCTGGTGCTGCATTCAGCATGCCCCTGTGACATGCACAGCTTATATAGCTACCTCTAACAGTATCAAGCCTTCCAAAATTAATGTTCATGAATTAAGTAGATAAATGATGGTACAACTTGAAATTGATGAAATAATGAAAATTGATATACAAGTTAATACATGTACCTTCCTTATGGATTCAGCACAGCTGAAAATGAAAGACTGTGAAACCTTAAGATCTGAATCTCTCGTTTTCTCATTCAGCTATGCCTCATCCATACTCACCTTTGACCTGTTTTCAGCCTGACTCTGTCCCTGACGCCACCTGCATAAACATTAGGTCACGAAGCTAAAGTTGAGACATTGTAGGCTGCGTAAACATGCTAAGTCAGCTTGCTCAAAGGTTTTCAGGCAATAGTTAATCCTTAAGTAAAGTATACTCAGAATAGCACATTTTGTTGTTCAGCCTTAAAACGTAGAATTTGCACAAGACACCAAGGCTGTCAGATTCTTGCCTTAGCTCATTTGTGTGTTCTTTCCAAAGTTCTATTTACCTCTGGGCGTTCCTTGTTTGTGATCTTCCCAATAAAAACCCATGTAGCCATTGTTCAAGTGTGCTCCTTTCCTTGAGTAACTCCATGGTGCTCGTTGGATGGAGACCCATTCTGAATACTTAATAAATTACCTATGGTTTGTACTTCGCTCCACTGTTGATTCCTCCTTATTTGATAAAGAACCCGTGGCGAAGTGGTCAGCCCTGCACCAGCAGGTTATAGAATTAATCTGCTCCACAGTGCGAGTCATAGTCCTGCTGCATAGAACTTTATGCAGGACTTTAAGTGGGGAAAAAACTGGTGGGGGGTGGTCTCTCAAAGGGGCGTGGCCAATGTAATTAAGGGTGTGGTTTAAAAACATGCAAGCCAAAAGTCTGTGAGTAGCATAGTGTGCCGCCCGACTTGTATTTTGCTGTTTCTGTCATTGCATCCAGATATATGATACAACAAGTAACATCCTACCTACAAGTCAGGACTATTGGCTTTGTCAATGGTTGTTAGTTGCATAAGATAAATAAGCAGCAACTGTGGCTTGTATATAATATTGAAAAAGCTTCCACTTAAAGCCCTGGTGACACCACGACAATGTTGCTGCTCCTGAATCTCAGAAAGAGAAGGGATATCCAGAAAGAGAATGACTCTCTTTAAAGGATTTCCCTTCCCCTACAACGCTCCCCTGGCATGACGTCATGCCGTAACTTCTCCACTAGTGAGGAGTGAGCAGTGTGAGCAGCGCACATCGATGTGCCTGCTGTCACTGCAGGACCGCCCATGCCAGGGCACAAAACAGAGCCCGATAGAGACCCGTTTCGAGGCCTCCTTTAAACAAGCATTGGCATAGCCAATAGGTCTCGCCTTTGGGACCCTATAAGTATTTAGTTATGCAGCACAATATCCTTACTGCAACTACATTAACTGTTGCATGGCTAAAGACTTATAAGGTCCCAAAGGCGAGACCTATTGGCTATGCCAATGCTTGTTTTCAAAGTTGATCCAAAGTTCTCCAAACTTAATGAACTTCTTCCTGAAGTTCTTCAAGGGGTCCCAAAGTGTCTCAAGCTTACTCCAAGGGTCTGGAAGCTCCAAGATGGTCCTTGAAAGTTGAGGACGTCAGTTCCCACAATCCACTGATACAAAACCCTTACAAATTTACTGATGGTTCTCCAAGGTGTAGATTTAGTTGGTGATGTTCCAGATGAGCTCTTTTAACCTGTAGCTTTCAGGGGGTCCACTCTTTCGTTCTTTTTCAGCAAGATAATCCACAGGGTTGTAGTTTCAGATGGTGCAGTCTTCAGAGGTCAGGCCTTAGAAATCTTTGCACAGTAAAACGTCTCAACAGGGCACTTCTTGCTTCAGTAAGTTTCAAGCAGCAGATCTGGAGGGCTCTACCCCGCTCAGATACTTATTCCTAGTTCTCTGGGTCAAGCAGGAGGTCACTTCTGACCAATGGGAGCAGGGTAACTCCTCCAACATATGACAACATCCTGTAGAGTGTGGCATTATTTTGTCCCAGAGTGCATCAAATCTTCCAAATCCATAATGGCTGATTTTCCAGCAAGGAGGTAAGAGCTGGCTAAACACACCCCTAGGATGGCTAATTTAGTTAGACTCTCCCCCCTGCATCTGCTCATACCTTCCCAAATCCTACCATCTGCCTAAGTTGGGAAGTTCAGAGCTGTAAATGACACTGGTCTCTACTCTACTCTTTGAAGAACATAGTTTACGACTACTCCCCCTGGCCTGGCATTCCTATAGAGCAGCACACTGCCCTGCCAGCAGAGCTGGTTAACCCCAGGGGCTCTTTATCACCTCTTCAAGGCAGCCTGGCTAATCTACTTAACTTTGACCAATCAGGGCAGACCACTTGAAGTCTGAATTTGGACTTACAAACAAGAAAGTCTTATAACTTCTTGTATGTACACTTTAGGAGAAATTCAACAATATGATATTGTTGGATTTATTAATAACATTCTGGGAAGTCTTTAAATTGCATTTCTAGCCCTCTCCTATGAAGAGTTATTAATTAATAACTTCTTACCATGTTAACCTATGTAATAGGGGATTTGCAATGGGGAAAAAATACTTGGGACATTTTGCCAGCAGCAGGACTTACAAAAACATATTTTATAAGTACTTGTCTTATATCTACAGGAACCCCACCCCATGTGCAACTAGGGGAGACTTTAGGGGTTCTGAATCTGTAAACATATTGCAGATTCTCCCTCCACAGTGCTCCTAACATCAAAGTCGAATTTTAGCAGCACTTTACCACAATGTGGGGAGTGAAATGTGAAATTTCACTTTACCCAGGCATATAAAAACTCATTTTATAAGGGTGTACCTTATAAATACCTGCCCCCACCCCTGGGATACCTAGGGGAGACCCTGGGGGTCCCTAATATGCCAACACATTGTAGGTTATCAATTTTTAAGTGCCCCAAACACCAAAGTCGAGTTTGGGCACAATTTACTTTTTAAAAGCAGTCCTGGCACCCAGGGCTGCTTTTAAACTGACCTCAGGCTTCAGCAGTGCACACATGCAAGTGCAAAACGAGCTGCTGGCCTCTAAACTGCCATGCCCTAGGGTACTAGGTACTTCTAGGTAGTTTCAATCCCGCGTGCCCTATTATATACTAGGGGCCTATAGGGTAGGTCATGCCAATCACAGGCGTACCCCACCATACCATTTTGTACCCTAGTGTATGTATGTGTTTTAACTGTATTCTAATCTCTGTATTCTGTCTCTTTCATTATAGCACTGGCCCTGGGCCTGGTTAGGCAGAGCCCAGGGTCAATCAGAGTCAGTTACCACCAGGATCAGTCAGTAAAACGTTGGGGGTGCTCAGGGCACAGGATTACTTTGCAACACCGTATTTTAAGGGTCCCAGAATGGGCAGAAAGGACAGCCGGAGACCTATATGATGAAGACCTTATCCTTAATTAACTAAAACCTCGTGGCCACTCTATAAATATCTTTCAGTGGAGCAGGCCCACCATGTTCCGGATGGACACTTCAAACTGGGGTCCCCTCCACCTCATTATCACCCTCATATTCAATTTCTGAAATCAAGATGTTACATTCCAGTCGGCTTGCAGTGCTCTACCAGTGATCTATGAAAACGTAACAATCACTTTATTCCCCGATCTCACACTTAAAGTCCAGAGACAGCGGTGCAGTTTGCCAGAAGTCAAAAGGACCTTGAGGGACAAAGCATCAATGATTTTTCCAGCAAAGTTGCGAGTAGAGTCCGAGGGGTGGACTTGATTCTTCTCAACTTTCAATATGACCCTTGGTGATAACAAAGATCGTCACCCCCGAGACAAGCAACACATTTCCGCTCCCATTTGGCAGACTTTCTCTCCGCCCATGGGTCAGGTTATGTTTGGAGGACACATAACCCCATGGCACAAATGTATACCTTCCTTTCAGGTGTCCAAGGTAGCCGTTCTCGTATTGACTTTTCTTGCATTGGCCATCAGCGTGCCTCACATTCGAGATGTATGCTACAAGGTGAGAGGGATTTCCGATCAATCCCCAGTATGGGAGATTTATAAATCAGACAAGTTCGGCGGACTATTACACTGATCCCATGGTATCTTAAAATCTCAAGCGTGAGAGAGGGATTGGCAAGAGCCACAAAGCAATACTTCACAGACAATGAGACATCAGTGAATTATCCCCAAATACTCTGGAAGGCCTACAAACATGTCATTAAAGGACAGGCCCTTCCCTGACGATCGGGTACAAAATGGAAAAACGGCTGCAGTAGAGAAGCTTGAACATGACCTTTTAGACCTTGAAGCTAAGCTGATAGTGGACGAGACTGGTGATGCCAGACACATTTTGGACCTCAAACAATGGGAGTATAGAGATTTAGTGACAGAGGCAGCTAAGGACAGACATTGCGCAGCGCGACACTGTATGTACGAAACAGGAGACAAGGCAGGGAAATTACTGGCATAGTTAGACAGACAGACATGAGAGAGCAAACCGCTGGGTAGCTGACATTTGCACGACATATGGGGGGAACACCTGAGGGATCCTCAAGATATGCTGATGGTTTCGTGAATTACTATGCCTATCTCCATTTCCCTGCAAACACAACGACAACAGACTTTCACAAATTACTAGCTGATCAACCCCTTCGGACTCTCTTCGTGGAGGACCGGTCTCTCTTAGAGAGTGATCCCACAAAGGACGAAGTCGAGCAGGCGAATAGAAATATCCAATCGGGCAAGGGGATGGGACCCAACGGTCTCCTAATAGAGCTCTATGAACTTACTGCATCTAATGTAGCTCCTCACAAGTTAAAAATTTATATGGAGAGCTGAATAAAAAGCACTCTCCCTAACGATCAAAGACTTGCTTCTATAGTAGTAATACACAAACAGGGTAACTGCCAGATCAATATATCTCCTATAGACCGATCTCGATTATCAACGCAGAAGCAACAATTCTAGCCAAGCTCCTCGCATCTCTACTTCTACAAATCATAACTAAATTAGTACATCCTAATCAATCCGGCTTTATGTCTGGCAGAAATATAGCCATCAATTTGCGGCGACACTCCTAAAATAAATCCTGCTCACCCCCTTGGTAGCTTGGCACGAGCAGACAGGCTTATCTCAGAGGCAGTGTGTAAAGCATGTGTGAACACATACAGTAACTTAGTGACAACACTACAGATGGACACCACACAAGTTGTATTATGAAAACAAGTATTCTTTATATAGACTTAACACAAGACCACAAACGACTAAAATCCACAATACTGTACTTAAAATGGTAGAATTAGCTTAGTTCTCTTTAGATGTTAAAATGCGACACTTTGAGTTCAATGTACCTTAGGATGCGTAACGCTATACAACGAAAGTGTTGCAGGGAAGGTGATGCGTCGGTTCCTTACACGCAAGCACGGTGACGCGTCGGGTCCCTACTGATGCGTAGGGGATGCATCGGTTCTTCTCTGCGAGGGGAGGTGATGCGTCTGTTTCTTACTGCGCTTCCGTGGCGTTGCAGCACGCAACGCCGTGATGCGATGAAGATCCGGTACAATGCGACAAAGATGGCGTCTTCTTCTTGATGTGACACGATGCGTGCATGCCCGACGGCCATGGGGCGACTCAACGATACTTCTGAGCCGATACAGGCCCTGCGACACGCTTCCCGGTGATGCGGCGGCTTCTGATGCGACGTCGATCCTCTTCTCCGGTGATGAGAGGCGCTTCGGCAACGATGCGTCAACTGCAGCCGTGGCGCCACGCTTGTCCGTTGATGCGGCGGCGTCTGATGCGACGTCGATCCTCTTCTTAGGCGATGCGACGACAGTGGCTGCGGCGGCAACACGCTTCTTCTTCATGAGTCGCGCTTCAAGCTCCTTGCGACACGCAGCCCTTCAGAAAGCCTCGCACTGCAGCAGGCCCTTCCAAAAGAACTCTTGGGGAGCTGGTGGGTGAAGTCTGTTGTCCCTGAGACTTCAGCAGGAGGCAAGCTCTCTCTCAAGCCCTTGGAGATCCTTTACAAGTTGATGAATGTACACACAAAGATCCTCTCTCCTTTCTTTGACAGTTTAGGCAACCACTGCAGGGCAATCCCCCAAGCAGCACTTCAGCTTAGGGATAGTCACTCCTCAGTCTCTCTGGTTCCTCTCCTCAGCAAAGGTTTCTTCTTGTTTCCCAAAGTGATCTAAAGTTCTTGGGTTTGGGTCCCAATATTTATACTCAGTTTCGCTTTGTTCTCTGAAGTCAGAGAGGCCTTTGCCTAGTTCTGGTCAGCCCTGGAGCACTTTGTTGACAAGACTGCTTCTTTCCTTTCACAGTGCAGGGCAGAGACATCAGACACACCACAGGAGGTGGAGCCAGCATTGTGGAGGGAAGGCACAGCCCTATTCAGGTCCCAGGTGCAACTCCTCCCACCCATCTACATGCAGATCTTTCTATTCACCCCTATTCTGACTCACCCTGTCTCCTGGAATCCCCCAGCCCCTGTCACTCAAACTCCAGACAAGGAATACACAACCTACCAGAGGCAGGCTTGGATGGTTAGACAAGAAAATACCTACTTTCTAAAAGTGGTATTTTCAAACACAGAATGTTAAAACCAACTTCACTAGAAGATGCATTTTATCATTCTGAGTTCAGGCATACTAAACTCGAATTTCTTCCTAGTTCCCTGAGTCAGTTAGGATTATAAAATGCAATAATCAAACTGCCCATTCTGGCCTATGGGGAACAGGTAGCCTTGCAATAGTGAAAAATGAAAATGGCTGCAATTCACCATTAGGACATGCAAACACACCAGGGCATGTCCTACCTTATACTTACAATGCACCCTGCCCTTGGGCCTACCATAGGGGCGTCTGATATGAAGAAAAGGGAAGGTTTAGGGACTGGCAAGTGGGTGCACTTGCCCAGTCAACATGGCAGTACCAGACTGCACACAGGCTCTGCAATGGCAGACCTGAGACACACCTTTACAGGCTGCTTCTGTGGGTGGCACAACCAGTGCTGCAAGCCCACCAGCAGCATTTGGTTTACAAGCCCTGGGCACTCCTGGTGCACTGTACTAGGGTCTGACAAGTAAACCAAACTAGCCAATCATGAAATCACTAATCCATATATCAATTTACCATAGGGAGCACTTGCACTGTGGCACTGGACAGCAGTGGCACAGTGCCCAAAGCATCCAACACCAGCAAAAACACATGAGGCAAAAACAAAAAATGGAAGGGAAACCCACGCCAAGGTGCCAGGTCTAACAATATCCTATTATATATTGCCGCTCCACCATCCTCCATCTGCAGAATATTAGACATTTTCACCAATTGTGTCAAATACTCTGGCTACACTATTAAGTGGTCTAACTCCATTGTATTTGTTCTCCATGGCATGAAGCAAAATCTGCCACCCCGATGCAAGGCACATTTGGTGAGGGTTGGATTCCGCTAGCTAGGAATCTATGTTACTACAGATCCGGTGTTATTCCACACAAATAACCTTCAGGGCCCCCTACTATGACTTAAAAGCGATATTCAGCATCGGGGATCGCTACCACTCTCACTACTTGGCAGAGCAGTCTTATTTAAAATAATGGCACTGCCGCGCTACCTGTATGTGCTGCACAATACACCATTCACACATCATATTTTACATCCATAGAGGGTGAAGTCAGGACCTTGCGAATGGGATGGGGGACCTCATATTGCCCCGACTAAATTGACAAGATGCTGGTATGATGGAGACATAATCCTGCCAGATATTCAAAAATACTTTTAGCAGCACAATTTGCTGTAATTAATCAATGGGTTCACCAACCTCCAGAAAATCTAGCGTATTGTATGAACCAACACATCTTACACCCGGGAGGGTATTTACGTGCATTATACACTCGCCCAAAACCTCAACCTCTTGCAGGACTAATCACACATACAGTTCAGATTTGGCATACGACACTCAGGACAGTGGGTTGGGGAGGCAGGATTACCCCGGTCACATCACTATGGGGTTCTGAAGAGTTAGGCATACTGAGGAAAAGTGCAGGCTTTGATAAATTGGACCTTATCAGTATCTCTAAAGTAGTAGGTCTCTGGTCCATGGGGAGGGTGATTCCCTTTACTGAGTTACAAACAGAATAGGAACTAGCAACGGCAGAGACCTTCTGATACCTACAGCGGTGCCATTCCCTGATAGCAACAATCCCCCTAGGGGAGGTCCTTTCCGGAGACATCACCATTAGAGGAGAGATTACTAGACAATCATATGAGCCAAGGGGCGATCACCCTCACTTATAAAAAAGTTAATTAAAAAAACTCTCCTGATACGTTCTTCCCCTCACGCTACCGCTGGGAAGCAGATCTAGATGACCTAGCTGACGAAAACTGGCCTGAGGCTTTAGCCTCCCCCAAAGAAGTGGCGACCAGAGCACGGTTTTGATTAGTGCAGCTTAAAATACTCCACAGATCCTTTTCGTCTTGCAATGCCATGCTCAAGATGAGTAGAGTAACTGAGCCAACTTTTCGAAGGAAGCGTGGACAGGAGAGGTCCTTTTTCCATGTCGTTTGGGAGTGCCCAGTAATCCAGAACTTCTGGGGTTCTGTCGTGACTTTTATCAATAGTATATGTGGAGGTGATTTTACGCCTTCGGCCAAGTGAAAGCTCCTCAACGTTTGGGATGCCACAGACTTGAATCGTATGGAGCGCACCTGGAGGACCCTAGATATGGTGATTACTAAACAAAATATAGCTCTTCTTTGGGGGCAGAATCAGCACCAAGTCTCAGAGACTGGACTGGTGTTTGGTGGCAGAAAACGTTGTGTATGAAAGCAGGGGCTGCCCTAATAAGTGGGGGGGAAGACCTAGGGCAGATGCAGCGTCTGCAAGGGGAGCCCGTCGTGTCCCAGCCACATTGTACTGTCCTTGGGAACTGGAAATATTGATTATCCTGCATCTGAACTACACAAAACTACTACTGGGATATAACAGTCTAGGATACGGTTTGGGATGTGATAGCTCTGAATACACCAGTAATCCTCATGTGTAATTCTTGTGGTGTTCATGTCTGCTTTCGTTTCACTAAGTGACTAATACAAAGACGTTACCAAACAAAATTAAGTTGCAGTGTTTAGATGATGGCCTCTCACAGTATGATTTGCAGTGACTTACAGAAATCTAGCAACCTCTCTGTATGCCTGCATGTCACGGTCTATGAGAGTGTATGCATGCCTGAGAAGTGGGATAATGGTATGCCCAATGGTATACCCAATGCGATCTAAGGTAAAATATTGACCTTGGTACAGTGCTGGCATTTCTTGGCAACATGTGGGCATCCAGGGCTCGATACCCACCACTGGTAAAATGCTGGCTCTTGTCCAATTGTGGTCATTTTTAGCAAAATGTTTAAATCTTTTGCGTGTTGCCTAGCCCCACCATAGTAAAATGTGGCCTTGGTACAATGGGGGTAATTCTTGACAATCTGCAGGCATCCATTGGAGCATTAGCATACCCATTCCCCATCCCATGTCGACTGCTGGTCCTCACTTAACACTAATAATTGCAGTCAACTTGTGTGCATCCATGGGATGATAAACATTGCCCAGCCTGTTGAAAAAGTGGCCCAGGCAATATGACAGCGATTCTCAACAGCTTGTGGACATCCATGCGAGAATGTGCATTAACACATTGGTAAAATGTTGGTTCTGGCATAATGATGGCAATTCTTGTCAACTCAAAGATCAGTCATTTTGACTTAATACTAAGGAACATTACATGCATTTTACTTCCTTTCACTCCTCTACACCACCCATCACTTTAGTTTACCTCAGTGCAACGCCTGAAGTGGGATGGGTATATACAGATGTGGGTCGCATGTTCAGTAAGCCATAAAACCAAAGCTACACCCTATTGACGAAGCCCATATAGATAGAAACTGGTCTTGGTTTGCTTGATATTCCATTCAGAGAGGCCCTTGTCTGGTAGTTCAGTATGAATTGTTCCTACTGGATCAGGACCAAGACTCATTTACATATGAATGGTCCCTGTTGAGATGGCATGGTGGGTAAAAGAACGATGGACTGAAATTGAGCCCAGAGAAATTGCAAGTGGCAGAGAATAACTCAACAATTCAGCTCATCACTTTTTTGTTCACTTCCTGCCATTTACAGCACCTCGCCTGACTGTCATGAGGGGGGGGGGGGCTGGGTAGTACTTTAAACAAAAACTACTCTAGGCTTTATTTCTAAAACATCGTGCCCATTAAGACATGCATGCCAACACTCAAATTTAGTTGCAAGACACGCAATGTTATAAAGCCAAAAATGGCTTCAAATTAGAGTCCCCTGACTTACAAAATCCCCTCAGTCAACGTAGGCTAATGGGGAATTAAATGCCCATTTCTTTTTCTAAATCTCCCTCTTTCTGTTGTGAAATATCGACATATAAGTGAAGAGAATACTGAAATGATAGGCTACTTTGTCATCCACCTTCCTTCAGCTCAAACCTCGAGCTCCAATTGCTTTCTCTGGGAATCAGTTTTAAACAGACTAGGAACTCTCCTGTGACATTACATGTTTGTGTGGCTGATACACACGACAAACTCACTGAACATCGAAGCCCTCAGAGCACTTATTCTGCACATGCATGCACAAAGCATAATAAATAAGGCACGAGTCAGGGATACACGTGGGTGAACGCCGTCCACCCTGCCAAGAAGTTGGGCTCCACTGAATAATGTGCTGAACTCGTCCTGGTGTAATTACAAAACACCAGGACACTTTCAGCAGCACCTGCATGTTGTCTGCTTTCCATCTGCAACATGCAACAACATGCAGGCGGGGACGGGGTTTTCTTATTTTACACTCCTGCTGGACCCATAGCAAATGCCAAATCTGAGCGGTCATCTGGCCTCCTTTTGTTCGAGTCTCTTTGATGGGAGCAGTCAGGAGCCTCAAACCTGATGCAAATGAAGCAGAGGGGAAACAAAGGCTCGGGCCTTATTAGCATTTCACACATACATAAGAGAGGCAGCTTTTCACTTTGCTCAGTCCCCGTTTATGCGATATGCATGCACTGTAAGAATATCAGATGTGTTTGTCTTTCCCAGTATTTACACAAAACAAATTGCATTTATATAGCGCTTGCTTCCCCTGAGGAGGCGTTGAAATCATTTAAGTACTACTATTTTTTCTTGTATAGCCCTACTCATCCCAATGCAGATTGTCTGAGCGCTTTACATCAACATGTGCATATTACATGTAAAATAAATCATATAAGTTTGTAAATGAATGAATAAAATGTATTACATAAAACTGGGGGATTGCAAGGTGTATAAGTCACATATCATCTTCCATAGCTCACTATGCTATTATCCTCGCAATGCGCCTCAAACTGATACATGATAGATCTACTAAACATTTATGTGAGGGTTTTAGATCTGATGTCACTTGTGATACCACTTTCTGTAAAGTCGTGGCTTGTGATGCCACTTTCTATTATGTCAATTACTATGATGCCATGTGTGATGTCATGCACCGTGATGTCACTTGCATAATGCCTAACTAGGTTAGTCCCCCACTTCTTTTTTTAGGACTTGTGCCCTGATAATAAAATAACCAAAATAAGAAATTGTCCGCACATACCAGGTGTCACCTACACCTGGGGGTCCTCTAGGGTAATGTTGCCAGATTACAAAGAGAAAAAGAAAAAAAGTCAGGCATTGCTCCTTAAAAAACATTTGTCGATCATGCCTTGAAGACTCAACATTTTCTTCCATATGTATTCGTTCCTACCATCACCTGTCCTGTGTATTATTTGTCATACTTTTATGTGGGTGCCTCGAAACTCCAAATTCTACTGACCTCTAGTCCTACCCCTACCCGTCAACCTTACCCAAGAGATCCTTGGCTTTAAATCCGCTGTTGATCATTGTGGCTATACATGCTTAAAAACAACGCTTCTGGTCGTATAAAAAGTGATTTCTGAACAAAAGCAGTACACAGAATGCACTTCACAAGAGAAGAAATGATGCTGGATGCCGTTAAGGGTAATTCGTGACCACATTCGTGATACATTTGGAACTCATACCCACCGAATAGCAGACAGACAAGTAAAGTGAACACTAAGTAGTACACTGAAGAGTAGAAATATGTCATCATAAGTAATGAACATAAATTGCAAACAGCACAATTTATTATTTACCTGCTCGGCGTGAGAGTCTCAAAACCACAGAACAAATGTGACAGTCGGCTACTTAGATTAATCTTCAACACAAGCTTAACGTCTAGCCCGTAAGCGTGAATGTGCATGCCTTCCAGTATGCATCACGTGGCCGCCATCTTGCTATGTCCTAAGAACTGTAATCGGTGTACGGTCTAGTGTTCAAGATGTTGGGACCTGTGTAGCCGGAGCAGCAATTGAGAAAAAATAAATTACTCTTGTAAAGGAAGTGGCATCGTAGCGGATATATTGAAAAACAATACTAATGTGCAAGCCTTCATAAATATGTGTACTATATGCTTTGCCCAATTTCATTGTTGTCCGAGACAAGCTTTTATTTTAGTCTTTCCTCTCTTTCTGATATATTGACTTAGTTGGTGATACTTGTCTAGATTGAGGCTTGACACGCAGCGTTCACTTCCTGTTAGAGCGGCCCGTGAGTGGTAGAGATGAGAGTGTTTCACATTGGTGGTTTAGGGCTATGGGCAGTGGCTGTGTTTGACAGAACGTGACATGGCCGAAGGGAAGAAGAGGACCGCCAGGTCCGCCAAGGGCGCTGCAGGTCTGTCTGAGCTGCTGTCATAAATGCCAGGGATGCCCACACATCTTTGTTCATATGTGGCACTCCTGAGTTTTAAGATACACGTAAAAGTGCTCATTCATTTTGCATTCTCCCATGAACGCGTAGTCTGCTGTTTATATTTAGAGTTAGAACATGTTATGCTTTCTAAACCAGCATGACCATGTCACTAGGTTTCTGAAGATTGCTTTAGTGTGCCAGAACGCCTGCTTTGATTAAGTTTACTGTTGTGCCTTTGGATGATGCCACACTTAGAGATGGGTAAGGAGGTGGTGGTGGGGGGAGGACCACAACGACACAGTCATCTTCTAAAGGTTAGCATACAGAGCGTTCAGATTCCCAGTTCATGCGTAAGTAGTTCATCCAGTCCATTGATTCCCTTTTGCATTCAGGGATTTGTAGTCCTTCAGATCTAATTATAATACTAAATCGGGATTACAGTTCTCAGGGATTCAAAGAAAGACCTCTTACTGGATGAGCTACTCACTAATGGAACTGTGAAACGCGAGAGCTTTCTAAATGTTAATAAGGATAAAATGCCCCGTAAAATATGATAACAAAACCCGTCCCAAGAGACGAGTCCTCCTCCCCCCCTCAACTTCAAACTGCATCCATCTTCCCCTTTAAATCACACCACTGACAACGTGCTTTGGTACCTTAAAAGGTCGCAGTTTATTTAAACATAACATGGTTGTACATTTTGCAATTTTCATGGTCATTCATAAACATCCATGTTATCTCATTGTCATTGTCTTTGCAATTATCTCAGTACATTTCTTTGACATTATGCACTGCCTACCGAACCGCGAACTCTTAAAAATAAAACGGAAAAATGTTTCACGATCTTTAAACAACTGGCTTCAGCAGAGTCTAACAGTGTGTGCAAACATTTGGAGATGTTCTCATTTGCAACTCTTAGAGGCTGTTACGGCAAACTGGATTATCTTTTGGTGTGTAGAGAGTACGGTCCACTCTGAAGTTTGTTGCCAGTCATATATTATTGGAAGACATCGTTCATCTTTACTCTTGTAGAGCTGCAATTATCACCATGGATGTGGATTTGGCATTGAATAGCTTATCTGTAGTGTTGGGAAGCGAGTGCTCTCTGACGGACATGACAAGCTCTATCTACCATCACCTGTTTATATTTTTCAACTGACATGATATCATTCAGTTTGGACAGGTGTCGTGTGTCTTGAGTCAAGGGCAAGTATGGAACCATACCTAGGACATGGGTGAGTTTTTGTCCGTGTAAATTTTCAAACATTGAGCCTTATTGGGGGTGTGAGCCGTTAGCAATGCGCGTTGCTGTTTGCCATTTGAAAATGTTGCGCGTGGATTCCTCAGCGCGCTCGAGCTCACCTGCATTCCCTCATGAAGCGTCTCTGCTTCCATGCCTGTCGGAGCTGCTCCTTGTCGCCTGTGTGCACGGACGTACTGCGAGCCATCCGGCACTGCGTCATGAAGCGTGCCGCCATATTGCGTTTCCACCAGAGCCAGGAGCATTAGCCGCGCTGTCTTCTGCTGTTCATTCAGCGGTGCTCCTTCTGCCAACCACGCTTGTTTTTCTTTTTGGAGGACAATAAAGTTTTTTCTTTAATGAAAAACACCAGGACATCGTATTCCTCAATTGCTTGTCAGCTCAGATGTTCGGTGGAGATCGAGTAGTGCGGAGTATTGAAGTCACATTAGTGAACAGTCGCATTGGTGGAAAAATCTTCTGAACTTATTTGATTATTTTTTCAATAAGAAAGCAGAGAGCCTACCATTGAAGTGCACACAAAGCAATACAAATGCCAATGGTTTCCAGTCTGAATGATTTGGTATTATTGCAGTGAAGTATCCTTATAAGTGGAACTACGGTGACAACTTTATTTGTTTTAGTTTATTGTGTTTCAATGGACAGTGTTTCATGACATGTGTTTTGCACTGTGGTTACTTCATATGTTTTCATGCTTTCTTTTGAATGACAACTTTATTTGTTTTAGTTATTGTGTTTCAATGGACAGTGTTTCATGACGTGTTTTGCACTGTGGTTACTGCATATGTTTCATGTTTTTTTTCTATGTGTAATGCATGCTTTATTAGTTATATTACTAGGTTAGTGACATCTCACAGCTGTGAGTTGCTCATTCTTCATAATATTTACAGTATGATTTTTGTTGACACTTCATTGAGAGTTAAGCTTCGCCTTATTTGTTTTCTGACTTAGATACTTTCAGGGTATTTGGCATTTTCTTTGTAGGGTATTTGTTGTTTGGGAGCTGGTCTCCTTACACTAGTTTCATTCTTCAGTGGGGGTAGTGCGCACACCCTTCACACTGATTTCACCCTACACAGTCTTGGTGCCTAGCAGCAGTGTTATGCCTGCATTACCCTTTAGATTGTTATCACTCAGTGGTTACTTGCGCTGTGGGCTTTGTACCCATCTTTAGTTAAAATGCGCAGTGGGCAGTGTACCCACATTTTATTAAGTAATATGTAACAGGCGGTGTACTCATCTGTAGTTTAGTTGAAACACGCAATGGGCAGTGTACCCATCTTTAATTTAGTTAAAACGCGCAATGGGCAGTGTACCCATCTTTATTTAAAATGCGCAATGGGCGGTGTACCCATCTTTTCTTGTAATAAGCAATGGGCACGTACCCACTCTTTCGTTCATTATACTCAGTGGGGCTTTAGTATATTAGTACATGAGGCGTGCAAAAGAGGATGAGTGTATAGGTATTTACATCTCCCGGGGTTCTTATTTAATATATTAGTATATGAGGTGTGCAAAACATCTCCCGGGGTTCTTCACTCTTCTAGTTCTGCACTATTTCCTCCATTGTGCTGTGTGTAGAAATGTAGTTGGGGTGTCAGATCTTTTGGTTTCCTTTGCCCCAGCTGTCAGTTACGCTACCGCTTTGCACCTTTTTACCCACTTTATTTGTTCTGCCTTCTCTATTCTCTGTTATTATTTCCTTATATTCTGTTTTTCTCTTTAATTTAATCACACTTGAATGTTTTACATGCAAGGTTCCAACCTGTTCTATTGTTTTTTCCAAGGGAAGGGGAAGTGCTATTTGTATCTTTTGAACTTGAATCCTTGCTAACTACCACTCTTCTTTCATTCTTGTTGCTTTTTGCTATTTACTCATCTCTTATTTATATCTCACTGCATTTTCATATTTATTCATTGTGTGAGATGTTACATGCTTACTTATTCTTATTTTTGCTGCAATGTCGCAGTTATTGTTGTTTATTGTTGCCAAGGGAAGGGGATATGTTGTACCTTAATTCCCTTAAGTGCATTCCCCTCTTAGCTGCTCAGCCAGAATGAATGTGATGGATGCGTGGAATGTTGGAATGCCTGATGAGAGAGAGAGTGGAATGTTGGGGTGCCTGCTTGCGTGGAGAGAGTGACAGTTGGAGAGAGTGGGCTGAGCAGCAACCATGCTGCTCCTGGTGGGCCTTTGCCATCATCTAGACTAATCTTGTCATCTACTGAACTACCTTGTACCATCTGGTAACCAACTAATAAACCTATTTGAAATATACCTTAAGGCTACGTCTGGAACTTACTACCATTTATCTTTTCTACAGCACTCTTAGACAATCTAATTTCTGTGAAGGGGGCCCAAATGCCCTGGCCTCTGTTTCAGCGGTTCTAGGCTTCAACTTGCTACCAAACTTGGTGGGTGTCCGTCAGGACCTGCCCGCTCTGCAAGTGCTGTTCCACTTGCCCTGGACCCCTTCTAGGCCCCTCCCTGCTCCTCCGGGTCCCTGCCGTGTGGCATCCCAAGGACCCTGTGTGACCATTTCATCTATTCTGCCGGAGGCTGAGTCCTGACATTTCGCTCCCTCAGTACCCCTTCCATGAGGCATCTCAAGGGCCCTGCGAGAGCATCACATCTACTCTGACTGTGGCTGTGTGCTGTCCTTAGCTCCCTCAGTGCCCCTGCCGTGAGGCATCCCAAGGAAACTGTTTGAGCCTTCCATCTACCTCTAGTAATTTATCTCTTTTGTCGCTCTTTCTTGGGTTTCTTCCGCTTCACCTCTACCCATACGGCTGCGACCCTCGTGTATTTCTGGTGTGGGTGGGTGGGATTTATCTTCTGCCCTCCACGAGGGGGTAGTATGTGAGTATTGGGCCTTGTGGCCCTTTGTATCCCCTCTCGCAGCTTACTAGCTTGCCCCCGGATTGGGGGTCTGTAGCTTGCCCTGGGGCGACCAATCCTGGTCGCCCCTTTTTGCGGGGTTTGTGACTGGGAGGGGAGGCTTTTTGCCTCCAGGCGGCGTTTGTCCCAGGCCCCCATCGGGTCTGGCTTCACCATCCCTGGCCCAGGCTCCTTCTTTGAAATGAAAAAAGTCACGTCAACATCTTTAGATGTTTGAATGCGTGAGGTTTTATTACTACATTGAGTGTGATAGCGCGGATTGGGGCCAAAATTAAATAATATGGTTCTCCAATTTAACTACCATCACTTACGGGGTAAAGCCCTGTTCCCGAGCTGATCTCATCTCCTCTAGGTGATGGATCTTTGCGTTAACGTACACTTTTTTCCTTTGAAAGACAATCACTGGTGAAGGTTTCTCTGACGTTAACGGGTGAGAAGTATTTGCATTTTCTAAAATAATTTTTTAGGGGCAATGCAAGAAAGCTCCTGGGTCAAACATTTGATGTAATCTTGTTTCTCCCCGCCAAATATTGTGTTTTTAGATTCCCCACTGTCCGCCTTTACGAAAAATTAGAGAACCAATAGGTCCTGATGAAGATGGAGACAATCTGTCACGTCCATTGAAACGTACGTCAACCTGAGAGTATGATGCCCCAGTTATCAGCACAGCATTTGAGGCTTGATGTGTTCACCCCGAGTATTTTCCATCTGTGCATGCAGTGTTATTCTACACGTATTCATGCTCCCCAGTACGTGTCCGTGATCTGAGTGTGGATTATGTGAATGAGGTGTCAGTTTGGGGAAATTGTTTCTTGTTTGCAAAATTGGTTTTAGTGTCTCAAGAGGAAATGTTAAGGAGGTTTTGTATAGATTATATGAGGATTATGATCATTACAAGAAAATGTACTATTAAAATCTGTTGATGTATTGTAAAGAAAAAATAATGTTAAAACAAATGGTATAGTGAAAATCAATATCTTTATTCGATTGTTTTTAAAGATGTGTACAATAAAATAAAAAATGTATATGAAATTTAGATCTATGTATGGAGAAATTATAAGTCAATGACCCGCTTCTATGCTACCTGTTAGCAAGTACTAAAGTAATTAAGGTCACGTGGGAGGTTGTTCATTATTTTTCATTTTAATTACTCAACCTTATCAAGTGATAATTATTGTTAATAATGGTTTAAAACTTCAACCTAGAAGCATTTAAGAATGCCTCTGCGCACTTCAAACTTAGGTCCTGATTTAGATATTGGCAGACTGGTTACTCCGTCACAACGGGGACAGATATCCCGTCCGCCGAAATATATATCCCATAATATCCTATGGGATTGTTTTCAGTGGACCGGATATCTGTCACCATTGTTACGGAGTAACCTGTCTGCCGATATCTAAATCAGGCCCTAGGTCTCTAAAATGGAATTCAAAATCCTCCTGTAGGGCACAGTTGAATGCAGACTGTATCTGAGGTAGTCCTCTATAAGCCGGGTAGTCGTTGGACAAGGTCCTGCCCAACCTGTTCATTTTGGCAGGAAAAGCACTGAAAGAGAAAAGATAACATTTTGCGTCTAGGGAATTCCTATCATCAAGTAGATACTTATGGTGCCTTCGCCAAGTCACAATTTCTTTGTTTGACTTTAAAAAACCCCCAAAAAACACTCTTTTTTTTGGCATTTTACGCAATATTCCAATTGTACTTCACATAGATTATATAACATTCAGAACGCTTCTTTTGTTACAGGGTCAGATTTCAATTTTACACCATTGCTATAATGTCATAACATTTTTTCTTCATATGTAACCCCCCTCCTTCCTACCCACCCTTTTGTGTCTTAATGTCCTTTGTCTGTATTCTCACCCGGAGTTTGATGACCATCAACTGAAGTGCAGTACCATGTGTCTATTGTTAGATTCCCCTTCCCAGTACCTATTCCGGGGTTAATTGTGAATCACTTCCCTCCTCTGCCTCTCCATCTTGAAGATCTCTCAAGTCTGCTATAATCGCGGACCACGCTCGCGCATACTCCTCAATTTTATCATCTTTCCTTATATGCTTCATCCAAATCACTTCAGCTGTTACCTACTCATTCATATCTCTCATCCAGCTATTTATAGTCGGGGGGCAGGGCTGAGCCACAAGATTGCTATCCTTCTCTTTGTAATCACCAACCCCAGGAGCACAAACCTCCTACTCAGCTTTTTCTTTTTCGGGGTAGGTATTATATTCAATAGGACTGAACGTATAGTCCTGGTGATGGACCATCCAGTAGGCGTGTGTATTAACTCCAATACTCCCTCCCAGAATGGGCCCAAGCTCTAGCACCTCCATAGCATGTGCACTTAATCTGTATGGTGTTAAATCTACTTGGTGCCCACTCCTGTTCTGAAATAGGTTGTTCCGATTCCTCCTCCTACCTTCACCGGCAGGGCAGTGACCGGGTTATCATCTCAAATGGCCCTATATATGTGGGAGGTTAGGCGCGGCCCGCCTGCCATTGATAGTAAAGTTGTTAGAACAGCTGTGCAAGGGGGCTTCTCTAGGAATGAATTCTATATCTCCCTATCCACTAATGCTATCTTTCCATACTGTAGGAATTGTCCAGTTCCCAGTTCAAAGGTATTTACAGCTTCCTCTCGGGTCATAAGTCTACCATTATTATACCAGCTCCCATTGTAAGGCATCTCTCCACCGCTGGATGGACATGGACTCTGCAATTGTTTGGAACGCTCTTAAACCCACATGGCATTTCAGGTCAATAGGATGCCTTCTGGATTACTTTCTTAACTGTGTCTTCCCAAACTTTCGCCACATATCTGATCATGTATGGGTAGTCTTTTGGGATCGCCGCTCCCATCATGAGTAACTAGGGTAAAGTGCTAACTCCATATGTCCCTGCCAGTAGGGTTTTTCCCCAATTACTACCTTCCTCCAACCAGTGAACTGCATATTGCAGTTGTGCCGCCATATCGTTTCGATGCATACGGGGATTTCCACCCGCCATGTAACCACTTTCTTTGGAGGGTGTCTAGTTTAACGCGTTTTGTTTGTTCCCCACAGTAAATCCACCAGCAAACTATCTAGCACCAAGAAGAATCCAGCTGTTGTCTAACTCCGTGGGATGTCTTAATGACTCTGCCTCGAATCACAACCTTCAAAATAAAGGATAACTACTTCCTTAAGGGTGGCTTTGTATGGGGGATCTTTCAACGCTTCTGCACGTAGATGCCATAGCGGTATCACCGGTCGCCCTGCTCCTGCTTTGCGACACAACAGGAGTGGAAAGTGATCTGACAAGTATCTAGGTAAGCATGATACCCCACCTACCCTGGGGGTCAATCCCGAAGAGATACAGCAATAGTCTAGATGACTGAATGTATTTGTTGCTGGGGTATGACAGGAGAACACTCTTCAGAGGGTTACGCATTTGTCACTCGTCTCTGAGGTGCAAACCATTTAGGATAACCATTATTACTCTAGTCGTTTGAGGTTTAGTATTCTGTTTGGGGGGGGGGGGTCCCTGTCTAGATGTGCATCTAGAGCACAGTTAAAGTCCCCTAATAAGATTACTTCAGTTCCCAGACACGGTGTGGCTACTTCCATCATTTTTTGTAAAGAAGTCGGGACTGTCAGAGTTGGGGCGTAGACATTAATGAGACATATCTCCTGGCCCTCCCACTTCCCATATATTATCACGTATCGCCCCTCGGGATCCGTCACATGCTGTTTGTATTGGAACAGTACCCGAGGGGCTACCCATATACGTGTTCCCCAAGCAAATTCAGAGTAGGAAGTGTCATACATCTGGCCTCTCCGTCGCCGTTGGACACATGCAATCGCGTCCCCCCATACATGTGTTTCTTGCAGGCATGCAATCGCCACTCTGTAGCGTTTTAAGTATTCTAGTACCCTTCTTCTCTTCTGGTAATTTGCCGTTCCCCGTACATTCCTTGGTAAAATGTTCAGCTCTTGTACTCCCATATTTGCAGGAAATCTCTCCTGGACATCTTGAGTTCTGCACTTCTTGTGACTGCTCCCTTCCTCCCCCAGCTCTTTGATCATTTCCCAGAATCAAACATTAGACACTTTAACTTTGATTTATGCATGTATCCCCAAACAAACATAACAACAGAACTCCCTTTGGTCCCCCGCCCACTGGGCTTTCCTGTAAGTCTCAACCCCCCATATGGTGCAGGATATCGGCCTGCAAGGACTTCCTACTCCACCCGCCTCCCCAACTTTGAATCTCAACTTATCTTGCCTTAAATTAGGCAAGAGGCAGTCTCTTTTCAAAAGTGTTTGTAACTAAACCAATTGAGTGCTTTGCTAGTTGCACAGTCACCAAAGAGGGTGCAAGGTTAGAACCTACCGCTCACTCCACAGGAACAGGCCTCTTGTAGGGGAGTGTCTCTCCCTGGGACAGCTCAGCTTATCAATCATATATCTCTATTTAGCCTAAATGTATACCATATCCATGTCTTGTACATATCATTATCTCTCTCCCCTTTGCATTGCGTCTCAAACCTCCCCATAATTTCTGCATGTCCATCAGTCGTGGCCTGTCGCACTGTTCATTCGACCGGTTCCTCCAGCCCCCGAGTCCAGCCCAGTATCCTGGGTCGCAGTCTCCGATTCCTGTATTGTTTCAGTGTCTGATGCCTACAATGTTCCGTCAGGGCGAACTCTCACTCTACCTGGACTTCCTTGTCGAGATTGTGACTTCTGCCTTGATCTGTCGTCGTTCATGGGTTTTGTCACCTGAGGATCCCGTGGACGGGACCAGACAGGCCCTTGGTATACCACTGGTGTCCAACCAGTCACTCGCTTCAGCAGCTGATTGAAAGAACAGAGTGTGCCCGGCTCTTTCCACTCTCAATTTTGCAGGGAACAACAGGCTGTACTTCATGTTGAGCTCACGGAGGCGCTTCTTGACAGTCAGAAAAGTCTTCCTTTGCTCCTGCACAAGCTGAGTGTAGTCAGGATATATCGATATGGGATGACCTTCAAATAATATCGGCTTCTTTGTACGTATGGTCTGCAGGATCACATCCCTATCCCGATAATTGAAGAACCTGGCGATGATGGCTCTTGGCGGTGTTTCCGGTCTTGGGTGGGGGAGGGAGGGCATGGGAGCCAACGAGCTATGTGCTCTCTCGGTATTGAAAACATTTGAGAGGCGTTTTGGGGCCAGTTCTTGCAGGGTCCATTATTCCAGGAAGAGTTCTGCGGAGGGGCCCTCTGCGCGTTCGGGAAAGCCCACAAATCGCTAATTATTCCTCCTAGATCTCCCTTCAGAGTCTTCGCTCTTGCATCTAAGTGCAATAATCTTTTCTGTAGGGCTATGACCATATCTCTGAGGTTACGCACTTCCATTTGTAATGTATCCACATTTTCTTCCATGGTGGTTACTCTGTTGGCCACCTTCCGTAGGTCACAGCAAAGGAGATTGACATCTATGGCCGCAGCGTCTATTCTGTGTACCATATGTGCACGTGTGGACTGGATTGCCTGAAGTACGTCTGTTAGTAAGGGGGGGGGGGGCTCCTTTTCTTTTTGTGGTTCTTCATCGTCGCCCCCACCCATATATTCCTCTTGGAGCTCTGGTCCCTGTGGGAGGGGTAGTGTGAATTTGCTTATTTAATTAGCTTGTGCTTTGTCACCCTTATCCTTAACCATGATGAAAGGTAGTGATAGTGTACCTCTGCCGTGTCACTTATATCAAGCCTTTAGAGTGTGTCCCTGGCTCACTCCTCCCAAACTGGTTCTTGGTATTATGTCAAAGCAGTACACCAGGCTGTTACTGCTCCCCTAGAGCGCATGACATCTCCTATATGTGTAGGATATTGCGGCCTCTCACAGTGCCAAGTATACCAAGTGCTGAGTTTTTCTCATGTCTTATCAGCCTACAGGATCATTTCCCTCTTGCGTGACTATCAGAGGTGGTGCTCTGGAGGTGGTCAGGCTGTCATCCACTGGGCACCGGACTGTGGTATTGGGCATCGCACTGTGTGACTCAGAGCTCCTAGTGCCATCAGTATCTCACTGTCCACTTCAGATGTCCCGCGCCCCGGAGCCCCCCACACCACTCTTCAGGTGGGGTTAGCATCTAATTGGTCCGTGCAGCGCGGGTTGCCCGCTCTGCCTGGGTCCCCAGGTCGCTCTGCAGTTGCAGGACGCCAAGGGTCCCAAGCTCCCCCACGTTAGGGAAACCTCAGGACTGCACTCTAATTCCTGCTCCGGCCTCAGGCAAAGTGTTCTCGCTCTTCCGGCCAGAACAGCATCAATCCAGGGCACAAACTTGAATATATTCGATCGATCTCTGGCGGCGGTTCTGCCCGATTCGCCAGGTTTCTTCCCCCTACGCCACTGAGCCTCGGTTCAATTTTTGGGAGGGGAGATCCCAGCTTCAAGCGCCCGCACAGCCTGTCACTCGCACTGCTGTTGCCCAGCCTCTCGGAGCCTCCCACCTTCCCCGCTTGACAGGCACTCGCCAGACACCACCTCCCCGTCCCTCCTGCTCTCAGGGGGTGGGGAGGGGGAGTGGGGGACCCAGGCCATCAGGAGCCGACCAGAGGCCGCCCTTCACTCTTCAATCACTTTATCTGGCAGGCCCAGCTCTTCTCCGCTCCTAGGCCGCAAATGGCCTCCTCACTTCATTTTCAGACGTGGGGCGGTAACGTACCGCCCCCAGCCCAGGGTTCCACAGCCGACGGGGTGTCTCAGTCCACTGATCTTTCCAGCCTCAACATGCTTTCCGTCTCTGCTGTGCCTCCGAACGCCCTCAGCCCGCACCTCTCTGCAGCTCGGCACCGACGGGCTCAGCAGTCAGTCCATCTCTCCCTTCAGGACGCCGTCCAGATAGGTCGATGCCGTATCTCACCGAATTCTATAGGTGAGTCTTGATGTTAGCACTGCTGGTATACATAGATATGGGCAGGATTGATGTCGGATTATGTTAAATTATTCTGCCGTCGCGGGGAGCTACAGCAGAGACGTCTATTCAGCCTTCTTGGCAGACCACTTTTCTTTGTTTGTTTGACTTGATCTCTTTTTCTTTGGGGATCCAAATCCATCTGAAAGCAAAGCATCATGCTGTTACTCCAGAGTCATATAGGCTTGCTACCAAGGTCCACTGAACTGAATTTTCAGGTGGCAAAAAGCTCAAAGCAGGACCTATCTGATCTTCTTGCTCAGCGAGGCATGCCTTGTGTGAATTGACTTGGGTGGTTGGTTTAAGTCTTCCGGACGTCTGGCAGTCCAAAGATTTACTAGGTAAACATTTTCAGAGATTTGAGAATAAGTTCTTCTGGGCACCATTAAGGCTCCCAGGACTTCAGATACTGCACTTACAGGTTAAGACTCCTTCCAGCAGAGGCCACCCACACGATCCAGTCCTCCTCCATCTGCAACTGGTCACTCCAGGAAAAAGGTCTCTTGCAGCTTATGATAACCATGTAGCCACATAGGAGTTCAGCCAACTGACCCTTGGAGCTTTATTCTGGGTACTAGTGACAGCAGGTCCAGCCCTTCAGGTCTCCTCATAGGTTTCAAACAGCAGGTCTAGACCACCTTCTTTACCCCCACAGGTCCAGAAAGTGTTCTAAGGGGCTGGTGGCGAGGTTCATTTTTATACAGTTCAGTAGCCAGTGGGTGATGGTGAGTCCTGGACACTTGTTAACCAATGGAGAAAAAGATATTGGGCCATCCCTACCCACTTTCACAGACATCCTGTTTTCCTTACTGCAAACTTGCCCAGAATGTACTATTCTAGGAGGGAATCCAAGATGGCACAAACCTTCTGCCTTTAGAGGGAGCTTGTGTGTTAGGCAGTGGTGAGTTTAGGAAAATAAGCTGTCCACTCTTCCAGAGCTACACCAAACTAGTTCTGTAACCAGCTCCTCCTCCCACAGGTACATGCCAAGCTGGCTATCATGTGGCCTGGAATCAAAGAGGTTCTCCCTCCCATGTCTCTCCTTATATAAGCAATGAATGGACTGGTCTCATCTCTGCCCTTTTCAATGTAAGGAAGTTCCTGGAACCCACAAAGCTGCCATTTCTGAGCTAACAGGTATCCCCTGCTCCACAGCCAGCCCATCCTGTAATCAGACCAAAACCATTGTCCTCTTTTGGCAGCAGTTTTTACACCCTGCTTAGGTCAAGCACAGGCAGGCTAATGCTAAGTAGTCTCAGTAGCTTAAGGAAGGTACAAATTAATTTTCTAGAATTCACTTGTCCTAAATATTTATTAAAAATCAAACTTCATCATTTAATTGGATTTCTACGAAATATTAAAAATAGTGGATTGTCACTCCAGGGATGGAGTGAAATTACATTTCTACATGTCCCACTTTTAACCCCTTCGGTGCTCATGACGGAACGGTTCCGTCATGAGCCACGGTTGAGCTGTGCTCATGACGGAACCGTTCCGTCATGACCACGCCCGCGCAAGAAACCGTCAGCACAGCGGCGGAATTCGCGCAGCATGGAAGGGGTTAAATACCATGCACCCAACATTGTGGGCTACAAGCACTACATTTAATAGGGAGGTTTTCCCCTTTAAAAAAAAGGTCAATATGACAGGTCAGACTACATGTTTAAACTGCAGCTGTCAGGCTACAAAGGTAGGCCCTAAGCCATGTTTTCCTTTGTCTTACTAATGAATGGCACATTTAGTGCTGCAGTCTACAGTTGATATTTAACTTTTTTAATGCTATGGCTGTATTTCTGCGCCATATACTATGTAGGTAAGTCAAACATGCAAATTATCTATTTGTGCCATATTTTAGTAGTCAGAGCACATGCATTAGGCACGGGACAGCAGTGCACCAATGTGCGGAGTTTAAAAACCAGCAATAAAATTCCACAAAAAATGTAGGTAATCCGTCAAAAAGGGCTTTTTTCACAACCATGTAACAAGAAAGGACAGTGCCTTGTGTTTAATTTTTCATGAGCTAGTTTAATACACTGTTTATTAAAAACACATTGCACATCTGTTAAAATAATGTGACACTATATCAAGTTTTCATAGAAAAAACTGTTAAACTTAAGAAAGGAAAGAGGACTCTTTATTTTTATGTTGCTGGCTTGAAAAAAGCAGACCAATTTTGGTCTTCAACGGTGGTAATTATGTAGACTAACTAAATAAAAACAGCCCCAGATATCCCACAGAGGGTGCTCTTGTATCAAAGGTCTTCATGAGACTCGGGTGAAGTTCAACTGGCTGTGAACGGACAGTAATTTACATGTACATGCAGAAAAGCACCCTTTTACATTTTATTTACCTGTTCAGTGGTCCTGTATTTAACAGTTTTTGTATTTAAAACATTGCACCAGAGAGGAAAACTGGCAATGTCTGGGGTGCTTGGATTGTCTCTACTTTGGTTTATCGGTCCACGGTACAATGGCCAAGCGCAAACATTGCTTGGCTCACCTATCTCACAGCTATAATACGTCCCAGTGTTTTTTTGTTGTTGTTATGGACAAGGGGACCAGATGAGATATTACATATCCCCATTCCGCTTTCTCACCCCACTTATTACAGATGAGATGGAATTTATCTTTGTTACTGGAATCCCTCCCATTACCATCAGACTGCATCCAGCACTTTTCAAACCATAAGCTCAGCCCATCCCATATGCACAAAAGCCTAGCTACCGCACAACTTGTGTCCGACGTTATCTTGTCTTTCATAGACAGTTGATTCCACATGCGGCAATTATAAGGAGTTGAAGGAGGGGGCAGCTGGGGTAAACTTTGAAAACATTTTCCCATATGGTCAATCATAAACCGATGCTTATCTAAGCCGAGGGTAGGGTCATCTAAACCTATTTGAAGATGTAGGGAAACTCAGTCAGAGCAAATAGTGGGATTATTATTACTTCTGGAAGTTTTGGAAAAGGAGCATTGGCTTTATCTGTCCGTGACCCACTTCAGAGAAGTGGGAAGCATTTAAGCAGCTAGAGTAGTCATTGTCTTTTTTCATCTTCTAAATTTAGGGGTATTCATGTTAATCTGTCAGGCTTTTGGAGAACTACTTCTAGATATTTTGCAGCCGTTGATAATGCATTGCTTGCAAAGTTTTGCTTTTTGATTTAGGCGCATGGAGGTTTGGATTTTTGTTTTCTGAAGAGTCCAAAGTGGCATAATAGAGTTTTTTTTTACAGATTACTGAAATTGTAGGGACAACCTGCAATCATCAAGGGTGAAACTATTTGATTGCTCTGCTGCCCAGGATAATGGGTCTGTGATGGAAAGATGGACTTCTAAGCCTTCATGGTAGCCTGGTCAGGTAGTGAAAGCAAGCTTATTTAAGATGACGAAAAAGTTGTATCAGGTATAAGTTCTTGCAAAGAAATAACTGTTTAATACGTTTTAAAATAATAGTAAAGCCAAAAATTAGAAAGATGAAATGCAATCTGCTGATCCAAGGCTTAACCATTCAAACGTTATGTAAATATGCATTGGTATTTGTAGAGCACAAATTGAGCACAAGAGCAACAGAACACTAAACGGGGCATGGCCTCTGACAAGATATAGTGTTTGAGGGAAAATCTAGGTTGGACTGTAGGGTCCAGGTGTCATATGGCTTATGCTTTCTCAGTAGAAAACTGCTCTTGTTGGACAACATCAACGTTATAACTGTGCAAGATTGATTCTACGCACACCATCAGGATATGTTGGCCTTAGACCTTCTAGCTCACAGTGTCCATACCCCAAGCCCGACAAGGTAACAAATGGAATGTGCAACCTCAGAACATAACCCCGACTCCCCAAGGAAATAATGGTAACAGATCTAGAATTTTCGTTTGGTTACTCATGCATACCCAAAGGGATACACAAGAAATACACATGACGTTTCAGTATTTATTGAAGCATTGTGATTCTTGAGTAAAATACGTGTGCTGCGATAATCACTAGAACGAAGCAGAATAACATGATTAGCATAATGAGAATGGTGAAGAAGATAAACCGTTCAACCATTTTGCTATTACAGAGAATATATGCTTGTATATAAGTAGTGTAACATATGGTACTCCTACTGAGTGCTATCTATCCTAGTGTGCCTCGGGTGGGTGAATCTGCCACATCCCACTAGGGTGATCTAACTCCCCTGCTACCTGTAGGTAAATGTCCTCAGGTGTCCGTCTTGGTGGAGAGCTGGCTATCATCCCTCGCAAGAGATAAACAGGAATCATCTGGGCTTGAATTCTGCAATGTGGTGACGTCTCAGTGCCAGCGAAAAGCTCCTCTAACTAAACAAGAGAATGATGTTGTTTATAAAATAAACATCACCCAAGGTTGCCATGCCGAAGTCCCAGTCGGGCTGCTTTTGTTGATTCTTCTATGATAGCTCAGTTGCCGAGCTGACAAATAACAAACAACAACATTTTGTGCAGTGAACTTAGCTCTTGTACAGGAAGTTCTAGTTATATGATAATCTGCCTACCAAGTGGAAATGTAAGCAAAGCCATTTCAGAAATATTACCTTGCACAGGCATGCAAATAAATGTGTCGAACGTCTGTGTGTTTAAGAAAGAAGGCAACTTAAAAACGTGAGCAGGTATCAATCAAAAAATAAGTTTATGGTGACCAATTTGTCTTTAAACTACATACACCAACATGACACAGATAATAAATACAATTGTTAAAATTTTTAAAAGAACCTAAAATCAAATTTCATTATCTTCTCGTAAAAGCGTATTTTTGTATTGTCATACTATGAGCTAAGGCCGTTTATCTAAAAAATTCAATACATGATATAATTACAAACATTCGATTGGCCTCTGTTAATCCCCCTTGGACCACCCATTTCATTTCCTTATTCCATGAGAAAACTTTTATCTACTTGTTCAAACTTTGCCAGAGCAATTGCGATATCAAAAAACTGCATGTCAATAAGGAGCTTAATTGCTTGTATCCTTGAGCTTATTCCATATTTTAAAAAGAGTGGCCTTAAGATCATCCGCCGTATAGATCGCAATTTTTGACAATCCATTATAAAATGAACACAGGTACATTTAAAATCTAGCCCGCATGTACATTTACCACAGTCATCCATTAATACGTTTTTTATTTTCTCATTTGAACGGGCGGGATTAATACCTATTCTCACTTTTAATAGTTCCAATCTCAACCCGTGATTTGGTACAGTATCTAGATACGGATACCAATTATCATTGCTCCAGGTATTTAACATAAAATGCACAGACTTTTTTTGCTTCAAGTAATCCATGTTAATCTGTCTGGATTTTTCATTTCCCAAAATTTTTAGAACACTCCTCCGTTCTTCAATACATAATGATTCTGGGTCAATTTGTACTTTTAGCGATTCACAAATGGAGAGCAGTTTATTTCTGGTAGCTTTTGCCCACTTTAATTCACTCTGTTGTATCTCCTTCCTACACCAATATGACACTTTCTCCTCCTCTCCTGATCCCAACCGTTTCCAAAATCGACACAGATTTACCTGGACTTGTATGTTCCATGCTGGCTAATCTAGTTCTTGCCTAATGGCCTGTACCATTGAGGAGCTAGGCAAGGAAAGAAGAGTTTTTAAACATTTACCTTCCTCCTTATCCCATGAACATTTCCCCCCCAGACACAATATTTCTGCCCCATACTGCATCTGTGGGGGGATCATAGCCTTAAATGCTTTCAACACTGGTCTATGTGACATGTCTCCATAAATACTGTTAAATTTTTTCAACCCACATATTCCTGCTAGACCTTTTATTTTCTGGGCCTGTTGATGCATACCCCAATTTAAAGCTCTGTCAAACCATACTCCCAAATATTTATATTCATCGACGACTTCCAATTTTGTCTGACCCAGGCACCAGCTATATTCATGTTTTTTCTTTCCAAAACACAATATTTTAGTTTTTTCCATGTTTACTATTAGATGTTTGGCTAGACAATATGTCTCAAAAACATTTAGCTTTCTTTGCAACCCTAATTCCGTTTGGTCTAAGATAACTAGGTCATCTGCGTATAGTAGGCAAGACAGATGCTTTCCATTTACCTTTGGGCTTGCTCCTCTTTCAGTTATTAACAGTTTCGGTAAGTCAGCAAGGAAAATAGAAAATAGAAGAGGAGCCAAGACACATCCCTGTCTTAAACCATTATTGATTTTTATTTCTCGGGTTAAACCTCCTGCTGTATCTTTAATAACTTGTGCCCAATTTTCGCTGTGCAGTCCTTGGATGACTTCTAATAGGTCCTTGGGGATATTATATCTATTTAGCGTCTCCCATAAGCGTTCTCTATCTACTAGATCAAATGCCGCCCGGAAGTCGACAAAGCAGCAGTATAATCTACCCTGCTGTTCTACTGTCTTCCTAGCCACGGCCCACAATGCAAAACAATGATCAAGTGTTGAGTGCCCCTCTTTAAAACCTCCTTGTTCTACCGGGACAATTGTATTTAATTCAACCCACTCCTTCAGTTTTCCCAGGATTATTTTAGAGAACACTTTCACACCGATATCTAATAGATTAATCAATCTGTAATTCTTGGGGTCCTTTCTATCCCCTTTTTTATGCAGTGGCCTAATTACGGCTCCCCTCCAAGATTTTGGAATTGTACCTGTGGTTAATACTGCTATAAACATTTTTGAGAAAAATTGGGCCCACCAATTTAGCTCTGTCTTAATTATTACTGCAGGTAAATTATCAGGCCCTGCTGCACGGGTTAGATTTAACATCTTAATTGTATTTTTTACATTTTCAGGCGAATATAAAGGAATTACATTTTTTTTTTACTACTTGTTGCCTCCAGGTTTTCTCTCCGCCAATTTCTTGCCCATTTCTAGACTTATATAATTGATTTAGATATTCCTCCCAGGATGCCTCGTCGACTTCACAGCTCATGGTTCCTGGGGATCGACCTGATGCCTCTTGGATCAGCCTCCAGAAACCTTTAGTATTTTTACTTTCTATGCTTTCTAGCAGCGAAACCCAGCATTTTTCTTTAAAGCTTCTTTTCTTAATTCTCACTAACATTTTATATTCCTTCCTCAACTTTATTAAATTATTGTAACTCTCCTGATTGTATCTTAACTTCAACTTTCTTTCTTCTCTTCTTAGTAGCCTCTTTTTCTCTCTACATGCGGAGTCAAACCAAACCATTTGCTGACTGCCACCCCCTTGCTGAGCTTTGCCCCCTTTGTTTGTCTTCTTTAAATTGACAGACAAACATAGTGCGGCCTGCTTGATTTTTCCTTCAAACCATACCACACACGGGCTCCATACTATCTCAGAGTCTAAATTCTGTTGAAAATTAGACAATTTTATAATATATTCCTCCGTCAATTTAGTAGTTAGTCTTTTTGGATAATCCATAGATTGTGGTAAAACGTTGTCGCAAGCTCTCGCTATTTCACAATACAGGTGGTAATGGTCACTTTCTTTGCGTTTAATTACCTTAAATTTTTTTACTGAAACAAAATTTCAGGCATGTACGAAGAGATAATCTATAGGGCACAATTGGTTGCCCCTTCTGAATGTTTGTTCTGCGGGTCTATCGAGTTCCGATCTACCATTTAGACTAACTAGCCCATGCGACCCTAGGAATCTCCCTAACTCTTCATCTTGTTTGTTAATTTTACCAATGGGAAAAAGGGCTGGCACTATCTCATATGCGTCTAAAATTTCCTTCATCAAAGGTTCAATCTTTTCAGGATCTAACTTATGATTAAAATCTCCAGTAATAATTAGAAAATCCTTCTCGTATTTATCATTTAGGGATATCAAATTTGCTTTAAAGAACCCCATTTCTTTTACATATTCTTCTTGGGTACCCCACTGCACATAAATGTTAACCACGATCACAAATTCCTTTTGCCTTCTCTGGTCTTGTAGTCGTACCTCACTAGCCAGTAGCCTTTTACAAGATGCATGTATCAAAGACACCTTTTTTGTTGTTTTTGTGAAAATTAGAGTCAGGATCCCACCAGATGGGCGACCAAATCTAACTTTTGTAGCCGCTTTATGAAGCTGTGTGAAGCCGTTGACTATCTGGGTACTGTCGCATAGCCAAGTCTCTTGCAGACAGACAATGTCTGCCTGGCGTGAAATATTTTTTACAAATTCCATTTTTATTTGTTCTCTTAATCCATTAATATTCCACAAAATTATTCTTAGACTATGCGACAACCCACCTTCCTAATCTATTTCACTCAAATGACCGGACTCGTTTACGGCCCACCAGGGTTCATTTAGTTCTCTGTCCTCAATACTCCAATTTCCCCAATTCTTATCCAGCTCATGATTTTCAACAATGATTTTAATTTCCTCTCTTACTCCACATGCCCCTGTTATTATTCTTGCTTGTCTTTTCCCCAATCCTGCACGACAGTTCAAGAAATTACTATCTGGATGACTTACATTTGCTATTTCCGCCTCTGTAATTAATCTTATTCCTTCCTTTAGTATCTCTTGTTTAGCATTTATTATTGCGGATCTAATCATTCCTGAATATACTTCAACTTTTGTCAATTCCTTCCCTTTACTACTAGATAAAAATCCAACCTGCCTTAAATCCTTAGATTCTATTTTTCGTAGGCTTGGACATTTCGCGAAGGAAAATAGTAATTGTGAGCGATTTAATGGAATAATTTTCTTTAGTTTTTTCCTGCCCTTTGGTACTTTTCGGGGGGCCTCAAATTATAACCACTTTTTATCACTTACATCTACAACTCCTCGATCTCTGGTGTTTTCTTCACTTATGTCTCTTTTTCTATTTGGGCCTATTATCTTAACACCCACCTTCCCTAAATTTTTTGGGTTACTTTTTACATCTTTTAAGTTTACCCTTTTTTCAATCCTTTCCTTCTCCCTGACTTCCTCCCGGGGCTTTCTTTGTTGGGACCTTTTTTCCCTTGTTTCGTTCAAAATTACTTCTTGCCCACTTTCTTGGAGGCTCTCTTCCTCTTCTTCCTTTTCCTTCTTATTAATTCTAGGAGGAACTCTTCTTACAGTTTTTACCTTTGCTACAAATGATTTATCTTTTTTGAACTTTACTTTTTTACTTGCTGTTTGTTTCCCTTTAAGCTTTCCTGAATACTGGGTAAGTTTCCTTAATGGGAAAAAGCCACCTATGTTTATTTCTTCTCCTAATTAACATAGGTCGTTTCGATATGTACACATCCTGAGCTTGATTCGATAGATCTAATGCCTTGGTGTCTCCTGCGCCCCCTCCAGTGAGGTATCCGATACCAGTCTAACCACCAATGGCATTAAACCCCTAATTCCCTGTAATTCACACACAGTGAGCTTTAAGCTCATTTCTTGTGCCTTTATTATTTGAGAGTGTGACTTCTAACAAGCCCTGCAAAATCTTTTGTAACATTAAAATAATATCCAACGTTGAAGCCGATGGAGTTTCCGACAAGTCCAAGTTCTCAGTGCTATTACGTAACATATCTTCCATAGATTTGGAGGCACCATTTGTCCATTGGCCCAAGCTTTTATCCATAATAGATCCTTCCTCCCGGGCAATACTGTCATTCTGCGCTTTGCGCTCTTTTAAAAGCTCCTCATTCTCTGTGTCTCCAATATCATGCTCGGGGAAGATCCTAGGCGATGACGAAAGTCTTGGTTCCAAATTAATGTTTATATTGCTTAAGTCACAGTGACTGGAAAATGAGTCTTGTATACATTCAATACATTTCTCGTTTGTTTCCTGAGTGAAGATTAAATCCTTCTCTACTTCTTCAATTTTATTTGCGGTAGATTTTTTAGGAAAATGTTTTCCCACAAAGTCTTTTATTGATCTAGATACTAGGTTGTTTACTTTCGTGCTCACATGTGATGTGTTCAGTATGTTTGGTGTATTTTCCTTCAGTAATTCTTTATTTTGACCCCTCCAATTAATTGCCTCATTTGTTTCTTTCAAAATCTCCATGGGGGTTAACTCCTTATTTGTAGACTGGGGGTCTTTTCTTATTTTGTTGCTTCTTGCTTTTTTAGGGGCCATCTTACAACAAAAAAGAGACTCAAATCCGATATATCCTTAAACTTTGAGGCTCAAGTTCTGGTTTACAATGAGTGAGTCCACGTAACTACTAAAACTAAAAACTACTATCTAGAAAGGATCAATAAAAATCCGGCACTTTCTGTTACCAATACAGCAAATTGATTACGTTTTGCAATAAAAATGAATAAAAAAAAATAATGCAAAAATCACTTTCACTTACCTCTGCTGTGTAATAGTGGTACCTCAGGCTTGCCGTGGTCGTTCCCTTTTTAAAAATTTTTTTTTATTACTTTACTCCAGGGGGTAACCTTTCTTAAACTGGTGCTAGACCATTCCGGTTACTCCTCCCCTCTTTTTGGCCTCTGACTCTGCCCCTGCCCTCCCCTGTCTGATTTTTGCAACACCACCAAATTCAGAGTACAGGGTACAGACTAGCAGAATTCAGGCACCACTCCCCACTTAAGTGCTCTCCTTCGCACTTGCTCCTTTCTCCTTTTCTGGGCACTCGCTCCGTGTTCTGTGCATCACGTCTTAATTACCAATTCACCGTATCCGCTGCACCCGCTCCGCAATTTGAGCCTGGGTTCTGCCACCAGGAATCTCCTCACAATCGGCATCGGAGTCCTACGCGTTTTCCTCACGCGCTTTCCTCAACTTTCAGCTTCGCCACAGACCGTGGACCGCGGGACCGGAAATGTCTCGACGTCTCGCGTCACACGTTGCGTTGCGCGGCAGCCCGGAAAACAAGCCCAACCTAGTTAATAGAATGATTCACCTAAAATGTACATGAAAACATTTTCATATGATAAAGCCTTCTTAGCTTCCGGGTATTACCTCCAGTTTGCAGGTAAGATTTGTCTTGTAATCTGAGGTAGTTGTAGGTTAACACAATATTCAGTATCTCCTTTTAGCTCTGTTTGCACAAAAGTGGGGCTTCCGTGGCCGCCCCTCTTTAAAAGAGACTTTACAAGCAGGGAAAATACACAGTTTGAGCAGGTAATATGGTGGTGTTCCTACCTGGGCCTAAAATGTGACCACATGACACCAAGTCCTTGGATGTGAGACGACTAAGAAGCTGTAATGTGCTTTTCACTAAAAGGACACACCCAAACTCTTCACTTCCACCTGGGAGGCAAATTTACCACTGCACCTTTAAATAATACACTTTGAGCAGCGCTTCCTAAAGACGAGGAAAGGACACAGCACTCCCTTTAGGTAAGGCAAGAAAACAAATTCTGGTGCATTTGAAATAACACACACAAGTTTATTAATGCAATGTTTAAAAAGGTAGGCCAAATAAATGCAGATTCCCAAGTATCAATTAACTATAATAAACAATTAAATGAACAATTGAAGTAAAATGCAGTATATATACAAATAGCAAAGAGTAGAAAATATAAATAAAATGGTTAGGAACACCTCACCAATTGAATTTGCATCATCCTTGCCAACTCAAGCTGGGAAGCCCTTCATCAGCTCAGGAAGGAGTTTCAATCCGGACTTAAGTTCCGTCACCTCCACAGCAATACGACTATTCTGTGGTGACCTTCCACTTGGCCCCCGTAGGTTCCCAGCTTTAATACCATTACTCAACATGAGGCGAAGCTTCTAGAAAACCTCGCCCCCTTCTCATTAGAAAAAAACGAGCTGGCTGTACCAGTCTGCGTCAAGGCCAAGATGGAGGCTGGCTAAGCTCCCGTATTTTGACTCTGAGGCAGTTGTACATTCCACAGACACTTCCCACAATATATTCCAGTTCACTCTGGTCAGTGAGGAGCGAAAAACAAGTGAAGAGCAGAAACCTGCCCTCCCCACTTTGCAGCTACGTGCGAGAAACAAGACAAAGTCAGAAAACAAGATGACATGAGGCCATGTCAAAGCCAATAGTGAAAGTCAGAAAACAAGATGACATGAGGCCATGCCAAAGCCAATAGTCAAAGTCCGAAAACAAGATGACATGGGGCCATGTCAAAGCCAATAGTACTGTTCTACTCCGTGACAGCTCCCACTAAAAGACAGCACAATTACAAGACAGAAAAGAAGCAGGCATATGCAGGACCGTCCTACATTAAGGCTAGGGTAAAATAACACACTAAAGTCCGTTAAAATGGTGGAAGTCGAAGGTCATCATAGGGTGCCCAACCACAAGAGTGCCTTTTTTACTACATTCCACCCCTTGACCTTCGACTATCATCATTCACATATATCAAAAACTGAATCGCATAACTAAAGGCACAACTATGTTTGAAAAACACTGAAATCATAAAAGCATGTGATCACTTCAAAGCAAATCTTAACTGAAAACACAACCATGATTGAAAGACTGCATTTCTTAACTGAAAGACACAAAAACTGTCGAAAAACTAAATTTTTTAACTGAAAGAACAAAACCATTCAATAACTACATTTCTTAATTGAAAACAAAACCACAAATGAAAAACCTCATTTCACAACTTAAAGCACATGTTGAAGCAGAAACCCATGTGCTGAACTGAAAATACAAGTATAATACTGTTAAATCATAAAAGCATGTAATAATCAATTCAAAGCATGTAGAAATAGCTCATGCATATCTGGATACTCAGCAGGAATAAATGTTTGATTGATACACAAAATAAATGAATTAAGCTTTTGAACTCGGTAATGCTCCTAATGTCTCTAATGGCTAATACTGGAACTTCTACTGTTGAAGCAGCCAAACTTATATATTTTGTGCTAAAAAATAAAGGCAACATTATTATTGTCTTCTCATCTTTAACTAAATTTCACAACATCTTTGTCGTTCTTTTTCTTTTAAACAAACAGTCCTTCTGTGTGAAAGACAAACACCCTTCTCGCATTTTGTTTTAACTTCATGTTTATACAACAGTTTCAATTGCAGTACATTTTGTTGTTCTGTTTTCTCTTTAAGCAAACAGTCCTTCTGTGTGAAAGACACACAGCCTTCTCGCATATCACTTCATCTCCACTAAATTAGTTCATCGGTCTTGGCAAAGTAGGTCTGTCAGTTCAGCCACAGGATGTCAGCTTGCATCGTCCGGTGATCTCTCCAGGCTTGGGGAGGGGGGAAGGAAGGGGAGGGGAGGTGAGAGGAGGGAGGGGTCCCACTCATATGGGGACACGGGGCACATCGCAGTATGATGACCTGGAAAAGAAGCAAGCATCACTCTTCTTGCAAAAAACGTTTTTTTTAAAGTGCACATTTTCCTGTCCCTGTTTTAAGTCTAAAGCCACAATATTATCATTCCTGTCTGCTCGGTTCACTGCTGGCTCTGGGGAATTGTCTGAGAATTCTACCCACGCTTCAGCCTCTAAGTTCTTGGTATTGGGATGAAACTCTTTTTCTCTTTTTTTTTTTTCCTGCACAGTAAGAAGGGCTGGGGAGGTCTCCTTCCTGACTATTTCTCCCCGCACTGCTGGATACGTGATCCCTGTATCAATTGGCAGAAGCCCAAGGCAATCCAGCTGCTCTGTCTGCTCTGGTAATTTTCCTTTCTTCAACTCGCCCTTCACCTTCTGTGGGACTGGTCTGGCTTGTGCATTCTGACACAAAAGAATCACAGTTCTGAGTAAATCTAGGGGAATATGGATCCCTTCATTTTCTGCCCACCTGTTTGTATGGCCCTTATCTCGTAGGTGCTCGTATTTAGTTATGCACACCAAATCTGAATCGTGTGTCACCACCTCTGTCTCCAAGATTTTAGCCTTTTCATCTGTAAGGAAATAAAATGTTCTGTCATGCACAGTAACTGCGCTTTGCAGTACAATCTGCCACTTCACTGGGGAATCCTGTGTCTCAAACTTCACCCCTTGACTTTCTATTGGGACATGCGCAAACTGTTCCTGCAAAACTACAGTTTCTGTCTGTATATGCCACTTTATAACATTTGCTTCCTCCCATTGACAAATCACATTTTGTCTCCTCTGCTCAATGTCTTTCAATGCGCAAAAACACAAAAACATTTGTATTTGTCCAGCATCTGAATTTAAAAGTATACTTTTCTTTCTTAGTTCTTCACAGTAACTAAAAGTCTCAGACTGCTCCTGAACTGGCACATCGAATTCACTGTCTCCTTTCTGAATTGACCATGCTTTTAAAACCATTTCTTTTTCCAAAATAGCTTTTTTCCATGTAGAGCAAGATTCCTCATTCACTGACCTGTTTGATTTATACCTGCAACCAGCGATCGTCAAGTCTAAAAAAACTGGTCTGTTTATTTTCCTGCACATCCACATTTTCTCTGTTCATTTCTGGCTGAGGAACGTCCTCAAAAGAATTAATTAAGACCATCTGTGAAGCCTGCAGATTAACTGGCACGTTCTCTAAGTTCACATTTTTCACATATGACTCATCGCTGGTCAAAGCAAACAGCTTCAAAACTTGGTGCATATTTAACTTTTATTCAAAGCAATACGAACTGCAGCATTTTCTGCCACTGTCTGGTATGTTTCCAACTTATCTTGCAATAGCTTATTCTGACAGGTTAACATCGTAGAGGTATTTTTGGTTTCAACGAATTGTTTCTCTAATTTTTCAAACCCATGCTGCAACTGTACATACTTTTCATGCATTATACGATAAGCATTTAAAAGGATCCAGCCTCTTTTTCCTAACGTAGCAAGCTCTTCTCCTATCTTCACAGGCACTTTTTACAAACACGCAACTACTTGCGCTGGCTTAGCATCAGCTAAACACGCACTCCAATTCTCACTCAACCCAGCACAATTAGCCCACTCATGAGCTAATGCGCTATATGGGACTACCTCCCATCTAGGAATTTCAATTGGTATCTGGTAATCTGCTTTAGATTTTCAAGAAAACATATTTCTTCCCCTTTTAAATCAACGGTCGAATCCTGTGAGAATGACGCCAAGATGTAAAGAATGTGCTTTTCACTAAAAGGACACACCCAAACCCTGCACTCCCTCATGGGAGGCAAATTTACCACTGCACCTTTAAATAATACACTTTGAACAGCACTTCCTAAAGACGAGGAAAGGACACAGCACTTTCTTTAGGTAAGGCAAGAAAAAAAATTCTGGTGCATTTGAAATAATACACACAAGTTTATTAATGCAATGTTTGAAATGGTAGGCCGAATATATAATAAATGCAGATTCTCAAGTATCAATTAACTACAATGAACAATTAAATGAACAATTGAAATAAAATGCAGTTTATATACAAATAGCAAAGAGTAGAAAATATATACAAAATGGTTAGGAACACCTCACCGATTGAATTTGCATCATCCTTGCTAACTCAAGCTGGTAAGCCCTTCAACAGCCCAGGAAGGAGTTTCAATCAGGACTTAAGTTCCGTCACCTCCACAGCAATACGTCTATTCTGTGGTGAACTTCCACCTGGCCCCCGTAGGTTCTCAGCTTTTTTACCATTACTCAACGTGAGGCGAAGCTTCTAGAAAACCTCGCCCCCTTCTCATTAGAAAAAAACGAGCTGGCTGTACCATTCTGCGTCAAGGCCAAGACGGAGGCTGGCCAAGCTCCCATATTTTGACTCCGAGGTTGAGTTGTACATTCCACAGACACTTCACACAACATATTCCAGTTTACTCTGGCTGATGAGGGGCGAAACCCCGAAACCGGTCCTAGGATGCTTGTTTCCATCCCAGGGAGGACCTGGCCTGGCAGTTTGGGCTGGACTGTTCCCATTGGGCGCAGGGTCAAGACTGATTTGCATATCGTTGGGTCCAAACTGGAATGGCATGGTGAGCAAAAAAACTATAGATTTAGGCTCAGATCTCTGTGCTGGGGTGAATGTATGACATTGTTCTACATTCTATCAATTGCTCTTTTTGCATTTGTCACCCCGAGTGGGACAGGTATGGCCAGACGTGGGTCCCGTGCTCTCCATGCCACTGGAGCCAAGCTATCCTGGCTGATGAGGGGTGAAACCCTGAAACCGGTTCTAGGATGTTTGTTTCCAGCCCAGGGAGGACCTGGCCTGGCAGTTCGGGCTGGACTGTTCCCACTGGGCGCAGAGTCAAGACTGATTTGCATATGGCTGGGTCCAAACTGAGGTGATGTGGTGAGCACAAGAGTGAGGGGACGAAAGGCCCTGGGGGATCGGTGGAGGCGATCTCTAAAGCGGCCCTGCTACGAGACAGAAGCGCTCGTATAGAGAGGAGCTGACTTGGGGTCTGCCCTTGGCCTCCCCTAAGCGATTAGATTGCCGGAGAGGAGTGGTGAGGCGCTCTTCCCTTTTTGCTTCCTGCATCGCGCGGTTGAGAGGTCTGTTCTCTCTCCCTCTCCCTCCCTCTCTCACCTGTGGAGGGCTGCACGGTGGCAGTTGGCCGTGGAGTGGGACCGGCTGGGTATGCTGGGCTCGTTTGGACTACATGTGGAGGTGAGGAGCGTGGGCCTCGAAGTGGGGTGAGATGGCCCCCTGCTACGCCTGCGGGGCGGACAGTAACCGGACGGACTGGAGGTGGAATGGGGGAGCAACAGAGGCTGTGAACCTGACACTGGCCCTCGTCCTGGGAGGTATTTATCCTTGCGAGGTGGGCTGGCCGGACCCGGGGACGACGAGACGGGTCCATGTCACGCAGTGAGTGATTTGCACCAGGCCCACCCCTCCATAAAGGCAACGGAATATGAGGAGGTGCCAGGATTGGGGGCTGCATGAGAAGCTGGTTCCCCCCCTCGCCCTCTGACTCCTGGGACTTTGGCAGCACCTACTTTGGATAGACCCCCCCCTTTATTTTTGTGCGGGTGGAATTCTTGGGGTTCACCCTCTTCCCCCCCCCCCTTCTGCTTGACCTTTCGCACCCTCTTCTTCCTGGTGGAGTGGTGAGCCCTTGCCCGCTTTTGCATGCGCCCTCTTGCGCCGGCAACACCACAACTGGGGCAACCAAGTGCCCACTAAGATTCGTAGATAGCCTGGGTTGTATTGAGGTTGCTGGCTGAGGCTCGACTCCCAGTTTCTTACGTAGGCTGCGGAGTGGGGCTGGAGTGTGGCCCACCCACAGCTGGGTGGATTTCTGAATGATGGGCAAGGACCGGCTCCGAGAGCGGCTCAGCATATGAAGGTGGATCAATACACGGCTCAGGGGGGACCTCCAAATTCGGATCCTCCGCATGCAGCGCCTGTGGGGAGCAACGCTGCGCAATTGGAGCCTACGGGGGCCCAAATTCTGGCAGCCATCGAAGCCTCGGGCGCAGCCGTCTACACGAAAATAGATGCGGTCTCCTTGGATGTCGGAGTGCTGCGTACTGATCTCCGTGCAATCGCGGACCGTTCATTAGCTTCAGAACAAACGGTTAGCGAGCTGAAGGACGAGGTCACCGCACTAAAGATAACACTGTCTGAACTCTCGCAAAAAAACGCCGACCTTGGAGCGCCGTGCCGAAGAGGCGGAAGGGGGCTCCCGGAGGTGTAATCTGCGCTTTGTGTTGAGGGGAAAGAGCCGGAATGTTTCTTGGAACGATGGATCAAAGAGTCTTTACCCTTGGCCAAACTCTCCTTGATTTTTATTGTGGAACAGGCAACCTGGTCACTTATTGCGCCACCGGGTGCCCAGCTCAGGACCCTAATTGCAAAAATATTGAATTTCAGAGATCAAGACTGTATCCTTAAGGGAGCCAGACGTGATGGAGAGCCTTCCTTCGGGAATCAAAAAATCTGTATTTTTCCAGATTACATCAGTCTAGTTCAGCAGCAGAGAACATCTTTCCTTGGGGTGAAACTGAAGTTAAGGAACATGAATCTCCAATATATGCTCCTTTACCCAGTGAAGTTAAAAGTTCTCCATGAGGATCTAGCTCACTTCTTCACAACCTGGAAGTAGCCTGGGATTGGTTGGAGGTTTATGGAGACGAGAGGACATTACGCAGAGGCCGAACAGTGAGAAGACCTTCCACTAACGCTCGAGGTGGAAGAAACAACAGCCGGAGGGGAAAGACCAAAAAATCCTCCAGATCAACGCAGAGGGTGGTGGTGCACAGAAATGGGTCCCTGGATCTGGAGAAAACAGACTCTGGCGGTGAGGGCAGGAAGTTCCGCAGGACAGACCTAGAGACACAGCACGCCGAAATGGAGGCTGCTAGAGCGTTGGTGGAGGTGGTGACAGCCACAGGTTCGGACATGAGCACGGATGATATTGTTGAGGACACTCCACAGCAGGCAGGTACTTGAGAGATCTGCAACAGTGGCGAGAGGTCGGACTCAATGAAGAGGTTGCAGAGACTGTGTTATAGACTTGTGTCCTCATCGCTGAACAATGTACTAGCATCGTGGTGCTCACCTCCCCTATTTAGCAGATGGAGGAAGGGACTCGGATGGGCACAGAAGATGAGCGGACGGACAGTGGCTCCTCCCCGTCTAACTTCTTTTCAGATCTTTCTAGATTGTAGTTACCTACTTTGTCCTCTTCTTCTTAATTCTCTTTTTTCTTATTTCTATGCCTGGCTTATCCTGCCTCTTAGCTGGTATCAGGTTTGAGGGTATGTGTGGGTGGGGATGATAGTGGTATGTGTGGGAGTGTTTGATGACTGGGGTTGAGGTGGGCGCAGCTGACGAACGCATTGCGAGTCCAGACTATGCGCTGTCTACCGACCTGACAGAGACATATTGGATGACTGCTTATGTGGTGACTGTTGGTAGAACGAGAGATGTGGAAGCTTTGAGGAGCGCATGTGTATTATTGTTTTTGTTATGCATGTTACATGATAGAACTGGTAAAGTTTGCCTGTTAACACTGTTTCAAAGGAGGGGGGAGGGGGTTGGGACAGGGGATCACATGGGGATGCACGTTTTATTAATACAGTGTCGACCCTGGGGAAGGGTTGTTCTAATTGTTCATGTTCCGGGACTCCCTGGCAACGATGGTGGTGATGAGTGGGTTGCACATTCAATGGATTGGGCTGGTGGAAATGGGACAGTATAAAATCATAACATGGAATGTGAGAGGGTTAAACTAATTTGTAAAGCACTATAGAGTACAAACATACCTGCGGGAACAGCGCTCCCAGGTGGCCATGTTACAGGAAACACACCTAGGCACTGAGTGACAGAAACTTCACAAAAAATGGAGGGGGCAGCTGTTCGCATCTACTTTCTCTACTTATGCCAGGGGAGTGGCCATATGGATAGCCCCACAGGTTCCGTTCAAGCTATGTAAATACGAGGTGGACGTGGGAGCCAGATATGTGATAGTGCATGGGGACTTAGATGGTGTAGAAGGTTGTGTGGTGAATGTTTATGCCCCAAATACTGATGATGGCAATTTTTTAAATACTACGGAGAATCTCCTTCTCCCATACATTGGGATACCACTAACCTGGGCTGGTGGTTTTAATTGTGTACTGGATAGGCGCCCACCGAAACATCACACTAATCCGAACATCACAAATGCCCTGAGGGAAGTGATGGGTAGGCTTCAATGTGTAGATGTCTGGCGAGAAACACATCTGAAGGAACAGACTTACACCTGCTATACGCCAGCCCGCGTGGTATATAGCAGACTTGATCGCTTCTTGCTTTCTCGTGAGATGTGTGGTGCAGTGGGGAGAACGGAGGTGCTGGGCTGATTTTTGTTGGCCCATGCTCCGGCATTACTGGAATGGGGGCCCGAGAGGCGCAGGCCGAGAGTCCCACTGTGGAGATTGCAGCTAGCCACACTACATCAAGTGCAGTTTAGAGAGGAACTCAGAGAGTTTGTAGCAGGTTATTTCGCAACAAATTGGTCTACCACTGAGGCTAGGAGTACAGAGTGGGATGCATTCAAGGTGGTTACTAGGGGCATTGTCTGTCTAGAATGGGTGGAACCAGAAAGCGACTGGAGCTGGAGCTATCAGAAGCTAAGGCTGAACTGAGTACACTCCAACAGGGGAATCGAGAGACAGGGCGGCACCGGGACTTGCTCCTGCAGGCACAGCGCCGAGTTGGGGAGGTCTGGGATAGACTGGATTGTCTAGTCCGTAGAGAATATAGGCAATTATTACATAGAGAGGGCGATAGGTCTGGAAGACTGTTGGCGTGGCTGTTAAAGCGAGAGCGCCCAACTCTATTGATATTGGCCCTCCGTAGCCCTGATGGAGCTATGGCCACTACACAGGTCGATGTCCATACAGTGCTATTCAACCATTTAGCTGGCGTTTATCATGAAACCACAGAGAGGGAGCAGTTAGATGAGGGGGAGTACCTCCCGGATGTCCCACTCCCGCGACTCACGGACGAACACAGGGAGGAACTGGAGGCAGCACTCCAATTAGAGGAACTGCAGGAGGCGCTATGGGGTATGGCTCACTGTAAATCTCCAGGCCCGGATGGAATCCCTGTCAAATTCTATCAGACATATGCAGAGGTTTTGCTCCCACGTTTATTGGACACTTGACAGGAGGCCAAAAAGGCTGGATGTCTGCTGCCATCCATGAGAGAGGCACAGATTATTATTCTCCCCAAGCCCGGCGGGAACCCTGAGATCCGGCCGCATATAGGCCCCTGTCCATGTTAGGAGTAGATGCTAAATTGTTGGCTAATGTACTGGCCATGAGATTACGAAGAGTCGTGACTTTCCTGATACATGAGGATCAGTGCACGTTTATACCGGGGAGGGGAACGCACATGAACCTATGGCAATTATCGCATGTCCTACACTCGGTGGCCGATAGCAAACTCAGGGCGGCGGTTGTCGCCCTGGATATAGAAAAAGCCTTTGATACGCTGCAGTGGGAATATCTCTTGGAGGTGTTGAGGAGAATAGGGTCGGGCAGTGAATATGTCGCATGGATCAAATTACTGTATCACCAGCCGAGAGCCAGAGTGCGGAATGGGGGACAGGTGTCCGAGCGTATATTGGTCGAGAGGGGTACACGGCAGGGATGCCTGCTATCCCTGCTGCTTTTCACATTGGCGATGGAGCCCTTAGCAGTGAGATTGAGGAGGGTTGTGGCGACATGGGGTATGTATGATGTTAGATGGCGGTATGCATGTGGTTTCCATGTATGCAGATGACGCGCTCCTCTACATTAGGGAATCGGAAGGGCCGATTCCGGTGGCCCTGGAAATATTGACCTCATTTGTAGTGGCCTCCGGCCTTCGAATTAACTGTCAGAAAACAATATTATTCCCTCTCGCAGCTCTTGCGCGGATGACCCTGTAGGACCTTCCTGATGTGGGTTTGGACTGGGAATGTGACCACTTCCAATATCTGGGCATCCAGGGTGCCCATCGGCCAGAGAGCCAGTTCGAGCTTAACATGGGAATAGTTCTCATGGGATTGCGGGCCTCGATACAATTCTGGAACAAACTGCCACTGTTGGTCATGGGGAGGGTGGCGGTATCAAAGATGGTGCTGCTGCCCCGCTGCCTCTATGTTCTGCAGAATTCATTCTTCAGAATCCCAGTGTCCACGTTTGATACATTAAATGGTCTCTTTTTTTTTTCTCCATTTGCCTTAGATAAAAACAGAGATAGTTGGGGAGTCTCTGGGGCCCCCCTACCTAATCGGCACCAACGAGAGAACCATAGGTGGCATGCGTCATCATTTGGCTTTCTCCTCTTGGTGAGAATTCCTATTCTCACCAAGGGCTACAACTCCCTCTTTAAGAGAAAGGAGCTCAGGGATGTTTTTGTATTCCTACTCTGCCGAGGATATACTAAATCTTAAAGATGAGAGACAAAGGTCAGTCGGGTGAGGGCGCAGCACAACTAAGAACAAGCATTGGCATAGCCAATAGGTCTTGCTTTTGGGACCTTATAAGTGTTTAGCCATGCAACAGTTGCATAACTAAATACTTATAAGGTCCCAAAAGCGAGACCTATTGGCTATGCCAATGCTTGTTTCTGTTCATTACTGCTCTGTAGTAATGGCGGCAACCGTGCTTTAGCTTAAACATCTTAAGCTAAAGTCGGGTGCTGAGATTGCTTCAAAAGTAAAGAATTGTCTATTTCTTTACTTTTGAAGCAATCTCAGCACCCGACTTTAGCCTAAGATGTTTAAGCTAAAGCACGGGTGCCACCATTACTACATAGAAGTAATAAACAGAAAAAAAAAAAAGCATTGGCTCACGGAGAAAATCATCGCGGCCGTGCGGCCGCGAAATTGAAAGTGATCGCGATCAAGCGCAGCGCGCATGCCCGCGCATATGCACTGTAGCTCTAGGCTGGCCATGGTAGCACTTTTTTGAGCCCTCACAAAAAGTCTCGCCAGTCCAGCGCATGCGCTGGGTCAGGCCAGACCTAAAAAACTGTGAAGGGAGTGATCCTAAAACTAACCAACTAACGGGAACAAAAGGGTAACCTTTAATGACTTGTTCTCGCTGACAGGATTAAAAATAGTGCACCTGCAGTATGGATTTAAAACTGCATGTGTGAGACGAAGGGGTCTACATGTTTCAGCCTGGGCGACCCATCAGGTGTCAAGGCTTTCGTCAGGACCTAAATGGGTGCTACTGCTAGAAAAACAGTGAAATATTGCAAAAAATACAAATACATTTGTTCTAGTTTCAAACCAGTAATCTTGTTACTTTCAGGTCCAGATTTTACTGGAATGGGGACAAATGCTAATAGGGGTGTACACAATGATAGCAATGATAGCACAAAGTGATAACGAAATTGTAACTACAACGCCACAATTCACTGGTGTCCATCGTAGGAACTCTCCAATAGCCCTCTCACATACGCTTCATACTAGGTTTCCCAGTTGTACAGTCATGTTGCCACTGCTGCCAGGGGTGGGTGGAGGGTGGGGTGTATCTCTTTCTTTTTTTAATTTGTTGTTCTGCTTTTTACTTAGGTGTCATGGTTTATTATTAAAATCAAAGCACAATGCTGGGCATGGGAATCCACCACGCTAGTGGTGATGGTAATGTAAAGTTATGTGATCAATTAGTCGCGATAAAAGGACTGGTATAATGTGTTACACATGTGACAAATTATTGTGTTCTGCTGTGATTCAGTGCTTTCAATAAAAACAAGTTATACATTTAAAAAAAAATCAAAATCGATAAATAAAAGGCCTTGTCATTTACAATGCCAATGGCTTAAACTCTCGCAAATGCGAGACCTATTGCATTGCAAATGCTTGTCTTGTATATAGATCCAGTTCTGTCACACAAGTTAGGAAAATAATGCGGGCTAATCCCACAAAGAAGTGCAGTAAAAATGCTAAATAAATCTGGGCTTCACAGATTCAGATGGGATTCTTCACAACTTTTTATATTGCTTTCATTCCTTCTAGTGGAAAGTCTCCGGTTACACTGTCTCCGTTTTTAGGTCCAAACATTTTCCAGTCTGTAGCACGTAAATGCCCCCAGCACTAGGATGCAGATTGATGTATGAAGGGAATTCGTAGACAATATCAAGAATAAAATTGAGTTAAAACTGTCACCGGACCTTATTCGGTGTGAAGTGGTTTCCATACCCCATTGTTGCATGTATGCCTATCACCTGCAGTGTTATACTGAACACTGACGTTCAGCGTCTGTGCTCTGCTTTAGTTCTGAGACCACGAATAATGCACCATCTCTCTTCACCCGGTATGTTATATCTACAAACCAATGAAAACTGCTTGTTTTTTAAGTGACTTGTGAGTCTGGAACAGTGCTGCTTATGAAACAATGGCTATATTGTGTTGTATTGTAATTGCATTTATATAGCGCTTAGTACCCCCGACGAGGCATCAAAGCGCTTTTTCGGCGAGGAGCACGCTACTCCGGGACCCATAGGAAATTGTGTTGAATTAGTATAGTGAAACATGCAAGTAAATTTAAGTGGTGGATAGGTTAGTCAGTTATTTGGATTCGGAGGGATAGCAGAAGGATAGAGGGAAAAAAAAGGTTTGTATGTATATAGCGCTTGTTACCCCTGATGGGGTGTTGATGCACGCTACTCCGGAAACCCATAAAGGATTAGTGCTGAATTAGTGTGGTGAAATATGAAAGTAAATTTTTTTTTTTTTAACTTTTTTTTATTTTATTATTTATTAATACAGCCAAAGAAATTGGTCATTGCGTACAGAAAATCATTGCTTAAATGAGTGTTACAGAGTCATAATCGTGCACAGATGTCACACATTGTGATAATAGACAATATGGGATGGTTGCTTTTCATATAATATGAAAGTAATTTGAGTGGCGGATATTAGTCAGTTATTTGGAGTGAGAAGGGTAGTGGACGGATAAAAGGGAAGAAAGGTTTACATTCGTGTAGCACCTGTTATCCCTGATGGGTGTTGAAGTGCTTTTCTCGCGAGTAGGACGCTACTCCGGAACCCATAAAGGATTAGTGTTAAAAATTAGTATAGTGAAGTATGAAGTAATTTGAGTGGTGGATATGTTATTCAGTTATTTGGATAGAGAAGGGTAGGTTGTGGTATAGAAGAGGGAAAGAGGTTTGTATTTATATAGCGCTTGCTACCCCTTGATGGGGTTTTGAAGCGCTTTATTGGCGAGTAGCACGCTACTCTGGAACCCATAAGGATTACTGTTGAATTAGTATGGCAAAACATGAAAGTAATTTGAGCGGCGAATATGTTAGTCAGTTATTTGGATTGAGAAGGGTTGGGGAGGGGTAGAAAAGGGAAAAAGGTTTGCGTTGATATAGCGCTAGTAACCCTGATGGGGTGTTGAAACGCTTCATTGGCGAGTAGCACGCTACTCTGGAACCCATAAAGGATTGGTGGTGAATTAGTATAGTGGAATATGGAAATTGAGAAGTGAACATGTTTGTCTGTTATTTTGATTGAAAAGGATAGTGGAGGGACAGAAGAGTGAGATTTTCTTTTTTTTTGTTTTAGGTTATTGCAGTAGGAGGCAGCTTTTGGATGAGTAAAAAGGGGTTTTTGAGGGGAAGAGTCCGAGGGGAGAGTTTATAAAGGTTTGTTTTGGGGGATTGGTATAGTAAAATAGGTGTCAGATGATGCAAAGAGAGGTAGAGTAGGAGAGAGTATAGAAAGGGTTATTTTGGGATCATAGTAGTGGTATGGGGTTTGGGATAAAAGAGAGAGTGGATGTAGAGGATATATTGATAGATGTATAGGTTGAGAGATAGGGTAGTGCTTTGGAAAGAGTAGTAGAAAGAAGTTTGAGATGAGTCAGAAGGTTGGGCCAGAGGATATATTGAGAGAAGTATGGGCTTAGAAATAGGGTAGTGCATTTGAAATGCTAAATTAGAAGAAAGTGGGGGCTCCCTCCTGCACAGATTGGCCACCTATCCTAGGGTGAATCGCATTATCCCTGAAATAGTTGAACCGGATGGGTCGGTGTGCCGTTCCCCCCCCCCCCCCCCCCCCCCGACGATGGCTCACGCTGTTGCTTCCTATTACCGCCAGCTCTACATGGCCAGACCCCCGACGCTCTCCCTCGAGGACTTGCTGGCAACAGGGAACACTCACCTCCTGCGTCTGGACCCTGCTGTCCAGGCAGACCTGGACCGCTCTATCACTTGTGCTGGGATTGGTGAGGTGATCACCCTAACCTCCTCTGGCAAAACCCCAGGCCCCGTTGGCCTCCCACAAGAATATTATGCCCTGTACTGCGAGACCCTCCTGCCACACCTCGCCAAGTTGTTTTAAGAGGCGGTGGACAAGGGTTCCTTTCCGCCAGAGACAGACATGGCCACCATTGTGGTTCTTCCCAAATCCAAACCACCCTCCTCGCGGTGTGCGGACTATCGCCCCATTTTCCTTCTTAATACGGAATTAAACCTTTTTGCCACGATCCTTGCCCAGCGGCTCCGACTGCACTTGTCCGTATTGGTTCACCCAGATCTCTGCAGGTTTATGCCCTCCCCTGGCACCCGGCATTGTCTTCGGCGGCTACACCTGGCCCTGGCCCACCGACACCTGCTCTCCCCATACTTGGCGGTCCTTCCGGTGGACTTTGAAAAAGCCTCCGACTCGGTGGACTGGGGCTTCCTAGATACTGTTCTCACCTTCTACATCCCCAACCGCCAGCTCCGCTCTGCCGACCTCGCACTCGCCACCGTCCCGCGCATCCGAAGAACAACCACCGGTGGCAGAGCCTTCTCCCACCTCGCAGCCAAGACCTGGTACACACTCTCACTGAGCCAACGACAGACCCAAGACCTGCTGACCTTCAGGAGGCTACTTAAGACATGGCTGTTCGATCAGTAACGCCCCCCCCTCCCAGCGCCTTGAGACCCTCACGGGTATGTTGTGCGCTCTACAAATGTTTGATTGATTGATTGGCGGCCTTGATAAGGTCCGAGAGGCGGGTGCAGGGCTGGGAGTGGCCCAACGCGGAGGCCGACAAGATTGCCCTTTATGCGGATGATGTTCTTCTCTACCTGGCAGACCCTGCCCGGTCCGGTCCTCACTGTCTTCGTATTCTTCAGTCCTTCGAGCGGGCGTCCGGCCTCCGGCTGAACCCCAACAAGGCGGTCCTGGTCCTCCTCCACCTCTCCTGGGAATGTTATGACTGGCAGTCCAACACACCTCTCCGGCGCCAATCGTTTAAATATTTGGGGATATGGGTGACTCTGCTCCCCGAACTGGGCTGGGCCCTCAATGTTACTCCTCTCGTGAAGAAAGCCAAGTCGGATCTCCAAAAATGGCAAACCCTTCCTTTGAACCCGATGGGGAGAGTTGCCTTGTTTAAAATGATGATTCTCCCCAGGTTCCTCTATGTCCTCCAAAACACCCCCTTCTGTTTCCCGAGGGCCTGGTTTCGTGAACTGGACAGTATGGCCTCTAAGTTTCTATGGGTGAGGGGTAGGACTCGTCTGGCCCTGAACACCTGTAGGATTCCATCCTTCGACGGAGGAATGGGGATGACCCACTTATATCTTTACTATTTGGCCACACGCCTCTTTTCCCTTCACGATTGGTTCAACTGGAGTTGGTCCGACCCGGCCTACAGACTTTAGCTGCACACACTGGACCTATCTAGCATCCACTCCATGCTATATGGAGACCCCATCCCATCCCGACTACCAGAGGTGACGCGCTTTGTGCTGCTGGCCTGGCGTGCCGCTTTGAGGCATACTCAGTGGACACGTAAGCTAACTCAGTGCTCTCCCCTCTGGCGGGGCACCTGGCTTAAGGAGGTGAGTGGACTGCAGGGTTTTCGTTCCTGGGACCTCTGGGATTTCGCAGCTGGGTGACGTGTTGGCGAGCAGTCATATGTGTTCCTTTGTGGACCTTCGTGCCCGATACTCCTTGCATCAGTCCCAATTCTACAAATATTTACAGCTGCGTCATGCCCTACATATGCACCTCCCTGATGGCACACGGATTCCCGGCGACCTGGGCAGGGGGGGTGGGGGGAAGTCTCCTGCATCTACCGCACACTAATTAATAACACCCCAACCACCCTAGACCGGGTCCGACACCAGTGTGAACAAAGGGTGGGAGCGTTGGACGCGGTGGACTGGCGTGATGCCCTTATGGCTCCTAGGACTGTCACCGCCTCCGCCAGACTCCGTATGGTTCAACTTTACTACTTGCACGCCGCCTACCTGACCCCGTCCCGCCTTCACCGGGCTGGTTTTTGCCCAACCCCCGCCTGCACCAGATGCGCCCAGGAACACGCCGACTTCTTCCACATGGTATGGGCTTGCCCCCGGCTGGCTTGGTTCTGGGGCGATATCGAAGAGGAACTCTCGGAGGTGCTGGGATGGGAGGTTCCTCACGACCCTCGTCATGCACTCCTGGGTATTACAGACGGGCTAGATGGGTCCAGGAATGAAAAGTTGTTTCTCATTACCGCAATGGTTGTGGCTAAAAGGGACATTGCTGCCTCCTGGAAACATTCTGACCCCCCGAGCTCCAGAGGCTGGCGAAGCGGGGTTGACTGGTGTGCCACACAGGAGAAAACTTTATCCGAGGCACGTGGCTGTCCCAAGAAATACGGTAGGGTGTGGGGAAAGTGGCTGGGAGGGATGGTCTAGCTCTCTAGGAATTGTCTGCTCGTTTCACTTTTGTATTCTGCCAGGATCTCATACTGGGACAGTTCAGCCGATTAATTATACCTATGCTCTTTTATTGTATCGTGATGTGTGGCGTTTGTCATGTATGCAAACAATAAAAATGTATCAAAAAAATGAGAAGAAAAATAAATATATAGATCCATAAGTACATTGAAAGAATATAGATGCATAAAGGAGGTAAGTATATATAGATTAAAGATATTGATAGAGGTACAGGATGAGAAATAGGGTAGTGCATTGGATATGCTTTTTCAGGAGAAAGGTAACAGACACACAGATTCAAGTACATGGAAGGTACATAGATGCAAAATGGAAGTAAGTACATGTAGACCAAAGATGATTTTTTTTTTTTATTTATTTACAACAACATAATTATTCTACATGTTTATACAAAGCAATACACAAAGATAGGTACATATCTTCAGTGAAAATAAATGCTTATATGCAGAGGAATATGTTGTAAATGTCTGTTTGCTTATGTGGGGAAACACCTAGATACTTCCGCATAATGTTTTTCTTTTTATGTAAAAAATTTTTGTTGGTTATTTGATAAGTAAATAGCCATAACGATGTTGTGTTTGTTCTCATTAGGAAGCAGATTGGCCAGTGCCTTGAAAAGTGAAAACGCTGCAAAGAGGTACAGTGATAACATGTAAAACGAGATAATTAATTGTTTTTGTATTAATTTGGTAATTTTCTTTATCAGAATTGCCTCTATTCACCAAGAGGTTCGTTCTACCGTAGTGGAGCGCAAGCTCTATGCTTGCACTCAATGCTTTCACGTGTTTCTTAACATGAAGGAACTAGATAGCAACAGAAAAGGTGAAATCATTGTTAAAATATTAACAAAAACAAGAAACTCCCTGGAGCAAAAAAAAACCCAGAATTTGAATGATTGGCAGTTGCACTCTAATGTAACATTTGTTATTTCACTTTATGTAAGTATTCCTAAATGACTTATTCCGAAAAGACTCTTTAAATGTCTTACTTCTTAGGTCTTGGCTGCTGGCAGATTTAGCTTGTTTATTGACCAGAACTATTGTTTTAAATATAGAGTGTGGATTTGGGCCAGACCCTAACTCAATATTGGATGGCCTTGTTTTTGTCAGTCCCCTCTTGGTTCAATGCCCCCCCTATTCTTGGATTGCTCCCTCCCATTAGCATTTCGGTTTCACGTTTTCTGATTGGTTGACTCCTTCCACTACAGATGTTGCTTTCATGCAGGTTACTACTTTCTTCTTTTTTTTTATGCACTCCATGGGAACATGTGTTTTCTTGCTCTCTTGCCAGTGTGCTGCTCCCCCTTGACTCTGCCCCTATGACCCCCTTGCTCTCCATGTTGCTTCCCTTCCCCCAGAGTCTCTGTTGCTTCCTCTGCACCTGCCCATCCTGCTCTTTTTAGGTCTCGCTGAGCCCCAGCGCTTGCGCTGGCTCGAAGAGACATTTTGTATGTGGGATTTTCAAAGTGCTGCTGGCTGGCCTAACGCTTGCGTTCACGCGATCGTGCACGCGCGCAGCCGGCCGCCAGAAGCACTTTGAAAACTCGTGTGCGTCATCGCGATCACTTTCGCTTTCAGAGCGATCGCGATGACGCACGCGCACACACAACTCCTCCCCCGCAAAAGTTGTATTCAGACACGCTACTTTACCTGCTTATATCGGCGTCATGAGGCAGGGACAGCGCTTGGCTTCCTGTCTGTGCTGGTTTCCACGCCCCCCTGAACAAACGTGTAATTCTTTTCCGGCCGTAGCCGGGAATTGCCTGCGAGTCAGTTTCCTTCACCACTAGCTTTCTTTTTTGCTCCTAGGTGTATCGGCAACATTGTATCATTCTCTCTGCTCTGAGCCTCCCGCTTGAAGTTGCTACTTTGTTTCCAGAGCAGCGCAGGTAGCTTTTTCCTTTGCCGATCCGCTCCGTAGGCAATTTAAGAAACATTGTTTTCAGCCCGATGCTTGCCATTCTTGTCAGTTATGCTGATTGTTGTTTCTTTGTATCTTGCCTCCCAGAACTACAAGACTGCTCATTAAAACGCGCTTCCCACGTACGCGTATTTCATTTTGTTGGAGGCATTTTATTTTGCTATCTTTAAGCCCACCCCACTCCCTGTCCCGAATTCAGTTTTTCCCTGTCCCAAAGCCCTGTTGCAGTAATCCTGCCTTTGCTCCTTTGAAGTTTTACCTTACTTTCCTATGCTGGACTTCCTGACTTAGTTCACTGGTCCTAAATTACTTACCGGTAAAGAAATATTTTCTGGCCTTGGATGTAGAGTGCAGTTAACGCTACACATTATTTCTTCAGAGCCTCCTGGGTGATTTAATTGGTAAGAGGATACATTTGATGTGTGCTCTTCTCACTGAATGCTATGGAATTGACCTAACTGTTTTTTTCTGTTTGTTTGATATAGCTTCAGATAATTTGCATTTGCTGTAAACACAAGTCAGAGTTTTTTTTTTTTGGTGTGCCGTCTGCTGAAATTCCCATTTTGTTCAGTGTTACAGTTGTTGGAATCTAAACAGAAGGGTGTCTGCTTCCGTTGGAGAAGCTCGGATACCATGCCCTCTTTTTTTCCCTCTCGATGTCAGATGTGGTTCCATGGTGTCGCTGCCAACTTTTACACCTTGACTTTTTTCATATTGCAACATCGAATGAAAAGGAAGTGTGTTGCTTTATTAATGCTGACTTCTCAATTGTGGCTTGAAGACCTGTTCTGTCGAGGCACATGCAGGCTCCGTCTGTAAGTCACAACTTGTCTGTCAGTAGAGGACATTTCACATTTGGCTTGTTTTAGACATGGGGACAATTATTGATCTGCCCAGGATAACAGGATGTTGAACCATTGCCGGAACTCAACGCGGGAGTTCAGGCTGGAACCCTGCATCTTTCATTCTCAGCTGCAAATGCCTTGGTACCGTTTTACAGCTAGGAACAGATGTTCCTTTATAACGTCATGATATACCGGAATCGGATGCTTCATTGCAGATCAGTTGTTTGGCCCGTGGTTATTTACGAGTTTGGAAAATACTTTTGTATTGTTTCGATTCTTTTTGTCTCTGCCCTATCTCTTGGCTGCGTCCTTACTCTCTCCCATCTTCTCTCTCCACCTCTTTGCTACATGTTCTCTCGTAATGTTTTCATTTTCCCCAACTCTCCTCTTTACTCTCTCTTATTCTTTTTTTGCACCTTTTCTGTCTATCCCTTCTCTCCTCTTTCTCTCCCCACCTGTCCCTTCTCTAACCCCACTCCTCTTCCTCTGCCCCCCCCCATCCCGCTCTCTCGCAGTACTGCAGCATAGGCAGCACCAGGTCTCTGATGCCTTCTCAGTGTTGGCCCTGGGGGTGGAGGAGGTAAGTCAGCCCCCCAAGTGAATCCCATTATCAACAGATAGTGAACCTCTATTTACCAACAAGTAAGGAGCGGTCTCGGGTGACGGCTGATGCGAACAGTGATCTGCTCTCGGCCCCGGCAGGGCCTGTGGGGTGGGGGCGTTACCTTACACTAGGAGAGGAAGTAAAAGTGATATCCTCCCCTCCCCCCCACTCCACCACTGTCTCTCCTCACCCTCCACCTCTCTCTCTCCTCCACTTCTGATTCCCTTCCACCTCGGTCTCTCCTTACCCTCCACCTCGGTCTCTCCTTACCCTCCACCTCGGTCTCTCCTTACCCTCCACCTCGGTCTCTCCTCACCCTCCACCTCGGTCTCTCCTCACCCTCCACCTCGGTCTCTCCTCACCCTCCACCTCCATCTCTCCTCACCCTCCACCTCCGTCTCTCCTCACCCTCAACCTCCGTCTCTCCTCACCCTCCACCTCCGTCTCTCCTCACCCTCCACCTCCGTCTCTCCTCACCCTCCACCTCCGTCTCTCCTCACCCTCCAACTCACCCTCCACGTGTCTCTCCTCACCCTCCACGCCTCTCCTTACCCTCCACACGTGTCTCTCCTCACTCTCCTCACCCTCCACACGTGTCTCTCCTCACTCTCCTCACCCTCCACACGTGTCTCTCCTCACCCTCCACACGTGTCTCTCCTCACCCTCCACACGTGTCTCTCCTCACCCTCCACACGTGTTTCTCCTCACCCTCCACACGTGTCTCTCCTCACCCTCCACACGTCACTGCTGCACGCCTCACACTGCTGCACGCCTCACACTGCTGCACGCCTCACACTGCTGCACGAAACATTGCTGCACGGCAAACACTGCTGCACCTGGCACACTGCTGCATTACTCACTGCTGCACACTGCTGCATTACTCACTGCTGCATGCTGCACGACACTGCTGCACGCAGCACACTGCTGCACGCCGCACACTGCTGCACGCCACAGTGCTGCATGCCTCACACTGCTACACGAGACACTGCTGCACGCCGCACACTGCTGCACGCCGCACACTGCTGCACGCCGCACACTGCTGCACTCCACACACTGCTTTTATGCGAGTTTATGCTACTGACATTGTAAATGACAATGCCTTTTGTTTTAAAACCAAAACATAAATAAAAGGCATTGTAATTTTACAATGCCAATAGCTCAAACTCTTATAAATGCGAGACCTATTGCATTGCAAATGCTTGTTTTATGTGCCTCCCTGTTAAAATTATTATTAATTTATTTATTTTTGTTCCTACTGTGCTATAGACTAGCATTTAAAAAAAATAGGTTGTCACCCATGTCAAGACGGCCACCAGCGAGTGCTCCTGCACGTTGGGCAGAAAGTAAATGGTTTTTTATTGTATGAACAGCCGTGTGGCTATCTTACAAAAAAAGCATTGGAAAAACCCATTGTTTTCACTACAGAGACCTATTAATTTGTCATTGCTTGCTTTATTTTTCATATGCCTTTCATTATCATTCTAGTCTTGGAATGGGAAGAACATTGGTTTGCTATGTTGTGCACACCAGTGTCTGCAGTTCCTTTGGTCATAGAATAGCTGTCCTGTAATCATTTTACTCGGGACACTAAGGAGAACGCTATGGGGTATGACATTTGTGCCGGCACGGTGATTCCACACAAAAATATGTGGAAAATTTGTTTTTTTCAGCTAAATTTGAGGTTTGCATGGCATTCTGGGTAGGAAAACCTTGGGGGATCCATGCAAGCCATACCTCATTGGACTCCCCCGGGTGTCCAGTTTTCAGAAATGTTTGGGTTTGGTACTTTCCCAAGATGGCCGCCGAGCCCGGGACCAAAATCTCAGGTGCCCCCTCCCAACCCCCCCAAACCAGGTAGTTTTCCTATAGGTAATTTTGAAGTCTCCCAGTACGATTTGGGCCATATCCTGTTGCAGCCACTATGCCTACCCACACAAGTGAGGTACCATTTTTATTGGGAGACCAGGAGGAACGCTGGGTGGGAGGAAATTTGTGGATCCACGCAGATTCCAAAACTTTCCCACATAGGAATGTGAGAAAAAAGTGATTTTTTTTTTTCCAGCGAAATTTGAGGTTTGCAGGGGATTCTGGGTAGGAGAATGTTGGGGGACCCACGCAAGCCATACCTCGCTGGACTCCCCCGGGTGTCTAGTTTCCAGAAATGTGTGGGTTTGGTAGGTTTCCCTAGATGGCCGCCGAGCCCTGGGCCAAAAACCCTTGGGACCCCCTTTGCAAAACCAGGTTGGTTTGTGATGGGTAATTTTGATGTCGCCTCAATAGGTTTTGGGCCCTTCCCTGCCGTGGGTACTTGGCCCACCCATACAAGTGAGGTACCATTTCTACTGGGATACTTGGAGAATTGCTGGGGGGCTGGAAATGTGTTGGTACTTTCTGCAGCGTGAAAATTTGAGCCCAATAAAGCAAGGAAAATGTCAGTCACATTTTGAGGTTTGCAGGACATTGTTGGTAAGATAACTTGTTGGGATCCACAAGAGAGATATCACCATGTACTCCCATGGGTGTTTAGTTTACGACAAACTCTACAGTTGGTAGGTTATTCTTAGATGAAATGTACACCTTGGCAGAGAGGCAAAAAGACAACGATTACTGCACAGCCATTTATTCCTCAAACACACACACATACTGGTTGGATTTGGCACGAGGGTGAGTGATTGTTCAGTATATGAAATTTTATTAACAATAGATTTCACAAAGATGAAATGCACTGTCAATAATTGAAAGGACAAAAAACTGAAAAAGTGACTCGCAGCTCGTGAGCTGTAAAGCCACGTGAAGGCACCAACCGCTTTACAGGCCATTCAAACACCTTTAATACATGATACACACAAGACCATTCACACCACCAGGCACAACCCGACACATTACAACATTCACAAAAAGGGACAAGGTACACCCTGCCTGACAAAAACAGAAAAGACAAATATTTCTGCACAACCACCTATTCCTCAAACACACATACATACTGGTTGGATTTGGCACGAGGGTGAGTGGTTCAGTATGTACAGTTGTATTAACCAGAGATTTCACAAAAATGAAATGCACTGTTAATAATTGAAAGGACAAGAAACTGAACCATTGACTCACAGCTCGTGAGCTGTAAAGCCATGACAAGGCACCAACCTCTTTACAGGCCATTCATACACCTTTCATACGTGTAACACATACAAAACCATTCACACCGCCAGCCGCGGGCCCAGCACATTACAACATTCACACCAGCAGACAGCGCCATTCAAGGGCCCATCACTTTCACACGCCCACATTCCTAACACAGCAACCACACCAGCTCACGGATTGCGTGGAGTGGCGTTTGGCTAGCAGTGTGTGTAGTGACCAGCAGCTAGTCACTACTCGCACACTGCCAGCCAAGCGCCAGTCCACGCACACCACCAGCCAAGCACCAGTTCACGCACACCGCCAGCCAAGCACCAGTCCACGCACACCGCCAGCCAAGTGCCAGTCTACGCACACCGCCAGCCAAGCGCTAGTCCAAACACACCGCCAGCCAAGTGCCAGTCCATGCACACCGCCAGCCAAGCGCCACTCCACGCACACCGCCAACACATTTAGGATTTTTTTTATACAAATAAGAAAACACAAACAAATTGCAAATAGATACAAATCTACTAACACAAAATCTGAAACTAAATACACTACACAAATGCCAACCTTGAAACTGAACAAAAAATATTAAACAATAGAGGCCAGGCCGTTCACTTTACCACTCGTGGATGCTCCCAAAAATAATTTTGCGTGTGGTACATTCTAAAACAAACAGGCACAAACAGCCCAGGGTTAGAAGAACACTCGGGGCAGTACATACGAGTCTCCTTCCGCGTACCTCTTAGCCAACAGACTCTACATCTCCTACTGGGAAAGTCTTTTGAGGGTGTAGGAGGAATGTGATCAGGAAAGTGGCGATCTTTCAATCTAGCCACATCATCCACCACTTCAACTCTAGAAACACTTGCCTGTTCCACTAAAACAAGGCTGCCTATTACAGACTCCTGAAACTTAGCAAAAGTCATCTTTGACTCAGGACAAGAATCCTTGAATACAACAAAAGCATTAAAGGTTGCCAATTGAAAAAGATGGATAGCCAACTTCTTATACCAAATGTAAGCCTTACGAAGAGCAGCGTAAGGTTCCAACCTCTGATTTACTCTGTCAACACCACCCATGTGCCTTTTATAGTCTAAACTGCACACAGGTGTGTGCGCTTCAGCAATCTGACCCCAAACAGTCACAGGTGAAGTGCTTTCATCATGGATGGTAGTCAGCATGTAGACATCTCTCCTATCTGAAAACTTCACAGCTAGAAGTTCCACCCACGCAACGCACTGCACTGTCCATGCACAAGATTTTGACAAACTAGTTCTCTAGGGAAACCTTTACGGTTAGAACAAATTGTGCCACAAGCAACAGTGTCCACTTTGGCCTATTCCCTGAACAACCGCACACCAGTGTAGAAGTTATCTACATATAAATGGTGACCTTTGTTAAAAAGTCCTCTAACAAGTTCCCACACAATTTTCTCAGTCACTCCAAAAGTGGACGGACAACCAGGGGGGTTAATCCTGTATTCCTTACCGGTGTACACTCTGAAATTAGAGACATAACCAGTCCTACTGTCACACAGCATATACAGCTTAATTCTATAGCGTGCCCTCTTACTAGGAATGTATTGCCTAAAAACCAAGCGGCTCTTGAACCAGACCAAAGACTCATCCACTGCTATTTCTTTCCCTGGAGCATAGATCTCAGAAAATCAATCTACAAAGTGATCAATGACCGGCCGAATCTTAAAAAGACGGTCACACTCAGGGTGATCTCGTAGCAACGCTAAACCATTATCGACAAAATGCACCATCCGAAGCACAAGCAAATACCTATCACGACTCATGACTGCCGGAAATATTGCAGTTGCCATAAAGGGACTAGTAGACCAATATGAAGACATTGATGGCTTCCTTACAAAGCCCATTAAAAAAGTTAAACCCAAGAACTTCTTCATCTCTTACAGATTTGTGGGTGTCCACCGGGTAACTCTAGAATAAACTTTTAAATAAAATTTGGCTCCTGGAAGTGACCCTTGCCCAAGGGGTCGCCTCCAATTTAATAACAAAACAATTCCCTGGCTCTAGTGGGCTTTTCTTCTCCCCCTGGGGCCAGAAACAGCCAAAAAATCGGCCGATCTGTCCCCAGGGGGAGCAGATAAGTCTTAAATTAAATTTGCCCCCATAGGAAGCGACCCTTGCCCAAGGGGTCGCTTCCTTTTTGCAAAAAAGACATCCCTGGTGTCTAGTGGGGGCATTCATGCTGCAATATCGCAACGCTGTGCGCGATCGTGCAGCAGGAATGCCCTGCTTTGAGACATCAGGGGAGAGGAAACACTGTTTCCTCTCCCCGATGCCTGAATACGTGAGGATCTGGCCCCCCCCCCCCCCGGCCCACCGGAGCACCAAAACTCACCCCTCGCTCGTCTGGACGCCTGGAAACAAATTGTTTCCAGGCGTCCTGCGCTTCCTGATGACGTTGGCGCGCGCTATGCGAGCTGGTGTCACAGGATCGCCGAGGGCGGGGGGGTCGGCAACGCTGCCATACCTGCCTGGGGGTGTTGATGGGCTGCCCATGGGGGGGAGCACCAGCGCTTCCCCCATGGGTGGGTGCCATGACGGAGCGGTTCCGTCATGAGCACAGCCCAACCGATGCTCATGACGGAACCGCTCCGTCATGAGCATCGAAGGGGTTAAAAGGTGGCTGTTGGTACTCCAGTCCAACCAAGCTTCCAGAGACGATCGCAGACCTGTGAAAATATTCCCATCACTGTACGTGTCTGTAGGAAGCTGGCCCTGTATATACTATAACAAAGTAAGGTATAATGTGCACAGAGTCCAGGTAGGCCCCAGAGGTATAGCAGAGGATAACTTGGGTACTAACAGCTCTTTCTGTGGTAGTGTGGGCAAGCAGTTACTCTTATCCAGACTGTGTGTTAAGCATTTATTGTATTCACTCAATCAAGGACTGATACACACACTCAGAGATAGAATCCAGATCAATGTGGTAAGTAGAAAAAAGATATACATATGTTTTATTTTAGACCCAAGCATGACTTGGCACAGGTGAGTAAAATATACTTTCAAATGCAGTTGTACCAGAAAGTCCAGTTGCTACAGATTTGTATCACTTTTAGGTGCAGTTTGTATCATACAGTACTTTCAGATTACTTTTTAGCTACTTCAGGATTACTTTGAGTACTGGGGGTGGTAAGCCTAGATACCACAACTTAGGTTCTCTACATACGAGGTAAGTATGGCTTTTTATACTTTGCAATAGAAATTCCTTTTCTTCATACAACACAGTTAAACACTTAGACCTTTTTTATTGGCCCAAAATCTCTTTACATGGGTTTCTATGGGAAAAAAGTGTTAGCAGTTTTGAAGGTAAGTGCACGACTTGCAAGGGTGAGTTTTGGGGGTTAGGCCAAGGTTCCCCAAGGTCTAGATGGGGGCTAGAGTTGCAACACTAGCAGCACTGGGACGGCTGAGTGCAGAGTGCAGAGTGCAGGGGCCCAACGTTCGCCAATGGCACTAAGGGGGCCTTTGGTTAGGAACTGCTGACGAACAGGTCACTCGGTTGTGGGAGCCAAACTCCTGGGTATGGGGTCAGCACTTCAGGGGCCAACGACCAGCACAGGAGCTGCTCTGCCAGTGGCACTCTGGCGGCAGGGTGCAAAACGGACGTCGGGGACCCTGTGCTTTCCAATGGAGACCTTTGTTTTCGGAAAGATGCTGCAGGCTCGGGCAGGGAGACTTCCTGAATGCAACCACCGGCTGGAGAGGTAAGTTGGGATCTGGAGGGATGCCTGGACACCTTTTGGTTGTGTCAGGTTTTTCTTACCAACTCCGGTCGCAGTCGGGGAGACCCTTCAGGTTGAGGCTGCAGGCGTCATCGGGAATCTTGAGGGAGTTTGGGGATCACCAGATCCCAGGTCAGGATTGCTAGGGAGACCTCCTTGGGTGTTGGGCCACTTGAACTCGAACTCGGGCTGTGGGCGTCGGGTGCAGAGTGGTGCAGAATCGCAGAGTCAATGGAATCCAGATTCTGGAGATGAGTCTTTGTTTGAGCAACTCTGGTGCTCATGGGGAAGGTCACAGGGCAGGTCCTCTGAGCTCTGAGGGTTGCTGGCTGCTGGGACAGGCCGGTAGGGCTGGGGCCAAGGCAGTTGGTGTCCTCTACTTCTCCCTGTGTCAGCACAGCTTTTCTGTCCTTCTTCTTTCTTCCTCAAATTTGAGGATGTAAGGTTCAGGGTTGCCCCGAACTACTAGATTTAGGGGTGTTAAAGGGGTGTGCAGGTCAGTACCACTGGGTCCCTTTCTAGGGTGGGTACACTGCCTATTATGCCAACCTCCATTGGGAAGGGGCATGAGCCTCTCCCTAATTGGCTGAGTCCTCTCATCTTCAAGGTGGAGGGGACTGAGATGTGTGCTTCCCCTCGCCTCCCCCACCTGAGGGGTGGGGTTGGCAAAGGTGGGAACACCTCTCTTCCTAGCTTGGTTTTCCTGCCAATTCTCCCACCCAAAGTGGGGACCAGAACTGGTGAGAGCCAGTTTCTGGGGGCAGCAAAAGGCAGTGTCAGCATCCAAAGGCCCTTTCGTGGACTCAGCCCATCCTGGGTAGGAGGCATGATACCTCTGCCCAAGATAGGCTTTGTTTCTGGATCCAGAGCGCAGAGGCCTGTCTGGTTGTAGCAAATGGCAGGCAGCCATTCAGGAACCACACCAGCGCTGGTCGATTTTCAGGGAGCATCTCTAAATCCCATACTGTCATCAGTGTGGGTTTAATGTGCTGGAAAGTTTGCTACCAAACTTCCCAGTTTTTACTACACTTACAATGTCCAAGAATGGGCTTAGACACTCTAGGGGTACAGGGCTCATGCCTATTTATTCGCACTTTAGGGCTAGTGCACCCTGCTAGAGGGATGACTTACCTAGACATCAGGCAGTGGATTGCAGGCATATCACAAAGGGATGTGTGCCATGTCGACTCTTCACTTTTCTCCATACCAAAACACACAGCCTGCAGTGGCAGTGTGTGTGGGTGGGTTAAGGTGGAGGGTCTCTAAGGGTGGAACATTAGGTACTTCAGCCCTGAGAGACCTTCCCTGGTCACAGTGCCCTTGGTACCCATACTTTCACAAGAGGCTTACCTGTGGCCAGGGATGTGCCAATTGTGGATACATAGGTACAGTCTTAGGAAATAACACAGGCCCTTGGAACCTGATTGGCAGGGACCTAGGGCACCTAAAGTCAGGTTGCATCATATGTCAGGCAAAAAGTGGGGGGTAACCATGCAAAAGGGGGCACTTTCCTACACACAGCTCCTCCCAAACGAAAGAGAATGAGACTAACCTTTCCCTAGAGAGTCTTCATTTGAGTGGAAACCTCTGGAAAGGCCATCTGCATTGGCATGAGCAGTCCCAGGTCTATGTTCCACTGTAAAGTCCATGCCCTATAGGGATATGGACCACCTCAAAAGTTTTGGGTTTTCTCCTTTCATCTGCATTAGCCATCTGAGAGGTCTGTGGTCAGTTTAAACTAGAAAGTGAGTACCAAACATGTATGGGCTCAGCTTCTTCAGGGACCAAACCGCAGCAAAGGCCTCCCTCTGAATGGCACTTCAACGCTGCTCTCTGGGGAATAGCCTTCTGCTTAGGAAAGCAACAGGTTGGTCTTGTCCATCATCATTAGTCTGGAATAGGACCGCTCCTATCCCCAGCTTAGATGCATCAGTCTGAACTATGAACTGCTTGGAGTAAACTGGAGCCTTGGAAATTGGTGCTGAGCACATTGCCTCTTTTAGAGTGCCAAAAGCCTTTTGACAGCCAATGTCTAGTTCACTTTCTTGGCAATCTTGTTGGAGATGAGTTCTGTGAGGGGAGTCACAATGGACCCATATCCCTTCACTAACCTCCTATGGTACCCAGTCAAGCCAAGAAATGCCCTGACTTGGGCCTGGGTTGTTGGAGCTTCCAAGTCCACAATGGTCAGGATTTTGGATTGAAGGGTTTGGATTTGGCCTTCACCCACAAGGTGGCCCAAGTACACAACAGTTCCCTTCCCTATCTGGCACTTGGATGCCTTGATAGGCTTGCAGCTTGCACGGCTTGTAAAACCTTCCCCAGGTGGACCAGGTGATCCTGACAGGAAGAGCTAAACACCGCAATATCATCAAGATATGCTGCACTAAAGCCTTCCAACCCAGCAAGGGCTTGATTCACCAACCTTTGGAAGGTGGCAGGGGTATTCTGTAGACCAAAGGGCATCACAATAAACTGGAAGTGCCCATCAGGTGGCCATGCCAAGTCAAAGTCTACTTAGGTATTTGGCAGCCCCTAACTTATCTATCAATTCATCAGCCCTGGGGATAGCTTGGGCATCTGTCTTGGTGACAGAATTGAGGCCTATGTAGTCCACCCAAAACCTAAGTTCTCTCTTTCCACCCTGTGGATGAGGTTTGGGGACTTAGACCACTGGGCTGGCCCAGGGACTCTCAGAAGGCTCAATGACCCCAACTCCAGCATCTTGCTGACTTCAGCCTTGATGCTTTTATTGACTTATTCAGACTGGCAATAGATTTTAGTTTTTTGACAGGCAAGCTGCCTCTAGTGTCTACATCATGGTTACGCCAGGGTCTCTGACCAAGGGTCAGGGAAAAGAGCTGTGCATACTGTTGTAGAACATGTCTGCAATCAGCTTGCTGTTGGGCAGAGAGGGTGTCTGAGTAGACTACTCCATCCACTGACCCATCTTTGGGGCTGTAAGAGAGGAGGTCAGGGAGAGGCTAACTCTCTGTCTCCTGATCCTCATCAGTAACCATCAGCATGATTACATCAGCTCTATCACTATAGAGCTTGAGGCAGTTCACTTGTATCACCCTTCTGGGGAACCTGCTAATGTAATGCACAATGTATGTAGGAAAGGCTTCCAGACTTACGGGGGGGCCGAGAGGAACTAAAGAGGGGAGTGCACCCTCCCGTGTTTTAACACTGCTTTACCACAAAGTACTCCACACTACCGACTCGCTAATGAGTGGTTGGATCCATTTGAACAATCCTGGAATTCTGATAGTGTGGAGATCCCTGCGTGAAGTCACTATAGGGCACCACTATTGAGTGGGGAAGGAGGCAAATCCTTTTGTTTTATATTCCCTCACACACCCTAGTGGTGTCATGCTTCATCATAGGGACACCCCGACGCCTAGAAGTCAGGGTGGGCTCAACCGTCTTTCAGGGAGCTCTTAGGAAGATATTTTTGGCCAGGGGGATAAAGATTAAAAGCCCACCAACAGATCCCAGTTTCCCTTTATTCTTGGATCTGCTGGGGGTGATAATAAAATACTAAGTAAGGGTCAGTAGGGATATTATGGTCCAAAGACCCTATAGCCAACATGTTTCAGTCCTTGTAAGCCCCATAAAGGGTGCTGGACTTTCTTCAGGGCGGAGTAATGTGCCCCCTGGTATGAGTAATAAAGAGAATTTCCCTATACTACTTGTTATAAGGGCAACTAGCGCTCCTTATTGATTTTTTAAGACAAATTATTCTCACGTAATCACTCCATCTAGGAAGAGAAAAAGAAAAGAAAAAAATATACCACACGTTGTATATAGAGTTCTAGATTGTTCATATCTACATGCGTTCGTGTTCACTGAACTGTGGTGAACAGTTTTCCCACCACAAACGCGGAGGTGGCGAGTGAAAACACACTTCGTTTATCAAACGCTCGTGTTCGTATTATGCCCATTGTAGTGGCGGCATTATGCCGCATCCTATCACCTTTCACTCTTAGGTGTGCGTTGTTGTTATTGATCCAACACCTGTGTCATTCCCTCATGATCAAACTTGTAGCTTTAAAAATCGCCATATCTTTCGGAAGTGTAATAACGTATTCGCATGCTCTCACTTCATGCTCATTCGTAAATATACCTTTCACTCTCTCTCTCATTCATCCTTGTGAGAAGTTGGCCTGATGTATGATGTCACTAGTTCTAGTGTACACCTTATATCAGTCCAAACAACCCTTATGGTGATTGGTTGTAAAGTCAACCTTATAGACCAGCTATCCTAGTGGTAGCATGGACAAGAGCAGTCTTAGGCTAAACTCTGAATTGCATGTGAAGCCAGCTGTTATACCATTTGCAACCCCTTGAATACCAAATGAAAGGACACCACAACAGATATATATATAAAATAAAGTGTATTTATTCTAGTCAAACCCTCAGCACTCTTTATGAGATTCGAGGTAAGTACAACACAGTCTTATTCAAGCATACATTAAGTCACACAGGTAAGTAATACAGTTAGGCCCTAGGGGCCACGCAAACCATATACTAAGTAAGTGGTATAAGGACCACTGCCACGGAAATAGGATAGGCCTAGGCCTAGGGAATCGCTGGGGCTACACTACTCTACCAAAGGTTAGGAAGTGGGAGGCCCACGGGATTCAGGTGCAGAGTGGAAACACTCGCGCGTAATGCGTATAATTGATAGAAATAGTACAGTTTAGAATTATTAAGATTTAGGACACTTCTGGAGTAACTAGGAAGTTGAGACTTGAGAACTAGATACTAGGATAGTCAATACCCTGATGAGCACCGGAGTACCCAAGTTACCTAGCCCACGGGCTGCGGGTGCATAGGTGTGAAGTTGCGTCGGGTTTCGTCGTCGACTCCTATGGATGCCTGAAGGAAAGATGCTGACAGGCAGTCAGTGAAGAGTGTCCGGTGGATCCCAAGGCTGGGATCAAGAAGGAAGGATACCTGCAAGCAGAAGGGACAGAGTCTGGGTCACTAGCCAGTGACCACGTGGAACAAGGAAGGAACCAGGCGATGTCGAGAGATTGCAGGTGAAGAGGTGAAGCTTGTCGCAGCAGCCACGGGTACCAGGAGACGTCAAGGACGACCAGGACCAGGAGGCGAGCTGTCCCACGAAGGCTCTTGCTGTCGGCGGCGTCGAAGTCGAACTAGGACTCACCAAGCCTTGGCAAGCGGAACCCACGAAGAATGGAGGACTTGCTTCTGGTGCAGACCAGGAAGGTCTGGGGTGCTTCTCTTTTTCAGAAGAGCAGGAGCCAGTCTGGAGGAGCCAAACCAGCAGTCGAAAGTTACAGGTGTGTCGTCGCAAAGGTTACTAGCCAACGGGCCAGTGACCGGACAGACGCGGCAAGCAGGAAAATGCAGAAGGGCCCCACGCAGGACTCGTGGAGTGTGGGGGGGCTGATCTTCGGTGCAGATGGTGCTTGGGGTTGGGGCTTCTCAATCCCCGGTGCACAACTCCGAGGGTGCCTCAGAAGCTGCGCTGGAAGATACTCGCCACTTTTCCCAGGTAGCCGGTCCCACGTCGCCTCCACGGATCTCAGCTCGGCTGTGGATGTGGATCAGGGTCGGAGCAGTCTGGAAGTCGAGGCTCTGGTCAGGCTCTGCAGTCGGTCCCTCGTAGAACTTCAGCAAAGCAAAGGGTAAGTCTCTTGATGGTGCCTGTTTGCACAGGGTAGCCACTCCTTGGCCACAAGGGAGATTCTTCAGTCTTCTTCTTTCGTCGAATGTCGAAGGTCCAGAGTTTCTGTTCAAGTTGCAGGTTCAGGATAATCTAATTTCCTGGGACCCAGCTACCACTCTTATACTAATCTGGGGGGCTGGGTTGCCTGCTAGGTCACGCCTTATGGGTGGGACCTGGGAGGGGGGTGGTTACACCCCCTTCCCTTTGTCCAGTTTCGCGCCAGGACTGGGGCTGGAGTGCCCCAGCACCGCTTTGAACTGGACTATGCATGGGACTCCTTGTGTGCCCCAGGCATGTCTCATTCCTTTCAGCCTGCCCCAATACACTAAAGTCTGTCTGGGGAGGTGCTAGCACCTCCCTAAGCAGGAAACCTATTGTCCAAGCCTCCCTTGCCGGGATCACTCCCAGCAGCAGGAGGTCAGACTCGTGTCTGTGGCAGCAGCATCCATTTTGTGATGCTGAGGCTTTGGTTAGAGTTAAACAGCAAAGTAGGATTTTAACATGTCTCTCCCTCTAGAAGGGTGGAATAATAGCCTCATCACCAGAAATGGTATGGGGGTATTATTCCAAAGTGTTAGACACCTTACACAACATGTTTTGATAAAGCCAAACCATAGTTACCATAACCGTTTAAGATTATAAGGCACTTTAAGAGTATATGGTAGGCTATATCCTAGAACAGCTATAAGGACATGGTTCCGAAAGCTGCAGACAGGCTCAGCTCATGCTAGAGCACCATCTCACATGTTACCAAGCACTCTGCCTCCAGGATTGTTAAGGCCTGCCATAGGAGTGGCTGATAGGTACACATGTGTCTATATATAAGGTAGGTATAGGAATACTACACCTCAGCAAGGGGTGATTACACGACCTTGCCCCAGCTGAGTGATCAGCCAGTTGTGTCTGATTGGGAGGCTAGACCAGGGGTGGCATAATACATGCTGCAGCCCCTGGGAGGCCTAGGGTACACCTATGCCCTGGGTACCTAGGGTACACTGTACAGGGTCCAATAAGGTGATCCTTACCAATTGGGTATGTACCTAGGGTACATGGAGTCCATTTTAAAGAGAGAGCAGACAGCCTGAGACCCTGAATGGCAGGATCTCAGGCCAACTAAGTCGAAAAACCAGCTAGACACTAGGCAAAAAGTTGGGGGTAACCATAGTCAGATATCCACCTTCCTACAATCCTTACCCCGTTTTGGAAGGGGTTTCAACTCCTAGTGGAGAACCAACGCTTTTCGGGGTAGCCCTGTAGTCAAACACTATGTGTTTACAGGAGCACAATCACCAAGTTTAAGAGATAAATCAATTTTCGAGTCACTCGAACCGTCGGCCCACAGTTGTGATGGGGGAGACAAAACAAAACAAAACAAAGGACAATATCCATGAGAACAGTGCTGGAGGCTGGACCCCGAGGGAGCCAACTCTCTTCTCATACCTTATGTTCGTGACTTGGCTTCATATTTACTCACGTCATCAAGGGTCGTGCCCCTCGTCCCGTCCTATTTGGAGGTGGTTCCACTGCTTGGGGTTCTGAGTTACGTCGATCTCCCGCTATAAATGTATCGATGTCTATTGGATGGTGTCACGCCCATTTCCGGGTTGTGTAATGGACGTCACAGTGACTCTAGCAGGAATTATGGGTATTGTAGTTCTACACTCGAACAGCTCCGTTTTTAATGTGGAATCAGCAAAGTAATGCTGGTAGTGTCCTGCCTATTCATGGTCGTGAAACGTATGTCAACGTGACACTAGCATGAATCATGGGTGTTACGGTTCTAAAATAGGACCGCTCCGATTGCGCTATGAATATTCAATGGGAATTATAAAAGTTATGTTTATAATGTGGAATAGGAGTCTCAGCCACTCCCAGCGGTATATCGGGTTATGAAGATATCATTTTGTTTTCTCGTTCTATTAGATGTGTGAATACTCAACTTATTGGGACTGTAGGGCTAGAGATACCCAATCATATTATACGATTTTGCATTATCAATACACTAATGACGAAAATTCCGCCATAATGAACATTTAGATGTTTTTCAATGTTCGCCTCAGTATTCATAGTGAAGGGGCTGGACTTATATATATATATAATTGCATCACGGTCTTAGTATCTGATTAATCCGATCTGCCTGTGACCTACCATGATCTCAGGGGCGTGGGAGATAGGGTGATCATTGTGGAATGGGTTGCAATGAAATGTGTTGTGCTTAAGATTTGTAATTATCAATTACACATTCACAGCCCCAGTAGTGACACAATTAGGTAACTTAATTCACGTGATTTTGGAAACATTACATTATTGATTCGCCCTAGATATATGTGTTGTTGGGAGAGGGATACTTAAGGGTCGCGATTTACCTAAATTGATAAAGGTACTCCCTCTCTATCATGAGATGTAGATATACAGTCAATTACCTTTTATTGAGTTGAACCTGCTAATGCTCAGGTGTACCAAGTAGGTGACCTCACTTTTTTTCTCCAGGATAGGGTAAGGGCCACTCCATTTGTCCTGGAGGGCCCTTGGTGCCACTGGTTCCAAAACCCACACCTGTTGCCCTGGTTGAAACTCTACCAGTGCAGCTTTTTGGTCATACCAGAGCTTCTGGAGCTCCTGGCTGGCCTCCAGTTGTTTGAAGACTTTCTACATGTACTCTGCCATCCTGGAACGAAGGCCTAGGACATAGTCCACCACATCTTCTTTTGGTACATGATGGGCTCTCTTCGATTCTTGCCTCACAAGTGAGAGTGGTCCCCTTACAGGGTGGCCAAACGGATGTTAAAAGGGTGAAAACCCTTCTCCCTTCTGAGGCACCTCTTTGTAGACCAAAAGCAGAGAAGGTAACAGAACATCTGTAGGAAGCTGGCTCTGCATATACTATACCAAAGTAAGGTTTAGTGTGCACAGAGTCCAGTGGGTCCCCAGAGGTATAGCAGAGGCTAAATTAGATAATCCCTCACAGCTTTATTTGTGGGACTGCGTTGAGCAGCTGGGCTTATCAGGAGGGTGTGTTAAGCATTTATTGTATTCACTCAATCAAGGCTGATGTCACACACTCGGACGTTATGCAGATAAATTAGACAAGTATAAAAAAAAAGGTATACTTATGGTTTATTTTTAGAACCAAGCATGGCTTGGTACAGGTAGGTAATACATTTTTGCAAATGCACGACTGTTCAAGGAAATGCAGTTGTAATTGTAACAATTACAGGTTGATATTGCTTTTCAGAATTACACAGTAAATACTTTTTGATTACTTTCGGATGACTTTACAATAGTGCTCACTTTTCCCCATACATTAGCAGTTCTGCATAGAACACTTTCTAGACCCAAATTCTCCTACTATGGGTCCCTGTGTGCGGAAAAATGGTTATCGAACTCGTAGGTAAGTATTTGACTTACGAGGTTGAGGTTCCAGGGTTAGGGCCATGGTTCCGCAAGGACCAAGTGCACACTCTAGTTGCACCTCCAGCTGCACTGGGGTGGCCGAGTGCAGAGTGCAGGGGCCCAACGCTAGCCCCAGGGCTAAGGGGGGCCTTTGGTTGAGGTCTGCTGGCAAGCAGGCCACTTAGGTGTGGGAGCCAAGCTCTTACGGTTGCGGTCGGCACTGCAGGGGCCAACGACCGACACAAGAACTGCACTGCCAGCTGCACCGAGGCGGCTGGGTGCAGTAGGTAAAGCGGACGTCGGGGTCCCTGAGTTTCTCAGTGGAGTCAATCGGTTTTGGAAAGCTGCAGGCTCGGTCGGGGAGACTTCTTGGAGGCGACCGACGACTGGGAAGGCGACTGGGGATCAGGGAGGATGCTTGGGCACTGTCGGTTGGGCCACCCAGGGCTGGGATGGCGTCGAAGGCTGGGGTGTCTTAGGCGGCGGTTTCCTTAGGCTGCGTTCGGTCTGTCTGCATCTGTCGGAAAGAGGCTGTCGAACTTTCTGGATCACTTCAGTCAAGGGAACGGTTGTCTTACTTCCTTCAGTCGCGGTCGGGTGGGGCCCTTCAAGCAAAGGCTGCAGGTTTAGTTTCAAAGCTTGTGAGAGGCCAGGGGTCACTGGATCCTAACTTAGGATCGCCGGGGAGACAGTTTGGTGTATGGGGCCACTCGTTCTCAGCCCGTGGCGGCCGGGTGCAGGATAGTGAAGAATCGTGGAGTCTGGACTCTGAAAGTTAGGGTTTTGTTGGAGCAAATCCGTTACTCGTAGGAGACAGGCTGTTAGCTAAGTACAGGGCAGGTCCTCTGGGGGTCTGCTGCTGTAAACGCCGGTTTCTTCGCTGTAGGCAGGTCGTGGTTGGGACAGGCCGGTCCAGAAACCTGTATGGTGGTGGCAATGGCAGGCCACACCAGGGCTGGTCGATTTTCAGGGGGCATCTCTATGATGCCCTCTGAGTGCGTTTTACATTAAATTCCACACTGGCATCAGTGTGGGTTTAATGAGTTTTTAGTAAAGCCATTATGGAGCTGTGGAGTTTGTAGTGACCAACTCCCAGACCATATATTCTTTATGGCTTTACTACACATACAATGTCTATGAATGGACTTATACACTGTACGGGTACAGAGCTCATGCCTCTGTACCCTCATCTTAGAACTAGGGCACCCTGCTAAAGGGGAGACTTACCTAGGCCTTAGGCAGTGGATTGCAGGCATGGCACGCAGGAGAATGTGCTATGTCGACTCTTCACTTTTCTCTGCACCAAAACATGCAGCCTGCTGTGGCAGTGTGTGTGGGTTAATGTGCAGGGCCTCTAAGGGTGGCACAACGGGTGCTGCAGCCCTCAGAGGCCTTCCTTGGTCACAGTGCCCTTGCTACCCATAGTACCTCTTACAAGGGGCTTGCCTGTGGCCAGGGATGTGCCTTTTGTGGATAAAAAGGTACAATTTTGGCAAAGAACACAGGCCCTGGGAACCTGATTAATGCAAAAAGAACAATTGATGGACAGAATGCAGAACAATGTCATACATTCACCCCAGTACAGAGAGCTGGGCCTAAATCCATCGTTTATTTGCTCCTCATGCCATTCCAGTTCGAACCCAGCCATCTGCAAATCAGTCTTGATCCTGCAACCAATGGGACCAGTCTAGTCCAAACTGCCAATCCAAGTCTCCCCTGGACCGGAAATAAGCATCCTGGGACTGGTTTCGGGGTAACACCCCTCATCAGCCAAGCTAGCTTTAATCCAGTGGTAAAGTGAGCAAGAGACCCATGTCTGGGCATACCCTGACAGCTTTGGGCGAACAAAGCAAACACAAGGAGATGATGGACGGAGTGCTGAAACTTAACAGACACTCACCCCCAGTCACAGATCTGGGTTGAATCCGTCATTGTTCTTTAGCTCACTTCGCCACCCCAGTTTGGACCCAGCCATATGCAAATCAGTCGCCTTTGCATTTGTCACCCCGAGTGGGACAAGTATGCCCAGACGTGAGTCCTGTGCTCTCCATGCCACTGGAGTCAAGCTATTCTGGCTGATGAGGGGTGAAACCCCCAAAACGATCATAGGATGCTGGTTTCCAGTCCAGGGAGGACCTGGCCTAGCAGTTTGGGCTGAACTGTTCCCATGAGGCACAGCGTCAAGACTGATTAGCATATGGCTGGGTCCAAACTGGGGTGGTGAAGTGAGCTAAAGATGATGGATTCAACCCAGATCAGTGACTGGGGGTAATTTTCAGCACTCCTTCCATCATCTCCTTGTGTTTGCTCTGGGAACCTGATTGGCAGGGGATCCAAATAAGAAGCCGGTAAATGACTGGCAAGAAATCAACCAATGATAAGCAGTGGGCAGTCTCCAAGCCTCTCTGTATTGTTGGTAAGCCACAATATGCTTTGCAACTGATGGTGGATGCGCTTTCTAGTAGGCTCGACCTAAAAAATGCAACAAAGAGTAGATACAAAAAGGTAAGGTTAAAAGGGTTTTATTTATTAAAAAATTAGAAGAGCTGTTGGATAACCAATGGGCACTGATAGCGAAGAATTAGAGAAAGGATATTACCCATGTATACGGAATTGAGGCAGGAGGCAAGATCGTGCCTAAGTAGCATTTTACACTATATCGTCTATACGTCAAAGATAGTTATAGATCATGAAGACTTGGGAGGAATGTGGGGGCACAAGAGTTCATGTTAGGGAATTGCAAGATACAAGATTACTGTGAAAGCACCAAAGCTACAGATTCCAAAAGATTCAGGCAGCATGATATTGGGCTGGTTCCCCGAGGGTCTAGAAAATGTAATCAGAAGATTGTGGTGCTGGTGAATGTAATGTCAGCTAAATGAAGGTGTTGGCAAAATCCAATACAACTTGAATACCTTTTACAGACTTTGGAACTTGTTTGTCATGGAAGAAATCATGCATGCCATTCGAGGCATGGAATGGTCCTTCTGCGTGAGATGGGGGCCACTGTTTTCTTTTTTTAAACTGTTTTTATTGATGAACACCACAAACAGCACAGCAATGCCTGCAAGTCTTGGCATATCTTCAGCTATACAATCAATACGCGTGAATAATCGACACACAGACAACATACTGACTCGTTATTCTGACAATTCTGCTACAGCGGTAAATGTTTCATGCATTTCGACCCCACTACGTCGCAACTCCACTGTTGGAGACAGCAAATCTCTTCTCTATACGTATTCCATGCTGCCCACTTACGATCCTATTTTTTGGGGCACCCTCTGTATTTGAATACATCTTTTTTCAGCTATCCTGGCCCTATCTATCCAGTCCCTAATTCGTGGCGCCTTCCCCGACCCCCATTTCTGTGCAATGCTGCGTTTGGCAATGGCCCACCCGAGGGAGACCCATGTTTTCTCGGTCTGATTAAAGTCAGTGGCGTCCCATACATTTAGCAGGCATAGTTGCGGGGTAGCTGTTAGTTTCTCCCCCCTCAGCCCTCTCAAGTTGCTTGGCAATTCCGTTCCAGTATGGCTGGATGTCTCGACATGCCCAGATCGTATGAAAGAAGGTCCCCTCTTGTTGACATTGCCTAAGGCAAAGGGGATTGAGATGGTGGCCACTATTGAAATATTTCTCAATGGAGTGTAGAGAAATTACATCCCCAAGACCACTAAGAGCTCTAGAAATAAGTATCTGTCTGCTGATACCCTAGGTATTTCAGAAGTGACTTCCTTTCAGATTGACACCTTTTTTTGTAGCCCAATATTCACATTAGTGTCTCATAACCTTTTTGCCGGGAGCAAAAGCGGGGGTACTCTATCAATGTGTTTGAAAAACTGTCTATTTATTTATTGAAAGTAAGTCAGTAGTTTGGCCCTCCAATTGGAATTATTACATGTATGCATTTCCTTGAATTGTAATGTCATAGGCTCACAGGAGTGGTGGTACCTACTTAAAATAGTTATGGTACAAACTAACACAAAGTTACAAAGAGAGCTACTGGCTGTACTCTCATCATTTATTTCTTTATGGTGAATTGTTCAGTGGCATCAATGCCCTTATTACGAGGAATTGAGGACTGCAGGAAGTTGACCTAAAATTAATGCATTTTTAAGGATATTACTGGGTCATGAGGCGCATCTGTGTCCTGAATTTAATTATACTCTTCACGACTGTGCATCAAACTGATAACCTCTTATTCATACATATGGGTTAAATAATTATTTTGGATGAATGTGAAATCCATGATTGAAGTACAATAAATGACTACAAATAAATTAATTTAGAAATAAAAATTATAGTAAGGATTTTTTCCACCAATTTCAGGTTGTTTAATTATTGATAGGATTTTTTCCTGCCATCCACTGGGTTCTCTTTGCTAGCCATTTAATCCACCCTTTTCTCTAGTGCCAGTCTGTTTTTTCAGATTGATGTTGCACGATTCCATTGGTGTGCGTCTGTTTTCTTGGGATTGATGTTGCACGATTCCATTGGTGTGCGTCTGTTTGTTGGGATTGATGTTGCACGATTGAATCGGTGTGCTAGCTCAAATAACCCCTTGAGACTCTATACATGCTGCTACTATTGAGTATTTCGGATTGTTCTCCATTATGACTCTGTACTTGTGCTGGGCCTGGGAGTGTATACTAATATGTTTGGAGCTGCACCTTGTGATAAAATCAAATATCATCATTGGTCCAAGGCTGCCATTCCCTTGCATACACTTTAAATGGGAACTTGGTTTGGGGTTCATTAGACACTATTGTATTGTATCGTGCAGGGCACAGTACTGAATCGGCCATAACTCACATTATAGATGAGGCACTAAAAATAATTGACCAAAAGGAAGCCTGTGTACTAATCCTTCTTGATCTCTCTTCAGCATTGGACACCGTCAAACATGATAATCTCCTAGACTTTCTGAGATATAGAATGGGCCTATCAGGATCAGTTCTAAATTGGTTCACCTCTTTCCTCCAAAATAGATCCCAAAGATTTAAGGTTATTCAGTCCCTATCTATGACCGTCCCAGTCACTCTAGGAGTTCCACAGGGTTCATCCCTCTTGCCTATACTCTTCAACCCTTTCATGGAACCCCTGACTGAAATTCTCAGCTCCTCAAACATCCATTATCATATGTACGCTGACGACACCCAACTATACTTAAAGATCACCTCTCTGGATGATATCACAACCCTCAATTCAACTCTGAAAAAACCCCAGACCTGGCTGGCGGACAACCACTTGAAACTAAATACCCCAATGAATTCCTCCTAATCACTCCTCCCAATAAAACTACCAGTATCGAAGAATGGCTTAAACAACTCACAGCGCTCTACTGCCAACCTCATATTGTTGACTCAGCAAAATCGCTAGGACTAATACTGGACAGAAATCTTAACATGCAGAAACATATCAGGGCTGCAACAAACGGCGCAAATATTCAGATCAACATCCTGAGAAAACTTAAAACCATTCCTTCCTGCAAATGACTTCAAACTGGCTGTTCAAGCATTAGTAATCCCAAGACTAGACAATGGGAGTGCAACACTAAGCGGTCTTCCCAGATCATTAACTGCCCCTCTAAGAGCTTCGCTCAATTTAGCGTCTACGCTAATCATGGGCTCAAAAAGAATTTGTCATATTACCCCCGACCTTAAAGCTCTTAACTGGCTTCCTTTCGAAGCCATAATTCAACTAAAAATTGCTTGTATGACCTACAAAGCCCTACATCACAATACTCAGAGATACCTGGCCCAAAAAACTGTGCTATCTTGTGGAAACAGATCCTCCAGAAGTACCAGCAATCTTCTACTGAAACCACAACGCTTTACCAAAAAGAAAACATACAACCGTGCCTTCTCTGGAATCGCTCCTAGGATATGGAACGCACTGACCCCTGAAACTAGAAGGAACCCTTCTTTCACCTCTTTTAAAAAAGATGTAAAATCTCTACTTTTAAGGTAATTCTCATGAAACATTGTACAATTGCATCTACGCAACTGAACTGTATGTCAAGTCTTGTACATTTGCATCTACGCTACTGAGAATTGTATTTCAAGTCTTAACTATGTATTCTTATGTTCCTTTTGTTCCCTACTCTCGACTCATGTAAAGCGCTCTGATATCCGCAAGGGTCATGTTCGCGCTATATAAAACCTTCAAAATAAATAAAAATAAATATTGTAAATGTATATAGTGCGTACTCCAGCAGACAAGATAATGCGGTGCCTTGTGGGCGAGTAGCTCGCAACTCCATGGAGCCCAGGGGGAGTCTGTAATGTTTGTTGTAAGTATTGCATTTAGTAGTATGTCATGAACAGTCTTGGTGTTAGGACACTGAATACTTGCATGCAGTTTGTAGTCTAGAAGAAAGTTGGTTGTTAATACATTGATACAGATATTTTAGTTATGTATCGATTCACATTCTTAATTATGCTACTGTGATTAAAGGGAGTGGCAGCAATGTGTGTCATTCAGCTATTTGGTTATCCTGGTACACTGTTATCAGAGGGCAGCAACATCTATCATTCAGCTATTTGGTTATCCTAGTACACGGTGTTATCGGATTTCAGCAATGTGTACCATTCACCTCTTTGTCCTAATACACTGTTATCGGATGGCAGCAATGTGTATCATTCAGCTCTTTGGTTATCCTAATACACTGTTATCGGATGGCAGCATTGTGTATCATTCAGCTCTTTGGGTGTCCTAGTACACTGTGTTATCGGACGGCAGCAATGCGTATCATTCAGCTCTTTGGTTTTCTTAGTACACTGTTATTGGATGGCAGAAATGTGTATCATTCAGCTCTTTGGTTATCCTAATACACTGTTATCGGATGGCAGCAATGTGTATCATTCAGCTCTTTGGTTATCCTAATACACTGTTATCGGATGGCAGCAATGTGTATCATTCAGCTCTTTGGTTGTTCTAGTACACGGTGTTATCAGATGGCAGCAATCTGTATCACTCAGCTCTTTGGTAGTCCTAGTACACAGTGTTATCGGATGGCAGCAATGTGTATCATTCAGCTCTTTGGTTATCCTAGTACACATTATTGGATGGCAGTAATCTGTATCATTCAGCTCTTTGGTTGTCCTAGTACACGGTGTTATCGAACGGAAGTAATGTGTATCATCCAGCTTTTTGGTTGTCCTAGTACACGGTGTTTCCGGATGGCTGCAATGTGTATCATTCAGATCTTTGGTTATCCCAGTACGCTGTTAACGGACAGTAGTAATGTGTATCATGCAGCTCTTTGGTTGTCCTAGTACGCATGTTATTGGATGGCAGCAATGTGTATCATTCAGTTCTTTGGGTGTCCTAGTACACGGTGTTATCGGAAGGCAGCAATCTGTATCACTCAGGTCTTTGGTTGTTCTAGTACACTGTTATCGGAAGGCAGCAATGTGTATCATTCAGCTCTTTGGTTATCCTAGTACACTGTTATCGGATGGCAGCAATGTGTATCATTCACTTCTTTGGTTATCCTAGTACACGGTTATCGGATGGCAGCAATGTGTATCATTCAGTTCTTTGGGAATCCTAGTACCCTGTGTTATCGGATGGCAGCAATCTGTATCATTCAGCTCTTCGGTTGTCCTAGTACAATGTTATCGGATGGCAGCAATGTGCATCCTTCAGTTCTTTGGTTGTCCTAGTACACGGTGTTATCGAATGGCAGAGGTGTTGTTAGAGAATACACTTAGACATACTTTGAGTCAATGCTTACAGAGGCAGGGTCAGGAAGTCTAGGGAAGAGTTTAGGATTTAGTTTGGAAGGTCAAGCAGTATAGGAAGGAAGTAGTGAACATAGTCATGTGGAAGTACAGCAAGAATACATAGGTCTCATCTGTGAAGTGCCTGTCATGACTTCACCAGTTGCTGTCCACTGTTGGCATGTTCAACACATTTTACTTTCATGATTTTTGATCAAACCATATATAAAGTGTTATGTTTTTCGTAAGCACAACAGTTAAAGTGTGTTACATGCATTGGTTAACCTCGCTGGTATTGTCATGTAAAACAGTGGCGCCACATGATGAGCCCTGCATAATGAGTGTATCTTGGCAGTGATCGCGAGCGTGCTTTGAGTATAATGCGTGATCTATTGGCAAGGTGCGCATAAAGTGGCAGCCCCACTGACTGCATGGTCCTGGTGACTTGTCTGATTGGGGATTAACTAGATAATGTGAAGAGGCTTCTGGTGGCAAAGGTTAGAATTGTGTCTACTGGTTCTAAAAATATAGGAAAGGGCGAACTAGAAGGTTGCTACAATAGTTAATATTGCTGAGAGCTGTTGAGGGAATAAGTGTATTTGCTGTGTGAAAATAAATGCTTGGGTGAATTTTATGTATGTTCAGTAGTTGAAATCTTGCTACTGTGTTGGTTCTGAAGGTCTCCATGTTCTTTGTGGGATCCAAGTATAGGCTAATGTTCCTGTGCATATACTTCGATTCCCTGAAACCTTAAACTTGCGTCATCCATTGATATGTGCATTTTTAATTGGGTAAGCGTCACTGGGCATACCTTATAAATATAAAGGAATTGTGGCCAACTAGCATTCCAAACCTGCCAAATTTATTTCGGTTGTGATTTTTTTTTTGTTGAATAAATTGAGATTCTGTTGCCAGGGTTGGTCGTGTTTGTCCAGCTTCGGTGCAGGAGGCCCAGATCAAGGCCAGATTATCAGACTAACCTTTGGCATGTTCACATTATCAGGATAACTGCTGACCATGTAAATGAGGTCAATGTCGATTAATTGTATGTCATTTTATCTTGTATGAATATTCTGGAACCCATGGGTTGGACACAGTCCTCCTGGGCCTACGGTGGACACCCTGCCTTAATGAAAGGGTGCAGTGGGTGGAGCGCCCGGTGCAAAGGTGTGCGCTTAATCTGGAGGTCAGCAGATTGCGTTCCAGCCTGGTCTATTCAACCTTTTCTCCTTCACAGGACAATACAATGTTCTGTTAATGCTGACACTTATTCTTCGAGTGTCACAATATAATGTTTCTGGCGTGCACTAAATAAATAGCTGCTGTTCTTATTGTGACAGAAAAGAGGCTCTCGAGGAAGCGATCAAGAGGAAGATTGAATTGGATAAACGGGCTCTACATATGGTCGAAAGCCTGCTTGAAGAAGATGTTACCGAGGAGTTCCTTCTGGACTGCGTATGTATTTCTCTTTATCGTTCGCTGCTTTTCTTTCCCTTTAAGAAATCGCTTCCGGGAGGGCTTGGGCCTGGAGTACATTATGTGTTGATAGAGATATTGGTAGAGGCCCCTCTTAATTCTATTACTGTGTTAATAAGGAACATAACATTTGAACACTATTCCTATTACTTTTAGAAGTCTGTGATTGAATAAATTATATCGACGTGATCACAATATTCTTCAGTATATCGGGCCTGTTTAGATTCCGGGTTAATGTCCGTTTCATCCCACCAGCCTCCACCTGCAGACATGCCGGGCCGGGTCCAATATAATCCCTTCCTGTAGGTTCGACTTCCCGTCAAACCTCTCTGTAAATGCGGTGCCCGGGTTCTCTCTAGACACGTGTGTGCATGGTTGTGTGGCGGTGCATGACTACTGTGGCCTCACAGGTACTTTCTGTTCACTGGGAATCTACCAGGTGTCCGCTCTATGCGCGTAAAGTCTTTTCTGTACTGGCATTGCTTTGTTTCAGGCAGTAATTACGACACTGACTGGAATAAAGCAATGGCGAGTACAGAAGATCTATTTTACTGAAACTAAGGATGGAAGAAATGCATTACTTTGCTTTACTAGCTGAAGTGTTTGAGGTGGCTCATACTATGTTGGCTTTCTTCAAAGGAAGCTGCGTCGTTTGTTGTGAGTAGTGCCTTTTCTCACCGCATTTACCCTCAGAATTGGTTCCCATCTCACTGAGCCATGACCCATCCACTTCTCTGCACCGGTCTGTCTGAAGAATCAAAGGACCTGAGATAGACAAACCTGCCTCTCACTTGATGAGGAGTAAATTACAACATTGTTATGTTTTTCTGTTCTGCAAATACAACTACCATAATGTAACCTAAATCTATTAACTCCTTCTTAATCTCATTTTGAACTCGCGTGCAACTCTCTTTAATATACCACTCTCTGTCACAGGTTGTAGGCTCTTGCTATTTAAAGGAAAGGAGGAACAGCTTGGGAACCTGCTTCCACTGGGGAACAACTCTCCTGATCCCTGCTTGGAAAAAGTGGTAGATGGGCAGCTATGTTTCTCTAAGTGGCGAGCTTAGCTCTGAGTGATCAGCCTAGGAACTCCAAACAGGCGACCAGTCCTACAACCTGCGAAGCCCGATGGTTTGCCAGACCTTGGTGGTCTACCTCACTTTATGATTTACTGTTCCGAATCAGCTCCTCCTGCCTTCCTTATGAAGGTGTTAGTACTAGCCCGGCACAGTAACTGGTAGAGGTGCAGGAAGCAACCAACAACACCTTATTTAAATGTATTTATCTACATGCTGTCACTCGTCCATGCAGCCTCTGCAGCCCTCTATCTACCTGACCACTGTCTTCAATGTAGCCAGTCGTTCTGACACAGTTTATGTCAGAATTAAACCCCTTTTCTTCCCCCCTAGTGTGAAGCAGCCTGACCAATAATACGTTTGTGAATGTACCTCAATTTCCTGTGTGCAGTGAATTTGGAGGTGCTTATACACACCTGTGAGAGTGTAAAGTTCAGTTAATGAGAAACATCTGAAATGAGGCAGTCTGAACACTGTGACTGAGTTGTCTTCAGTCAGTCAATGCGTGAAGGGGAGAGGCTGGATTGAATCCACCTCCTTTGTCCTTCTGGTTCCACGGTGTAGGTTATGCTGCTGCTACTGTTTCAAATTTTTCAGAGTTCCTTCACCTGGGATATCACCTTGTATTTTTCTCCAAATCTAGGTTTTTAAATGTCTCAACAAGCAGTAAGTTGGATTTTTTAGGTGCTCCCGACACATTGCCTTCTGTTGGTTCGGGATTTCATTACATTGGTGGTTTCCCCCTGTATTGATGGGGGCCTGCACAGATATAAAGACACTGTGTGTGCTGTTTTTCCAGCCTGAAGGTAGAAAGATAGTCCTGGTTTTGTAATTTAGTTCCTTGGAAAAATGGTGGTGACTTTTGGAAGGCCCCGTACATTGCAGCAAGGTGGATGCAAATTATCAGTCACAGATCCTGTCGAGCATGTTTCGCATAAGAGCATCCTATCACAAGTATTCAAGGGTCAAGTTAGCCCTCCTGTCTGAAAGGTCACATACCACCTCTCCTCTCTCCAGACTCAGTAAAACTATTAGGAGGGACTCTGACATGTTTCTGACACTTTACTGTGCTATTGTGGGAGACCAATGTGCAATATCCCATGCATACCAATATTGTCCTCTAGCTCAATTCGGATCCCTGGCGATACCATTCCGCTTCCACAACACTGACCTAGTTCCTGGCTTCAGATGCCATTCTCTTTCAAACCAGAGCATATATACTCTGCACTACATGGAGTATTCTACAGAAATGAAAGGCTTCTGTACCATTTTACTATACTTTTCTACTGTTACATGAAGTTTAATTTCAAAAAACCTAAATTCATATCTTCAAGTACAAATTCTCGAATTAAAATTAGGGATAGGCACCCAAAGGTACAATTATGGGTTTCATACAGGCATTCTTTATTGAAACTGTCCCGAAGTCCTTAATAGAAAACGTCTGTGACCCAAAAAGTTATCACCTGCTGTACGGCATTCGATTTCCATGTCCAAATCACTGTAAATGATAATGTCTGCTATTGCATGGATAGGCATGACTACCGTGAAGTATTATGCAAGCAATCTATATGTGTCGCATTTCACAAATTCAAAACTTCTGATAGTTTTGTGGTTTCGTGTTAATCCAAACCTGTATCTGTTCACCAATAGTTAATTTTTAAAAATAAATAAAAAAAATTAAGTTCAGGGGTTCAAAGTGTTTTTTTCATTCAGGAGCCCAATGCCAGCAAAATCGAATTTGGGGTTCCAAATATCAGGGCTTCCTTATCTTGATTTCAGCATTGCCTCTTTTTCCCATGAACCTACATTTTCTCTCTCTGTCTCTGATGTGTACGTTCTTTTTCACCTCTTCTTTGTTACTGTTATCCTACCTTACTTTCCTGTCTCCTTTCTTCCTTGTGTGTGTTTCTCTCTCTTGTTCTGGGTGAAAGTTTGTGATGATGAAAAAATAATACCAAGCCCTCAAAAATGAATGCTAGGGCCAACCACCTGCGAAGAGTAACACAGATTAAACACTGCTGTTTAGGGAGGACTTCTTCTCACTGTGCACCTTCTTTGTGGTAAGAGGGAACATTTGCTTTAAGACTCTGAAACCAAGACAGTTGTACTGCAGACTCGGGTATTTTAATCTTTTTTTATGAATTTATTATGAGTTGAACATTGATGAGCTTAACTTTTTAAAAAGCTTTTCTTTTATATTTTTACATAGGGTAAATTTATGACACCTTCTCATTACAAAGACACGATAGATGAGCGGTTTATCATTCGATTATGTGGCTATCCCTTATGTCAAAATAAGCTGAAGAATGTAAGTTGAACCCTTTTCCTCAAACTGTCTATTTTTATTTGAAATCTTTGATTATATCCTTGTCAGATACTTCTTTTGCTTTAAATTGTGTTGCCCTCTACACTAAAGTATTGACATGTCTTGATTAAGATTGCATTTCTAATTTCCATTTTTCTCTCAAGCATTTTCTCAATTTAATATTTGATGTAGCTGAAAGTAGTGGCATGTGGCACATTTCTTAATCGTATGCATTTTGACTGCCATTGTGCGTTATGCTGGAGTGATAATGCTCAACCTCAGTAAATCCTCACTCAGTAGTGCAGGTCATTTGCTCTGTTTGAAAAATCATCACATTTTAATTGTTATTGCAATATCTGTAGCACTGACATTTGCCTTCCTACAGTTCGGGTGCTTGATAATGTAACACGTTGTTTTAAAGAAATGTCTTAAGTTTGTTTTGCAGCAAAAAGTAGAAGTGATTAGAAACATAATGGTAACGTTGTATTGGAAATTATACAGTACAGTTAGTCTCCTTGCCACCCCAAGGGACTCTAGGGGAACGTGTGCAGGGCTCATTCTGGCTTGCATCTAGTGAAATGAGCGGTTATGACAAGTCTACTAACATATTGCCTATCGGACTCTTTGAGTGACTTATTGTGAAAAGTCAAAAAACATTCCAGGTATTTGTTCATGGCCCATCTTGATGGGACATTAGAAGCAAATGTATTGTGCCAAAGTGGGTAGCATTGCCCTACCAATTAATTAGATTTGAGAATATCTGTAGACTTCTCGCCATGAGAAGTGCAAACGATTTAAGTTTAGTTTGGCACTTGAATTCAGTATTTGAGTAAAACTGTTAGAGGAAGCAAAACTACATTGAGAGGGCCAGGGGAAATGTTATGACCTTCCTTACCTTGCACTGTAGAGTATTGCTGTCCATGAGATAACCATTTTGGCGTATGGGGAGCGGGAGTCTCGTGGTGGACTGAACACCAGTTGCAGGGTCACCAGCAGTTGTTGGTGGCTTCCCTGCTTATCTCCTTCTACGTATTCAAATCCTTTTCTTCAGCACATTTTCACCTGTGCAGTGTTTGCTTCCTAACACTGACCGAGTGACGAGGAACACTGCGAAACCTTGAGTTGCACATACAGACGTTTGTCTGCTTGGACTTTCTGATGCACCTCATCTGCACTGGCTATCTGCACCTTTTCCCCACTGAACTCCACTCCCTGCTGAACTCTGAGAAAATGGGTGAGCTTTCTGTATGATTACTGAACTGGCAGCTGATCAACCTTGGAGCAGGAAATCGCCCCCATGCTGCAATCGAATGCTTGTGTCCAGAGGTTCGAGGATGCCATTTCATTAGGATGACATGTCGTAACAGCAACATCAGAGGAGGATTTCAGAGTGTATCGTGTAGCCATAGTGAGTTCATTATGCACACACAAACACATCAGCAGTCAGTGCAACTCACCTTGAAGTATGAGTTCCAGCCTAATTTTGAACTATTCGCACCCTTGACAATCAAGTCAATTAGTCTTGGTGAGAGAACAGTGCCTCTTTGTTTTCCCACATTGAGCAATTTACGAGCTAGTCACATTGAACAAGCAACTCTGTGAGACAATTTTGATTCTGTGAATAACCCTGACTATTTCGTTTACACTTTTACTGTTTTATTCGTTTTCCATTTTTTCCTCCAGGCTTTTTTGTATGTCCTATTTCACCAAACCTGCTCTCCTATTTATTGCACATTTTCTGAATACATAGTTATTTGCTATTAAGCTGTTTATCACTCCTCGCCACCAAATGCTTGGAAGGAATGAGTCAGGTCATTTAACGTTTAATTGTGAGATATTAATGGTTTCAAGTTAAAATAAGATAGGAAAGGTGGTTACTCAAATACTCTTGGTGTTGAAAAGGCAAGAAATCTTCCTGTGTTTGTTTAAGAGGATGAAGAGGATATGCTCTATCAGAATGAAGAAGCAATCAGGAGGTTAGAAAACATTTTTTGATAGGCACCGAATCTGGTAGTAAGGAGACACACATATTTTTTAAAGAGCACAGTCTGCTGAAACTGTAGCGATGTATGCTGCTTCAATAAGAGTCCTCATTGCAAAGTGTAAGTTTTGAAGCCTTTACTAGAGTCTTTAACAAAAGGATTCCAGCAACATCAATCAATTGCAATAACCTCTCCTTGGACAAAGCTGTAAAAATTGCCAATATCATACATGACTTCAAGGAATATGACAAGATAATGAGTAAGAGGCCGAAAACACTGTGTGTGTTTGTTTGTGGTTAGGAATAAAAAGTGGAGGCTGCTGGAAGTACTATCAAGCCTTTCTAGCAGAGGAGGAATGTTGAATCAGAATCACATGAAACTTTGTCCCAAGATGAAAGATTTGGGACAAAGTGTCATGTGGCATCTTTCAAGCAGTTCCCGGTATAGGTAAAAAACTGTGCTTAATGTGGGTCTTTAAATCACTTTGCAAGGGCCTACAAGATGAAACAAAATGGAAATAATGTCACTATTGTGGTGAAAGAAACTACACAAACCTAGTCAGTAGTGTCAATAGCATGCTTTTGAGTGTGAGAGATTATATAATGATTTACCCTTTCGAAAGATCCCATTTAAGATATTGTGTTTGTGCCATTACTTACATAGTCTGGTTCAAAGATTAACATTATTTCTAGAGGCACTATTCAAAAGTGGACTGAATCAGGAATCCTTTCCAGCTGGCATTATCCCCGGGCGTGTACAATGGTACCTACATTGATATGCAGGGATATTTTGAGACCACAGTGGAATCCAGATGATAGGCAGTGTGGCGGAATGTACATGTTTCTTTTGATGGACCCGATATTTTAGGGTAGTATCATCAAGGGTATTCGACTCAATAAGTCTTGTGGGTGGATAATGTAAAGAGGGAGCAAGATTCACCTAAATGTAGTATGCTCAGTGACCATATAGACCTTCACTAGTTTGGTGAAGAAGTGTATGTTAGTGCTCACCAGGTCCCCGAGGATGAGTGGGAACTTCATGCCATCCCTGATGTGGTGCCTCCCTAGTTTGGCCATTGTAGTTTATTGTTTTGTTTTCTACTTGCATTTATATCGTGATTGGTATGCCTGATGAGGAGCCAATATTATTTTATAAATGGTAGCTTGCTACTCTGTGCGTGCCGTAAATGGTAGTGTGTGTCTGATGAGCGACGTATAGGGACAGTGTTTGAGGATCAGAGTTGTCCTGTTTTGTGGTAAAGCATCAGCCAGTAGGAATGGGCATTATACAACCACCCATAGTATCAGCTCCGATTAGGCCATTGAAGAGAGAACAGATGCACAACTATTGCATGACCAGCCATAGTATAAGCCCTGAGGAGTACACTCCAATATGACTGGGGAGCATCCCATAATAGTGGTCATTATACAGATGGCCATAATAGACACCTGAGAGCCCACCCATTGTGGTAGGGAGTAACCCAAATTAATGAACATTACACAACTATCCATGGAGTTTATACATGTAGAGTCCACCCAAATATCAGTGGGCGTTATGTAACCAGCCCGGGCATATGAGGTGCTGAGGAGAGAATACCATAGGAATGGGCATTATACAAACAGCTATTTTATATGTTCAGAATGATTAGTTCAAGCGTGGCAGAGGGGCACTTAAAGAAATGATCAAACACCAGGTGTGCACCAGGAACAGTGATGGTGCCATCTATTTATATCAGACAGTGACTAAATAAAGATCAGACCAAATATGTACATGGGTCACTTGGTCCACCTGATAGTGGTGTTGCACACACAAAAGATGACCAATTAAAGAATGCTTTTCAATTTAAACATCACTGACACATTTTATGGACCGAGTGTTGAAGCCTAGGCAATGGACTTTGTGGCTCTGTACTAGGTAGAGTCAGCGTGGTGATGCTCGAATCCTTGTATGATCTCAAGTGCATCTGGGTACTTGCTGAAGTTGGCTTTGAGTTTTAAGCTTCATAGGTGAACCATAATATAAACCCAGTAGAGTAAACTCAGAAGCATCACAGGGAATAAAATTCCTCCTAATCACGAAAGCTGGTTAGGTGTAGTCAAATTGGTATAATCTTTTGAAAAGCTAGGTCTTTACAGCCTGCTTGAATACCAAGTGATTTCCATTGGCTCTTGTTGGCTGCAATTTGGAAATACAGATAGCCTGGCGGAGATTTATAGAACATCTCTTGGTAGCCAGCAGCTTGTAGCACACTCTCTCATTCTCTATCATCTTCAAACTGCAGAAACATTTGATTGGGGGGAGCTCCTAGTCTTACTAGATTACTATGGACTCGGGTGACCCAGTTGATGATTGAGGAGGAAGGAAGTATCTCGTCCGTGAAGACCTCTTGAAATAAGTGAAACATGACGTTTGTCCTACTCCTGGTCTCTGTCTTCTCCAGGAGCCCACAGAGCATGAGTTTTTGCTGCTATACTTTGTAAGCTTTAGAGAGGTGGCAAGAAGTAGCTGAGCATCTATGTGGGTGTTCAGTATTGAGGCTGTTTTGCACTTATGGAGCTACTATGTGGTTTCATGGATCCCCAAGCAGAGTGGGCCCTGATTGCTGTGTCCCAGTTGTAGGCACAGCCTGGACTGGTATATACCTTCTGTCCATTGTACATCCGAAATAAGGCCACATGCCTATTCTTCGGCACCTCCTATAGAAATATCGATCATATTTAAGGTATGAGGATTGTGTACACCTCAGAACTCAATTGATAGAGCATCTTTATGCAAGCTTTAACTCTGTCCATATTAGAGGTGTTACAATACTAATAAACAGATTAGAGAACTTTAAAGTAACACAAGTATCTAAATACAAAAAAGGTGAATCATTTTGGAAGTGGAGGAAGCTAAAAGCTCAGACAGGAGAATTGCTGTACCCCCACTATGCATAAGGAGGGCCAGTTGCAGAAAATATTGGGGGACCTGTCCATTTTTCTAGTCCCTTTTTGTTCTGTGGGAGATTTTAAAGGTTTGAATCGCAAATTGGACACGTCTTCAAAGATTGCTGGTTATTAGGAGACAAACCAAAAATTAGACTTGCACTTTTAAAAGTGTGACAAGTCTATGACTTGAAATACCCAGAACAGAGATAATTAACTTTTTTTTTCTCGCACAAACATAGGTCTCCGATAAGTATAAACGTTATATCAGTATATATTAAAGTTGACTATTGTTGAGGAATTATAGAGCCGCAATTTGAATCTGAGCATTCTTCAATGGGTATAAACAGCTGTAAATGTGCCAATATTTGAGAAGGATTGTGGGAAACGTATTTCAGTACAGTTTTGATGAAGGGAATATATCTTCATCATGGAATAAGCCAATAATTATTGCATTTTTGAGGAGGGGAGAAAATCCTACAAATGTGAACCTTGCCATTCAATTGCTGTGCTAAATGTGGACTCCAAAATCTTTTTTTTTTTTAAATGTTGTCCGCAAGACTTAAGGCAATTACACAAGATAGAAGTGATGGAACAAGGTTTTATTTCAAGACGTGAATTACTAGCTCAGACTAGCTTGGTATTTTGGCCAATGTATACGGCACAGCACAAAGCGGTGCCTTCAATGCTCTTTTTTTCTTTTCTTTTTTTTTTTTATTGGGTTTCCAAGAAAAAAAGCATACCAAAGACTCTAGACACAATATGAGCATATAAAGGTGCACCCAAACATCATTGTGTACATAAATCCACGCTGTGAACGCTAGGAACACAAAGTATATAACAATGCCGCATTTGTCGATACACTTTATATCCGTTTTGATCACGCACAAGAAATCCCCATAGTGTCGTCTAGTGCCTTCGAGGCTCTTAAGTATCAAGGCTTTCAGTAGAGATGCTGGGTCTTTCTTTGACAAACTCTCCAATTTTGAGTGTATATTTGTGCATTGATGGTGAGTTGTGTGACTTTCCATAGGACAGTAATTTTTTTGTTTCTTTAATATTTTCTCGATTTTTAAATCTGCACAAAAAATAAAGGAAATATTGTGTTGATCCATCAAGAAGGGGACAAGAAATAGGACAAGGAAGGATGTCTCAAAACATTGATTTTCCATTTTAATTCCCATATGAAACTTTGCTCTCCAATACAGAAAAACATGTCAACGGAATTTCTCTAAAGTTGGCAGAAAGTTAGAACTATAGTCAGAAACTGTGCTTTCCGGTATTTGGTGTAAATCTGTTAAGAAGTTTGCATTCGAGGAAGTGCTGGGCTGGTTATGAAGAAGTTATTCTCCTGGAAAATTAGTGATGTCTGGACCATTATTTACTGCAAAGCTCCACCAGTACTGAAAATAAATTAAAACAAATATATATACTTGAATACCAATGACTGAGGGAGGCTTTTCTCCTTTTAACCAATGAGGTACCCAGGGTGGTACTGTGGTATCTCGCAGTCTGATTGGCAAGCCACAGCTACTTGGAATAATGTTTCAGCAGCCATTACAGGACTCAAGGACTCAGTCATTTTGCATATGAGTCCTTAGTTAACTCTATCTCCTCCTGTTTTGCCATTGAAGATGTTCCTGGAAGTGTTCCCTCTGCAGATTGTGTTATTCTGTCAGCTGCGAGTAGCAGAAACACCTAAAAAGATCTTAGGCTTCTTATAAAATGGTCGATGCATCTCCTGTTGCCAAAGGGAAGGCACCTTTTTATGTGGTGTAAGGATACCCAGGCCCTCCACCAATGAGCAGCTTAGAATCACCTTTGTAATATGTAAAATAGTCTGCGGATTGTACCGGAAGTCCAGCGCTTGTTACTTAGCACTGTGGGTCCACAGTCTACTAGAGATTTGTAGATGAACTGCATGGTAAGAAAATATGTAGGTATTCCTAAAGAGGGAACATTTACCACATTGTGGGTAAACTCCATACAGCAATAAATGTTCTTAGCTTTCCTGAATGCAATAGTAAAACAATTCAAACATGTGAAGGAGAAACAATTGTTTTAGTTATTAAATTTTATTCTATTCATCAATACATAGAGATACCTGGAAACTTACAAAACAGCATAGACTGTGTCTATTGGGTGAACACAGGGTGAGATCAGTGGCGGCTGGTGACATTTGAAAGTGGTGGGGCGGAAAGTTATCGTGGTACTGCACTGAGGCGAGCGAGCGTAGCTTAGGTTTGGACTGGGAAAGCGTAGCGTAGGTTTGGACTGGGAAAGTGGTATGACAGTGACATTAGGCCATCTGGAAACTCGTCCTAGTACCCCCTGATGAGAAAGCATGGCTCCACCACTGCTTTATACCCTACCCTTCTGGGTAAATTGCCTAACAGTATTAGGTCAATCAAGCATTTGTTTTTTCCATTAACTATAACTAGAGTTTCTACCCCAGTGTGCAATAAATATGTAAGTAGTTAGATTTGGGTGGGATTTGAAGTAGATTTTATACAATTTACTACCGAGTTAGAATAATTGAGGGCTTAATAATGTTGCGGACGTTTTAGATCCTAGAAGGTAAAATAACACGAGGCTGGTTCCTTTGTGCCAATATAAAGGGTACCCTCACAAATAAAAGGCAGCCATCAGTTGGCAAAGTCAGTTAAACGCTGGGGAGCAAAACGGGTTTGTCTTCGGAATGGAAGGCTGGTGGAATGGGGCACTAAGATTATTCCTTTATGTTACACTTTTATTTCCAAACAGCATTATCAAAGATGTCATATGAGTATTTCTCTCAACAGAAAACAACAAATGTGTAGATCTTACACTGACGTTTATATAGCAATGACGGACGTTTATATATATTTGATCTTCGGGTACCGACCTGCATTTATATGGGAAATTAAGTCTAGCTCTTGAAGCACGTCGGAGGAGGTGTAATCCATGAGTGCCCTGTGGAAGGAATAGGAATAGTGTGTGAATCCCTGACTCATGAGTCTGGAGGTGAAGGCAAGTCCAAGCACAGCCTTGGCCTTGAAGCGAGAGACAAGACAACCAAACACAGGCCTGCGACAGACGGTGATGTCACAGCACATTCCACGGCTTCAAAGAAATAATGGTCTATTCCTTGATCCACAGCGCCAGAAGGCTGCTGCCCATACAAATAAACACTGGTGTGCCGCAGGGAACCCCGTCTCCGCGCAGATAGGAGCGGTTCAGCTCATCCACTCAGGTCTTGGCCTTGTGCTTTTAGGCACTACAAATCCACACGCTAAGTAAACAAGCAGCTTCTTATGCACAAGTGCGCGAATTGCCACAGCTGTTGTGTGAGCCTGCGCCCTGAAGCCCTTTTACCCGTCAGTAGCTCCACTCGCATCGCTGCAGAGCAGTGAAGAAGTTTGCATCAGTGATCTGGTTTCCTGATTGCCACGGACCTGGCACGCTTCACACTGGGAAGAAGGTCTCCACAGGTACAAAACTGCAACATGTCACAACAAGCAGCGGTGCACCAGCAGGTCTCTGCAGGAGGCGCTATACACGGCGAACTCTTCATAAACAAACTCACTGGTACTTTCCAAACCAAGGCTACTTGTAATGATGAATTTGCAGTTCTTTACACACCTGAGCAGTCAGGCACCATTGGATCCTGGTGAAGGGAGCGGGTCTGCATTGTAAATATCAGGGTGGGTTGACCTCTTGGAATGTGCCCCGATGGAAAAGGCCTGTGCTGTGTCGGGTGCCGGGCTCTCTGACAACTGGGAGCAGTGAAACCTGCCTGAGTGCGCTGCCTCAAACACACATTAGAAGCAGAGTTACATGCCTGAGTGCGCTGTCACACATACACATTAGAAGCAGCGTAACCTGCCTGAGTGCGCTGCCTCAAACACACATTAGATTAGAAGCAGTGTAACCATCCTAAGCTTGCTGTCACACATACACATTAGAAGCATCATAACCTGCCTGAGTGCGTTGCCTCAAATACACGAGAAGCAGCATAACCTGCCTGAGCGTGCGGTCTCAAATACTCATTTGGAGCAGTGTAACCTGCCTGAGCGCGCGGTCTCAAATACTCATTAGATGCAGTGTAACCTACCTGAGACATACACATTAGAACCAGTGTAGCTGCCTGCCTGAGACATACACATTAGCAGCATTGTAACCGTCCTGAGCTCGCTGTCACACAAACACATTAGATGCAGTGTACCATGCCTGAGCGCGCTGACAGTGATTACCGTGACCGTCCACAGCGCGTCATCTTGGGACGTTATATAGCCAGGGGAGAAGGAAAACACATTGGCTTTCAGCGCCAAAATAAAATCATCAGGCACCTTTCAGACGGCTGGTTTTATCGTGAGACTGAGAGGGGCACTCTCACGCAGTCGCGGGGGGGGGGGGGGTCGCGCACGGGGGGGAATGAATTGAAATAACAAAAAACTTACCTTAACCTCACAGCCGGTCCGGGTCCACGCCACCTCTCAGATCTCTGCTCCCCTGGGCGCCTTCACGAACGACACTGGAGGGGGCCTGCCAACCCCTCTCAGCCAATCCTGGCGCTGCCAGCAGCGCCAGGATTGGCTGACGGCACAGCTTACGCTACGCCCGCCGCCTGCCCATTAGGAGACCGAGGGGCTCTTAATGGGCATGCGCAAGCCGTTGCAAACACAAGTGCGCATGACTGGGCACGGGTGAAAATTCGCTCACCTTCCCCACTCATGCGCACTTGTGCTGCTGCCTGTTGCGACGTTGCCCCTGGTCTGACAATCATGTCAGTCAACATGACGCTGGACTGCCCTCCACCTTCAGACTCTGAAGGGGGTGGGCGGTCCGACGTCATGCTGACTGACATGATTGTCAGTTGGTTCTCCCTCCGGCGTCTTTGAACTTAAGTAAACTGATTCAGTTTACTTAAGTTTAGAAACGCCGAGGGAGCTACGGGTGGGGGGGGCTACGCCCCAACGCCCCCAATGGACGCACCGCCACTGGGTGAGATTTGAGGAGATTTGTATACAACTCCTGACAAATTTGTCATATTACTATAAAAATGATGATCTTTAATCAATTAAAGTATAAAAGTGAAGTGGGGAGAGGATCTTTAAAAAAAGAGTACATAGATGGAGGAATTATGGGACACACCATTAACGATGGTGCATAAGATGCCAGTTCTGATGGAAGGATTGCAATCACATTATTATATGTGTTATTGTTTATATTATGAACCTAGATGGATATTAAGTTTTAGTAATGGTCAAACTCCAACCTGTATTTGTAAATAAACCTTTAGGAAACAAATAAAAAGTGGAACTATACTAAACAATGACAATATGTGACCCGAAAACAGTAATTACTCAAATATATTATTTTTATTAATTTTTAATATAAAAAGGTTTGATATATACTTTCATGGTATTTTTACTAATAAATAGGAAAGTAACAAAATACATTCAAGATACAATATACAGACTTAGACAAATATTGTACAAATGAGATAAGTTGATGCAGAATTGATAACAACAAAATGATTGTGAACAACATAATTGAAATCAAATGAGATAAACCATTACAAAATTTATAACAGATTTCCAAACAAAACAATTATGGCTAACATAATTAGAATCTACGTGCGCTTCGGCGGGACACCTTCATCAGGTAGCCATATGAGTCTAAAAAGAAAAAATACAGATTGAAGAGAACTTGTATATGTAAGAATATGGACACATATTGAAGATCCTACTAAGTCTTTCTGTCTAGTGCTAGATCAGATATGCTAAAGGAGTTATATTAGTTTAAAAACTTGTCACAGTAGAAGCTTGAAAATTTACAGAGTGTCCCCATGTCAGAATGGGACTGTGAGTTACTAAAGAAGGAACAGAAGTTGATTTAAAGTGAAACACAAGACGAATAGATCCAATAACCCATGCGAAAAATCACCAAGACTGAATGTGAAAGAATGAGATTCAGAAAATGTTATCCTATATTAAAGAAAGCCAATAAGTGTGATGAAATGGTACACATATAAGAGGGTGATATTTACTGTCCCAAGTGAACCATATGAAGCGGTTTACTTTAATGAAATTACATTACCTCATGTAATGTGTCGAAACAACGAAAAAGAAAAGAAAGCTTCTTTTCATGGAAGCTTGGAGTGTCGGTCGATTGTGCCTGTCAGTATATCTAGGACTTCTAGAAATAAAGATGAGAGCATCATAAATAGTATCTTTACCACAGTCTCAAGATTCCTCCAACGAGCAAGGAGGTGGGTGTTATCAGTTAAACATTTCTGCTGGGAGGAATACTTATTATTATTATGAATATCTCGATAAGTTGGTTTATTTTTTAATAATAACCGTGCCATGCACATAATGCATGTGGTCTAAGTATAGGTTCAAGAAAATCGTCTCGCTTGATGAAGTACGGTAAGACCCTAAAGTTTATTTCGATTGTGCACCAAAATCTAAAAGGAGAATAGAATTGAATGTTGGGCAATCAGAATCTTACCTTAAATGTTTTCACGAGGGGTCTCTTTGAAGGATATATAGAGACTTCTAATCACGATCGTGAATAAATGCTCCTAGATGGTAGCATATATAATTAGGCATTAGGTAAATTAAAAAGACATATGACCAAATGAACAGATAAGATGTGTATTGAGTGTGTACCTTCGAATAAAGAACTAGTGGGATTTCTTGAGTTTATCACTTAAGTTGCTAAACGTCATATAGGCGGACAAGTTCTGGGGACAATATTCAAAAGGTACAATGTATCAATAAGATTACTGAACTGTGACCAGGGACTATATGCTAAAAGTCCCGAAAGTCTCAATATTATTGATATTTACAAAGATAGACAGATTCTATATTACCTTTAGCAATTGCCCGAAGCCATAGTTTTGCTGGCTTGTAATAATTAATGTTTAGGTGCTTGGTCCCTGGTGTTGTTAAATCTGGCACAGGTAACTCGAGGTAGTTCCCTACAGTCAAGATAAAGGTGAGACCACAAGGAAACAATATGTGCACACTGCCGTAGTGTATAAAGGGTCAAGATTCTTATATATAAAAAATGTATTATTTAAAAAATTAAATACCTAAGGATCGGCGATGACACTGTTCCCAAATTTAAAGCTGGGCAAGTGGGCGATGCTTTATAGTTCACTAGGAGAACAAAATATACACTGTATTAGCTACAGTGGCTGGAAATATAGGTGTCTCAATTCTAGAGTGTTCCTATTGTGGACATACTTGGCAAGATTCTCGAGTCCTATTTAAATAGTCAGACAGCCGCCGCCTCCATGTGTGGACCGCTGGAGCAGCCGATGTGAAGGTGCCACGGCTGATACAAAGAAGTGAGGTTTCCAGACCGCCATCCGTTGTCGGGTTTTAGGCCCGCTCGCGCCCTCAGTGTTACTAACTACTTCCGGGTGAAGCGGAAGGAGCGTCGCAATACCTCGACGGAAAAGAGGACAGAAGCATGCAACCAAGGCATGTGGTGAATAACGGCCGCCATATTGAATGAGTGAAAATAAGATTATACTAGCGAGAATGGAGTCATATGTCTAAATATATGGTAATATTCATTAAAAGATCCCCACAAAGGGAAGTAGGGAAATAGATCTGATACCACCCTTAATATAATTACTTATGAAGTTTTTATGTGCCCAATCAGGGTATGTCATCATTTATGTATAGGGCTCCAACATGTAAATGATACAATGCTACGATGTTTATACAATATTTTAAACATTGCTGAGCCAATTACACGGAATGCAATTGTGATCTTTTAAGTGGTGCGATGAAAGCGATAGAACTAAACGCTATTGGGATCTGAGAATTAATGGGTAAAGTACAGATGAAAAATACTTTAAAAGATATCTGAGATGCTGGACAATATATGGGGCGGAGAATTAGCTGTTGTTATATTTAATCACCTGATCCAAGAGGATTTCATTATTTAGCCCATTTTTATATGTGTCCAAAGTAAAAATCCAGAAAACCTCCCTTCTTTTGCTTATTTCAATGCTCTGGTTACCTGAAGTGATGCGTATTTTTTTCAAGAATGAACCATTGTATGTCTTGTGCTGTGTGTTTGGCCTCCATATAGTGTTTAACTAATGGCGCCGCTGTTTTGTTCGTTCTAATGGCAGATCGATGTTCAGTTAGACGAGTAGTCATGGTGCGTGAAGTCTCGCCAACCTAGCCCAGACGGCACGGGCATACAATGAGATATATGCTGTTGGTCGTTTTGCAATTGGTTAACAATGTTGATACGACCTTGGTGTTATTGATGGTGTAACTGGGGGCCTCTATGGCAAATTGACAAGCGACACAAGACATGCACTTAAAATTCCCTATGGGGAATTCATTGCCTAGCAAAGATATTTGGATAGGATGTTTTTTCGGGAGTGGCATCCTTGAGTGTACTATTAAATCTTTCACAATTTTTTTTTTCTTGTGAGCAAAAAGTGGTTTTGCTAACAAATTTTCATGTTCTCTGGTCTCATTGAGAATATTCCAATTGCTGTTGATGATGTGACGAATTTTATCGTTCATCATGGAGTGAGGTGTAACAAACCCTAATCTCGAATTCGGTGTTTTAATCTGAGATGTTAGATGTTGTCTGTCGTAGAAACGGGCCAGTTTGTACGAATCACTCAACACGTTTTGGATAACCTCGGGTCATGAATTTCGCTTTCATTTCAGTAGCTGTCCGGTCGAAGTCCAGTAGAGTGGTACAGTTCCTGCGTAAACACAGGAACTGGCCAAAGGGGATGCTAGTTCTCTGGGACGACGGATGAAAATGCAATAAAGTATTGCAGGCAGTTGGCTTAGTATATAAGTCTACTTCTAGATGGTCTTCATTGTTTTGGATGCTAATGTCTAGGAAATACACCTTGATGTTACTGGAGTTTGCTGTGAATCTGATATTGCTGTCACATAAATTGATCCAGGACAAAAATTCTGGGAGTATATCAGGGTCGCCTATCCAGATAAAGAACACATTATCGATAAATCTGGACCGTAGATTTATCGATTTACTGAATGGGGCAACTTAATTATCAATGTATTTGGATTCTAAGACGGCCATGTAGATGTTGGCTACAGTGGGGGCACAAGATGCCCCCATACTGGCCCCGTTTGTTTGTTTGTATAGTGACCCATTGAATTCAAAGTATTTTTCTGGGGTACCAAAGTGAGGCACTCAATGATTAATGTTCTGGGACACATGATATCGAAGACTTCCATGAACCATTTTATAGCAGCGATGGCACCCTCTTGGGGTATATTGCTGTACAGAGCCTCAATGTCCATGGTGACCATGGTGTGGACTGAAGCATTAAAATTGAGATGTTCTACTTTGTTTATGATATCCCTCGTATTTTTCACCTAGGAGGGTATTTTGGAAACATGGGGTCTCAAAAGGGTGTCCACGTATTTGGAAAGAGGCTCTGTAACCGAGCCAATGGTGGTAACAATGGGCCTGTAGGGTGCTGTTTTTATGTATTTTAGGAACACCGTAGATGGCCGTCATTTTCGTTTTGTCTACATTCAGATGCTCCCATTCTTTATCGCAGATGTAATTCTGTCTTAAAGCTTGCGTGGTGATGTTCAACACTAATCTTTGTTCTCATTATGGTGGGATCAATAGTTGTTGGAGTATAGTGCTGTCTATTATGAAGCATTTCTTCCATTTTGTGGATGTATTGTTGAGTGTCCATGAGGACTATACCTCCACCCTTATCACAACTTTTCATTGTCAAGTTCTTATTTTGGACCAGCTCCTTGAGAGAGCAACTCTCCTCCCTAGTGATGTTATAGTTGGGGGCTGGAATGTATTTCATTGCTGCGATTAGCTTTTTGTACACCACATTTTCAAAAGATGCAATTTTAGGGGCAACATGTTCTAGAGATGGTCAGAAGATGGAAATAGATGTTAACCCCGATGTATTTAGGCTGGGTGGTGTGTTGATGTCCTGACCTTCAAAGAAGGAATGGAGTCTAATTTTGCGGAAAAATGTCATAAGGTCGCAAAGGATTTAAAATGTATTCAATTTGGTGTGCGGTACATAAGACAGACCTTTGGTTAGAAGGGATTCTGTGGAGGATTCTAATGCGTGCCCACTCAAATTGAAAATGGGAATGTTATTCAATCGCGCCAATATTGGCCGTGTCTTGTCACTAAATATTGATTCTCGTCCTGGTGTGGATATTGGTTCACACCTTGTTGATAGTGACTTTGAGGTGCAGGGTATTGCTGATTCTGAACTGGTTGGTTTTGCTGGTTCTGAGGGGGTGGGTACTGTTGGTTCTGAACTAATAATTGATTGCCTCTGAATCTCTGTTGATATCTGGTCCGCCAACGGGCACGTTGGTTCCCTCGCCTGGCTAAAAAAGGGCGTGTATCTCTTACTCCTCCAGATGTACTATTTGCTGGACCATTTTCTGGGAAGTAATGATAGCCTTCTCCCTCTGAATCAGACGTGTCAGGGAAGGTTGTAGTCTTTCTGGAGGGCCTATTGTATGTACTTTGATGTTCTTCTTGCCCTATGCCTTCTTGCTGGTAAAAATTCTCAGCGAGGTAAGGGTAGACCTTTTCCTGATTAGAGAACCCGATATCCTTCTTTAGTTCATCAGTTTTTCTCTTCAGCAGATAGTCATTGTATGAGCTCCTGTTTTTTCTACCTCTTCCAGTAGTTTGGTAGCTTCCACTAGGGCCTGACTATTTTTAATTTTTGCCTCTAGTGTCTGTACCTCCTCATATAGTGTTTGAACTATTTCTTTGGCCGTTTCGATGATGAGAATCATTAGGTCATGAGAACATCTATTGGCTATGAGTGACTAGCGCTCTAGAAATTTACGAATTTGAACAAAGAGACCTGGAATGTTTTTGACTCGAAGTCCTTGTGGAATAACGCCTGCTTTTAGGTATTCAAGCATGAACTGCCCATGCAATTCAATTCTTCTTATTTTTTTCCTTAAAGCTGTAAAGCTTATATATGTCGTCATTACCTGACGGGGTGGTACTGCTTGAAACTCCAGCTCTTGCTGTTTCCCCTACTAAAGAGGCAAAATCCTGATCCGAAAAATCAAAAGTTTGTAACTTCTCTTTTTTTTTTTTTAATATTTATTTCTTTATTGACAAATTGCATCAACTGACATACACCGTAATACACCTATAACCTTGAGGCCAGTCACAACTTCACAGCACATCTCTGCAGCTTATCCCACATCCCGGAGTCCAGGCATCGCTGCACCCCTATGTAGCCCCGTAGTGAAATCTTCCCAGTACAATAGTAGTATGTCACAGCTCGTATGCACTCCCACATCGGGGGACAACAGTTTTTTGTTTTTTACCACTAATCTAATCGAACTCCCCCCAACTCTCCCCCCCCCCCCCCCCCAACTTCCAGGCGTCTGAACAGATCTCCACCTACAGCGCAAATCTCCGTTGCCACCCGTTTGCACGGTCTTCCCGTACTCTACCCTCTGCTACCTGCCAGCCCCATGACGTCCTCGCCTCTACCTCTGTAATCTCCCCGCCCCTCTAATTCCACCGCCCCCAGCTTAGGAGCATATTGTCAGGCCCTCTGCACTCAAGTCAGCACTCCTAGCGACCACCAGTCCCCTCCCAGAACGCCTACTGCACTATCGCTTCCTGGTCCCCCACGGCCTCCGACTCCTTACCACTCTCAGGTGCTCCTTCCTTCCCCTTGAGGCTTTCAGCATATAGCCCCCAGAAATGTTTTGGTCGACTGCGTGGCGGAAGCAGCTCGCTGTATATCTGTTTGTGTGCAGCAATATAATACGTCCAGGGCCCATTGTGCTAGCGTGGGCACTGGCCCCCTCATCCAACACATTGCCACCCTTCTTTTAGCCATTAGCAGACCCATATCTGTCATTTTGCGTACGGCTCTGGGCAGCTTCTTAGAATAGCCCAGCAGAGCTACTGCCGGGTCCGGATGCAGCTCCAAGTCTATCGGGCCTCATATTTTGCGGAAAATTGCTAACCAAAATCTATAGATCTCCAGGCATTCCCAGGCCAGATGGATGAAGTCCGCCGTGGCGTGACCACATCGCTCGCACGCGGCGTCATCTCTCAGTCCGTAACGGTGCAATCTGACCGGTGTGTAGTATACTCTGTTTACATACTTAAAATGAAGCAGCCTATGTCTCCCATGTAGTGATATCCTACGCGTGCCATTGCAGCAATACTTCCACATGGCGTCATCTATTGCCACTCCCAGGTCCTGTTGCCAGGCCAGTCTAGCTTTGGGGTACCGATGTATACGTTGCTCCATAGTCATCTTGTACAGTTGAGATATTAACCTGCGAGGGCATTTGTGCTTGATAATATACGTTAATTCCGGCACTTCCGGGGGTTCCGCCATGTCGTCCCCCAGTTGCTGCCGCAGCGCCCCCCGTACTCTGTGGAAGTGGAAACGCTGCAGCTGCGATGGGGCCTCCACCCCTGCAGCCACCTCATCCCACGTTGCGACGATTCCGTCCACAAACAAGTCTCCCATCACATGTAGACTGAGCTCCTTCAGGGCTCGCACCACGCTGTTATCCCTACAGGGAGATAGCCATCGCGCCCACTCCACTGGCATTGCCGGGGAATATAACAATGCCCCATCCTTATCCCTTAGAATACTATCCCAAGCGTGCCTCGTGGAATTCAGGGAGTCCAGATATCCTGTGCGGCGTTCCGATGGTTCAAATAGGATCGCTGGCAAAGGGAGGGGGTCCGCAAACAGCCTCTCCAGCCTGAGATACGGCACCGATCCCTCCCCGTGTATCCAACCGTGTGCCTGCGTGCCCTGAGCCACCCTGTAGTACAGTTCCATATCGGGCGCCCCAAGTCCCCCCATGTGGTACGGCAATGTGAGTACCTGCCAGCTGACGCGAGCCTGCCCGCCCGCCCATGCCAGCTTCAATAGAGACCTATGCAGCCTATCAAAAAATACTCGCGGCAGCACCATCGGTATATTAGTGAACAGGAAAAGGAAGCAAGGCAGCACCACCATTTTCATAATTGCTATCCTACCAATTAAGGAGAGTGGGAGGCCAATCCAAATCTCCACGTCGTCCTCAAGTTTATCTATAGCCCTACCATAATTTTCCCTCATTAGTATTTCGGGATCCGTGTGGAGCCGTATCCCCAAGTACCTGATTGCGTCATCCGACCATTGCAGCGGGTACTCCATCACACAAGGTGTCGTGGAGGGGGTGAGCGGGAAGGCTATGGATTTATTCCAATTCACCTGTAGGCCCGAGAGGGCCCCGAAGCGCACCACCTCCCGCAGCACCGGAGCCAGATTGCTCTCCGGTTCACGTACGTACAGCAGGGTGTCGTCGGCATACGTGGACACCATTATTTTATAAGTGGGGAAATTCACCCCCCTCATACTGTGGTATTCTCGCAACGCGCAGGCTAACGGTTCAGCCACCAAAGCGTAGAGTAACGGCGACAGCGGGCAACCCTGACGCGTTCCCCTGGAGACCGGGATCGCCTCCGTCACTAGCCCACCCAGTCGTACCCGCGCACTTGGCGCCGTGTACAGTACCCCCATCATGCGCAGGAATACCGGGCCCAGGCCCATTTTTGTCAGCACCTGACTCATGAAAGGCCATTCAACAGAGTCGAACGCCTTCTCCATGTCCAGGAACACCGCAAGTGCTCTAGTGTCCCTGCGGACATGTTGCATGGTGCCGAACACCGTTCGCAAGTTATAGGTTAGATTCCTGCCCGGCATGAAGCCCGCTTGCTCCGGAGCCACCAGCTCCGGTGTCAGCAGCGCAAGACGCGTGGCCAATATTTTTGCGTAGATGTTAGCGTCCACATTTAGCAACGATAGTGGTCTATAGGAGCTGCACTCCTCCGGGGGTTTCCCAGGCTTGGGGATGGCGACTAGCAGTGCCTCACTCATGGATTTCGGCATGCGGCCCGTGTCGCACATGTCGTCAAACAGCTGCAAAAGATGTGGGAGGAGAATATCCGCAAAGTTTTTATAGAAGGCAGCCGTCAGGCCATCCGCCCCAGGTGCACTGGTGGCACGCATGCTCGCCAGCGCTTCAAGTATTTCATCCCTCTGTATGGGAAGAGCCAAAAATTCCCTACGGGCGTTAGAGAGAAAGGAGCTTCTTAATGTGGTCCAGATAGTCTCTAATCTCGTCGTCCATTCCTGTCTGCCGAGAAGCGTATAGTGTCGCATAGTATGACCTAAAACAAGCTGCAATCTCCTCCTCCCCCGTCAGCAACTCCCCAGTTTCAGATCAGACTTCTGTGACGGTAGCTCTACTCCTTCTTGCCTTAAGCAAGTTCGCCAAGATCGAGCTCGGCCTCTCCCCTTCTCCATACACCCTTGCAGTAGCATACTTCCCTAAGTGTTTGACCTCCGCATCTGCGGCCTCGTGGTACTCCACCAAGAGGATCTTCAATTCCTCCGTGGCCCCGCTTCCCTCACCCCTCAGCTGCCTAGTCTCTACCTCACCCAGTCTACTCTCCAGGGTCGCCAATCGTCTTCGGATATCCCGCAATACCCCTGAATGTTTAGCCATGGTCACCCCTCTAATATAGACCTTGAACGCCTCCCAGACCGTTTGGAAGCTGTCCACTGAACCTGCGTTAGTGTCGAAAAAGGTGGTTATGGCTTCCGCCAATTCCTCCTTAAAGAGGGGGTCTAGTAAGGAGTAGGGGGGGGAACCGCCACAGGAACGGCGGAATATTTTTCCTAGGCGTGGCTATGGTCAGCAGAATAGGGGAATGGTCGGACAGAGTCCGCGGCAGCACCTGACACAGGCCAACTCGCGGAATGAGCGACGAAGACGCAAACCAGTAATCGATACGTGTGTGCAGGTTATGGTAGGCTGAATAGTGTGTGAATCCCCCCACCACAGGATTTAGTGTTCTCCATACATCTGAGAGAGCCATGCGGATCATTGTCCTATGTAATATCGTGACCGCTGCCACGGGTGCTCTGGCCGCCCCCCCCCCCCGATCTATCCAAGCTCGGGTCCATAACCACATTAAAGTCGCCTCCCCACAAAATCTGCAAGTCCCCGCAGCCCCCAACCGTGTCAGCTAGCTTACTGTAAAAGTCAGGACAATCAAAATTAGGGCCGTAGACATTCACCAACAGCACATCCAGCCCTCTGCCCTGGCAGCGTGAGATCACGTACCTGCCCCCCACGTCTGCTGTAATCAGCTGCGCAGTAAGGTCAGACTTTGGATTCACCCAGGTGAGGACCCCTATAGCATGTGTCGTAAATCCGGCCGCATGTACATTTCCCCGCAGCCCCCCGGCGCGTAGCATAGAACTATAGTTGGGAAGGTGCGTCTCTTGCAGGAGGGCTACATCTATGTCATGTCTACTTAGATATTGCATAACTTTGCGCATTTTACGATGATCATTCAGTCCTCTGACATTCCAAGTCCCTACCCGTATGGGGTTGGGTGATCCCAGAGGGACAGTAGATCTAACCATGGTCGTCTTGGTCACTAGTTGGTGGCCCCGGCTCCATAGTGTGTGCCGAGTTTCCAGGCATCCGCCCTCTCACCTCTCCCATCTGTCGGACTAACCTCTGAACAAACAACCGAACCCCCTTCCCCTCCCCCCTCCAACAGCTGACCTCCCCCAACTCAGCCACGCTGGATCTCCTTAAGAGATTACCCCTACCTCCCTCACCCCACCTGCAACACAAAAAGCCCCAGAATACTAAAAAAAACTGTGTGTGTCTTGCACTCGGAGGCGGCGGTAGCTCCATGCAGAACTTTTTCAGGCAAAATCCACTCAAGTCTGAGCCTTCCCCTCCACACACAGAGCAAGAATCTGTTCCCCACACCTTGAGAGGAGATAGTAATCAGTGTGCCTTTCCCTGCACCCTTGGGTACCGAGACTCCAAGTGCCGGCGACCCTCCCAATCCCCATGCCAGTGTCAGAGTTTACCAGGTCTCAGCCCTGTTTACGAATTGGTCCCCTTCGGATCAGCACTGCCACCCCTGGGTATCTCCCATTCCTGTACTGTGCTCTACGAACAGGCGGCCCCTGCCTTCCCCCAAAAGTTCCAGTCCGAGTTGCAGTCCCCTAGTGTCTCCCTTACTGGTACCTCCAGTGCTTCCTTTCCACCGCAGTTCGAATACCCAATACAGACATACCACCTGCGTTTTTTAGTCTTGTTGTTCCAAGGAGCTCTCGGCCGTCTCCTCTCCGGAGATCCGCACAGGGCTATTCCTCTCTTCTCTGCTCCAGTCCTTCAGTGCCCTCTGTAAGGCCTTGGGATCAAGAAAGATGTGTCTTCCCTTGCCTGTTAATACGCAATTTCGCAGGGTATAGCATCGCATAGTCCAGGCCCAGCTCGCGCAACCGTTTTTTGATCGGTATGAACTGCCGTCTGGCCTCCTGGACCCTTGCCGTGAAGTCCGGATACAGCGAGATGGAGGACCCCTCGTACTGAAGCGACTGCTTCTCCCTCGCCACCCGGAGTGCCGAGTCTCTGTCCCTGTAGTTAAACAATTTAGCGATGATCGGCCGCAGTGGTGCCCCCGGCGCTGGTCTGGGGCCCAGGGATCTGTGCGCCCTCTCCACCACGAACATAGTTGAGAAGATGTCCGGGCCCAGCAGGTCCTTCAGTAATTTTTCCACAAAGACCTCCATTTTGCCCGTAGGCGTCGTCTTCGGCAAGACCGTAATGCGCAGATTACAGCGTCGCGCGCGGGCTTCCAGGTCTTCAGTTTTGTCTTGTAACACCTGCATGACACGCCCTAGCTTTTTGTGTTCAGTGTCGATCGAGGTTTGCGCGTCCTCCACCCTCGCCAGTCTCTCCTCTGTTTGATCTAGGCGCTCCGCGTGCTTGTCAAGCCGCTCCCCCATGCGGTCCATGCGATAGGAAAAGGCATCAATCTTCGCCCCCAGTGAAGTGATGCCTGACTGAAGACCCTTCTCCATCGAGAGCAATAGACTGCGGATGTCTTGGGCATCGTCAGGGGGGGCAGCCGCGCCGCCCCCTGCACCCTCTTCTCCTACCGGGGTCTTATGACGCTTTTGCTCAAAAGAGAGTTTGGCCTGCGTTTTGTCCGACTTGCCCATCTTGTTCGCCTCCTGTTCCGCGAGCCGTCTGCCACCCTGCTTCGCCCCTTTGCTCGAGGGGTGTACGATAGTGTCCCGCTTACAGTCCCCAGGGGCGTCCCCGCTCAAATCGCAGGCCTCCACCTGCTGGTCACAAGTACTAACGTGAGTAGCAGCAGGGTGTGTCTCACACCACCCTGCCCAGCACCCCCGCAATTATGTGAGGGCCAAGGCAGCCGCCTAGCACAGGTCTGTCACTGTGGGGGGCACCCCCTCCAGCTCCGGCCGGCCCAAAAGAACCACGGCAGTGGGCGATCCTCACCACCTTCCCCAGCAGGCGACTCAGTCTCACCAGTATTTCCCTTGCCCAGCTGGTCCTGTGGGCCCTTGTCTCCGCACACAGAAGAGGACACTGGCGCTCCACGCAATGTCTTCAACGGGCTGAGCGCATGCCACTGCCGGCGATAAGGGACTTACGGTTGCGGACCCCGCCTTCGTCCAACTGCAGGCCCCGCACGAGTCCTGGGACCCGCTCCTATGTGATCCAGCGCCTACCGGGTCTTCGAGAGCCTGGCACAGCTGGGAGTTCCCAAGTCTGCAGCGCCGCGATCTCCTCTCAGGGCCAGCACTCTTCATCCGCCATCCGCCGTCGCATATCTCCAAGGCAGCCTCCACCATCAATCCCGGAGTGTCTCCGCTGCTTTCACCCTCCGCTCTACTGCCTCGTCCGATACCGTCCGGCCACCGAATCCAGCCGCCGCCCAGTCTTCAGCTGTCTCCGCTGCACGCAGGGTCTCGGATACCTCTCCTGCCGCGTTCCCAAGTCTTCGCGACCCCATGCCGCGGCCGCGGTCATAAGTCGGGAGTAGCGCGTCCTTCACCCCGGCACCTCCAACCAACTGCGCCGCACGCAGGGTGATGTCGCCGGATCCGCTCCGCACTCTTGCTCGGGGATCACAGGCCTCCCCCGCTCAGCGAGGCAGCACCGATCGGCGGTTACCCAGTGCTCCTCTCCACCATGCGGAATCGCCCTTTCGTGTCTCCGCTCTGCTCTCCAGTCTCGGCGGGCCAGCCAAAATCAATGAACACAGTGTGGGGAAGGATAAATGAAGGATAAATGCCTCTGTATGCCGGAGCTCTAGGCTCAAGCCGCCATGCTCGTGGCGAGCCAAGCTCCGCCCCCAAAAAAAGTTTGTAACTTTTCCATGGCTGTGGAATAGAAAAAGATGTTATGAGGGGTGATTAAATTGAAAACCACTATGGCGACTGGAAAAGGAGATCAGCATATGATCTTGTTAAGCTACAGAAAAAGGCTTATGTAATTAGATGCTCTCATAGCACTAGGGGACAGGTGTGAAAAAGATGTAAGTAGAAGTGAATATAGTACATACATCTATGTACAAAAAAAAGAGTACATAGATGGAGGAATTATGGGACACACCATTAACGATGGTGCATAAAATGCCAGTTCTGATCGAAAGTTTGCAATCACGTTATTATATGTGTTATTGTTTATATTATGAACCTAAATGGGTAATAAGTTTTAGAAATGGTCAAACTCCAACCTGTTTCAGATGCTTCGAAGTTGGCTCTTTAGAACATATATTTGTAGACAGGTCCAAAATATTGAGGTTCTGGGTGGATGATTTTAAAACATCTGACGTATTTCATTGTACAATTAATCACAATAGGGCATTGATTATATTGGCACTAACTGAGGAAGAATTATGGACTTGTGTAGATATTCAATTTATACTGTTTACACTACACGTAGCACTGTTTGTCATGCCTTCAACAAAGTTCTCTATATGGGGTTTGAGAGCTTTCGAGCTCAGTGTGATCATCTGTGGAACACCCAGTGTACTCAACACAACCAGACCATATTTTGAGAGGTTTTGAAAACCTCTGTGTTTCGCAAATAAGGTACCTGCATTCTTGTCCACTAGTAAATGTAGGGCCCTTTTTTAAGCACTTAGAGACCTCAGCTTTAGTGAAAGTGTCCTATACAAATAGCCTAAATAAATAAACCATTCCATAAAAAGCATTGACAAAGCCCCCAAGCCTGTGCCTCAGTGTCATGGGTGAGACCTATTAGCTTTGTCAAGGCTAGTTGTAATTTGTTAATGTCAATTCTTTTGACGTCCGGGGCGGGGGTTTCCGGGTATTTTCGTGAATTAACACAACCTTAGAACTTTAGCTAGGGATGCAGTTTTCTGCTTTTGTAAGCGACAACTAGTGTGTGTCGGGAGAGTCTTATAGGAGTTGTGTATGTTTTACTGTGAAGGAATAAAAAGAAAAATCCTAATCCGATTCATGAACATTTTTGGCTGTGGGTATTCTCCTTACATGTAGTGCTGGGTATGTAAAACAGGTGTGTGACAAGAAAGTAAATTCCTGTTACGTAAACTGCTGGGTGTTGTAAAAAAGATATGGTACACCTTAGATTTAGACAGAAGTCTTTGTATACCTAAAATTAAGAGAAGTGTATCTGTCTCATATTTTAGACTTCAACAAAATTGCAGCAGTTCTCCCAACTTTTTTAAAGGCATGCTTCACAATATATGAAATGTGATCAACTGCATGGTTGTGAGCAGATTTGTCATTTCACTGTGCACACAGTAAACTCTTTTAAACCTATTCCTAAAGTCGTCACTTTAAAGGTCATTTGTTATTTTTTATTTGCTATGCAATATACAACTTTCCTGCACTGGCAGTAAAATTTCTCTGATCCTGGTTTCTTTCTTCTCCCCAATTAAGGTTCCTAAACAAAAGTACAAAATCTCAACCAAATCCAATAAAGTCTTTGATATCACAGAAAGAAAGGTACGTTTGAGACTGTTATTGTACTTATTATTATCTGTAAGGTGCTGTTATTGCATAAAGAAGACAAAACTTGAAATCACTATTTATATACTCTAGCCATATTTATTTGATTGCAGCCGACTCTTTCTTTGGTTTAAAAATATAGGTATTTGTATTTGATAAAAGTACACGTCTTGTATTCTTCTTATGGCTCACTATTTTAAGGTTTGCCCAGCAGGGCACAAAGGTATTTGTGTATGTATCTGTCAATTGAAGGGGATGGCCGCCTTTCTATTAAAATGTGTTCACAAACAAGAAATTAATCTTATAAATTCTCCATCTAAAAACCACTTTTTGGGATTAAACACTAGAACCAAGCTCCACAACTGGCTTGGTGAGATAAGAGCTAGAGGCTGACATTGGCTGTAGTTTTCAGGTCACAAGAATAAATGCCAACAAGGCACACTCACCCTTTCATTCTTCTGAGGTTAATATTATTTACAGTGTCCAGAAATACCAAAATCTGTGGTATTAGGTACTGTATAAAAAGCAAGATTTTATTATTAAAGTGGACTAGTAACTTTCCCAAAAAGTGTTAAAGGACAATCCGGATGTGCTGAGGACACTTTTCCACACCTGACTCCAGAAGCCATTTGTTAGACCTGTTAGCCCTAGGGTGGTCTTACCCCGTTTTTTTTGCCCTTGTCGCCTCATTTTTGCCACCGTCTTTTGTTGGACCTAGGTCCCTGGGCGCCTTACCACTGCCAAAAAGTGCTGAGGTGCAGGTGCTCTCTCCTAATAACATGGCTGGCACAGGCCCCTGCTACTGCGGAGTGGCCATTGAATACACACACTAGTAGTTAGGAGTAGACTGGGACATAGTGATACTGTATCCTTGCCGTCTCGCCTTTTTGTCCCATAGACCAACATGTGGAAGCTCCTGGAACCTTCCAGGCCTGGGAGGGGTTATGCTTTGCCGCCTTTACTGGAGGGTCACCTGACCTAGGGGTATAAGAGGAAAGGAGGGAAACTGAACTAGTCAGTTGGGGCACCACTGGACCTGGGGAAACCCCTGCCGGAGTGTAGGCGGTTGGGCCTAGGGGAGGAACCTACACTACTGGGACAAACTGAGCTTAGGCCCTGCTGTACCCAAGTTAGATGAGGGACTCTGCCAGCCTGCTGATCTTGCCCAGTGAGGGGGAGCCCAGGGGACCAACTCCAGTGTGCTGCAGGGAACCATCCTGCCCTTCTATGCCTGCCAACTCAACCCCCTTCTTTCCCCCCAAGAACCTGCAACTGAGACCTGCCATCCACTCCCCCCAAGATAAGCGCTGTGCCAACTAGGCGCTGTAAAGAAGAGGACTGCCTACTGTGAGCGCTGCTGATCAGGAGCACGAGGTAATGAGCGCTGTGTCTGCTGAATAATAAGTTACCGGGCTCCTGCCACCGTCCCCAAGCGCTGTGTAGCCTCTGAGCGCTCTTGTGCCAAAACATCACTGAACTGCGGCAAGAACTGTGCCTCCGTGCTGTGCTCCTTAAGCACTGTTACCCGAGCGCTACATCGCCTAGATCACCGCCGCACCCCAGGACTGGGTAGCACTGTTACTGGGCCCCTGCCTGCTGAGAGTCGCTACTCACGGTGGTAGCGCGGTGTGACTGGCCCCCGTACCTGCGTCCTAGCGCTGTGACCTGAAAGCGCCAAGCTGCCGAGGATCACCGCTGCGGCCCCAGGCGCTGGGAAATCCAAGGCGCCGTCTGCGTCTCCGACTTGGGTGCCTGGAGTGGGCGCTGCCGCAGAGTGTGCCGTGGGCCGAGAATCACCGCCGCGGCCCCGGCGCCTGCTGAACCAAAGCTGCTCATCGTCCGACTTCACCGCTGCGACCCCCAAAGCCTGAGGAGTGCCGCCGCGGTAGTGAGAAGGCCGCGCTAGACCCCGGGGCGTTGCCGGGAGTCTGACGTCCCCGGCTGCGTCTAGTAGCGGCGCAGCCCCCATTGGTCCCTGCGGCCGCGCCCCCCGGAAGCTGCCATTCGATTGGCTCTCGCGCCCAGCCCCCTATACGCTGCAATCCCATTGGCTCCTGGGCCGAGGAGAGACCCGGAAGGCCCGGAGCCGAACGCAACCGCCAACGAGGGGGCTCCGGGGAGAGCGGGAGCCCCCGACCTTTTCACCAGGCCAGGACAGAGCCACGCAGGCCTACTGAGGCCAGAAACATTCAGGTAACCCTCCTGGGGGAAGGCAGAGATCACCGGGGATAGCGGGGCTGCCAAGGAGCCTCGCGGACTCAGGGTGGCAGCCCCGTAACCGCCCCTCCCCTCAGGGAACTGCAACCGAGCCCTGAAGGCCCCATTGGAACCATCATTGTGAAGCAGTTGAGCCGGACTGGGCCTAAGACTGCACTAGATGTAGAAGTTATGTCACCTGGATTAGCCCTTGCTCTATGCTCTGCTTAAAGTGCCCCTACGCAAGAAATGTTGCCTGTAATGTCCCTAACAACCAAGTGCTATTCTTATTAATGAGAGCACAGAAATGTTGTTGCCTATGATGCCCCTGGTTACCGAGAACCTTACTGTTATGTGCCTGAAGTTTTGAGAGAGGTTTACGCTAGCGGCAGAAGTATATACGAAGAGTTACCTACTTGCTCTGTTCACTTGAATGAATTAATTGTTGCCCTGAGATTACCTGCGCTATTCACTTGAATGAATTTACGCCTGTTTGGTGTTGAAATGAATTACCTGTTGCCCTGAGATTCACTGCTCTATTTACGGGAATGAATTCAATGCTGCCCTGAGATTAACTGTGCTGTTGACTGAATTGAATTTACTGCTGTCCTAAGACTTTCTGTTCTATTACTGAAATTAATTTATTCGCTATGACTTGCACTAGATAAAGGATCTTGTTTTACCAATCAACTTGGTGTGGTGTCTTTTCATTGTGTGCGCATTACTGAGTCCGGGTGAGTGAGTGCTGCACAACTGCTTTACACATTGCCTTCAGGTGCCTTCCTACCTCGCGCCAAGCTACCGTGTTGGAATTAGTGACCCCAGTTCTAACATTGGTGTTCAGCGGTGCGATTGGGACTTGTGCTTGTGCAGCACCCTACAGGGATTCAGTGTGCGCTGCAATTGGACACCGCGAGCCTAACAATTTGCTCTCCTCTGTCTGATTGATTGTATAGGCTCCTGTTTTGAATCTGTTGCCTACGTCCTAGCGTTTTCCCTTAAGTTGTCTGGGGCCCCCACCTGTCAGGATGGAGTTCGAGCTGGCCAACCTAGAGATGTATACGGTGGCGCAGCTGAGGGAGTCCCTTCAGGGGATGGGGGTGTCCGTCAAGCGAGGTACCAAGAGAGAGGGGCTTCAGAAAGCTTTGAGGGCATGGGTATTGGCCCACCCGGGAGGGAGAGTGGATGAGGAACAGGGGGAGCCGGCTGCTCCAGGAGAACTAGACCTACCGCAGGTAGACACCAGAGAGAATGTGCTGCCAGGAAGACGTTCCAGGGCAGGGAGTAGTGTGTCGGCGGGGAGTGTCTGTGGAGGAGTACGAGGACAGGAGGGAGGAGAGGCAATTGAGATTAGAGCTTGCTAAAATGGAGAAGGAGAGAGAAGAGAAGAGGCTAGCCATGGAAGAGAGGAAGCTTGCGCATGAGCTTAGCCTAAAGGAATTGGAGTTACGAGCATTGCAAATAGGGGCGCAAGGCAACAGCAATGGTGGCAGCGTACCCGCTGAGGTTCCCGAGAACCTAAGTTTTATCTACCTAAGGAGGTGGTGGCCAGTTTTAGTGTAGGGGATGACGGATAAGTGGTTGGCGGCGTATGAGGTGTGCTTGGTAGCCCATGGAGTGCCAGAGAGTTACTGGAGGGGTGGCGTATACCGGTACATGCCTCCTGTGGCAAGGGACACACTCTTGACCCTAGACAGAGGAGATGGAACAAATTACCCTGTCATGAAGGAGGCACTGCTTAGAAAGTTTGGTCTCACTCCAGAGAAGTATCGCCAGAGGTTCCGCAACAGCCATAAGCTTCCCACACAGAACTGGGTGGATTTTTTTGATTATGCACGTAAGGCCTTAGAGGGTTGGGTGCGTGGCAGCGAAGTGAGCGACTATGAGGGCTGTACAACTTGTTTTTAAGGGAGCACCTCCTCGATAAATGTTTTCCGGAGCTGCGCCAACACCTGGTGGACCGCAAGCTGTCCGACCCTCGGAAGCTTGCGGAAGAGGCAGATACCTGGGTTAGCACTCTGGTGTCCCACAAGGAACCCGGGGGAGACCCCCCCCCCCCCCCCGCCCCCCCCAAAAGGCGGACAGGGCTTTCCCCAGAAGAGAGAGGGGGGAGATGAAAAGGAGTTCTTTAAAGGCCCCCAAAATAGACCGCAAGGGAAAGAGGTAGGTTCTCCACCCCAATATGGATCCCAGAAACCCACTTACCCTGACAAGAGTCAGCAGCCCAGAACTGTCCGGTGCTACGAGTGTGGGGAGGTTGGACACTTCAAGGGGGATCCCCAGTGTCGCAAAAGGACCCCAGCCCCCACAGGAGGTGACTAGTGTAGCACTGGGGGAGGAGTTGTCCCTAGATGAGGGGGGTGAGTGGACAGGCTTGACCCTGGTGTCACTGGGGGATAGAGAGATGGTCCCGGTGACGCAGTTGCCCTCGAACACTGCCAAGTACCGGCAGAGGGTACGGGTTAACGGGGAGGAGGTGGAGGCTCTGAGGGACACGGGTGCCAGCATGACGATTGTAAGACGTCAGCTGGTGTCCCCAGAGCAGGGGATTCCTGAAGTATTCCCCCCGGTGGTAATGGCTGATAACAGCCAGGGTCATTACCCCGTGGCCCAAGGTCACTTGGCTGCCCGGCAAGGAACTCAACCCAGGTTGGAGCCTGAGTCAATGGCCCAGCCCACTGCTGTACAAGAAGATGTCGTGGAGGACACACCCTGCGAGATGGATGGGGAGCCCGCGGGGGTGACCCCGAAGTCCGCGGAGGTGGATGCTGTTCCCGTTGGGGACTTGCCGACCCCTGCAGAGTGGCAGGTGGAAGGAGGGCCTACCCGGGAGGTATTCTGTTGGGCGTAGAGAGAGAGTGCCCCACGCTTGAAGGTATGCAGCGGTAGGCCGAAGACCAAGCGACGAACCAAGAGACCGGCAATTATCATATCAAATGGGAGGATGGCCTCCTCTACAGTGAGCCTAAGGCTCCGGTGCATGGGTCATCAAGGGCCTTAGTGGTCCCCCAATGCTACCGAACCTTTCTGCTGGAATTGGCACAAGAGACACTGCTAGCAGGACACCTGGGCCAGGACAAAACCTTTGCTCGTTTGGTCCCACATTTTTACTGGCCCAGAATGCGAGTTGCCTCTAACACCTTTTGCAAGACCTGTAAGACTTGCCAGGCGAGTGGCAAGACTGGGACTAAGTTGAAGGTCCCGTTGGAACTGCTTCCGGTTGTCGGTACCCCTTTTGAGCGGGTAGGCATTGATATTTTCGGGCCGATGGACCCGCTGACTTCTTTGGGACACCGGTTCATCTTGGTGTTGGTGGACCACGCCACCCGGTACCTGGAGGCAATCCCTCTGCGGACCATCACTGCACCGGCGGTGGCGCGGGGCTTGATGGGGATTTTTACCCGTGTGAGATTCCCCAAGGTCGTGGTGTCAGATAGGGGCACGAATTTCATGTCGGCCTATATGCAGGCCATGTGGAAGGAGTGCAGAGTGACCTACCGGTTCTCCACTCTTTACCACCCCCAGACTAAAGGGCTCGTAGAGCGCTTCAATAAGACGCTGTAGGGGAGGATTCGGAGCCTGCCGGATGACTTGAGACTGAAGTGGGACGTCCTCTTACCCTGGCTGCTATTTTCCTACCATAAGGTGCCGCAGAAGGGGGTCGGGGTCAGCCCCTTTGAGCTGCTCTATGGCCACCCCGTTAGGGGGCCCCTCAGTCTTGTGAAGGAGGGGGGGGAGAAGTCTTCCAAGAAGCTTCCACGTGACATGGTCAGCTACATACTGGCATTCCGCAGCCAGATGGCCAAGCTGTGGAAGGAAGCCTCAGACAACCTGGAGGCTAGTCAAGCCATCATGAAGGAGTGGTACGACCACAATGCTCAGACGGTGGAGTTGGATGCTGGACAGAAGGTGTGGGTCATGGAGCCCAGAGAGCTTAGCGCCCTCCAGGACCGGTGGACTGGACCCTACGAAATTTTGGAGAAGAGAGGCCAGACCACTTACGTTGTAGACCTCAAGACCCCCCGACACCCCCATAGGGTGTTCCACATCAACCGCCTGAAGCCGCACCATGAGCGATCAGAGCTTGCTCTCCTTATGGTGACGGATGGGAGCGAGGAGGAAAAGAGTGAGCCTCTTCCGGACTTTCTGGCAGCCCAAGAGAAGGTTGGATCAGTGGAGGGTGTGGTCCTCTCCCCATCCTTGACCCCTGAGCAACAGAGGGACTGCGGCCAGGTATTGGAGCAGTACGCCTCGTTGTTCTCTCTCACTCCTGGGATCACGCATCTGTGTACCCATGACGTGGACACAGGGGACAGCCCACCCGTGAAAACCAAGTCTTACCGGCTGTCCGACAAGATCAAGACCAGCATCCAGAGTGAGGTGGCCAAGATGTTGGAGCTGGGGGTGATTGAGCCTTCCAGCAACCCTTGGGCTAGTCCAGTGGTGTTGGTGCCGAAACCGGCCCCACCGGGCACCACATCGGAACTTCGGTTGTGTGTGGATTACCGTGGCTTGAACTCCGTGACCAAGACGGATAGTCACCCGATCCCTCAGGCGGATTAACTTATTGACCGACAGCTCGGTATCTGAGTACCATCGACCTGACGTCAGGATATTGGCAAATTGCCATGGCAGACGGAGCGAAGGAGAAGACTGCATTCTCCACCCCTGAGGGCCACTTTCAATTCCGTGTGTTGCCCTTCGGGCTAAAGAATGCTGCGGCCACTTTCCAGCGGTTGGTCAACCAGGTGTTTTCTGGCCTAGAGGCCTTCTCAGCTGCCTAACTGGACGACATAGCTGTCTTCAGCAGCAGCTGGGAGGACCGTCTGGAGCATCTCCAGGAGGTGCTGCAGGCTCTACAACGGGCTGGCCTGACCATCAAGGCTAGCAAGTGCCAGATTGGACATGGATCTGTTGTCTACCTGGGACACCTGGTGGGCGGGGGTAAGGTGCAACCCCTCCAGGCCAAAATCGAGACCATCTTGGCCTGGGAGCCAACGAAAACCCAAACGGAGGTCCGGACTTTCCTCGGCCTCACGGGTTACTACCGCCGGTTTGTCAAGGGGTATGGAACCATCGTGGCCCCCCTGACTGAATTGACATCTAAGAAACAACCACGTAAAGTCATCTGGACGGCTGCCTGTCAAGAAGCCTTTGACACCCTTAAGCACGCGATGTGCACCGCTCCGGTGCATAGAACTCCAGACTTCAACAAGGAATTCATCGTGCAGACAGACGCCTCTGAGCATGGCATTGGAGCTGTGCTCTCTCAACTGAATGAGGAAGGCCAAGACCAGCCAGTGGTCTTTATCTCCCGAAGGCTACTCCCCAGGGAACAGCGGTGGAGTACGATAGAACGCGAAGCCTTCGCCGTGGTTTGGGTCCTGAAGAAGCTGAGGCCATATCTTTTTGGCTCTCACTTCCTCATTCAGACCGACCACCGACCACTTCGCTGGCTCATGCAAATGAGAGGCGAAAACTCCAAATTGTTGAGGTTGTCCATTTCCCTCGAGCGGATGGACTTTCGGGTAGAACATCGGCCCGGAGTAGACCACGCCAACGCTCTCTCCCGGTTCTTCCGCCTTAGTGATGAGAACTCCCTAGAGGTTGGGTAGCTCTCCCCACTTTCGGCTGGGGGGCCGCATGTTAGACCTGTCAGCCCTAGGGTGGTCTTATCCCGTTTTTTTTTTTTGCCCTTGTCGCCTCATTTTTGCCACCGTCTTTTGTTGGACCTAGGTATCTGGGCGCTTTACCACTGCCAAACAGTGCTGTGGTGCAGGTGTTCTCTCCTAATAACATGGCTGGCACAGGCCCCTGCTACTGCGGAGTGGCCATTGAATACACACACTAGTAGTTAGGAGTAGACTGGGACATAGTGATGCTGTACCCTTGCCGTCCTGCCTTTTTGTCCCATAGACCAACATGTGGAAGCTCCTGGAACCTTCCAGCCCTGGGAGGGGTTATGCTTTGCCGCCTTTACTGGAGGGTCACCTGACCTAGGGGTATAAGAGGAAAGGAGGGAAACTGAACTAGTCAGTTGGGGCACCACTGGACCTGGGGAAACCCCTGCCGGAGTGTAGGCGGTTGGGCCTAGGGGACAAACCTACACTACTGGGACAAACTGAGCTTAGGCCCTGCTGTACCCAAGTTAGATGAGGGACTCTGCCAGCCTGCTGATCTTGCCCAGTGAGGGGGAGCCCAGGGGACCAACTCCAGTGTGCTGCAGGAAACCATCCTGCCCTTCTATGCCTGCCAACTCAACCCCCTTCTTTCCCCCCCAAGAACCTGCAACTGAGACCTGCCATCCACTCCCCCCAAGATAAGCGCTGTGCCAACTAGGCGCTGTAAAGAAGAGGACTCCCTGCTGTGAGCGCTGCTGATCAGGAGCACGAGGTAATGAGCGCTGTGTCTGCTGAATAATAAGTTACCGGGCTCCTGCCACCGTCCCCAAGCGCTGTGTAGCCTCTGAGCGCTCTTGTGCCAAAACATCACTGAACTGCGGCAAGAACTGTGCCTCCGTGCTGTGCTCCTTAAGCACTGTTACCCGAGCGCTACATCGCCTAGATCACCGCCGCAGCCCAGGACTGGGTAGCACTGTTACTGGGCCCCTGCCTGCTGAGAGTCGCTACGCACGGTGGTAGCGCGGTGTGACTGGCCCCCGTACCTGCGTCCTAGCGCTGTGACCTGAAAGCGCCCAGCTGCCGAGGATCACCGCTGCGGCCCCAGGCGCTGGGAAATCCAAGGCGCCGTCTGCGTCTCCGACTTGGGTGCCTGGAGTGGGCGCTGCCGCAGAGTGCGCCGTGGGCCGAGAATCACCGCCGCGGCCCCGGCGCCTGCTGACCCAAAGCTGCTCATCGTCCGACCTCACCGCTGCGACCCCCGAAGCCTGAGGAGGGCCGCCGCGGTAGTGAGAAGGCCGCGCTAGGCCCCGGGGCGTTGCCGGGAGTCTGACGTCCCCGGCTGCGTCTAGTAGCAGGCGCAGCCCCCATTGGTCCCTGCGGCCGCACCCCCCGGAAGCTGCCATTCGATTGGCTCTCACGCCCAGCCCCCTATACGCTGCAATCCCATTGGCTCCTGGGCCGAGGAGAGACCCGGACGGCCCAGAGCCGAACGCAACCGCCAACGAGGGGGCTCCGGGGAGAGCGGGAGCCCCCAAACTTTTCACCAGGCCAAGACAGAGCCGCGCAGGCCTACTGAGGCCAGAAACATTCAGGTAACCCCCCTGGGGGAAGGCAGAGATCACCGGGGATAGCGGGGCTGCCAAGGAGCCTCGCAAAATCAGGGTGGCAGCCCCGTAACCGCCCCTCCCCTCAGGGAACTGCAACCGAGCCCTGAAGGCCCCATTGGAACCGTCATTGTGAAGCAGTTGAGCTGGACTGGGCCTAAGACTGCACTAGATGTAGAAGTTATGTCACCTGGATTAGCCCTTGCTCTATGCTCTGCTTAGAGTTCCCCTACGCAAGAAATGTGGCCTGGAATGTCCCGAACAACCAAGTGCTATTCTTATTAATGAGAGCACAGAAATGTTGTTGCCTATGATGCCCCTGGTTACCGAGAACCTTACTGTTATGTGCCTGAAGTTTTGAGAGAGGTTTATGCTAGCGGCAGAAGTATATACGAAGAGTTACCTACTTGCTCTGTTCACTTGAATGAATTAATTGTTGCCCTGAGATTACCTGCGCTATTCACTTGAATGAATTTACGCCTGTTTGGTGTTGAAATGAATTACCTGTTGCCCTGAGATTCACTGCTCTATTTACGGGAATGAATTCAATGTTGCCCTGAGATTAACTGTGCTGTTGACTGAATTGAATTTACTGCTGTCCTAAGACTTTCTGTTCTATTACTGAAATGAATTTATTCGCTATGACTTGCACTAGATAAAGGATCTTGTTTTACCAATCAACTTGGTGTGGTGTCTTTTCATTGTGTGCACATTACTGAGTCCGGGTGAGTGAGTGCTGCACAACTGCTTTACACATTGCCTTCAGGTGCCTTCCTACCTCGCGCCAAGCTACCGTGTTGGAATTAGTGACCCCAGTTCTAACATTGGTGTTCAGCGGTGGGATTGGGACTTGTGCTTGTGCAGCACCCTACAGGGATTCAGTGTGCGCCGCAATTGGACACTGCAAGCCTAACAATTTTCTCTCCTCTGTCTGATTGATTGTATAGGCTCCTGTTTTGAATCTGTTGCCTACGTCCTAGCGTTTTCCCTTAAGTTGTCTGGGGCCCCACCTGTCAGGATGGAGTGCGAGCTGGCCAACCTAGAGATGTATACGGTGGTGCAGCTGAGGGAGTTCCATCAGGGGATGGGGGTGTCCGTCAAGCGAGGTGCCAAGAGAGAGGAGCTTCAGAAAGCTTTGAGGGCATGGGTATTGGCCCACCCGGGAGGGAGAGTGGATGAGGAACAGGGGCAGCCGGCTGCTCCAGGAGAACTAGACGTACCGCACGTAGACACCAGAGAGAATGTGTTGCCAGGAAGACGTTCCAGGGCAGGGAGTAGTGTGTCGGGGGGGGGGGGGAGTGTGTCTGTGGAGGAGTACGAGGACAGGAGGGAGGAGAGGCAATTGAGATTAGAGCTTGCTAAAATGGAGAAGGAGAGAGAAGAGAAGAGGCAGCTAGCCATGGAAGAGAGGAAGCTTGCGCATGAGCTTAGCCTAAAGGAATTGGAGTTACGAGCATTGCAAATGGGGGTGCAAGGCAACAGCAATGGTGGCAGCGTACCCGCTGAGGTTCCACAAGAGCCTACGTTTTATCTACCTAAGGAGGTGGTGGCCAGTTTTAGTGTAGGGGATGACATGGATAAGTGGTTGGCGGCGTATGAGGTGTGCTTGGTAGCCCATGGGGTGCCCGAGAGTTACTGGAGGGGTGGCCTATACCGGTACATGCCTCCTGTGGCAAGGGACACACTCTTGACCCTAGACAGAGGAGATGGAACAAATTACCCTGTCATGAAGGAGGCACTGCTTAGAAAGTTTGGTCTCACTCCAGAGAAGTATCGCCAGAGGTTCCGCAACAGCCATAAGCTTCCCACACAGAACTGGGTGGATTTTTTTGATTATGCACGTAAGGCCTTAGAGGGTTGGGTGCGTGGCAGCGAAGTGAGCGACTATGAGGGCTGTACAACTTGTTTTTAAGGGAGCACCTCCTCGATAAATGTTTTCCGGAGCTGCGCCAACACCTGGTGGACCGCAAGCTGTCCGACCCTCGGAAGCTTGCGGAAGAGGCAGATACCTGGGTCAGCACTCTGGTGTCCCACAAGGTACCCGGGGGAGACCCCCCCCCCACCCCCCCCAAAAGGCGGACAGGGCTTTCCCCAGAAGAGAGAGGGGGGAGATAAAAAGGAGTTCTTTAAAGGCCCCCAAAATAGACCGCAAGGGAAAGGGGTAGGTTCTCCACCCCAATATGGATCCCAGAAACCCACTTACCCTGACAAGAGTCAGCAGCCCAGAACTGTCCGGTGCTACGAGTGTGGGGAGGTTGGACACTACAAGGGGGATCCCCAGTGTCGCAAAAGGACCCCAGCCCCCACAGGAGGTGACTAGTGTAGCACTGGGGGAGGAGTTGTCCCTAGATGAGGGGGGTGAGTGGACAGGCTTGACCCTGGTGTCACTGGGGGATAGAGAGATGGTCCCGGTGACGCAGTTGCCCTCGAACACTGCCAAGTACCGGCAGAGGGTACGGGTTAACGGGAGGAGGTGGAGGCTCTGAGGGACACGGGTGCCAGCATGACGATGGTAAGACGTCAGCTGGTGTCCCCAGAGCAGGGGATTCCTGAAGTATTCCACCCGGTGGTAATGGCTGATAACAGCCAGGGTCATTACCCCGTGGCCCAAGTTCCCTTTGAGTGGGGAGGAGTCTCAGGCCAGTTGAGAGTCGCCATAAGCCCTGCCATGCCAGTGGATTGTCTGCTCGGAAACGACTTGGAACATACCGCCTGGAAGGAAGTGGAGTTCAATGCCCATGATGAGATGCTGGGGTTACCAGGGTGGACTTGCGTGGTCACGAGGTCCATGGCTGCCCGGCAAGGAACTCAACCCAGGTTGGAGCCTGAGTCAATGGCCCAGCCCACTGCTGTACAAGAAGATGTCGTGGAGGACACACCCTGCGAGATGGATGGGGAGCCCGCGGTGGTGACCCCGGTGTCCGCGGAGGTGGATGTTGTTCCCGTGGGGGACTTGCCGACCCCTGCAGAGTGGCAGGTGGAAGGAGAGCCTACCCTGGAGGAATTCTGTCGGGCGTAGAGAGAGAGTGCCCCACGCTTGGAGGTATGCAGCGGCAGGCTGAAGCCCAAGCGACGAACCAAGAGACCGGCAATTACCATATCTACTGGGAGGATGGCCTCCTCTACAGTGAGCCTAAGGCTCTGGTGCATGGGTCATCAAGGGCCTTAGTGGTCCCCCAATGCTACCGAACCTTTCTGCTGGAATTGGCACACGAGACACTGCTAGCAGGACACCTGGGCCAGGACAAAACCTTTGCTCGTTTGGTCCCACATTCTTACTGGCCCAGAATGCGAGTTGCCTCGAACACCTTTTGCAAGACCTGCAAGACTTGCCAGGCGAGTGGCAAGACTGGAACTAAGTTGAAGGTCCCGTTGGAACTGCTTCTGGTTGTCGGTACCCCTTTTGAGCGGGTAGGCATTGATCTTGTCGGGCCGATGGACCCGCTGACTTCTTTGGGACACCGGTTCATCTTGGTGTTGGTGGACCACGCCACCCGGTACCCGGAGGCAATCCCTCTGAGGACCATCACTGCACCGGCGGTGGCGCGGGGCTTGATGGGGATTTTTACCCGTGTGGGATTCCCCAAGGTCGTGGTGTCAGATAGGGGCACGAATTTCATGTCTGCCTATATGCAGGCCATGTGGAAGGAGTGCGGAGTCTCCACTCCTTACCACCCCCAGACTAAAGGGCTCGTAGAGCGCTTCAATAAGATGCTGAAGGGGATGATTCGGAGCCTGCCGGATGACTTGAGACTGAAGTGGGACGTCCTCTTACCCTGGCTGCTATTTTCCTACCATGAGGTGCCGCAGAAGGGGTTCGGGTTCAGCCCCTTTGCGCTGCTCTATGGCCACCCCGTTAGGGGTCCCCTCAGTCTTGTGAAGGAGGGGTGGGAGAAGTCTTCCAAGAAGCTTCCCCGTGACATGGTCAGCTACATACTGGCATTCCGCAGCCAGATGGCCAAGCTGTGGAAGGAAGCCTCAGACAACCTGGAGGCTAGTCAAGCCATCATGAAGGAGTGGTACGACCGCAATGCTCGGACGGTGGAGTTGGATGCTGGACAGAAGGTGTGGGTCATGGAGCCCGGAGAGCTTAGCGCCCTCCAGGACCGGTGGACTGGACCCTACGAAATTTTGGAGAAGAGGCCAGACCACTTACGTTGTAGACCTCAAGACACCCCGACAACCCCATAGGGTGTCCACATCAACCGCCTGAAGCCGCACCATGAGCGATCAGAGCTTGCTCTCCTTATGGTGACGGATGGGAGCGAGGAGGAAAAGAGCGAGCCTCTTCCGGACCTTCTGGTAGCCCAAGAGAAGGATGGATCAGTGGAGGGTGTGGTCCTCTCCCCATCCTTGACCCCTGAGCAACAGATGGACTGCCGCCAGGTATTGGAGCAGTACGCCTCGTCGTTCTCCCTCACTCCTGGGATCACGCATCTGTGTACCCATGACGTGGACACAGGGGACAGCCCACCTGTGAAAACCAAGTCTTACCGGCTGTCTGACAAGATCAAGACCAGCATCCGGAGTGAGGTGGCCAAGATGTTGGAGCTGGGGGTGATTGAGCCTTCCAGCAACCCTTGGGCTAGTCCAGTGGTGTTGGTGCCGAAACCGGCCCCACCGGGCAGCACATCGGAACTTCGGTTCTGTGTGGATCACCGTGGCTTGAACTCCGTGACCAAGACGGATGCTCACCCGATCCCTCAGGCGGATTAACTTATCGACCGACAGCTCGGTATCGGAGTACCATCGACCTGATGTCAGGATATTGGCAAATTGCCATGGCAGACGGAACGAAGGAGAGGACTGCATTCTCCACCCCTGAGGGCCACTTTCAATTCCGTGTGTTGCCCTTCGGGCTAAAGAATGCTGCGGCCACTTTCCAGCGGTTGGTCAACCAGGTGTTTTCTGGCCTAGAGGCCTTCTCAGCTGCCTAACTGGACGACATAGCTGTCTTCAGCAGCAGCTGGGAGGACCATCTGGAGCATCTCCAGGAGGTGCTGCAGGCTCTACAACGGGCTGGCCTGACCATCAAGGCTAGCAAGTGCCAGATTGGACAGGGATCTGTCGTCTACCTGGGACACCTGGTGGGCAGGGGTAAGGTGCAACCCCTCCAGGCCAAAATCGAGACCATCTTGGCCTGGGAGCCACCGAAAACCCAAACGGAGGTCCGGGCTTTCCTCGGCCTCACGGGTTACTACCGCTGGTTTGTCAAGGGGTATGGAACCATTGTGGCCCCCCTGACTGAATTGACATCTAAGAAACAACCACGTAAAGTCATCTGGACGGCTGCCTGTCAAGAAGCCTTTGACACCCTTAAGCTCGCGATGTGCACCGCTCCGGTGCATAGAACTCCAGACTTCAACAAGGAATTCATAGTGCAGACAGACGCCTCTGAGCATGGCATTGGAGCTGTGCTCTCTCAACTGAATGAGGAAGGCCAAGACCAGCCAGTGTCCTTTATCTCCCGAAGGCTACTTCCCAGGGAACAGCGGTGGAGTACGATAGAACGCGAAGCCTTCGCCGTGGTTTGGGTCCTGAAGAAGCTGAGGCCATATCTTTTTGGCTCTCACTTCCTTATTCAGACCGACCACCGACCACTTCGCTGGCTCATGCAAATGAGAGGCGAAAACCCAAAATTGTTGAGGTGGTCCATTTCCCTCGAGCGGATGGACTTTCGGGTGGAACATCGGCCCGGAGTAGACCACGCCAACGCTCTCTCCCGGTTCTTCCGCCTTAGTGATGAGAACTCCCTAGAGGTTGGGTAGCTCTCCCCACTTTCGGCTGGGGGGGCCGCATGTTAGACCTGTCAGCCCTAGGGTGGTCTTATCCCGTTTTCTTTTTTTTTTGCCCTTGTCGCCTAATTTTTGCCACCGTCTTTTGTTGGACCTAGGTCTCTGGGTGCTTTACCACTGCCAAACAGTGCTGAGGTGCAGGTGCTCTCTCCTTATAACATGGCTGCCACAGGCCCCTGCTACTGCGGAGTGGCCATTGAATACACGCACTAGTAGTTAGGAGCAGACTGGGACATAGTGATACTGTATCCTTGTCGTCCTTCCTTTTTGTCCCATAGACCAACATGTAGAAGCTCCTGGAACCTTCCAGCCCTGGAAGGGGTTATGCTTTGCTGCCTTTACTGGAGGGTCACCTGACCTAGGGGTATAAGAGGAAAGGAGGGAAACTGAACTAGTCAGTTGGGGCACCACTGGACCTGGGGGAACCCCTGCCGGAGCGTAGGCGGTTGGGCCTAGGGGAGGAGCCTACACTACTGGGACTGACTGAGCTTAGGCCCTGCTGTACCCAAGTTAGGTGAGGGACTCTGCCAGCCTGCTGATCTTGCCCAGTGAGGGGAAGCCCAGGGGACCAACTCCAGTGTGCTGCAGGGAACCATCCTGCCCTTCTATGCCTGCCAACTCAAACCCCTTCTTTCCCCCCAAGAACCTGCAACTCAGACCTGCCATCCACTCCCCCCAAGGTAAGCGCTGTGCCAACTAGGCGCTGTAAAGAAGAAGAGGACTGCCTGCTGTGAGCGCTGCTGATCAGGAGCACGAGGTAATGAGCGCTGTGCCTGCTGAATAATAAGTTACCGGGCTCCTGCCACCGCCCCCAAGCGCTGTGTAGACTCTGAGCGCTCTTGTGCCAAAACATCACTGAACTGCGGCAAGAACTGTGCTACATCGCCTAGATCACCGCCGCAGCCCAGGACTGGGTAGCATTGTTACTGGGCCCCCTCCTGCTGAGAGTCGCTATGCGTGATGGTAGCGCGGTGTGACTGGCCCCCGTACCTGCGTCCTAGCGCTGTGACCTGAAAGCGCTCAGCTGCGGAGGATCACCCCTGCAGCCCCAGGCGCTGGGAAATCCAAGGCGCTGTCTGCATCTCCGACTTGGGTGCCTGGAGTGGGTGCTGCCGCAGAGTGCGCCGTGGGCCCGAAAATCACCGCCCCGGCGCCTGCTGACCCAAAGCTGCTCATCGTCCGACTTCACCGCTGCGGCCCCCGAAGCCTGGGTAGGGCCGCCGCGGTAGTGAGAAGGCCGTGCTAGGCTTCGGGCGTTGCCTGGAGTCTGACGTCCCCGGCCGCGTTTAGTAGCGGGCGCAGCCCCCATTGGTCCCTGCGGCTGAGATTCACTGCTCTATTTATGGGAATGAATTCAATGTTGCCCTGAGATTAACTGTGCTGTTGACTTTCTGCTCTATTACTGAAATGAATTTATTCGCCATGACTTGCACTAGGTAAAGGATCTTGTTTTACCAATCAACTTGGTGTGGTGTCTTTTCATTGTGTGCGCATTACTGACTCCGGGTGAGTGAGTGCTGCACAACTGCTTTACACATTGCCTTTGGGTACCTTCCTACCTCGCGCCAAGCTACCGTGTCGGAATTGGTGACCCCAGTTCTAACACCATTGAAGTAGGGATTATGCATTATTGTTTATGCCAGCTGACATGTATGGCAGGAACTAAGGACCTCCACTTCTGTTTCAGAACATTTAGAAGATTGTTGCTGCTGTTTCCATAACAACGTTTTCTATCTTCTTTTTTATAAGTGACAAGGCTGTTAGTGCCTGCCTTGTGCCCAACCCCCAACCTGGAGGACCAGTGTATCACGCTTCACCCATTGACCTTTCCGGCTCGGGCAACCCTACCAGCAGACACCTCTGAGGCGGAAGCCGGAGGCCTAGTCTATCGCTTTTTTAAAAATTGTGTATTTTGTGTTTCACTTCTTTTAAAACTTGCCAAAACTCTCCCTGAGCTTAGATAGTACTAAGCGCCTAGCGGACACCCCACGAGCAGCGGAGCTAGCGCTGCATCGCGGGACAGCTGGTTGAAAGGCCGCCATCGCTGCACTCGCGAGGCCACGCCCACCTCACTGGCCACGCCCACTCCCCCGCCTATAAGTAGCGCAGGTAACCATTACCTACACCTCTGAGGCGGAAGCCGGAGGCCTAGTCTATCGCCTTTTTAAAAATTGTGTATTTTGTGTTTCACTTCTTTTAAAACTTGCCAAAACTCTCCCTGAGCTTAGATAGTACTAAGCGCCTAGCGGACACCCCACGAGCAGCGGAGCTAGCGCTGCATCGCGGGACAGCTGGTTGAAAAGCCGCCATCGCTGCACTCGCGAGGCCACGCCCACTCCCCCGCCTATAAGTAGCGCTGACTGAAAGCGCAGGTAACCATTACCTACACCTCTGAGGCGGAAGCCGGAGGCCTAGTCTATCGCCTTTTTAAAAATTGTGTATTTTGTGTTTCACTTCTTTTAAAACTTGCCAAAACTCTCCCTGAGCTTAGATAGTACTAAGCGCCTAGCGGACACCCCACGAGCAGCGGAGCTAGCGCTGCATCGCGGGACAGCTGGTTGAAAGGCCGCCATCGCTGCACTCGCGAGGCCACGCCCACCTCACTGGCCACGCCCACCCTCTCCCTAAATGTGCCATCCACGCAAGCGCAGCGGACGAGCGCAGCGGGAGCGCCGTTTGCGCGCCGAAGGCGCGCCTAAGGCAAGCCCGTCTGCGCTCGTCCGCGACCATCAGCGGCCCAGGCCCCGTCCCCCTGGCCTAACCATCTCGGACCAACATGGGATAGTAACCTATACGAGGCAGGCGTTACTACAGCTGCGCAGGAGGCTGCCGCCGGAATGCGGACACAAGCTGCAGGTGGAACAATGGCCCCTGAAGTGTGTGGGCTGCGGCCATTCTATCCTCAGAGACCAAGCGACGAGTAAGGAAGGTAATGAACTATCTGCCTTATTACTGAACTGTCGATCGATGAAACGTCATAGCTTGAGCATTTATGACCTACTGATAGATGACAAACCCGACTTGGTCTTCTTGACAGAAACCTGGCTGGATGAACAATCCATCCCTGATATCATAGAGGCCCTTCCTCCCGGCTTTAATATTCTTCACGTTAATAGAGGGGTTCAAAGAGGGGGGGGATAGCCATTATCCACAAAAGCGAGCTGTCAGTCTCTCTTGAACAGACTTCCATTAATAAATGTGAAGCGGGACTCTTTTCTATTTCGGTTAGCCCCAACTGGACCATTAAGGGCTACCTTATCTTTCGTCCTCCGGGTGTGGCGACTGCGTTCATTGAAAGCCTCCTGGAAGCTCTAACGCAATCTGCTTTACGCCATAATAAGTTTATGATTGTAGGAGACCTCAACGTGCATTTGGATGATGTCAACTGCAGAGAGGCTGTTTCCCTAATTAATGAACTTAGAGCTCTCATGTTTGTTTTAGCTGACAACAGAGCCACCCATCAAGCAGGACATCTGCTGGACCCAATTTTTACAAACTGGGAAGATATAAGTGTCTCTGTTCCGATTAAGATCCTGTGGTCAGATCATTATTTGATCCCTTTTAAACTCAGAAGTCTGCCCAACAGGGGGCCTTTACAGAAACCTCCCGTTATTAGGCGCAGGGACTGGAGGAAATTCAGTCACGACGCCTTCAGTCAAGCCCTAGGACAGGAACCCCCAAAGCTCAGCGACAATTTGGTTGAGGCGTACAGGATGTATGAAGAATGGGTTCAAGGTGCGCTGGATAATGTAGCCCCTTGGACTCATAAAGCCATGGCACGGAGCACGAAATCCGCTCCGTGGTTCACCGCTGAGCTGCGCGCCGCTAAAACCAAATGTAAAACCTTGGAGCGTAGATGGAGAGTGGAATATGCCCCCTCACTACGTGAAGTCTATAAGAGTGAACTAAGGTCCTACCACAGCCAGATCAGGAAATCTAAAAGAGAGTACTATAATAAAAGGATTGACTGTGCAGAGAACACATCTAAAGAGCTCTTTATGATTCTGAAGGAACTCTCCGCCCCTCTAGCGAGTTCAGGGGAAGCCCCCCCCCTCAACTGAGTCATGCAATGAGATCGCAGACTTCTTTATAGGGAAGCTAGAAAAGATCTATGCATCGTTTCAGACTAACTCTGAAGCTACAAATCTGCCCGACCCCAACTGCGGAAATAAGGTCAGGGAAGAACTTAGGAAATTTGTGGTTCCCCAAGCAGAGGAGCTTATCGACATCCTATCGGACATTCACTCGGGCTCTCCCTTAGATGCGGTACCAGCGAGGATTCTTCGCAGTCATCTTCCCCAGGTAGCGAAGCATATAGGTGACATGGCCTCGCTTTCCTTCCAGGAATGTCTAGTTCCGGATAGCTGGAAACTGGCCCAAGTCGTCCCAATAAAAAAGAAAGCCCACATAAGCATAACGCAATTAGACAACCTGAGACCAATCTCCCTCCTTCCCTACTGTGCGAAGGTAGTAGAAAAATTGGTTAACCGACAGCTGGTGAGCTTTGTGGAGGAAAACAAGCTCCTCCACATGTCTCAGTCGGGATTCAGAGCCAAACACTCGACAGAGACCGCCCTCCTCCTATCGACAGAACTGCTGCGGGGTAAGGCGGATGAGGGTCACACGGCCGCACTGGTCCTACTGGACTTAAGTGCGGCGTTTGACACCGTATCACACCCCGTATTACTGGACCGCCTGAATGAAAAGGGAATAACCGGACCTGCACATGAGTGGTTGGTTTCCTTCCTTAAGAACAGGAGATTTCAAGTGCATTGTCCACCATGTAAATCCAGTGTAAGATGTCTCAGGCAAGGGGTTCCACAGGGCTCGATTTTGAGCCCCACATTATTTAACCTGTACATGGAACCCCTTGCCAAATTGGTGGAGTCATATGGTGTTGCAATAGTCTCCTATGCAGACGATACACAACTGGTGATCAATCTGTCCCGTGATCCAGTTGTGGATGCTGAGAATTTCTCGGCCTGCTTGGTGGCACTTGACGGCTGGATGAAACAGAACTATCTCCGCCTTAATGGTAATAAGACGGAAGTTCTTATCGTAGGTCCCTGTCCTTCCATCTGGACTTCTGCCTGGTGGCCCATTGAACTGGGCCCTGTCCCGGCCCCGGTAGACACAGTTAAAAACCTTGGCTTTCTTCTGGACTCTAATCTAGCCTTTACCAATCATGTTGGTAAGGTTGCCGGAAAATGCTATGGCCTCTTGAAGGTCCTGAGGAAAATCCTGGACCTATTGCCCCCCAGCTCCAGAAAAACTATGGTACATGCCTTGGTCACCTCCCATTTAGACTATGGGAACTCCCTCCTATTTGGACTCAGCAAAAAAAGCCTAACACAGCTACAACGCGTCCAGAACGCAGCTGCCAGGCTGGTCCTTAACCTCCCTAGGAGAGCCTCTGGGAAACATGCATTATGTTCCCTGCACTGGCTCCCAATAAAGGAACGAATCAAATTTAAAACTATGTGCATCACCCACCGTATAGCTCACAAAAAAGCACCTCCATATCTCCAGGACTTGCTTCCAGTCTATCGCCCCTCACGCCCTCTGAGGTCGATGGGCAGCATGCTATTAGTGGTGCCACGGATACACAGAGCAAGGATGGGAGGACGTTCCTTTAGACACCATGCCAGCAAAGACTGGAATGACCTACCCATCGAATTGAGGATGGAGCCGTCTGAAACCAGGTTCAGACTGAGGCTGAAAACCCATCTTTTCCCCAAGACAAATTCAGCATAGTATGTCCCTGGCCCTAGTGCTCACCCTCTGTGAGCTAAGCTGAAGAGATGTTGGTAGGATTGTCAGCGTGGGGACGCACTGTTCTCTGTGCAACCAAGCGCTTAACAAATGTCATTAACTAACTAACTAACTAAGCTCCTGCCAGACTTTCTCTCCAGGTCCTTGAGACACTCAAGCCCCTTGACCTCTTCAAGGTGGTAAGTTAAAATTATATTGAAGCCCTTCACACATCACTTAGTATGATTTTTACTCATCTCACAGCATCTCTATCAGGGGCATCTCGCCATATTACTTACTGGGTCTTCTCTCATTACTCCTCCTTCTTGATGTACCTACACACAGCAACCCTCTGGCCCTGTGGCTAAGCTGGTTAGTTATTTTTTATAATTATAATTTGTGCTTCTGTCTCTCAGATATCCTAAACCATTACACTGCCAGGTGCTATGTCCAATAAAACGATAGCGGCCCCTCTGCGGTCATCACTCATAATATGAAAACACTTCCCATATAGGCTCTAAATAAAAACAACAGCTCCCAACTACTATCGTACACCGGGCTTGCTATCTATGAGGATAAGTGCTGTAGTACACCACACAGGAGTAATACGTCCTATATAAATGCTACAATATAATACTACAAGAGGGTAAACTATCTTCTCCTTGAGACTAAGGGCCAGATGTACGACCATTTTTTGCACGCGCAAACAGGTTAGTGACCCGTTTGCACACACAAAAACCTACATGACCATGTACAAACACTATTTTGTGGCTCGCAAAATAGTGTTTTGCAACTCGCTGTTAGGAAGGGGCCACCCTTTCTAATTTTAAGAGGGTGGTAATGGAGTCAGAAATGGGAAAGGGTCCCCAGGGGACCCCTTCCCCTTTGTGAATGGCTCTAAAAATATTTTTTAAGGGCTGGCTGTGGTCCCAGGGGCCACTACCTGCCCTTAAACAATGAAACTAAAACGTTTAATTTTTTTTTTCCAAATGCATCCCGTTTTCCTTTAAGGAAAACGGGCTGAGTTTAAAAAAAAAAAACACTGCTTTATTGACAAGCAGTCCCAGACGTGGAGGTCTGCTTAGCCCAGCAGGGCACCATCCCTGGGAGGGCCAGTCATTTCAAATGGGGTCGCAAATTGCAAGTGGCTCATTAATATTTATGAGCCTCGCATTTTGTAGGTTATACATTCCAAATCGAGTCGCAATTTGGAATGGTCGTACATCTGGCCCTAAGTCCCTGAAGTTTGCACCAGCTGATGACCTAGCCACCAAGATATTTCTGGTCAAAGATAGGGGTATTTAAAGTAAGTAGTACACAGGGCTCAATGTAACTCAGCTTCAAATGCTGATAATGGCAGGCTGTGGGTGACATCTCTTTAATGTTGAGATTCAGTCTTAATGATCTGAGAATAATGCTCCTTCTTTAAAATAACAATCTGTAAGGATTAATAGATGAATTTGGTTCCATTCAGAAAACAGTCATCAAAATCCCAAGTGTGGTCAAATAACATTCATCAGTCTAGTGTTAAATGATTAGAACAGCCAACACATGTTTTGCCTCGCTTCTTTAGGGCCAAAAAACTTCAAATTAGAACAAGCACTTGTGACTAACTCCTCATTGACCCTTCCAATTTCATAATTCAAAATGTCTTATTTTTACGAATAACACATAATCGCTTTTTGTCCCTTTGGATCTATCTTATAACCCTGTGTTTTTTTTTTTTTTTTTTTTTTTTTTTTTTTTGAAAACCTTTATTGACAGTTCAAGAAGAACAAGTATGGGCCTACAACCCCCCAGGGCCGGCCGCTAAGCAATCAGAGCAAGAACGACAAGTATAAACACAGGCAGCACTTCGGGGAGCAAAATCGTACTGCTTATACTGTGGACAGCGTAAGTAGGGCACCAGGAGAAAGAGGTTTTCATTTTATGATGAAACAAGGCAGAAGGATCAGGTGACAAGCAATTTTAAAACAACGATCACGGATCTGCAGAGTAATGAACGTTAGCGATTTACAGCAATCTATTCGGTCAATGGCGCAAATACAAGAACATCAGGATGGAGAAAAACATAGTCTACAGCTGCGCCCGCAGTCCCCCGCCAGAACTCCCCAAGAACACCCCGGAAGTTGTGAACACATGGAACGGCAACAAGGCATTATCACGCTGATCCCAGAAAAAGAAAAGACAAAAAAAAAAAAATCAGAGAAGAAAAAGGAGGCCATGGAAAAAGATGAAGGAATACAGAGTCCCCTCCCCCAACCCCCCACCCTGCACCTCTGCAGATGAGTACGGCCCCCCCCCCCCAGCAGTGTGCCTGTCGCCCTGGAACCAGACCCGAAATGTAGGAGAATAGGGAAAAAGAAGTAGGAAAGGACCCCCACCAGACGGGGGGGGTTGAGAAAGCATTTATAAACTGGAGGAGGGCCTTCATCACAGACCCCCGGCTTCTCCCTCCCGCACGGTAAGGTTCCCCTAAAGTGAACAAGGAACAGCACAAAAACAATCTTCTCAAACCACAATGGGGAGCATTATGCACCTATTGTGCCAGTAGCCATGTCAGGAGAGCACACCACCCCAAGCCCGCCCGTCCACTAGGCGACCACCCCCGAGGGGCCAGCCTCATCCCTGACCACTCTGTGGAATTCTGCCGATGCCAACCCCTCGACCCAGCACCATACCCAATGTTCCTAGGCAGAGGAATGTCCAACAATGACAGAGAAGCGACGCACACAGGTGGGGTGGAAGTCTCTGAGCATCAACACAGTCCGCCGCGTGAGGAAACAGGCTTCCCAGTGCTGCCCTAGTGTCTGCACTGCACGCAAGGCTCAGGAAGGCAGAAGCAGCCAAAACAGACATTAGTTGCTGGAGTTGTCTCTGGGTCGCAGGAGGGCATGCACGGGATGAGGCCACCACATCCCACTCAGGTCCAACGCCTCCGGGACAGATCAGGCCCTCAGAAGGTCGAACACACTGTAGCATACTGGCCGGGGCGTCCAGTCGTGTACTAACCTCAGGGGGGGCCGCCACAGCGTCCTCCTGCGCGCAGTGTGGGTAGACTCTGTGTTCGTGCGGACAGGCGGGCCGCCACTGCCCCAACTCCGACGCAACACCATCGAGCTTACTCCCCAAGATCACGAAACCATGAACCAAGGAGGAGTGAAGAGTACCAAGAGCCTCGAGGAGGTCGCCGTACCCCAGCTCAGCTCTCTGTGATCTCGCCGCCACACTCCCAAGAATCGTACGCTCACAGGCCCGCTGCGGCCCAGCGGACAGGATGGTAGGCTTCATCGACCCAAGATGGCCGCCAAGTATGCCCGACCCTCACCGGGGCTGGGACCCCGGGACAAGCGCCGCGATGTCCACGTCGCGGGTGACCGGGTTCCGGGGGCAGGCAAAAAACTATCCGTGGTCACGGGCAACAGTCGTCCCCACCACGGACCAGCTCCCGTAGAAATCCGGGGGCGGCCCGCAATGATCGGGGCAGGATACGGACGGCGGCCGGGCAGCTCACCAGCAAGGCAGGGGCAGTCACCGGAGGATCTAAGATTTGCACCCCCGGTCATGCACTCGGTCAGCTACACTGGGCAGTAGAAGTGACCACGCCGAAATGTGGGCCGAGTTTAACACCGCTTCGGTGGGCCGACTCCACCCAGTCACCACCGGCCGCTGTTGTCGCACTGCCACCCGGCCACGGCGCCCACTCGATGTCCCGGCTCCAGGGCCGCACAGGCCGCAAAGTTCAGATGCAGTTTTCTCCGGCGATAGCACGGCTAGAAACCTCGGAGTCACACAGTCGGGAGCCCCTCTCCTTCAGAAACACGACCACGTAGCACAAGTTGAGGATCTCAGGCAGGATATCCGTGCGGGGTGCGGAGGTTCACGGAGCCGGGAGTCTACGCTGCCGTCCCGGTCGCCATCTTGGCTCCTCCTCCTCATAACCCTGTGTTAAGGGAATCTAGTATCTGCTCATCAATAGAAAAAAGTCCTGATCCAACAGCACAAAAGTTAAAATTAGAGTTAACACCTGCAATGTTGGGTGTTAGCAGGACAAGACCAAGTGCCAGAAAATCAGCTTGGTTGGCCCGCGACACTGGCACCATTCACAAAGGGGTAGAGTGTAGTTTGCTTTTCCTGACTGGCAGGTCTCAGCATACTTTCATCTTCTGATGTTGATAAAAGGCAGATTGTGGATTATATCTTTGCAAAGCGAAGATTTAGCAGGATGAGACAATTCGCGTAGGTTTCAATAAGGCTAGCCTGAGACATTCTGACCAGTCTTCATGTGGTAGGAGGTTGTTTTCGTTTTTTTCCTAGTGGGTAAGGCTCATCCTACTTGCATCTTCTAATGTTGATAGAGGCAGATTGCTGGTCATATCTTCTCAATGGGGAGGTCCAGCAAGACAGGCCAATTGCCTGGGAATCATCAAGGCTAGCCTGAGATTTTGCAATCAGCCTTAATGTGGTAAGGGTTGTAATGTGATATGGGTTGGTTTGATTTTCCCTAGCTGGCAAGGCTCAGCTTTCTTGCATCTTCTAATGCTGATAAAGGTAGATTGCAGGTCATAACTTAGCAATGCAAAGGGTCAGCAGGATGTGGTGAAGTGCCCTGGAATCAGTGAAGCTAGCCAGAAAGCGACCAGCCCTAAGTAGTAAACAGTACTCACATTTTTCCCTACTATGTGCTTTCATGGCCCAAGATCAGAGTTCCTAGATGAATAAGGCAGACAAAGACTCTGCTCTTCCAGGGCAAACCTAAGCTGCAATATCCAGTTGACTGAATCAACACACTCTGCTCGCAGGCGCAGGGTTCAGAGAGCATGAATTAGGACTTTTCAAGGACAGGAAGTGACAGCTGTTGGCTACTGTGGTTTTGGCTCAAAGGCCTTTGGCTAGATGTGAGAGCAGAGTTAATGGTGGGAAGGATGGGGAGGGTGTTAAAAGGTGGTATCGCTCAGAAAAGATACAATACAAATCCAGGTAAGCTGGAAAACCTTTATTTAAGTTTAAAAGAAGTGGGGCCCTCAGCTTGTGCAACCTGAGCCTTGGTCAGCCAGAGAGGAACAGTCTTAACCGAAGCACAGGCTACATCTGGTAAACGCTGCATTTCAAAACATAACATATTACTTATGGTTAAAGGGCGTGAACAACAACTACATTATCACGTGAATAACACATTTGAAATAATACAATTCTACAAAAGAATGCACAGTGCCCTTAGCCGCTCTCGAGTGCAGTACATAGAACTGCGCGTTCATAAACTCTAGAGCAGCACGAGAACAGCACGTATTCCATAAATAACACCACCCCAAAGGTACAACATCTTCCCCCTTTGCACAAAACCCCAAAAAAACATATTTAGCAGGCATGCCCACATTCCTAGTATTTAGACTTTTAGCATTAGACAGCCCTACAGACGGATCCGCACCTAGTTCAAACATAATACCCAGCATAGCCAGCTCCTGCCACCCAATAATGTGCCTTCCTTAAATGGCAACATATACCTTGGTAAACACCCTCCTGCCCAAACATGTGACATCTTGCTCAAAATACCCAAGCATGTCAATGTCCTGATCCCCATAAACCTTGAGATAAACATCAGGTTATTTCAAAGCCGCTGTGCCACCCCAATGAGCATTAAACAGAGTGTCTGAAATAATTGTGATTGGAGCTCCAGAATCACGCATCATATCAATAGCGATTGCTTCACCTAGCAAGACTTGACAGACTGAATCCTTGACTTTGCCATTCACACATCAAAATTGAGAACCAAATTAGAGAAATCTAAAGAATCCTCCTTTTCCATTACTTCAACACTATGTACTTTCATATGATTTTTACCCATTTTAAATACACTATAAAAATGACCAGAAGTAGTCCAAATCTGCTGAAAACGCCCAAAAATGCTTCTGGACTCTAAATGTAACAGAGAACTCCAACAAATGGGTAGCACTTGCCCTCTGAATAGCCCTGCCATAACACACCTACTGTCGCTGCAACTCCAGTGTGATCAGCCGTACACCCAAAGCGGCACACTGTTGCAGTAATCGACTGTGAGCTCCAAAATCTACGAAATGGTCCCAAATCCTGTCGGCAAATGTTACAAGGTGGTATCGATCAGCAAGAATACAATACAAATCCATGTAGGTTGGAAAACCTCTATTTAAGTTCCAAAGAAGTGGAGCCCACAGCTTGTGTACCTGAGCCTCAGTCAGCCAGAGAGGAACTGACTTAACCGATGCACAGGCTACATCGGTTAAACTCTGCTTTTCAAAACATAACATATTACTTATAGTGGAAGCGCGTGAACAACAACTACAATATCACGTGAATAACACATTTGAAAAAATTTGAATTCTACAAAAGAATATGCAATGCCCTGGGCAGCTCTCGAATGCAGCACGTAGAGCTGCGCTTGCACAGACTCAAGAGTGGCATTAGAACAGCACATAGCCCATAAATAACACCAGCCCAAAGGTACAACAGATGGGTAAAACGGGATGGGGGTGAAAGGAGCTCAGAAGGGAAGTTATCATCTGAAGACAAATCTAAAAAGTGTTTTCACAAGGCCCAAAGGTCAGAGAAGTCCTTTCCAAGGTTTTATAAATTACTTTATTGTTGCAAACTAAATCCATAAGGTAGCACTAGGTAGACCTAAAGAGAAGACACTGACTCAATCAGATTGTTTAAACACCATTTCTGAAAATTTCACATGTGATGAGAGTAAGACCATTAAGTAGAAAGATTCCTAGAACCTTATCCAATCACAATTAACTTCTTAGATAGCTCTTTCCCCTGAAGAACTACCCTTTCAACCTCCATGTCATCAAGTGCAGACGTGACAACATTGCCTGGCTCAGAACTGGATAGAAGACAAGAAGGTAGAATAACACACTCAGTCTGGACCCTTTGTCATCTGATGAAGAAGAGGAAACCAGGATGAGCATAGCCAGAAAGGGACTACAATGATCACCCAAGCTTTCTCTTTCCTGATCTTTGTCAAAACCCTCGGAATTAGATGAAAAGGTGGAAAAGCATTCAGAAGTGTCCTGAGGGCAAAAACATGTCAATGCATCTATCGCCCAAGCTCCTTCTCTTTTGGTCCTGGGTGCAGCCACTGGACTGATATTATTCCCCCTTCTGACCAAGACATCTGTCACTAGTTGACTTAATCTCCTCCAGATCTGTCTGAAACCCAGACAGGGACACATGACGATGCTCAGTCCATTGAAAATAGATGACAGCTCGTGTCACTAGGCTTCTCGATCAAACGCCCCCTCCCCTATATGTTTACATATGACTTGAATGTCCTATTGTCTGTTCTTACCATCACTGAAGTACCCTGGATCTGAGGAGCAACCCCCAAAGAGCTCAATTGAATGCTTTGAGCTCCTCCCATTTTTAAAATTGTGACCTGTATTGTGGAGACAAAATGCACGACGCACATGTAGTCCACCGTGGCTTCCTATCCATATTGCTGGCATTCTTTGTGATAGTTTTTGGTGCTGACGTCCATAGCAGAGTTTTCCTGCCCTCAGATGAACTGGGTCAAACCACCACTGAAGCTGTCTCATGATGTGATGACTTCTTTTTACCTGAGCTTCTAATTCCATTTCTTCTGGATTCTAGGATGCTGGAGAATGCTGAACAGAAATCCCCAAATGGAACATTGCCCTGGGAACAATTCTCATTAGTGTTTCTGCCATGTCACCCAGAACCTGATACTGATTCAGAAGGGTTGAATCATGCAATGTGAATCTTTTTACCTCTGGTTTCCGAGAGTACTACCAAGCCCATGTCCAAACTCTTGCCCCTGTGAATTCCAAATCTTGGACCGGGCTCAATTTCTGTGGACATGAGATCATCTGCTGAAGACGGCACTCTGTATGGACTTTAAAGGTGAACGCACTAGACAACTGCACAGATATGGATGTAATAACATTGCCTGAAGGTGCAGAAAACCCACCATGGATGCCAGAACTTCATTAAATCCCCGAACGACTTCAGACCAAACATTTGAACACAGCGCAAAGTGGTGATCTTGAGTTGCATATTGAAGAAACTTCTGATGCTCTCTGCAAACCGATATATGAAAACCGGCATCTTGCGGATCTAGAGTAACCATGAATTACTCTGGCTAGATTAGTGGGATTATTGTCTGCCAGCAATCTGCCTTAAAGTAGATTGTTGACACCCAGGTATCTACCCTTTTTTGAATCCAGGACTAGTTAGCATACTCTTTAAAACTGTTTTACCCGAAACATAATGGAATACATATTGTAACCTTGTTCTTCTCCAAGCACCGGAACTGCTGCTCTCTTCTAAATTAAATCCGTTTTCAGTTTCATAAGACTTCTGCTTTTACTCTGCTTCTGGGTAGAGGAGTATGAATAAATGCCAGATCTGTTGGAATGGATGAGAAGTCTGTATAGTAAATCAAAAAAGGGAGAGGGGGACCAGGAGCTGGTTACGGTCCATTGTCCATGCTCCATTCATGACAGTTAAATCAATGAGGACATTGTTCCCTGTTGGCGGTGAAACAAAAATAGCGATCACCTGCTCAACACAAGTAGAAAGAGAAGAGAGAGACCTTATTAAAGTCACAATAGCACCTTGCGCTTATTAGTGACCCTGTGACCTTTTGGTCTTTTTACTTTGCCAGGGGCCCCATAATATTAAAACTTACTTTCTGGACACCCCTAGGCATTTTTATTCACACACCCTGCACGCACGCAATCACTTACCTCTCGGATCCACCATTATTGTTTTTTTGCCCACTTACCCGCATTCACCTTATGGCTTTTCTCTTTAAAAGACCTCCGATAAAGAGACCCTTCGGGGGACCGTCGGGCATTGCAGCTCCGGCCCGACGAGGAGCAACAACAAGCCCAATGATGAAGCAAGACATCCCTCGGGGTGTGTGAGGGCTAACTAAAGGCTGCATAGAGTCCTCCCCTTCGGGATTGGATCCTTGAGACTGGGGAAATTTCTCTTTGCCTCTTTTCATCTCCCTTCTACCTCCCTCCCTCCCTCTACACTCTCTCTTCTCTTTCTACTTGTGTTGAGCAGGTGATCGCTATTTTTGTTTCACCGCCAACAGGGAACAATGTCCTCATTGATTTAAAAGTCTGTATAGTAGACATGCTAAATGCACCCAAATATCTGGAACCTTTGTTTCCCTGGACTTTACAAAGTCTCAATTATGACCTTCTACCGGACCCTCTATTTCTACTACTCCCCAGAAGTGAAGAATGCTGGGATTTCAGATTTGATGACTGCTGATCTGATGTTGATTTCTTGGATGAGCAACAAGGCTGAAAGGGGTTTTGTCTTTTAGATTGTTTGGAAGCATCTTAAGGGGTAGAGGCCGAACATGTAGAAGAAGAGTCCCCCCCCCCCCCCCCCCCCTATTGGGTAAGGCATATATGCTGCCTTCAAAAGCTTTAGTTACCATCCCTGAAAAATGTATGAGCTGAGAATGTAATCTTTATTCATGTTGATTTCTCTGAATTCTCATATTGCAATCTTTATTAATACTGATTTCCAATCTCTGAGCTACATCTGACGACATGCCAGAACTGTTCTCTCAGCTGCTAAGCCTAAGGATCCTAGACAATCACAGGCTGTGTTGGAGATTAATCTATCCTGGTGTTCCTTCTCTACCAACCACTCTGAACAATCTCTCACTTTTGCGTTGGCCAAACCAAAATGTCAAATTCTTTTACCAGCGACTGGACTGCATAACAGTGGTGTCTCAGACTTTTAAATCCACTGCATCAGTAGGAGTGCCGTCCTCTGGACTTACTGACATCTTTCCTGAAACAGTCACCAACTCCATTGAAGGAGCTACCTATATACAGAAGTCAGCCCAGGTGACATCCTTGAAAAAGGATTAACCTTAACTTCTGCTGACTCTCACTTAATCAGAATTTGAAATCTGGGGACCCTCAATGAATCATTATTTAAATCTTTGGACACCCACTGATTTATCACTGCTAGGAAAGCTGGCGTAAGCAATGTAGATGATTTGAATCTCAAAGCAATACACAGAATTCAGAAACAAGCATTCATTAAACAAATCATAAATGATGAAAGTGTTTTTAATTTACAAACAAATATTTTCACAGAACCTTTGTTTTGAAGTTGAAAATGTAGAAAAGCTGATAATCGCCCTACAACTTCCACCAGGTATATAATACTGACTGAAGGGTACTTTCCAAAGGGTTTGTGGTCACAGTTCTCCCAAATCCTTTCCTGTAAAGCAAATATCACACTACTACTAATGTGGGTTGAACTAAAACCTGAAAAAAAAGGGGGAGGAGCCAAGATGGCGACCGGGACGGCAGCGTAGATTCCCGGCTCCGTGAACCTCCGCATCCCGCACGGATATCCTGCACGAGATCCTCAGTCTGCGCTATGAGATCGTGTTTGTGAATGAGAGTGGCAACCGATCGTGTGACTCCGAGGTTTCTGGCTGCTGTACCGCCGGAGAAATCTGCAGTTGAACTTTGCGGTCCGTGCAGCCCCGGAGCCGGGACCTCGAGTGGACGCCTTGGCCGGGTGGCAGTTCAACAACAGCGGCCTGTGGTGACTGGGTGGAGTCGGTCCACCGGAGCGGTGCTACCCTCGGCCTGCATTTCGCCGTGGTCGCTCCCACTGCTGAGCGTAGCGGACCGAGGGCATGCCCGGGGGTGCAATTCTCAGATTCTTCGGTGCTTGCCCCTGCCTTTGACGGTGAGCTGCCCGGACGCCGCCCCTGGCTCGCCCTGATCCTTGCGGGCTGCTCCCGGATTGTCGCGGGAGCTGGTCCGTGGTGGGGACGACTGTTGCCCGTGTCCACGCAACGGCTGAATTTGTGCCTGCCCCCGGACCCCTGTCTCCAGCGACGTGGACCTCGAGGCGCTTGCCCCTGGGTCCCGGCCCCAATACGAGTCGGGCCTTCCCGGCGGCCATCTTGTTGCGATGCAGCCTACCATCCTGTCCACTGGGTCGCAGCAGGATTGGGAGTGTGTGACTTCTGGGAGTGTGGCGGAGCGATCGCAGAGAGCTGTGCTGGGGTACGGCGACCTCCTAGAGGCCCTTGGTGCCCTTCATTTCTCCTTGGCTCGTGGCGTCGGGGTCTTGGGGAGTAAGCTCGATGGTGTGGCATCAGCGTTGGGACAGTGGCGGCATGCTGGTCCGCAGGTACACAGGGACTTCCCACACTGCACACGGGAGGATAATGTCGCGGCCACCCCTGCGATTAGTGCACAGCCGGACACTCCGGACAGTATGCTATCGTGTGATCGGCTAACTGAGGGTTTGATCTGTTCCGGAGGTATTGGACCTGAGTGGAAGGTGGTGGCCTCGTCCCGTGCACGGCCTCCGGCGACCCAGGGACAATTCCAGCAACATTTGTCTACTTTGGCTGATTCAGCCTTCCTGGACCTTGTGTGCAGTGCAGATCCTGGGGCAGCACTGGGAAAGACGTCCCTCCATGATGCGGACTGTGTTGGTACTTAGAGACTTCCACCCCACCTGTGTGCGTCGCTTCCCGGTTGTTTTTGGACACTCCTTTACCTTGGAACATCGGACATGGTGCTGGGTCGAGGGGTAGGCATGGGCAGAATTGCAAAGAGTGGTCAAGGATGAGGCTGATCCTTCGGGGGTGGTCATCTAGTAGACGGGCGGACTCGTGGTTGCGTACTCTCAGGACATAGCTATTAGCATATTTGGTGCATAATGCTCCCCATCCCCTTTTTTGATATGGTCGATTTGGTGCTGCTTATTGTTTGCTGTGGGGAGACCTCACCGTGCGGGAGGGAGAAGCCGGGGGTATGTTTTGTGGGCCCTCCTCCAGTTTATTATACTTTCTCCACCCCCCGTCTGGTGGGGTTCTTTCTTACTCCTTTTTCCCTGTTTCTTCTATATTTCGGGTCTAGTTCCAGGGCGACAGGCACACTGCTGGGGGGGGGGGGGGCCATACTCATTTGCAGAGGTGCAGGGTGGGGGGTTGGGGGAGGGGACTCTTTAGTCTTTATCTCTTTTTCCATGGCCTCCTTTTTCTTCTCCGCTTCTTCTTGTTTTTTCTTTTCTGGGATCAGCGCGGTACACCTCCTTTGTTGTGAATCGTCGCCTCTTCATGTGTGCCACAGTTTCTGGGGTGTTCTCTGGGCGTTAGGTACGGGGGCCTGCAGGCGCAACTGTTTTTGATATTCTTCCCCATCCGGAATTCCCTGTGTCTGCGCCATTGATCCAATAGATTGCTGTTTATTGCTTACGTCTATTATTCTGCCTGCCCCTTGTCGCTGTTGGGAAATTGTTTGGCACCTGATCCTACTGTCTTTATAAAATGAAAAACCCTTTTTCTCCTGGTGTCCTACCTGCGCGGCTCACTGGCCGGACTATATTAGCATGAAGATTCTGCTCTCCGAGGTGCCGCCTGTGTTTACATTTGATCTTATTGCTCTGATTGCTTAGCGGCCGGCCCCGGGGGGTTGTAGGCCCATACTTGTTAATGATTGAAATGTCAATAAAGGTTTTTCAAAAAAAAAAAAAAAAAAAAAAACCTGAAAAAAACTATTATGCAAAATATCCCTAGACAGTATCCTTGGTGAAGTTAGAAAAAAGCCATGAACATAGGAAGCCTTCATGGATATCAGATCTTCTTGAGTGAAGCACAAGCACACACAAGCCGTTGAGCTGACTAATAAAAGGTAACTTTAAAAGTATGTCTCTGTAATAGGCCTTCTTCCAGCAGAAAATCCTATGTAGTAAGTGGCATCAGAGCCCTCGGGAACCTCGGACTAGTTAAAAGAGAAAGCCAGTTTCAGTGTTGGAGAGCAAGCATACGCATCATCTATATAGAATGTGACCTGGAAGTACATAGCAGAACACTGTCTAAGGCTAGGACTTCACACTGTGTGGCGTGCCCCCACCAGGAGTCCGTGGCGGCATTTCCAGGGGGCGCAAATGCCTCAGTAAATACTTGTAAATGTAGATGGCTTGAAAGCACACCTTTTTGTTTATTTTTTAATTTTACAGGTCATTTTAATTTACACGAAGCCGTTGAAGTTAGGGTTGCCACCTTTTACAGAGTAAAATCCCAGCCATCTATTCACATTTTAAGATTCTGTAAAGAGGCGGACATGATTAATTAAAACTTTATTTGAACTCCTCCGTTCACTTTAATTATCAGTCAGCGGACAATAGGGCGGCTGTAGGACACATTTTGAAAGTGTTTTCTTCTAGCCTTTTCTGTTTAAAGTATGGACTGGTAACTGGAAAAAAATGCATCTTTATGCGATTTTTCTTATTTTTTCACCGGACATTAAAATACCAATCATGCTGACAACTGTGATCCTGAGTGAACCCTGTGGTGGCTGGGTCAAAGACATGGCTAAAAACAACAAACTATTAAGTATTTTTCTGTTTTTTCACCTTAAGGGTAGCTACATAATAAATAATGCACACACCTTAATTGAAAATTTAATGTAAATTAAACTAATTAGTGGGAAACGTACTCTTTTACATTATGAAACATCAATTGCTTAATGCGATCACTGCAAATGTTTGTTTGTGAGACTAGAGTCACAAAATGTAATCCTGCTTGACTCAGTGCAGGGTAGTGACGTGTATTTATAGTGCTATGAGGACCCAACAAGTATAAGAAAGTACTGTGATGATTTAAGCCCCTATTTTAAAACTGTATTACACACTGTATAAGATAGGCTGCCAAACAATGATTTAGTGTATGTGACAGAACAAGTACTTTCCAAGAACACATATTAGTAATAGCTAATCAGACTGTGCTAAGTAGGCCAGACCATCCCACTGACTACCTTCTTTGCCCTGCCTCTGCCCTCCAAAGAGGAGGTGGGACTCCATGGCCTGGACCCTAAAAGAGTGTTATCATTTTACATCGATAGTAAGAGTTCCGGATCGATGATCAACCCTTTATTGGGTTTGTCAGGGAAAAGCAAGGAAAGACCGTGTAGAAAAGGACCATCTCAAGATGGATTGTGCTCTGCAGTAAATTTTGCTATGCACTGACCAAAAAGCAACTCCCAGAGGGCTTGCATGCTTATTCCACTAGAGCCATTGCTGTGACCGCTCCTTTAGCTCGCGGAGTTCCGGTCTTGGATATGTGTCAGGGGGAGACGATGGCATCTTTGAACACATTTACCAAGGCCTACTGGGTGGACAAACAAGTTCGTTATGATGGGCACCTAGCATGTTCGGTCCTCCAGGACTTTAAATCTGTTCGCAGACCCGCCTCCGGAGAGATATTGTTTGTGTATCCTTTCTAAGGTAAGGTATCTGCAGCTAGAAGTCTCTATCAGATGAACAAGTTACTTACCGTCCGTAATATCTTATCTGGTAAAGAGACTATCTAGCCGCAGATTCCTTACCAACCATTCTATTCTCCCCGCTCTGCAAACGGATTTCTCTGCATAGGGTGACCCTTGTTAGGTCCTTATTGTTTACACACTGCTCCATCAGCATTCTGTTGTGGCTCCGTGGTTCTGGCGCAGAAATGTCACAAAAAGAAACTGATGTCAGTGCGATGGGGTGGTGCACTGACATCAGTTTGTCAGCATGTCAGTCTCAACGAGGCCGACGCATAGCGATGCCACCTACCTGTGTGCACAGACACTGCTAGAAAATTTCCGGATCGAGTCTTATGCCTTGGAACCTGCAGCTAGAAACAGTGTCTACAAAATATGCTGTTACCAAAGGTAAGAAAGTTGTTCATACCATTTGTCACCACATGTACATCGGTCTCTGCAGACTTGTGCCTTCAATTCATGTGCTTCAGGCATGCAAGGCTTTACTTTCACTTCCTCCTTGAGACCAAGAGCAAAAGACTGGGTTTGAGATGTTAATGTATGGAAAGAAAAGTGCAATTACAAAAGAGCAAATGTGTGATAAATACTGTTTTGTCAATGTATCTAAATTTGTTTGTACAATCAAATATTTTTTCAGTGTTTTTGCAGTGATTTCTGTTACAGAGCATCTAAATATTTTGAAGCACAAATTCCCAAGAATCCAGTGTGGCTGCGAGATGATGAAAGGTATTTGGATGCCAACAACCTATTATTATTGCTTTATATTATGTGCACATTGCACTTGGAAAGAACAAGTATACCGTGTTTTGTAGCAGCTGCCTTATGGAGGATTCTGCTGATTTTCAATTTTCCGGATATGGTTGAAAATGTTAAGTTGTGTCATCTCGGTCTCTAATTTTATATTTTCAGAGTACCTGACGCCAAGAAACTATGCAAGCTTATTTGTATCGCCTTGGTTTTCCTGCATGTTTTGTCCCCAGAACCTAGTTTTTAATTACTATTTATATGTGCTCTGAATGTTAAGCCTTTAACTTTTGGCTTATCAGAAAAAAATGAATTCACAGCACACCGTTGAACCATTTTTTGTTTCCAATTTTCTTTTATTGCATTTTATGAAAGTTACGAGAAAATCGCACTTCAAACGTGCAATCTCAAGCATGAATGTGTTCTGCCATATAACTAAAAAGTTAATTCTTGAATGTTTTAGCATCAGAATGTTCTAAACCTGAAGTAAAAAGTGCCTCCCATGGAAGGGAAAGGAATTTCAGTGGGATGTATGGCTTTCATTGGAATCCATTACAGGAATTCCTAGTCCAGTTATTCAATGCTGCACAAGAGTTGTTTCCACAGTGTAACATGATTTGGAATTCCAGGCTTCGCTGACAAGGCTCTCTGAGCGCCTTCTGGTGAGACCGTGGCTCTCTTCTCCAGTGGCAAGCAATGAACAAAACTTTAGTGTGCGAGGGGGAAGGAATGCACAGATGGTAGTGGGGGTGGGAGGCAAGGGATCCGTTTTTAGGTCTCGGGACCATCCGGTCGGTAGACCGGAAGTCCGGAGATTTAATGTCTTTGAGAAGAGGGGCTTGCACCCGCCCCTCTTCTTCCCTGTTCTCCATTGGCTGGCCTAGTAAATGCTGGCCAGCCATTGGAGAAGAGGTCCCGTCACTCCAATCATGCCCCGTCCTTTTCGGATCGGGGGGCGTGTTTTTTAAAGAAAGTCTCATTCTCTCCTCCAGCCAATGGCTGGAGGAGAGAAAAGACAAACACGCCCCCCCGAATCCGAAAAGGACGCTGTTTCTCCGAGGCATTTTTGCTCTGCCTCGGAGAAAGGCGGCGGTGTTCCTGGCGTCCTCTCCCCCTGCTGTATACACAAAAACAAAAATAGTAATGAAAGTAAACATATTTAGTTTGCATCGTGAAAACAGCAGCTCGACAGCTAAGTGCGCGTGGAATGTCCGCCTTTTACAAGACAAAGCAGCTCTGGGCTTCAGCAAGATCTAGTTGGCAGGCGGACAGTGCCAAGACACGATGACGTTATTAAATTAGTATTCCAAGCTTGTGACATAAATGATATTCGCTGGGTAGAAAAAATACACAGAAACAACATACAGACAGCACGTGACGGCACACGTAGGGTCCGCATTTCCTCTCTAGGATGTAAACGGGCGTCCACGTTAGGATCAGGCAAGCACAGCGGTAAAACAAAGCTGCGGCACGAAATGGAAAGGAAGGGGGAAGGAAATGTGTGGCAGCTGATGCGACGTATTGAGTCACATGCGCAGCATCAGACCTTGGATTTTAGGCGTCCAGTGCCTCGGTTACAGGGAGGGTGACTTCATTGAGCTACCAATGAGCTTCGTCGCTTTTCTCCGACCCTTCTTGTCTCCTGTTTCGCTGTGGATGATTAAAAAACAGAACCGTGGAGACAGAGCGGGAGAGGGACGGCTCTCCGGCTCAGAGATAAGTGGGAAGACAAAATGATCCAAGCCACACAAGCCCTGCCTCGTTCTATCTCTCCCCCCGTCTTTCCTATTTAACCCTCTCCTTTTCTCGACCCACCTCTTTCTGTGTGTTCTCTTTCTCGCCGCATCTATAGGCCGCTCTCGCCCTGTTTCCAAGCTTTTAGCTAGCTTTCTTTCCCTTCTATATATCTCTTCCGCTCATCTGCTTCCTTTTCTTTCTCATTCCTTATCTCATTCACTCTCCCTCTGCCTTCCAGTCACATTTACTTCCCCATCCCTCTGTCTCAATGTCTTTCCCACCACTGTGGTTGACAATTTATCTCTCTCGCCTCTGTGCCTGTTTTTTCTCTCTGCATACCCAGTCGCTCGTTTCCTAAACCTACCTACCTACCTACCTACCTATTAGCTATTTCGTGCTCTCTCTGCCTTGGCCTTTCTCTCCTCTCTCCTCTCTCTCTCCGAACCTTCGCTTCCCATGCGGGCCATTTGCTTCGTTCATTCTTTTTATCCTTCCTTTTCACATAACCTCAGCTCCCCCCCCCCCCCTCACTCTGGAAGGTTGCCCAAAAATCAGGAAGTGGCCATATCGATTATGCACTGAATACTGTCTTGGGAAAACAGAACTCGTCGTCTCCTCCACGTATACTTCAAGGCAATCTTTATATAGACATACATACAGGTTTCTGTGTATTCAGGTGCATTGACATATAGCTATATAATGTATATGTAAATGCGTGCATATATACTGTATTTACAAAGGCTTCCTACACACATTCAAGAAAACACTGACGCGCCTGCAGCACGCGCATAATATGTGCCGATCTATCAATATTTAGCGTCTATAAACATTCACAAGTCGGTGGATCATTAGGCACCACTGCAAATCTCTCACAAAGGAACCTTTTATATATTTACAAATCTTTAAAAATTAAGCTTTGCATGTTATTGTTGCTAACAAGCCCTCTAGGTGAAGTTTTCATCCTTCCTTGAAGGATTTCGCTGTTGTAAAGTAAAATGTAGTGGAAGTGCGAAATTAGCATTCTTTGTTTTTGCATAATTTCAGGCAAAATATTCTGTGTGATTACTGAAACACAAACCCTGCGTAGCATAAAACGCGACATCGCATCCGTTTTAGACGTGACAAGGATATTTCGCGCGCAAAAATAAATACAAAATAAATACAACTGCTCCAAACAGCAGGCGCGTGCATTCTGATTGTCCACGTTGTTCCTGTGCAATCTCGCTAAATATGCGATGTGGCATATAGAGTAATTTCGAGGATGTTACATAACAAGCGTAACACAGAATTACGCAGCAAACAGGAAATGTCACTTGGGCCTCGTAAAATGATAGTGTATGCCTATACTATATACCGCCTGCTGCACTACTAAAGTCCAGTTCTGGGTGGAAAGATGGAAAATATTCTGTTTTTAATTAATATCTCATTCCAGGTAAGTTATTTACTCAGAAGAGCTGATTCGTGTGAAAACTGGTTACCAACTCATGTGGACGCTGACTGGGTATTCTTAGCCATGCATTTTGTTGTTCTTATTGCACATGCTTAGTTGTTTCTTTTTTCCATCAGTTCCCCCGGTAGGCCACCTACAGTCTGCCTGATCCCCTAGCTGCCAACATGCCTCCCTACCCGTCTACCTGCCTCTGTGTACATATCCATCTACCTGACTGCCCACTTGCAGACCTCCCTGCCTGTCTCCCCATAGAATCCTGCAGGCATCACTATCTGCCTACGTATACACCGACGTCTACCTACCTAGTGCCCTGCCTGCCAGCCTCCCCCTTTCTATCTACCCACCTGCCTGCCCGCCCGCACTAGCTGTTTATGTCTTCACCTACCTACCTTCCCATCAGTATGTGCCTCCCTACCAGCCACCCTGCCTACCCATCTACCCACCTACCGGCCTGACTGCCTTTCTGACCAAGTCTCATCTACCTTCCTGTCGTCATCTCTAGCTACCAGCTTGCATATCTGCCCACTTACCTTCAGAGTAGTGTACAATGCATATATGTATACTTATTGTATACAATCTAACGCCTACAGACACAGACACGTAGCTTTACGTCAGCGTGTGTGAGCACGCACACACACACAGCAGCAATATAATCATGTCCACGCGCGCGGACATGCAGGGTATGGACGCACGCATACCTGCACTTACAAATGCATATATTTATGTGTGCGTTCATTTATTTTATTCCACACTCTGGAGCTAAGACCTGAGCCTGCATCTCAGAGCTGGTGTCAGGCTTCCCAAGTGTGGGATTTACTTCTCTGCTGATGTTGGGGGACGGAGGGGAGGGTGTAGAGGAGGGGTGGGGGGAGAGGGATGCGGGAGGGAGGCAGGGAGGGCTGTGTGCGTGTGTGAGCCAGGATTCCGCTCGGCTTTCCCCTCTCTGCAAACTCACCGGATCCGTCAGCTGGAGGAACAAGCATTTACAATGCAATGGTCTCGGCATTGGTAAAATTAGAGCTATTGGCATTGCTCATGACATTATTTTTGTTTATGTTTTTGAGTTTAAAACATTTAAAGAAACGGCATTGTCATGAGCAATGCCAATAGCTCTAACTTTAACAATGCCGAGACCGTTGCATTGTAAATGCTTGTTTATAATACATTTAAGCAGGGAAAAGAGTGAATTAAATGTTGTGGTGTGTATGGGTGGCAGGATAGTAGTTTTTTTCAAGGTAGGCATGGAAATGTGAATGCAGAGGTAGGCGTCAGAATGGCAAATATTTTTTTTTCATTATTTTAAATATTTGGAAGAGGGAGAAATTGGAGAGAGGGTAGATGGATGTCAGAACAGCAGGTTTTTAAAATTGGGCGTCGAAGGGTAAATGCAGAGGTTGGTGGGAGGTAGTGGGAGGGTGGATGGATGCCAGGCATTTTTTTAAATGTAGATGGTGAAAGGAAGGGATAGTTGGAGGGTAGTGAGGGTGGGTGGCAGAACACCAGGTTTAATACGGGACATGGTCTGGTGTAGGTGAGGTCATGTCATGGTTGCCCCCCTGTTACTTCTCTACTCCGCCATAGCTGATGACAGCAGCGGGATATTGATTTGGGAAGTGGGGGGGGGCATACATAACATAAAATTAAAGATGGGTAACTAAATAAAAGGGATGTTTTTCATTTGGAGTTCTAGTTGGCATTATGGACAGTTCAAGCTTTACTGTTGTTGTTATCCACAGTTAACCATTTCTAATCTTTTACCTCACTGCACAACTAGCTTGTGCTGTAAATGCTGTTTGTCCACTTTTTGCTTAAGGTATCCATAAATCATTCAGCAAAGCGTAAATGTGTCTCACCAAGAATTGGCTGAACCTCTCAAATTTGAAACCACTAGCAATCCAACCAAAGGTTTCTTAAGGGGTTAATCCTATTTAAGTTTTGTTCACATTTTTCTATGTAGACATAGGGAACACAAAACATTTTCCTGCGATAGCCATCATTAATTTTCAATGAATTCCCAATACATACAATATCTTCACAGCAAGAACTTTGCAAAACCAATGTAATAACAAAAATAGGCATACAGATTGACGTCACACTAACTTCATGCCAATGTAATTTAATCTAATGTAAAATTTGTTGTGTGACCCCCTTGATTCAATTGAAGATGCCTAATTTGCATCCTTCACATTCATTCTGGGAACTATAGTGGTGTATTAAATGAGTGATGTCATCCCAAGATTTTTGAATTGCTCTGGTCAACCGATTACAACCAAGTTTGTAACCCAATAACGTCTTAGGTTTGATGCTTGTTGCTGTCCTGCTCAGTGACAGACCCAGTCACAGTATACATATTTGATGATAGGAAGAGAGAGGTGGTTAGCTGGGGTGTCAACCCCTTAATAGAATGGACGTTTCTGAGGCTTTCAACCCTGTCAGTCATCGCCAGTGCGAGCTCCTTCCTGACTGAGCCCTGAACAATTCCTCACCCATACTTCAGTCACTGGGTCCAACAATTTTACAGAGATCAATGTTGCTCCTATTTTTCAGTTTTCTTTCTGAAAAACATGGAGCGACCAATGTTAAGAGATCGTTTTGTCTCTGTTTATTTAACTGTGCCTATTGCACTCTACCAGTCTTCAAGCTAAGTCTACTGAATGTAATAGGCTAATGAGAGCAGCATTTGTCACTCTATGTGTGGAGTCCTTCCCTTGGAACGTGGCCATCCGAGTAGCACCAGTTGTTTATGTGCCTCCATGTGTGTCCTACAAGTAGCAGCGGTATTCAAGACTGGATTCTCTCAGCTGGGCACATTTTGCTACCATCATCATCTTCAAACGTCTCAATTTACATAGACTTCAGAATGCAGCAGAACTCTCTCACCACTGTGTTGTAGTCCGTCCACTGGTTATTTGTAACTAACCTGTGAAGTTCTAGCCTTTATCTGTTACCAGTTGGGCAAATTACACCAGTAGCACTTCTTTCTGTATGAATAATATTACTAACTTCTAACTAAACGTCCATTATTTCAATAGTGCTGCTAGGAGTAAAACCTTTTTCCTGTCTGTCTTTCACATTGTGGAAAAAAGTGCCAGTCGTAATGAATTAATTTTTAGGGGAAATTACAGACTTGCCTCTTCTTTCAGTAAATCATGCTATATTCTTCGTGGCTTGTTTGTATCTTTTTTAAATGTATACATTTTTTTTAAACAAAGGTAAATTATCACTATATTTTAAAATTGCCGTAGAAGATGAGCTTTTAGAAAGGAAATCTATTTTACATTAATAGAATAATAAAATTAGGCTGCACTACAAGAAAACTAAGTACAGCAGACACTGTGGCAGGAAAGTGCTGTAATTTTTATCAATTTGAATCCAAATGTATGCACTCCACATAATATTCACCCTTCCCTTTGTACTGCCTCATTGCTTGTCTCCCTTCCCCACCTGGTTACCCCAGTTTATTGAACAGTTGCTACATTCCACCTTGGAATGAGAGTTGGAATACTAAAGAGATGATTATGCTGACAGAGTGTGAGCTCGGTGGGACGAGTATAGCACTTAGCTGTGAATAAATCAAGAAAATGTTATTTCAATTTCTGTAGTGTACCTGTTTATAACATTGTCGATAAGGACGGGACCCAGTTTTGCAGGATGCAGCTTGCGACACCCCTACTTTATATCTCACTCCCTCTCAGTCATACTGCTGAAGGATTGAACAACATTATGGATCCAACGGCTGCTTATTAAGAATGGCATCAGGCACAATGCAAAACTGTCATTGATTTCCTTTCACACCAATTAATGCAGAGTAAGCTGAGCCTCTTGAGTTTTACTTGCGTGTTGAAGGGCTTTTTATGAGCCTACTGGACCCAGCTTCCCAGGGATGACGTCTGTGAAGAGTTGTTCTTACGGTGCCACCTGAATGCTGCATCTCATGGTGCTGGGGCAGTCCATCCCTATCATACCCTCTTTCAACCCTGCTTCAGCTTGATCACTGCCGGAGCACTGAAGAGATACTGCACCACTCTTTTATGTGTATTGGTTTCAGGGAGAGTGGCACCTGCTCTCTGCTGTTAAGTGATTTCCGCCAGCTCTGTGTCAGGATGAAGCTAGTGCGCTGCATCTGCTTTCTGAAGCGCAATTGGGGGCACATCGGCAATGGTCAGGGAGGCGGCTCTGTAAATATACACGACTGCGCAAGTGACAGCTTCAGATGGTTGTTGTGTGGAAGCTCCACTGGGCGAGAACTAGTCATACCCTCTATTTGCTTGACTGCCTCTGACGGGCCGAGGTGACATATCAGAGGCCCAAGTTACTGAGAGTATGGAATATACAGCTGAATGTATACAGAAATTAAAATGCCTACATTGACTGAGGCTGTGCTTGAAGTCATTTAGTCTCACTGGGAAGGAAGAGACTTTTAAAATTGGAGAGCCCCAACAGAATGTACATCAAAACAGACTAGATGAAAACCTAGTACAGATGCATGTTATCCTGTAATTAAATATTTTAGATGTGGCAATAATACCCACCTTGCTAACAATCCTAATTGTCCTGCTCGCCCTAGTTTATGCAGAAAATGAAACAAATGGGAGCATTGTGCTAGAATTTGTAAAAACAAGTTCATGCTATTGAAAATATGGAAGAAAACATGAGAAAATGTGTTTCATGTTAATACTTATGAGAATGGACATTGTAACTATTGCCCTACATGTGATATTACTCTTGATGGGGAGATGGTTACTGTTTTTGCTGATCTATGTTCTCCTTATACCTCTATAGACAACTTATGCAAAAGTTTGAGGGAAAGAGTTATGTCCTGCAAGAAGCAGACGTGAGACCTGGGTGGTACAACAAGGATCTTATCCCTGTAGCAGGCATGATAATTATGCATATTTCATTCAAGGGCTGTTCCAGTATTTGGAAAATGTATGTTGTCAAACAGGTTTCCCATTTATTGGGTTGAATGCATCAGAAAGCACTTGGGATAAAGTTGGATCCCAATAATGAGGGACAAGTTCTTCTGGTTGCAAAGGAATTTCCAGAATTAATCAAAGACAGGTTGGGTCTTCTTGGCGAATTCCAACACAAAATTAAACTTAAAAATAGGGCAGTACTAGTGGTACATAGGGTAAGGCCAAATCCGCATGTAATGAAAGAACCCCGAAAGGAAGAAATCAGTAGGCTGGTAACAAAAGGGTTCATTGAGCACTTTGAGAGCTCTGTATGGCTCACTCCTATAGTAGTAGCCAATAAAGTGGGAGGCAAGGGGATCCATTGTCTGTGTGTCTACTTGAGAGATCGTAACGCAAACCTATAATTCAGCAGATTTTCCTTACCTAGGATAAATGAAATGTTAAGCTTAATAGGAAATGCTAATTGTTTTAGTTTTATTGACCTATCATCTGCTTATCACCAGGTCGAGCTCCAGCCTGATTCGAAATCCTTTACGTTATTGATAACCTCTTTTGGTTCCTACAGATTCTGTAGGATGCCTTTTGGCCTGGCGTCTGCAGCAGCGGTGTTTCAGAGCATTATGTAGCAAAGTTTGGGTAGCCTCAGCAATGTTCTGTATTTCCAGGACAATATTGTGGTATATGGGGCATCTGAAAGAGAACATGACGATACCTTGAGGAAAGTATTCTCTCGACTTTAATAAGCAGGCCTGACTATTAAGTTAGAAAAATGTCTAGCTTGTGTGGGTTGATTCTCTGAGGATGGAGACAAACCTAAAATTGATTTGATTGTAGCAGTTAAGGAAGCCCTGTGGGCAACTTCCAAGGTAAAGTCTTCTTCCTTGGTCTAGTTGAGTGCATGTCCAAGTTTGTAAAGAACTTTGCAGGTCAGGTTTATCTATTGATGAACCTTTTAAAGAATGGAGTTGAGTTGATTTGAGATCAAGAATGGCAAAGTAATTTTGGAAAAAATCATATAAGACATAATAGCCTCTTCTTTAGGGAACTTTAAGGTCAATCGTAAAACCATTCTGAGCACTGATGCCAGTACTAGAGGTATTGAGGCTACACTTCCATAAATGGTGGACGAGAAGGAGAAAATAGTTGTGTTCTTATCCTGAACTCTCAAGCATTCAGAGCACAATTATTCTCAAGTAGAAATGGAAGCCCTGGCTTGCAATAGTGCTATAGTGCACTTCAAGTTTTTTTTCTGTGGGGCATACCTTTCACTTTACATATTGATCATAAACTTCTCACTTGAATTTTTACTTCTAAAGGAGTTGATCTTACTACTCCCCACATCACTAAATGGGTGTTGGGCCTGAAGAGATACAATTTTACAATTTAGTATGTTTCAGGCTTTCGCAATATGGCAACAGCCTGTCTTTTTTGGCTACCTTTCGAAACAGAGGATTTAAAGGAGAGTAGAGCTGAAGAACGGATATTATTGGTCACTATACCCGATATTGCCCGTGTTTTCATTTTACTTAAAAAACTGTTATTTACATTATTCTTTTAATTTATTCACATTTTTAAGGTATCTAGACTTTTGTTTGTGAGTGAAGGTGTACTGCAGAAGCGTGGTTGTGTATTTTTGCAAATGTTTGCACTGTGCAGGTGTGCATGGAGAGAACTTGTGCCCATAGGAAGCAAATATGCATGCCCACACACAGATCATTTGTACCTGTAGTTTGCTTTTCCTTTTTATAAGCACAGGTGCTGACCTCTCTCGTGACCTTTTTCTTGTTTTCATCACGGTCAAACGTTTCCCAGTTCCCTTTAAACATGTACATTATAGAGACATAAAGACACGCATGTGCGATCAGTAAACTTCGTCCATTCTCCCTACATTGTTTCCAGGACCTTTTTTCCTTCCATGCCACTGTGCCACAACTTAAACAGCTTCAGTGACAATCTGTGAACAGCAGTAAGAACAGAGTGAGCTAACAAATACATATGTATTTTACTCATAGCTTTATAATGGGTCATAAAGAAACATAACCTTTTAAATGCACACTGTTTTAAGCTGAAGGACATACTAGACAGACCCTTTCACATACATCAAACTCAGTACATATTGGCCATGTAGTGAGCTTTCGTTTCGCTTCTGACTATATCAGCTCCTGTAATTCGGCCCATAAAACTACCGGACCACGGCAACGCTAATATTTGCTGATCGTAGTTTTTTTTTTGTATCAGTTCTTAGTAGCAAAAGTCCCAATAAAGCCAGATCCACCACAGGATTTGATCCTGCTTACGGCAATTGCTCATATGTCAATTGCTTACTGGTCCCTGCATCTTTCCTGGTGCCGGACTAACAAACGAACACACCCAAAATCTAAGACCTTTGTGAAGAAGTACAACGTTCCCCGAGTTTGCCAAGGCGTGGTTTCATTTAGCTGAGCAGATTCTCTGCTACAGAATGCCTGCCCAAAATATGCAGGATATCAGGCTGCAGGGGGTTATGCCCTCACCCCTGCCTAATGTCACTGGGTTAGCCATACGCTGAGTGGAAGCAGAAACACACAAAAGCCACCACTCTACAGCCCTTCTCGTCTCCTTTTCGTGCTGCTGGACAACCAGAGTGGGAAATAAAAGTTGTGTGGTGCAACTGAAGGCAACCGTAAGTCACTGCTAAGTAGAGTGTTCGTGGCCCTGTGTGGTGGAGCAAACTTTCCAGCAAATCCAGTAATTTTATTTATTATTATTATATTGAGAGAAAGTTATTAAGACCTTAGAACCTGCAGGTCTGGGCTCTAATCAATGTCTTTTTATATGATCAAATATTGTGTGACGGAAGGTATATCCCTGCATCTCCTTCTACCTCCGATTGTAAATTTGTGGGATGTATAAAGTAGATGTACTTTAAAAACTCACTGCCTTGTGCTGCCTAGCAATGTTTGACTATCGTGTTATGACCCTTCTTCACCTCCTCATCATATTTTATTTTTGTTGAAATGATTTTAACTAGATGCAGCACAACACAATTCAAGGCACAGCATCTCAGGTTTTCACTCTCCTGTTGACATAAAATAATCACTGTGTAGCGTCTTGCTACTCTTTGAAGTTAGGCTCATACTGTATCAAATATGTGATACAACCTATAAATAACCTTGAAGGTATAGATAGATTGATGCAGCGGATGTATTAACCCACCAAACTCTGGCCTGCTGATATCGATATATTTAGTGATGGATTTTCTCACAATTTTTTTATACAACCCTTAGATATATTTCACAGCATTCATAATTGTTTTTAACTTTTGAAAATACTGCCATTCCACAATCGGCCATAACATCCCCCACCCTGCAACCCTCCCCTTACACTACTTCGACCTCTTACCAGGTCATCTTTTTTGTTTGGCACCCCACAACGTTTGACGGGAACATCTCGGACCCCCACTCACTGAATCAGTGACTAAGGCACACCCCTGCTTGGTTGGGTCTGTGATCCGGTGAAGCGGTGCATACCAGCCCTGCCCAGGCAGGAAAGGCGGCGAGGCAGCCTGGTCGAGAGGCGTCCGCCACCACCATACCACCGCAGCGGGTATAAGAGTCAGCGCCCCTGTGTAACCCCCAAACAGGCGCACGGGCAAAACGGGCTGTGGCCAGAGACTCCCGTGCTAATAGCAGACGAACGGAGTGTCCTCCACCATTGCATAAATAAGGAGCTAATTAAAAGGAGTAGAGCGCGAAAGTGAAACCAAGCAGGCACAAGATGGCGTGGAGCCCAGCGATCTGCAATTCCTAAGACTAAGGAAGTGAAAGTGAGAACTGCGAGCTACGAAGTCACGGGCACAGAAACGGGGACGGAGTGCAGCAAAAACCACCAGACTCTGACCGTACCCCTTGGCACCTGCAAATGTACCCGGAGCAGCAAGGGGTACGGCGCATAGGTGGGAGCAGTAGCGGGATGCAGCGAGAACTGTGAGCTACAGAGGACGGTGAGTCACTGGTACTGGCACAGTAGCGGCGACGGTGCACAGCTGAAAACCGCCAGAGCCAACCATACCCCCCTGGTGCCTGTAATCACACCCGGAGCGGCAGGATATATGGAGCAGTAGCGGGAGGCAGCAGGTAGCAGAAGGCGGTAGCAGAAGTCTGCAACGCGAGAGCAGGCTCCCCTCTGTTGCAGGAGGCCAAGTGAGCCCGAGTAAGACGCCTAAAATCGGGGGCAGGGACCAGGGCATACCATGCCAGAACCATCAAACCCGAGGTCCAGGGGAGGACCACCTTTCCCACCAACAAAAGTGCAAAGGAAAAAAGAGAGGGAAGGAGTAACCTGCAGCGGCGCAAAATGGCACTGAGCCTGTCGATCCGCTTTCAGCAGGGTGGACAAAGGAGGTGATAGCGAAGCCCACAAGACCACAATAGCGATGAACCCGCCGTCACACATGCAGTAAGGGCATCACAGCAAGCCTCCATTTCTGAACCTTCCTACCTGAGACCTCCTGACACCTGCAACCACACCCATGACGCACGGATAAGAGCAGTAAGTGGGGACAGGGGCAGCAAGAGGTGTGCACCGCAGGCTTCCCACCAGCAGTGGCAACCCCTGCTGCGTATCGGTCTACCCTCCACTTGTTCACAGGTGCATACTTGGGTTTATGCTAGTGAAATTATGTTCCACCCTGTGCTTTTTGCCCCTAATGTTGGAGATACTTAGGAGGTAAGTGTCTAATATTAGACTGTTGAGATTTTGGACGTACATTGCGTTTGGGGCCTATTGTGATGCTGTGCTTAATGTGGTTTATGTCTGAGGATGATGATAAGTACATTGATTTTCCTCTTGCACCACTCCATCTTCAGTCCTATCTTGTTGAATCAGCCCTGTTCTGAAGTAACAACCTGTTCCTAATCGCCTCACTTTCCTGTCTCCACAATAGCTCAGTTCCCTTCACCCGAAGTCTGGATTATGTGCCCCCTTCTTGTCCTCATACTTCTCCTCACCACCGCTTTCCTAGTAACACCCTTCCCTTATCCCCACCACCCTCCTCCTCCACAATTTCCCAACATGGTCACCACTCGAATTAGGTCTGGAATTAATTGCTACAAAATCATTTACCCTTCTAACCTGACTAAAGCTGCAGCAAAACGTTTCAAGCATAACACCATTGAATGTTTCTCTGATTCCCTTTTTGTTGATCAGTTTTACAATGGTCGTTATGGGAGGCTCAAAAACCATCTCATTTTCTTCATGCACGACATACCCTCTTGGTCTACCAGCTTTTACAACTCCCTTAACGTCACCTCCTCCTCCATCCCTCATGGGAAACAGCTAAAAATGTCCCCCTCTGCGGGTTTCAACGGCTCCCTCACTATCTCACTCTATAACAACGGTGCTGTCATGATCCAAGCCAAAGACACCTGTCTCCCTCTCTTTGACCACCTTTTCCCTTCCCTACTCCCCTCCCCTGCGACCGGGCTATCCCTTGACTCTTCATCTAGCTCCACCAATTACTCCCTTTCTCCTCCCTTGACCCCCCCACTCTCCAATAGGCTGCACCCTTGGGAGGCACAGGTCGACCCTCTTCTCTCCCCTCTGCCCTCCCCTCCCATTCTTCCCCCCTCACAGTATGCCCCTATCTTCACTTCAGCCTTACCTCTAGCTAACACGCTCCTCGTCCATTCTGCACCGTCCCGGCACTCCATTCTCATCTCCTCCCCCCTATCCCTACCGGCCACCCCCTCCTTAGACCACCTCTCCTCCAGCCTTCTCCCCTAGTTAACTTTCCTTACGTTCCCCTTATTCCCTCCTCCTCTCTGCTTTTCCACCCCATCCTCCCCTCACTATGTACCCCGATTTCCCCACAAATACATTCCATCTCGCTCCTTCCCCACACTCCTCCAGCAATGCTGTGCTACCCCCTTTCCCCCCCTGGTAACCCTTTCCCTCCCTCGGACCAATCAGAACCACTTCCTTTCTTCAACTTCCCTATCTCCCAATCCCCCCCACTCTGCCTGATCCCCGCTCCCTCACAGCCACCTCACCTAGCTGCCAGGGTCTCTCCAATCCCCTCCCATCTCTTCCTCCCAAACCTCCTTCATCCCTATGACCCCACACACTCCTCCCCTCTCCTTCCGCCCCACCGCCTCACTCCTCTCCTCTCCTTCCGCCCCACCGCCTCACTCCTCTCCTATGGCCCCCTAATTTTGTCCTTAACTCCTATCCTTCTTGCAACGCCAACAACGACATTTCTCCTCCCACCCCTGGTGCACCAACTCCTGCTCTCATCCAAAACCTTTCCCCACCTCTGAACCCTATTCCCCTACTCCCCTCCCGTTCCCCCACCTCTCCCTGCCTTCCACCGCCAAGTGCACCCCCTCCTGTTTCCATCGAGCCACCCAACATGCCGTGCTCTGCCTTACTCTCTCTGGAAAATAAGCTAGGCTCTCTAAACACCTCCATCTCCCAACTTGAGGCTACCATTTTAGTTTTAAGCTCCAAGATCTTGACTTTTCCATACCCCTCAATTCCTTTGTTAAACACTTACCCTCCCACGAGATGCACCTCGCCCCCACACCCCATAATAGCTAAGCATAGCCTGTCGTCTGCAAATTCACACAAGCACTCGAACGCCACCCTTCTTCCACTTTCACTTCCCAGTAACCCTGTTATCTACACTATTCCGACCATCTCCTCTGTCAGGACCACTCATCCACCTAAACCCTCCCGAGCGCCCTCATATAAGTACAATATCCCCATCATCCCTCATAGCCCAAGTGCCCCGTCACCAAAACAGTCGCGACAGAGCTGTGCTGTATGCTTCACAACTGCAGATCTGCAATAAAACACAAACTTGAAATCTCCGATACCATCAACTTGCACAATATTGACATGCTCTTCCTCACAGAGACCTGGTTCAACGATACCTCTCACTCTATGTTTGATCTCCTTGTACCTACAGGCTATTCTATACTTAGAAATGACAGAATTGACAAAGTTGGGGGAGATGTGGCAGTCATCTTTAGAAACTCCCTTCAACTTAAGGCTCTTCCTAACAGCTCCTTCCACACTTTTGAATGCCTATCTCTTGAGCTTCAATTGCACCACCGCTCACCTCTCGGATTCCATGTTATCTACCACCCGCCTGGTAGCAGCCCTCCGTTTATGGAGGAACTCACGGACTGCATCAGTGACCAATACTCGCAAAGTGACAATCAGATCTTCGTGGGTGACTTCAATGTCCACTGGGGCTCGCCTCAAGACACCTTTGCGAATTTGCTGGCCACCTTCCTCTCTGCAAACGATCTTATCCAACACTGCACTGAAACAACACACTCTAAGGGCTCAACCCTGGACCTTGTTATTTCTAAAGCAGGCTTGCTGACCATCGCTACCCCTATTCATGTAGACTGGTCTGACCACCTCCTCATCCCATTCTCTCTTAACCTATCGCACTCTATAACTCTTGGCCAGCCTAAGAGGGCTACTTCCTGGTTCCATGACACTAAAGATATTGACCTCAGTACCCTCTGTGATTCTGCCTTGCTATCACTTCCAAGGCTAGACCCGGACCTAGATGTTAACGAACTCACCTCCCAATGCCTTACAGTCCTTGCAGTCGAAATCAATAATGTCGCTCCTCTCCAAAGCAAAAAGAAAAGGCCCACTCCCTCAGCACCTTGGTTCAACAAATCCCTCTATGAAGAAAGGAAGTACCTAAGAGTCCTTGAGAAACAATGGAGACAAGCGCCCTCCACCGAAAATTTGGCCACGCTTCGTTAGGCAAAATCCAAGTACCACAAGCACATCTTCCTTGAAAAAGCGTCGCACTTCAAATCCCTCCTTGACTTAGCCAAAAATAGACCCAAAAAACTATTCGACCTCATCAAGAACCCAAACAGCTCTCCCCCAACCTCCAAATTGGAGGATTCCACAAAGAAAGCAGCGGAATTCGCTATATTCTTTGACGAAAAGGTGAAATCACTTGTAGATCAGGTCATTCATCCTACCCCTACAGAGGAGCGCAAATCCTTAACCATTTGGCAAAACTTTGACCCCATCTCTGATGATGCCCTCCTTAAATGCATCCTCGATACAAAGCCCTCTAACCATTCTCTTGACCCCATCCCTAGTGCCATTGCCATTGACTTCTATACCCATTCTCTTTCCTATTGGACCACTCTGGTCAACCTCGCCCTCAGTCAAGGCTCCCTTCCTGTTTCCTTCAAAACTGGGCAGGTCACCCCTCTGCTTAAAAAAACCCACTGCTGATGCGAACGACCTCAACAACTACCGTCCCATCACTAACCTACCCTTTCTTGTGAAAATCACTGAAAAATGTGTAGCGAAACAACTCTCTCGCCATATCAAGGACAATGATCTTCTTGACAATTTCCAGTCCGGCTTCATTCAAAACTGCAGCACTGAAACAGCCCTGCTGCTAGTGATTGATGACGCGCTGCGGATACTCGATTCGGGGGAGTCTTGTCTTCTAATTCTCCTTGACCTTTCTGCAGCCTTTGACACTGTCAATCACAACACTCTCCTTAACACTCTTCAACAGAGAATGGGCATGGAGGGCACTGTGCTTAAATGGTTTGCTTCCTTCCTCTCTGATAGATCCCAAATGATCAAAATAGCGAACAGTCTTTCATCTCCTTTAGCGGTCACTCAAGGTGTCCCTCAAGGCTCTATATTTGCACCCACACTGTTCTATCTCTATTTAGAACCGTTGGGAAATCTCCTGAGTAAATCCGGGATCCACTATCATCCATATGCGGACGACACTCAAATCTACCTTAAGGTGGCCTCCAATCACGATCTCTCCTTCCTATGCTCTACTCTCGACTCCATTCAAAACTAGATGTTAACTCATCAACTGATCCTGAATCCCTCCAAAACTGAATTCCTCCTCCCCTAGTGCAATCATGGATGGATCAGATTAATCTACTGAACAATAAACCCATCATTGTCGAGAGCGCAAAATCCCTTGGTGTCATACTCGACAAAAAACTCAATCTACTCTCCCACATCGATTCCGTTGCAAAGTCTGCTCGATACCAACTGCGCCTTCTTTGGGGGATTCGTCGCTTCTTCCCGGAGCACGACCTTAAAACCCTGGTCCAATTGCTGGTTCTCTCCAGATTGGACTACTGCAATTCTCTTCTTGCTGGCCTCCCCAAAACCCACCTGTCCCCCCTGAAGTCTGTTCTCCATTCAGCAGCTCGTTTCATTTATGGGGCCAAAAGAAGCGACCACATCACACCCATTTTATCCACCCTCCGTTGGCTTCCCATAGAGGCAAGATCTATCTACAAGACTGCCTGTATCGCCCACAAAGCCTTGCACTCCTCCTCCCCTCGCTACCTGGCGAATAAACGGAAACTCTCTGGAGGCTCCAGACCATCACGTACTGCTGAAAATGTATTTCTTGAACCTCCCACTTTCAAGAAGGAAAGATCGATGGCCCAATCCTTTCCAGGCAACGCGGTGAGAATCTGGAACTCACTTCCGCCTCAGCTCCGGACCACCACCTCTTCCCAGGCCTTCAAAACTGACCTCAAAGCTCTCCTCCTTCAAAGACACTTCCAAATTTAATTCACGCCCTCTATTTTCTGAAGGAAGTCCTTCCATTATAGGAAATTCTGTTCTCCATGCCTATAGAAGTGCCTTCCCAGTGTGTTTGTGTTTTGATTGTCTGCCATTTAGTGCAGTATTATACCTCTACTTGTACTTTGTACTCTTTTGTAACATGCACACGTCACCTTTCCTTTTGTAACGTATCATTTGCTACCTCTTGCATTTTGTTTGCTTTTGATACATGCACAACGGCCACCACTGCCTCATGTAACGTAACTTTTGTTTTAGTGTTTTGAGTGTCTGCCATTTATTGCAACTTTTTACCTCTGTGTACTTTGTATGCTCTTGTAACCTGCACACGTCACTTTTTCCTTTTGTAACGTATCGTTTGCTACCTCTTGTATTTTGTTTGCTCCTGATACTTGCACAATTGTCACTATTGCCTCATGTAACGTAACGTTTGATTTTGTAACATGCTCACTTGTAATTTTTCTCCTTATGTATCATTACTGCTCCTATTGTGAAGCGCTCTGACACCTTCGGGTAAAGTCCGCGCTATATAAAAACGCATTAAATAAAATAAAATAAATAAAATAAAAATCATGGGGACTGAGGCACACCCCTGCTTGGTTGGTTCTGTGATCATGGGAACTAAGGCACACCCCAGATGGGGCCCGTGACCCTCGAGACTTGGGCTTGAAGATTTCCAACCCTAACAATTCTGCGAAGTAATACAACCCCTTACAGATCTCTGATAATCGCAACACACAGCCCTGTTTTCGCTTGCCAGTGCGAGTTTGAAATAGTGTTTTAAAAGGTGGCAAGTATTCGTAAAACACACGCATGTGAATACCTAACTCTGCCACTAGATGTCACTGCTATGTAGTAAAGGCGAAACGCTACTGGCAAGCGAATGATCGACCATCTGCTTTCTGTTTAGTCTGACTTTACTTCGGTATTTTTTTTTTTTTTTACCTCATGTGAAAATCAAAAAACAAAACCTTGCAAAGTGCCACTGACAGAAGAGCTTTGGCTCCACCCACATGGATTGAAGTTCTGTTCTTCCACTGAAGAGTGCCAGTATTGCACTTCTTAACACATACTCGACACAGCAGGGATAATACGTTGGTTATGGTGACAAGCCAATGATCATGGCTATAGGCATTATCTGTTTATTATGAAATGTTCCGAAAAAGGTAGCAGGCCTGATGTATTCATTGTGAAAAGTATATGTTAACATCAGTTTATTTAACAGGTGGATTCATATTACTCCGTACGAAAGCCTTCAGAGAAGGATTTTGTTATTTGGAATCTTATAGATCGCTGAAGTAGGAAAGGGTTTTCATATTGGCTACTCCTCTCCGACCGCCTCCCCCTCCTAGCCTCCTCCCCCATCCCCCTCCTAGCCTCCCCCCTCCCCCCTCACACTCCACCAAATGTTGCAGGAAAGCTTAAGCTAAATACAGTAGCCCTGGGTTGGTTATAGGACAAGTCAATGATACCAGCTATAGATCTGATTAGTTCACTAGAAAGAAAATATTATGACTGTTGGCCTGATTTATTTACTGTGTAACAGATACGTTAAAGCCAATAGGCCTTTAAGGGTGGATTGTTTTTGCATTGTGTTAAAGTCTGCAGTCAGGTATTTTGCTTCATGAAATCTCACAGATTTCTTTTGTAGGGAAAGATGTTGGTATTGGTTATCCTCTATGACAAATTCCTTTTTATTCCTCATTTATTTAGTGAGTTGCTTTCAACCGGTTTTTGAGCTTCTTTGAGTAAAGGCCAAGGGTCATGTCCTTCAAGAGGATATGTAACTTTTGAAGCAAGAAGCTATTCAGAAGCATAATCATGAAATGGATACAAAAGCAAACCTAGAATGAAGGATCCCACAACATCCGATCTTCGTTTCACGTAGAAACAAAAGCACAACTATAGCGAAGGCTTCCTTGCATTCCAACCTTGATTGTACTTGGTTGGAAAACTAAAGCGCTTTTGTTAAAGTCCTGTTTCTCTGTGAATCAAAAATCGAATGAAGACTGCTGTCTTCAGGGATAAAGCGTTGTTTTTGGTGCTTTTGGGTTCAAGGAGTATAAAGAGAAGGGCACTTTCTGTGAATTTCAGTCACATAAGAACGCACCATTCAATATTCACAAGGATTTCACTGTTCCTGTTAGTCCTTCTAATTTGCCTTCCAAGTCTCTTGTAGCTTTATCCGTAGTGACAATCATCTCAGCCAATTCACTTTGTAACTCTCCAGGGCCCGAGCTCCAGCGGTGAGCGCCACTTCTTTATCTTAGCAAGGCCTGCAGCAAGCTCCTCCTTGCTCTTATCTGATGTTCTTCATAACTAGAAAAATACTCTGTCCTTCTAGCCACCATGTCACCATGACTCAGTGCAGTCAAGCCCCAGTTACGGATGTACAACGACAAGCCCAAATATCAGCGAGACATACCTACAAGCGCTATTAAAACTCCTGATCAGTCATTAACCGTTATGGGATCAAGTGGGAACTGGTGGTTCCACAGGTCTTGCAGTACTCAGTGATCCTGATCAATGGATGGTGACTGAGGTTTAAACCCCCAACTCCTAGGAAAATTAATTCCCCGGTCGCTGCCCTAACGGCACCTCCACATTACACCGTCTGCCTTGCACCAGGACAATCACTTGATCCACCATGCTTTTCGAAGATCCCTAGCCAGTAGAATGGTCTGATCAGTGCCAAGTTCCTTGTAACCTTGTCTCCTCTATGTGAGAAGTTGGCCTGATATATGATGTCACTAATTCTAGTGTACACCTTATATCGGTCCAAATACCCTTATGGTGATTGGTTGTAAAGTCAACCTTATAGACCAGCTATCCTAGTGGTAGCATGGACAAGAGCAGTCTTAGGCTAAACTCTGAATGGCATGTGAAGCCAGCTGTGATACCATATATAAACCCTTGAATACCAAATGAAAGGACACCACAACAGATATATATATAAAATAAAGTGTATTTATTCTAGTCAAACCCTCAGCACTCTTTATGAGATTAGAGGTAAGTACAACACAGTCTTATTTAAGCATACATTAAGTCACACAGGTAAGTAATACAGTTAGGCCCTAGGGGCCACGCAAACCATATACTAAGTAAGTGGTATACGGACCACTGTCACGGAAATAGGATAGGCCTAGGCCTAGGGAATCGCTGGGGCTACACTACACTAGCAACAGTTAGGAAGTAGGAGGCCCACGGGATTCAGGTGCAGAGTGGAAACACTCACGTGTAATGCGTAAAAGTCGATAGAAATACTAGCAGTTAGAAATTAACAGTTTAAGGACACTTCTGAAGCAGCTAGAGAGTCGAGACTCGGAAACTAGACCCTAGGATAGTCACTACCCTTGTGAGCACCGAAGTACCCAAGTTACCTAGCCCACAGGCTGCGGGTGCATAGGTGTGAACTTGCGTCGGGTTTCGTCGTGGACTTCTATGGATGCCTGAAGGAAAGATGCTGACAGGCAGTCAGTGAAGAGTGTCCCGTGGATCCCAAGGCTGGGATCAAGAAGAGAGGAGACCTGCAAGCAGAAGGGACAGTGTCAAGGTCACTAGCCAGTGACCACGTGGAACCAGGAAGGAACCAGGCGATGTCGTGAAGATTGCAGGTGAAGGTGAAGCTTGTCGCTGCAGCCACGAGGACCAGGGAACGTCGAGGACGACCAGGACCAGGAGGCGAGCTGTCCCACGAAGGCTCTTGCTGTCGGCGGCGTCGAAGTTGGACTAGGACTCACCAAGCCTTGGCAAGCGGAACCCACGAAGAACGGAGGACTTGCTTCTGGTGCAGACCAGGAAGGTCTGGGGTGCTTCTCTTTTTCAAAGAAGCAGGAGCCAGTCTGGAGGAGCCAAACCAGCGGTGAAGATTACAGGATGCGTCGTCACAAAGGCCACTAGCCAGCGGGCAAGCAACCGGGCAGACGCGGCAAGCAGGAAAATGCAGAAGGGCCCCACGCAGGACTCGTGGAGTGTGGGGGGCTGATCTTTGGTGCAGATGGTGCTTGGGGTGGGGGCTTCTCAATCCCCGGTGCACAACTTCGAGGGTACCTCAGAAGCTGCGCTTGAAGATACTAGCCACTTTTCCCAGGTAGCCGGTCCCACGTCTCTCGTCGCCTCCACGGATCTCAGCTCTGCTGTGGATGTGGATCAGGGTCGGAGAAGTCTGGAAGTCAAGGCTCTGGTCGGGCTCTGCAGTCGATCCCTCGTAGAACTTTAGCAAAGCAAAGGGTAGTCTCTTGATGGTGCCTGTTTGCACAGGGTAGCCACTCCTTGGCCACAAGGGAGATTCTTCAGTCTTCTTCTTTCGTCGAATGTCGAAGGTCCAGAGTTTCTGTTCAAGTTGCAGGTTCAGGATAATCTAAAGTCTTGAGGCCCAACTCCCACTCTTATACTAATCTGGGGGGCTGGGATACCTGCTAGGTCACGCCTTATGGGTGGGACCTGGGAGGGGGGTGGTTACACCCCCTTCCCTTTGTCCAGTTTCGCGCCGGGACTGGGGCTGGAGTGCCCCAGCACCGGTTTGAACTGGACTATGCACGGGACACCTTGTGTGCCCCAGGCATGTCTCATTCTATTCATCCCTCCCTGCCCCAATACACTAAGGCCTGTCTGGGGTGGTGCTAGCACCTCCCAAGGCAGGAGACCTATTGTCCAAGCCTCCCTTGCCGGGATCACTCCCAGCAGCAGGAGGTCAGACTCGTGTCTGTGGCAGCAGCATCCATTTTGTGATGCTGGGGCTCTGGTTAACTTTAACCGGGTAAGTAGGTTACAACATGTCTTCTCCCTCTAGAAGGGAGGGATAATATCCTCATCCCCAGAAATGGGATGGGGGTATTATTCCAAAGTGTTAGACACCTTACACGACATGTTTTGATAAAGCCAAACCATAGTTACCATAACCGTTTAAGATTATAAGGCACTTTAAGAGTATATGGTAGGCTATATCATAGAACAGCTATAAGGACATGGTTCCGAAAGCTGCAGACAGGCTCAGCTCATGCTAGAGCACCATCTCACATGTTACCAAGCACTCTGCCTCCAGGATTGTTAAGGCATGCCGTAGGAGTGGCTGATAGGTACACATGTGTCTATATGTAAGTTAGGTATAGGAATACTACACCTAAGCAAGGGGTGATTACACGACCTTGCCCCAGCTGAGTGATCAGCCAGTTGTGTCATAATGGAAGGCCAGGCCAGGGGTGGCACAATACATGCTGCAGCCCCTGGCAGGCCTAGGGTACACCTATGCCCTGGGTACCTAGGGTACACTGTACAGGGGCCAATAAGGTGATCCTTTTCCAATGGGTTATGCACCTAAAGTACATAGTATCAATTTAGAGAGAGAACAGCAGGGCTGTGGGTCTGGTTAGCAGGCCCACAGCCACATCTAAGTCGAAAACCAGTAAAGCAAAAGCAAAAAGTGGGGGTGAACATAGAAAGCAGACCCTACTCTCCTACACTCTAAAACCTTGATTTGCGGATAACCAAAAGATCAATAACTCGCTCAGGGACACCATTGATCTCAATTATGCTGAAATTATGTTATGTCTTTCAAAATTCCGTTCATACCTCTAATATTACCAAGCCATGAATAAAGCAACAACAACTTTAGCGTTATCCTGATTGAAATCATGAATGACTTGCACCTTCTCAAAGAAAAAAAGGTTCAAGAGAAAAAAATGCTGCACCTGGTACACAAAGAACTCAAAGAGGGAAAAACTCCTCCAACTGATTGAATGATCCTGCTAGAAAAATTTCTCCATTTGCAATCTTGAGAACCCCCGAAAGCGGGAAGATCTTATAAAAATCATATCTTTGAATTCAGATCTCGAACAATCAAACTGATTCAGCCAAACAATAGACCAAAAAATCCCTTCAATATTATCGGAGCTGCGAAAAATCCAAGTCCTTATTTAGAAATAAACGAATTAGACAGGAAATGACAGGATTTTGCATGTTTCTTTGACACCAACATCAGAAAGATTGGAGTGTCCCTCCTACCTCACACCAGTTCCCCTAGTTCAGCAGCTTTAAGTAGGGAATAACCTTTCAACTAGTCTGAATACAGTGACATATCACAGATTGAACATCTCAGCATCATCACCAGTCTCAACACCTCATATCATTTTGCTGATCCATTAACTGCCAATTTGGGTAAGGAGATGCGTTATCAGAACACCATTTGTGGTCTACCCTCATTAATTTCTCATTTCAACAAGGAGCTTTTTTAGACTGCCTAAAAGTTGGACAACTGTCTCCTCTCTTAAAAAACCCACAGCAGCCCCCAAAGATCTAAATACCTACTGCCTATTCTTTGGGCTTCCGATTCTTGCTAATTATCATGGAACTTTGTGTGAACACTCAATTCAAGCAGTTTGTCTGGAACAATCTATTTGTAAACTGCCAGTCTGTGTATACAGCCAGTTGCTGCTCAGAGACCGCTGTTATGCAGATCATTGGCATTGTGTAGTAATGACACCGATTACTTCTCAGTTAAGGAGTAGACTGGGCTTCATTTCACAGCCTGCCTGATACGTGGCTTCCCTCCTCCAGTAAAGATCCAACTAGCACAAATCCAATCCATGCACCATAAAGCTCAAAATTACATGGTGCACAGAACACCAGACATGGAATGCCTTAAAGGCATAACACATCTTCCTCCTTTACAAATGACCAGGATTTCAAGAAAGAGAACATACATAATTTGACAAGAACACAAAGAAAAAAGTAAGTAAACTTCATTAAAACTAAACTTTTCAATAAACAGAACAGAGTATTGCATTATAAGTAAATATATACAGAAATGAACATTCCAATACAATACAAAAACTTCATAATAGTCCCTTGTTATGCAGGTGACAAACCACAATATGGAATATTGAAGACCATACAATTACACAGTGAGATACATATTCTTTCACATTTATAATTTTTTTACATTGTTCCTAAAGCACACCGGTGCTCTCCTTGGTAGTCATTGCACAATCCTCAATCTTGACTGTACCCCCATGCATTAACAGCTAAGCTGGGAATAATTTGGTTCCTGGTTTCCTTGCCCTAATGCAGTCTTTTAGTAACCCCCATTCTATGTAGAGCAATGTGCCCACTCTAATTCATCAACCATCTTGTCCACATCTTCACCACTCTGGAGGCCCATCAAAATGGTACCTTTTACCAGTCGTTTAGCCCTTTCCACAAGACCATTTGCTTGTGGGTTGTATAGGGCAGTGAGCCTATGTTTGATACCACACCTTTCTAAAAAAAAAAATCCTTCATCTCATGTGACTTGCATTGCCTTTAATGAGTATCATGGGATCATGATCTGAAACACAGCAATGGGTCGAGTTCCCACACAATCATCTCCATCATGTTCGACACTCCGAATGTGATCTTCAATGCTCTCTTGAGAGAACTCTCCCAATTCTGTCACTGCTGCCCTCGACTTAACATTCCCTTTGCACATGCGTACACAAGTGCCCAATGTCCACACTTCATGCACTCATTGTTTGTAGCAAAATGAGCTTTGGAATATCCTAAATAAAAATTATCAGCACACCTAAAACAACTTTTAGCTGGTTGCTTTGGAGTGACTGGTTTTCTGTAAAATTTCTTTGAATAGTTATTCAATGCCCCCAGAGGCGTAGCTAGAGCTTGTGGCGCCCGGGGCTATCTCCCAGATTGCCGCCCCTGGGGAGGGGGGGTTGCTGGGGAAAAAAGACAGCGACCACTTGAAAGAGGTCCAAGAGACACGTAGTATCGCCGCTAATAGTTACCTCGATCATGCAAGTTACATGCACATACATGACACGGTCCAAGGCTACACAGTTGGATACACCGGTGACTGGCAATACAAAAGAGAACACACAGACTGCATGAGCTATCTGGGGGCTCAGAAAAACCACATGTGACATCCATCAGAGAGCTGCGTGAATAATTACCTAGTTATCCCCTCAGCACAATGCAAACATGCACATACATGACACTGTTCAGGGATCTATCATCTACAGCGGGCATTAAATGACCATTCATCATTGTCCCCCCATTAAAGCAGTGCACTTTGTGATCTGCATGGTACATGTTCTTTGCAGCAGGCACATTAACCCTCTGTGCTACCTTTCCAGGAGTCAACCCTTCCACTAGACAAAACTCCATCTCTCTCTAGGAAGAACATTAATCACCAAAGTTATCATTACATTTTTATTGTTTCTGAAAATTGCTGGAGGCCAGGAAGGCACAAAATATACTTGCAAACACTACGCACCCACCCAAAATAGGTACCCAGTGAGGTCACACCGTTCGCATCGCCCTAATCTGCTCAAGGTTCATGTGACCTCAGTGACAGAGTCACAGCGACTGGATCACTGTTGCTCTAGGGTGTGCTGCTTTGTAGGCCTGCCCGCAAGACTGGAGATGGATTGTGGTGGACAGGCCTTCAAGGGTAACCCACAATAGACACCACTAGGGTACACCTGCTTGTGCTAAGACATCAAGCCTTCTAAGGTCTAGTGGGGCCTTCTACGGTCTAGCATGGGAATGTGCTCCCTCAGTAGAGTGGTCTGGTGGACTGGTCATGAAGGCTGAACCCGGTTCCCCAGTTCCAAATTCGACAGCTCTGGCTATAGTGCCACATCCTCTCCCCCACTGAACACCATACTTCCCCACTGAGAGAAACTCGCACTGCCTTCAGCTACAAACTAATTGTGCCCGCTATAAACACTTGGGTGTGGCTCAAAACAAATTATGCACTTGATAAGAGTAATATACTGCCTAAAAAAAAGTAAAAGCAACCACTCATAGGGAATGCAAGATTAAGTAAAGCATGTGAAATGTAAGCAGAAACAACATGGTTACCTTAACGATCTCTCACTCACTATTCAGAAATCAGCGAGTAGTTTCAACTGAAAAGTTATGGACATGACTAGAGGGCCCTGAAGGGAACAGTTTCAATGTCCATTGCTTATATCCGTACAAAACGTAAGCAGTATGGTATAAAAAGACCACATCCATAAACACAGAGCCATGGTACACATTGTGATTTCCAATCAAACCAACAACCAGGTATTGCAGTACCTCCAGGAATGGTACACTCTCCCAACCTGGGAACAACAATGCTGTTCAAAGAAAGAAGAGAAAACGAAAGCAGCGCTTCACTGGCAAACTCTGTGATGCTGGTGTATTTGGATGTAAATAAAATCAATCTGGCCACTTTGCAACCCCTCTGTCTTACTTTATTTCACCTCCCCCACCTCCCTTTCCCACGCTAGTAGCACCCCTCAGAGAGAAAACGAGAGAAAAAGGGCATCTCTCGCAAGCGTGTCTCTTTTTTGGATCCATTTCACATGAAAGCAACTGTAATTAGCACGAACCAAGCATACAAAGCAACCTTATTTTCAAATCCCCGAAACTCAAAGGAAAGAATGTCAATGTCTGTTCTGAAAGCCTGAGCTAGGGGCTCCATGTATAGATCGAAAAGTAAAGGGGATAGTGGACATCCATGTTGGGTTCCCCTCCAGATGTTTATTCTCCTAGTCAGATTATGAATGCGGGTTGAATGCCAGCCACTGCTAAAGCTTTCCACAAGTAAGCTCAAAAGATCCTATCAAATACGTAAGCCGCATCTATTGTGACTATAGCCAAAGGGTCTGAGTTTGCAATAGATATGTCTTTTGATGAAATTAACAAACGGGTTAGGACAAACAACTGCCTTCCTGGCACAAATCACTTCTCGTCTGGATGTCTTATACCTGCTACCCTAGCTAGTCTTCTTGATAAGATACCAGTAAAAAATGTTATATTCATAGTTCAACAGGGAATTTGACCTATATGAATCCACCTTCTTTGGGTTCTTATTCAGCTTTAGGAGTAAGGTGATTATGACTTCATTCCACAACAGCGGGTATGTGATCTCCTAGACAACAACTCTCTCCATATAGCAACTATAACCTCCTTCAAAGCTTCATTGAACTGTCCCGGGAGTGCATCAGTGCCTGCTGCTTTCCCACTCTGGGTTCTATTTATTTGTGGAAGGATTTCTTCCTCCAAGATGGGGCTCAAGAGGGCTGTTGTTCCTTTACAGAGAAAACTGGGAGCTGCACCCTCCTTAATCACTCTCTTAACTTTGCTTGCTTACAGTTAGTTGTCTCTGTGTAAAGGTCTTCAAACAACTTTACTATACACACTTCTATCTGATCTTGATCTTCTGAAGTATTTCCCTCTTCATTCACTATTAGTGCCTCAATGTGGTTCCATCCTCTGTCTATTCTTGCCTTCCAGGCAAGCAATCTTCCTCTCCTCTTCCTGTATTTAAAGTGCACCAACTTGCTCGCTTGCCACTTTTCTCTGTTCCTCCTCTCTATTACCTGCCCAAAACCCTCAAGTTTCTCAAGCAGCAGCCTATGCTCAGCCGCTTCCACCTCCTCCTCTGACTACTGTAGGTACATTTCTAACATGCTAATTTCTTCCTCAAACCTTTTGTCCTCCTGCACTTTTCTTCCTTTCCAAGCCCCCTGCTTGCATGGAATACCTCAGACAATTGCCTTGTATACATCCCATACCATTTTCAGGGAAGCAGTGTCAAGATTACTTCCAAAATACTGCTGACTCCTCCCTTAATATCGTAAGTATGTCTGTATCTAAAAGTAGTGTTCTATTCAATGTCCACCTCAGTTTGACCTGAATTTCTGGCAAACCTATCGCCAAAACACTGCTAAATGATCTCAGCAATACAAAGGAATGTGCTTAATCTCCTTGACATTGTGTAATACTTATTTTTCTTCCTTAAAAGAATCTATCCTAGCATAACTGCAATATCTTTCATTAAAAAAGTGTACCCCAGTTGCGGCTAGTGACATTTGAAAGCGGTGAGGAGTAAAAGTTTGTGATGAGTCCCCAGTGGCAAGCGAGCGAACCAGACCATCATATGGGCGGTTCGGGGGAGTTCTCACCCGAAGTGTTTTTGAAAAAAAAAAAAAGAATGGGCAAATGGTGTATTTCCAAGCAAATTTGAGAAAGCCAGAAGGTTGATAAAGCAATAGTAAAAGTGTAGTTATGACATCAAAAAAGAGATTTCATATGATAATGAAGTAGGTAGCTGCTTATTCAGCATAACCACAGAACTTCATAGCAGACTTTGAGATAACAATGCTGAGTACCTCACAGATTTCTTTATTTATTGATATACCTTTACAAATGAAGGGTCTCATTTATAAGTGACGCATTGCTGCGTGAAAGCAGTGATGCGTCACTTCTCAGTGCGCCCTCCTTGCGACATGATGGATGCGTCATATTTACTGTATGACGCATCATGTCGCAAGGAGTTACAGATATGTCAGTATTTCTGAAGTATTCGTAGATTTCGCTGCGTCACTTCTACAAGGCTTACTGATGTGGGAACGCCCACCCGGCATACATTATACCTGACGCAGGTATAACGTAGCGCAGGGGTTTGCAAAGTGACGCATCTGCTTAGATGCGTCACTTTGTAAATAAGGCGCAACAGGAGGCATGTTTTACTCTGCCGATGCGTCACAAAAAGTGATGCAACAGAAGTGCAAAACTGTCACAAGGCCTCATAAATAAGGCCCATTATACCCGACTCGGGTAGAATGTAGCGCAGGGGTTTGCAAAGTGACGCATCTGCTTAGATGCGTCACTTTGTAAATAGGGCGCAACAGGAGGCATGTTTTATGCCGCCGATGCGTCACAAAAAGTGACGCAACGGAAGCGCAAAACTGTCGCAAGGCCTCATAAATAAGGCCCGAAATCTACTTAGGAAATACAAGTTGTGATTTGTCAGACTGAACACGAGAAGGCAAGGAATAAACTTCCTTGCTGTCTCATTGTGTCCAGTCCGACAAATCACAATAAAGGCGCATTGGCTGCCAGCTCAAGTATATTGAACTATACAGCTTATTTTTGCAGACTTGATATTACTTCTAGTCTTTATTTGGGCCTATTGCAGACACCTGTGTCTGCACTTAAGCAAGAAACAAGTTGGAGTTTTGAAAGTCTGCCAATTAGCCCTGCCAAAGGAGCACAAAGGCTAGAGACATGCAGCTCCTTTCGATTACAGGCACGTGACAATACCGAGTCAGCAATTAAATTACATTGCAACTTCAAACTCCCACAAACATACTGGCACTTTACAGAAAGACGGGACCTGGAGATGGCAGCCGCCATGCATGTTGCGTTCCATGTCATCAAGCAGCCTCTGTGTTGACATTAAACGGGACGTGCCTCAGTAATGAGCATTGAAATCGCCCTTTGCTCGTCACATTTATTTCACGGATGGTGGGAAACCATAGCGAAGAAGAGATTTCAAAGGCACACAGACTTTTCTTAATGCCAGGTTTCCCTCAACAGTTGCATGCGTAGTGTCTAGAACTTCAAATACGCGTTTAAAATATGGGGTCATAAAAAGGTAGAACAGGCAAACAGTCAGACAAAGCGGTGCATCGGTTTTGAAACGTGAAGCTGATCTAGTTTACTTTAACAGCATTTACTAAGTCACTTATAGATTATGCGTTAATAAGTTTAAAAACGGGTACAGGTGAGCGTTAACAATAAATTAATTATATCATACCAGGACTGGTACTGTTAAAGTATGCAAATACGGGAAGGTTCCAGGGGCACGACACAACTAGAGAGGTGCTGTTCTGAAAAGCAATAAAGGCAACTCATGAAGGTATGGGCAAAAGTAATTTAAACCTAAAGAAATTTAAAGCAAAAAGGGTCTTTCATAACCTCTCAGAGGCGCAACTAGAGCCAAATTTCGGGGGGGGCTGAGCAAAAATTTCGGGGGGGGGGCTGAACTTTAAGCAATAGGCAGAGTGGAGCTGCAGGGGCTCTTAGAAGGGGTGAAACAACAGCAAGACCTCATTAACATGAAAATGGTCTTTTAAAGACCTGTGAAGTGCTCGGGTGCGGCTGCTTTTTTGCCCGGGAAGGTGTCTCATCCCGGGCTGCCACACACGACGGGGGGGGGGGGGGGGGGGGAGGGGGGCTGAAGCCCTTTGAGTCCAATGGGTGTTGCGCGCCTGACAGAAGTGCACCTGCAACGTACAGCTCCTTCTAAGCTGCAGCTGCCGTGGATGTCCCTGCTCTGGCTACTCTGTTCCTGCCGTGGCAGAGTTCAGACACTTTTCTGCCAGCTGACAGAGCATTGAGAAAGAACCCAGAGTAGTAAAAAATCCTCAGCTAATGGCATTCGAAAGTGGCCAAGGTCCAGAGAGACCCGAGGGGGAGGAGATCCGTCTGTGAATTACTATTCTAGAGGTGCTGTAGTGTGCCTATGCGCCTTATCATGTGGGGCATAACCGCCCTGCCCCCTGCTGTGTTCAGACATGTTGGTTTCCTCCTTGTTATGTGCATTGTGAGAATAACAGTGATGCCCTCGATCCTCGGGGTCCGTATGAATTACCTACCTACCCAATATCTGTCTCTGTACATAGTACTTATTTTACAACGAGGGAAAAACTCCTTGACTTGTCCCGAGTGAAAACATTCACTGGCTGGCCCATTTTAATCGCTCCACTAATCACAAGCACGGAAGGTGTACTTGCTTCCCGTGTTAATTATTCCGAACGGGGTTATTTGAAAAGGGAAACAGAATAGGCCGGGGTGTCAGAGTTAAAACGGCCCGACTCTGTCAAAACACAGAAAACGATGTAAAAGTCGGCTTACCGGGAGATTAATTCAATGGCTGCATAACCTCGACATCCGTGGAGACTGGCGCCAACAATGCGTAAAGCGGAAGTAAACGTGCTGCATGAAGCGTAACCTACGTGATGGCCATAAACAACAGATATTACGGGCAGATATCTATCAGGTCAAAAAATGCTCCAAAGTGCGAACAGACTCGGACCCGTCTGTCTAATTAATGGTAATTCCGGGACAGCTGAACGAAGCCGGGACAGCAAATAAAATAAACTCTAGCGACTAAATCGAAATAATAAAATAGCAAAGAACCACTACCGCCAGCCGCTACCGCCCCTGAAATAGTGCCGCCTGGGGCGGGCCGCCCCCACCGCCCCCCCCTAGCTACGCCACTGAATGCCCCCTCACTCTTTGCTCCGCTTCATCCTTATTGATAGTGTACACTACTGTCCCTCCGTCTGCTATATCTCTCTTACTCTTTTCACGCATGCCAAATTCTGATTCCTCTACCTCGTTTGCAATTTGTATTGTGTCTTTCAATGAAAGAGTTTTTGCTGCCCACAACCTCTTGCGTCTTTTTACTCCTACATTGCTCTATCAACTGGTCTCTAATTAGTTCATCCTTTATTTGCCCAAATTGACACTTAGTAGACAATTCCCTCAATCTTGTGACTAAGTCGTCAGTGGATTCCTTTGGTTTCAGGGGCTGAGTATAAAACGTATAGCTTGTCAGTGCTCTATTAGTCTCTTTAGTGAACCTACGGTCCTAATGCACTTTTGCTTCTTTGTTGACATACTGCATAGGATGATTCTCAGCATCTAGTACTACAGGCAAACATTTGAATATGTGCTGACCCTCATTCCCCAACACACTCAGTAGCAACGCTTTTTTCCTCTCCGCTCTAAAATATTGTCAATCGACAGCTAACATGTAATTTTCGAAGATAGCTAGTCAATCTTCCCACAATATGGGAGATGAACCTTAATTTGGCAGAAAGATTGGAGGTGTTATTATGGAATTGGCATCCATTATCTAAAGCTTTTAATTTGTTCCGTAGTGACTTTAAAAATAGAGTTTTTTCCTCCAAGGAGCTCGTTTTTAGGAGCTTACATCTAATGATTGATTGACAGCTCTGGAGTACACTGCCGTGGGCTATGTTGTGAGCTTCATTTGAGCTGTTCATTCTTCCATCTGAATATTTGTGGCAGGACTCCAAAATGTGGTGAGAGCTGGACTGCTAAGTTTATTCCTTTTACCATACTTTTTATTAATTTGATCCTGCCAGTAAAGTATTGAATTTATACTGTAAGTGCTTGAAAACAGTACATGCGTATGAAGCGCCGACTTTGACATGGTAAACTTGATTTGCCCCAGCAGCTCTTCATCGAAGTCGCTGTCACGCTCAGTCTCATGCAAAGCTCGCATCGCTCTGCCTTTCACCACAGCAGATAGAGCCGGTAGCACACGCTTCTCTTGACTCATTCTAGTTGATAGAGCCGGTAGCACACGCTTCTCTTGACTCATGCTAGTTGATAGAGCCGGTAGCACACGCTTCTCTTGACTCATGCTAGTTGATAGAGCCGGTAGCACACGCTTCTCTTGACTCATGCTAGTTGATAGAGCCGGTAGCACACGCTTCTCTTGACTCATGCTAGTTGATAGAGCCGGTAGCACACGCTTCTCTTGACTCATGCTAGTTGATAGAGCCGGTAGCACACGCTTCTCTTGACTCATGCTAGTTGATAGAGCCGGTAGCACACGCTTCTCTTGACTCATGCTAGTTGATAGAGCCGGTAGCACACGCTTCTCTTGACTCATGCTAGTTGATAGAGCCGGTAGTACACGCTTCTCTTGACTCTTTCTAAGCTCGCACTCCACGTAGCTGTCAGCGGCTGGCACGTTATGCGTTACCTCAGGCCTAGCGCTCAGTCCTCAACATCATGCTGCTCAAATAGTCTTTAAACACCACCAGTCCTATGCGCACGTTAACTAAATACTGGTGCTTTAGCGTACGATACCAATATTTGAAGATAAAGGGTTTTCTGGGTAATAACGACCCCACTAGAGATCACAGATGGGTCCTTTGGATATCACAGCACACTGATGGGTCAAGACTTGGAATGCCTTAAAGGCATAACACATTGCCCTTAGCATGTTGGACAAAGATAACTCATACCTGCTGGCCTTCTTTATCTCTCAGGGGCATACAAAACCGTTAATCATGATATCCTGATCCACACGCTGAAAGAACATATGGGCTTTGGCGGAACAGTCTGTCGGAAAGCACTAACTTTGTACTCTGGATCTAATGGAGGAATATACTTGTACAACTCCTCATCGCATCCACTACTGACCACATACAGTATATATGTTGTAGCAATAGTAGAAGTGGGGATATAGGAATGGGACTAAGGAGAATAGTGTGACACTGGATACCACCAGTCTGCCTCCATCGAAATATTCACCTAGACGCAAATAGTATATTTTTAATAGTCTGCCATAAACAGTCTACATGTAACTTTAACAGTGAAAGGGTATACTGTATTCATATCTTTGTCTAATTAAGCTAACCTTCCTCAAAAGGAAATGCAACGCCATCTAAGTAACTACTTGAGTGCTTACTAACCTAATTTCCTACTAGCAATATAACTACCTCAATCTTCAAAATATACACCACCTGATTGATTAAATTTCTGACTTGTCTCTTGTGCAACTGGAAAATAACACACGTTCATTAACTTTCTGTGAGCACTATATTTAACTATGTATGTATCGTTTACGAAACACCACTTATACCGTAATGGACATTTCATATATATGCATATGTCATAATCAATGCTACCGTATGCTACTTTGTTCCTTCACAAAACAATTCAGTGTTCAAAAAGTATATAATTGATCCCAAAATCTTAGACTGTAAAAGTCTATGTTCAAAATTACTTCAAAGCTAATTTCCCAACTTGACTTCCTTTCCGGAAAACTTCTCTGTAATTCAAATGCCCTTCATCAAGCTCTCGAGGAAGTAAGTGTCCTTCCAAATACGAAAGACAAATTCACAAGCAAGGGCCCTGGCTGCAACCACATTGTAGCGCGATTGCCTAGTAAGGACGCCATGTAAAACTAGGAACGTTTTTCCAGGTAAATCAAGATGGCTGGCTCCAATGCCAAAAACCCTGAGAGTGAAAGGATTCTTTGGAGTTGTAGTTTCATAGCAACAGGGTCGTCGATTAGTGCATCTTCCACAGTTGTGAAGTCTTTCTCTAAGCTGCGCCAACCCTCTGTAAACACTGCTAGCCTTTCTGTTGTCTAAATAGACTCAACATGAGCAGGTTTGAAGTATGATGACTCCACCCCCTCCAAGTCAGTATCGGCAAGCAGTGTCTCTGGCTCTGCCTCTTAACAAGATCCTTGATTGGTTCCAACTTTAAAGAACTAACTGCACACAACAGAGGGTTCCCCCACAACTTTGCATTAGCCTCGGATCTACAAAACATTTCAGCTCCTGCTCATATCTCCCTTCTAGCTTTGAGTCAGTCTAACATTCAGTCCTGGCTGATGGGAGAACCACCCAGAAACGTTCCTTCTGCTTTCATCACAGACTTAATCTAAGACAGTAAATACAAAGATGGGTAGATTCCACCAATGTACGTACTGATCTCCGATCATCATCAAAAACTCCAAAGCTTTTAGATGTATTTTAACAGCAGACTTAACCTGCTTAAGCATTTGCATTTCTTAGGTAAAAATATAAATCACTAGTTTACTCTCTTTGTGGGTATCAAACTATTCATTTCTGAACAAAACCTAAAAGAAGTCACTCAAGCTCTTTTCTATCAAGACCAGTTTACTGAAAAGACATCCCATTAAGTCCTCTAGTACCCATCAAAGCCTCTCTGCACTCAACAGCACCTCAGACCTCTGGAACGGGTCTTGTTAACAGTATCACCCCTATTCTACAGTCTTTGAATTGGCTTCCCATGGAGGGTAGGTCTGCTGTTAAACTTGTCTTTATAGTCTATAAATCTATACTCTCTGACTGCTCCCATTATCTTACAACTAAACTGAAGATATCTGGTGGCTCCTGATAAATTTGCCTCTGACTCACCTACTTGAAACTCTTTGATCCAATTCTGTGGTTGCACTCCTAAAATATCTAGAACTCTATGCTCTTTGAAAGCTGCTTTATTGGCTTTCGAAAGACAACTAAAAGACTGCAGCTTAAGCCGGCATTTTCAATGTCCTAATCGTGTTCTCTCTAGATAAGAACTAACCTAGGGCCTCACAATAAAGTCTGTTTACCATTTACATACATGCATTATGATCTAGTTTGAAGAGAATTTTCTCTCAATGCATGGATTGAAAAAGAAAAACAGGTCACATATGGCTGTGGAGTGCTGGTTGAAGGCCTTTGCTCCAGGGGTTAGTGGGCATAAGTGAGTAAGGTCATAGTTACCCACATATTATCCTTGTGTATTGTTAGGCCTCCTTTATGATCATATTCGAATGCCTGATTCTGGACTGAACTTTTCCAGATTCAAGCCACAAAATGTATCTCTACATTGAGTATTTTGTAGCTGTATATATGTGATATCTTTGTTCTGAAACTGTACATTATCCCAGTATACACTCTTTGATCTTACTGTGTATTGTCCTAAATGCTAAATATTTTATACCTATATTACCTATGTTTAACTGTATAGTACTTGCATGAAGAACTGTGATGGTTTTTGTACGAGCTATACAAAAACCTGAAATAAATAACACGTACATGCTTTTGCATCATTGCTAAATAAATAGGAACGCTAATACTACTTTTAATAACCCAAGACAAGCTTGCACATCTCCCATTTTTGAAGTTTATAGATAAGGGGCTAAACTGTAGAGTAACACTGAGGAAATAATGGTCCACCTTCACTTGTAGATATTCGATTTCAAGAGGAATTGTGGTGGTTTTTCTGATTAAGAGTGTCTCTCTAATGTCCTTCCTGTATGTTTGTATTGTAGAGCTCCCAATTTCAAGCTGCTGAAAGAAGCGCAGAGGTAAGGTATTCTTTCTGCATTGACTCCCGGTCTGGGCTGCACGCGCGCGACCACAAAAGGCCCTGCTCTCTGATTTCCTTTGGTGATACATGTGCTTCATTGTCCTTGTTAACCATGAGCAAAGAGAGATTTTGGTTTGTTTGGATATGTACTTTTTCCCCTTCCAAAAACCTGTGTTTGATGTATGAGATTTACTGTACAGCTGTCCTCCAATGATGACTCAATTTAAAGCTGTTGAAATCGGACACAATCACAATGTGTACTCCAGGCTTGTTTAGCTTCGGTTGTTATTTGTAAGCCGGCCAGTTCTTATTAAATGTGTTGACAGCTGGCTGAAGTTTCCTTGGCATTATTACACTGCGCCAGCTATTCACACAAAAGCAGTCCAGATTATTTTTGACGTCATTTGACGTTGTTGTCCAGTTGATCATTTTTCTGCCTCTTTCCACATTCCACCTGGTCATGTGTGGCTGCTGCGTGCTTATTTTTGGAATCCCGTACTATGTTATGCTACTTTTGGGCAGGAACACTAACTTCAGATCTTGCGATTGGTGCCTTTCAGAAATGCAGGTTTACTTCTGTATCCGGGTGCCATGATAGTTCCTGTTGAAATACAAAATAATACCAAATAATTACGTCAAAATATTTTCCAGTGTTAGTTATAAACCCTTATCAAGCCTTTTTTATGGGTAATCCGCAAAGCACACTTAGATGTGTCAGAACCTTGAATGAATCAATGAGTAAAATATTAAAGCTGGAATTTGAGCAGTCGAATTATTATTTTAACTTTTCGACAGTTTATAACTCCGCTCCTACAGGGAAACAGTCACTCTGAGATTTCTGGATAAACACTATTTGTGCTCTGTGCCATTTAAATTCAGCGCATGTAAAATAATTCTGGGTTGATAACATTAAAATCTAGCATTGCTTGCTCTTGAACAATGAACTCTGCACAATCCTGTTAATTTAAAAGGGTTCTTAATGTGATATTGCAATAATGACAATGCATGTATACGTTTGTGCTGTGCTAGCACCTTGTATGTACTTTGCTGGAGATTTCACTAGAGTTTTTTCTAAAGCGTAGATTGACTTTTGCGTAGATGGCGTTTAGCATTAGAAAATCAGCAGAAGAAATTAATAATGGAGAGAGATTACTTGTTTCCAGAATTATTGCTGTTTTCGTCCCAGCAGGCAGAACTATGTGCTCCATATTCAAGGAGAAAGAGAAAGGGAAGGTATCATTGCGTTTTTCTGAGCTGGTGTGTAAAACTACGTGGGACATTCACTCATTCTCCACTGACACTCCTTTGATTTATTTATTTAAATGTATGAGATCTTCCTATTCCGAAAAGGTGACAGGGCCGTGTTCTATTATTCATTAGAAACAGAACTAAAACCTGTTAGAAGATACTTATCAGATGGAATAGAGAAATTTGTTGACTGAAAAACCAAATGGAAATAAAAAAAAACATTGAACTAGCTCTAAGTAGAATAAATATTAACATAAATTATAGTTATCACTGTGATTCAAACAGAAAATAAAGCCTTTTTGGACCTGAAATGAACAGACTATATGAAAACCAGCTAATCCCAAACTGATAAAGTAATCTTGAGGAAAATAATTTCACGACTCGGCGTGGCAGTAGAAATTCTAGCTAGATTACTTAGTGTATCAGAACTGGAAATACCTTGTTTTATCAATGTCTTTCTCTAAGAGTCCAAAGCCCCCAGTTCCACGTTCAAAATCTGAATGTAATGTGCACCAATTTGAACTGAATTTGATATTTGCAAGAGGAGTTAATCAAGACCGCGTCTTCATTTTCTTTCTGCCTATCACTTAACATGGCTTCATTGAATTAGGTCGATGAGGGGTTAACTTTAAAGCAAGAAGACTTAGACTTTTTTCTTCGTCCAGTCTGGAAATGACCTCAAATGGAATAACCATGAAAATCACAAAAGGTTCAATTGTTATTATTGAGCCAATTAGTAATGGCAAACAAGGCATCATGAGCTCTGCTCCAGGTTTCCAAGCAGCTCCAAGATAGAGTTCTGGACAATTGTGAGGGCCGCAGAGAGGGTGCCTGACCTCGAGGCATTCATCTGTGCATATTGTGAACATCTGGGCAGAAAAGAGGAGAAGTAGTCCTAGGCCTTCTTCATCCAGCCTACACATGACGTAATTCACTACCTGAAGAAATACAGTCTCAGCTGCATAGGAAAATCAACAACCATTGGCAAAGCTAATCGGTCGCTCCTAAACGAGATCTATTGGCTTTGCCTATGTATTTTATACATATTGTACAGCGCCGCAAGCTGCAGTTCAACATGGCTTTAAGTCAAGGGAATAAGGCACTACGACGCGGCCAGCATTGACCACATCTTAGTTTTTCTTTTTAAAGCTCTGTTGCAGAGGAGCACACCCTGCTGTGCTATATGTTAAATAATGGGCGGGGAGGGGTAGGTAGGGGGCAACACCATGGCAACCCGTAAACCTTTCTATGGGGCCTCTCAGCTGGAAACCATTTTCGGACTATAGAATCACAACGCATTAGACCATCAAGTTGGTGCTAGTTAAAAGGATCCTCTGATGTGTAAATGTGCGGTCTGACACAAATTAGATAAGTCTCGGCCATTGAAACCATCACACAATAATACTGAGCTGGTGAAAACACGCCGGGAAGCAATGGTTCCTTTGTGAGCAAATTTTAACAAGAGACTGTCATGTAGGAATTAATGATGACAATAAGCGCATGTGTTTTTGCATTCTAGTAAGGTACTCCACTCCATTAGCAGAAGGAGGGAGAAGAAACAGGAATGGGTGGGGAAAGAGGAAACGGGGACGGTCAGGTGGAAGGAACACAGACGGTCAGAGAAAACAGGGACATTGTGATGGGTAAAAGCTTAGGATGGTCTAGCCACTGCATTCAGAATCCTTTGTAGCTTATCTAATTGTGTTTTTGATAGTCCAGTATAGTGGACATCTTCGTTTTCAAGCTGTGATGACATTAGTTACTGTTGATGCCGGCATCCTGTGTCCTAGGCTTAGCGAATCGAAGATGTGTTATAGTATTCTCATTGCGAAGAAGGCCTCTCTATTGTTTTCAATGGAGTTAATGTCCATGCTTAGGTTTTTCACCGCCTTTCATGTCATTGATGGCTTTCCTAATCCAGGTGGACCTACAGATAGGCGCTTATAGTGCCGCCATCTGTTGCAAATGAGAATTTCTGTTTTTGCAGAGTTAATTTGAAGGTTATTATTTAGCCTCCATTGTTCGGTTAATAAGACAGTCAACTAGGCCAGAGGTCATTACCTCCAATCGTATTGCAAGTTTTAAGATGATGTGAGTATCATCAGCGTAGGGAAGTGAGCTTTAATGACTTGACAGAGTCAAGCAGTGGGGACAGATATGCATTGAACAGGAGTGGTACTGTTCCTTCGAGGTTAATGACACCAAGCAGAATGGGGAAAATTGTATAGTCTTGGGGGCCTGTCAGTGAGGTAGGATTTTTTCCAATTGAAGGTAATACCTTCAATTCTGATGCTGTTTAGCGTCTGTAATAGTATTTGGTTGTCAACTGAGTTGAGTGCGCCTGTGCGCCTATGGTCATGTGGTAGTAGGACTGCAAATTCATTTGTATGTGGCAGTACTTGAGTTCACCTCAGATGGAGGTTAATGCCGATTCCATGCTTCTTCCTGATCTAAAACCCATATGTCTGTCAGGGAAGAGTTTGTGTTGCTCAATGAAGCCTGAGATTCGCGAGACTGTCACCTTTATATTGAGCATACCTAAGAAGGGACCTTAGGATGTCAGTTTGTTGAATGTTGCCTCTGACTGAGCTAGTCCCCCTTTCTTTAGTATAGAGTTGATTTAGGATGTTTTTAGTTCTTCAGGAATTTTCCTACTGATAAGGTTGAATTATATCTTGGTCTGGCTGTTATGGCAGCAGAGGTTTCTTCAAGAATTATTTTGTATACTTGTGTGGGTAGGGGTCCATGGGAGATACTGCAGAGTTTATAGGTTTGACCAAATCATTGTTTTCCCTTACTGTCAAGGTGTTGAAGAGGCGCTGTGTGGGCTGTGTCTTGGTGAGGACAGCATGCCCAATTTCTTTGTACCATCACCAAATGTGACTGCATTGCAGGAGGGAGGTCAAGGTAGAAGCAGAAAGACCAAGACATCTTTCCTTCATCCAGTCTAGTAATGACCTAGGCTAGTGTGACAGTGAAAATCACTTACGTTTTGATTTATATAGAATAGCCACTCAGTAATTACAAACTGGGCAGTATGAGCTAGCACGAGCCATGCTCCAGCTTCTCAAGCTCCAAGATTGAGCTCTCGAGAACTCTAGGGAACATAGGGAGTTGATCAGCCCCCAAGATATCCATCTGTGCAATGGAACGAGGAGAGCAAGTTCGAGATAATTTCACCAATCCCAGGTGAGCAAAAAGGGTGGAGAGGTGCACCTAATGAGTGATCTTGTCAGCAGACAGGTTTCCTCTCACCCAGCACATGACATTAAGACCTCTGACCTCCTGGTAAGGGACCTGCTCTCACCCCTGCAGCTCCGCTGGTGCGCCCTCTCTGTCGTAAGACCTCTGTCCTGATCAGCCGGGTTCAAGTACGCTCTTTGCCGGTCCCTGTCAGGTATTGTGTGTCGCTTAATTTGTTGTTGCTCAATTGTTTTTTGTGCCTTATTTTTCCGTGCCCCTGCCCTGCCTTATTTTCGTGCCCGTTGTTCCATGCGCTGTGCCTTTCACTCGTGCCCTGCTTCCGCTGCCCTTTTCCCTGCTGCTGCTGCCCCCGCGGCCCCTCCCCCCTGACACGCCCCGCCTCCCAGCTGCTCTTTCCCTCCCACCTCCCCTATTTAATGGCGGCCGCTGTGAGACCGCGCCAAAGGCAAGCCCGTGTGTGCCCGCGACCAGCGCCAGGAACCCTGGATCTCCAACCACCTGCCCCTACGACGCAACTACCCTCCCTGCTTTCTACCCCGAAAGAAAAAACAACTGCCAGCTGGCCACACCAAGCACCACTCACTGCCAGTTCGCCAGCCGCCAGACCTTCAATACCACCCCCACGCCGAACGCCAAAACCCCCGAAACCCTGAGGTGCATCCTTCTCAACATGCGCTCCCTGCACAGACCTACCATTGAAATCTGGAACCTCCTCGACACTCTTTCACCAGACGTCACCTTCTTTACAGAGACGTGGACCAACGCAGCCTCCGCATCCGACATCGCCTCTGCCATCCCTGACGGATACAAGATCCAGAGGTAAGACTGCCCCAACCGCCAGGAGGATGACTCGCCATTGCACACTAGAGCTCTCTCCGACTCACCACCTCTACCACAAATGACCCCTCTCCACCACCGAGCACCTTCACTTCCAGATACAGATAAGCCTGAGAACCACTCTTCGCAGCACCCTCGCCTATAGGGACCCCACGGACATTGCACCTTGTTTGCAGCTATCATCGCCAACCTCATCGCACCCCATGCCATCGCCTCCATGGACTACATACTTATGGGAGACCTGAACTTCCACCTTGACAACCCTATCGACTCCAACTCCACCACCCTCCTGGACAACCTCGCCAACATCGGCCTGAAACAGCTCGTCACCACGCCAACCCACAAGGCAGGACACACCCTCGACCCCATCTTTGCAGGAGCTAACAATATCTACTTCAGCCACACCAGGCAACCCCCCTGGATGGACCACCACTGCGTACACTTCAACGTCGACAAACCCACCGCCCCCAAATCGTCAACGTGCCCCCACCAAGGAGCAAAATCACGGAGGAGCAGCTCAACCACTGGCGAAACGAAACTTGAGGGGGCCTCCCTGCAAGGTACGTCGAGGGGGACCTCTCTGGGCTCAATCAGGAGCTCTCCGGCCAGAGTGCTGTGCTGAGGGGGCCCCCTGGAGCTTGGGGGCTGTGGGGGCCTGTGTTATGCCCCTGAGCTCAAACACACCCTCAACCACGACGCCTCCACCACCTCGACCGACGCCAACCTCGCAGCCAAGGAACTCTAACACATGGATCTCCAACTGCGCGGACGAACTTGCACCCCTACGCAAAATAGACAGCGCCCCAGGAAGGACCCCTGGTTCACCACCGACCTCCAAGAATCCAGACGCACCTGCAGACGACTCGAGAAGAACTGGCGAAACAGCAAAACCCCAGAAGAACACACCACCTACGAAACCGCTATGACAGAATACCACCAATGCATCAGATCCGCCAAAAGGACCTTCATCTGAAACAAGATCATCGCCCACTCCAGCAACTCCAAGGAACACTTCAGCATCATCCAGGAATTCACCAAGCCCCACAGTGAAACCACGGACATTACCCCCTCTCAGGACCTCTGCGACAAGCTCGGATCCTACTTCCATCTTAAAACCAAGGGCCTTCTACGACCATTTCAACGACCAAACACCTGACACCGAAACCACCACCCTCTCCAGCAACGCCAATGGACCTACCATCTCCTCCTGGACCCCAGCCACCACTGAGGGCACCACTTGACCATGAAAGGCATCCACTCAGGAGCCCCCATGGACCCCTGCCCACCGCACATCTACCACAGAGGCGCCACCACCATCGCTCCCGAACTACAATGCACCATCAACTCCGCCTTCAAGACCGGCACCTTCCCTGACGAGCGGAAATGCTTAGAAGTCAGACCCCTGCTCAAGAAACAGTCAGCAGACCCTACGAACCTTACGAACTACCAACCCATCTCCCTCCTCCCTTTCGCAGCCAAAGTCACAGAGAAGCTTGTCAATGCCCAGCTAACAACATTCATTAAAGAAAAACTCCATCCTCGAGCCCCTCCCAATCCGGACTCCGAAGCAACCACAGCACCGAGACCGCTCTACTCGCCGCCACAGACGACATCCGCACCCTCCTTGACCAAGGACATACTGCTGCGCTGATCCTACTCGACCTCTCTGCTGTGTTCAACACAGTCTATCACCGCACACTCACCGCCAAACTCCACGACGCCCGCATACAGGGAACCGCCCTCAAATGGATCAGCTCCTTCCTCACCGGCAGAACCCAAGACTACCACCCTTCCTCTCTGAACCCACGGAAATCAACTGCGCAGTACCCCAAGGACCATCACTCAGCCCCACACTCTTCAACATCTACATGGCACCCCCTCTCCGCCATCGTCAGACACCACGGCCTCAGCATAGTATCCTATGCAGACGACACCCAGCTAATCCTCTCCCTCACCAAGGACCCCGTCACCACCAGATTCAACTTCCAGGAAGCAATGAAGGACGTTGCATCGTGGATGAGCAACAGCTGCCTGAAGCTCAACTCGGAGAAGACAGAAGTGCTCATCCTCGGACCCTCACCCTCCGCATGGGACAACACCTGGTGGCCCACCGCCCTCGGCAGCCCGCCTACACCCACGCTCCACACCCAAAACTTCGGCATCGTACTCGACGCCTCCCTTTCCATGATCCGACATGTCAACGCCTTCATCTCCAGCTGCTTCAACACCCTACGCATCCTCTGGAAGACCTTCAAAATAATCACCCCAGAATCAAGGAAGATGCACTCATAACCAGTAGACTGTACTATGGAAACACCCTCTACGCCGGGATCAACAAGAATCTGATCCACAAACTACAGACCGTACAAAAGACCGCAGCCAGACTCGTCCTCTGCATCCCCCGACAGGAACACTTCACCCAACACCTGCGCAACCTCCACTGGCTCCCTGTAGAGAAGAGTCACTTTCAAGATAATCATACACGCCTACAAATGCCTCCACAACACCGGACCCAAATACCCTAACAAGAGAATCACCTTCCACGTACCCAAGAGAAGCCTCCGATCCGCCAACCTTGCCCTCGCTGAAACCCTGTGCATCCGCAAAGCCTGGACCGGTGGAAGAGCTTTCTCCCACATAGCGGGTAAGACCTGGAACGAGCTCCTGGTCGACATCAGACATGCCCCCTCCCTGAACACCTTCAGGAAGACACTCAAGACCTGGCTCTTCGACCGGAGCAGCTATTACTCCGCGCCTTGAGACCCTCACCGGTGAGTAGCGCTTCACGATTCCCTCTGATTCACCACCTGAAGCGTTACTGTCTCTGCACCATAGCTTCAATGAGCTTACCGCCAAATTGAGCATTGAATATTAGACCTGATAGATGAAGTCCCTGTTTCGTTAGTATAAATTTGATTTAGGGTGTCTGGTTTTTGGCATAGATTTACTGGAGGGTGTTTTTAGTTCATGGATGAATTGATGATTGCTCTCACTGCTCTAGCTGCAGAGGATTATTGAAGAATGATTTTGTATACATATGTAGGGCGGCAGAGGTTCACAGGAGAGCCTGCTAAGTCTATAGACTTGATGAAATCTATGGTTTGAATTACAGTTGAGGCTGGAAGAAGCGCAGTGTGGGCAGTGTATGGTTTGAATAGTTGATGGAAGTCCAGTAATTCAAAGTTAGTTAGGAGGCTAGATGTGTGATGTAGTGCTGGTTTGTCAAACCAGGTGTTGAGATATCTTGGGATGCAGAGGTTTGGGTGACTGATAGTAATTGCCGATATTGTGTGCAGGAGACATTATGCAAGTGCTGGTATTGAGGGCTGGTCAGCAGATGAGGAGGAAGGCAGATCTGAAAAATGAAGAAGTAGAGCAGAAAGCAAGCAGAGATTCATTTTCAAGTAACTGAAAATTCCCCCTTGGTAGACTATTAATCTTGTTGATTGAGAAACTGGGGAGCGGAGACGGAGAAATTGAGTTCTAGAAGTGCTTGATAATCAAACATAGCTCCCACAGTGATTCTAAGCCACCACAATCTGACATTGACAAATGGGAGGTTTTTAACTGCTTCAGATGCTCCTTATAACCTGAGATTTTAGCTTTGTGATCAACCAAAAGATCAGCATCACGGGTGTAAATGAAGGTTTTTCACATATGGTTGTACAGCTCATTTATAACAGTTGAGTATCATGAAGCTGAATGTGGTTTAACATTGGCACACATTAATACTGAGGGAGCAGCATCATCCCTAATGGCAAACCGCGTCACTACAATATAGCACAAGCAAATTCATAATAAGAAATCTTATTAATATAAAGAGAAATAGAAAGGCTTTGCTGAACGGTGAAAGAAGCGTTTTGAAAAATCTTTTTCAAGCCACAGCAATCTAGCTTTCTTTTAGCAATAAACAGGAATGATGGTGCCAGTAGACAAGATGAAAAAGTAATACATCTAGCTGTATTTGATAGGTGGGGAACAGAATCAGGACTGCAGCCAATAACCAGGCCAAGGTTGTTACAAGTGTTTCTGTCTGGGACAGCTTGATGAAGGAGTTTACAATTCGTTCAGAGCCTTCAGGAGTGCATGAGATGAATTGTTCCAGTGCAGGTTCCAATCACCCACAACTTGTAATTTTGAATAGTTGTCCAGATCAAAGTAATACGAAAAGATCTGCTTGAAGAGGAAGCAGTATGTAAAGTAGATAACAGTGGACAGCAGTGCGGGGTGAAACAGCAACAGACATTAGTTTGGCTGTGGAAGACACCGAGAGAAATTCAAAGAACATGCCATCACTCAATGAAATGTAACTGACTTACCTCCACCGACAGCACAGTTTAATCAGATCTTAAAATCCCAAACCTGAGCTGGGGGTCAAAAAATCGAGTATGGGGGTAGAAGTACATTTTAACTTTCCCACACTAGTAAATAATGACTCATGGCCTATACTGTTACAGCAGATCTATAATCCACTCACAGGCAAAAATGTACAAAGTGCACATCATACTTTCTCTTGCCTGTAATATTTTGTTAACCATGTTTTCAACTTCTTATAGAATTTTTTTTTATTTTTTTTTTATTTCAGTGGACCATCTGGATTAGAGGTTCAGTTATTGGATAAACCCATTAACCCAGCCGATATTGAAAATCCTGATATAGCAGCAAGTCAGAGTGACCCCAGTTGCTCAGACTCTGAAAGTGATGGTAGCGCTACCCCTGACCAGGAATTTGTTTCAGCGGTTGTCTCTGGGAAGCAAGCTAGTACAACCAACCTAGAGCAACAGTTCCGTGGCATCACCATATCACATAAGAGACCGTCCCGGAAAGTGAACACCGGAGTAAATGACATAGAAAAGAAGGTGCTCAAAGTTGTAGAACAACTGGATAAATGCAGTCTAGAAGAACGAGACCAAGGAAACTCTGAACAAGTGTGGAAAAGCAATGTAGAGGACACAAACCAATCAAACTGTGAAAAAATTAACAAAAGCAATTTTGAGGAGCTGAAGCAAAAAAACTCTGAACAAGTGTGCAACAGTATAGTAGATGAACAAGAACAAATACATCGTTCTAGTTGTGAACAGGAACTCTCCTCTGTTGCTGCAGTTGATCATGCACCAAGGCCGTCAGTGATTAGAAACACCCCTGATGATAATTGTTTAGGTTCTCAAGTAACATCGCAAGGAGTTAGCAAAAAAGGTGCTGAGCAACTTAGAAGACTACTTAATAAATCTAAGCAGCAATTCAAACCTGTCTTGCCTTTGCATGTTGATCCTGTTGCTGCTAAACAAACCATGTTAGAACCGCTGTTGCAAACTCTAATGGAGTGGAGGACAGATGATACATTGACATTTCTGTACGGCTCCAGCTCTACTGCTCCAGAACCTCCTGTGGTCATCGAGGGTAAAACAGAGGAGCTTGACGAGGATGACCTGGACCTAGATGCAGCTAACCCTGCCCACTCTGAAGACCTTTCCCATACCGTGTGCCACAACAGTTTAGATGAATCTTTGCCCTTCCAGAAGTCCGAAACTGCAGTGAACCAGCTGCCCAGCTATGAAAAACTGAAAGAAGAAACTGAACTCCTAGACCTTCGGGTTCGAGAGTATTTGAAAGGAAAATATATTTTGCCAGAAGAAGTAGACCATCTAGAAGGCAAAGGTGTTGATCTGATGCCTGAAAATGAAGTAAGTATGAGTTAAAAAGCAAACCCGTTAAAATACTGTTTGAGTCCTTGACCGTAGATGTAAGGCATTAGGTCTAGTCTAGTTAGTCTGCATAATGTGCTTGGGCATCCCAAGATAATTTAGGTGGTTTCTAAAAAACCAAACACTTTTGCACACCAGCAACCCCCTATAGTATAACTCGAATACTGTGTACCTGACAGCAGTTTTTACTGTCCATCGTGCATGGCAAATCTCTGTATGTTGCAGTCTAATCGCTTAAAGGCGTAAATAGATTTTGTTTTCTTTCTCTGTGTTCTTTGCAGTTCCGTAGTTGATAGACTTAGTTTTAAGCTTTGCATGTTGCCATTGTTATACTTAGGTGGATGGGATTTCTTTTTTAAAGTGCTCCTCTGTATTCTGAAGTAGGTACTATGGAAAATCAGAAATTGTGTCCCTACTTTGGGGGAGTTGAAAAAAAGGTGGTGGTGCAGGGAATGTCTTGGACGGGGAGTGGGGTTCAAAAATAAGAGTAGTTATTATGTGTAGCCATGTCAGTGGTTGTGCCACATATGAATCCTATATTGATCTGAACCACCTATATGGGAGCTGTTCCTTTTTGACCCTGGTCAAGCGGTTGCCGCACACATGGTGGCTAACTTGGAGAAATGTATGGCTTCACAACTACACAGTAGTCATGTTAGTCCTTCATCATGCAGTCAGATGTTGCTACAGAGCTTCTGGGATCAGTGTAGTGTTCTATGATACATAGCTGGGGCATATATTTCCAGCAAATCACTGAAGGGAAAGAGGGAAAGGGAGAGCTACCTCGAATCCCCCCCCACGGAATAACTCAGATCTCATAAGAGAGGTAACCTCAATACAAAGAAAGGGGACTTGGTATCTGGAGGGCAGAATTCCTGTTTTTTAACGGGCTCTCACTTACATATTTCTAAATGGCTTGCTTCATCTGCCTCACCTGGTACATTTTTACAGTAACGGGTGGGTTCAACTCCTCTTGTGCGTGGAGCACCTTTTGCTGTTACCTGCAGATTTAGTCAAGGGGACTGGAAGAAGGGAAATTAAAAATGCCTTTGGTTGCTCATTTGTGAAATCTGAATTTTAAAATGGAGAGCACCCATGGCACCAATGAAAGCAGGGCTGGGGCATCTATGGCGAACTGGGGGTGGGGAAGCCATTAAGCACTCCATAGACTGCACAAGCCAACTTCCTTAGCCATTTTTAATTTCCTTTGTTCAGGTCCCCTTGACTGAATCTGCAGGTAACAGCAAAGAGCGTGCCCCACAAGAGAGGTTGAGCCCACCCAGTACTGTAAAAATGCACTGCTTGAGGCCGCGATGATGAAGCTTGTCACATAGAAAGATGTGAGTGAGAGCCCGTTAAAAAACAGGAGATCTGCGCTCCAGATAGCGAGTCCCTTTCTTTGTATTGAGGTTACCGCTCTTGTGATATTTGCATATGTTTCCAGGGTAGTTTTGTAGTGTTGATGAAGATGCTCACGGAACGTTCATTCATAGGTCCCCATCAGGTGTAGTCATTCAATTTCCCCAAGTAGGAGCATGTTGAACTCCACCAGAATCTGCTCAACCATTTAGTGCTAGCATCTTTGTCTTGATTCTATTTTCAATGTTTGTGACGTTGGCACGCATCCGGAATCTTGTTTTAGCTTTCTGCTTTTTACACTCTGTACCCTTGGTAACTTCACTCCGTGTCTTACAGGCTCTATGAATTATCTTGAAGCTTAATTATTTTTTGTATATGTGAAGAGAAGTCTCATTAATGCTTTTCAAATCTCCACCTCATGTTATGTAAGAGTACCATTTGCCTTACTGTCCCATATTGCAAAATTGTATGTGAAATGGTACACCCACTTGCTGTTCTAATTCACCCACGGCAAACCTGGCTGTGATCAGAGCTCAGCGGTAAGGTTCCTATCATGTAACCCATTGACCCTAATTTCCTGTGTGTTGTTCCCCCATCATCTGTGTATTCCACATATCGCCACCATTTAACTTCAGCGTAAATCAATAATAGTGAACATCACCATTCTTGCTTGTTAAAGCTACTACTATCAGTCAATTTAATCAAACTGCTTCAGATCTTCTGTCACCTGGTACCCCTCCCTGCTCTGCCTTACATTTCCTGATCTTGTTCATCTGCCTTCTGTGTACCTCCCTGTCTCACTTCATCTCATCTATATACACTGCCCACTTTTCTTTTCCCGCCTGAGTGTGCCACATTGTCTTCTTCTTCCGTCTGCTTTCCTTTTCTCTCTTCACTCCAAAGCCTCCTTTACCGTGAATGTACCAAACCATGGAAGACATCAGATAATGCACCTCTGAAACTGATTGTTAGCTATATGCGGACAGTACTCAGTCAGTTCAGGATCGTTCCTAGGTTAGTATCAGATTTGCATCTCCAAACAATATGTCCTTCCAAGTGCTTATTTTAGGCTTTCATGACCTCAGTATGAAATTTGAGTTTGACTCCCTTTGAAGTATAAGTGTTTGTTAATGTAATGAAGCAAACGCAAGGAGATGATGGACGAGTGCTGACACCTTTCAGACACTGATGGATTTAACCCAGATCTCTTGACTGGGGGTGAATGTTTTGATTTGTTCTGCATTCGCCCATCAATTGTGTCTTTTGTGAATGTAATGAAGCATCTTACTGAGTAACCTGTTACTCTGACGCACCCTCTGTTCTCATTGGCCATGTAAAGCTGAGCTACTTGTGTATCCAAGTTATGACACTACAAGACTATTATAAATCTGAAGCATAATATGTGCTGTGGCTGACATGGCCTGTTTCTTGGAAAAAAGCAATATTAATCCCATGTTACCATTACCTGTCAAGTATTTCTGCTAGAGTTGAGCCACTATCGTGTTTTACTGAATCCCTACTGACCCTACTGAGTCTTTCAAGCCTTCATCTAACACATGGGTCTCCAACAAGTAGCTCGGGAGCTACTGGTAGCTCGTCACTACCTTTGAAGTAGATCTCCAAAGTGAAGCTCTGCCCAGCACATCGTTTAGAGCATGTATGCACTTTAAAGAAGACAGCACTGCTTTTTCAAGACCCTTAGAGTGACTGCCAACCAAACCAATGAAAGGGCCTCATGCTAAAACACAAACACACAATGTGTTGACCCACACTTTTTGCAACATGACCATATGTATCCACTCTCAATCTCGCATGCAGATTGGCCATGTTGCAGGCCTCACAAAAGTCACCCTATGTGTGTGAACAATAGGCCTGGAAATAACAGTAGTCAAAGCAGGAGCCAGAGCCGATTCATCTAATTGTGCCCACCTAAGGACATTAAACCCTTCTGCATATCACGGAGAAGGGTGTCAATGTCCTCTTCAGAGGTTGCAGGAGGTATAGGCTGCTGGTTCTCAGTTTGTGTCACAACCGGCCTCCCGTCGAAGTGTAGCTTACCTGATTTCTGCTCCACTTTCCCCATGCCGTCCAACTAGCATGTGTACGTAGTGCTGTTAGCCAGTCGGGGCCTACTGCAGTCGAAGACTGCACACTCTAGTTATTGCACTGTTTAGGGAGCAGATGACATAAAACTTCCTATATATGAGGTACAATAGCACGCAGTCTGGCGAGTGAGGCATAGAGCGGTGTTGTTGTACCCCCTAACTCCAATTTAGCCACTGGTTTCAAGAAGAAGCAGAGGATCACTGAGGGGATTGGGGGGGGGGCAGGGTAGGAGTGGGGGGGGGGGGGGGTGTCAGCAGAGGTAATGATGATCCCAGAATTCCAGAGTAGTCTTGGCATGAAGTGCCAGGGACCCCTCTCCTCCCTGAGTGCCATGTACGCGTTCTAGGTGTGTAGATTTATCCTTGAGAGATTAGCAGATCGGCAGGAGTGGAAGCAGATGGATTAGACCTCCATTCTATCTGGGCAGCAGTGCAGTCGTCATTGGCACATAGCCCCGATCCACCCCTCAAGCAGAGTATAAAGACGGCCTAGGCCCAGGACGGAGGGGATCAGCCAGCAAGTGCTACCGTGCGCAGCCAGCTCCCCGCCCCTTTGGCAATGAGAGTCCCCATCCAGGCCCCCACCGAAAGCCTCTTACCTAGCTTTAGCCGACTAGTCTGTAATCGACACCGGGACTGCTGACAGCAGCACGGGTTTCCGCTTGGCTGTCTCCAGCTCCAGGCTCCGGTGTACAGAAATTCCCCGACTGGTCCCACCACCTGGTCCAGCCTCCTCTGCTGTTGATAGACCGCCCATTTCTGTGCATCCTGGTGGACTCTGCCACAAATAGTAGTCAGCGACCCCGACAGGTCCAGAGTTGGCACAGGCCATGCCCAAGCAGGAATTGGGCTGCAACTGCACCCAGTTGACAGGGAATGCAGTCCTTCACCGCAGGCCCAAAATCCACTTCATCCATGCTCCACAGGCACAGCAAACGGAAAGGTGCAGCACCAAACAATCTAGCACCACATGAACCCACTGAAGAGAAGCGCTTTGCTGGCTTGTTTCGGTAGAGATGCAGCTATTTATTCCGCGGGCCTGCAGAACTCACTACATAGACAGCTATCTTATTCGCTGGCTATCGCCCCCGACCGAGAGGCATATTGGGGCCCTTGTGCCTTCTCTAGAGTTTGAGATAGGCAGGAAGGGGCAGAGTTCCACTTGGACTTCGCGAGCTTCTTTTTTGACTTACCCAGTGACTTGGACAGTGATGTTGATCTTCCTTGGGAATTACTCTATAGACCTTGGAGTCTCGTTCTGATCCCAAGTATCAAAGATATACCTCATAGGAATCTGTCTCAGACTTCTGTTTACAACAGTCCCTGCAAACCTTAAACTCTGTAGTCTTAGGGGGTGATATTTCCCTTGCACACTGGTAATTTTTGGGTTTGGGATAAAATTGTATCATAAGAGAAAAGAGGGTAGCTACGGGTCCCTGTTTGGTGGCGCGGAAAGAAAGGAACTGACATCAGTGCACATTTGCACCTTATATGCTGCTCCTTACATCACTTCCGGAGCAGAACGATGTTGGCACAGAGCCACATTACACCAGCTACCTGCCGCAGAGGTACTGCTGAAAAGGTTTCGGATCCAGTCTAATGCATGGGGAATATTCACAAGGTTGAGGAATCTATGGTTAGTAGTATCCATGAGAAGTTATTTTTATGCTTTTGAAATCTTTCCAAATGGAATGCTTGCTTCTGGTTCTGAGGATGTGAGCAGGCTGCATAGAGTAAACGGATGCATACAGTGAGTTTACGGTACATACGACTGCGCAATGTACTCTCTTTGACAAACAAATGCCAAGAAGGATGGCATTCCTTTTGCTGAAGTTCACGGTCAATGAGTTATTATCATTTTTTCTGGTCAGGTAGTATTGGTACAGATATGGCACCAATAGCACAACACCTGTTTTTATTGGTAGTATAAATACATTTTCTTAAATAAGAATGCTGCAACTAATTTTGTTGTGCTTTCCTGGTGCACAGGTAGTCAACCTAGGTTTTCTAGATCCGATATAAAAGTATGTGTGTAACGCATCATATCTGAAAGAGACTTAGTTATAGATTCCTTATCTCAGAATGACCCCCAGGTGTCAGACTGGATCTGGAGAATTTTATCTCAGCTGTACCCCTGCGCGTCAGTAGGTGACGTCAGTCGACTCCGCGTCAGTCGTCGTGTTCACCGGGATGACATCGCTGTGTCTATATAGACGCCACCCCTACGCGCTGATATCAGTTCTTTCTTTTTTCGCGCCAGCCTAGCGCAGATCTGGAGAGAGCTACCCCTTTAGTCAAGTTTTGACAAAGCTTTTTTCAACTTTTGTCGAGGGATGTCCCATTGATCAACCAGCTTCAAGCCTTGCGAGGCCTGTCACAAACTGATGTCTGTGACGGACCCGCAACTGGTGTGGCTCTGGTGCCTAGAGCGCGACCACGACCAGAAGACGTTCTGCGACTATTGGGCCATGATTCCCAAGTCTTTATGGTCCCAAATGCTCTTGGAGGCCCGGCAGTCGGCTCCACTTCGGTCTCGCTCGAGAAGAAAAAGGTCTCAAGACCAGTTGCGGAGCCCCCACACCTCCTCGTACTCCAAGTCGTCCAGATCGTCGGTTAAGTCCAAGCACAAGAAGAAGGCGAAAAAGCACCGTCACTCTTCGCCTTCTCCCCGTTGATCGGCTGATGCGACGCGGGACCCGGAGCCTCGTCTCTAAAAAGGCTCTGTCTTCAGTGCCTCCTTCTGGGACGACTCTGCGCCTCCCTCCCTTTCCGGGAGCCGGAACGTCCCCTGCCCGGCTTCGTGCATTTTACGAAGCCCTCCACTCCATCTTCAGGCAGCCTGACTCTGCCGGAGTGCCTTCAGGCCCTTCAGAGCCGGTCGGGGGTCTAGGACCTTCTATTCCGGCAGCCCTGGTGCCGGAGGATCCCCGTGGATCCCGGCGTGGAAACTTACTCGACCTTCCCTGCTGTCCCCATCTTCACCCCCGAGATAGACATGGAGCCGGATCAACGTCGGGCGACGTTGAATCTGACGCCGGAGGGTAGTTTTGTTCCCCTGTTCATCCTTGGTTTCCCTATCGCTCTGAAGGTAGTGATGAGCATTGGGAGGGGCCTTCTGACCCTTTAGCAGACCAGCTAGACGAGCTGGACTGGAGAGAGGATCTGGGCGACGCCAGTGGTCTGAACACTTCTCCTGACCATGGCATGCTTTCTCCCCCTACCTTAGCTTCTGAGGAGGGAGCATCCTATGGGGTGGTGGTGGGAAGGGCAGCTGAGGCCCTGGGCCTGCAGCTCCCTTCAGTGGCAGTCAGGACTAAACCCCTGACCAAGGTGCTTCAACCGGTGGCAACTTCATATGAGCCCCTTTTGCCATTCAATGAACCCCTCACTGACGTCCTTCTGGGCACCTGGTCCAAGCCCAGCACAGGGGCTCATGTGGAAAGAATGATCGCCTGCCGCCACTACCCGGCTCCGGGAGACACAGTTTTCCTCGCTTAACACCCTTCCCCAGAGAACTTGGTGGTCCAAACCTCTTTATCTAAGGGCGCATTCCCTTCTGCTCCCCCAGGTAGGGAATCCAAGAGGCTGGATCATCTCTGGAAGCGTATGTTCTCTTCCTCCAGCTTGGCATTGCGGTCCATGAATACCTCATGTCTCTTGGGCCGATACTCCCATACCATCTGGGTTAAGGTTGCGCAGGTGCTTCCTCAGTGCCCGGAAGAGGCCCGGTCCGTTCTCTCCCAACCAGTGGTGGATGGGAGAGACGCAGCCAAATTCATGATTTGCTTTGAGCTAGATACCACTGACTTACTGGGCAGAATGATTGCCACGTCGGTAACCCTTCGGCGCTACACCTGGTTGAGGACGTCTGGCTCTTCGGGGGATGTCCAGGCAAGCCTACAGGACATGCCCTTTGATGGCTGTCGCTTTTTTGGTGACAAGGCAGACTCGGCGTTTGAGCGCTTTAAGAATTCTCGAGCTACGGCCAGGTCCTTGGGCCTCACAGTGACGACCCGTCCACCTCAATCTGCTTTTCGGCCCTTTCGTGGCTACGGAAGGAGCGCCCCAACACGTCCAGCCCAGACTAGCCACCAGTTCACGCAAGCTACCCAGTCTCAGCATGGCCGCAGACGTGGGACCCAGCAACGTGGGTCTGGGGGCCAGCAGGCAGGCCAGTCCACCGTTCCCACCCCTGCAGCCGCCTCCAAACCTTCCTAGCCCAACCTTCCAGGGCCATCAGAAGCCAGTGGGCGGCAGGATTCGCCATCACCTCCCCCACTGGCAAACCATCACGTAGGACAGGTGGGTTTTGCAAATAGTCCGAAGGGGTTACTCCCTCCCCTTCGAGACCACCCCTCCCTCAATGCCACCGTCTTAAGACTGCATGTCAGAGGATCATTTGGCACTTCTCTGCCAGGAAGTTTCGGCTCTCTTGGCCAAAGGAGTCATTGAAAGGGTTCCTCCGCCAAAAGTAGGTCATGGTTGCTATTCCTGCTACTTTCTGGTGCCCAAGAAGGACAAAGGCCTGCATCCTATTCTAGACCTCCATGCCCTCAACCGCTTCCTCCGAAAGGTCAAGTTCAAAATGATAATCCTGGGAGGAGCCTAGCGCGCAACCAAGATGGCCGCGTAGGCTTACGGCTCCCGAGGGCCTCCGCAACCTCCCACGTCTATCCTGACTTAATCCTGGTTTATTTGACGGGCTTTTGCAGATGAGGTGTCACCCGTTTTCCGAATTCAGATCGGACGCCGGGACCCGGAATGGTTGCACTCCGAAGTTTGCGGCCTGCTCTTGCCTTGGTCCCGATCTCGAGCTAGTGAAGTGCCCTGGTACGAAGTGAACAACAGCGGCTGGCTGGGCTTGCCCTGCCACGGACCCTGCACTTTCACTTTCGTTTTCAAGCTTGCTCTCTGATAGCGGCCGAGAGACTCTGGTGTTTCAGAGGGGCGCGGACGGCGAAGTGTCTGGCCTGACTCTCGGATTCTACATGGGCTGACTGTCGGCGACGGCTGTGCTCAATTGAACTAGCTACCTGGTCCCCTTTTTTCCTGGTGCGGGCGGGTGCCGGCCTTGGTGGCCTCCGGACGATGGCGGCGAGACTTGACGGAGACAAGTCGAAACCCAAGTCAACCCGGAGGGGTGCCTATACCCAGGTCAATAACATGGATCGATATGCGCAAGCAAAGGGATCCCCTGGTGGCTCGCATAAATCTCCTGAGAGGTCTAAGGAGGTCTCCGGCCCATCGTCGGAATTGACCCTGCTGGACGTCATGGGCGCCATTGAGGAGATGAAGACCGCTGTGGGTCAGCAGTTTGATACCCTGGCTCATAAACTGGACGCGGTCCTGATCGATGTGAATTTGGTCAGGGCAGACCTGTCCAAAACTAACGAGCGGGTCGACTCCTTGAGTCAAGCGGCGTCGAGTCTGACTGTGGACGTGGCCGCCCTGCAGACGGAGGCTAGCCAGTGATCTGACGGACCGTCAACTTGAGGACTCTGAAAGCCGGGCTAGACGGAACAATGTTCGTATTATTGGAGTGCCGGAACGATCGGAGGAATCTGCTGCGGATCTCTTTGTTGAGGACCTGGTGACCAATCGTCTCGCGCCTAAGGGACTGAGCAAGTTCTTTGCGGTGGAGCGGGCCCACAGGATTCCGGGTGGTGCGCCCAAGGTGGGTGCTCCCCCACGGCCTATAATCGCCCGACTCTTTAACTTTCGGGATAGGGATGCTATCCTTCAGGCGTCGAGGGTTGCCGGGCCGCTGAAGTTTGAGAACTCCAATGTCAGCTTTTACCCGGACTTCACGCAAGCGGTCCAGAAACAACGGCTGGGTTTTTTGGGTGTCAAACGGCGCTTGAGGGACATGGAGCTGAAATATGCAATGTTATTCCCGGCGAGGCTGCGGGTTGAGTTCCAGGGTCGTTCCCACTTTTTCGACCGGCCGGAGGCGGTTGGAGACTGGTTGGATGCCCTGCCTCGGGGACAGGATCGAGACAGTCGGATGGCGGAGAGCGGACGGGATTTGGTGGAGCAGGATTAGAACTTGGTTCCTGGTGATGGACTGAACTGGTGACGTTTTGTACCTTGGCTCAACTGGACCCTAGATTGGCACAATATGCCCTCCAAATGCCCGGGGGTTGTGGGGAGCTTATTGGGGTCCTTTCCTCCTTCTGGGGTTCTTTTTGTGGTATGTGTTAGGGCGACAGGCACACTGCAAGTTGGGGGGGCTGTTTGGGCTCAAGCAGGGGTGCAGGGAGGGGGGAGTTGTGGTTTGGGGATTGTGGGGGGGGGGGGGTTGTTGGGGATTGTTTGTTTCGCAAGGCAATGTGAAGTTCTCTGCTGACTTATCCGGGTTGTGCTTTCCGGGATGTGGGTATCATGCACGGGAGTGGGATGGGGGGTAGGGGATTGAGAATCCTTTCGTGGAATGTGAATGGACTTGGGGACAGGATCAAGCGCGGGGTGGTGTTGCAGTTCTTGAAGCGGATTTCGCCCGACATTGTTTTTCTGCAGGAGACACATTTGATTGGGAACTCCTTCCATGCCCTAAATAGGAGGGGCTACCGCCTTGCCGCTCACTCTGGTTTCACTTCTGGCTCTAGGGGAGTGGGCATTTTGGTTAGGGCCTCTCTCCCATTGGAAGTTGATGAGGTGCTTCACGATGATAGGGGGCGCTATGTGGCACTGGTGGGGAGATGGGAGGGTAGGACTATCTCGCTCGTCGCTGTGTATGTGCCTCCGGGGTTGCAGACGGCTACATTTGCTGATTTGGGGTGTTTGGTCCTGGGACTCCCTGGGGGGGTTTTGGTGTTGGTGGGTGACTTTAATGCCGTTGTCTCCGGGTTGGAGGACCGTCACCCCCCCAGGGATCTCCCTAGGGCTCAGGCCTGGTTGGGTGGCTTTTTGGACACTTTGGGACTTGTAGATTGCTGGAGATTGATGCACCCGGGTCAGGCGCAGTATACCTTTCACTCAGGGACCCATGGGAGTCTCTCGAGACTTGATCACATGCTTATGCCAGCGATCCAGGCTGGGATGATTGGGGAGGTGCGTCATTTAGCCCGAGGTATTTCTGATCATTCCCCTATATGGTTGCATCTGAAGGTTGTCCCTGGGGCAGAGGGGAGAGTGGCACCCATTAGTCCCTGGTATCTACGTAACCCTAAGATCCGCGCGGAGCTGGTCAAGTCCACTGATCACTACTTCAATGATAATGTGGGGTCGGTGCCGTCGGCCGTCTCCCTATGGGAGGCTTATAAAGTGGTGATCAGGGGGCATGCCCTGTCCCTTATCTCCCATGCTAAGAGGTGCGAGAGAGCAGAGGTGGTTCGCCTGGAAACTGAAATAGCTGAAATGGAGGAGGACTTGGAGCGGGGAGTTACTGATGAGAAAGTGCATGTTCTCAGCCTCAAACAATCAGATTATAGAGCCCTAGTCACGGAAGCCGCTAAAGGGATGAGTAGAGAGCAGCAAGGACGACTGTATGATGTGGGGGACAAGGCCGGAAAGTTGATTGCTTGGTTGGATAAGAAAGGAGAGAGCGAGCAGGGTGGTGCCCGTTGTGGAGAGAATGGATGGAGTGCGTGTGACTGACCCGGTGGAGATCGTTGACTGCTTCGCGGCTCATTTCCGCGGGGTATACTCTCCGGTATCTGTGCGTTCGGAGGAGGATTCTCATCTGTTGCTTAGAGACATTGCATTGCCAACCCTATCGGAGGCTGATGCAGTATTGATGGAGGCGAAGTTGTCGTCAGATGAGATCGCTCTGGCCACTCGCTCGATCGCATCGGGTAAAGCGGTGGGTCCTAATGGTCTTCCCATCGAACTATATAAGCTGCGTCCTGATAAGATAGCGCCGCATCTTCGGGACATGTTTTCCGCGGCACGTGCGGCGGGCTTCCTCCCCCCTGACCAACGCCTCACCAACATAGTTGTGATACACAAAGAGGGGAAGCCGCGAGATCGCTGCGCCTCCTATAGGCCCATTTCGCTACTGAACGCAGAACCCAAAATTCTGGCTAAGGTATTGGCTAATCGACTGGCTCGGGTCGTGGGTGACTTGATTCATCAGGATCAGTCCAGTTTCATACCTCATCGGAACACCGCTCTAAATTTGAGGCGGTTGCACGGCGTGCTGGCTAGAGCGGAATTTATACGTGAGCCGGTCATCTTGGCATCTTTAGATGCTACTATGGCGTTCGACACTTTGGAGTGGCCATATATTTGGGCCGTGTTGGCAAAATTTGGGTTCGGCCCTGAATTTATTGGTTGGGTAAAATTACTATATGCTGACCCTCTGGCTCAGGTGGTGGTGAATGGTAGGGTGTCGGCTCCCTTCGCACTGGGGAGAGGTATGCGGCAGGGATGTCCGTTATCACCCCTTCTCTTTACACTTTCTTTGGAGCCTCTCGCCGCCTGGTTGCGTTGGGAGCCGTCGTTGCGAGGCATTAGATGGACGCCGGAGTTTGAAGACCGTGTCTCCCTTTACGCGGATGACATCCTTCTGTATCTCACCTCTCCCCGACAGTCGCTGATTGTATTGGTGGACGTACTGAATTCCTTTGGCCGCAACTCCGGCCTGGTCATCAACTGGGCCAAGTCGTGTGTTTACGTCCTCTCGGGTGAGGCCCCCTCCTGCCGCGGGATTGCCCTATCCAGATTGCTACCCTGGGGTTCAAATATTTGGGAATCTTTATCTCACTGGATCCCGCGGTCCGCTATGAGCGAAACCTTCTCCCTCCCCTCCAGCGATTGAAGGCCGACGTCGCGAGGTGGCGACGACTTCCGCTCTCGCCACTTGGACGGGCGGCATTGTTTAAAATGATGACACTACCTCGCTTCTTGTACGCTTTGCAAAATACTCTAGATGTCGTGCCAGCCCGTTATTTCCGGGAGGTGGAGGGTCTTCAGCGCCAACTGTTTTGGGACGGGCGGCCGCGGATTGCTCTCGCCAAGTTGACGCTCCCTTGGTACGATGGGGGGGTCGCCCTCCCCGATATTAAACGATACTATTGGGCGTCTCAGTTGGGGGCGGTGAACCACGGGATATACGGTCCTGCTTTGAATCCGGCCTTCGAGATGGATAAATTTCTGCTCCCGGGTGGGGACTATAATAGGGCGCTGTACTCGGTGACTCCGGGCACGCGGTTGACAGGACCCACGCAGGTTGCGGTACGTGTGTGGCACGCGGCGAATGCTGCGATGGGGTGGAGGGATCGCTTGACTCGGGCGACGCCGTTGTATGCCTCTGAGCGGTTGGGCTGTTTGTGGAGATCGAAAGGCTTTGCGAAATGGGATATGATTGGTATATGTAAGGTGGGTGATCTTTGGGCGAAGGGGTCTTTCAAAACGTTTGAAATGCTTAAAACTGAATATAAATTAAACGATAGAGAGTACTTCCGGTATGCTCCAGTCTTCCATGCGCTGTGTTCGGTTTTTCCAGACGTTGCTGCTATCCCTGAGTACTCCCCACTGGAGGATAGAGTGTTGGATGGCTACGTGCCCGACAGCACTATTTCTCTGATTTATAAGAAACTCATTAATGATCGCGCGGACTTGCTGCTCCGTCTGCGGGACGCATGGACAGGCGATGGCTTGGAATTGGACGATGAGGACTGGGTATCGGCGGTGGCCTCCCCGAAAGAGGTGGCGATCCCGGCCCGCTTACGATTCGTACAGCTGAAGATCCTTCATAGAGTGTATGTCACGGGGCCCGGTTTGCTGCGTATGGGTTACTCTATGGATGGACAGTGTAAGCGTGGATGTGGCCTGTCGGGTACCTTTCTCCATATCTTATGGGAATGTTCGGAGGTTGTGCGATTTTGGAACGGTATCCACACCGTAATGGAGGAGGTCACGCACGTTGCTCTGTTGCCAGAGGCTAGGAGGTGCTTGTTGAATGTCTGGGAACCGAATGATTGTAATGCGGCACAGACACAGTGGGTGACCTTGGGGTACATGGTGGCTAAGCGTAACATTGCACAGCTGTGGGGCTCCCCGAGGCCGCCCACGATCGAGGTATGGAAGGAGAATATGGACTGGTGTATGTTTAGGGAAAAGACGGTGTATGTGGCGAGAGGCAAGCCAGGGAAATGGGCTAAGGTATGGGGTCCATGGAATTTATATCGAGGACGTATCTGCACCCCGCCTCTGCCATTAGAGATCGATATTGCTTTGTCCCCCTAGCCACGCATTCCGCGGGATGGTGTGAGGTGTGTTCCATGCTTTGTTCTCCCGTTGCCCCCCTCTACTGCTTCCAGACAAGATCTGCTTTGGACACTGTACGTTATTCCCCGTCCTGGGAAGAGCATGCTGCTATTTCAGACTCTCATTGCCTTGAGTGTGTTTTATATTTAATAAAAAATGAAACTGTTTATTCCGAATACTCCTGGCCTATGGCCACTGCCTGTTACATGTGCTCACGAACTGCCGGGAGCTTTGCCTCTGGCTCATTTGAATGTGTGGCGTTGCACTGCGGGCCCTCGGGCTCTATAGCGGCCGGCCCTGGTGGTTGTAGGCCCTTGTCTGTATTTTATTGTGTACCAACGGTTTCTAATAAAAATTTTAACAAAAAAAAAAAAATGATAATCCTGGGTCAGGTTCTGTCTGCCCTCGACCCTGGAGACTGGATAGTGCCGTTGGACTTGCAGGATGCCGATTTTCACATCCCCATCCTGCCAGCCCACAGACGCTACCTGTGGTTCGCGGTAGGCTATGTGCATTTGGCAGTGGTCGCAGCTCATTTGCGCAGATCAGGGATTCCAGTCTTCCCCTATCTCGACGACTGGATGTTGAAGGTGGGCTTGTCCCAGGCTGTCGTCTCCCACCTCCAGATTACGGCGGACCTCCTGCACTCACTGGGGTTCACTATCAACGTGCCAAAGTCACACCTGAATCCCTCTCAGACTCTCCCTTTCATCGGGCGGTTCTGGACACAGTGCAGTTTCGGGCCTAGCAGCGAGTCCGGGATATTCGGACTATGATACCAATGTTTCTGCCTCTATCCTGGATTTCGGTGAGAATGACCCTGAGGCTGCTGGGCCTCATGGCCTCCTGCATCCTGCTGGTGGATCATGCCAAATGGCATATGTGATCTCTGCAGTGGGACCTGAAGTTCCAGTGGGAGCAGCTTCAGGGCAGACTTTCCGACTTCATCTAGATCTCGGAAGGGACTGCACAACAGCTGCAGTGGTGGTTAACGAACCAAGCTTGGGTGAGAGTTTCCTCTCCCTTCCCCAACCAGACCTCACAGTGGTGACAGATGCATCACTGGGATAGGGCTGCCATCTGGGAGAGGCAAAGATCAGAGGCGTCTGATCACCGGCGAAGTTTGGGCTCCATATCAACCTGCTGGACCTCCGGGTTATTCGTCTTGCACCGTAGGCATTCCTTTCCTCTCTCAAAGGGAAAATGGTGCAGGTGTTCAGTCAACACCACCGCCATGTGGTACTGCAACAAACAGGCCGGGGTGGGTCGTGGTCCCTATGTCAAGAGGCTCTTCGTCTCTGGACATGGCTGGAACATCAGGGCATGATCCTAGTGGTTCAACACCTGGCAGGTTATCTGGACGCCAGGGCGGACAAACTCAGCTGCCGGTCTCTTTCAGCAGTGGGGAGAGCCTTGGTTAGATCTTTCCGCCTCCGAAAAGATTGTGCATTGTCAGTGCGTTGGAATTTCCAAGGCGGCACGCGCTCGGCGATGCTTTCGTTGCGAGTGGAACTGCGGCCTCCTGTACCCCTTTCCGCCTGTACCAATTCTGCCCAGAGTGCTGAAGAAGATCAAGCGCGACCGGGCCCAAGCCATTCTTGTGGCTGAGTACTGGGCACGAAGAGTCTGGTACCCAGATCTCCAGAGCATCGCCATAGATCCTCCACTCAGACTGCCTCTTCGGGAGGATCTTCTGTCGCAGCAGCAGGGTAAGGTTCTTCACCCGAACCTTTCCAGCCTCCACCTCCTTGTGTGGAGATTAAGCAGCGACAGTTGACAGCTTTTGATTTTCCTCCCGAAGTCTGTAACGTTATCTTGGCAGCCAGGCGTCCCTCTATCAAGATGGTATACGCCTATTGATGAAATAAGTACATACTTTCTTTGACCCAGCAGGGCTCTGCCCTGGGCACTCAAAAGGGCTATCTTTGGGCCATCTCTGCTTTCTTTCGGCTTCCAGATCAGCCATCTTTGTTCAAGTCCCCTTATGTACAGAGATTCCTCAAGGGCATTACTTACCTCTTTCCTCCTCCTCCTTTCATAATGCCCCAATGGGACTTGAACCTGGTCTTAACCTACCTTATGTGTGCACCCTCCGAGCCTCTTCACAACTGTCTTCTCATGCTCCTCACTCTGAAGACCACTTTCCTTGTTGCCATCACCTCTGCTCGCAGAGTGAGTGAGCTCCTAGCTCTTTCTTCTAAGCCCTCTTTTTTCTCTGTGCATTCAGACAAAGTGGTGCTTGGGACAAGACCTTTGTTCCTTCCCAAAGTGGTAACGCCCTTTCACGTTGGACAAACCATTACTTTGCCCACCTTTTTCCCACCTCCGCAACCTTCCAAAGAGGAGGAGAGACTCCACCCTCTGGACCCCAAACGTGTGCTGTCTTTCTACCTTGATCGCACAAAAGATTTCCGGGTGGACGATGAACTCTTCGTTGGCTATGTGTGTGCCAAGAAGGGTCGGGCTGTTCGGAAGCCTACCATCTCTAGATGGGTTGTCCTTTATAGAAAAATCTGCTGCGCTTTGGCGAAGAAGGAACCTCCAGTGGGGCTCCGTGCTCATTCAACCAAAGCTACGGCCGCCACAACTGCTCTTGCTCGCGGAGTTCCACGCCTTGACATCTGTCAGGCGGCCACATGGGCATCCTTGCACACGTTCACTAGACATATCTGCCTAGACAGCCAAGTCCGGAGAGGCGGATTTTTTGCCCGTTCTGTCCTTCAGGACTTTCTGGTGTGAACTTAGTTTGCAGACTCTCCTCCGGGGTTGGTGTTGCTGTGGTATCTATTCTAAGGTAAGGAATCGATAACAAACAGTCTCTTTCAGATGAACAACTTACTTACCTTCGGTGTTAGATATAGATTCCTTACCACGCCAGCCATCCTCCCTGCTCTGCGAACTGACTTCTAGAGACAGAGACTCCCTTGCAGGGCCCTAGTTTAACGCACAAGTGGTCAGTGTCTTGCATGGCTCTGCGCTTCTGGCGTGGAACGTCGTGTCAGAACTGACGTCGGTGCGCAGGGGTGGCGTCTATATAGACCCCGGGACGTCATCCCGGTGAACACGACGCCAACGACGGACGTGGAGTTGACCAACACCACCTACCGACGCGCAGGGGCACTGCTGAGAAAAAATTCTCTGGATCCAGTCTGACGCCTGGGGGTAATTTTAAGGTAAGGAATCTATAACTAACATATGTCTCTTACAGATACATTGTTACCGAAGGTAAGTAACTTATTCAGCTCACTGAGCAGATGTATATCCTAGGCTTTGCTCATTTGCTGCATACTGAATTTAGATTCAGGGCGACAAAGCTAAATCTAAACTTGCAGAAGGGCATTTTGGGTTGGTTGGATTCAGGGAATGCTTAATTCAGGTGAGTGCTTGAAAAAGAGTTTAATATGGGGCTTCAGTTCACCTACTTGTTTAATAAAGCTCTGTACGTCATGAATGAACACTCTACGACACAGGGTTCACTCCTGCAGTGATAACATACTTATATTTTAATGCTGAGATGTAAATTTCTTTAGAGTGATTTGTATATGTGCGTGTATTTTTTACTTTAAAAAAAAAATCTGTTACGACAGCTCTGCTTTTACAATCATATTTACGGTCAAAATGTCATAATATTTCCAAAGCCCTTTAGGAACGGAAATGTGATACTAGCTGTAACTTGTCTGAAACATGGACTAATTAATATAGGCCCTACATAGGGATCAAGAATTTAAATGCTATTGCTTTTTAGGTTTTTTTCTCTGTTTTTGGTTTGTTCATTTTAAATGTTATAAACTGTTTTCTTCAGTTTCATCTTTTTATGGGTGAGAAAATAAACCCAATCCCGGTCTGGGGAGAATGCGCTTCTGGACTGAAGACTCCTGAAAGGAAGTACCACCCCATACCCCACCCTCCTCTGAACAAAATACCTAAAACTGTGGAAAACGTGTCTAAAATGAACTGGGCTGTGATTCTTTGCGACTGTCTCCTGGAAATCCAGTCTGTAGAAGGAAAACCCCTCTATGGTAGATGCTCACTGCCCATATTTGAGGCTAAGTGGACTAATTCTGCTTGTTCAAAGTGACTTGTATATTAGCCTCGTGCCAAGCGGCTTCCATCATGTTTGCTTGTAAAGATGATCAACTATAAAACGAAAGAACTTTGACGGTTTTATTTTCCAGTCGCACTTACTCCCACGCAGAAATGATTCTGATGTAATTAGTAGATAACATTTGCCCTCCAGCCCTGTGTTTTTTATCACAGGACTTCTCTTCACCTCGTCCACTCTGTGCAAAGGGGTCACACTCTGGAAAATCATAATTGTGGGTGCGATTTGCTGCTGAAGTCTGTGCACTTGCTGAAGATCGCCGGGCGAGTTAACCGCTCTTTAGCTCCAGTACATCAGTTCCACAGCCCCAGGGACAGCCATCTCGTGAACCAGTGGGCTAAGAGCTGTTAAGTGTCCTGTCCGAGTGACTCCCACTATGCGTGAATGTTTCAACAGAAATCTGACATGTCAGCCCCTCCCTCCCTGTGCGCGACCCCTCAGCGAGCACGTAATTGAGTTTAGCCTTCCACACATTACTGGCAGGTTTACCCCTTCCTGCAGAGCTGATATTGTAAATGATTGTTTTTAGGACTAGTGATAGCAAATCTACCCAGGCAAATTCCTCTTGGCAGGATGTGTATTAATTACATTTTGTGCAATTTGAACAAATGTAATTTAATTTAGTGTCCTATCCTGTCTGTTAAAATTTTGAGAGCTCTAAACTGTAACCATAAGCATCAAATTATCTTTTCACTGATTGTAATGAATTAGAGAAGTAAAATACGGAAGGCTGAACATTGAAGTGCTTTCCAGATATTAATGCCATGGCAGTGAAAATAAATGTGGCTCAATCACACGTTATTTACAGCAACTTTACTAATTAATGAACATATATTCACAATCTTTTTTCTTTTTGTTGCTCCAGTACAGAAGCCACATTTCATTTTCTTACCACACGAGAAACACACTGCTCACTTTGTACAATGATGTTGTACAGGGAAACAACCCAACTTCTATGTTATTTCCCATCACAGTGCAAATGTAAGCCATTGCATCCTGGTTTAGGTGTCTCACCTAGTTCTCTTGAAGAAATACACATGTGAAAGAACCATGACATAAACCATATATGCAGATGCACAGAGGGCAATATATTGTTTGTTACCATTATTTTTTTATTTTTATTTTTTTAAAACTTTTTATTGTCATAAGTTCAAAAAACAGTGCTGGTTACACTTAGCAATGCCCATTGTCATGATACATTCATTACAGAGTATTTTAAAAGGTAATACATTGTACACAGTTGCCTTATTCCATAACTTAACTTATCTAAGTGTCTGGATCCCTGAACCCGGGTGTGTGAGCGGGACTCTAATAGTCCTTGTGGGCTAGTCGCTTAAGTCTGGGTCTGATTCCTCCGCCGGGGAAGATGCACAAATATTGCCGCGGAACAAATTCCACTTGCCCCACACTCGCTCCCACTTTTTGGGACACCCTCTGTGTATGGACTGCTTTTTAGGCTACCATTGCTCTATCTATGTCTTGACACCAGTGTTGTTGTAGGGGGGCAGTGGGCGCGCCCCAATGCTGTGCGATATTGTCTTTAGCTAGCGTAATTCCAAGGGTCACCCAGTCCTGTGCTGTGTAGTTGAGGTCTGTTGGCTCCCATATATTGAGGAGGCACCTTCTTGGCTCAGGGGGAACTTTGAAGCCACACTCCCGAGTAATTGTCTCCATGACTGCCTCCCAATAGTGTGTTATGTTGGGACAGTCCCATAGCGTGTGGTAAAACGTGTCCTGTGTCCCACATCCTTGCACACAGAGAGGTGTCTCAGTCTGACCGATTTTGTGGAGCATGGTTCTAGTGTAGTACGTCCAATGTAGGATCCTCAATTGCACCAACTGTAGTCGGGACAGAATTGCCACCTCTCACGGGGACGCCAAAGCTTCTTGCCAGTCCTGGTTGTCCATGTTCCCCAGCCATTTGTCTCGTAAGGTGTGCGTGGGATCTTTCTGATTATTGATTAGTTTGCGATAAGTGAGAGAAATTGGTTTTGGTAGTGAGATGGTCTGTAAGGAGGCGGTCCTTGAGTGGCGAGGATTTGGGGAGATCGGCGCCTCTGGGTATGGCCCTTGTAAGTAAGTGCTCAATTTGTGTATAAAGAAACTGTTCTGAGTCAGCCATTTTATACGTTATTCGCTGTTGGGCAAAAGTCACTACCTCTCCTTTCTTCCAGAGGTCCCCAATTCTCGAGATACCAATAAGGTCCCATTGTGCGAAACCTTTGCTGTAGCGGAGCATACCTAGTTTTGGCGTGTCCCACAGTGGTGAGAGTTGGGTGAGGACTCCCTCCCAGCCGAGCGCTAGCTGCGCCACGAACCATATATATTGTATGTGCAGTGGGGCCGATCCACGCGGCTTTTTTGTTCTTGTTGTAAAGTGCCACCAGGGGTCCATCGGCCCCAAGAGTGTGCCTGTCAAGCCGGAGGGCTGGTTCCTCCTGCGGGGCATGGAGCCAGTGATTCACTACTATAAGTTGTGAGGCCCAGTTATACAGTTGTATACTGGGCAAGGCGATTCCACCATCGTACCAGCTCCTAGTGAGTTTAGATAGGGCTATGCGGGGGGGTTTCCACCCCAGAGGAGCAGTCCCACCTCAGCCTCGATGGCTTTGAAATAGAAGTTTGGAACTGGGGTAGGTGTATTTTGTAGGTCGTACAGGAACCGCGGGAGATCCATCATCTTGAATAAGGCTGCACGGCCCTGGAGGGTCAGGGGTAGTGCATGCCAGTGTTGTACGTAGTTTTTAAGTCTCAGGAGAGGGGGCACGAGATTTTGCTTGTAGAATTGAGTATGGTCAGGTGTAATGTGGATGCCCAGGTATTTAAAACCGTCTATCCCGAGTTGTATCGTTACTCCCCTGGGCAGGCGCGGGGGGGGGGACCGTGGAGGACAAATAAAAACCGATTTCGCCCAGTTAATCATGTAGCCTGAGTATCTGCCATATGATGCACAAATATCTAATAAACAATTAATTGAGCAGCTGGGGGAGGTCATGTATAGTAATATATCATCTGCGTACAGTGATATACGGTCCTCCCACCCTTCCGTCCATCGCAGTCCCCGTATCACCGGGTCGCGACTTATTCAAGTCACGAGGGGCTCAAGCACCAGGGCAAATAGGAGCGGGGACAGGGGAAATCCCTGTCTGGTCCCGTGCCCCAGAGGAAGTTTGTTACCATTATTGACTTAGTTGAGTGAGCTAGGCTGCCCTGGCCTGCCATGCAGCTTTTATTGTAAGTTTTATGTTTAATGGAAGATTTTTATCTAGGGAAACTATTGATAAAACATCTTGCAGAGTGGTGAGAGGTCACCGGAAATTATTTGGGATATTCCTGTGCACATTTAGTGCTTCAGTTCCTCCATAACATTCACAAGATAAAGCTTCCGCAAAGGACATGTGAAAGTCATAGGAACATTTAGCCTCTCAGATCTTTCTCTTGTATCCACTAATTCCAACTGGCTCAAGTGATGGTCTGTTCAGTACATGGGCCACTTGACTTCTGATACTACCACGTTATCACTTGCTAGAGTCCAGTCACGGGTGTGCCCTAAAACAGAAGTTGGTCCCGCAGCATAGGTTTCTGTTTAACTTTGGGCAAAAGGCTTGAAAGGAGTTGGCAAATTTCCGTGCCCAGTGCATATTGAAGTCATCCAGCACCACAGCATTGTTATAGCTCTGTGTGAGCTACCCACAAATTTTAAGAGGGACGTTTTTGGAATCTTCCCCTGCACTAGATGGCCGATAAGCAGTAAGCCGGAGGTTATCCAGCAGAGAACCGCTTCTGAGATTTGTTTGATAAGACAAGCACCTCAGTACTAAAATCATGTAAGGCTGGTAACCAACAGTTAGCACTTTCAAGCCTGTGCAAGGGGGCTGTAGCCAGCCATGGCAAAAGGAGTGCAATGTTGCTGTGTACCTCAATCATCCAACAGAGTCTAGTTGTGAGCAGCATGGGAAATAATTTTAGAGCACTTGCCAGTAGATTTTTTTGCCATTGGTTTCCTGCAAAAAGTAATGTGCCAGGAAGGGTAAAATGAGGAGCAGTTTGTCATATGGACCAAGCACCAGGAACTTCATTCCATAAGGGAGAAAGTAAATCTATACAGAATCCTTCTATTGTGTCTAACACCAGTGTGGTTTTGATTCAGAATGAACCTGGTGTGAAAAACTATGCAACTCAGCCCATTAAACTTTTGTTGTTGTTTTAAACACATTATTTGTAATGTTGGTACTGCATATGATCTTAACAACAAGATTAGCACTGCAGGTGCACTTCAGGTTATTCAAGCAGTTATCTTCACAAACAATCAGTTTCCCTTTACATTCTATCTAATAGTCAATACATAACAATGAACGTTGCTATCAATTAAAGTAAGAAAGCTTATTCCATTCTGATGTACTGGAGGGGGTTGTTGAGATCACATCTAGACCAGCAGTGCATAATTGCTCTAGAGTCAAGTTATGCCTGACTAATGAGGCCTAATAAGGGCAAAATCAGTCTTGAGTTTCTTGTGTTCCGATTCAGGGAGGACCTAGTTTGGCAGTTCGGGTTGGACTGCTCCTGTTGGAGCAGAATCAAGACTGATTTGCCTATCCCTGAGTCCAAACTGTGGTGGCATGATGTGCAAAATAACGATGGACTCGAATGCAGCCCCCAAGTCATTACTAGAGGCTGGGATTCATTCAAGCATTCCTTCATTCACTTTTGTTGTATACTACAGTGTGATGCTCAAAGTGGGATGGTTGAGGGAGGACCTGGCTTGGCCAGGCAGTTCGGGCTAGACTGGTCCGATTGGAGCAGGGTCAAGACTGATTTGCAAATGGCTGGGTCCAAACAGGTGGCATGGTGTGCAAAATATCAATGGGTTGGGATGCAGCCGAGTTGATTACAGGCGGCTGGGATTAATTCAAGAATTCCATCCAGCATTTTTTGTATAATTCATGGTATGAGTTATTTGCTCTTTCCAAACCTTTGCTAAAGGCATCCTAGCGGCAATCAGAAGGTGTGATATCACTTTACCCATTTGAGTGGTGAGTGGTAAAATGCTGTTCTTCCCGGGTCGCCAAAGAGAACAACCAGTGGTTTCAACAGAAGCATGATTCCTCTTATTTGATAAGATTTCTTTCCAGTAGGTTTTAACGTGTGCATGACCACCACATGTGGAAAAAGTACCTCTCTCCCTACAGTTTTTCCAGCAAGCTCGGAGCCTGTGTTCATAGCATGTAAGCAGGTAGGGGATAGGTACCAGCATTTAAGTAGCTTGTATGCATTTTTTTTAAAGCGGCCACATATTGTTGCTCCCTGCCAAATTTTCATCCTACTCTCCTCCGGGATCTGTTCCCCGAAGTCCTTTTCCAAATTCAAGGGATATTTATGTTTGGGTTTTGTGGTCAGGTCTAGAAAAACAGGTAAAAGCCAAGTTTTACCCTTGTCAATCTGTGTGTTTATAACCAGTTTTCAAGTGGGGTTCTATCCCACCAGCCTATTCAATAATCCTTTGGGAACCCGCTCAATGGAGTTGTTGCGTAATTTGAAAATTATCTGCCCTACCCAGACCCCAGTGAGCTAAAAACTCCACTCTAGTGGTGAGTGTTCCCTCGAAAGATAAGTCACCCAATAATGGGGAGGAGGTCATTGCCATTTCTAGGCTCTAAACCTGGGGTTTTGTAGTCCCGGTGGGAAGTCCATATTCTGGAGTATCGGCATCATGGGTGAAGGGAATGTGGTGGAGCCTTCTTTCGGTTTTATCTGTTGCCAGTATTCCAATAGTATTAGGGAAGAAGTTTAGAGGGTAGTGATTCCACGTCACACCCTTTGAGGGCGCCATATTAGTAGCCTGAGGGGAATAAGGCTGAAACTTTGTTCAATTTTACCCCACTTCTTATTTTTGGTGTCATGATTCCATTCCAAAACGACACGGATCTGGACTGCTTTAATGTATGTTTTGATGTTAGGGAAACCTAACCATCCCTTTGTGGTAGGTTTAAGTAGTATAGATTGTGGGACCCAGAGCGCTCGGTTCTTCCATACAAAGGATGACAATCTTTTTTGTACATGATCCATGATGGATCTTTGGGGTCTAAGTGGGAGAGTTTGTAAGATGTAGAAGAGGCAGGGTAAGAAATTCATCTTGATGCATGTCCTCATCATCCAACTTTATTCGATCTAAATTAAAAACATAGATCATAAAAGTATACATGTTAAATTAGATCTTCTTTCTAAAACAAGAGAAACTAATACAAAGTAGTGGTTAATAGAACAGATTACAACCCCAGCACATTGGGGCATGGGTTTTTATCAGTATTATGGTGAGCGAAAATACACAGTTTAGTCTCAATACCTTGTGCAATAAACGCAGTGAGGAAGCAAATAGCTTGCGACGCATACCCAATTATCAAAATTGATTAATAAATAGCAAAAAATTGATTGATAATAAAATCATCCTTCGGAGTCATGTAAAAACATTACAAATTTACATATGTTATACAAATCCTGTGTCATATCAAGCCTGGGTCGCGTGGTTAATGTTCTTGATATTATTAGAAGCTCAGTTAAGGAAATACTTGGAAGTTACATAGTTTTCAGTTATAAGAAATGTCTCCTTCGCGTGCAGGCCTAGAGGAATGATGCCACACAGAAACATACGTAAGGATCATGGAGCTACTTCGGAAAAACAAGGCAATACGACATTGATTACAATTATGCCTCCTTAATAGAGGTAAAATGTATTTGGATCTCTGTTGTTTGTAAAAATGACAGAAGAAAAAAAGGTGGAGATCAGATTGCCCGTATAAATTGTCACAAGGGCATGGTGTCAAGTCACTAAAGGAATACTTTTTCACGGGGAAGCCCATCATCAAAGGGATTAGGTTAGTACGGAACCTTAGAAGGATAAACCTGTGCTGTAAGTTTCTTACACCTTCCAAATACAAATATTCACCCTCCATTAAAGGTGGGATCAAATAGTAAAGTTTTACAGTCGTACTTACACAATGGGATTCCTTCCTTTCATGGGCTGCCTTTGCTAAGAATAGAACCTTAAGCCTCTTTTTTGGAAGTTTAGAACAAGAGCTTGGATTTGTGTATAGTTCAGGTACACCTACCAAGCGCAAAGTGGATTTAACATACTCTAGCCAGGCAATTTTATGTGCCTTGTCCAGTGACAGGCAATTTTGTATAATATTCTGGTTGATATCCACTGGATCTCTTTTCCATTTTGAATGCCATAGCATAATTGGGGCTAGTCTCACCATGTCAGTCACATAGGTCAAATCCAACTCTAAGTGGGAGACATAGTTAGAGAATGAGGCAGGAAGCGAAGCGACCCTCTTGAAGAAGCCATTCTCTATCTTCTGGAGAGAGTCTATTGGTGCAATACCCCACACCCCTGCCCCCTATGTTGTAGCTGAGATCATTTTGGCAAAATAGATCTTTTTTATAGTCGCTATAGGTTTTGAACCCAGTTTCTTGGTAACACTAGAGACTGCAGCCAAAGTTTGCTCCATTGTTAGTGCCCTGCTACCCACCACGTGTGACCAGGTTTGTTTGCAGTCAAAAACAACTCCTAGATAGGAAAACCTCTCAACAACTGCTAATTTGTAAGTCCCAATATGAAAAGATGGCACCTTTTTTGGGGGAGGGAGTGTTACTGACACTAGGATAAAAGTTTTTGACTCATTTACTTTTAGATCCAGAGATGACATAAAGCTCACATAGGCGTCTATTAAGCGTTGGAGTGCTACACCAATCCTGGCTATTAGGACGGCGTCGTCCGCATAAGCCAAGTTCGGTAGTGCGACTGGGGGAAAATAAGGGACATCTACTGTGGATCCTTTTAATGCGGCTTTCTCCCCATTCATATAAAGCGAAAATAACAATGGGGCAAGAACGCAGCCTTGTCTGACTCCCCTCATAATCTTAAAGGGTCTGCTATATTCCCCGTCCCTTCCATAACGGACGCACGCCATCGCCTGTGAGTACATTTGACGTATGAGGGTAATCAACCTGGAATCGATACCCATCTCTGTCATTACTGCCCATAGCTTTGCATGGCCTATGCAGTTAAAAGCCGCCGATAGGTCCATGAATGCCATGTAGGTCTGCCCTCTCTTTGCTGTAGAATACTTGGCGATGGTCAAACTCAAATTCAGACATTGGTCGATCATGCCTCTGCCCTTCTGGAAGCCATACTGGGTTGGCATCAAGATGTTATTTTCCCTCACCCAGTCTTCTAGCCAATTCAGTAAGATATGCCCCAGCAGTTTGGCAGTGTAGTCTAAGAGGGAAATGGGACGATAGTTCTGGGGTATAGATTTGTCCCTCTTTTTATATATTGGGACTATAATGCTTGTTCTCCATGTTGAAGGCGGACCACTCTTAGATATTTTATTAAATATAATGGGTAGTAGCGCGGCACACAGATCTTGCTATTCTAAAAAGAAATCGATTGAGACCCCATCTGGGCCAGGTGCTTTAGCACTGCTGCAATTAGCTAGGGCGAGTCTTATTTCATCCACGTTAAAGGTCATGTGTTTGCATAGGTACTCTAAAGGATCACGCAGTTCGGCCATCAGTGCTGTCTCAATCCCGAAGATCCTTTCAAAGTGCACCACCCATGTGTCTTCATTCACATGTTTATCCATTAATTTCTCTGTATCCTCCTTAAAGAAAGGTGCGTTTATTACCTTCCAAAATTCCTTACTGCTGTTTAAGGATGCGGCCTTTGCCAGGTTTTCCTAGGCCTCTTCCTTCATCTGTTTCCCTATTTTTCCCAACTTTCTTGTACTTCATTTGCAAATCCTTGATCAGGGACTGGTTTCTAGGAGACGCTTTAAGGGCATTGTGAAGGTCTTGTAGAGCCCAGGTACAGGTCTCATCAAACCGTCGTGTTTCTGGTCTCTCCATGTTAGTTTTGAATCAAGTCAAGGACGATTTAATCTCTTCAAGTAATTCTCAGAAATTTAGAATTAGGGTGTCTGGTGCAGTGTCTGAATCTAGGCAATTTATGACCAAATTCAGCTTTTTAGTTAGAACTTGTTGGATGATTCTCTTATTATCTCTGTTGTCCCATTTAAGCTGATAGCCATTTTGCCTGGATAGGATTGGTCTCTGTACTTTCTCAGCTTGTCGGGGGTAAACTGCAACCCCGAACAGCTCAAAAAGAATATTGCATGGTCGCCTAAGCTTGAAGGTATAGTATCAGAATGAAGAATGTTTCAATGGCAATTAGCAGAAGCAACTATGAAATCTATTGTAGAGTTGGATTCGCCACGAGAAAACGTTTGTTCGAGTCCTCCTGCAGCTGAAACTATTTTAAAGGATAGAAACCTATTTAGGGTATTCCTGTGTTCATGATGCGTGAAATGCACCGGTGGGTCTCCCGCCATATCTTTCAAACCACAGATCGTTCCCAGCCAATAAAGACCTGGTTGGGCATTAAAATCCCCTAGCCATAATATATTAAAATCCTTAGTTGCAATGCCCTTATAAAACTTGCCATTTCCTTTTTCAGTGAGTCTACAATTAATGCCAAGCTCCCCCAAAATTATTTTTACAATATTTTGTAGTAGTTTATCAATTTCCAAACCTACGGGCTTCCTCCTGAAAAACCTAAGAGGTGAAAATAGGGGGAAGAGTATTCAAATTTAACGATCTTAATGGCTAAAGTGTTAGAGAGTAGTTACCAGAGCCCCATTAGCTCTGCCTTACAAGGAAGGGACCGCATAAGTTTGGTAGTTTCGAAAGCCATTGATAAATATGGGATCTAGTGCCCATGTCTCCTGGAAACATATTATATCTCTATCCTGCCATATCGACATCCACTCAGCTTTTATCAACTTCCTTGCAAGACATGCGAGGTTCCATTTAGCTACTTTCACCCCTCGATTTTATTGGCCCGTCCGATCCACCGGGGCCAGTACTCCTGGGGTACTTAGTAGCTCATTGGTACTGGTTAAATTGTCAGTTACACCCCCCTTAGGCACTTTGGTCCGGACCAGAGGTGCCAATACTACTGGAGTATTTGGTGACTCGTTGGTGCTAGTTAGAATACCAGTTGCACCCCTCCTTGGGTAGTCAATCAAGGACTTTAGGTCAATCAGCGGGGCAAATTGATTCAGTGACTCAAACCTCGTCCTCAATCTGTAGGAACTAAGAGGATCTTGTGTCACCAGTGAAGGCGGGCATAACAAGTCCCTCGGGGCTCTCAGGATATGCAAGCGAAGTTGTGGAGCGGTTCAATAGAATTTTGCTAAGGCAGAGACAGTGATCTGTGTGCTGAGCGGAGTAGCATTTGTGCAAGCCCTCAGCAAGTTTCTTACCACATGCCAATTATTATAATCAACAACAACACAATCTCCTCTTGTTTCTTTAACAGAGGGACCCACCCATCCAACCCTCCTAGCCATGACAATATGCTTGTCTAGTCTATTGCCCCACAGACCATAACCTTTAACATGAGTGTTAAACCAGTGTAAAGCTTTGGCCATTAGCTGGTCCGTCGATTCCCTTTGACCCATGCTCCGTGGAGGTACATTGACCAGAACGTTACAGTATGGCTGCTGGGGGGAGATCTAGTGTGCAGCAGTTTTATTCCAGCAGGTGGAAGGTCTAAACTCGGAGCTGCCTCCATCTCCAGCCTCTCTCTTACTCATGTTGTTTGTGGGTTAGCCCGGGGTTCACAAGTGAATGTTCCGTTATTCTCCAGAGTGCTGTTACATAAACCAGTGACTGGATCGAGTGGGTGGGGTGAGTACGTTGGGGGATATTAGATAATATCGGGGGTCTGAAAAATTAGTGTGGTTCACCTGCCTGAAGCCCTTATCACCCCCTAACAGGATCCCCCAGAGGCCCTGGGACTTGATCTAGTGCAGGGGACTGGGCTATTCTCGAGGATTACCAAACGTACGCCCCCTATTTATGGTTTAAATCTTTTATTGGCATTTTCAAAAATATCAAGCAAATACAGCAGCAGATTTTAGTCTTCGGGGGCATTCAACCACCAAGAGGTGAACCGAAACGTAATGCCTTGCTGCAATTGACATGTAAACAAAACAAAGAAGCAGAGGAAAAGACTCCACAAGAGAACCCACCCCCCAACTCCCCCTCCCGTGATATCTGAACCACTGTGTGAATGTGAATGCGGTCATTTCTCCGTGTGTTCCTCCGGCTTGGGGACCTCTAGAAGACGCAAGAGTGAGATACTTGGGACATGTCAACTCTTGGAATTCCTGTGACAATAGTGACACATAAGGGTCCCATACCTCCTGAAATTCAGATGAACTGCACTAGTTCTGACTGGAGTTTAGCATTCGTGCCCCGTGGAGGAGAGGGGGGCAAGGACTGGAAGAGGTATAATATCTTGGGAAGGGTCGTCATCTTGCAGGACGCAATCCGTCCCAACCAAGAAATTCAAAGGTGTTTCCACCTCCCCAGGTCACTTCGTATACGTTGAAGGAGCGCCTGTAGTAGCTATCTATTGTTGCTTGAATCGTGGGGGCTAGGTTAATCCCCAGATACGGAATAGTGTCTAAGGCCCACAGCACCGGAAACCGGGACGCGATAAGATCGACTGTACCATGAGGTACCGAGAGGTTAAGTGCTCGAGATTTGTTTATATTTATTTGGAACCCCGAAACTGCCCTGAAAGCCTTCAGTTCCCCCTTAAAGGCCGGTAAAGAAATAATCAGGTGTGCCAGGGATGCCAGGACATTGTCGGCATAAAGACTGATTGAATGTCTATCTCCACCAAATGGGACATCGATGATGTTCGGATGGTCTCGTATCCTCTGGGACATAGGCTCCATATACAGAGGAAATAATAACGTCGAAAGCGGCCAGCCCTGACGAGTGCCTCTGTGTATGGGGAAGGGGGTTGAAGTGAAGCCATTAATCCGGACTGTCGCAGTAGGGGCTTGGTAGCAATTTAGTATGTGAGTCCTAAATCTGTCCCCGAACCCGAAGTACGCTAGCACCTGGTCGAGGTACAGCCAGTGGACCTGGTCGAAAGCCTTCTAGGCGTCGACTGGTAAAAGCATATATTCCTCCTGGAACCTGTTCGCCTTCTCAATGATGTGCAGTGCTCTCTTAGTATTATCGCTGGCCTGCCTATGAGGAACAAAGCCTGCTTGGTCCGGGTTTACTAAAAAGGGGAGATACGGGTTGATCCTGTGGGCAATAATACTCGTGTATAATTTAAGATCAATGTTCAAAAGGGAAATAGGCCGGTATGAGCTGCATCATTGTTTGTCTTTCCCCGGCTTGGTTAAAACTATTATAGAGGCTTTAAGCATTTAAGGCAGGATCGATCCGGGATCTGAAAAGGAATTGTAAAGTTTTGTGAGGATAGGGGCTATGGTAGAGCAGAAGGACTTGTAAAAGGCCGCTTAAAACCTATCTGGGCCTGGCGACTTTGCAAGTTCAAGGTGCGCTATCGCCGATATGACCTCCTCGATAAGAATGTCCTCGTCTAGGGACTCCACCTGATTCGGGGTAAGGGTCGAGGTCTTAGCCCCCTTCAGATATTGAGATTCGGCCTCTGCGTCCAGATGTTGGTAGTTATATAGGTGCGCGTAAAAGTCCTTGAAGGCATTCGCTACGTTTGGGCCTTCAGTAACCAGGTCCCCTCTGCGGTGGTATAGATCTCAGAAACACCCTTTTCTTGTCTTTTAGCCCAGATGGTATTAACCAGCTGCACTTGTCTCCCACGATATAATATGAGTGCCGTAAGCGGAGGGTGGAGTATTCTGCCCTGTCTGTGTTTAACGCTGCCGGTTGAGCAAGCAAGTTGGATAGTTGGCACCAGACCCTGGGGCTTCCCGTGCTCTGATGTATGCGTTCAAGTTCCCTGGTTTGCCCAGTGAGGTCGTCTCTCTTTGCCCTACGCAACGTATTATCTGCTGAAGATATGGAAATGAATTCCCCTCTAGTGACAGCTTTCTTTGAGTGCCCCCCCCCCCCACACAGTGTTGCGGGGGATGTCTTGGGGGTATCATTGTGTGTGAGATAGTCCAAGTGAATGCTGGATTTGTTTTATAACCTCTTTGCGGTGTAACATGGAGTCCCATAACCGCCAGGACATAGGGGGAAGAGCAGTTGGGGGAGAGACAACGAGAGTGTGACCGCCCCATAGTTGGACAGCGCAGCTGTATGTATTTCTACGTCTTGTGTGAGTGGAAGGATTTCCCGGGTGCCCAAAAAATAGTCTAGCCTTGCATATGTTTTATGTGCACTAGAGTAGTATGAGAATGCTTTGGACTGCAGGTGTTTAGCCCTCCATAAATCCACCACCCCCAGCTTCCCCAGTCGCACCAGACCCTCCGTGGACAAAGCACCCGACTGGCCGTACCTCTGTGCCAATCTGTGCAGCAAGTTGTCGAATACCAAATGGAGGTCCCCTCCTAGTAGTACTAATTGGTCCCCAGATCACAGTGCCCTCTCCAGCACCTCATGCAGGAACCCCTCTTGTTTCTCATTGGGAGCATAGATTGTACCTATCGCAAGTGACCTCCCTGCAATGGAGAACCTATATTTTAACAGGTG